>NC_092315.1:41459025-42763933 GCF_036785885.1 Coffea arabica
CAAATTTGTTCACCCCTAACAAAGACTGCAAGGTGTCTGTTATATACACAAATCTGTGAAGGCACTATTTAATCTTTTTTGCTTCAACAACTTTTTAAAACCTAATAAATATGTCGATAATGCAGAATGACGTACTTTGTCAAATTATTATGCAAGTTTAGATTTAAAAAAAAAAAGGATCTAAATAGGATGTGCGTGTTATTTTTTCCTCCTTTTTTTGACGAATTGCCAAAGTGTAATAGTTAAATAACTGCATTCATAACTTGAATTTTAGTACCCCGCCAAATATTTTTTATAGAAGTACATTTTAAGTACACATTTTCTATGTATGTAATAGTTTAATAATTATAATAAAAAATTGAAATTTATCACCACAGACATTGACTTTTATAATAAAATTAAATGTTTAGAGTAATTCAATTAGTTATTTTGCATAAGATCATTATAGTTTTTCACAATCGTACCTTCCTCTCTTTAATGAAACTGTAAAAGAAAAAATGCACTTTTCATCCTCAAAGGTTGGGTTGATAACCAATTTCGTTCTCAAAGTTTCACCAAGAATACATTTCATCTTCAAAGTTCCTGAATTTTGGCCAATTAGGGACAATTGACAGAATAACACTCCATTTGGACGGAAAGCTGCACGTAAGAAGCATGCCCCGTTAGAACCAACTTTGCACCCAACAAAAAACGAGTAAAACCTGTTCTTGTTTCATTTATGTCCTCTCCACTCCTCTACTTGTTGTAGTCGTAAAAAAATTTCTAGCCACCCTTACCATGCTAAATCTAGTCATTTGCTGGCAAGAAGGTTGACATAAATGGTCCACATCTACTTATTTATGGGTTATAGATGACTTGGATTTGAGTATCTATCCAAATGCATTAAATTATCCCAACCCATTTAATTTAATTTAATTTTTATTTTTTACCTAACAAAAAATATATAATAGAGGAAACCCTATTTGCAAAAATAGAGGAAAGCCAAAAAAAGTTGGTAGGTTGCTATTTCTTTATCTTGTATAGAAACTACCAAATGTTTATAACTTTAATTTTAGGGATAATTTCAGAAACCTCAGAGGAGGTTTTTGACTATTGCAGGTAGGTCCCCTCTAATTTAAAAGATTACACCTACCTTCTCTACCATTAGCATTTTAGTAACAATATAAACCCACTATACTAAATTTGACCTAAAACCCCTAAAATACCCCTTTGTTAGTTAGAACTCACTCATGAATTTCTTCCACATCGTGACTATTGCAATCGGCATAACTACCACCCTAACGAAGTCAATAAGCCACTTTAACTTAATCCTCATATTCTGATAATTTCGAAAGCCCAACTTTGCAGCTCTAAAGTTTCCTGTGCAAATCAATTATGACAATTAACATTTGCATTCAACCTAATCTTTATCTTCAAATTTTTTTGCCTGAATTTTGCATCTAAATTGACCAATGTCATTATTCAAACAATCAAAATGGATGCAACCTTGTTGATGCTAAAATAATCTAACCCACCAAAAATACCAACATGGAGCAACCAAAAACAACATTAGAGACCACATTCTATGCTTTTAGGCAAATTTGATTATAGTGCTTATATACCAAAATTCTTTTTTTTTTTTTGCACAATTGGTATAATAGTGTAATCTTCCTCAATCTATGTTTCTTTTTTAGTTATCATTTTTATTTTCTTGTTTATACTCTGTATCACCACCATTCTTTTCATCTTCATTTAGTTTGACAATAAATATGCTTTGACAACTTGTCATTTAGCAATTTCAATTCAATAATACTTACAAAAAAGGAAAACAAAAAAAAAAGAGGATCTATTTCCATGATAATGAGGATTCGGAATGTATTAGATGGTTGTGTAGATGGCGACTATAGAAAAAAATTGGACTATGAAATACAGGAGAGAAAGGATAAGAGAAAGGATCGAAGAGAGAGAATAAGAGTTTGTTTTATGTGGTAGCCATTCTTTTAAAATGAAAGATTAGTCTTAGTTGTAGGCTTTTTAGAAATTATCAATAAGTGAAGGATATTATAGCCATTTTACTGCATGAATGGAGAATAGTGTAATTATTCAAAACTAAGGGAGGTGAGTGAAATTGTTAGAAACCTTAGGGGGAGGTTTTTGAAATTATCCCTTTCATTTATCTTGTCCAAATATTATCACCCCTTTATAACTTCTTTTTTAACCTTCTCTAGAAATGAAAAAAATACTAGCTATGCATGGGATTCTTTATGGCCTTCTTTTATTTCCCATAAACTATCAGCTATTTGTTGCTTTCGTCCATTTGAAAAAACTACTAGTTATTTATGGGTATGATTTTCAGTTCCAACCTAAAATAGGCATTATATAAAAAAACCACTAGCTGTTTTTATCTTCATGCTGATTTACATGTCAATAAGGTAAGAAGGAAAATGTTGGTAGAGTTTTTTGCCTTAAATTTTAACAATCCGAAGTAGCAACCAAACTGGATATTGTAAACAAATTAATATAGCCAACTAAAACGATAAAAAAAGAAGAGGCATAGGCTTGTCAAAAGTGCATTTGAAGTGGTCCTTGACATGGCTCCTACTGAATTTGGACCATAAACAAAATAAAGCAATGGTACAAAATTCAGAATCCAAAAGTTATAACACTAGTGTCTGCACTTCCGAACGGGTTTTATCCCTTTTTTGTTGGTTCTAACAGAACATACTTCTCACATGCAACTTTCCATCCAAATTGAATGTTATTCTGTCAATTGTCCCTAATTGGCCAAAATTCAGGAACTTTGAGGATGAAATGTATTCTTGGTGAAACTTTGAGGATGAAATTGGTCATCAACCCAACCTTTGAGGATGAAAAGTGCATTTTTCCCTTTGATTTTATAAGTTTAGCAAATTACAATATCAGCATTTACGAATTCTATCATGCTTACAGTAGACATATTTGTTATTTTCCCCAAAGGCAACACTATTAAATCAGCTAATTGACCCCAAATGAATAAATTGGGAAATCCATCATACTATTGTGAGGTATTTAAAAACTAATTCTTTTGATGATACAATAAGAAAAATTTTGTGAAACAAAACTTTAAAGTAAAATATCCTGAAAACACAGTGTAGACATAAATATTGACGTAAAATTGAACGTCAAAAATGCAATGCATTTTCTGTCCGGCCCTAAAAGCTCTTGGAGTACCGCCAATGATCTGGCGATTTCCGCGATTTCTCCCTCCTGATTTCCTTGTCTACTTCAATAGCTTGCTCAAGCTCTTCTGCACTGGATTCTCTACATTTCAATTCTTTGACCGGAATACCGTACTTGCTAGCTTCATCAAGAATAGCACTTTTTTGGGGGTTGGTGGGACTGTAAACAACTTCATGGGTGTAAGTCCCTAATTTCCTCAGTACCCAAACGCACCGAACATCAGATGGTTCATCTGATAACACTCCAATAGGATTATCTCCAATTATTCTCATCTTGCCTCTTAAGTCACCATTTACCATATCATTCCATTGATTCTTGAAAAATTTGAATTGATCGGAATGCTTCTTGATATCTTTCTTGATATATGGGATCTGATTTCGTGTAGCCAATTTCATTTGGATCCCAAGCTCTTGTATCTTCTGTGAATGAGTCTCTTGTTGGTTCAGCAACCATGCAAGATGGAGCAATATGGGTTTCAGTGTAGGATAGTCATCCCTTAAGCTCATAGGAGTGATCATTTTCGTTGATATGCAGACACAAAGAAACAACTGCTTCTTGTTTTTTGTTTTTTGTTGATATAGGGAGGGAAAAAAACTCCTTGATACTGAATCTTGAGAGATCAAGATTCGAAATAGGGGGAGAGTTGAACTTGAAAGGGGATGGAAATTGGAGAAGAGAAAAGGTTTCTCTGTATCAATACTTAATGAAGATGAAGAGAGATAGAAGAGGGGAAGCGAGAGGAAGGTGTTTGCAGAAGAAAAGTTTGGATTACAGAGAGTATAAGAATGATGATTTTGTTTAATAAGCAGAGAATTGTAGTAGAAAGTATGTGGTTGATAAGTGACTAATTTACGTAATAATTGTATGACATTTTATATTATTTTTAGTCACTTTGGTTATATTATTGGAAGAATATGAATCATTTTGGCTATAATTGGTGAATAAATGTTTTTAAGTGATTAAATGAGGTTTTTATCACTTTTTACTTGGATTTTGTGTATTTTGACAGTTTTGACACATTTTCGTATTTCGGCTATAACTTGAGTTACAATGATAGGATTGGGATGATTCTTGAACCGATTTGAAGATAAGAGATAGATCTACAACTTTGGTGAAGACATCTAAATCCAGTTTGAAGGTTTTCCAGGTCAAAATGCCGAATTACAATAGCAAATTTCTACTAGTCGAAGCTGGAACAGGGCAATGAGCAGGCAAGGGTATTTCAGTCATATCTCAGCCTACACAGATCCAAATGAGGTGATTCTTGATGCATTAGAAAGATAACTCAAAAGGCTACAACTTTCGTGTTTTAGACATGAGCTGGTTCAGCCTCTAACATCAAGAAAAGATTGGTTGAAGTTGGGCCAAAAACAGAGCAAGTGATCCACACTCGGATCCACTATTCATCCGAACCCTCGGTTGTTTCTGGGTTAGTGGAACCGACCTCGGATCCATACGGATCCGAGGTACTGTAGCAGCTCGGATCACTGGCCGGATTGTGGTCAGAAAAGGCTGCTCTGTACGCGTAAAACTCAATTTCACCTCCACCAACTCACATTGGATGCTAGACATGTGAGAAACATTCCCAGCTGTAAAAGGGAGATGCAATCCTCATTTCTTGACCACCTTTCATCATAAAAGAGCCAAATTCATTGCAAAAAGGAGATTGGAGTTCATAGCAGAAAATAGAGAGAGACATACGGGAGAAGCTGGAAGTTGCAGAAATGTAGCTCTTTCGTCTCCCTAGTGTTAGTTTAGCTTAGTATAGAGTAGTGTAGCTTTTCCATTCTTGTTTATTATCTAGATTAGGATGAAGATGGAGGATGAAGAAGGCAAGGAAGAAAGCTCATGTGACAAGGGTTGTATTCCTTCCAAACTCTTTATCTTTTGTATTTGATTCCAAGTTTAGTTAATATACAAGTTCTGGATTTTGTGTTCATTATGTGTTTCTAAAGTTTATACCTTGGGTTTGGTTGAACTTTCTATAATTGTTAGTGTTTATTATTTGGTTATTTGACTGCTATGATTTGAGCAAGTTATTTAGCACTTTAGCTCTTGAAATCATGATTAATCTGGTACCATTAATTGTGATTATCTAAGGTGTTGTTTCTGCAATGAAAATTGAGATTTAACACTAGTTCAAGAAGTGCTAAACATAGGGAGTACACTCACGAAAGTAGAGGTGCACTTATGTGGTTTTTAGTGATTCATTTCATGTAATTTCATTGAAGAAATGAACTTGTAGCTAATGTCATAACCATGAAAATAGGTATGGATTAGTTATGAGTATAATTGATTCACTACGAAAGTAGGATTCAAATGCATAAGGAAATTACACCATAATTAGCCTAGATGTAGTACTCAATGATCCAAATATAGCACTTGCATGAGTAGTTAGGGATACCACAACCTAAGGAGCTTTTATTTGTTATTTTGTATAATTTCAGTAGGTTAAATTTGTTATAATTTATTGATAGTCTAAATAATAGAGAAGCTTTAGTAATACCGGTAATTGTTCACTCTTCCTTGTGGGATCGACCCGATATATACCCTAAACTACTAGTTGATCTGTATACTTGCAGTGAACGGGTGTAATTCGGTATTTTTTAGCTTGCACGTATGTAAAATACCCGTCAAGTTTTTGGCGCCGTTGCCGGGGAAGATTTGGCAATATCGGTGTGAAGAGCAACTTTATTAGTTTAGACATTTTATTAGTTATAGTGTGAATTTTATTTTCTGTTATTTTAGTGTTTTTATGTGTATGTGCTTTATAACTTATTCTTCTTACTAATCTTGCTCTTAAGTTGTTTAAAAGCAATTTTAGGTGATGAGAAGGGTAGGTCAATTTGGAGGACAATGCTTGAGAAGTGGAAGATTGGCAATGGATGGTTATCAAGTGCAAAGCTCATTCAACAGAGGTAACCAAGAATTTACTGAATGTATGTCTTTTGAAGATGGTTTAAGGTGCTTAAAGGCAAAATTTGATGTAATTAAGTTACAAGTTTAAATGGACACCATGATGCATGAAATTGAGCAGATGAGGAATGTTAATGCGTTTAATTCTTATCATGTGATTTGTGACTTGTGTGGAAGTTATCATGCTACTAATACATGTATGCAAGTACAAAATGTGGATTATTATGATGAATTAGAGCATTACAATCCCTGTTTTGATCGATATAGTGCTAATTGGAGCAATTCTCCTGCTTATGGTTGGGATAATCAATGTGCATATAGTGATTTTCAAAATTTTTATGATTACCAACTTGAAAGTGTCCAATTCGAATCAAAACCATCTTGGGAGTTGGCAATAGAGAAATTAGCTAATGCACCTCTACCTTGGGAGTTAGAAAATGAACCATTAGCAAATGATTCTAATTCATCTTGGGAGCTAGCTATAGAAAATTTTTCTAATCAATTTGATTCAGCAATAGAAAAGCTAGCAAATGCAACTTCCGACCGTTTTGATAGGATTGAGGAAAGAATAGATGAATTAGCTTCTCACTTTGGTAGAATACATGAGCAATTGAATGTATTGTGTGAAGTTATTTCTTCTAATAATTTGCAAAATGATCCTAGCATGAATGGTGGAAATGTTGTATGTGAAAATGGATTGCATTTGGATGAAAATGATGAATCTCAATTATATTTCAATGAGCAAATATCCATTTCACATGATAATACCTTTGAAACTAACTTTGAGCCTCAAGAGGTGAGTTTTAATGACTCATTTTTCACCCCTCTTGAGGAGTGCAGTGAAAGTATAGGTTCTAAAGGTATTCCTGCCCAAGATACTCTTATGACATTTCCTTTGGTAAGTTCTCAAGTGGTGCATATTCAAGGTAATATCTATGGAACACTTGGGATAGGTAAGTCACTTTCATTTCTCACATCATTAGATCATGTGGCTTTGGCTATAAAGTCACCATTTAATGATCCACCACGGCCTAAAATGGTGGATTATTCGTTAACTAAACCTCCTTGAAAAATGAGGTGAAATAGTCAAGCTATTGACTTTAAAGAAGCGCTTATTGGGAGGCAACCCAATGCTTGTTTAAGTTGGTGTTACTTTGGAGTGATTTTATGTTTAAAGTATAAGTTTGAGTAATTTTGTTGTTTTTCATTTGTAGGTCTTGGAAAAGTGACCAAATGAGGTGAAAAAGGCGAAGTTTGATCAAAGATCTCAATACCTCAAATTCAGTAATTGTGGTTTTTGATGCATTAAAGAGGTGGCAATGGCAATAGTTCATGCAAATGATCTCAATTGCAAAGGGTGCAATAAGTGAACTTCCATTCTTTCTCAAATACGGTTGGAAATTCATCACTTGGACATGGATTCGGATTGCGCAAGTCATAAGGGGAGTATTTTCTTTTACTCTTTCTTTATTTTCCTTTTCTCACATTGAGGACAATGTGAAATTTAAGTGTGGGGGAGGAAATATGTGAACTTGCATTCTAATGCTATGTGATGATATTTTGTGGATTTAAATGCTTAGAAATATTGGAATTGTGTTTGAATTATTTGCCATGTGGATAATTTGCTTGAAATTGGGTTTGTTGGCAGGGAGTTTTCATCCATTTATAAGGAGAAACTCTGTAAAAAATTTTCTAAAACTTTTCCAATATTTCACTATGGCCCAAAAGTTCTTCAAATTTTTGCATTTTCATTCAAAAAGGGCAAAGTATTCCAACCTTAAGTGTTTTATTCTTCCAATTGTTGAAACGTTATATGTATTTTGGAAGGTTTAGTCCTCATTTAACTTGGAAATAGTTATTATGCAATTAGAATTTTTACATTTTAGAAAGTATATTTGGTAAAGTGAGGAAAATTATGCCTATAATTTTACATGTTTAATGAGATTTCTTCTCTTTATTTAATTTTGCAAGTAAGTGATTGATATAGTCGATAAAGGTTATACTCCACCTTTGATTATTTTTATATATTTTTCTATGAGGGAAAAATAAATAAATAAATAAATAAAAAAGAAAAAAAAAGAAAAAAAGAAAAGAAAAGAAAGTAAATAAAAATTGTTCTACTCCAATGATTCTCGTACCCAGTAACCGGGGGTTGGCATCTAAAAATGTCGATTTTCGCGTAAAAAGGTATTTGAATTAAGAGTATGCATAGCAACTTGAATAAGTGAAATGTTGAGTAACCGGGGATCTTCACCTAAAAGTGTCGATTTTCGCGTAAAAAGGCATTTTCACTATTTAAGTAAAATTAGTATGAATAAATCCCTCTTAGTTATAGAATTTTGAGAAAAAGATGATTATAGGAGGAGGAAGGCTATAAATCGACTATGTGGGTTGCTTATTTGTGAAATTAGGTTAGGGTAAGAGATTAAGTTTAACTTGTTGAATTTAGGGTATAATTATCTTTCCTTTACTTGATATTATGAGTATTTAGCGTAAATTGAATAATTATATAATAATTATTTTCCAAGTCTTGAGGAATTAAATTGGACAAAGTGCATATATTGTTTCACCTCTTGAATCATTGCATTTGATTATGTGTGAATTGCTTGAGGACAAGCAATGATTTAAGTGTGGGGGAGTTTGATAAGTGACTAATTTACGTAATAATTGTATGACATTTTATATTATTTTTAGTCACTTTGGTTATATTATTGGAAGAATATGAATCATTTTGGCTATAATTGGTGAATAAATGTTTTTAAGTGATTAAATGAGGTTTTTATCACTTTTTACTTGGATTTTGTGTATTTTGACAGTTTTGACACATTTTCGTATTTCGGCTATAACTTGAGTTACAATGATAGGATTGGGATGATTCTTGAACCGATTTGAAGATAAGAGATAGATCTACAACTTTGGTGAAGACATCTAAATCCAGTTTGAAGGTTTTCCAGGTCAAAATGCCGAATTACAATAGCAAATTTCTACTAGTCGAAGCTGGAACAGGGCAATGAGCAGGCAAGGGTATTTCAGTCATATCTCAGCCTACACAGATCCAAATGAGGTGATTCTTGATGCATTAGAAAGATAACTCAAAAGGCTACAACTTTCGTGTTTTAGACATGAGCTGGTTCAGCCTCTAACATCAAGAAAAGATTGGTTGAAGTTGGGCCAAAAACAGAGCAAGTGATCCACACTCGGATCCACTATTCATCCGAACCCTCGGTTGTTTCTGGGTTAGTGGAACCGAGCTCGGATCCATACGGATCCGAGGTACTGTAGCAGCTCGGATCACTGGCCGGATTGTGGTCAGAAAAGGCTGCTCTGTACGCGTAAAACTCAATTTCACCTCCACCAACTCACATTGGATGCTAGACATGTGAGAAACATTCCCAGCTGTAAAAGGGAGATGCAATCCTCATTTCTTGACCACCTTTCATCATAAAAGAGCCAAATTCATTGCAAAAAGGAGATTGGAGTTCATAGCAGAAAATAGAGAGAGACATACGGGAGAAGCTGGAAGTTGCAGAAATGTAGCTCTTTCGTCTCCCTAGTGTTAGTTTAGCTTAGTATAGAGTAGTGTAGCTTTTCCATTCTTGTTTATTATCTAGATTAGGATGAAGATGGAGGATGAAGAAGGCAAGGAAGAAAGCTCATGTGACAAGGGTTGTATTCCTTCCAAACTCTTTATCTTTTGTATTTGATTCCAAGTTTAGTTAATATACAAGTTCTGGATTTTGTGTTCATTATGTGTTTCTAAAGTTTATACCTTGGGTTTGGTTGAACTTTCTATAATTGTTAGTGTTTATTATTTGGTTATTTGACTGCTATGATTTGAGCAAGTTATTTAGCACTTTAGCTCTTGAAATCATGATTAATCTGGTACCATTAATTGTGATTATCTAAGGTGTTGTTTCTGCAATGAAAATTGAGATTTAACACTAGTTCAAGAAGTGCTAAACATAGGGAGTACACTCACGAAAGTAGAGGTGCACTTATGTGGTTTTTAGTGATTCATTTCATGTAATTTCATTGAAGAAATGAACTTGTAGCTAATGTCATAACCATGAAAATAGGTATGGATTAGTTATGAGTATAATTGATTCACTACGAAAGTAGGATTCAAATGCATAAGGAAATTACACCATAATTAGCCTAGATGTAGTACTCAATGATCCAAATATAGCACTTGCATGAGTAGTTAGGGATACCACAACCTAAGGAGCTTTTATTTGTTATTTTGTATAATTTCAGTAGGTTAAATTTGTTATAATTTATTGATAGTCTAAATAATAGAGAAGCTTTAGTAATACCGGTAATTGTTCACTCTTCCTTGTGGGATCGACCCGATATATACCCTAAACTACTAGTTGATCTGTATACTTGCAGTGAACGGGTGTAATTCGGTATTTTTTAGCTTGCACGTATGTAAAATACCCGTCAGTGGTAGTAAGAAAGAAATGTAGATAAAGATGTATAGTCGTCCTCAGCTTTGGTTTGGATTCTGTTTTGAAAATAAGCATCAAATACCACCGTTTCTATTAAAGTTCACTCCCAAATCCTAATAAGTTGTGATTTTTAATTAATACAATTTCCAAAGTTGTGATTTTTTGGTTGCAAGTACAAAATGTGTCAGGAAGAGATATAATTGGCCCCTTACTAAAGCTATTTCATAACTCCATAAATTAAACGGGACAGAAGTTATGGTTAATTATCTTCTAATCCTAATGGTTATATGACTGAAACAAGTTTGCGATTGTGAAGCTTTTGAACTTGTCTTCATGGTATGGGAACGAATTCTAGGGAAAACACAATCTTTACTTAAATACTACTCTACTAGTTAGCTGTACTTCTTATGGAGTCAATACATGTGTTTGTGGGATAATTTTAGAAACCTCCTGTGAGGTTTTGTTACAATTTCACAGGTTTCTGTGAACTTTTGAAAATCTCATATGCCCCTCTTATTTGGAATAATTTTGTAATATATCAGTCTAATTTTGCAAAATGTGAAAAAAAAAACTGTTTTTGGGATAGAGAATTGAATTTTGTACCAAGAATGCTCTTTTTATTTCCTCCAACAAATTTTCTAAAGAAAATATTATGTCAATTAAAAGTTGAAATACAAAATTAAATAAATAAATAAATAGGGCATAGGTGAAATTTTATGCATAATGTAGCATTTACAGTAGCAACCTTAAGATGATTAGAAGCACCAATGGCTAATTCTTGTTACGGCTAATTTTCATGCTAACTGAACAGAATAAAAGTCCAACATCTAAGCCATGTACTATTGTATTTAGTAGTTTATGTTGCAACTAATTCCCTTTATATCACTCAATGGCTATTTGTCCACATCATAAACATATTATTTCCATGATCAATAATAAAAAGTATTAAAAAAAGTGTAGGTTTTATGTTACTTGTCCACCTACAACTGATTATAACCTAAACAATATCATCTAAGCATGATCAGAACATGTACCATGTAAATTATTTATAACCTACACATGTACCATGTACCATGTTGTTACGAATTAAATTCACATCTCTACCGTCTAAATCTACACCTTTAATGTATTAATCACCTGTGCCATGTAAATTGATTACTTATGCTATTAGTATTAAAAGTTGTATCTTGTGCAGATTTAAGATGGTGGGATGCGGATTTAACCCATCCTTATTCATTCTTTATCACTTGTTAAAATAGAACATATGAGATTAAAATCACAACCATCTTGTCACTTGCCTGCCAATTATTGATCATGAATTCATTAACCTAAAATGTGCCATGACTCACGAGTAGATATAAGATATAACCAATTTGATGTCTTGTATGTCTTGTCAGAATAACGTGCCTTTGTACACCCAATTTTCTAAAGACAGTCGAATAAGTTTTTTGATTCAGGTTAATTCTGTTTTTTGTCATGGAGTGTAGAGAAATTGCAGGGAGATCTTCCCAGTCCAGCTTGAAGAAAGAAGAAGGCATGTTCCAGTTTACAAAGAAGGCGCGATTGATCAGCTTGAAGAAAGGAGAAGGCGCGACGTTAAAACCACGCCTTTTCCTAGCACAACTGAATTGTGCTTCTGTTATGAGCAAGTGGAGCTGATTATTCTAGAATCCCACGTGTCCTTACCTTATTGGCCTGTTTAGAAGTTAGTTAGTCCGGAAATGGCCATAAAGGCTCAAAGGCTCCTAGTAATAGCTAAGTTTTGTCATTTTTTCCAATTGGTTGTAAAATGAGACTTGGCTCTGCCAATCTCCCTCCTCTCCCTCGCACATTTTTTCCTTCATTCTTTCCCCTTCACTCTAAATCCGTTGTTTCTGTTTCTGTAATTGATTTCCCAAGTTTTTAGTGAGAAGTTGAATTCATTATTTTCCTTCAATTTCCTGTTCCATTCAATTTCTTGTTAAGAACTAGTTCACTGCTGCTGCAAATAATCTATCACCATTGCTGTAATCTGGTTCTATACCATAATAGTGGTATCAGAGCTTAGCTACGAGCCATTGGGATGACAAAATCACACGATGAGGTGTTAAGGAAGGATCTATCTGAGCTAGGCAATATGGTCAAATATCTGGAGCACAGACAAGAGTGCACAAAGAGAACCCTTAAAAATCTAGACCAAAAGTATGAAAGTATGATGTCTATGATGGCACAGATGATGGCAAAGTTCAATGACAAGGACAAAGAGGTGGAAAGTAGCAGCTCCATAGGAGGACCCAAGGAAGGAGGCAGGAAGGGAGAAACACAAGGGAAAGGCCATGGCAGATCAGATTGGAAGGAGAGCAGATCCTATACCAGAGTACCTAAGATGGAGTTGCCTAACTTCACAGGAGATAATCCAAGGGAATGGATCCGTAAAGCTAACAAGTTCTTCAAGATCAATAGAGTGGAGGAGAACATGAAATCTGAGATTGCTGAGCTGTACCTGAGAGACAAAGTAGACACCTGGTTCCATGGGGTGTTCAGTGGCAGGGGAACCATTCCATGGACTGAATTGGCCACTGCTCTGTGTGAGAGATTTGGAGAGGGCACTCCAGAGGAAACTATTGAAGAATTCAACAAACTGAGGCAGGGAGGATCTGTAGCAGACTACCTGGAGAAGTTTGAGCTGCTCAAAGCACTGGTAATGCCTTCCCTCCCTCATTTGGCTGATTCATATTACAAGGCATGTTTCTTGAGTGGCTTAAAGGAGGAAATAGTCAATATGGTTAAAATGGCCAAGCCCCTAACTTTGGCTGATGCAATAGAAGCAGCCAAGCTACAGGAAAAAAACCTAAAAGCCATACAGAAAATTCACAAGCCCCTACCTAACACCCTCCAGTCACACAAATCCCTTTTCCACCCACAGAACCATAACAAATGGAACCCCTCCACTTCCAGAACCTCAGATAAATCTCCCACAAACAGCTACAAAAATCCAAACAACAACACAAACCAGCTCAAAAGGGTCACCCCTAGTGAGTTTAATATCAAAAGAGAAAAGAGACTGTGTTATAAATGTGCTGAACCATACACTCTTGGCCACGTATGTAAACAATCACATATCCACCTCTTGCTAGTAAATGATGAAAATGAGGACCCTGTAGCAAATGAAAGTGAGAAGGAAGCTGAACCTGATGTTTTCTGTGACAGCATTGAGGGCAAGTTGGGGGATGAGCACATAGAAGTTTCTGTCCATGCTCTAGCAGGAGGAAGTGAGCACAAAACTATTAGACTGAAGAGGATAATAAAGGGGAGAGCTGTCACTGCACTAATTGATAGTGGCAGTACTCACTGCTTCCTAGATGAGCAGCTAGCTAGAAACCTGAAATTGGACAGTAGTGGACCTCCCTAGTTGTTAATGTAGCTAATGGGGAGAAGGTACAGTCTAGAAGTCTAACTAAGCCTGCAGTATGGAAGATGCAAGGCTATGAGTTCTAGCACCAGTTTAACACACTGAAGTTGGAGGGATGTGATATGGTGCTAGGAGTAGACTGGCTTGCCAAATTCAGTCCCATGGAGTTTGACTTCAAGGGGCTGAGTATGAAGTTCAAGAGGAAAAATAGCAGGTAGAATTGAAGAGAGAGAGTGATCAGGTGCAACTAAGGTTGATAAAAGGAAGTAGATTGCACAAGTGGGCTAGGAAATAGGCCTATGGAATTTTGGCACAACTGAGTGCAGTAAATGAAGAGGTGCATGATAGTGATAATATATCCCCAGAGATAGAAGGAGTATTGCAGGATTTTGATGAGGTATTCAAGGAACCTTAAGGACTGCCCCCTGAGAGGAGTCATGATCATTCCATTATCCTTAAAGAGGGATTCAAGCCTTTCCAGATCAAGCCATACAGATGTCCCTATGTTCAGAAGACTGAAATTGAGAGGCTGGTGCAGGAAATGTTGGGAAATGGTATCATTCAGCTCTGCAACAGCCCCTTTGCATCTCCTGTCCTGCTGGTAAAAAAGAAGGATGGCACCTGGAGATTCTGTGTTGACTATAGACAGTTGAATGAGCTGACAATCAAGAACAAATACCTAATACCCCTTATTGATGAACTTTTAGATGTGTTGAATGGTTCCAAGTTCTTCACCAAGATAGACTTAAGGGCAGGGTACTTCCAGATCAGAGTCAAGGCTGAAGATATTCCCAAGACTGCATTTAGAACTCATCAGGGGCTCTATGAGTTCAAGGTGATGCCATTTGGGTTGACCAATGCCCCTGCTACTTTCCAAGGCTTGATGAACCAGGTGTTCCAAAAGCAACTGAGGAAGTTTGTACTGGTGTTTTTTGATGATGTCTTGGTATACAGCTCAAGTTTATAGGAGCATTTTAAGCATGTTGCAGAGGTTCTGAACATCCTCAGAGAACAACAACTGTATGCCAAAAGGAGCAAATGTGCCTTTGCTCAGACACAAGTGGAATACCTAGGGCACATCATCTCAGCTGAAGGGGTGAAAGCTGACCCTAGGAAGATTGAAGATATGATGAAGTGGCCTAAACCAGAAAATGTAAAACAGCTGAGGGGATTCCTAGGCTTGACTGGGTACTATCGAAGATTTGTTAAGGGATATAGCAGTATAGCTAGGCCATTGACTGCACTGCTGAAGAAGGACAGCTTCTAATGGGGGACAGAAGCTGAAGAAGCATTTCAGAAGCTCAAAGGAGCCATGTGTGACACACCTATACTGGCCCTACCTGACTTCAACAACACCTGTACTGGCCTTACCTGACTTCAACCAACCCTTTGTAATTGAGGCTGATGCCTGTTACAATGGAATAGGGGCAGTATTGATGCAGAACAGGAGACCATTAGCCTATATCAGTCAAGGTTTGGGGCCAAAGAATATGGGATTATCTATCAATGAGAAAGAATTATTGGCTCTAGTGACAGCAGTCTCCAAGGGAGGCATTACCTGGAGGGTCAGCACTTCATCATTAACATTGATCATCAGAGCTTGAAGTACTTATTAGAACAAAGGATCACCACTCCCCTGCAGCAGAAATGGTTAACTAAGCTCATGGAACTGAGTTATAAGATCCACTACAGGAAAGGCAAGGAGAATGTGGTAGCAGATGCCTTGTCCAGGAGAGGTGATCAAGGCTTGGAGTGCACTGTAATAACTACCATAGTACCAGAATGGATCAAAGAAGTGATTAGCAGCTACCAAGGGGATGACTGGGCGCAGAACAGCATCAAAGAGGTGTTATTGAAACTAGACCAAATTCCCAACCTCAGTTACCAAAATGGTGCACTGAAGTTCAAAGGGAGAGTGGTTATGGGATCTAGAGGAGAGATAAGGAAGAGGCTGATCAGCACCCTACATGACTCCCAATCAGAAGGACATTCTGGCATACAAGCAAGCTTCATGAGAGCCAAGCAATTGTTCTACTAGCCAGGCGTGTACAAAGACATTAAGACAGTAATTCTGGAATGTGATGTCTGTAGGAAATGCAAGGATGAACATGTGTCCTATCCAGGGCTACTGCAGCCCCTACCAGTTCCACAGCACCCTTGAAGCCATGTTACTATGGATTTCATTGAGGGATTGCCTAACTCTGAGGGGAGGGATACCATTATGGCAGTGGTGGACAGGTATACCAAATATGCCCATTTTCTGAGCATCTCACATCCTTTTGATGCCCCAAAGATTGCCAGAATATTCCTGGATGGAGTAGTCAAGTTACATGGAGTACCCCAAAGAATGCTATCAGACAGGGATAGGATCTTTACTAGTCAATTTTGGAGTGAATTGTTTACATTGTTCGGAGCTAAGCTGGACCTCAGTACAACTTACTATCCACAGTCTGATGGCCAAACTGAAAGAGTAAATCAGGTACTGGAGATGTACCTCAGATGCTATTCACATTTAGAACCAAAGAAGTGGAATCATTGGTTGACTATGGCAGAATGGTGGTATAACACCAGCTACCACACAGCCATCCAAATGACTCCCTTTGAAGCCCTATACAGACAGGCACCCCCCAACTGGCTCTGGGACCATACACTCAGGCTAAGGTGGCTGTAGTTGGGAACTACTTGAGGGAGAGGCATAAGGTTGACATTACTCTGAAACAGAACCTGAAGCAGGCTCAAGAGAGGATGAAAAGATATGCTGATAAGAGGAAAAGTGAAAGGAAGTTTGAAGTTGGAGATTGGGTGTACTTGAGACTACAGCCTTACAGGCAAGGTTCAGTGGCTATGAGAGGCAACACCAAGTTGTCAACACGATACTATGGACCCTATGAGGTGGTAGAGAAGGTTGGGGAGGTTGCATACAGGTTGAAGTTGCCAACAGGTTCCAAGATACACCCTGTTTTCCATGTCTCTCTACTGAAGAAAAAGGTTGGGAACCAAATTACACCTGTCTTGCAGCTACCAGAGGTTGATGGAAAGGGGCACTTGAGGGTCGAACCAGTTGCAGTGTTAGACAAAAGAATAGTCAAGAAAAGGAATGCAGCTGCAGTGCAATGGCTGATTCATTGGTGGGGAACAGATCCAGCAGAGGCAACATGGGAATTTGCAGAAGAAATTGGGGAGCAGTTCCCTCAGTTTCAATCTTGAGGACAAGATTTTTTTAAAATGAGGAGGCTTTGTCATGGAGTGTAGAGGAATTTGCAGGGAGATCTTCCCAGTCCAGCTTGAAGAAAGAAGAAGGCGTGTTCCAGTTTACAAAGAAGGCGCGGTCGATCAGCTTGAAGAAAGGAGAAGGCGCGACTTTAAAACCACGCCTTTTCCTAGCACAACTGAATTGTGCTTCTGTTATGAGCAAGTGGAGCTGATTATTCTAGAATCCCACGTGTCCTTACCATATTGGCCTATTTAGAAGTTAGTTAGTCCGGAAATGGCCATCAAAGGATCCTAGTGATAGCTAAGTTTTGTCATTTTTTCCAATTGGTTGTAAAAGGAGACTTGGCTCTGCCAATCTCCCTCCTCTCTCTCACACATTTTTTCATTCATTCTTTCCCCTTCACTCTAAATCCATTGTTTCTGTTTCTGTAATTGATTTCCCAAGTTATTAATGAGAAGCTGAATTCATTATTTTCCTTCAAATTCCTGTTCCATTCAATTTCTTGTTAAGAACTAGTTCACTGCTGCTGCAAATAATCTATCACCATTGATGTAATCTGGTTGTATACCATAACATTTTTTCCTTTTATTTGTCGTAAAAATGTTTTATGTCAAATTGTGTCTTTAGTAACACCAAAGAGAAATGGTACTGTAGTCAATCCGCAACACCTTCTATCAGCAATAGGTCCTAATATTCTTTCTATCAAGGGAGGTATATGAGCATTTCAAAAGTTTGGGGGGAGACAAGTGAAATAGTCATAAATCTCGTAAACTTAATTAATCATTTTTTTCTCTCCTATTTAGCATGCCTAATTAAAACAAATTAATGAGTCGTATGGATATTCGGGTTTTACCCATGTTCATATTCAACTCTTCACTAACCAATTTTTTTTTCATAATTTCTCTCTTTTAACAACTTAATCATTTTAAATAAATTTTAAATATATTTTGTTACATTTTCCTCTCTCTTCTAACAAACTTTATTATTATTATTTTTTTTATAAATTGACTTAATTTATTTTATCCATATATATCATTTTATTTGGTGTTATTTTAATTGTTACTTCATTAAAGTTGCTAGAAACTTCCCTTCATGAAGAAAATATGATTTGGCATCTTTGATATTTAGTTGAATAAAGACGCATAGTTTTCGGCTTTTAATTATATATAAAGTTAATAATCTATTCAAAGATTAATACACTACTTGAAAACTTAGATACAAAATATCAGTATTCACAAATATATAAGAAAATTATTTTTCTTTTGAACTCTTCATGCTTACATAAATTCACAACTAATACTAATATAAAAAGAAACCTTGCTACAGGTTGAAATGCTTGTATGGCAATTGGTCATGATAGTCAAATCCCATGTTTGAAGTCATCTAGAAAACTGATGAAGCTTACAGAAAGAAACCAACTACAACCAAGAAGTCACCAGAAGGATTAGCACTGCTCTTCCTGATCTGATTACCTCGATCCAATACCTTCTTTTCCTTCTCGTCCATAGGAGCCATAAGTTGTTCAAGTTCATGGAACTCCAAATCTTCAACACGGGGCACATTTCTCAACAAGCTTGGCATCATCTTTGAATCTGCAGTTAAAAGCCCCTGCTTTTTCCCCACTTTCCTTAAAATCTAGTTCTTCTTGATTGGCTTAATTCTTTTGGCTTCGTCCCGCAAACAAATCACATGCTGGAACCTTTGCAGATATTTCGGACTTCTTCTTGATCATCATGCCGGAACTCTCATTTTCTTCTTCTTCTTTATCATGCCTCACAGGCAGTGATAAAGACAATGGCAAATCCATCTGATTCTGATCACACCCGTTCCTCTTTTTACCACCAAGCATATATTGTACTTCTTGATGATCATCATATCATGCATGATTAGTGCTTTAACATTTGAGCTATGTCCGAACTCTGACGAAAACAGATGAATCTTGAGGAATTATCAATGTAATTCAGCAATGTTATTGAAAGAAAAAGGGAGAAAGAGAGCGAATGAGATGGAGAACTGAATAAAAGGGGGATTTGTTGAAACTGAACGAAATTGATTTTACATAAAGAAACTACACATAAACAAGCACTCCAAACATGACAGTCTCAATAACAACAGAATAGTTCTGTTGAATTGGATTTTCAAACGCTAAACTATAATCAACTGGGCTCTGGGAGGTAGTTTCCTCTGAAGCTCCTTCGCACTTAGTAAAGCAGCTTCCCTGTTCCCTGGCATTGGACAGAGCTCTTCATTCCATGATGTTCGAGTATAACGAGGAATTCGGCAATCAACTATGATCTTCTCTAGTGAGATGGCAGTCTCGAGCAAATAATTGGCAAGTTGAACATCGGTCTTGATCCCAGCCCAACCAACAAATTCGATCACGTTGAGACACTTGTGACTGTATCTCCTTGCTTGCTCTTCCCACTCCTCCTCACACACGTCTAACATTCCTTGGTTTCTAAATACTTCTGGATTTGATAAGGTTTGGTGTCTTGTTGCCCAATCAATGTCATACTTCAATGTCAACTTAATTAGTCCAGGAGATGCACCTATGATGGAGCTGAAGAAGAGAGCACTTTCATCGGCAACTGCTACAAATTTCAATTCCATGTGCTTAAGGTTGCTGAATTCCGGAAAATTAGATGGAAAACCTACGCATCTTGCTGAACCCTACACTCGAGATGTTAAAAGCAGAAGTTAATGGTTAAAAGCAAACCAGCACCAGCGAACAATTTAGGAAACAAAGACAAACAAGTAGCAAAGAAATAAAAATGCAGAAACTGTTAAACGATATTACCGTGAACCTCAGATCCAATTCCAGTTTCTCCAGCCGAGAGAGATACAAAGAACTTGGAGAATTGATGATGAACTTCTCACAGTATTGATTACTAAAGGAAACTAAAGCGAGTTCTGGAACTTCTATTAGGCATATGTTTATCCTTGGCCCGGCGTATTTGAAAGATACAAGACTTGCAGCTGAAACCTCAACATTCTGCAACTTCTGGCAATATCCAATCTCCAAGTGCTTCAACTTGAGTGACTGACCCGAAACTCTGAAGTTTTGCAGAGAGGAAGAATTTTCCACCGTTAGTTGCTCGAGGAAAGGACATGTTGATAAGAAGTATGCCAGATCTTCTTCAGTTATCGAAACAGACTTCAAGCACAGGACTGTTAGTCTGTCAAAACTCGGAAAATCAGAAGGTAAATCCAGCAACCAGGACGGGAAAGTATAGACACTATCAGAACACGTATAACATCCGGCAGCTGCAGTCAGATCCACTTCAAGCCTTTGGACTCTTTTCACGATGGCAAAGTCGATCCATTTGTCGACAGCAGTTGCATAAATATATGACCCGCCCAAGTCAAAAGCAATTCTCAGTCGTTCTAATGATGAACCTTCATGGGAATCTAAGACTTGATTAACCCAATCTCGATATTTTGGTGCTTCGATGTGGCGTTCTTTAACCCCATCGAACATAAGCCGCATTGTTTCCGATGCATCAAAATCCAAATGGCTACCATAAACTTTCCAGAGGTTCCTCCACCTACGAGAAAGGATACTTGTCCTTGCTGCCTCTTTCATCGCCATGCGTGACAATATGTTTCCCAGAATTTCTTCCGGCAACTGATCAATCCAATCCTGCAAAAGCAATATTTCCACATTCAAAAGACAGGTTTGAACAAGTTGAATGGTTAAAAAAAAAAAGTAAAGCTTAATCTCTAAGACACAATCAACATAGCAAGAAATACAAGTTTTGATCAGATATTTATCTACAAAAACGCAGGTGCAGATTAATATGCAAAGTAATATGCCCACGCTGCCAATATCCAATATTGGATATATAGCTAGCGAAAGAAGACGTGATTTCATATTCCAAAGTACTTGATAATTTAAAAGGCAACAAAGGAGAATGAACAATTCATCTTTTTATGATTGTTTTTCAATGAAAACCCCTAAAAATTAAAGAAGCTGATAGATAAGATAAGCCCAAGACGCACCAGTGTGGCAAATAAGATAAACTCAAGAATAAACAATCTCAAAAGAAAAGGGAGACGAGAGGAGAGAAGCTTTCACCTTCTGGCGCGACTGCGGTGGTGCACTACGGGCCTTCTTCGCCTTTTTCTCCATGGAATGCACACAATTAGCTGCTACAATAGCCAAACTTCAAGACGTTTTTGTTGAACTTAGAATAGCCAAACTTCAATCGATGATTTAATGATCCTTAAAACCATCCATCAGCCTGGTTAGCTTAGCGTGGGGAAATCTTTTTCCTCATAGCAGTAGGAATTAGTAATGCTTAATAATTGCGGATTTGGATACATATTTGAAGCAGGAGTGGGTAACCAACCGTTAAAACAATAAATTGCACGGGCACCCCTTGAGGTTTCGTATGATTACAATTATTTCCTTCAATTTTTACTAAATCGCAAAGAGCCTCTATTTATAGGGAACAGGTATTGATAAAAGTCGTTGCTTTAGTAATTTTTTTTGGGAGGAAACATATGCTATTGAAATACACAACCTACTACCATTGCAAGGATAAATCAATTTAATTTAGGGGTTGCCCTTATATTACAAAGATACCGCTCTATTACAGTACTATTTAAGTTTTCAGGCATGTATGGTAAGTTAAAAAAAAAAAACACTAATATCACGTTGGCAGATCCCAAACCCCCTAATTTCCGACGTATTTTTGGAGCTTGTTTTTTAACTGCACTAAAATGTGATTCATGTGATCAACACTAAAAGCTCTTGGGTACGAATATTTTGTACTCAGTTTTTCTATGGCTAGCAACATATAAATTTGTCAATATACTTGAGATGTTGAGCTGATACTTAGCTACTTAAAAATCTATTTGCTGAGTTGGAAATTATCTCTTTGTATCTTAAATCACACAAATACATTTTTTTGTGTAGGTCGTTAACACAAATTCATGCATTTCTTATCTTAGATAACTAAAAAAATGCGTCGTACAAATTATGAAATGTCACTCTTACTCGATTACTTATACTGATTATAGATTCTAATTTTGAATAATTATTTAATTTATGTTCTTTCTGTTTGTATTTAAATTATAAATTTTTAATAAAAAAGAAAGTCAAAATCCATAATCTACCAAATTATATCCTTCAACGAAATTATTGTAATGAAGTAGTATGTATACAACACATTATCTAAAAAGCAGGATTAAAAGGTTATTGGATTTTGACTTCACATATTGATAGGTTACATTTTTGTCATAAAATTCACAATTGTTTTCCCTTTAATTTCAACCAAATATTCCAGTAATTGACAGATACTACTTTTATTTGGTAATTGTGTTGGTTGTAGGGATCGAGAGCAAAAAAAGGGATTAAAAACATAATTTTTACCAAATTTCTATGCAATTCGACATAGGCATGTCAAGGTCTAACTCTATATGTCCGGGAAGATCGGGATTTGGTACATGATCTCTAAAATTCGAATTGAAGTTGCAAGAGTCGGATGCTCCATCAGATAGATAGTATTTGATTTCAACTAGGACACTAGCTACTTTGTTTGTTGAGATGTATTCTTTCTTTTCGGATAAGATGAGATTTGTTATACTTTGATTCGGCTAAGTAATAGTAGTTTACTAATATTAGGAAGCAAGGACAGAAAGGCATTATCGTTTGCCTTATCTTTTCTTTTTTTCTCGGGTCGAATAAAGTAGTAGTAGTAGTTTTGGGTTTTGTATTGTTCTTATTCTCAGGAAGAAACGAAAGGACGGAATTCTTTCTCTTTTCCTCGGGAATTCATCTCATCTTTTTGGGAAGCATGGCCGCAGCAATAACCTCCAATATTTCGCGCGTGGCGTTTTCCATGGAGATGAGATAAACTTCTTATTCTAGTCAAGAAATAACAGAGGATAATTGATTCATCTAAAATTGTGAAAACGAATTGATTATTTTTATGTCTTTTATTTACTGATATTCGTATGTTCTCTGATTTAATTTCTTACGGTTATTATTTTATTTATATATCAACGACATCTGATATTTATTTTAATCTAATAACCTAAAACCAGTTAGAGCAGTTAAATCCGTAATTGTTTAATTACTTTAAATTAGTGGTGACTGGTATGATTTGATTCATGTCAAAGAGATATATGAACTAACTTAAAATAACCCTCGTAGCATGTTATTTGGCTAAAACAGGGTTTCTTTAATTCTTAAGACAATTGGGAAATTGAACTCTATGATTGTACCTAGGGTTATTTCTTGATTAGGGAAGTGATTAATAGTCGTACCTTGATCACTGATATAGTAAGGAAAAGTTGATTATCATTGCATGTTTGACCATTATAACTTATTTATCAGCGAATAAATGAAATTATCATTGCATCGATGATCAATTGAGTGAATCATCTTCGAAATTATTTTTTGGTTAGAGATTATTCATAATTGATTTAATTTTGTTAAATTGTCATTTAGTTTTAATTTTATTTAATTTATTTGAATTGTTTAATTATCCTCAATTATATAAAAATTTCCCAAACTTTGAGCTTTAGAGTAAATGAATTATCCCCAGTTCCTGTGGATTTGATCCTTCTCACCCTATATACAATTTTTTCTCATAGGTATTCATTATTGTACAGGCTCGACACCTATCAATTTTTGGCGCCGTTGTCAAGGACTGGCGTTAGTTAATTTGTTTCTTTTTAAATTCATTTTATTTTTAATTTTCTGGTACTTTTCTATTTTATGCCCCATTTTTTTTTTGTACAGGTGAATTAATTTTTGATCCTAAAATAGAGAAGATTCCATGTAGAGTAAGAAAGGAGACTAGAAAACACAAAGAGGAGCAATCAATTGCTGCATCTCCGAGGTTCCATTTAGAACTCGAATTGGCGGATTCTTTTAGTGCCATCTTGAGTGATTCTGATCAAGAATACGTCATCATGGTTAATGCTCGAACTTTGAGGGAGTTGGCTACCCCAAATTTACACCAACAACCACTTTGCATTACTTTTCCTGCTTTAGCTGATAATACCCCTTTTGAATTAAAATCTAGTCCAATTCACCTTTTACCGCCTTTTCAAGGTCTTCCAGGTGAGGAACCCCATAAGCATTTGCGAGAATTTGATGTTGTGTGCACAAGTATGAAACCCCCTAGGATTATTGAAGAACAGACAAAAATGAGAGCATTTCCTTTTTCTCTTAAAGATTCGACAAAAGATTGGTTGTACTATCTGCCAGCAGGTTGTATCACAACCTAGGCACAGCTAAAGAAGAAGTTTTTAGAAAAATATTTTCCTACATCCAGAGCTGCCAGTCTGAGGAAAGAGATACGTGGCATTACACAGCATCCTGAGGAGTCTCTTTATGACTACTGGAAAAGATTCAAGAAGCTGTGTACTAGATGCCTTCAGCACCAGATAAGTGAACAATTGCTGATTCAGTATTTCTACGAGGGTTTACTCTTTAGAGACAGAAGCTTTTTAGATGCTGCCAGTGGAGGCGCCTTGGTGAATAATACTCCTCAAGAAGCTTGGGAATTAATAGAAAGGATGGCAGAAAATTTTCAACAATTTGGCACAAGAAAGGATGTCCATACTCGCCGAGTAAATGGCTCATCAATTCAACAACAATTATCTAAATTAACTTCGGTTATTCAACAGTTGGCTGTAGGAAATTTGCAGTAGGCCAAAGCATGTGGTATTTGTAAGGACACGAGTCATCCCACAAATAGGTGTCCAATATTACAAGATGAAGGAGTTGAACATGTAAATATGACTAGTCACGTGCCCGTGCCAAGAGAGGAGTATCAGCCATACTCTAGTACCTATAACCTAGGTTGGAGTGATCATCCGAACCTCATCTATGGAGGAAACAGACAACAGAACTTTATGCCAAACAGACAACAGGGGTACCAACAACAATATCAGTATCAGCCACAAGCTCCTTCTTCCAATTCAAGCCCATCATTAGAAAACATGATGAAAGAACTAACTGCTAACACTATGTGGTTCCAACAGAAAATGAAGTCTGACATGCAAAATAGTAAGGCTTAAATTAATCAGATGAAAGATAAATAAGTTAGATGGCAATATCAATCAAATCGTCTGGAATCCCAAGTTCAAGAAAAATTGCTATCTCTATCCGAAGTGAACCTGAAGAATGTAAGCGCCATGACCTTAAGAAGCGGGAAGGAAGTTAAGGGACCCGAACTCGTGACTTCAAAAGATAAGAATAAAAATCGGATCAAAAAGGAGTTTCAGAAGGAAGGAATGAGAAGTGTGAATTTAGAGGTAATTCATTATTCTATAATTAAAGTTAGATCTAATCCACCGCCTTTTCCTAATAGGTTGGAAAAGCCAGAAAAGCAAGACAAAGAGAAAGAAATTCTAGAGGTTTCGAAAGGTAACAATCAATATCCTTTTGTTGGATGCGATCAAGCAAATACCAAAATACACTAAATTCTTTAAGAACTTGTGTGTCAACAAGAAGAAATTGAGAGGGGATGAGCAGATCGTGGTAGGTGAGAATGTCTCAACGATTTTACAAAGAAAATTGCCACCTAAATGTGGGGATCCAGATATGTCTACTATCCCTTGTAAGATTGGACATTCTAAAATTAAAAATGTCATGCTAGATTTAGGGGTTTCTATTAACGTGATGCTTAAATCAATGTATGATTCTTTAAATTTAGGACTTTTGAAAGAAACAAGGGTAATAATTCAATTGGCTGATCGTACATTTGTTTATCCGGATGGAGTAATTGAAAATGTTTTAGTGCCAATAGATGGATTAATTTTTCTTGATAATTTTTATGTGTTTTACATGGATGTTAGAAGTGCTCCAAGTCCATCACCCATTATCTTAGGAAGACCCTTCTTGAGTACTTCCCAAACTAAAATTGATGTTAGTAAGGGTACTCTTATAATGGAATTTGATGAAAAAGTAGTCCATTTTTATATTTTTGATACAATGACACATCCTATTAACTCTCATTCTGTATTTGCCATTCATGCTATTAATCCTTTTGCGTGAGAATTTCCTGAATTTAATTGTAGTGGTAAATTGAAAGTTGCTACGAACAAGCATCATGGGTTGAAAGCAACTTATAATGTGAAAATAGACAAAAAGTTAAAGAAGAATGTTGCATTCAATGGCGATCTAGATCTTGAAAAAATGCCACGAATTGCAAGAAAGCTCGAATTACAACCGAATTAAGAAATGATACTTTATGTCTAGCACAAAATATTAAAGAAAGGCGTTTATGGGGAGGCAACTGAATTAGTTTTTAGTTCATTTTTATTATTTTTGTTTCAGAATTCTTGTGTTTTGTGTGTTTGATTTTGATTTTGTTAATTTAGTGGACGGAAGACTAGCCCTTCACAAGGCACATCTGCATTTGACTTACGGGTCCATTATTTTCACAAGTGCAGAATTTTAAGATTGACGTGTCTGCGTCTTCTGGACATGTGCAAGGAAGAAAATTCCCAAAGTCATGATCAGAAAACTCTCAGTCTTTATGATGTGCCCGTGCTTCCTGAATGCGAGCTAGGAAAGAAATTTCACGATGTAAGGTTAGAAGACTCCTAGTCTTTTTGACGTGCCTGCGCCTTCTGATCATGCACTAGGAAGAAATGCCTTCCTTTTACTTTTCTTTTTCCATTCTCTTTTTCTCTCTTTCTTTTTCTTTCTTTTCCTTTTTTTCTTCTCTTTTGCTTTTTCTTTCTTTCTACATTCTATCTTTCCTTTCTTTCTTTTTTCTTTCTCTCTTTCCACTCTCCAGCTACATGACGGACTACCTAGGGCTCCTGTTCACCGCTCATCTCTGCCGCTTGCTACTCCCAGCGCCATCATCGTCATCCCTGCCAATTTTGTGTCATCAAACATGATGCAAGAACTTGGACGCCTATTTTCATCACGTGGGATTCAACCCTCCTTTTGCTCCAGACTCGTAGCCGATTGCTACCCCCTCAGTTTTCAGAGAAGTTTCGTTGTCCCTTTTACTTCATATTTTGTTCTTTATTTCTTACATTGAGAACAATGTAAGATTTAGGTGTGTGGGGAAAAGTATATTAGAAAAATGCAAATGTAGGTATTTTTGTTGGAAAATTTTTTGTTCGATTTTTTTTCAAATTTTATCCAATTTTTGCCTATCTTTGTGCATATTTGTTATTGTCCCTGATAAACGATGGTTAGACATCTCAAAATTTTCTATTGCTAAGATTTTATACTTTGACGCGTTAAGGATGACATGGTTAAGTTTAAGAGAGTCTTTTTGGTAAATATTTTAGATTTTGTAACTTTTACAATTTTTAGTTAACTTTTCTAGGTATTGTAAATATTTTTCTGACATTTTTCATGTAAATTGGTTTACCTATTAATCATAGTTCTCCATATTTGAAAAATGAAGAAGACGTGTGGTTTTTACTTTTATTTTGGTACTTATTTATGGATTATGTTTGGCTGCACTCCGCTAGTTGCCGTTGCCTAGTAATCGGGGGTTTTCACCAAAAATATCGACTTTCGCATTAAAAAATGGTGATTACTATGAGTATGTGGTTTTTAAGTGATGAGAGTTGAGTAACTGGGTTCCTTTATTTGGCTGATATCAGACTTCGTGTCAAAAGGTTTGAATGGCTAAAGACTAAACATTCCTCAAAAAAAAAAAAAAAGAGAAAAAAAACTCAATTGTAGGGATATTTTAGAAAAGAAAAAAAGATGTGCTAGTAGTGAAAAACGTGGAAGAATGCGAATGAATTGTTAGCCTGCTGATCCATGGAACTTAATGTTGAGATTTTGCTTAATAGTCAAACTATTTGCTGACAAATGTTGGTTGAATATTTTATATTCTTAGATTAGTTAATCGGGAATTGGAAAAGTCTTGGGTTTTAAAAGCTAACCGGAGAGATATTTTTTAGAGATTAGTCATTAATGCTTTACATGTATTTTAATTATAACGTGACAATAGATAATTTGAGTAATAACCATTGTTTGAACTCAATGACTTAGTAGTATTTTATTAGTTATTCTCATGCTTGAGGACAAGCATGACTTAGGTGTGGAAGAAATTGATAGATTGCAATTTTGTCATAAAATTCATGATTGTTTTCCCTTTAATTTCGACCAAATATTGCATTAATTGACGGATTCTACTTATATTTGGTAATTGTGTTGGTTGCAAGGATCCGAAACAAAAAAGGGATTAAAAACATGATTTTTACTAGATTTCTGCGTAATTCGACGTAGGCACGTCAAGGTCTAACTCTACATGTTCGGAAAGATTGGGATTTGGCACACGATCCCCAAAATTCGAATTGAAGTTGCAAGAGTCGGATGCTCCATCAGATAGATAGTATTTGATTTCTACTAGGACGCTAGCTATTTTGTCTATTGAGGCGTATTCTTTCTTTTCGGATAGGATGAGATTTGTTATACTTTGATTCGGCTAAGTAATAGCAGTTTACTAATATTAGGAAGCAAGACCAGAAAGGTATTGTCTTTTGCCTTATTTTTCTTGTTTCTCGAGCCGAATAGAGTAGTGGTAGTAGTAGTTTTGGGTTTTGTATTGTTTTTATTTTAAGGAAGAAAACAAAGGATGGACTTCTTTCTCTTTTCCTCAAGAATTCATCTCATCTTTTTGGGGAGAATGACCGCAGTAATAAGCTCCAATATTTTGTGCGTGGCGTTTTCCATGAAGATGAGCTAAACTTCTTATTCTAGTCAAGAAACAACAAAGGATTTGATTCATCAAAAATTGTGAAATCGAGTTGATTATTTTTATTTCTTTTATTTACTGGTATTTGTAAGTTCTCTGATTTAATTTATTATGGTTATTATTTTATTTGAATATCAAGGGCGCCCGATATTTAATTTAATCTAATTACCTAAAACTAGTTAGAGCAGTTAAATTCATAATTATTTAATTGATTTAAATTAGTGGTGACTGGCATAATTGGGTTTGTGTCAGGGGGGCATATGAGCTAACTTAAAATAACTCTCGTAGCGTGTTATTTGGTTTAAACAGGGTTTCTTTAATTCTTAAGGCAATTGAAAAATTGAACTCTTTGATCGTACCTAGGGTTATTTCTTGACTAGAGAAGTGATTAACAGTCATACCTTGATCACTAATACAGTAAGGAGAAGTTGATTGTTTTCGCGTGTTTGATTGTTATAACTTGTTTATCAGCGAATAAATGAAATTATCATTACATCAATTATCAATTGAGTGATTGTTAGATAGTGAACTGAATGGAAGATTAGGAGATTTCGGCCTGGCAAGGCTATACGATCATGGAACCCTCCCTCAATCCACCCATGTAGCGGGATCTCTTGGCTACCTTGCTCCTGAGCATAGCAGGACAGGGAGGGCCACAACAAGCACTGATGTATATGCATTTGGGGCCTTTTTGCTGGAGGTTGCCTGCGGAAGAAGGCCAATAGAACCCCAAGCAGCACCAGAAGAGGTCATTTTGGTTGATTGGGTATTTTCGTGCTGGAAAGCAGGCAATATTCTCCAGGCGGTTGATCAAAAGTTGGGTACTGAGTTTGTGAAAGAGGAAGCAGACTTGGTGTTGAAACTAGGCTTGTTATGCTCTCATTCAGAACCAAAGATTAGGCCGAGTATGAGGCAAATTCTGTTGTACTTGGAGGGATCAGTTGCCTTGCCAGATTTATCATCACTAGCCATGGGCGTTTCTGCTGTTGGTCTTGGCTTCGCCCATCCTGCTGGCTTTGAAGACATTTTATCGTCATTTGCTTTTTCCACAGACAAACGTTTTTCACATTCTGTGGCAGACTCTACTCTCTCTGGTGGTCAGCAATTAAGATGCTCATCATTCTGATTTTGTAAATTAAAAAAAAAAAAAGAAAAAGGAAAAAAGAGCTTCTACTACTGTAATTATTTTGTTGAATGCATTTTCTGACATATGAGCACTAAATTTTGTATCAGATGCTAGAACATGTTTTGTGGTTCGTACCAGGGGATACTGGATTAACAGGACCAAGAGCGGGGCCATTGAGTGGGGGAAGATATTTTCGAGATTTGACGACGTGGGAGGGGACCTGCAACATTTCTTTCACGACTCAAGTTTTCGGAATCTTACTGGTCCGAAGACTTTTCTAAGTCTGTACCATAATTTAATTTAATATTTAAATTTAATAAATTCAAATTTTAATATATTTAAATAATTTAATAATAAAAAATTGAATATTTAAATTAATTAAAAGGCATTGAATTTTTTGGATAAAACTTGTTCTTAAAATTAAGTAATAAATTATTCATTTATCACTAAATATAATGATACGCATTCAAATGTATTAGATTTAATACTTAACAATTCAATAATTTAATAGATTCAAACTTTAAATTTCAGATTTCAAACTTCAGTTTTATCAAGCGCATTCTTAGTAAATGAAACAAAGAGTTGTCTACAGCTTCCGTGATCCATAAGACATTGGAACATGACATGCTTTGTAACAAATGTTGAAACTTTTTTTTCATTTTTATACTGTGAGTGGAAAGATTTGAATCCGAATTCTCTTACTTAAATTCTTTTCTTTGAGCCAACCAACTCGTTTCTCCTCCAAGGGGTACATTCAAATTAGTGATGAGCTTGTTAGGGCTCGAGGGTTTCTACAATTGTTGGCCATAGGCTGGTTGCTTAAGCAATGTCTAAGCTAGGAGTGAGCTGCTCCCGAGTTCTGAAAAATTTCCATTATCCTGTTAGAGATTTTGGAAATTTTTATTAAGAGTCTTTCTCTCGATGCTCCCACCCCCCCCCTCCCCCAACTCACCACCAAATTTGAACTTTTATTCTTTAAATATTTTTAACCTTGCTAGTTAGTTAATTGATCTATAAGATACAACTTGTTATTAATCATTTTAGCATTAAATATTAACTTGTTAAAACTTTATCTATTACGTCAAGAAAAATTAATTCAAACTTAAACTGTGTACACCTATCAAATAATCATTTCATTCTAATTTTCAGCTTTAGGGTATGAGATTCGAATAATCACTTCAGTTTTAGGGTATGAGATTTTCAATTCAAGCACTTGGTTCTATATATGTGATCTTCTATATGTTAAGTTTAAACAAATAAGATTTGCATGTCTTGAATTGTTCTCTCTGTAAACATATAAATAGGAATGACAATGAGTAGGGTAAAACCTAATACCCGTGGATACTCGATCCGATAATTAATTCAATTAAATGACTAATGGATTATTCATTAGAGATTGGTATTGATGAAAGATTACAGATAGATAACCTGAGAGGGTTTGATACCCGAATACCCGATACCCTATATATATTCTTCGGTCTCAATTTTATAGTATAATAGCACATAACTTTAAACCAACTCGTTACACAACCCATAACCCTCTTATTTTCTTTAGTTTGTATTTTTGTTTTCTATATTTGTCTTGTGAAGTGTTTTGTGCCATGTTTTATATAAAACTCATTATTTGGAAATGACCTTGTGAACAATTGTCTAAATCTTCTTTTCGATATTTGTTGAAATTGTAATAGCTAGAGGCATGATTTAGCTGAAATTCTCAAATGGAGACAATTGTGATTAAAAATGGAAGAATGTTAATTTAACTCTTCATTTTTTTGATATGCAAGTTCTGTGGCTCTACCCAAATTTAAGACTCAATATAGTGCATTGATTTACCATGATGTATAAATTAATTTAGTTTGATAAAAGATAATTTTCTTTTTCTTTAAACTATTTAGATTAATAAATAGAAGGTTCCCAATGGGTAATCTGAATCCGTGCGTAAGAGGGTTTGGTAATAGTAATTAAAACCCATAAAATTACCTGATAAAGTTTGATAAAAAATTTAGATAAGCGGGTTAGAGTTTGGTAAGAAGGAATTTCGAGAGTATCCGACCCGCTGCATCCCTACATATAAACAATAGTTACATCTATTAGTAGTATTATATGTGTACTTTTGATTTGCACTTTGAATTATGATTGCACTGCAAAGTGTGATACTAGAGAATGGTCAAATTATATATATTTTTTCCCATAGGATTGTAAGAATGAGAAGATAAAACTGAGTAGTTATATCAGTATACAGCCATTGCATATTTCGATTTATCAGTAGACATACAACTTCCATATAAAAGTTTCATACCCTTGCCTTTGCTATTGTTTTGTTACAATAATATACTGATACAAGAGGACTTGCTGACATAGAAATTTGACTTAGAACTTTTGCTTTGAGGGCAATTAGATCAGAGATCGGATGATTAAGCGTTAAAAAGAAGAAATCAACATACTAGCCAAAACTATAAAATTACACTAGTAAAAATATAATTTTTGGTACACATTGGAGTTTGCAATTATCATTGGCAATTGTAAACTCCAATGTGATTAGCCAGATATGGCTGCAATAAATGGAAACTGTGTTTTTCATTTATAGCACCACAATAAGTATCAGATTCATATGGTCTCCAGCAAATTGAACTCATACCTTTTATTTTTTTGTCTTGATTTTAATAGTTAATCTGAAATATTAACCTATATAATGTTTATTATTTTTTCTTTTCTCCTTATAACTTGCAATTGCATTTTTTTTTTTGAATTCTGGACGATAAAATTAAATGGATATGTCACGTTATTGACGCCTTGGATTGATAAAACTAAATGGATATGTCAAAATGATCGTTTTGATCCTTTATCTTTGAGATCTGTCTAATTTGGTCCATAAGATGTGACCGCCTGCCAATTTAACCATGATTTTTTACAAAATGAAATCAATCCAAGAAGTCAGTCCCGTTATACAGTATGTGTACTCTTGAACACAAAGGATTTGAATTGAAAAAAATGAAAAAACACATGCATACAAAAGGGTTAGGATTCTCTCCATTGGATTTCTTTCCAATTATTTATATCCAAATTACTATAATTTTTTTAAAATCATCCGATTGTGTAATTATTTTACTTTCGATGTCTAGATCAACATACTAAAAAATGATATAATTTTGAGAATATTTTGGCATTCAATTTATACAAAAAAAATTGAACAGTGAAAAATGGCCCAAAAGTGTAAGAAAAATTTTTAATGATTAATTAGATGATAAAATTAGTCAAATTGTTACAAAATTTTATGTATAACTAATAAAAAGGATGAAACATACTATGAATGGTGTGAATTTTTTAAATCAATTTTCAAATCAATTTTACTCTCCGGTGCAACAGAGAGGAGTCTAGTCCGCATACGCAAGCTCCAATTGCAATTCCATAGATTTTGCTCTCCGATTTTACCTATATCCTTAATTAGAGCTCTTCATTAATAATTTCCATCAAATATCAGTGGTACAAAAATTATGAATGTGAAACTGTAGAGCTAATGGGATAGACAAAAATCACTTGCTGCTTTAGTCCTACAGTCACAACATCAGTTATTCTTATATTCCAAGATTAGTAAAGATTTATGAGTTAAGGGCTCTAAGTAAGGATGTGGGAAAGTTAGGAGATGGAAATTGACAGAATTCTGAGCGAAACTTATGGATTTTTTTTTTTTAATTCTGCTCCTCTTTATTTTAATGGTACACATGCTATGTGCGTTACCGTATCCATTAAAGTTCTATAATTTTCTATTAAAAGTCCGATATTAACTTTATTTTGTAGAAATAAGAGCTTAAATTGATAAGATGATGGTATGTAGGGAATCAAATTGGGCACGACCTTAAAAATAACGGATCAAATTGTTTTTAAAGGTCTACATGATGTCATGATGTGCATGTGATTGACTCCATGATAATTGTTTTAGTTTTCTATTACAGGTTCGATATTTCCTATCCTATCCTTTTTTTTCGGAGACGACAACAGTTGTATAACCTAATTTATACTACACTAAGGGGGAGGGGACGGACCTAAGGAAGTCCAAGAATAACCCGTAGGGGGACTGAACCACCACCAGACCAAATGAATGCACAACACACCCGCCTGAATTTTTTTTAAAGCAAACCACTTAAATGTGACATTTTGATAACCCTTGCTTCCCACCCCACCAAGTTAGGTGGTGGCCACCAGCCCAAAGGCTTTGGACTAGTGGTTGATATTTCCTATCCTATCCAAACAATCTAAAAGTGGAAGTTGATGTCATGAACAGTGTTTTTGGTCCCCTATCAGCAAGGTCCACTAATTGTAGTGTTTGTTTTTTTACTATATTAGCCCCTCATTCCAAAAATACCCCTATATTGGTGACAGAATGTTGAGTTCTCTTGTTGGTATTTTCAACTTTTTAAACCTTTTAATGGATATGCTTTCTGGCCATTTCTTGATTTGTTTAACAACTGCCAGAGTCATCAACCACCACTCCATATTCTTCTCTCCTGATTATTTTATTATTTCCTTATTGCTCTTTTGGCTTTTTCTAACATAGTCCTATAGTCCTTTTAGAATGCTTGCTCATGTGACTGTATAATACTTCACCATGTTCTTAATCTAGGTCCTGTACTTTGTTCGAATTGCGGCTTCTGCAATTTTACTTATATTTTGATCTATAATGATCAAGTATACAATATGCAGCATTAAATCTATCACTCACACGTTAAATATACTTGCACTTTTCCATCTCTATATATATACTATTTTACTCTTATCACTTTAAATTTTGTATTTATTTTTAGAGTACTTGTCACTGATTACTAGATATTGAACGAGAATGTCTACCTACCTATTGAAGATCTCATGGTTTCCTGACTTTCCAAGTTCATAGTTCTTGTTTCTTTCATCTGCTTATGAACAAAACTTGGCTTTATATACAGTTATAGGCACAGTATTGACAAAAAGTAGCAAACGAATGACAACTCGAACGAACGTAGTTGCCAGAGTCTTCTTCAATCTGAGTTTAAGGTTCTCAGTCGCATCTCCTGTCACCAATTGGTTAGATGGTGCTCGTTTATGGGTCTCCCTTAGATTAGTCTCTGACTCAATTTAGCGATGACTTCTTGAGTGTTCTAATCTAATTGAGTGTGTGTGTTTATTTTTGTCTATGGGAAAAAAAAGCCAGAGTCTTCTTGACTTTCATAATTCTTAATCTATTTAACATTTAGCTGAATTGAACTTTTTCTTGTCCATCCAATCATATTAGCATACTCTATTATACTGACATTCTATTGCTGAATTATGACCTTCCTTAACCTATGAAAACTAAAATTTTATTGCCACTAAATTTTTTGGGAGGACAGTATCCTTATTTTGTATATATAGGGGATTATGGTGTGTCATTATACAGGTCTTATATCATTGCATGTGTGGTGCAAGAGTTTTACACTTTCTTTGTGTAAGCTATGATTGTACTATCATCCTTTAGATTACCATGTGCAAATGGCTCGACTGCTCGCAAGTTATTTAAATGCTTTAGTGTGATTAAATTTGGTTTTTGGTGTATGCAATTTTTAAACGTAAAAAAGAAAAAAAAATCTCAGTTTTCACTGAGATCTGGTTTTCTGGAAAAGATGGTTTTTGGTTATTAGTTTTAAGGCAAGAGAATCATGTGGAGGAATTTTCTTCTGGTCCAGATGTTGTTCATCTGCCTTTGTTATTGTTGTCCATTACACATCTATAATTTCTTGGGATAATTTTAGAAACCTCCGGTGAGGTTTTTAACAATTTCATCTAGCTCCTTTAAGATTTGAAAAATTACACATGCCTCCCCTAGGTTTACCAAATTGGTAACAAAAAATATTTAATGGTCAAAATTTTGAATGAATAATCCAAAATGCCCTCACGAAATTGTAAAGTTCATTTTACCTTCTTATAAAATTATTTTAAAAATATAAAAATGCACAAAATCTCAAACCCACTTTCAACTCTCATCTCTATTATTTTAAATCCTTCAAATGACCATATTTCAAATTAGTACCATTATCACTATGAACACTACCACCAGCAGTTCCTTAATTCTAAAACTTCAATCAAACTTACAAAATCAGTAGTATTTTTGAACTCAAAAAATTTCAATAACTATATTAATATAACATCCTATCTTTCAAATATTAGGGTACCAATACCAGTCCTATCCTTTTCAAACCTTCAACTTACATCTTTCTCTATTCATATCGAGATCTTCCAAACAAAGTTAAAATTAATTTGTAATATGTTAAAATTGTGTTTAGAACATAATTGGTTATTTCACGAGTGAATTTTATTTTTATTTTCATTAAATATCTAATTATGTGATGCACTACATTCATATGAATAAGATAGGAGTGGATTGTTTAGTTGTATAAAAAATATTAATATATTAAAACTATTATGATCATTTTATAGGGTCAAAGAAGCAATTATAGTATTAAAAATCTAAGAGTACTAGGTGAGATTGTCAGAAACCTCAAGGCCTTGAGATTTCGGCCTTGAGGTTTCTGAAATTATCCCTAATTTCTTTGTCAACAATTATTGCTTTGTTTAATGAGTGACTGATATGCTTTCACATTTTCCTACGCTCATTTGCAGGCACTGCAATACTGTGCTTCAATAATTGCTGCTATCTGTAAATAGTCTAGTGTTTGACTATTTGCTGTCAACATAAGTGAAGCATGGCCGATTTCTAGGGTAGTTAGCAAATAATTTGCCAACCTGCTAATCTTTTTGTTTGTATTCTGACTTACCAGTACAACTGCCGTCTAAGTTGGCATCATCTGTAAACATAACTCACCCTGTATAAACTAATTAACAAGTGTAAGATCTTCCCTTTATCTCTCTACATCACCACTTGGGTAAAAATCCAGCCAACGTTTCCTATAGAATCTCTGTAATGTCTTTTTTCTCCAACTAATTTTATCCTTTTTTAGATTAGGAATATTACATGCCAGATGAAAAAAATACCTGGGCAACCTCAAGCAGATGAAATAGTACTTATAAATATGGGAGACGACATTAGTAGACTATGTTTTAGTGGATCATTAGTAGACTATGTTGAAATGGTCGGTTGGGTCTTAAAGGCCTTAAATAAGGGATAATTTCATAAACCTCCACTTAGGTTTCTGATTATTTCACTGCATCCCTTCAGGTCTCAAAAATTACACTAGCCTCCCTTAAGCTTAATTATCTTGTAATATTTAGACCCAATTTATAATTAAAAAGTGATATTAGGAGAGAGAAGATGATATGATTCCATCATTATTCCTCATCTGCTACATTATTTAATTAATTTAACACCAAACCACATATTAAAGAAAAATACTAAAATTTGTTGTTTATCATTATGGATCAAATCACATATAGTATCAAAAAATAGTATCTCATTTTATATTTTTCATTTAATATGAGATCCAAATTACTCTTTTTAGTTACATACCCATTGTCAAACATGATCAACAACAAATAATAAAAAAAATTGCAACCAAAATATTACAGAGAACAAACTTTAACATTATAAATATTCTTGTCAACATATTAAGGTTAATTGTTGAGTTTTTGATATCATATGTGATTTAATCCCTAATAATAAGCATCCAATTCTAGTATTTTCTTTAATGTTTGGACGGATATTAGATTAATGAAACAATTTAGTAGATGAGAAACAATGATGAAATTATATTATCTTCTCTCTCCTAATATCACTTTTTAATTATTTGTTGGACTTACATGTTACAAGATAATAAACTCCAAGGAAATTAGTGTAAATTTTAAAATTGAAAGAGAAGCCGATGAAATAGTTAGAAACTTCAAGGGAGGTTTCTGAATTTATCCCCTTGAATAAAGCCATATGACCATACGCCACATAGATTCATGACAGCGTATATGATAAATCCGCGGACCAAACTAGTTTCCTGTGAGAAAGAAAGCACAATACCCAACTAAGGAGATGCTTGCCCCAAGAACATAGTACTCTACTTGATTTAGATTAATGTAATTGATGTAACAGTAAAGTCAATTTCTTGGCCAGTATGACATAAAAGTCTTGCACCTACAATCGTTAAGACTGGACCGAAGACTGTCATAGTGATAAAATGCTGGAAAATGCCAGGTGCGATGCACCTGGGGAAATGTTCAAGTGCGGTGCATGTGGATTGTGTGGTGATTAGGTAGATTATGAATGGGATTATCTGGTAGCAGTTAGTTGGCATGTCAATGGGAAAAATGAGCAAGTGCATGTATTGGTTGAATAACACAGTAGGCAATTGTCTAGGTTCTAAACTTAATCGTGAAACATCTTCGAGAGGAAAAATACTCAATTGTGAAATATATACTGGCTTTTGCCAACAATCTTTAGCATATGTACGTGTAAAGTGTTGGGATCCAAAGCAGAATAAATCACTATTAAAAAATTAAGAACGCAATAATTTAATGACATCAAGTCACAAGTATAAAATATAAACAACACTAGGGGAAAAAGCCCGCGCCATGCGCGGGAGTTTAGTACCTATAATTAAAGATAGTTAATAATTATTATTTAGTATTTTGTAGTATAAGAATTGAAGTATGACAATTTTATTATGTGATATTAAACAGAAAAATCATAAATTACATATTGAGTAAAAAATATAATATGCACTGAAATATAATTATAAAACACAATTAACCACTTTGCGTCTATTCTAATAGAATAAAAGATCTACTTATATCTGCTCATGCACTTTAGGGATATTAAAATTTGTTGTTTAGTTTGAATTTAATTTTGATATGAGTACAATCCACCTCATTATCTTGTCATATAAGTGAGATTTGAACAATTGGCATACTTGAAGAAATCATTGCTAGTGGAATTTCGGTTCTTGCAAGCCAAATTCTTTGATTTATATTGATTCCAAGGGCATATCATCATGAAACATCCACATTGACCAATCAATCAATTATGATTTATTGTATGATTTAGGACATATAGTAAAGCATCTCCTTCTCAGTAGGGGTTACAATAACAAAACATCAGTTTTTGACCTAGTTGCAAAGATATACAATAACTAACATGCTAATCTAGATGAATAGTTATCTCAAAAAAGGACTAAAACATCTTAATCCATCCAATTCAAGAAAACAATTAAAAGTAATGAAGAACATACTTTGGATCTACAGCCAAATACTTTTAAGTAGATAGTTAAATATATTGGCAAATCAAATGGAGTGAAAAATTGCCTAAATGGAATCATCAATAAAGTAGCAAACAATTTGAAAATTACCGTAACTAATAGTTAAAACAACAAAAGAAGTAGATGCAATCTATAAATGAAAAATTTTATGCTGATAAACTTATTCTAAACCACAAATAACAATTAACAAATGTGATCTCCTCCCTATCAAGCCTATCTAAAATGGGCAATTGAATTAAAACACTAAAAAAAGTATTGCATATACAACTTGCAAGATTACAGATTTCTTACAACCAAAAAAGTATATTAGATAAAGAAAACATACCTATTGAAAAAGATGTTGCAAAATAGGAAAGAGGAATAACTAATATAACAACATCTGAATTCAATAGACTACATGATAGGGGAACAAAGTTATAAGTAAATGAAATGAATTTGAATAGATGGGGGTTACTATGGTAACGGCTAAGAAACCAAACAAACTTCGCGTTTCTCAGAATCGCGTTTTCAATTCTGCAACTGCAGAAAAGAAAACGCGCCTTCAAAACGCGACCCAAAGTCGCGTTTTAATGGAAATCGCGTTTTCAAGCCTGGATCAAGACTCAAAAACGCGACTTATGAAACGCGACTCTAAGTCGCGTTTTCAAACACAGTCGCGTTTTAAGTGCTGCAAGATTTGGGAAGAAAACGCGATTTTAGAAACGCGAGTTGAAGGCGCGTTTTGAGTCGCGTTTTGTGTGTCTGAATATAGCCTTCAGAAACGCGATTTCAGCTTCATTTTTTTCCTCTCTTTTTAATTTTTCAGGCGCGTTTTTCTTCTTCTCTTCTACCCACCTCACAAATCTTCATTTTTACTCCATAATCTTGCTAGAAATCATCACCCCAACACCTTTTGAGCTTCATACAACCTTTTTAACCGATTAAAATTCAAGAAAAACACTTAAAATCAGGTTTTTGAAGCATTGAAGGTTAGGGTTCTTAAACTCCAATTTCTTCAATTGGAGGTCAATTGGAGGTTGTTTCATAGGGCTTTTTGCATTTTTAGCATCACCAAACATCCTTCTACGTGATTGAGGTAAGTTTCTTCATCAAATCTTTTGATTTTAGAAGTTCATATTTTTTATCCTGAGCTATCTGACATCTTTTAATTTCGAAAATTTGATGAGGTTCATGGCTATTTTTGATTTTATTCATGATTATTATGATTGTTTAAGCATGTTTAAATGTTTAAATGTAGCAATTTATTGGTTTTCAAGTACTTTCAAATTCACAATTGCTATATTTAGATGAAATTGGAAAAAGGAACTAGGATGTTTTTGAGCCATTGGTGATGTTAAATTATGGTTAAAAAGGGTTAGTTGATGATGTTTAAGCATGTGCATTGTGTATAGTGAGTAATTTGGTTGATTTGGTGAGTTAGTTAGTTTAATTTTTGCCTAAACATGATTATAGCTAAAAGCATATTATTATTGTTAATTCTAAATAGTTATAATCATAATTGCTCCTATTTTCACTAATTGAATTATAATTGATACATATCTTGTGTAATTTGGTGATTTTGGGCAACTTTAGGCAGAAAATATGTCTTGTACGATCATTGAATGATTAGAACTTAAGCAATTGTATTTGAGGTTATTTGGATTAATGCTGAACTTTTGTTGCCAAAAAAATGAGTTGTAGTACATGTGAATAATTGAAATATTTTTTAGGTACTATGCCAAGAGGAAGAAGAGCGGTACTTTCATCCTCTAGTAGTGAGGAGAGGGAGGTTAATGAAGAGATGGAGGTGACTGAAGAGGAGAATTCACCTTCTCCTCCACCAATTAACCGTCGACCTGGTGAGGGCACCTCCCGTGGAGCGGGAAGATCGGTATTTGACAGTGCTAGGTTCAACACTCGCAGGAATCAGGAGTGGCATGAGGCGCGTGCTAATTTGGAGTTTTTATTTGAGATGCACGTCAGTCCACCAGTTGAGATGATGTACAACATCTCAGAAGCTTTTGCTCAGCTAGGATGGGCTCCGATTCTCACCCTTCCAAACCATTACTACCCAGACCTGGTGCGCGAGTTTTACGCCAACATTGAAAGTAAGGCGCGCCATAGTGGAGAAATAATTGAGTCCTGGGTGCGTGGAAGACGAATCACCTTGTCACGGCAAGATTTGGCTGCTATTTTGGGGTGTATGGATGACGGACGTCCAGTAGACTTGAAGAAGGAGTTTGTTCCCCCGAATAGGAGGTGGGATCCATCATTGGCCATGGCTAGGTTTGGTCTCGAGTACCAACCTTTTCGCTCTACCAGAAAGGAGACTATATTGGCAAATGTATTCGAACCTCGTCATCGGCTTATCATTTACATGATGGCTCACAATGTCATCCCAAAGAAGACGGGGCACACGGAGGTTCGCAAGAGCGATATTTACTTCCTTGATTACATGTTCCACAACCGAACTTCCCCGTATGCTCGAATTTCATTGCCGAACATCATCATCAGGCACATTAGGTCTACGGCGAGGCGTAAGACAACTTCTTTCAAACTTTCATTTCCTCGTCTACTGACTTTAATCTTCCCCCGTTTTGAAGTTCCCTTGGAAGGCATGCGGCGGGAGTATGTTCCACCACGTGCTGAGATGACTATCACTACTCTTCGCCGCCTTGGTATTGGCACGGGAGACATTCCACGCCCTGTTCAGGAGCGGAGACAAAAGGCTAGACATGGTCGCGATGGAGCTGGACCATCTACTGCAGCACCACCTCCTCCTCCGCCACAGACCAACTGGCAGCGGCTTTTCGGTCGCTTGGACGACATCGACCATCATTTAGCCAGAATGGATACTCGCCTGGACCGAATTGAAGATCATTTAGGCACACGCCCACCTCCCATCGATGATGATGAAGATGACGATGAAGAGGATGATTGAGGCTGCCCTTTGGCTGGCTTTTCTTTTGTTTGCTTGTTATTTTTATCTTTTGTTTGAAAAATGTTAACTTACATTCCTTATTTTGAATATTGGAACTTGTGGCAGTAACTAGTAGATCGTTGACTGTGGATGGTTGAGCGGTCGATGACTCATGATTCAAGGCTTCACTGGACTGCAGTCATCTCACTTGGGGAGTCACTTGTTCCTTTCTTTTGTTTCTTTTCTTTTCTTTCCCTACACATTGAGGACAATGTGTATTCTAAGTGTGGGGGAAGAAATGTGTGGTACTTGTGATTTTAGTTGTGTTTGATATAATTCTTGTGCTTAAATGGTGTTTCTTGTGGTTGCTGGCAGGGAGATTTAGTCCACTTTTAAGGGGAGACTCTGTCAAAATTTTTCCAAAACCTTATACATATATATGTTATTAACTATAATAAATAAATAAAATTTTGTCACTTATCCTTTTGAAATAAATATATGCGGTTTTGATACTTCTTTTCTCATGAAATTTGGAAATGATTTTTATGTGATTATAATTTTTACATCTATAGGAAAGTATATCTAGTAAAGTGGAGAAAATTATGCCTACATTTTGTATATTTGATGAAAATTCTTCTTTTTATCTAATTTTATAAGATAAGAAATTAATATGGTTAATAAGTGTCATACTCTTCTCATGATTACTCTTAGAGGGAATTTTATTATATATTGTTAAAAAAAAAAAAAAATGGTTATTCTACTCCAATGATTCTCGTACCGAGTAACCGGGGGTTGGCATCTACAAATGTCGACATTCGCGTAAAAAGGTACTTGAATTAAGAGTATGCAAAGCAACTTGAGTATGTGAAATGTTGAGTAACCGGGGATCTGCATCTAAAAATGTTGATCTTCGCGTCAAAAGGCATTTTTCACAACTTAAGTAATATTTAATCCTTAAAATATATATATATATATATATATATATATATATATATAAAAGAAGTAAATTAAATCCCTCTTTAAGAAAAATAAGAAGTTGATCATGAGATTAGTTAGTATCTTTATTGACTATAGGAGTTGCTTGCTTGCGAAATTGGATAAAAATAAGAAGTTGAGTTGAATTGGTAAAATTATGGTATACTTGGCTCTTCTTTGCTTGATATTATGAGTACTTGAACTTAATGGAAAGATCACATAAGGGTTATTTACCTTGATTCAAGGAAATGGAGTTGAAATACTACATATGTTTATTTTAAATTTTTGGATCATTGATGGTTGGAATTTTATATTGCTTGAGGACAAGCAATGATTCAAGTGTGGGGGTATTTGATAAGAGTTTATTTTACGTATTTTTAAGTGCATTTTATTAGTTAATTTTGAGTTGATTATTTAGTTTTATAATTAAAATAAAGAGGTTTTTGGTAAAAGTGGATAATATTGCATTTCTATTGATTTTAATAGTAAAAACTTCATTTTTATGCAGGAATAATGAATCAATCACCAAAGGAGGTCAATTGAGGTGAAAAATAGAGATTTGGTGATGAATTTAAGTGGCAACAAGAAGAATGAAGTGAAAAACGTTCAAGTGAGGAAATGCAATACAAGTCAGTTTTGACACTTTTCAGTATTTTGACCATATCTGGAGCTACACTTATCGGATTGAGGTGATGTGTATACCATTTTAAAGCTAAGAAAGAGACCTACAATTCGTATGAAGACATCGAAATCCATTTCTGCCATCTTCATGGGCAAAACGTTGGAATACAGAAGCTGCACCCTGTGGTCGGAAGTTAAAACAGAGGTTTGAACAGGTGACAGTATTTCGATCATATCTCAGGCTACAAAGCTCCGATTTGGATGATTCTTGAAGCATTGGAAAGCTAACTCAAAGGGCTACAACTTTTGTGTTTTGCACAAAAGCTAGTTCGGCCTTTATGATAGAGAAAATCGCAGATGAAGTAAGGCCAAAGTGAATACGCGAGTACACAAAACGTGACTTGTAACCGCGTTTTGTGTAGGCGCGTTTTATAGCCGAAATTCTGCAATTTGACTCAGCCAATTCTCTTGTGTTCATACCACTTTCCAGCTATAAGATGCAAGGGAATTCGGTGCACATGCTTCAGAAGACAAAAGGGCAAGAAAAGTGGCTTATTTTCAAGTCAAAAATATTGGTTTTTGACTATGCTAACAAAGTGGAGATTTGGGAATCAAAGGATAGAATTTGACTTGGAAAAATGGAGCATTTGAGTGTTTTTTATGCAGAGATATGGGGAGAGATCTAAAAAAACCATTCGTAGCTTAGCTTCTTACAGAAAAACATATTCTCTCTAGCTAGGTACTTGCAAGGGGCAATTGAGGTTTCATCTTGTAATCATCCAAGTTCAAGACAAAGGAGATTTTTGGAAGGCTTTACCATATCTTGGCTAAGACTTTCTTTATTCCTCTTGTATTTGTAATTCATGATGATTTACATTAATGAAGTTATGAGTGTTTCATCATTCATGAGTAGCTAATTTCCTTTATCTAGGGAGTAGATGAAGCTTATGGCCAAATGATATGAAGTGATTGTGATTTATGCTTGTTATGTCTTGTATTAACTTATCTACTTGTGTATGTTGGATTACGTGTTGTTGCTTGATCACCAATAGTAGGTTTATAGTTGTTTTTACTCATTGAGAAATGGTAAAAATAATGGAATGACACAAGTAGAACTTGAGTTGTATATTCATGAGAATAGAAATACATTCAAGTGGATGAAATCTGCATTTCATGTGTAAATAAGAACAGATTTAGTATTTACCAAGAGATTAGGAAAAACTAATCTGTTTTAACCCATTATTATCATGAGAATGTGAATTTGGTATTTCTGGAAATGAATCCTTGGTTAAACAAGAGCAGTAACAAGTGTTGAATTAATTCATTTTAGATCTTTTGTGTCATAAGTGGAATCTACATCCCTAGATCTTAATATTTAGTGAATTCTACTCCCCTTGAGATATTGCATTTATCTATTTAAGAATTTTTGTAGTTGAATTAAAATCTGAAGTTTCTGCTCAAATTAATTGTGAGTCTAAATAATAGAGTAAATTAGTATCTAATAATTGTTTTAAATTGCTCCTCGTGGGATCGACCCGATACACATCTCGTACTACAATTGCGACCTGTATACTTGCAGTCCAACGGGTGTAAATTCGGAATTAAACTTGCATTGATAAAAAAAAATCCCGTCAAGTTTTTGGCGCCGTTGCCGGGGAGCGGCAATATTAGAGCCTAATCATCTTTATTAATTTAGACAGTATTATTTTTTTATATTTAATCTTATTTTGTAATCAGTTTTTGACAATTGAAGTTGCATAATATCCCTTATTTCTGTTTGTAGTGTATGCACCGGGAGTCTCGAGAAGTCGTACCTGTCGATCCAGAAATTGAGAGGACACTACGTAGACAAAGGAGGCACACACAACAGCAAGAGGAACAAGAGATTTGGCAACCGATAGAGGAAATTTTGATAGAACTACCATTTGAAGAAGAGATGGCCGAAAATGAAGCAAATAGGCGAGTTCTACGAGATTTTGCTCTACCGGGAACACAAGGATCTCAAACAAGTATAGTAAGGCCTACTGTAAATGCTAACAACTTTGAGATTAAACCATCACTGATCCAAATGGTTCAACAATCTCAATTTGCAGGTAATGCAGTAGAAGATCCTAATTCACACTTAACTACATTTTTGGAAATTTGTGATACAATTAAAATGAATGGAGTTAGTGATGAGGCTATACGGCTAAGATTGTTCCCATTTTCATTGAGAGATAAGGCCAAACTTTGGCTACATTCTCATGCTCCTAACACTTTTACCACATGGGATGATTTATCAAGGGCATTTTTGAATAAGTATTTTCCACCCGGTAAGACTGCTAAGCTAAGAATGGATATCACTGGTTTTAGTCAAATGGAAGGAGAATCATTATATGAAGCATGGGAAAGGTTTAGAGATTTGTTACGGAAATGTCCACACCATGGACTACCCGAATGGCTGATTATACAAACCTTTTATAATGGTTTATCTTTCTCCACTAAAACTATGATTGATGCAGCCGCAGGTGGAGCTTTAATGGGTAAATCACCCCAAGAAGCTCATAATTTGATAGAAGAAATGGCAGCAAATAACTACCAATGGGCCAATGAGAGAGGTAATACAAGACGTCATGCAGGTATGATAGAAATGGACACTCTCAATATGCTGAGTGCTCAAATGAATAATGTGATGAAGCTATTAAGTAGACAAGGTGGAGTTGGCCCTAGTGCATCTAATGCTCATATAGCTTGTTGCTCTTTATGTGGAGGTGAACATGATACTAATGAGTGCGTTGATTCTGAGCAGGTACAATTTGTCAATAATTACAACAGAAATGCTCAAAATAATCCCTACTCGAATACTTACAATCCGGGGTGGAGAAATCATCCAAACTTTGGATGGAAGGACCAAGGAAATCAATCCAGACCAGCAAACCCACCAGGGTTCCAATCAAGGCAACCACAAGCCGAAACTAAACCTGGTTGGGAGATTGCGGTGGAAAAACTGGCTAAAGTTACCTCGGACAGATTTGAACGAGTAGAAGGGAGATTGGATCAACTCACTACCATGTACAGAAATGTAGAGGTTCAAATTGGCCAAATTGCTAGTTCCTTGAATAATCGAAATCAAGGGGAATTACCTAGCAAAACTGAGGTCAATCCTAAAGAACATGTTAAGGCCATTACTCTTCGTAGTGGTAAACAATTGGAAGATCCTCCAGTGAGCGGAGGTAAGAAGGATGAGAGTGAAGAAAATGCTGAAAAACAGAGGAACCAAGAGGCAACTATGGAGGGAAATAGTCGGCAGAATCCAAGAGAAACACAGCCATCATCTTCCACTAACATTCCAATACCTCCTGCGGTTCCATTTCCTCAAAGATTAAAACAGAATAAGTTTGATAAAGATTTTGAAAAATTTGTTAAAATGTTCAAACAATTGCACATTAACATTCCTTTTGCTGATGCTATATTGCAGATTCCATCTTATGCGAAATTTCTCAAAGAAATCATGACACGAAAGAGGAAGTTGGAAGACTGCGAGACAATAGCATTAACGGAGGAGTGTAGTGCAATTATACAAAATAAACTACCACCGAAATTGAAGGATCCAGGAAGTTTCTCTATACCTTGCACCATAGGTAGTATTAATTTTTCTAAAGCATTATGTGATCTTGGTGCTAGTGTATCATTGATTCCTTTAACGGTGGCTAGACAACTAGGTTTGCATGAACTTAAACGAACTAATATTACCTTGCAGTTAGCGGACAGGTCTATTAGACATCCATTAGGAGTGTTGGAAAATGTATTGATAAAAGTTCAAAAATTTATCATTCCAGTGGATTTTGTGGTGTTAGATATGGAAGAGGATGTATCTATGCCAATTATTCTTGGTAGACCGTTTTTAGCTACTGCAGGTACTATTATTGATGTTAAAAATGGCAAACTCAAGTTTCAAATAGGTGAAGAAGAGGTAGAGTTTAATTTGCATGAAATGGAAAAATACCCTTCTTTTACCGATCATGCATATTCTATCGGCACAATTGAAAAACTAACTCAAGAGCTGAGCCAAGTCAATTTTGACTTCGATCCTCTTGAGTATTGTTTAATGAGTTCAGGTATGCAAGATGGAGATTCTGAAGAAATTGAAGAATTGGTCAAGTATTTGAATTTTCAAGCACCTTATAAACGGGGTAATGTATACGAGAGTCTTGGCCAAGGAAAAGGGTTTTCACAACCTTCAGAAATTGAACCTCCAAGGTTAGAGCTTAAGCCACTTCCAACTCATCTAAGGTATGAATTTCTTGGAGAGAATAGCACTTTACCTGTAATTGTTAGTGCTGACCTTGATGATGAGCAGTGTACTAAATTGCTAAGAGTTCTAAGGAGGCGTAAGAAGGCAATTGGATGGACAATTTCAGACATTAAAGGTATAAGTCCTTCTATATGCATGCATCGAATTTTATTGGAGAATGATTGCAAACCAGTGGTGGAAACACAAAGAAGACTCAATCCAAATATGAAAGAGGTGGTAAGAAATGAAATTCTTAAGTGGCTTGACGCAGGTATAGTTTTTCCTATCTCAGATAGTGTTTGGATTAGTCCAATTCATGTGGTACCAAAGAAAGGTGGAATGACTACAATCATGGGTAAAAATGATGAATTAATTCCATCTAGACTTGTGGTAGGGTGGAGAGTGTGTATTGATTATCGTAAGTTAAATACGGTAACAAGAAAAGATCATTTTCCCTTACCATTTCTTGATCAATTATTGGAGCGAATAGCTGGATATGAATTTTACTGTTTTCTTGATGGTTTTTCAGGATATAACCAAATAGCTATAGCTCCAGAGGATCAAGAAAAGACCACATTTACATGTCCTTATGGCACTTTTGCCTTTAGAAGAATGCCATTTGGTTTATGCAATGCTCCTGCAACTTTTCAACGATGCATGATGGCTATTTTTTCGGATTATATTGAAAAAATTATGGAGATATTTATGGATGATTTTTCTGTGTATGGTTCATCTTTTGACCATTGTCTTCATAATTTGGAATTGATTTTGCAGAGATGCGAGGAAACAAATCTTGTACTGAATTGGGAGAAATGCCATTTTATGGTAAAAGAAGGAATTGTCTTAGGACACAAGATTTCCTCCAAGGGAATTGAGGTGGATCAAGCCAAAATAGAAGTCATCGAAAAATTGCCACCCCCAAGCAATGTCAAGGGGATAAGAAGTTTTTTAGGACATGCTGGTTTTTATAGACGTTTTATTAAAGATTTTTCTAGAATAGTAAAACCATTATGTGATTTATTATGTAAAGATACCCCTTTTCAATTTGATGACAATTGTTTGGTTGCATTTGAAAGGTTGAAGAAGGAATTGATTTCAGCCCCAATTATAACTTCGCCCGATTGGTCACTACCATTTGAATTGATGTGTGATGCAAGTGATTATGCGGTTGGAGCAGTTTTGGGACAAAAGAAAGAAGGACGGTTGCACGTCATTTACTATGCTAGCAAGTTGCTAAACGAGGCACAACTCAATTACGCAACTACAGAAAAAGAGCTATTGGCAGTGATATTTGCTTTGGATAAATTTAGATCTTATTTAGTAGGATCTAAAGTTATTATATATACGGACCATGCGGCTCTTAAATATTTGTTACGTAAAAAAGATGCAAAACCAAGACTAATTCGGTGGATTCTTTTATTGCAGGAATTTGATGTGGAGATAAAAGACAAAAAGGGATCGGAGAATTTAGTTGCAGATCATCTATCACGTTTGGAATATATCCCAGTCAAAGATCAAGTTCCGATCCAAGAGAATTTTCCGGATGAGTTTGTCCTAGCACTTAGCAACTCTCCATGGTATGCAGATTTCGCTAATTATTTGGTAAGTGGGGAAATTCAAAAAGGGCTTAATTATCATCAAAGGAAGAAATTTTTGCATGATGTGAAGAGTTACTTTTGGGAGGAACCATTGCTGTACAAACATTGTGCCGATGGTATGGTACGAAGATGTATTCCAGAAAATGAGGTACGTAATATTTTATATCATTGTCATAATCTTGAAACAGGTGGTCATTTTAGCACTTCAAAGACTGCAGCAAAGGTATGGCAATCAGGGTTTTATTGGCCAACCATGTATCGAGACGTTCGGGAATATGTTAAAAATTGTGATGCATGCCAAAGAACTGGAAATATATCTCGAAAGAATGAAATGCCCCTAACTACCTTTTTAGAAGTTGAATTATTTGATATATGGGGTATAGACTTTATGGGACCATTTCCAAGTTCTTTTAATAATAAGTACATCTTAGTAGCAGTGGATTATGTTTCTAAATGGGTAGAAGCAGTCGCTTCACCCACTAATGACTCTAAGGTTGTACTTAGGTTTCTTAAAAAGAACATTTTTTGCAGGTTTGGTATACCTAAGGCCATAATAAGTGATGAAGGAAAACATTTTTGTAACAAACAACTGGATTCCTTATTGTTTAAATATGGCTGTAGGCACAAGACATCACTCCCGTACCATCCTCAAGCCAATGGACAAGCGGAGCTAGCTAATCGTGAGATAAAGCTCATTTTGGAAAAAACTGTGAATAAATCACGCAAGGATTGGGCTACAAAGCTAGATGACACACTATGGGCTTACCGAACGGCATTTAAGACTCCTTTAGGGATGTCGCCGTATCGTTTAGTCTATGGAAAAGCTTGTCACTTACCTGTAGAGATTGAACATAAAGCTTATTGGGCTATTAAAGCAATTAATATAGATTTTAATCTTGCAGGTGGAAGGAGATTACTTGAGCTGAGTGAATTGGAGGAACACCGGTTACATGCATATGAAAATGCCAAAATTTACAAAGAAAAGATCAAATATTGGCATGACAAGCACATTATTCCTAAACAATTTCAGGTAGGGCAAAAAGTGCTTTTATTCAATTCACGCCTGAGGTTATTTCCAGGAAAATTAAAGTCAAGGTGGTCTGGACCTTTTGAAGTCACTCAAGTATTTCCCTATGGAGCGGTTGAATTGGCAAATTCAAGAAATGAAAGGTTTAAGGTCAATGGACAACGAGTGAAACCCTACTTGGCAGGTGAAATCGTACCCAAAGGACTCATATGTCTTTTGGGCGACTCTTCTTCAAATTAAGAAACTGAATGTGTGAGTCGAGCCAACGACTATAAATAAAAGCGCTAATTGGGAGGCAACCCAATGTTTATGTTATATGTGTTAAATTGGTGTGATTTTGTGGTTTGAATAAGTGTTTTAGTTAATTTGTTGTTTTTGTGTGATAGGGTTGGCAAATGGAAGCAAGAATGACCATTTGAGGTGAAAAGGGCAAACTTTGATCAAGCAACTCAACCCCTCGATTTGCATTAAAGGTGTTTTTGATTCATTATAAAGGGGTAAAATGCATGTTTTTAATGTTTTACATTTGTTCCAGTCATTAAAATTGGCAAACAAATGATCTATGGTGCATTTTGAGTCATTGGGGTACCTTTTGTAATTTTTCAAAAGTTGAAATTCTGCTAAAAATCGAAGCAGAAAACGCGTTTTCAAAGAAAACGCGACTACAAGTCGCGTTTCTCAGAATCGCGTTTTCAATTCTGCAACTGCAGAAAAGAAAACGCGCCTTCAAAACGCGACCCAAAGTCGCGTTTTAATGGAAATCGCGTTTTCAAGCCTGGATCAAGACTCAAAAACGCGACTTATGAAACGCGACTCTAAGTCGCGTTTTCAAACACAGTCGCGTTTTAAGTGCTGCAAGATTTGGGAAGAAAACGCGATTTTAGAAACGCGAGTTGAAGGCGCGTTTTGAGTCGCGTTTTGTGTGTCTGAATATAGCCTTCAGAAACGCGATTTCAGCTTCATTTTTTTCCTCTCTTTTTAATTTTTCAGGCGCGTTTTTCTTCTTCTCTTCTACCCACCTCACAAATCTTCATTTTTACTCCATAATCTTGCTAGAAATCATCACCCCAACACCTTTTGAGCTTCATACAACCTTTTTAACCGATTAAAATTCAAGAAAAACACTTAAAATCAGGTTTTTGAAGCATTGAAGGTTAGGGTTCTTAAACTCCAATTTCTTCAATTGGAGGTCAATTGGAGGTTGTTTCATAGGGCTTTTTGCATTTTTAGCATCACCAAACATCCTTCTACGTGATTGAGGTAAGTTTCTTCATCAAATCTTTTGATTTTAGAAGTTCATATTTTTTATCCTGAGCTATCTGACATCTTTTAATTTCGAAAATTTGATGAGGTTCATGGCTATTTTTGATTTTATTCATGATTATTATGATTGTTTAAGCATGTTTAAATGTTTAAATGTAGCAATTTATTGGTTTTCAAGTACTTTCAAATTCACAATTGCTATATTTAGATGAAATTGGAAAAAGGAACTAGGATGTTTTTGAGCCATTGGTGATGTTAAATTATGGTTAAAAAGGGTTAGTTGATGATGTTTAAGCATGTGCATTGTGTATAGTGAGTAATTTGGTTGATTTGGTGAGTTAGTTAGTTTAATTTTTGCCTAAACATGATTATAGCTAAAAGCATATTATTATTGTTAATTCTAAATAGTTATAATCATAATTGCTCCTATTTTCACTAATTGAATTATAATTGATACATATCTTGTGTAATTTGGTGATTTTGGGCAACTTTAGGCAGAAAATATGTCTTGTACGATCATTGAATGATTAGAACTTAAGCAATTGTATTTGAGGTTATTTGGATTAATGCTGAACTTTTGTTGCCAAAAAAATGAGTTGTAGTACATGTGAATAATTGAAATATTTTTTAGGTACTATGCCAAGAGGAAGAAGAGCGGTACTTTCATCCTCTAGTAGTGAGGAGAGGGAGGTTAATGAAGAGATGGAGGTGACTGAAGAGGAGAATTCACCTTCTCCTCCACCAATTAACCGTCGACCTGGTGAGGGCACCTCCCGTGGAGCGGGAAGATCGGTATTTGACAGTGCTAGGTTCAACACTCGCAGGAATCAGGAGTGGCATGAGGCGCGTGCTAATTTGGAGTTTTTATTTGAGATGCACGTCAGTCCACCAGTTGAGATGATGTACAACATCTCAGAAGCTTTTGCTCAGCTAGGATGGGCTCCGATTCTCACCCTTCCAAACCATTACTACCCAGACCTGGTGCGCGAGTTTTACGCCAACATTGAAAGTAAGGCGCGCCATAGTGGAGAAATAATTGAGTCCTGGGTGCGTGGAAGACGAATCACCTTGTCACGGCAAGATTTGGCTGCTATTTTGGGGTGTATGGATGACGGACGTCCAGTAGACTTGAAGAAGGAGTTTGTTCCCCCGAATAGGAGGTGGGATCCATCATTGGCCATGGCTAGGTTTGGTCTCGAGTACCAACCTTTTCGCTCTACCAGAAAGGAGACTATATTGGCAAATGTATTCGAACCTCGTCATCGGCTTATCATTTACATGATGGCTCACAATGTCATCCCAAAGAAGACGGGGCACACGGAGGTTCGCAAGAGCGATATTTACTTCCTTGATTACATGTTCCACAACCGAACTTCCCCGTATGCTCGAATTTCATTGCCGAACATCATCATCAGCCACATTAGGTCTACGGCGAGGCGTAAGACAACTTCTTTCAAACTTTCATTTCCTCGTCTACTGACTTTAATCTTCCCCCGTTTTGAAGTTCCCTTGGAAGGCATGCGGCGGGAGTATGTTCCACCACGTGCTGAGATGACTATCACTACTCTTCGCCGCCTTGGTATTGGCACGGGAGACATTCCACGCCCTGTTCAGGAGCGGAGACAAAAGGCTAGACATGGTCGCGATGGAGCTGGACCATCTACTGCAGCACCACCTCCTCCTCCGCCACAGACCAACTGGCAGCGGCTTTTCGGTCGCTTGGACGACATCGACCATCATTTAGCCAGAATGGATACTCGCCTGGACCGAATTGAAGATCATTTAGGCACACGCCCACCTCCCATCGATGATGATGAAGATGACGATGAAGAGGATGATTGAGGCTGCCCTTTGGCTGGCTTTTCTTTTGTTTGCTTGTTATTTTTATCTTTTGTTTGAAAAATGTTAACTTACATTCCTTATTTTGAATATTGGAACTTGTGGCAGTAACTAGTAGATCGTTGACTGTGGATGGTTGAGCGGTCGATGACTCATGATTCAAGGCTTCACTGGACTGCAGTCATCTCACTTGGGGAGTCACTTGTTCCTTTCTTTTGTTTCTTTTCTTTTCTTTCCCTACACATTGAGGACAATGTGTATTCTAAGTGTGGGGGAAGAAATGTGTGGTACTTGTGATTTTAGTTGTGTTTGATATAATTCTTGTGCTTAAATGGTGTTTCTTGTGGTTGCTGGCAGGGAGATTTAGTCCACTTTTAAGGGGAGACTCTGTCAAAATTTTTCCAAAACCTTATACATATATATGTTATTAACTATAATAAATAAATAAAATTTTGTCACTTATCCTTTTGAAATAAATATATGCGGTTTTGATACTTCTTTTCTCATGAAATTTGGAAATGATTTTTATGTGATTATAATTTTTACATCTATAGGAAAGTATATCTAGTAAAGTGGAGAAAATTATGCCTACATTTTGTATATTTGATGAAAATTCTTCTTTTTATCTAATTTTATAAGATAAGAAATTAATATGGTTAATAAGTGTCATACTCTTCTCATGATTACTCTTAGAGGGAATTTTATTATATATTGTTAAAAAAAAAAAAAAAAATGGTTATTCTACTCCAATGATTCTCGTACCGAGTAACCGGGGGTTGGCATCTACAAATGTCGACATTCGCGTAAAAAGGTACTTGAATTAAGAGTATGCAAAGCAACTTGAGTATGTGAAATGTTGAGTAACCGGGGATCTGCATCTAAAAATGTTGATCTTCGCGTCAAAAGGCATTTTTCACAACTTAAGTAATATTTAATCCTTAAAATATATATATATATATATATATATATAAAAAAAAAAAAGAAGTAAATTAAATCCCTCTTTAAGAAAAATAAGAAGTTGATCATGAGATTAGTTAGTATCTTTATTGACTATAGGAGTTGCTTGCTTGCGAAATTGGATAAAAATAAGAAGTTGAGTTGAATTGGTAAAATTATGGTATACTTGGCTCTTCTTTGCTTGATATTATGAGTACTTGAACTTAATGGAAAGATCACATAAGGGTTATTTACCTTGATTCAAGGAAATGGAGTTGAAATACTACATATGTTTATTTTAAATTTTTGGATCATTGATGGTTGGAATTTTATATTGCTTGAGGACAAGCAATGATTCAAGTGTGGGGGTATTTGATAAGAGTTTATTTTACGTATTTTTAAGTGCATTTTATTAGTTAATTTTGAGTTGATTATTTAGTTTTATAATTAAAATAAAGAGGTTTTTGGTAAAATTATATATTTTTGGTAAAAGTGGATAATATTGCATTTCTATTGATTTTAATAGTAAAAACTTCATTTTTATGCAGGAATAATGAATCAATCACCAAAGGAGGTCAATTGAGGTGAAAAATAGAGATTTGGTGATGAATTTAAGTGGCAACAAGAAGAATGAAGTGAAAAACGTTCAAGTGAGGAAATGCAATACAAGTCAGTTTTGACACTTTTCAGTATTTTGACCATATCTGGAGCTACACTTATCGGATTGAGGTGATGTTTATACCATTTTAAAGCTAAGAAAGAGACCTACAATTCGTATGAAGACATCGAAATCCATTTCTGCCATCTTCATGGGCAAAACGTTGGAATACAGAAGCTGCACCCTGTGGTCGGAAGTTAAAACAGAGGTTTGAACAGGTGACAGTATTTCGATCATATCTCAGGCTACAAAGCTCCGATTTGGATGATTCTTGAAGCATTGGAAAGCTAACTCAAAGGGCTACAACTTTTGTGTTTTGCACAAAAGCTAGTTCGGCCTTTATGATAGAGAAAATCGCAGATGAAGTAAGGCCAAAGTGAATACGCGAGTACACAAAACGTGACTTGTAACCGCGTTTTGTGTAGGCGCGTTTTATAGCCGAAATTCTGCAATTTGACTCAGCCAATTCTCTTGTGTTCATACCACTTTCCAGCTATAAGATGCAAGGGAATTCGGTGCACATGCTTCAGAAGACAAAAGGGCAAGAAAAGTGGCTTATTTTCAAATCAAAAATATTGGTTTTTGACTATGCTAACAAAGTGGAGATTTGGGAATCAAAGGATAGAATTTGACTTGGAAAAATGGAGCATTTGAGTGTTTTTTATGCAGAGATATGGGGAGAGATCTAAAAAAACCATTCGTAGCTTAGCTTCTTACAGAAAAACATATTCTCTCTAGCTAGGTACTTGCAAGGGGCAATTGAGGTTTCATCTTGTAATCATCCAAGTTCAAGACAAAGGAGATTTTTGGAAGGCTTTACCATATCTTGGCTAAGACTTTCTTTATTCCTCTTGTATTTGTAATTCATGATGATTTACATTAATGAAGTTATGAGTGTTTCATCATTCATGAGTAGCTAATTTCCTTTATCTAGGGAGTAGATGAAGCTTATGGCCAAATGATATGAAGTGATTGTGATTTATGCTTGTTATGTCTTGTATTAACTTATCTACTTGTGTATGTTGGATTACGTGTTGTTGCTTGATCACCAATAGTAGGTTTATAGTTGTTTTTACTCATTGAGAAATGGTAAAAATAATGGAATGACACAAGTAGAACTTGAGTTGTATATTCATGAGAATAGAAATACATTCAAGTGGATGAAATCTGCATTTCATGTGTAAATAAGAACAGATTTAGTATTTACCAAGAGATTAGGAAAAACTAATCTGTTTTAACCCATTATTATCATGAGAATGTGAATTTGGTATTTCTGGAAATGAATCCTTGGTTAAACAAGAGCAGTAACAAGTGTTGAATTAATTCATTTTAGATCTTTTGTGTCATAAGTGGAATCTACATCCCTAGATCTTAATATTTAGTGAATTCTACTCCCCTTGAGATATTGCATTTATCTATTTAAGAATTTTTGTAGTTGAATTAAAATCTGAAGTTTCTGCTCAAATTAATTGTGAGTCTAAATAATAGAGTAAATTAGTATCTAATAATTGTTTTAAATTGCTCCTCGTGGGATCGACCCGATACACATCTCGTACTACAATTGCGACCTGTATACTTGCAGTCCAACGGGTGTAAATTCGGAATTAAACTTGCATTGATAAAAAAAAAATTGAAGTATGACAATTTTATTATGTGATATTAAACAGAAAAATCATAAATTACATATTGAGTAAAAAATATAATATGCACTGAAATATAATTATAAAACACAATTAACCACTTTGCGTCTATTCTAATAGAATAAAATATCTACTTATATCTGCTCATGCACTTTAGGGATATTAAAATTTGTTGTTTAGTTTGAATTTAATTTTGATATGAGTACAATCCACCTCATTATCTTGTCATATAAGTGAGATTTGAACAATTGGCATACTTGAAGAAATCATTGCTAGTGGAATTTCGGTTCTTGCAAGCCAAATTCTTTGATTTATATTGATTCCAAGGGCATATCATCATGAAACATCCACATTGACCAATCAATCAATTATGATTTATTGTATGATTTAGGACATATAGTAAAGCATCTCCTTCTCAGTAGGGGTTACAATAACAAAACATCAGTTTTTGACCTAGTTGCAAAGATATACAATAACTAACATGCTAATCTAGATGAATAGTTATCTCAAAAAAGGACTAAAACATCTTAATCCATCCAATTCAAGAAAACAATTAAAAGTAATGAAGAACATACTTTGGATCTACAGCCAAATACTTTTAAGTAGATAGTTAAATATATTGGCAAATCAAATGGAGTGAAAAATTGCCTAAATGGAATCATCAATAAAGTAGCAAACAATTTGAAAATTACCGTAACTAATAGTTAAAACAACAAAAGAAGTAGATGCAATCTATAAATGAAAAATTTTATGCTGATAAACTTATTCTAAACCACAAATAACAATTAACAAATGTGATCTCCTCCCTATCAAGCCTATCTAAAATGGGCAATTGAATTAAAACACTAAAAAAAGTATTGCATATACAACTTGCAAGATTACAGATTTCTTACAACCAAAAAAGTATATTAGATAAAGAAAACATACCTATTGAAAAAGATGTTGCAAAATAGGAAAGAGGAATAACTAATATAACAACATCTGAATTCAATAGACTACATGATAGGGGAACAAAGTTATAAGTAAATGAAATGAATTTGAATAGATGGGGGTTACTATGGTAACGGCTAAGAAACCAAACAAACTTCTCTACTAATCAGTATTAATTGTGTCTTAACATCTATATATCATAAGTTTGCAAATAATTGACGAGAAAGGCTTTAAGAAATTAAGAGACTTGGATGTTAATCCAATTAAATGATATTGGCAGTGGGGGAATGGTTGCCTATGTTTTGTTTGATTTAATGATAGGACGTCACATTGTGCTGACACTTAAATGTTGAATGATCAGGGCAGCATAATCCCATGCCGTTTTCAACTTAGATTCATGATATTTCACCAACAATTTAGTATACAAACCCCTTGTTTTAGGGTTTTTTTCTTACACAGGATGAATGAGAAAGAGTCTATTCTTGATTCTCTCTCCCTCTCTATTATAAATGAGGGTATTTTGGGTATTCGACCTACAGCCGGTAACTCAGCCGGTTAAGAAGTCAATTTCCACTTTAGTTATGAAGTTTAGGATGTTTATGTGTAGGTTTCTAAACGATAGGGAGGTAAGGTGTCTTTTTCACGAAACCATAAGGGTTCCGTATATTTTGCCCTTTTATCTATTGCTGTGAGAACCAAATGACTATTGTTGTAAGTCCTTTTCACTCCCGCCCAGAGTGAATTGTTGGAATGGCCGAGTAAGTTCATTATTGCTTAAAACTTTTGAGCATTGCACTGAGTCAATCCAAGATAATCAGAATCCAATGAACTGGCCACCGAACAAAAAAAAAATGCAAATGAATAGATTCATAAAGGAAAAAGGCATCCTTTGGTTTGCATTATACATACTTTATCTATTATCAGTGTACAAAAAACTAATCTTTAATTAAATACATACAATAAATATTCATAAAATAACTAAACTATCCAGTCATTGAATGGGAGACCCACTAGTTACCACAGCAATTGGGTCCATTTACCACATGTTATTCTCACGGCCAACAATCACCCATTAGATTTTGAGCCCACAACCATTGGAAAAACAGCCCAAGCCCTTCCTATCAGGTAAATTATGAGCTTGCGCAAAGAGTAGGGGTGTGCATTCGATACAAATTCGATTATTAGGTTATTTAAATTTGATTATTTCACTTGTAAAATTCTAAACCATTTTCAATTTTGAAGGGAATAACCGAATTCAATTCAGTTAAACGGTCATGAAATTGGTCATAACTGAATTGGATAGTAATTTTCACATAATTAAATGGGACTCACTTGTGTAGTTGTATAGACTTAGTCATTTATAATTTATTAATGATGTATTGCGTTACACTTACATTTATTCATATTTTTTATATAGTTTAAATGCTTAATTTACAAATAATTTGATTGCTTTCAATGGTGAATGCTAATACACTAATATATTGATATGCATTTCATATACATTCGTTTAGATTGGTTAATCATAGTACTTAGTTGTCTACATTTAAACAAGATTAGTGATTAGAGAATATAAATTCACATATTGTATATGTAATATAAATTTAGAGTATACTAATACTTGCAAATTAAAAGTTACACATTCAAATTTTTAATAATCCAAACTTGAATGATAAACCAATGTCTAAATAATAATTACTAATTATTTTTAATATTTAGTATTACACTTATACTTATTATCTAATCCTAGTTATGTATAAAATGGTAAGTATTATTGTTATGTATTATTGTATATGTGTATTATTATAATCATATAACAAATACTAAAATAGTATATTATACATCATTATATATATATATATATTTATTATTATTATTATAGGTACATGATAATACTATATACTATCTATTATTAATAGCCTTTACCTGTATAATGTATTAATAGCATATAGCATATATCTATATAATATATAATTTTATAAACAAATTTAATATTCGAATACAGTAATACAATACCTTATTTCGTTTTACCGAATTTGAATTCGAAATCAATTATTATCAAGTTGAAAATCTCATTACCTATTTCATACCATATTTGAATTCAGTGAATTTAGTAAATACCAAATTTGTACCAAATACCTAGGGCTGTCAACGGTCCGGGTCTGGACCCGAACCCGACCCGGACCCGCCAATATTTGACGGGTACGGGTAGGCATATAGTTCCGAGACCCGGACCCGGACCCGGACCCGTTTAACCTAATAGATTTGCGGGTAGGATACGGAATATGCCGTTCCGACCCGTATAGGACCCGAACCCGTTTTTTAATTAATTAATAATTAAAAATATATACCCAATTTTGTTCAACCCTAAATCCCTAATAGTCTAATACCCACGAATCCCTCTCAAGCAACCCCATCAACTGCTTCATAATCACCAGCCTCTGCTTCCCACAGCTAGGGGAAGTATGCTTCTTCATCAAATCGGGGCCGCAATTGGAAAAGATAACAGCAGAAGAAGGATTGTTATTATCAGTGGGGACCATCAAGTCCTGCAACAGAACCGAAGGGGAAACAGAAACTTCCTTGGGCAGCGTCCAGGACGAGTCCAGAAACCCACCTGCAGTAGGGGCAGCGGGAGCCACGTCAAACCAATTGGGGGGGTTGGGAGGGCTTTTTATCCTGAAGTTCGAGACCCCAAGCGGAGGCAAGCTCAAGGGCAGAAGGGCAGCCAGAAAAGGGGTCAAGAGGGATGCGATCGTGGGCGGCGGAGACGGCAGAGATGGCGTGGGCATCCCAGTCGCAGTCCTGGCAGAGGACGAGGTTGTCGGTGGCGCAGCGGACGGAGACGGGCTCGGAGGCACAGTTGTTGCAGATCTGGGAGCGGAGGTGCTTGCGGGAGAGGGCGTTGGCGGAGTGGACTGCACCTTTTTGCCGGGTAGACCCGGCCCGGATTCGGGACCCGTCGGGTACGGGTTCGGTGACAGATTAGAAGACCCGTCGGGTATTCGGGCCGAATCCGAAACTAATCTAGTATAACGGGTCCGGGTCCGGATATATGCATTCCGGCCCGGACCCGGCCCGTTGACAGGCCTACAAATACCAAATACCCGATTTCAAATTACCAAATTAAATTTGAAATTGGGTATGAATTTGGTACATACCAAATTTGTTCACCCCTAACAAAGACTGCAAGGTGTCTGCTATATACACAAATCTGTGAAGGCACTATTTAATCTTTTTTGCTTCAACAACTTTTTAAAACCTAATAAATATGTCGATAATGCAGAATGACGTACTTTGTCAAATTATTATGCAAGTTTAGATTTAAAAAAAAAGGATCTAAATAGGATGTGCGTGTTATTTTTTCCTCCTTTTTTTGACGAATTGCCAAAGTGTAATAGTTAAATAACTGCATTCATAACTTGAATTTTAGTACCCCGCCAAATTTTTTTTATAGAAGTACATTTTAAGTACACATTTTCTATGTATGTAATAGTTTAATAATTATAATAAAAAATTGAAATTTATCACCACGGACATTGACTTTTATAATAAAATTAAATGTTTAGAGTAATTCAATTAGTTATTTTGCATAAGATCATTATAGTTTTTCACAATCGTACCTTCCTCTCTTTAATGAAACTGTAAAAGAAAAAATGCACTTTTCATCCTCAAAGGTTGGGTTGATAACCAATTTCGTTCTCAAAGTTTCACCAAGAATACATTTCATCTTCAAAGTTCCTGAATTTTGGCCAATTAGGGACAATTGACAGAATAACACTCCATTTGGACGGAAAGCTGCACGTAAGAAGCATGCCCCGTTAGAACCAACTTTGCACCCAACAAAAAACGAGTAAAACCTGTTCTTGCTTCATTTATGTCCTCTCCGCTCCTCTACTTGTTGTAGTCATAAAAAAATTTCTAGCCACCCTTACCATGCTAAATCTAGTCATTTGCTGGCAAGAAGGTTGACATAAATGGTCCACATCTACTTATTTATGGGTTATAGATGACTTGGATTTGAGTATCTATCCAAATGCATTAAATTATCCCAGCCCATTTAATTTAATTTAATTTTTATTTTTTACCTAACAAAAAAATATATAATAGAGGAAACCCTATTTGCAAAAATAGAGGAAAGCCAAAAAAAGCTGGTAGGTTGTTGTTTCTTTATCTTGTATAGAAATTACCAAATGTTTATAACTTTAATTTTAGGGATAATTTCAGAAACCTCAGAGGAGGTTTTTGACTATTACAGGTAGGTCCCCTCTAATTTAAAAGATTACACCTACCTTCTCTACCATTAGCATTTCAGTAACAATATAAACCCACTATACTAAATTTGACCTAAAACCCCTAAAATACCCCTTTGTTAGTTAGAACTCACTCATGAATTTCTTCCACATCGTGACTATTGCAATCGGCATAACTACCACCCTAACGAAGTCAATAAGCCACTTTAACTTAATCCTCATATTCTGATAATTTCGAAAGCCCAACTTTGCAGCTCTAAAGTTTCCTGTGCAAATCAATTATGACAATTAACATTTGCATTCAACCTAATCTTTATCTTCAAATTTTTTTGCCTGAATTTTGCATCTAAATTGACCAATGTCATTATTCAAACAATCAAAATGGATGCAACCTTGTTGATGCTAAAATAATCTAACCCACCAAAAATACCAACATGGAGCAACCAAAAACAACATTAGAGACCACATTCTATGCTTTTAAGCAAATTTGATTATAGTGCTTATATACCAAAATTCTTTTTTTTTTTTTGCACAATTGGTATAATAGTGTAATCTTCCTCAATCTATGTTTCTTTTTTAGTTATCATTTTTATTTTCTTGTTTATACTCTGTATCACCACCATTCTTTTCATCTTCATTTAGTTTGACAATAAATATGCTTTGACAACTTGTCATTTAGCAATTTCAATTCAATAATACTTACAAAAAAGGAAAACAAAAAAAAGAGAGGATCTATTTCCATGATAATGAGGATTCGGAATGTATTAGATGGTTGTGTAGATGGCGACTATAGAAAAAAATTGGACTATGAGATACAGGAGAGAAAGGATAAGAGAAAGGATCGAAGAGAGAGAATAAGAGTTTGTTTTATGTGGTAGCCATTCTTTTAAAATGAAAGATTAGTCTTAGTTGTAGGCTTTTTAGAAATTATCAATAAGTGAAGGATATTATAGCCATTTTACTGCATGAATGGAGAATAGTGTAATTATTCAAAACTAAGGGAGGTGAGTGAAATTGTCAGAAACCTTAGGGGGAGGTTTTTGAAATTATCCCTTTCATTTATCTTGTCCAAATATTATCACCCCTTTATAACTTCTTTTTTAACCTTCTCTAGAAATGAAAAAAATACTAGCTATGCATGGGATTCTTTATGGCCTTCTTTTATTTCCCATAAACTATCAGCTATTTGTTGCTTTCGTCCATTTGAAAAAACTACTAGTTATTTATGGGTATGATTTTCAGTTCCAACCTAAAATAGGCATTATATAAAAAAACCACTAGCTGTTTTTATCTTCATGCTGATTTACATGTCAATAAGGTAAGAAGGAAAATGTTGGTAGAGTTTTTTGCCTTAAATTTTAACAATCCGAAGTAGCAACCAAACTGGATATTGTAAACAAATTAATATAACCAACTAAAACGATCAAAAAAGAAGAGGCATAGGCTTGTCAAAAGTGCATTTGAAGTGGTCCTTGACATGGCTCCTACTGAATTTGGACCATAAACAAAATAAAGCAATGGTACAAAATTCAGAATCCAAAAGTTATAACACTAGTGTCTGCACTTCCGAACGGGTTTTATCCCTTTTTTGTTGGTTCTAACAGAACATACTTCTCACATGCAACTTTCCATCCAAATTGAATGTTATTCTGTCAATTGTCCCTAATTGGCCAAAATTCAGGAACTTTGAGGATGAAATGTATTCTTGGTGAAACTTTGAGGACGAAATTGGTCATCAACCCAATCTTTGAGGATGAAAAGTGCATTTTTCCCTTTGATTTTATAAGTTTAGCAAATTACAATATCAGCATTTACGAATTCTATCATGTTTACAGTAGACATATTTGTTATTTTCCCCAAAGGCAACACTATTAAATCAGCTAATTGACCCCAAATGAATAAATTGGGAAATCCATCATACTATTGTGAGGTATTTAAAAACTAATTCTTTTGATGATACAATAAGAAAAATTTTGTGAAACAAAACTTTAAAGTAAAATATCCTGAAAACACAGTGTAGACATAAATATTGACGTAAAATTGAACGTAAAAAATGCAATGCATTTTCTGTCCGGCCCTAAAAGCTCTTGGAGTACCGCCAATGATCTGGCGATTTCCGCGATTTCTCCCTCCTGATTTCCTTGTCTACTTCAATAGCTTGCTCAAGCTCTTCTGCACTGGATTCTCTACATTTCAATTCTTTGACCGGAATACCGTACTTGCTAGCTTCATCAAGAATAGCACTTTTTTGGGGGTTGGTGGGACTGTAAACAACTTCATGGGTGTAAGTCCCTAATTTCCTCAGTACCCAAACGCACCGAACATCAGATGGTTCATCTGATAACACTCCAATAGGATTATCTCCAATTATTCTCATCTTGCCTCTTAAGTCACCATTTACCATATCATTCCATTGATTCTTGAAAAATTTGAATTGATCGGAATGCTTCTTGATATCTTTCTTGATATATGGGATCTGATTTCGTGTAGCCAATTTCATTTGGATCCCAAGCTCTTGTATCTTCTGTGAATGAGTCTCTTGTTGGTTCAGCAACCATGCAAGATGGAGCAATATGGGTTTCAGTGTAGGATAGTCATCCCTTAAGCTCATAGGAGTGATCATTTTCGTTGATATGCAGACACAAAGAAACAACTGCTTCTTGTTTTTTGTTTTTTGTTGATATAGGGAGGGAAAAAAACTCCTTGATACTGAATCTTGAGAGATCAAGATTCGAAATAGGGGGAGAGTTGAACTTGAAAGGGGATGGAAATTGGAGAAGAGAAAAGGTTTCTCTGTATCAATACTTAATGAAGATGAAGAGAGATAGAAGAGGGGAAGCGAGAGGAAGGTGTTTGCAGAAGAAAAGTTTGGATTACAGAGAGTATAAGAATGATGATTTTGTTTAATAAGCAGAGAATTGTAGTAGAAAGTATGTGGTAGTAAGAAAGAAATGTAGATAAAGATGTATAGTCGTCCTCAGCTTTGGTTTGGATTCTGTTTTGAAAATAAGCATCAAATACCACCGTTTCTATTAAAGTTCACTCCCAAATCCTAATAAGTTGTGATTTTTAATTAATACAATTTCCAAAGTTGTGATTTTTTGGTTGCAAGTACAAAATGTGTCAGGAAGAGATATAATTGGCCCCTTACTAAAGCTATTTCATAACACCATAAATTAAACGGGACAGAAGTTATGGTTAATTATCTTCTAATCCTAATGGTTATATGACTGAAACAAGTTTGCGATTGTGAAGCTTTTGAACTTGTCTTCATGGTATGGGAACGAATTCTAGGGAAAAGAGCTGCCTGATGAGGAAAACACAATCTTTACTTAAATACTACTCTACTAGTTAGCTGTACTTCTTATGGAGTCAATACATGTGTTTGTGGGATAATTTTAGAAACCTCCTGTGAGGTTTTGTTACAATTTCACAGGTTTCTGTGAACTTTTGAAAATCTCATATGCCCCTCTTATTTGGAATAATTTTGTAATATATCAGTCTAATTTTGCAAAATGTGAAATAAAAAACTGTTTTTGGGATAGAGAATTGAATTTTGTACCAAGAATGCTCTTTTTATTTCCTCCAACAATTTTTCTAAAGAAAATATTATGTCAATTAAAAGTTGAAATACAAAATTAAATAAATAAATAAATAGGGCATAGGTGAAATTTTATGCATAATGTAGCATTTACAGTAGCAACCTTAAGATGATTAGAAGCACCAATGGCTACTTCTTGTTACGGCTAATTTTCATGCTAACTGAACAGAATAAAAGTCCAACATCTAAGCCATGTACTATTGTATTTAGTAGTTTATGTTGCAACTAATTCCCTTTATATCACTCAATGGCTATTTGTCCACATCATAAACATATTATTTCCATGATCAATAATAAAAAGTATTAAAAAAAGTGTAGGTTTTATGTTACTTGTCCACCTACAACTGATTATAACCTAAACAATATCATCTAAGCATGATCAGAACATGTACCATGTAAATTATTTATAACCTACACATGTACCATGTACCATGTTGTTACGAATTAAATTCACATCTCTACCGTCTAAATCTACACCTTTAATGTATTAATCACCTGTGCCATGTAAATTGATTACTTATGCTATTAGTATTAAAAGTTGTATCTTGTGCAGATTTAAGATGGTGGGATGCGGATTTAACCCCTCCTTATTCATTCTTTATCACTTGTTAAAATAGAACATATGAGATTAAAATCACAACCATCTTGTCACTTGCCTACCAATTATTGATCATGAATTCATTAACCTAAAATGTGCCATGACTCACGAGTAGATATAAGATATAACCAATTTGATGTCATGTATGTCTTGTCAGAATAACGTGCCTTTGTACACCCAATTTTCTAAAGACAGTCGAATAAGTTTTTTGATTCAGGTTAATTCTGTTTTTTGTCATGGAGTGTAGAGAAATTGCAGGGAGATCTTCCCAGTCCAGCTTGAAGAAAGAAGAAGGCATGTTCCAGTTTACAAAGAAGGCGCGATTGATCAGCTTGAAGAAAGGAGAAGGCGCGACGTTAAAACCACGCCTTTTCCTAGCACAACTGAATTGTGCTTCTGTTATGAGCAAGTGGAGCTGATTATTCTAGAATCCCACGTGTCCTTACCTTATTGGCCTGTTTAGAAGTTAGTTAGTCCGGAAATGGCCATAAAGGCTCAAAGGCTCCTAGTAATAGCTAAGTTTTGTCATTTTTTCCAATTGGTTGTAAAACGAGACTTGGCTCTGCCAATCTCCCTCCTCTCCCTCGCACATTTTTTCCTTCATTCTTTCCCCTTCACTCTGAATCCGTTGTTTCTGTTTCTGTAATTGATTTCCCAAATTTTTAGTGAGAAGTTGAATTCATTATTTTCCTTCAATTTCCTGTTCCATTCAATTTCTTGTTAAGAACTAGTTCATTGCTGCTGCAAATAATCTATCACCATTGCTGTAATCTGGTTCTATACCATAATAGTGGTATCAGAGCTTAGCTACGAGCCATTGGGATGACAAAATCACACGATGAGGTGTTAAGGAAGGATCTATCTGAGCTAGGCAATATGGTCAAATATCTGGAGCACAGACAAGAGTGCACAGAGAGAACCTGATAAGAGTTTATTTTACGTATTTTTAAGTGCATTTTATTAGTTAATTTTGAGTTGATTATTTAGTTTTATAAATAAAATAAAGAGGTTTTTGGTAAAATTATATATTTTTGGTAAAAGTGGATAATATTACATTTCTATTGATTTTAATGGTAAAAACTTCATTTTTATGCAGGAATGATGATTCAATCACCAAAGGATGTCAAATGAGGTAAAAAATAGAGATTTGGTGATGAATTCAAGTGGCAAAAAGAAGAATGAAGTGAAAAACGTTCAAGTGAGGAAATGCAATACAAGTCAGTTTTGACACTCTTCAGTATTTTGACCATATCTGGAGCTACACTTATCGGATGGAGGTGATCTTTATACCATTTTAAAGCTAAGAAAGAGACCTACAATTCGTATGAAGACATCAAAATCCATTTCTGCCATCTTCATGGGAAAAACGTTGGAATACAGAAGCTGCATTCTGTGGTCGGAAGTTAAAACAGAGGTTTGAACATATGACAGTATTTCGATCATATCTCAGGCTACAAAGCTCCGATTTGGATGATTCTTGAAGCATTGGAAAGCTAACTCAAAGGGCTACAACTTTTGTGTTTAGCACAAAAGCTAGTTTGGCCTTTAGCATGGAGAAAATATCAGTTGAAATAAGGCCAGAGTGAAAACGCGAGTAGACAAAACGCGAGTTTATGCCGCGTTCTGTGTAGGCGCGTTTTATAGCCGAAATTCTGCAATTTGACTCAGTCAATTCTCTTGTGTTCATACCACTTTCCAGCTATAAGATGCAAGGGAATTCGGTGCACATGCTTCTGCAATAAAAGAGAAGACCAAATGAGTGTGGACAAAAAGGAAACATCATATCTTTGACTTCTTTTTACAAAATCTGAGTGGAGGAAATTATGAAGTGAGAGGAATGGAATTTCTACCACCTTTTATGCAGAAACACAGGGGAGAAGCCTGGCATCACCATACGTAGCTAGTTTTCCTTCTTGCAACAAGTCTTCTCTCTAGTTAAGAGTTCTTAGAGAAGCATTTGGTTTTTCACTTGTAACCATCTTGTACAAGAACATTGCAGGAATTGGAGAGCTTTACCTTCAATTGGCTAAGCTTTCTTTTACCTTTCTTATACTTGTACTTAATGATGTTTTGCATTAATAAACTTGTGAGTTTGATTGTTAAATCATTCATGAGTAGCTAATTTCCTTTATCTAGGGAGTAGATGAAGCTTATGGCCAAATGATATGAAGTGATTGTGATTTATGCTTGTTATGTCTTGTATTAACTTATCTACTTGTGTATGTTGGATTACTTGTTGTTGCTTGATCACCAATAGCAGGTTTATAGTTGTTTTTACTCATTGAGAAATGGTAAAAATAATGGAATGACATAAGTAGAGCTTGAGTAGTATATTCATGAGAATAGAAATACATTCAAGTGGATAAAATCTATATTTCAGGTATGCACAAAACAGATTTAGTATTTTCCAAGAGATTAGGAAAAACTAATCTGTTTTAACCCATTATTATCATGAAAATGTGATTTTGGTATTGTTGGAAATGAATCCTTGGTTAAACAAGAGCAGTAACAAGTGTTAAATTCATTCGTTTTAGATCTTTTGTGTTATATGTGGAATCTACATCCCTAGATCTTAATATTTAGTGAATTCTACTTCTATTGTGAAATTGCATTTATCTATTTAAGAATTTTTGTAGTTGAATTAAAATCTGAAGTTTCTGCTCAAATTAATTGTAAGTCTAAATAATAGAGTAAATTAGTATCTAATAATTGTTTTAATTGCTCCTCGTGGGATCGACCCGATACACATCTTGTACTACAATTGCGACCTGTATACTTGCAGTCCAACGGGTGTAAATTCGGAATTAAACTTGCACTTAAAGTAAAAACCCGTCAGAACCCTTAAAAATCTAGACCAAAAGTATGAAAGTATGATGTCTATGATGGCACAGATGATGGCAAAGTTCAATGACAAGGACAAAGAGGCGGAAAGTAGCAGCTCCATAGGAGGACCCAAGGAAGGAGGCAGGAAGGGAGAAACACAAGGGGAAGGCCATGGCAGATCAGATTGGAAGGAGAGCAGATCCTATACCAGAGTACCTAAGATAGAGTTGCCTAACTTCACAGGAGATAATCCAAGGGAATGGATCCGTAAAGCTAACAAGTTCTTCAAGATCAATAGAGTGGAGGAGAACATGAAATCTGAGATTGCTGAGCTGTACCTGAGAGACAAAGTAGACACCTGGTTCCATGGGGTGTTCAGTGGCAGGGGAACCATTCCATGGACTGAATTGGCCACTGCTCTGTGTGAGAGATTTGGAGAGGGCACTCCAGAGGAAACTATTGAAGAATTCAACAAACTGAGGCAGGGAGGATCTGTAGCAGACTACCTGGAGAAGTTTGAGCTGCTCAAAGCACTGGTAATGCCTTCCCTCCCTCATTTGGCTGATTCATATTACAAGGCATGTTTCTTGAGTGGCTTAAAGGAGGAAATAGTCAATATGGTTAAAATGGCCAAGCTCCTAACTTTGGCTGATGCAATAGAAGCAGCCAAGCTACAGGAAAAAAACCTAAAAGCCATACAGAAAATTCACAAGCCCCTACCTAACACCCTCCAGTCACACAAATCCCTTTTTCACCCACAGAACCATAACAAATGGAACCCCTCCACTTCCAGAACCTCAGATAAATCTCCCACAAATAGCTACCAAAATCCAAACAACAACACAAACCAGCTCAAAAGGGTCACCCCTAGTGAGTTTAATATCAGAAGAGAGAAGAGACTGTGTTATAAATGTACTGAACCATACACTCTTGGCTACGTATGTAAACAATCACATATCCACCTCTTGCTAGTAAATGATGAAAATGAGGACCCTGTAGCAAATGAAAGTGAGAAGGAAGCTGAACCTGATGTTTTCTGTGACTGCATTGAGGGCAAGTTGGGGGATGAGCACATAGAAGTTTCTGTCCATGCTCTAGCAGGAGGAAGTGAGCACAAAACTATCAGACTGAAGAGGATAATAAAGGGGAGAGCTGTCACTGCACTAATTGATAGTGGCAGTACTCACTGCTTCCTAGATGAGCAGCTAGCTAGAAACCTGAAATTGGACAGTAGTGGACCTCCCTAGTTGTTAATGTAGCTAATGGGGAGAAGGTACAGTCTAGAAGTCTAACTAAGCCTGCAGTAGGGAAGATGCAAGGCTATGAGTTCTAGCACCAGTTTAACACACTGAAGTTGGAGGGATGTGATATGGTGCTAGGAGTAGACTGGCTTGCCAAATTCAGTCCCATGGAGTTTGACTTCAAGGGGTTGAGTATGAAGTTCAAGAGGAAAAACAGCAGGTAGAATTGAAGAGAGAGAGTGATCAGGTGCAACTAAGGTTGATAAAAGGAAGTAGATTGCACAAGTGGGCTAGGAAATAGGCCTATGGAATTTTGGCACAACTGAGTGCAGTAAATGAAGAGGTGCATGATAGTGATAATATATCCCCAGAGATAGAAGGAGTATTGCAGGATTTTGATGAGGTATTCAAGGAACCTTAAGGACTGCCCCCTGAGAGGAGTCATGATCATTCCATTATCCTTAAAGAGGGATCCAAACCTTTCCAGATCAAGCCATACAGATGTCCCTATGTTCAGAAGACTGAAATTGAGAGGCTGGTGCAGGAAATGTTGGGAAATGGTATCATTCAGCTCAGCAACAGCCCCTTTGCATCTCCTGTCCTGCTGGTAAAAAAGAAGGATGACACCTGGAGATTCTGTGTTGACTATAGACAGTTGAATGAGCTGACAATCAAGAACAAATACCTAATACCCCTTATTGATGAACTTTTAGATGTGTTGAATGGTTCCAAGTTCTTCACCAAGATAGACTTAAGGGCAGGGTACTTCCAGATCAGAGTCAAGGCTGAAGATATTCCCAAGACTGCATTTAGAACTCATCAGGGGCTCTATGAGTTCAAGGTGATGCCATTTGGGTTGACCAATGCCCCTGCTACTTTCCAAGGCTTGATGAACCAGGTGTTCCAAAAGCAGCTGAGAAAGTTTGTACTGGTGTTTTTTGATGATGTCTTGGTATACAGCTCAAGTTTACAGGAGCATTTTAAGCATGTTACAGAGGTTCTGAACATCCTCAGAGAACAACAACTGTATGCCAAAAGGAGCAAATGTGCCTTTGCACAGACACAAGTGGAATACCTAGGGCACATCATCTCAGCTGAAAGGGTGAAAGTTGACCCTAGGAAGATTGAAGGTATGATGAAGTGGCCTAAACCAGAAAATGTAAAACAGCTGAGGGGATTCCTAGGCTTGACTGGGTACTATCGAAGATTTGTTAAGGGATATAGCAGTATAGCTAGGCCATTGACTGCACTGCTGAAGAAGGACAGCTTCTAATAGGGGACAGAAGCTGAAGAAGCATTTCAGAAGCTCAAAGGAGCCATGTGTGACACACCTGTACTGGCCCTACCTGACTTCAACAACACCTGTACTGGCCTTACCTGACTTCAACCAACCCTTTATAATTGACACTGATGCCTATTACAATGGAATAGGGGCAGTATTGATGCAGAACAGGAGACCATTAGCCTATATCAGTCAAGGTTTGGGGCCAAAGAATATGGGATTATCTATCAATGAGAAAGAATTATTGGCTCTAGTGACAGCAGTCTCCAAGGGAGGCATTACCTGGAGGGTCAGCACTTCATCATTAACATTGATCATCAGAGCTTGAAGTACTTATTAGAACAAAGGATCACCACTCCCCTGCAGCAGAAATGGTTAACTAAGCTCATGGAACTGAGTTATAAGATCCATTACAGGAAAGGCAAGGAGAATGTGGTAGCAGATGCCTTGTCCAGGAGAGGTGATCAAGGCTTGGAGTGCACTGTAATAACTACCATAGTACCAGAATGGATCAAAGAAGTGATTAGCAGCTACCAAGGGGATGACTGGGCGCAGAACAGCATCAAAGAGGTGTTATTGAAACTAGACCAAATTCCCAACCTCAGTTACCAAAATGGTGCACTGAAGTTCAAAGGGAGAGTAGTTGTGGGATCTAGAGGAGAGATAAGGAAGAGGCTGATCAGCACCCTACATGACTCCCAATCGGAAGGACATTCTGGCATACAAGCAAGCTTCATGAGAGCCAAGCAATTGTTCTACTAGCCAGGCGTGTACAAAGACATTAAGATAGTAATTCTGGAATGTGATGTCTGTAGGAAATGCAAGGATGAACATGTGTCCTATCCAGGGCTACTGCAGCCCCTACCAGTTCCACAGCACCCTTGAAGCCATGTTACTATGGATTTCATTGAGGGATTGCCTAACTCTGAGGGGAGGGATACCATTATGGCAGTGGTGGACAGGTATACCAAATATGCCCATTTTCTGAGCATCTCACATCCTTTTGATGCCCCAAAGATTGCCAGAATATTCCTGGATGGAGTAGTCAAGTTACATGGAGTACCCCAAAGAATGCTATCAGACAGGGATAGGATCTTTACTAGTCAATTTTGGAGTGAATTGTTTACATTGTTGGGAGCTAAGCTGGACCTCAGTAAAGCTTACTATCCACAGTCTGATGGCCAAACTGAAAGAGTAAATCAGGTACTGGAGATGTACCTCAGATGGTATTCATATTTAGAACCAAAGAAGTGGAATCATTGGTTGACTATGGCAGAATGGTGGTATAACACCAGCTATCACACAGCCATCCAAATGACTCCCTTTGAAGCCCTATACAGGCAGGCACCCCCCAACTGGCTCTGGGACCATACACTCAGGCTAAGGTGGCTGTAGTTGGGGACTACTTGAGGGAGAGGCATAAGGTTGACATTACTCTGAAACAGAACCTGAAGCAGGCTCAAGAGAGGATGAAAAGATATGCTGATAAGAGGAAAAGTGAAAGGAAGTTTGAAGTTTGAGATTGGGTGTACTTGAGACTACAGCCTTACAGGCAAGGTTCAGTGGCTATGAGAGGCAACACCAAGTTGTCAACACGATACTATGGACCCTATGAGGTGGTAGAGAAGGTTGGGGAGGTTGCATACAGGTTGAAGTTGCCAACAGGTTCCAAGATACACCCTGTTTTCCATGTCTCTCTACTGAAGAAAAAGGTTGGGAACCAAATTACACCTGTCTTGCAGCTACCAGAGGTTGATGGAAAGGGGCACTTGAGGGTCGAACCAGTTGCAGTGTTAGATAGAAGAATAGTCAAGAAAAGGAATGCAGCTACAGTGCAATGGCTGATTCATTGGTGGGGAACAGATCCAGCAGAGGCAACATGGGAATTTGCAGAAGAAATTGGGGAGCAGTTCCCTCAGTTTCAATCTTGAGGACAAGATTTTTTTAAAATGAGGAGGCTTTGTCATGGAGTGTAGAGGAATTTGCAGGGAGATCTTCCCAGTCCAGCTTGAAGAAAGAAGAAGGCGTGTTCCAGTTTACAAAGAAGGCGCGGTCGATCAGCTTGAAGAAAGGAGAAGGCGCGACTTTAAAACCACGCCTTTTCCTAGCACAACTGAATTGTGCTTCTGTTATGAGCAAGTGGAGCTGATTATTCTAGAATCCCACGTGTCCTTACCATATTGGCCTATTTAGAAGTTAGTTAGTCCGGAAATGGCCATCAAAGGATCCTAGTGATAGCTAAGTTTTGTCATTTTTTCCAATTGGTTGTAAAAGGAGACTTGGCTCTGCCAATCTCCCTCCTCTCTCTCACACATTTTTTCATTCATTCTTTCCCCTTCACTCTGAATCCATTGTTTCTGTTTCTGTAATTGATTTCCCAAGTTATTAATGAGAAGCTGAATTCATTATTTTCCTTCAAATTCCTGTTCCATTCAATTTCTTGTTAAGAACTAGTTCACTGCTGCTGCAAATAATCTATCACCATTGATGTAATCTGGTTGTATACCATAACATTTTTTCCTTTTATTTGTCGTAAAAATGTTTTATGTCAAATTGTGTCTTTAGTAACACCAAAGAGAAATGGTACTGTAGTCAATCCGCAACACCTTCTATCAGCAATAGGTCCTAATATTCTTTCTATCAAGGGAGGTATATGAGCATTTCAAAAGTTTGGGGGGAGACAAGTGAAATAGTCATAAATCTCGTAAACTTAATTACTCATTTTTTTCTCTCCTATTTAGCATGCCTAATTAAAACAAATTAATGAGTCGTATGGATATTCGGGTTTTACCCATGTTCATATTCAACTCTTCACTAACCAATTTTTTTTTCATAATTTCTCTCTTTTAACAACTTAATCATTTTAAATAAATTTTAATTATATTTTGTTACATTTTTCTCTCTCTTCTAACAAACTTTATTATTATTATTATTTTTTTATAAATTGACTTGATTTATTTTATCCATATATATCATTTTATTTGGTGTTATTTTAATTGTTACTTCATTAAAGTTGCTAGAAACTTCCCTTCCTGAAGAAAATATGATTTGGCATCTTTGATATTTAGTTGAATAAAGACGCATAGTTTTCGGCTTTTAATTATATATAAAGTTAATAATCTATTCAAAGATTAATACACTACTTGAAAACTTAGATACAAAATATCAGTATTCACAAATATATAAGAAAATTATTTTTCTTTTGAACTCTTCATGCTTACATAAATTCACAACTAATACTAATATAAAAAGAAACCTTGCTACAGGTTGAAATGCTTGTATGGCAATTGGTCATGATAGTCAAATCCCATGTTTGAAGTCATCTAGAAAACTGATGAAGCTTACAGAAAGAAACCAACTACAACCAAGAAGTCACCAGAAGGATTAGCACTGCTCTTCCTGATCTGATTACCTCGATCCAATACCTTCTTTTCCTTCTCGTCCATAGGAGCCATAAGTTGTTCAAGTTCATGGAACTCCAAATCTTCAACACGGGGCACATTTCTCAACAAGCTTGGCATCATCTTTGAATCTGCAGTTAAAAGCCCCTGCTTTTTCCCCACTTTCCTTAAAATCTAGTTCTTCTTGATTGGCTTAATTCTTTTGGCTTCGTCCCGCAAACAAATCACATGCTGGAACCTTTGCAGATATTTCGGACTTCTTCTTGATCATCATACCGGAACTCTCATTTTCTTCTTCTTCTTTATCATGCCTCACAGGCAGTGATAAAGACAATGGCAAATCCATCTGATTCTGATCACACCCGTTCCTCTTTTTACCACCAAGCATATATTGTACTTCTTGATGATCATCATATCATGCATGATTAGTGCTTTAACATTTGAGCTATGTCCGAACTCTGACGAAAACAGATGAATCTTGAGGAATTATCAATGTAATTCAGCAATGTTATTGAAAGAAAATGGGAGAAAGAGAGCGAATGAGATGGAGAACTGAATAAAAGGGGGATTTGTTGAAACTGAACGAAATTGATTTTACATAAAGAAACTACACATAAACAAGCACTCCAAACATGACAGTCTCAATAACAACAGAATAGTTCTGTTGAATTGGATTTTCAAACGCTAAACTATAATCAACTGGGCTCTGGGAGGTAGTTTCCTTTGAAGCTCCTTCGCACTTAGTAAAGCAGCTTCCCTGTTCCATGGCATTGGACAGAGCTCTTCATTCCATGATGTTCGAGTATAACGAGGAATTCGGCAATCAACTATGATCTTCTCTAGTGAGATGGCAGTCTCGAGCAAATAATTGGCAAGTTGAACATCGGTCTTGATCCCAGCCCAACCAACAAATTCGATCACGTTGAGACACTTGTGACTGTATCTCCTTGCTTGCTCTTCCCACTCCTTCTCACACACGTCTAACATTCCTTGGTTTCTAAATACTTCTGGATTTGATAAGGTTTGGTGTCTTGTTGCCCAATCAATGTCATACTTCAATGTCAACTTAATTAGTCCAGGTGATGCACCTATGATGGAGCTGAAGAAGAGAGCACTTTCATCGGCAACTGCTACAAATTTCAATTCCATGTGCTTAAGGTTGCTGAATTCCGGAAAATTAGATGGAAAACCTACGCATCTTGCTGAACCCTACACTCGAGATGTTAAAAGCAGAAGTTAATGGTTAAAAGCAAACCAGCACCAGCGAACAATTTAGGAAACAAAGACAAACAAGTAGCAAAGAAATAAAAATGCAGAAACTGTTAAACGATATTACCGTGAACCTCAGATCCAATTCTAGTTTCTCCAGCCGAGAGAGATACAAAGAACTTGGAGAATTGATGATGAACTTCTCACAGTATTGATTACTAAAGGAAACTAAAGCGAGTTCTGGAACTTCTATTAGGCATATGTTTATCCTTGGCCCGGCGTATTTGAAAGATACAAGACTTGCAGCTGAAACCTCAACATTCTGCAACTTCTGGCAATATCCAATCTCCAAGTGCTTCAACTTGAGTGACTGACCCGAAACTCTGAAGTTTTGCAGAGAGGAAGAATTTTCCACCGTTAGTTGCTCGAGGAAAGGACATGTTGATAAGTGTTGTGAATGATAGATATTTCAAAAGATTTCATTATGTTTGTTATGATAAGAGTTTATCTGACAAAGCTTTCCAAACGTCTGTTCCTATTCTGAGGGAGAATTTTTTCAAAGACAAAATTTTGATAAGGCTTAAAAGGCAAAGTCAGAAGGCTAGCTGATATGTTTTAGCCAAAGGAATTGTTCACGTGCTTGCTTTGACTATGTCAAATGTTTCGGCTTGCACAATAGAGGATAGACCTCTGACCACTTCAAATGCTAAATCTGGTACGGGATGCATGCTTATTCTCACGGAAAATCAGCTCTCAAAATCCTATTCTCTATCACTCTATTCTGTATCCTGTAGCCTATAAATAGAACCATTTGTCAGGTTCATTTGCACGCTGATCAACGAAGACCACACTTCGTGAACTCCCTCTTCCTTCTCCTTTATTTGCTTTCTTGTTCGTGAACTCTTTCTTTCTTCTCCTCTATTATTTTTCTTTTTATTTTACCTGCTGGTTTTGGAACAAATTTTGCTGGTTCTACATCCCTCTCACAAAATAGAGGAAGACTTGTTTAATCCTGGAGAAACGTTTCGATACTCTGAAATAGTTTCTTAGGACAGTGCTTTCAAGCACGACTCAAGTGTTCAAGTGTTAGCATTGTTGTAACCGTTTATCCAACAATCTAAGAAACTATGGCATCTGACAATGTTAGCACCCCGCAGCCTTCATCAGCAACTGTTGCAGTGGCACTACCATTCGCCAAGCCCTTTCCAGATGTATCCAAAATTGAAATTTTCGCCAATGAAAATTTTAAAAGATGGCAAGAACGTGTGCACTCTCTACTTGACATCCATGGAGTAGCTTATGCGCTCACTGAATCTCAACCTTTTGCAACTGCGGATGCCAAGACTCAAGAAGCATGGCAATATGCCAATAAGGTATGTCGACACACTATCCTTCAAGCACTCTCTAATGAATTATTTGACGTCTATTGTAGCAGCAAAGAAGCCAAGGCAATTTGGGAAGCCTTGGTAACAAAGTTTACTGCCGAAGATGCAACCAAGCAAAAATTCGTCGTAGGAAAATATAACCAATGGCAAATGACTGATGACAAGGAGATGAAAATCCAAATCACTGAATATCAAATGCTGCTAGAGGACTTGAAAAATGAAGACATCAATCTTCCTGAAAAATTCGCTGCTGGCATGCTGATTGAAAAGCTACCTGAGTCATGGGCCGACTATAAAAACAACTTGAAACACAAGGAGAAAAACTATACCATGGATGAGCTCGTGAAACACATCCTCATTGAGGATTCAAGCAAAAGGGAGTTGAGAGCTGCCAAGGCAAAGGAGATGGCCTACAAAGCCAATTTGGTGCAAAGCAATAATAAAAGGTACGCCAATAAATCCCAGAACTACAAGCCCAAAAATTTTAATGTCAAGCCTAACAATCCCAACTTTAAGAAGAAGAAAGGCAATTGCTTTTATTGTGGAAAACCAGGACATTATGCAGTCCAATGCAGACATAATAAAGGTGACAGAGCAAATGGTAACCCTCCTAAGATGCACTTAACCGAAGGAGATGATATAATTGCTGCTGTCATCTCTCAAGTGAACATTGCTGCCAATGTCAAAGAGTGGGTGGTAGACTCTGGGGCTACTCGGCACATATGTGCGAATCGAGAAGCATTTTCCTCCTATACTCCTATAGGGGATGATGAAGAAGTGGTCTACCTTGGTGACTCACGAACGGCTAATGTTCTGGGTAAGGGCAAAGTATTCTTGAAACTCACTTCAGGAAAAACTTTGGCTCTCAATGATGTGCTGCATGTGCCTAACATTCGGGCAAATCTGGTTTCCGTAGCATTGCTAGGAAAAGTTGGAGTGAAAGTGTCATTTGAATCTGGAAAGATTATAATGACCAAAAATAATGTATTTGTAGGCAAGGGCTATTGTAATCAGGGACTTTTTGTACTTAATATTTCTAATGTGATCAATGAAAATGCATCTTCTTCTGCTTATATTGTTGATTCCATTTCTTTATGGCATGCTAGATTAGGACATGTTAATATTGGTTATATAAAGAAAATGCAATCATGTGGCCTAATTTCTGGTATTAATGATAATATGGACAAATGTGAAATATGTGCAGAAGCTAAAATAACAAAGAAAAGTTGTATAACTGTCCATAGAGAAACTGAATTATTAAATTTAATTCATACTGATTTAGGTGATTTAAAACAAACAATGACTAGAGGTGGGAAAAGGTATTATGTCACATTTATAGATGACTATTCTAGATATACCAAAGTTTATTTACTTAGAAATAAAGATGATACTTATAATGCCTTTTTATCCTATAAGTCTGAAGTAGAAAATCAACTTAATAAAAGGATAAAAAGAATTAGATCAGATAGGGGTGGAGAATATTTAACTTTAGATAACCTTTGTGAACAGGAAGGCATAATACATGAAATAACTCCACCTTATTCACCAGAATCTAATGGAGTAGCTGAAAGGAAAAATAGAACGTTAAAAGAAATGATGAACTCTACGTTAATTAGTTCTCATGCTCCAGATAATTTATGGGGAGAAGCTATATTATCAGCATGTCACTTACAAAATAGAATCCCACATAAAAAGACTGGCAAAACACCTTATGAGTTATGGAAAAATTATAAACCAAATTTGAAATATTTAAAAGTTTGGGGGTGTCTTGCTAAAGTCCTGTTGCCTGAACCTAAGAAAAGGAAAATAGGTTCTAAAACTTCTGATTGTATGTTTATTGGATATGCTGAACATAGTGCTGCATATAGATTTCTTGTGTTAAGAAGTGATATACTTGATTGTAATACAATTATTGAGACAAAGAATGCTGAATTTTTTGAACATATTTTTCCACTGTCTAGTAAAATTTCTCATGCACCTGTTGAAATAAATAAGGAAATTATTCCAATTGAGGAATTAAGAAGGAGCAAAAGGCCAAGAAAAGAATTTTCATTTGGAAATGATTTCCAAACCTTTCTTGTTGATAATGATCCTTTAACATACTCCGATGCTATTTCTTCTCCTGAGTGTAAATTTTGGAAAGAAGCAATTAAATCTGAAATTGATTCTATCTTGACAAATAAAACTTGGATTTTGGTAGACTTACCTCCTGGTGCAAAACCTATTGGGTGCAAATGGATTTTTAAAAGAAAATATAACTCTGATGGCTCTATAGAAAAGTACAAAGCTCGTTTAGTAGCAAAAGGATTTTCTCAAAAACAAAATATTGATTATTTTGATACATTTGCACCAGTAACTAGAATTGCGTCTATTCGAGTCTTATTTGCTTTAGCTTCTATCCATAAACTTGTTATTCATCAAATGGATGTCAAAACAGCCTTTTTAAATGGTGATTTAGAAGAAGAAATTTATATGTTTCAACCTGAGGGATGTATTGTTTCTGGACAAGAAAATAAGGTTTGTAAACTAATTAAATCTCTTTATGGCCTAAAACAAGCTCCTAAACAGTGGCATGAGAAATTTGATCAAGTATTGATGAAAGATGGTTTTTCGTCTGTAGAAGTGGATAAATGTGTATATGTCAAAATTATAAATGATCAATATGTGATAATCAGTTTATATGTGGATGACATGCTTATATTTGGTACAAGTCTAGATATTGTAAATAGTACTAAATATTTTTTGTCTTCTAATTTTGATATGAAAGATTTGGGTGAAGCCAAAATAATATTGGGTGTTAAAATCATAAGGAAATGTGATGGTATAATGTTGTCACAAGAACATTATACAGAGAGACTTCTTAGGAAGTTTGAAAATTATGATGTGACACCTGTGAGTACTCCTTATGATACTAACACTCAATTAAAGAAAAATAATGGTGACCCAATTGCTCAGTCTAAATATGCTCAGATTATTGGGAGTCTGATGCATCTGATGAATTTCACTAGACCTGATATAGCTTATGCTGTATGTCGACTGAGTAGATATACTCATAATCCCAACCGTGAGCATTGGTTTGCATTAGTCAGACTAATGAAATATTTGAGAGGTACCATGAATTTTGGTATCCTGTATAGTGGATTTCCCACTATTTTAGAAGGTTACAGTGATGCTAATTGGATCTCTAATTCAAATGATACAAAATCCACTAGTGGTTATGTGTTCACCCTTGGTGGTGGTGCAATAGCATGAAAATCTGCTAGACAGACAATCATTGCTAGATCAACAATGGAGTCAGAGTTTGTAGCTCTGGAACTGACAGGGACTGAGGCCGAGTGGTTGAGAAATTTCTTAGCTAATATTCCTTCAACTAAGGATTTGTTGCCTCCTGTGTCCATACATTGTGACTGTCAAGCAGCGATTGCCATAGCTAAAAATAAATCGTATAATTGTAAAAGTCGACACATGAGATTGAGACATGATGTCGTAAAGCAGCTGCTAAGAGATGGAATTATTTCCATTGATTTTGTGAAGTCAGAGTTGAATTTGGCCGATCCTCTGACTAAACCTGTAGGAAGAAAATTAATTCTTCAAACTACAAGAGAGATGGGACTTAGGCCAACGGTTGTCAATAGAGATGGTAACCCAACCTATGTGATTGGTGATCCCATGAAATAGGTTCATATGGGTAATAACAAGTCGATATTGACTATAAAGCACTTGAAATTTAAGTCCCTTCAAAGATAAGTGCTTTGACTGCCAGTAATTGTGAGGTTGAGTATAATACTCTTAATGAATTTATATCCCTTTAGGGAGGTGTATTTAAGGCAGTATACACTTGATAAATTCACCTATATGTGAGTGGAGTGGGGCCGCTCCTATAAGATTTTTGGCCGAATCTTTAGAGCTCTCATGAATAACCAGGCAGGCGCACGGCCTAAATGCGCGAAACTGCATTGAACAGCAAAATTATGGGTTATAATGTGATTGATAAGATCTCTGTCATACAACAAGAATTATTGGTTCATAAAAAGATATTTTTTCACCAATAATTCTGTAAGACATATTTTATCAATTTAAGTTTGGTTCATAGTCCAAAAGACACCAAACTGATTACATTGAGCTCAAACAAATCCAGCAGATTTTTATACGTTTTTTTCCAAAATCTTTTGAAATAGGTGGGAGATTGTTGTGAATGATAGATATTTCAAAAGATTTCATTATGTTTGTTATGATAAGAGTTTATCTGACAAAGCTTTCCAAACGTCTGTTCCTATTCTGAGGGAGAATTTTTTCAAAGACAAATTTTTGATAAGGCTTAAAAGGCAAAGTCAGAAGGCTAGCTGATATGTTTTAGCCAAAGGAATTGTTCACGTGCTTGCTTTGACTATGTCAAACGTTTCGGCTTGCACAATAGAGGATAGACCTCTGACCACTTCAAATGCTAAATCTGGTACGGGATGCATGCTTATTCTCACGGAAAATCAGCTCTCAAAATCCTATCCTCTATCACTCTGTTCTGTATCCTGTAGCCTATAAATAGAACCATTTGTCAGGTTCATTTGCACGCTGATCAACGAAGACCACACTTCGTGAACTCCCTCTTCCTTCTCCTTTATTTGCTTTCTTGTTCGTGAACTCTTTCTTTCTTCTCCTCTATTATTTTTCTTTTTATTTTACCTGCTGGTTTTGGAACAAATTTTGCTGGTTCTACATCCCTCTCACAAAATAGATGAAGACTTGTTTAATCCTGGAGAAACGTTTCGATACTCTGAAATAGTTTCTTAGGACAGTGCTTTCAAGCACGACTCAAGTGTTCAAGTGTTAGCATTGTTGTAGCCGTTTATCCAACAATAAGAAGTATGCCAGATCTTCTTCAGTTATCGAAACAGACTTCAAGCACAGGACTGTTAGTCTGTCAAAACTTGGAAAATCAGAAGGTAAATCCAGCAACCAGGACGGGAAAGTATAGACACTGTCAGAACACGTATAACATCCGGCAGCTGCAGTCAGATCCACTTCAAGCCTTTGGACTCTTTTCACGATGGCAAAGTCGATCCATTTGTCGACAGCAGTTGCATAAATATATGACCCGCCCAAGTCAAAAGCAATTCTCAGTCGTTCTAATGATGAACCTTCATGGGAATCTAAGACTTGATTAACCCAATCTCGATATTTTGGTGCTTCGATGTGGCGTTCTTTAACCCCATCGAACATAAGCCGCATTGTTTCCGATGCATCAAAATCCAAATGGCTACCATAAACTTTCCAGAGGTTCCTCCACCTACGAGAAAGGATACTTGTCCTTGCTGCCTCTTTCATCGCCATGCGTGACAATATGTTTCCCAGAATTTCTTCCGGCAACTGATCAATCCAATCCTGCAAAAGCAATATTTCCACATTCAAAAGACAGGTTTGAACAAGTTGTATGGTAAAAAAAAAAAGTAAAGCTTAATCTCTAAGACACAATCAACATAGCAAGAAATACAAGTTTTGATCAGATATTTATCTACAAAAACGCAGGTGCAGATTAATATGCAAAGTAATATGCCCACGCTGCCAATATCCAATATTGGATATATAGCTAGCGAAAGAAGACGTGATTTCATATTCCAAAGTACTTGATAATTTAAAAGGCAACAAAGGAGAATGAACAATTCATCTTTTTATGATTGTTTTTCAATGAAAACCCCTAAAAATTAAAGAAGCTGATAGATAAGATAAGCCCAAGACGCAGCAGTGTGGCAAATAAGATAAACTCAAGAATAAACAATCTCAAAAGAAAAGGGAGACGAGAGGAGAGAAGCTTTCACCTTCTGGCGGGACTGCGGTGGTGCACTACGGGCCTTCTTCGCCTTTTTCTCCATGGAATGCACACAATTAGCTGCTACAATAGCCAAACTTCAAGACGTTTTTGTTGAACTTAGAATAGCCAAACTTCAATCGATGATTTAATGATCCTTAAAACCATCCATCAGCCTGGTTAGCTTAGCGTGGGGAAATCTTTTTCCTCATAGCAGTAGGAATTAGTAATGCTTAATAATTGCGGATTTGGATACATATTTGAAGCAGGAGTGGGTAACCAACCGTTAAAACAATAAATTGCACGGACACCCCTTGAGGTTTCGTATGATTACAATTATTTCCTTCAATTTTTACTAAATCGCAAAGAGCCTCTATTTATAGGGAACAGGTATTGATAAAAGTCGTTGCTTTAGTAATTTTTTTTGGGAGGAAACATATGCTATTGAAATACACAACCTACTACCATTGCAAGGATAAATCAATTTAATTTAGGGGTTGCCCTTATAATACAAAGATACCGCTCTATTACAGTACTATTTAAGTTTTCAGGCATGTATGGTAAGTTAAAAAAAAAAAAACACTAATATCACGTTGGCAGATCCCAAACCCCCTAATTTCCGACGTATTTTTGGAGCTTGTTTTTTAACTGCACTAAAATGTGATTCATGTGATCAACACTAAAAGCTCTTGGGTACGAATATTTTGTACTCAGTTTTTCTATGACTAGCAACATATAAATTTGTCAATATACTTGAGATGTTGAGCTGATACTTAGCTACTTAAAAATCTATTTGCTGAGTTGGAAATTATCTCTTTGTATCTTAAATCACACAAATACATTTTTTTGTGTAGGTCGTTAACACAAATTCATGCATTTCTTATCTTAGATAACTAAAAAAATGCGTCGTATAAATTATGAAATGTCACTCTTACTCGATTACTTATACTGATTATAGATTCTAATTTTGAATAATTATTTAATTTATGTTCTTTCTGTTTGTATTTAAATTATAAATTTTTAATAAAAAAGAAAGTCAAAATCCATAATCTACCAAATTATATCCTTCAACGAAATTATTGTAATGAAGTAGTATGTATACAACACATTATCTAAAAAGCAGGATTAAAAGGTGATTGGATTTTGACTTCACATATTGATAGGTTACATTTTTGTCATAAAATTCACAATTGTTTTCCCTTTAATTTCAACCAAATATTCCAGTAATTGACAGATACTACTTTTATTTGGTAATTGTGTTGGTTGTAGGGATCGAGAGCAAAAAGAGGGATTAAAAACATAATTTTTACCAAATTTCTATGCAATTCGACATAGGCATGTCAAGGTCTAACTCTATATGTCCGGGAAGATCGGGATTTGGTACATGATCTCTAAAATTCGAATTGAAGTTGCAAGAGTCGGATGCTCCATCAGATAGATAGTATTTGATTTCAACTAGGACACTAGCTACTTTGTTTGTTGAGATGTATTCTTTCTTTTCGGATAAGATGAGATTTGTTATACTTTGATTCGGCTAAGTAATAGTAGTTTACTAATATTAGGAAGCAAGGACAGAAAGGCATTATCGTTTGCCTTATCTTTTCTTTTTTTCTCGGGTCGAATAAAGTAGTAGTAGTAGTTTTGGGTTTTGTATTGTTCTTATTCTCAGGAAGAAACGAAAGGACGGAATTCTTTCTCTTTTCCTCGGGAATTCATCTCATCTTTTTGGGAAGCATGGCCGCAGCAATAACCTCCAATATTTCGCGCGTGGCGTTTTCCATGGAGATGAGATAAACTTCTTATTCTAGTCAAGAAATAACAGAGGATAATTGATTCATCTAAAATTGTGAAAACGAATTGATTATTTTATGTCTTTTATTTACTGATATTCGTATGTTCTCTGATTTAATTTCTTACGGTTATTATTTTATTTATATATCAACGACGTCTGATATTTATTTTAATCTAATAACCTAAAACCAGTTAGAGCAGTTAAATCCGTAATTGTTTAATTACTTTAAATTAGTGGTGACTAGTATGATTTGATTCATGTCAAAGAGATATATGAACTAACTTAAAATAACCCTCGTAGCATGTTATTTGGCTAAAACAGGGTTTCTTTAATTCTTAAGACAATTGGGAAATTGAACTCTATGATTGTACCTAGGGTTATTTCTTGATTAGGGAAGTGATTAATAGTCGTACCTTGATCACTGATATAGTAAGGAAAAGTTGATTATCATTGCATGTTTGACCATTATAACTTATTTATCAGCGAATAAATGAAATTATCATTGCATCGATGATCAATTGAGTGAATCATCTTCGAAATTATTTTTTGGTTAGAGATTATTCATAATTGATTTAATTTTGTTAAATTGTCATTTAGTTTTAATTTTATTTAATTTATTTGAATTGTTTAATTATCCTCAATTATATAAAAATTTCCCAAACTTTGAGCTTTAGAGTAAATGAATTATCCCCAGTTCCTGTGGATTTGATCCTTCTCACCCTATATACAAAATTTATATTTTTCTCATAGGTATTCATTATTGTACAGGCTCGACACCTATCAATTTTTGGCGCCGTTGTCAAGGACTGGCGTTAGTTAATTTGTTTCTTTTTAAATTCATTTTATTTTTAATTTTCTGGTACTTTTCTATTTTATGCCCCTTTTTTTTTGTACAGGTGAATTAATTTTTGATCCTAAAATAGAGAAGATTCCATGTAGAGTAAGAAAGGAGACTAGAAAACACAAAGAGGAGCAATCAATTGCTGCATCTCCGAGGTTCCATTTAGAACTCGAATTGGCGGATTCTTTTAGTGCCATCTTGAGTGATTCTAATCAAGAATACGTCATCATGGTTAATGCTCGAACTTTGAGGGAGTTGGCTACCCCAAATTTACACCAACAACCACTTTGCATTACTTTTCCTGCTTTAGCTGATAATACCCCTTTTGAATTAAAATCTAGTCCAATTCACCTTTTACCGCCTTTTCAAGGTCTTCTAGGTGAGGAACCCCATAAGCATTTGCGAGAATTTGATGTTGTGTGCACAAGTATGAAACCCCCTAGGATTATTGAAGAACAGACAAAAATGAGAGCATTTCCTTTTTCTCTTAAAGATTCGACAAAAGATTGGTTGTACTATCTGCCAGCAGGTTGTATCACAACCTAGGCACAGCTAAAGAAGAAGTTTTTAGAAAAATATTTTCCTACATCCAGAGCTGCCAGTCTGAGGAAAGAGATACGTGGCATTACACAGCATCCTGAGGAGTCTCTTTATGACTACTGGAAAAGATTCAAGAAGCTGTGTACTAGATGCCTTCAGCACCAGATAAGTGAACAATTGCTGATTCAGTATTTCTACGAGGGTTTACTCTTTAGAGACAGAAGCTTTTTAGATGATGCCAGTGGAGGCGCCTTGGTGAATAATACTCCTCAAGAAGCTTGGGAATTAATAGAAAGGATGGCAGAAAATTTTCAACAATTTGGCACAAGAAAGGATGTCCATACTCGCCGAGTAAATGAGGTAAATGGCTCATCAATTCAACAACAATTATCTAAATTAACTTCGGTTATTCGATAGTTGGCTGTAGGAAATTTGCAGTAGGCCAAAGCATGTGGTATTTGTAAGGACACGAGTCATCCCACAAATAGGTGTCCAATATTACAAGATGAAGGAGTTGAACATGTAAATATGACTAGTCACGTGCCCGTGCCAAGAGAGGAGTATCAGCCATACTCTAGTACCTATAACCCAGGTTGGAGTGATCATCCGAACCTCATCTATGGAGGAAACAGACAACAGAACTTTATGCCAAACAGACAACAGGGGTACCAACAACAATATCAGTATCAGCCACAAGCTCGTTCTTCCAATTCAAGCCCATCATTAGAAAACATGATGAAAGAACTAACTGCTAACACTATGTGGTTCCAACAGAAAATGAAGTCTGACATGCAAAATAGTAAGGCTTAAATTAATCAGATGAAAGATAAATAAGTTAGATGGCAATATCAATCAAATCGTCTGGAATCCCAAGTTCAAGAAAAATTGCTATCTCTATCCGAAGTGAACCTGAAGAATGTAAGCGCCATGACCTTAAGAAGCGGGAAGGAAGTTAAGGGACCCGAACTCGTGACTTCAAAAGATAAGAATAAAAATCGGATCAAAAAGGAGTTTCAGAAGGAAGGAATGAGAAGTGTGAATTTAGAGGTAATTCATGATTCTATAATTAAAGTTAGATCTAATCCACCGCCTTTTCCTAATAGGTTGGAAAAGCCAGAAAAGCAAGACAAAGAGAAAGAAATTCTAGAGGTTTCGAAAGGTAACAATCAATATCCTTTTGTTGGATGCGATCAAGCAAATACCAAAATACACTAAATTCTTTAAGAACTTGTGTGTCAACAAGAAGAAATTGAGAGGGGATGAACAGATCGTGGTAGGTGAGAATGTCTCAACGATTTTACAAAGAAAATTGTCACCTAAATGTGGGGATCCAGATATGTTTACTATCCCTTGTAAGATTGGACATTCTAAAATTAAAAATGTCATGCTAGATTTAGGGGTTTCTATTAACGTGATGCTTAAATCAATGTATGATTCTCTAAATTTAGGACTTTTGAAAGAAACAAGGGTAATAATTCAATTGGCTGATCGTACATTTGTTTATCCGGATGGAGTAATTGAAAATGTTTTAGTGCCAATAGATGGATTAATTTTTCTTGCTAATTTTTATGTGTTTTACATGGATGTTAGAAGTGCTCCAAGTCCATCACCCATTATCTTAGGAAGACCCTTCTTGAGTACTCCCAAACTAAAATTGATGTTAGTAAGGGTACTCTTATAATGGAATTTGATGAAAAAGTAGTCCATTTTTATATTTTTGATACAATGACACATCCTATTAACTCTCATTCTGTATTTGCCATTCATGCTATTAATCCTTTTGCGTGAGAATTTCCTGAATTTAATTGTAATGGTAAATTGAAAGTTGCTACGAACAAGCATCATGGGTTGAAAGCAACTTATAATGTGAAAATAGACAAAAAGTTAAAGAAGAATGTTGCATTCAATGGCGATCTAGATCTTGAAAAAATGCCACGAATTGCAAGAAAGCTCGAATTACAACCGAATTAAGAAATGATACTTTATGTCTAGCACAAAATATTAAAGAAAGGCGTTTATTGGGAGGCAACTGAATTAGTTTTTAGTTCATTTTTATTATTTTTGTTTCAGAATTCTTGTGTTTTGTGTGTTTGATTTTGATTTTGTTAATTTAGTGGACGGAAGACTAGCCCTTCACAAGGCACATCTGCATTTGACTTACGGGTCCATTATTTTCACAAGTGCAGAATTTTAAGATTGACGTGTCTGCGTCTTCTGGACATGTGCAAGGAAGAAAATTCCCAAAGTCATGATCAGAAAACTCTCAGTCTTTATGATGTGCCCGTGCTTCCTGAATGCGAGCTAGGAAAGAAATTTCACGATGTAAGGTTAGAAGACTCCCAGTCTTTTTGACGTGCCTGCGCCTTCTGATCATGCACTAGGAAGAAATGCCTTCCTTTTACTTTTCTTTTCCATTCTCTTTTTCTCTCTTTCTTTTTCTTTCTTTTCCTTTTTTCCTTCTCTTTTGCTTTTTCTTTCTTTCTGCATTCTATCTTTCCTTTCTTTCTTTTTTCTTTCTCTCTTTCCACTCTCCAGCTACATGACGGACTACCTAGGGCTCCTGTTCACCGCTTATCTCTGCCGCTTGCTACTCCCAGCGCCATCATCGTCATCCCTGCCAATTTTGTGTCATCAAACATGATGCAAGAACTTGGACGCCTATTTTCATCACGTGGGATTCAACCCTCCTTTTGCTCCAGACTCGTAGCCGATTGCTACCCCCTCAGTTTTCAGAGAAGTTTCGTTGTCCCTTTTACTTCATATTTTGTTCTTTATTTCTTACATTGAGAACAATGTAAGATTTAGGTGTGTGGGGAGAAGTATATTAGAAAAATGCAAATGTAGGTATTTTTGTTGGAAAATTTTTTGTACGATTTTTTTTTCAAATTTTATCCAATTTTTGCCTATCTTTGTGCATATTTGTTATTGTCCCTGATAAACGATGGTTAGACATCTCAAAATTTTCTATTGCTAAGATTTTATACTTTGACGCGTTAAGGATGACATGGTTAAGTTTAAGAGAGTCTTTTTGGTAAATATTTTAGATTTTGTAACTTTTACAATTTTTAGTTAACTTTTCTAGGTATTGTAAATATTTTTCTGACATTTTTCATGTAAATTGGTTTACCTATTAATCATAGTTCTCCATATTTGAAAAATGAAGAAGACGTGTGGTTTTTACTTTTATTTTGGTACTTATTTATGGATTATGTTTGGCTGCACTCCGCTAGTTGTCGTTGCCTAGTAATCGGGGGTTTTCACCAAAAATATCGACTTTCGCATTAAAAAATGGTGATTACTATGAGTATGTGGTTTTTAAGTGATGAGAGTTGAGTAACTGGGTTCCTTTATTTGGCTGATATCAGACTTCGTGTCAAAAGGTTTGAATGGCTAAAGACTAAACATTCCTCAAAAAAAAAAGAGAAAAAAAACTCAATTGTAGGGATATTTTAGAAAAGAAAAAAAGATGCGCTAGTAGTGAAAAACGTGGAAGAATGCGAATGAATTGTTAGCCTGCTGATCCATGGAACTTAATGTTGAGATTTTGCTTAATAGTCAAACTATTTGCTGACAAATGTTGGTTGAATATTTTATATTCCTAGATTAGTTAATCGGGAATTGGAAAAGTCTTGGGTTTTAAAAGCTAACCGGAGAGATATTTTTTAGAGATTAGTCATTAATGCTTTACATGTATTTTAATTATAACGTGACAATAGATAATTTGAGTAATAACCATTGTTTGAACTCAATGACTTAGTAGTATTTTATTAGTTATTCTCATGCTTGAGGACAAGCATGACTTAGGTGTGGAAGAAATTGATAGATTGCATTTTTGTCATAAAATTCATGATTGTTTTCCCTTTAATTTCGACCAAATATTGCATTAATTGACGGATTCTACTTATATTTGGTAATTGTGTTGGTTGCAAGGGTCCGAAACAAAAAAGGGATTAAAAACATGATTTTTACTAGATTTCTGCGTAATTCGACGTAGGCACGTCAAGGTCTAACTCTACATGTTCGGAAAGATTGGGATTTGGCACACGATCCCCAAAATTCGAATTGAAGTTGCAAGAGTCGGATGCTCCATCAGATAGATAGTATTTGATTTCTACTAGGACGCTAGCTATTTTGTCTATTGAGGCGTATTCTTTCTTTTCGGATAGGATGAGATTTGTTATACTTTGATTCGGCTAAGTAATAGCAGTTTACTAATATTAGGAAGCAAGACCAGAAAGGTATTGTCTTTTGCCTTATTTTTCTTGTTTCTCGAGCCGAATAGAGTAGTGGTAGTAGTAGTTTTGGGTTTTGTATTGTTTTTATTTTAAGGAAGAAAACAAAGGATGGACTTCTTTCTCTTTTCCTCAAGAATTCATCTCATCTTTTTGGGGAAAATGGCCGCAGTAATAAGCTCCAATATTTTGTGCGTGGCGTTTTCCATGAAGATGAGCTAAACTTCTTATTCTAGTCAAGAAACAACAAAGGATTTGATTCATCAAAAATTGTGAAATCGAGTTGATTATTTTTATTTATTTTATTTACTGGTATTTGTAAGTTCTCTGATTTAATTTATTATGGTTATTATTTTATTTGAATATCAAGGGCGCCCGATATTTAATTTAATCTAATTACCTAAAACTAGTTAGAGCAGTTAAATTCATAATTATTTAATTGATTTAAATTAGTGGTGACTGGCATAATTGGGTTTGTGTCAGGGGGGCATATGAGCTAACTTAAAATAACTCTCGTAGCGTGTTATTTGGTTTAAACAGGGTTTCTTTAATTCTTAAGCAATTGGAAAATTGAACTCTTTGATCGTACCTAGGGTTATTTCTTGACTAGAGAAGTGATTAACGGTCATACCTTGATCACTAATACAGTAAGGAGAAGTTGATTGTTTTCGCGTGTTTGATTGTTATAACTTGTTTATCAGCGAATAAATGAAATTATCATTACATCAATTATCAATTGAGTGAACCATTTTCGAAATTATTTCTTGGTTAGAGATTATCCATAATTGATTTAATTTTGTTAAATTGTCATTTAGTTTATATTTATTTAATTTATCTGAGTTGTTTAATTATCCTCAATTATATATAAATTCTCTAAACTTTGAGCTCTAGAAGAAATGAATTATCTCCAATCCCTGTGGATTCGATCCTACTCACCCTATATGCAAAATTTGTATTTTTCTCGAATAGGTATTTATTATTGTACAGACTCGACACCTGTCACATATAGCACATAGTAATTTGACCAAAATGAACCCAATAAATACACAGTAAGGATGCCAATGAGTCAAGTCAAATTCAAATACTAATATATTTGAGTTTGAGCTTGAAGATATTTACCCTAATTCAAACTTGAAATTGGCGAATATTTATTTGGGAAAGGGAGCCAATATCGGTGCTCTTATATAAGGGCCATCTACACTTTATATTAAAATATAACTATTACACTATCCCCACATTTGGTAAATAGTAATCGCCTAACAAGGAAGGGGTTTTGGTGAGAAGACTTCTAAGAATAAAGCAACATGGTCCTATTGAATTTGATTTAATAGTTTTAGCAACTTACTATTCCATTATCTATGAATTTTTTTGTGATTACACCTGACATATTTCTTAATTTCCATAAATCTCTTTTCTAGGCGCAAAGGCAACACTAGTATATCATTGGCACCAAATGAATAAATTGGGAAATTCCATCACAATATTATGACATATTCAAAACTATTTCTTGATGATACAACAAGTAAAAAGTTAGTGAACTAGACTAAAATATCCAAAAAATGCGGTTTAGATACAAATATTAACATAAAATAGACTGTTAAAAATGCAATGCATTGTAGCAGGAACATGATTTGCCTTGAATTAAATCCAATAATAAGACAAAAGTCCCTTGACCTTAACAGCTTGTCTTACTTTTTAAAGCTATTATGACTAATCAGAATCTGTGCTGCATATGTAAACGAAATCGTTGCAGTTGAAATCCCCTGCTTTTTCAACTCTCAAACAAACAAAAAAATTCAAGAATTAATGCTTCTGATGAGTTCTCTCTATTTCAGATACTTGAATCTTTTCCAGAGTCACCCGAAGGATCAGCAAAATGCTCTTCATGATCTGATTAGCTCGATCCAATACCTTCTTTTCTATCTCTTCCATCTCAGCCATAAGTTGTTCAAGTTCATGCAACTCCAAATCTTCAACACGGAGCAATTTTCTCAACAAGAGGCAATTGACTAGTCACGAAACAATTGACTAGTGGCCTACATTAAAATAGAAAAAAAACAGTAGTTAAATATTTAATTTTCTAGTTTTGGATACTAAATTTATAGTAGTGAAATATTTATACTCCATATTGCTTATCTAACACATGATATACGGTAACGATAAAATTCTTTTCATCAGCTTACTGAAACCAGATAAGTTATGGGGTGTGGTGATCACATACAACAAGATGGGTGGACTTGTAAGATTAAAGCAACATGATCCTGTCGAATTTGATTTTAGGAAAAAATGCACTTTTCATTCTCAAAGGTTGGGTTGATGACTAATTTCGTCCTTAAAGTTTCACCAAGAATACATTGCATCCTCAAAGTTCCTGAATTTTAGCAAATTAGGGACAATTGACAGAATAACACTCCATTTGGACGGAAATCTGCACGTAAGAAGCATGCCCCGTTAGAACCAACTTTGCACCCAACAAAAAATGGGTAAAACCTGTTCTTGCTTCATTTATGTCCTCTCCGCTCCTCTACTTGTTGTAGTCGTAAAAAAATTTCTAGCCACCCTCACCATTCTAAATCTAGTCATTTGCTGGCAAAAAGGTTGACATAAATGGTCGACATCCACTTATTTATGGGTTATAGATGACTTGGATTTGAGTATCTATCCAAATGCATTAAATTAGCCCAGCCCATTTAATTTAATTTAATTTAATTTTTATTTTTTACCTATCAAAAAAATATATAATAGAGGAAACCCTATTTGCAAAAATAGAGGAAAGCCATAAAAAGCTGGTAGGTTGTTGTTTCTTTATCTTGTATAGAAACTACCAAATGTTTATAACTTTAATTTTAGGGATAATTTTAGAAACCTCATAGGAGGATTTTGACTATTGCAGGTAGGTCCCCTCTAATTTAAAAGATTACACCTACCTTCTCTACCATTAGCATTTCAGTAACAATATAAACCCACTATACTAAATTTGTCCTAAAAACCCTAAAATACCCCTTTGTTAGTTAGAAAGGGGGAAAACTCACTCATGAATTTCTTCCACATTGTGACTATTGCAATCGACATAACTACCAACCTAACGAAGTCAATAAGCCACTTTAACTTAATCCTCATATTCTGATAATTTCGAAAGCCCAACTTTGCAGCTCTAAAGTTTCCTGTGCAAATCAATTATGACAATTAACATTTGCATTCAACCTAATCTTTATCTTCAAATTTTTTTGCTTGAATTTTGCATCTAAATTGACCAATGTCATTATTCAAACAATTAAAATGGATGCAACCTTGTTGATGCTAAAATAATCTAACCCACCAAAAATACCAACATGGAGCAACCAAAAGCAACATTAGAGACCACATTCTATGTTTTTAGGCAAATTTGATTATAGTTCTTATATACCAAAATTCTTTTTTTTTTGCACAATTGGTATAATAGTGTAATCTTCCTCAATCTATGTTTCTTTTTTAGTTATTATTTTTATTTTCTTGTTTATACTCTGTATCACCACCATTCTTTTCATCTTCATTTATGCTTTGTTCACACAAATTTTTTGACCAATTTTTCTACAAGAAATACCCCTGGAAATGAGCAAGCAAGTGTGGAATGTTGTAGAAACAACTTTTTGTGAGTTTCAAGAGCCAACTTTGCCAACTGGAAACAACTTATTTGTGACTTGAATCTCTCTATAAATAGAAGCCTTGGAGGAAATTTTTAACAACTTTGGAAGGTTAGAGAAACTCCACAAAAATGTAGTCTTCACTAGAATTTCCTTAGTTCATTAGTTAGGGTAGATTAGTATAGTTAGTGTAGTTATTCATTCTTATATTTATAGTTAGATTTGGATGAAGATTTGAGGAGCAACGATGGAGAAGTTGAACCTCATGTGACAAGAGTGACTTCTCTCCTATTACTTTCTCTTTTGTAATTGAATTCATGTTTAGCTATAATACAAGTTTGAATTTTTTATCACGCTTTCCTAAAGTTTATGTCTAGAGTGTGGATGAACTTTTTATATCTTGTTTGTAATATTTACTTGGTTATTTGGTGATATTATTTTAAGCAGGTTATTTAACACTTTTAATCTAATTATGATCAATCGGCCATTAATGTGATAATTTTAAGGTGTTAAGTTTGCAATGAAAATTAGAATTTAACACTAGTTCAAACAAGTGATAAACCTAAGGAGTACACTCATGAGAGTGGAGGTGCACCTTGTGGATTTAGTGACTTGTTTCATATGAAATGAGCTTGTAGTTAGTTTCATAACCACGAGAGTAGGTATGACTTAGTTACAAGTATACTTGATTCACTATAACAATAGATTTCACATATATTAGGAAATTACGATATAACTAACCAAAATAATAGCAATCACTTAACCAGTAATTTCATTTATAAGAATAGTGAGGAACTTCATACCTCTAGGAGTTTTATATTGTTATTTTATTGCTTTTATCTCATGTTTGTAGAGTAGATTTAATCTCTTGCATTTGTAGTAGTCTAACTAATAAAGGAGTTTGAAAATCATCAATAATTGATAATCTTCTCTGTGGGTTTGGCCCTTAATATCCTATACCGTACATTTGCAAAAAATCGCGTGTGGAATATTTAAAAATTTATAAATATAAAACTTGATTGTGGATGAGATAATTGTTATATATATATCCCGTGCTCGTCATCTTATAACTTTTGCTTCAATCTACCAAGGTCACAAGTTTTTCTTCTACTAAACTACCTGTCTCAAGACTCTCTAGAGTCTCTAAAGATTATCTTCTAACTCCCCTTGATCCTCCAATACAATGCGTATTTATAGAAGAAAAGGCTGGGAAATGTTGTAATTGAAATGACTCAAAGCTTCCCCTTGAGCTTCACAATATTCCTCGAGCAACTTTCTAAAAAATTCAATCTAAAATTGAGCTAGAAAACTGTATAAAAACTAAGCAAATGGCTATACAAGTTGCATAGCCGCCTCATCAATACGCAGGGATGGGGATTGCATATTGCCTCGCGTTTTTGCCTCTACTGTATTTTATTTTTTTATCTGCTTCAATCCAAAATGATCGGTAAAATGTAGACTGCCTCGCGTATTTAGGTCGCGTTTTGCTACGTAGAAAACTACACTTGTTTGTTTTGTCATCTCCAATCCATCTTCGAATCGCGTCAAATATTTTGCTTGAATTCTACTTGATCCGAATTGACCATAATTCACCAAATCCTACAACTGCAACAGGTTTTGCAGATTAAACTGTCAAATGAAAATTTTACTATAAAAAGAAGATGAGTGTACATAAATATATATATATATATATATATATAATATATAATTACAAGGTTATTTAAAAGTTTTCTTTTAGCAATGTTTATCATTATAGTGTGTATGTATACCTTAACTTTGTGCTTGTACACCACGATGCTATATGTGAACAATAAAGATTGTTTCAAAAATTTAAAAAGCTCAGAAGTTGCTAGCTAATTTTTTTTCTTCTATTTTGTCTCTAATCTCTTATTTGAAGTAGTTTAGATGATAGTTCTGAATTTTGGCCTTGCACTATACTTGTATTGAAGGACAATCTACTGGTTTTTCAAACCACAAAATTCTTATGCTATATGTAGAAGAGTAGAAGTAAATTTTTTTTCCCAATACGTAGTCCCGTGACCTTGTCATCATCATTTCTTGTTTACGTCTTTTTTTTCCTTAGCCCTTCCCACCTTTTTCCCCCAAATTAGCCTGAAATTTAAATGGAAAATAGCTAAAAAAAAAAACTCTGCTCAAACTCAAATATGAAAAAGATTACATTTTCTGCAAAATTTCCACCCGGAATTGAGCTGATGTATCAAAACCTACTTGCAAATGATCTTCAATTAAAAGGATAAGCGGCAACATTGGCTCTTGAACTTGATTCTCCAACTAGTTATTGGAAAGCTTATTATAATCCCACCTAATAAAACCCTTCTTCCCACCCAAAAAACTTATTAAAACAAAACGGTCCAGCGTTCTTCAACCCCCAGTTACAAAATCGAATTTTGTCATAAAAATCAAGCCATCTTTGATGAACCAAGATAGCCAAAAAAACAGCCTGAGGTGAACTTTCAATTCTGGAAGAAAACTGCTCGTTTAGGAACCAATTGAGAAAAATTAAAGGGGAGGAGAAAATAATTTCAAAACTTAAACTTTTATTTATTTGTTTGTTTTATATTTTATTTAGAGTTAAATTACATCTATGCCCTCATCTTCTCGGCTGCTAACACCTACAAAATGACACATGATCATTACATCCACTGATACACCGTTAGTTTTTTGGATTCCATCAACATTTTCACTTAGGTGGAACAATTTTTGAAATTTAAGAATTAAAGTATTCCATTTCAAAGTTCAGATATCAAAGTGAGATAATGCATAAAACTTGCGGACAAAGCAAAGTTAGCCCTTTAGTTATCAATAGTTATGCAATAAGTATAGGACAAATTATTGAGCCGATCAATACGCATGTATTTTGCGTTAAATTTTTTATCGGGTCGATTTGAAATCTTCGGAGCTCCGCATGTTTCATGAGTGAGAAACGTGGTTGTTTCTTAACCTTCGATGCATGAATAATCAAATCATGACTGCAAACTTTACCAACCATTAGGTAAGACCGCACTTACACCCGGTCCGGTCCAGTGTTGGACAATTCGTCGACTTTTGCAAACAAAGTCTTCCGTCTAGTCTTGGAAAGTTGTAGGTCCCCGATTAATTAAAGCTACATGGCGTAGAGTCATATGGCTTTGATTAAGGCTTTTAAGACAACTAGGAGGGTGTGACCGCGCTACGCTCGGTGGATCAATGCAATTATGCCCCGAAGAAGAAACATGTAAACTGTATAGGTTGTTGAGTTTGGATTAGGATAAATATGGAATTATTAAGGTGAGAGCTGTGTGTGAAAGTGAAATAAGCTGAAATCATATAATGAAAAGTAAAAGCAAGAAAGGAGTAAATGTAGGAGAGTGGTGTATATCATAGCTGAAAAGTGTTAGAATGGTCCAAGCATTAAAAGTTATAAATGGAAAAGCGGTAGAAATGGTTTGTCAGTTGTTGATGTTGATTTCATTTATATCTAAATTTTTATTTATAAGGTAGAAGGTGATGATTTGATAAATTGGATATGAAATGCTGGATAATGGTAAAATATATTGCGGCAAATTTTTTGCTTTTGAATAAATAATTTTTTTGGTAAAATAAATGACGGTTATATATGAAGTTATTACTTGAGTTTGCCTTTTCAACTACCAAGGAATGAATATTCTCTTAAGTCACTCTTCCAATAGAGCTAGTTGCCCCTGCAGAAGGGAGTTCTTCTTTTTATTATTCCCAAGTGGAACTAAAAAGAAAAGATGCGAACGGTGGAGAAGGGGAGGTAGAATAAGACCACAATCTTGAGTAGGTTAGCTTTGGGTAATTTCCCGTTTGAAAGCATGCCATCACCAATTGAATACCTTCTTAACCCGGTTAATTTATAATTGATTTTTATCTTTTTTTTTAGTATTTTTAGCTATGAAACCATGTTTATTGATTAATCACAAAGCATTAATAAATAAGGATAACATAATTTATGAATAATGTTACAGATACAAAAAGTTAATGACTAATTATAATAATAAACTGGCTAATTATAGTAATGGATATGAAATACAGGGTACCAAGGGAAAATTTTTTCATCTCCATTGCTGTCAAATATTAAAACAGTAAAGACGGTCTTCGATTCTGGAATGAAAATAAGGACGTCATTGTGTTGGAGTTGATGTTGAAGAATGAAAGCTTTCCAATTTTTTTTGAGCCGCTTGCCTTTCATTCCAATTTCTGTTATGTTATCTCCAGTTCTGAGAGCTATAAATGGAGTTTTTTGTTCATTGAGAAAGTAGTCAATAAATCGTGGGATTTTCTGATTCAAAAAGTAAAAGTTAGGGAGCTGAGTTGAAGGAAATAAGTTAGGTAGGGAATAATTTTAAGGAAAATATGATAAGGGAAAATACGATAAGGATTTTTTACCAATGTATACGGGTCGGCTGAGTGAAAGCTTTGATAGAAGCATACTGAAGTGGATGAGTCTTGTGAGAAATGAGGTTGAAGTGAAGATGTCACTATTTTTTCATGAATTGGTGGATCGGCACGAGCTGCACATAAGAAATATTTTTGTTGGAATAAATAATGAAGGATTGAAACATTAGTATGAAATGGAAAGGATAAAGATGTATTATGAATGTATACAATCTTGCTGAAGATGAAGGTTTGTTAGGGGGACTGTCCAGCTGAGATTAACTTCTTGTTGCAATTCACAAAAATTAATAACATCAAAGAATAAATTCCCAATATGTCGAAGCAGTTGCATGTGATGTTCGTTAGTAATATTCTGTTCACAATATTCATCCCATCCTGCTCCAAGCTTGTCAAATTGCCAAAGAAGCATGAGTACCCGAAGATGAATCGACCATGTCCATCCCGTACTAAGCTGCCTCCACCACTTAGCCCTAACAAAAATCTATAAAAAAAAAAAGAGAGAATGATCAGCTAACCTGAAACAATACAAGCTGCAGATATAAAAGAAGATAACGAAGAAAGAAAGTTCCTTACAACAACCACTGACGAAGAAAGCTGCATATAAAATGTAAAGAAGAAACAGGGGAAAACGCAAAACATAAATAAGAACAAATAATGGACAATTAAAAGGTAGAACAAAGAATCAAAGAACACAGAAAATTAAAAATAGGCTTACCTTAACGCAACGACAAAATACAAAACACCCATAAACAAAGTAAATACGACTGAGTTAGCCTACGAATGACCAAGCAAAAAACATATCGGAATAAACAGCATTATAGAAGGAATAGTACAGTAAAAGGAAAAGCTCACTTGACCAATCTTTATGAAGGAGAGCAAAATGAAGAAGAAGCTTCGGAGGAACAGAGCAATAAAAGAGAAAGTAAGAACCGAAGAAAACAAAAAAGGAATGATACAAAAAAGGACTGAAAAAACTTAAGATATCACTAACCATTAGCATAAGCAGAAAATCCCAGCAACAATCCATAGCTTTACCGGCAGCGGTGGCTTGGGCAGAACAAAGAAATTGCGGTGGGTTGGACAGAACAAAAGAAATTGCGCCAGTCCTTCTTTCAATAGCCGTCGACAGTGAAGGAATGATGGTTTTTTACAAATGCAACCCAAGTGTAAATAAAAATTGACCTCCTGACAAGTGCAAACCAATTCGTTGTGGCTGGTAAGAAAAATATAATGGGAGGGCAAAACTGGAATACATTTGTCCTGATAGTCAACTAAATACATATGGGAAAAGGCGGAACAGAAATGGTAAAGTGGTCCAATCGTATACCACCAAAATGAAGACAATAAATGTACCATTCATTTACAAAGACAACGGTCTCAGCATTTTGGAATTTTTTTTTTGCACAAACACATGCAAGGACGACCACAAATTGTCCAATAACATTTTGCCACATCAGAAAAAAAAGAACGGTCTCGGCAACACCCCTACACACTTAGTACATATGTGTTAATTAGCGTTTGCTTGACGCACGTTGGAAACTAAGAAAACTTCTTGTCGTAGCTCGTGTGTGAGACATTACAACGCTAGATAATAAGATAAGGGAAATTTGCCAAATTGGTCCCTAACATTTACCAAAAACACTTTTTTAGTCCTTTACATATAAAATCAGCCAAAATGGTCCTTCACATTTAAATTGTGAGCCAATGTGGTCCTATTGCTTGTTTTTGCTCATTTCTCCGGCTAAAAATAGCACGCCTCTCTCACGTGGTCATATTTTTAGGGGCAAAACCGGAAACACATTTCATTACTGTTAAAAGTAAAAGGTGTGGACAACCACCAAAATACACATTTTACCTTTGGCCCTCAAAGTTTCAAGAAACCCTAAATTGCATCCCACCGCCACGCCCTCAACTGACTCAGCCGCCTCCTCCCTCGCTATCCCTTCTCCTCTCTCCACTGTCCATCCTCCCCCTCCCCCTCCTCATCGCCAGCATTTCTCCAACCTCCGGCAAGCTCTCTCCTTCGACCATGATATTGATGCGAGGGACTCGCAAGACGATGGAGAGGATGAAGAAGAGCACCAGGAGGACGAGGAGGAGCTTCTTGAGCTGGAGCCCTGAATCGGATCTTGCCGGGTCCGGGAAGCTGCCGATGAGTTGTCTGTGGGAGGTGTTGAGGAGGCTCCCGCCTCCAACACTGTTGTCGGCGGCCAGGGTTTGCAAAGGATGGAGGGACACGAGTAAGCGGCTTTGGCGGGCGGCGGAGGAGCTGAGGCTTAGGGTTCCAGCTAAGGCCCAAATTGGATTCGTGGGATCGATGTTGCACAAATGTCCTGGACTTGTTAGTCTCTCACTTAGAATGGAAAGGTTAGGACTTTCGGATATAAGTAAACAAGAACCAGATCTATGGATTCATCAAGCACATCACTTATACAGGAGAATTACAAAATAATTTTCGCCACCATTCGGGGATGCAATTCAGGTTTCTTGAAACTTTGAGGGCCAAAGGTGAAATGTGTATTTTGGTGGTTGTCCACACCTTTTACTTTTAACAGGTAATGAAATGTGTTTCCGGTTTTGCCCCTAAAAATATGACCACGTGAGAGAGGCGTGCTATTTTTAGCCGGAGAAATGAGCAAAAACGAGCAATAGGATCACATTGGCTCACAATTTAAATGTGAAGGACCATTTTGGCTGATTTTATATGTAAATGACTAAAAAAGTATTTTTGGTAAATGTTAGGGACCAATTTGGCAAATTTCCCATAAGATAAATAGGCTACAAAATTGAGAAGGATTTGGCAATTGGCATCCAAGTCTTTAGTCATGTCATCCAAACTAGTAACAGCTATCTTAGCCAATTTTCTAGTAGTTCACATAGGAGCTGGTGCAGCAGCTCCTGACGATTTTGGGTTCATCTATCAAGGATTTCAATCATCAAATCTAAGCCTGGATGGATTAGCCACGGTCACCAAAAATGGCCTCCTAAGGATAACCAACACCACCAAATTACAAACGGGGCACGCCTTCTATCCTAATCCCCTCAAATTCAAGACAAAATCTAATAGTTCAGCTTTCTCCTTTTCCACCCAATTTGTGTTTGCTATCGTGGCTGAAGTACCAGGCATGCCTGGTCCGGGAATGGCTTTCGTGATTGCGCCAACAAGAGGCCTTGCAGAAGGGCCCTCCACTCGTTTCCTCGGCCTCTTCAACACAAGCACCGATGGAAATCGAACAAATCACGTTTTCGCGGTGGAGCTTGACACTATCCAAAACCCAGATTTTGAAGATATCAACGACAACCATGTTGGTATTGATATTAACTCTATGACGTCCAAGGTATCCCAGCCAGCAAGTTACCAGGCTAATAACAAGAATTTATTTGACAACTTAACTCTTAGCAGCGGTCAAGAGATGCAACTTTGGGTCGAATACGACGGGGTGGCGAGGAGAATCGATGTTACATTAGCTCCAGTAGCGGCATCTAAACCACATACTCCTCTTTTGTCTTTGACATATGATCTTTCGCCAATTTTTCAGCAGAGCATGTATGTTGGCTTTTCTGCAGCCACTAGTCCACGCGACATAGGATCATCTCATTTTATAATTGGATGGAGCTTCAGGATGAATGGCGTTGCGCAGGCTCTTGACCTCTCTCGGCTCGCCAAGCTACCTCGTTTTGGACATAAGAAAGTATCTGAATTTTTCACTGTGGGATTGCCCCTGATTTGCATGCTTTTCTTGTTAATACTAATATCCGGAGTAGCTTATTATCTAAGCAGGAAGTGGAAGTTTGCAGAAGTGCTGGAAGAATGGGAGCTTGCTTATGGACCTCACAGGTTCAAGTATAAAGATTTATACATTGCCACCAAGGGGTTCAGAGAAAAGGAGATGTTGGGGGAAGGCGGATTTGGAAGGGTCTACAAAGGCGTTCTGCCAACAAGCAAGGTTGAGGTTGCTATCAAGAAGGTCTCTCATCAAGCAAGACAGGGAATGAGAGAATTTATTGCAGAAGTCGTCAGTATTGGTCGCTTACGCCATAGAAATTTAGTACCACTCTTGGGTTATTGTCGGCGTAAAGGAGAGTTACTTTTGGTATACGAGTTCATGTCCAATGGTAGTCTAGACAAGTTTTTGTACAACCAACCCAAGTATATCCTCAGCTGGAGCCAAAGATTGCGAGTCATCAAAGGTGTAGCATCCGGATTATTCTATCTACACGAAGAATGGGAGCAAGTAGTGATCCACCGAGATGTGAAAGCAAGTAATGTATTGTTAGATAGTGAACTGAATGGAAGATTAGGAGATTTCGGCCTGGCAAGGCTATACGATCATGGAACCCTCCCTCAATCCACCCATGTAGCGGGATCTCTTGGCTACCTTGCTCCTGAGCATAGCAGGACAGGGAGGGCCACAACAAGCACTGATGTATATGCTTTTGGGGCCTTTTTGCTGGAGGTTGCCTGCGGAAGAAGGCCAATAGAACCCCAAGCAGCACCAGAAGAGAAGGTCATTTTGGTTGATTGGGTATTTTCGTGCTGGAAAGCAGGCAATATTCTCCAGGCGGTTGATCAAAAGTTGGGTACTGAGTTTGTGAAAGAGGGTGCAGACTTGGTGTTGAAACTAGGCTTGTTATGCTCTCATTCAGAACCAAAGATTAGGCCGAGTATGAGGCAAATTCTGTTGTACTTGGAGGGATCAGTTGCCTTGCCAGATTTATCATCACTAGCCATGGGCGTTTCTGCTGTTGGTCTTGGCTTCGCCCACCCTGCTGGCTTTGAAAACATTTTATCGTCATTTGCTTTTTCCACAGAGAAACGTTTTTCACATTCTGTGGCAGACTCTACTCTCTCTGGTGGTCGGCACTTAAGATGCTCATCATTCTGATTTTGTAAATTTAAAAAAAAAGAAAAAAGAAAAAGGAAAAAAGCGCTTCTACTACAGTAATTATTTTGTTGAATGCATTTTTCTGACATATGAGCACTAAATTTTGTATCAGATGCTAGAACATGTTTTGTGGTTTGTACCAGGGGATACTGGATTAACAGGACCGAGAGCGAGGCCTTTGAGTGGGGGAAGATATTTTCGAGATTTGACGACCTGGGAGTGGACCTGCAACATTTCTTTCATGCCTCAAGTTTTCGGAATCTTATGGCCCGAAGACTTTTCTAAGTCTGTACGATAATTTAATTTAATTTTTAAATTTAATAAATTCAAATCTTAATATATTTAAATCGTTTGATAATGAAAAATTAAATATTTAAATTTATTAAGTGATATTGAATTTTTTGGATAAAATTTGTTTCCAAAATTAAGTGATAATTATTCATTTATCACTAAATATGATATACATTTAAATGTATTAGATTTAATGTTTAACAATTCAATAATTTAATAGATTCAAATTTTAAACTTCAGTTTTATCAAACGCATCCTTAGTAAATGAAACAAAGAGTTGTCTACAGCTTCCGTGATCCGTAAGACATAGGAACATGACATGCTTTGTAACAAATGTTTAAACTTTTTTTTTTTCATTATTATACTGTGAGTGGAAAGATTTGAAGCCGAATTTTCTTACTTAAATTCTCTTCTTTGAGCCAACCAACTCGTTTCTCCTCCAAGGGGTACATTCAAATTAGTGATGAGCTTGTTAGGGCTCGAGGGTTTCTACAATTGTTGGCCATAGGCTGGTTGCTTAAGCAATGTCTAAGCTAGGAGCCTAGGAGTGAGCTGCTCCCGAGTTCTGAAAAATTTCCATTAGCCTGTTAGAGATTTTGGAAATTTTTATTAAGAGTCTTTCTCTCGATGCTCCCACCCCCCCCCCCCTCCCCCAACACCACCAAATTTGAACTTTTGTTCTTTAAATATTTTTAACCTTGCTAGTTAGTTAATTGATCTATAAGATACAACTTGTTATTAATCATTTTAGCATTACATATTAACTTGTTAAAACTTTATCTATTACGTCAAGAAAAATTAATTCAAACTTAAACTGTGTACACCTTTCAAATAATCATTTCATTATAATTTTCAGCTTTAGGGTACGAGATTCAAATAATCACTTCAGTTTTAGGGTATGAGATTTTCAATTCAAGCACTTGGTTCTATATATGTGATCTTCTATATGTTAAGTTTAAACAAATAAGATTTGCATGTCTTGAATTGTTCTCTCTGTAAACATATAAATAGGAATGGCAATGGGTAGGGTAAAACCTAATACCCGTGGATACTCGATCCGATAGTTAATTCAATTAAATGACTAATGGATTATTCATTAGAGATTGGTATTGATGAAAGATTACAGATAGATAACCTGAGAGGGTTTGATACCCCAATACCCGATACCCTATATATATTCTTCGGTCTCAATTTTATAGTATAATTGCACATAACTTTAAACCAACTCGTTACACAACCCATAACCCTCTTCTTTTCTTTAGTTTGTATTTTTGTTTTCCATATTTGTCTTGTGAAGTGTTTTGTGCCATGTTTTATATAAAACTCATTATTTGGAAATGACCTTGTGAACAATTGTCTAAATCTTCTTTTCGATATTTGTTGAAATTGTAATAGCTAGAGGCATGATTTAGCTGGAATTCTCAAATGGAGACAATTGTGATTAAAAATGGAAGAATGTTGATTTAACTCTTCATTTTTTGATATGCAAGTTCTATGGCTCTGTCCAAATTTAAGACTCAATATAGTGCATTGATTTACCATGATGTATAAATTAATTTAGTTTGATAAAAGATAATTTTCTTTTTCTTTAAACTATTTAGATTAATAAATAGAAGGTTCCCAATGGGTAATCTGAATCCGTGCGTAAGAGGGTTTGGTAAAAGTAATTAAAACCCATAAAGTTACCTGATAAAGTTTGATAAAAAACTTAGATAAGCGGGTTAGAGTTTGGTAAGAAGGAATTTCGAGAATACCCAACCCGCTGCATCCTACATATAAACAATATTTACATCTATTAGTAGTATTATATGTGTACTTTTGATTTGCACTTTGAATTATGATTGCTCTTCAAAGTGTGATACTGGAGAATAGTCAAATTATATTTTTTTCCCCATAGGATTGTAAGAATGAGAAGATAAAACTGAGTAGTTATATCAGTATACAGCCATTGCATATTTCGATTTATCAGTAGACATACAACTTCCATAAAAGTTTCATACCCTTGCCTTTACTATTGTTTTGTTACAATAATATAATGATACAAGATGACTTGCTGATATAGAAATTTGACTTAAAACTTTTCCTTTGAGGGCAATTAGATCAGAGATTGGATGATTAAGCGTAAAAAAAATAAAAGAAATCAACATACAAGCCAAAACTATAAAATTACATTAGTAAAAATATAATTTTTGGTACACATACGAAACAAAATATCGTAGCTTCACCACTGAGATTAGGCCACAGATTGGAGTTTGCAATTATCATTGGCAATTGTAAAATCCCTTGATCCAGCTGCAATGTGATTTTAGCCAGATATGACTGCAATCAATGGAAACTATGTTTATCATTTATAGCACCACAATAAGTATCAGATTCATATGGTCTCCAGCAAATTGAACTCAAACCTTTTATTTTTTTTCTTGATTTTAATAGTTAATCTGAAAAATTAACCTATATAATGTTTATTATTTTTTCTTTTCTCCTTATGACTTGCAATTGATTTTTTTTTTTTTTTGAATTCTGGATGATAAAATTAAATGGATATGTCACGTTATTGACTCCTTGGATTGATAAAACCAAATGGATATGTGTATCATTCAAAATGATCATTTTTGATCCTTTATCTTTGAGATCTGTCTAATTTGGTCCATAAGATATGACCGCCTACCAATTTAACCATCATTTTTCACAAAATGAAATCAATCCAAGAAGTCAGTCCCGTTATACAGTATGTGTACTCTTGAACACAAAGGATTTGAATTTAAAAAAATGAAAAAACACATGCATACAGAAGGGTTAGGATTCTCTCCATTGGATTTCTTTCCAATTATTTATATCCAAATTACTATAATTTTTTTAAATTCATCCGATTATGTAATTATTTTACTTTCGATGTCTAGATCAACATACTAAAAAATGATATAATTTTGAGAATATTTTGACATTCAATTTGTACAAAAAAATTGAACAGTGAAAAATGGACCAAAAGTGTAAGAAAATTTTTTAATTATTAATTAGATGATAAAATTAGTCAAATTGTTACAAAATTTTATGTCTAGCTAATAAAAATGATGAAACATATTATGAATGGTGTGAATTTTTTTAAAACATTTTTCAAATCAATTTTATTGGGGTACAATTGTAGAAAAATTCTCTCCAGTGCAACAGAGAGGAGTCTAGTCCGCATACGCAAGCACCAATAGCAATTCCATGGATTTTGCTCTCCGATTTTACCTATATCCTTAATTAGAGCTCTTCATTAATAATTTCCATCAAATATCAGTGGTACAAAAATTATGAATGTGAAACTGTAGAGCTAATGGGATAGACAAAAATCACTTGCTGCTTTAGTCCTACGATTACAACATCAATCGTTCTTATATTCCAAGATTAGTGAAGATTTATGAGTTAAGGGCTCTAAGTAAGGATGTGGGAAAGTTAGGAGATGGAAATTGACAGAATTCTGAGCGAAACTTATGGATTTTTTTTTTAATTCTGCTCCTCTTTATTTTAATGGTACACATGCTATGTGCGTTACCGTATCCATTAAGGTTCTATAATTTTCTATTAAAAGTCCGATATTAACTTTATTTTGTAGAAATAAGAGCTTAAATTGATAAGATAACGGATCAAGTTGTTTTTAAAGGTCTACATGATGTCATGATGTGCACGTGATTGACTCCATGATAATTGTTTTAGTTTTCTATTACAGGTTCGATATTTCCTATCCTATCCAAACAATCTAAAAGTGGAAGTTGATGTCATGAACAGTGTTTTTGGTCCCCTATCAGCAAGGTCAACATATTGTAGTGTTTTTTTTACACTATATTAGCCCCTCATTCCAAAAATACCCCTATATTGGTGACAGAGTGTTGAGTTCTCTTGTTGGTGTTTTCAACTTTTTAAACCTTTTAATGGATATGCTTTCTGAACCACCAAGCCCTTGGCCACCACCAATATGCCACCAATATGCCATTCTTGCCATTCTTGTGGCTTGCTTCAAATCCAGACGGGTGCGTCGTGCACCCGTTTGGTCCGGTGGTGGTTCGGTCCACATAGGCTCAGTTGAGCCTTCTCGTAGATAGAGTAGGAGTAGGAGTAGGGTTGACAATTGACAAAAAAAAAAAAAAATAATGGATATGCTTTCTGGCCATTTCTTGATTTGTTTAACAACTGCCAGAGTCATCAACCACCACTCCATGTTCTTCTCTCCTGATTATTTTATTATTGGCCTTTTGGTCTTCTGGCTTCTTATAAAATGGTTCTATAATCCTTTGGAATGCCTACTAATGTTCTTCTCTCCTGATTATTTTATTATTGCCTTATTGCTCTTCTGGCTTTTTCTAACATAGTTCTATAGTCCTTTTAGAATGCCTGCTCATGTGACTGTATAAGACTTCACCATGATCTTAATTTAGGTCCTGTACTTTGTTCGAATTGCGGCTTCTGCAATTTTACTTATGTTTAGATCTATAATGATCAAGTACATAATATGCAGCATTAAATCTATCACTCACGCGTTAAATATACTTGCACTTTTCCATCTCTATATATATATTATTTTACTCTTATCACTTTAAATTTTGTATTTATTTTTAGAGTACTTGTCACTGATTACTAGATATTGAACGAGAATGTCTACCTACCTATTGAAGATCTCATGGTTTCCTGACTTTCCAAGTTCATAGTTCTTGTTTCTTTCATCTGCTTATGAACAAAACTTGGCTTTATATACAGTTATAGGCACAGTATTGACAAAAAGTAGCAAACGAATGACAACTCGAACGAACGTAGTTGCCAGAGTCTTCTTTGTTAGGATCCAAACGCGGAATAAACAACTATTGAGATATCAAATGCATAGCAATTTAATGAGAAACAAGCCACAAGTATGAAAGATAAACGACACACAATATTTAACGTGGTTTGACTCCACCATTGAACCTACGTCCACGGAGAGAAATCTGTTCTTTATTATGAGAGGAAAAATCCTATACAAGAATACAACTTGAAACCCAAGCCCAACCCTTGTATACTATCTCTCATCTCCCAAGAACTCTCTCTCACACCCCATGTATAAGGCTACATGATGCCCCTTATGTCTCCTTGTGTCACATTGTATGTCTTTGTAGTATGCCAATCTACCTATTTATAAAGAACATTACTGTCAAAAAATCAAATAACAATTGGAAACCAATACTATTTCCTAAACTCATATAGAGTAGAAAATAATATCTAATTCTAGCTAAATAAGGCTTTATTTGACTATTACTTCAAATAACTAAATTCAATTGGGAAACTAGTTACTTTCCACACCAAATAGGAATCTTGACTAAAAGAAATTAAGCAATTTCCTAACAAATCTTCACCTTGGCGAATATTTCTTTTAGCAAACACAACAAACCATCCAAAAACTCCATTTGCCTTTAACTACCAAATAATATGGTACCAAACTACACACCCGAATCAATAAAGTCCTGACACCAAATTGATTCAATCGGCAAATGAACATGTGTAGTTATCCTGAATCCAACCTCCAGTTAACTTGTGAGAAAGTGCCTCAATTCACCATCTCCCTTTGCAGGATTTCTTCTCACCACCACTTGCAATTTGGGATCCCCTTCTGTGAACTCTAATCCTAACTATTGAGGCAATCAAGTGGTAAAGTCACCATACTTCTTCCCATCCTCAGGACTGTCTCGCCACATGTGGTTTCCAAGACTCCACATAAAACGAAAAACTCGTACCTGTCAGAGTCTTCTGGCGCATAGAAATTAGATCTCCTTGTTTCTTTGGGACACGTGCCACACCACCAAAAAAACAAAACCAAAATCTAAAATCCACCGGGATGAAGTATCAACCGTTGGAGATGTGAGAAAGTCTCCACCGATTCACGTCCAAAATCAACATTGGATTCCACCTTTTCCTTGACCCTTGAATCACCTGCCTAGATTCACCGTCAAGCATCTTCATACTTTTCGACTTTTCATCCTTCACCATCAATGCTTTTTGTCAAACCATTGAAATAAGGATACCACCCATTAAATTGTTCAATTGGTGACAGCTACCAATCCACTTGATTTCAATAGTTAACTAGGATCCAACTACGAACCTTGAGCAGCCCAATCTCACGACCAAACTCTGATACCACTTGTTAGGTTCCAAACGCGGAATAAACAACTATTGAGATATCAAGTGCATAACAATTTAATGAGAAACAAGCCACAAGTATGAAAGATAAACGACACACAATATTTAACGTGGTTTGACTCCACCATTGAGCCTACGTCCACGGAGAGAAACCTGTTCTTTATTATGAAAGGAAAATCCTATACAAGAATACAATTTGAACCCAAACCCAACCCTTGTATACCATCTCTCATCTCCCAAGAACCCTCTCTCACACCCCATGTATAAGACTACATGATGCCCCTTGTGTCTCTTTGTGTGTCTTTGTAGTATGCCAATCTACCTATTTATATAGAACATTACTGCCAAAAATCAAATAACAATTGAAAATCAATACTATTTCCTAAACTCATATAGAGTAGAAAATAGTATCTAATTCTAGCTAAATAGGGGTTTACTTGACTACTACTTCAAGTAACTAAATCCAATTAGGAAACTAGTTACTTCCCACACCAAATAGGAATCTTGACTAAAAGAAATTAAACCAATTTCCTAACATTCTTCAACCTGGGTTTAAGGTTCTCAGCCGCACCTCCTGTCACCAATTGGTTGGATGGTGTTGGTTTGTGGGTCCTCTTTAGATTAGTCTCTGACTCAATTTGGCGATGACTTCCTGAGTGTTCTAATCTAATTGAGTGTGTGTGTTTATTTCTGTCTATGGAAAAGAAAGCCAGAGTCTTCTTGACTTTTATAATTCTTAATCTATTTACCATTTAGCTGAATTGAACTTTTTCTTGTCCATCCAATCATATTAGCATACTCTATTATACTGACATTCTATTGCTGAATTATGACCTTCCTATAACCTATGAAAACTAAAATTTTATTGCCACTAAATTTTTTGGGAGGACAGTATCCTTATTTTGTATATATAGGAGATTATGGTGTGTCATTATACAGGTCTTATATCATTGCATGTGTGGTGCGAGAGTTTTACACTTTCTTTGTGTAAGCTATGATTGTACTATCATCCTTTAGATTACCATGTGCAAATGGCTCGACTGCTCGCAAGTTATTTAACTGCTTTAGTGTGATTAAATTTGGTTTTTGGTGTATGCAAATTTTAAAGGTAAAAAAGAAAAAAAAAATCTCAGTTTTCACTAAGATCTGGTTTCCTGGAAAAGATGGTTTTTAGTTATTAGTTTTAAGGCAAGAGAATCATGTCGAGGAATTTTCTTCTGGTCTAGATGTTGTTCATCTGCCTTTGTTATTGTTGTCCATTACACATCTATAATTTCTTGGGATAATTTTAGAAACCTCCGGTGAGGTTTTTAACAATTTTATCTAGCTCCTTTAAGGTTTGAAAAATTACACATGCCTCCCCTAGGTTTACCAAATTGGTAACAAAAAATATTTAATGGTCAAAATTTTGAATGAATAACCCAAAATGCCCTCATGAAATTGTAAAGTTCATTTTACCTTCTTATAAAATTATTTAAAAAATATAAAAATGCACAAAATCTCAAACCCACTTTCAACTCTCATCTCTATTATTTTAAATCTTTCAAATGACCATATCTCAAATTAGTACCATTATCACTATGAACACTACCACCAGCAGTTCCTTAATTCTAAAACTTCAATCAAAGTTAAAAAATCAGTATTTTTGAACTCAAAAAATTTCAACAACTATATTAATATAATATCCTATCTTTCAAATATTGGGTACCAATACCAGTCCTATCCTTTTCAAACCTTCAGCTTACATCTTTCTCTATTCATATCGAGATCTTCCAAACAAAGTTAAAATTAATTTGTAATTTGTTAAAATTGTGTTTAGAACATAATTGGTTATTCCACAGGTGAATTTTATTTTTATTTTCATTAAATATCTAATTATGTGATGCACTACATTCATATGAATAAGATTAGGAGTGGATTGTTTAGTTGTATAAAAAATATTAATATATTAAGGCTACTATGATCATTTTGTAGGGTCAAAGAAGCAATTATAGTATTAAAAATCTAAGAGTACTAGGTGAGATTGTCAGAAATCTCAAGGCCTTGAGGTTTCTGAAATTATCCGTAATTTCTTTGTCAACAATTATTGCTTTGTTTAATGAGTGACTGATATGCCTTCACATTTTCCTACGCTCATTTGCAGGCACTGCAATACTGTGCTTCAATAATTGCTGCTATCTGTAAATAGTCTAGTGTTTGACTATTTGCTGTCAACATAAGTGAAGCTTGGCCGATTTCTAGGGTAGTTAGCAAATAATTTGCCAACCTGCTAATCTTTTTGTTTGTATTCTGACTTACCAGTACAACTGCCATCTAAGTTGGCATCATCTGTAAACATAACTCACCCTGTATAAACTAATTAACAAGTGTAAGATCTTCCCTTTATCTCTCTACATCACCACTTGGGTAAAAATCCAGCCAGCGTTTCCTATAGAATCTCTGTAATGTCTTTCTTCTCCAACTAATTTTATCCTTTTTTAGATTAGGAATATTACATGCCAGATGAAAAAAAATACCTGGACAACCTCAAGCAGACGCGTGAAGCCCCATTAAATAGTACTTATAAAGATGAAATAGGACAACCTCAAGCAGATGAAATAGTACTTATAAAGATGGGAGACTACAGTAGTAGACTATGTTTTAGTGGATCATTAGTAGACTATGTTGAAATGTGTCGGTTGGGTCTTAAAGGCCTTAAATAAGGGATAATTTCATAAACCTCCACTTAGGTTTCTGATTATTTCACTGGCATCCCTTCAGGTCTCAAAAATTACACTAACCTCCCTTAAGCTTAATTATCTTGTAATATTTAGACCCAATTTATAATTAAAAAGTGATATTAGGAGAGAGAACATGATATGATTCCATCATTGTCCCTCATCTGCTACATGATTTAATTAATTTAACACCAAACCACATATTAAAGAAAAATACTAAAATTTGTTGTTTATCATTATGGATCAAATCACATATAGTATCAAAAAATAGTATCTCATTTTATATTTTTCATTTAATATGAGATCCAAATTACTCTTTTTAGTTACATACCCATTGTCAAACATGATCAACAACAAATAATAAAAAAAATTGCAACCAAAATATTACAGAGAACAAACTTTAACATTATAAATATTCTTGTCAACATATTAAGGTTAATTGTTGAGTTTTTGATATCATATGTGATTTAATCCCTAATAATAAGCATCCAATTCTAGTATTTTCTTTAATGTTTGGACGGATATTAGATTAATGAAACAATTTAGTAGATGAGAAACAATGATAAAATTATATTATCTTCTCTCTCCTAATATCACTTTTTAATTATTTGTTGGACTTACATGTTACAAGATAATAAACTCCAAGGGAAATTAGTGTAAATTTTAAAATTGAAAGAGAAGCCGATGAAATAGTTAGAAACTTCAAGGGAGGTTTCTGAATTTATCCCCTTGAATAAAGCCATATGACCATACGCCACATAGATTCATGACAGCGTATATGATAAATCCGCGGACCAAACTAGTTTCCTGTGAGAAAGAAAGCCCCAAGAACATAGTATTAGTACTCTACTTGATTTAGATTAATGTAATTGATGTAACAATAAAGTCAATTTCTTGGCCAGTATGACATAAAATTCTTGCACCTACAATCGTTAAGACTGGACAGAAGACTGTCATAGTGATAAAATGCTGGAAAATGCCAGGTGCGATGCACCTGGGGAAACGTTCAAGTGCGGTGCATGTGGATTGTGTGGTGATTAGGTAGATTATGAATGGGATTATCTGGTAGCAGTTAGTTGGCATGTCAATGGGAAAAATGAGCAAGTGCATGTATTGGTTGAATAACACAGTAGGCAATTGTCTAGGTTCTAAACTTAATCGTGAAACATCTTCGAGAGGAAAAATACTCAATTGTGAAATATATACTGGCTTTTGCCAACAATCTTTAGCATATGTACGTGTAAAGTGTTGGGATCCAAAGCAGAATAAATCACTATTACAAAATTAAGAACGCAATAATTTAATGACATCAAGTCACAAGTATAAAATATAAACAACACTAGGGGAAAAAGCCCGTGCCATGCGCGGGAGTTTAGTACCTATAATTAAAGATAGTTAATAATTATTATTTAGTATTTTGTAGTATAAGAATTGAAGTATGACAATTTTATTATGTGATATTAAACAGAAAAATCATAAATTACATATTGAGTAAAAAATATAATATGCACTGAAATATAATTATAAAACACAATTAACCACTTTGCGTCTAATCTAATAGAATAAAAGATCTACTTATATCTGCTCATGCACTTTAGGGATATTAAAATTTGTTGTTTAGTTTGAATTTGATTTTGATATGAGTACAATCCACCTCATTATCTTGTCATATAAGTGAGATTTGAACAATTGGCATACTTGAAGAAATCATTGCTAGTGGAATTTCGGTTCTTGCAAGCCAAATTCTTTGATTTATATTGATTCCAAGGGCATATCATCATGAAACATCCACATTGATCAATCAATCAATTATGATTTATTGTATGATTTAGGACATATAGTAAAACATCTCCTTCTCAGTAGGGGTTACAATCACAAAACATCAGTTTTTGACCTAGTTGCAAAGATATACAATAACTAACATGCTAATCTAGATGAATAGTTATCTCAAAAAAGGACTAAAACATCTTAATCCATTCAATTCAAGAAAACAATTAAAAGTAACGAAGAACATACTTTGGATCTACAGCCAAATACTTTTAAGTAGATAGTTAAATATATTGGCAAATCAAATGGAGTGAAAAATTGCCTAAATGGAATCATCAATAAAGTAGCAAACAATTTGAAAATTACCGTAACTAATAGTTAAAACAACAAAAGAAGTAGATGCAATCTATAAATGAAAAATTTTATGCTGATAAACTTATTCTAAACCACAAATAACAATTAACAAATGTGATCTCCTCCCTATCAAGCCTATCTAAAATGGGCAATTGAATTAAAACACTAAAAAAAGTATTGCATATACAACTTGCAAGATTACAGATTTCTTACAACCAAAAAAGTATATTAGATAAAGAAAACATACCTATTGAAAAAGATGTTGCAAAATAGGAAAGAGGAGTAACTAATATAACAACATCTGAATTCAATAGACTACATGATAGTGGAAAAAAGTTATAAGTAAATGAAATGAATTTGAATAGATGGGGGTTACTATGGTAACGGCTAAGAAACCAAACTTCTCTACTAATCAGTATTAATTGTGTCTTAACATCTATATATCATAAGTTTGCAAATAATTGACGAGAAAGGCTTTATGAAATTAAGAGACTTGGATGTTAATCCAATTAAATGATTAAAAGGATTTTTATGTAATTTCACTAAAACACAAGCTGAATTCAATTGTACTCAATGTTTAATCGGATATCGAATATTGCCACATGTTAAACTTACCCATAGCTTTAAATGTCTGACAGAACATTTAAGTAATTATAAAAAAATCAAATTAGATATAATGATTCATATTCAATACTTCAATTGTACTTCAAATATTCTCATATTTCCAAAATAGCCCCACCCTTGCGGTTGAAATCTTTGCCTTAAACTCATTCTTATATAGTATAAGAACACCAAATTTAATATGATTCAATTTTATGGAGAGAAAATTCTTCCTTTATTAATAGAGATAAATCCAATACCTCCGCGCACTTAACGTGTTCGGGCCGGGCTGGGGCGCCGGGCCCGGGTCGCAGGGGATTAGTCGGGCCCCGTAAGGATTGACCCGGACACCCCTGTGTCGACGAAAAAAAAAAAGAAAAATAGAGATAAATCCAATACAAGAATATAAATTGAATCTCTCTCACCTCTCAAAATTCCTCTCACCGTGTGTAAAGGCTACATAGTTTTCTTGTGTGTCCTTGTACAGGATGTCAACTCCCACGTGTTTATTAATAAAATTTCTTGACCAACATCCATATAATAATAAGACATAACATGTATGGTAATTCTTAAACACATGCAACAAATAGGCACTTCCCTAGTTACTACTTCAAGTTAATAGAAACTACCAAAATCTGTTTACTTCTACACAAAATAAAAATGTCTAAAAGAAAATTGGATGCATGATAGTGCTGGGTAGTGTTGCTAGATTGGGACCGGCCAAGCCGGTCTGACTAATCTCACCATGAGCTGACCTTCTTTCCGAACTAGCTAGCAGTATAAAAAAATCAGTCAAATTATCAAAAATCAGCCAAACTAATGGCCTAGTTCGACTTTTTGGTCTCATTTTTAAACTTTTCTTTCTTGTTTTTCTCAAACATAATTTGAGGTATCTAAATTATAAAACTTTCATTTATTAATAGGAATAAAAAAAAACGCCACCACTTAGTATAAACACCAAAATCACTCACACCCCTAAACGATCTCTAAACCCAAGAAGTTTTCATCCCTTATCAATTTATCATCATTGATTTTGACTTGTATTAAAAAGCCATATTTCTAACAAAAATATCTCTAATTGGGTATAATTTGTTTTAATTTGGGTTTTCAACTAATTTTGGAAAATGAACATATTTTAAACATGATTCATATTTTTATATATAATTTTTAGATGTATATTTGATTGCAAGCCTAATATTTTATTTTGGTTTAATTTGAATTGGATATGATTTGTTTTAATTTGGTTTTTCAAGTAATTTTGGAGAAAGAACATATTTTAAACATGATTCATATTTTATATATAATTTTTAGGTGTATATTTGATTGCAAGCCTAATATTTTTGGAACATTTTGTATAGTTGACCGAAATACAATCAAGAACTTAATTTCAATATTTCTAAAACTTATAAAAATATAAAATAATTATGACATCATGCTGATATCAATGGATTTTTAAGATTGATCCGATCGATCCGACCAATTGACCCTTGATCTAATAGTTTAACCGAGTCGCTATTCGATCTGAGTTTAATAGTGTTGGTGGTGGGACTTAATGCTTTCTTGACCTTGCTTATTCCATTAACTATGATGCCCTGCTTGAATGATTTGTCTATGGTGCGGGACTATTGTACTCCATAGAAATTATTACATAGATTATATAAAAACCTTCGACATCATAACAAACAAATAACTACTAGTTCTAAGAATTAAAGGTCATCGATTCAAAACCTTCTATTTTCTTCACAGCTTCTAAAATCTCAAAAATTAAAAGTTTTTTTAAAAAATCAGCAAACAAATAACCTCAGTATGATTAACTGCATAGAAATTGGTTTTTTTCTTTCTTTAAAGGAATCAAATTCCACCTTAAACTGTTAATTCAAGTACCTTATTTACACCTTCAGGAACCTAAAGAAATTAGTGTGCTATCTTTTTGTAGAAGAAATCATCCACAAGTTTTAGCTAATTATTTAATGATCAGTTAATAACTCTCAAAATATGCAAGATTGAGGAGACATGAACACTCACAACTATTATCACATTGAATGTAGTTACTGATCATACACTTGCATTAATTGAGCCTACATTCCTCAGACCAAAAATTAGATGCAATTCCTGAGGATGGCTTTCTTCTAGGAAACAATACAAGGCCAAAATCTCTCTATTTGACTTTGACTAGTAGAGATTGAAACATAGAAGAATATTAAAAAAATTGCAGCGGGTTAAACAAGCAGATGAACAGTGCACGTATTCATATGTTAATGTCAACATTTTTCTAGTTTAGTTTCTAAATATGTAATTTTAGTAGCTAAATTGTTTCACTAAGAATTTTGTTATGCACTGGAATTGCATGTCCTACATCATAGTTCCAATTTATAAGCGCCTTTACTACTTTGTTGTGCTCAAACAAAAGCCTGTCAATCGAAACTCTCACACAAAATATTGTATATCTAATGAAAAATTTATTAGAAGATGTGCTTAACCCTTATTCTCTTTCTAACTCTCTGCTCAATAAAAATTAGGGACAAAGTTAAGAGTTAGCTAGATTAGCCTAACTACATCTACCATGGATGACTGCAATAAAATCTCTAATGCAATAAAAAAACTACATCTACCATGGATGACTGCAATAAAATCTCTAATGCATGCACCAACTATTCAACAGAGTTTAAGTTTTGTAATTTTAACCACGCTAGAACATGTGTATGACAGCACAAGAAAACATTGAGCCCCCACCACAAACCATTTAACAATATTCATTCTTTTTTTAAGACCTTTTGGTGCTCGGTGACTGCATTGGATCCGACTACTTTGGAATCAAGCATTATTGAACCCCTTTCGAGGTGGTTTGTTTTCTTCGTCCACATGATTCGAACCTGTGACTTCACATAAGGGTATCAAGCACCTTGCTTCTTGACATAACAACAGTTGGTTTCTCCTTGCCACTTAAACAATATTCACTCATTACTTTTATGTGCATCTACATAAGCCTAAAGGTGAAAGTTCCTATGCACTTCCAGCATGTCAATTTCAATCCACAGTCTCTTTTCTTTTGTCTTTGCATTACCATTTTATCTAGGGTAAAATACACGGAACCTCCTTATAATTTCGCGAAAAGACACCTTACCTCCCTATCGTTTATAAATCTACATATAAACACCCTAAACTTCATAACTAAAGTGGAAATTGACCTATAACCGACTAAGTTACCAGTAACCTGATCGATTCAGAGTTAGAAGAGGCGGAGAAAGGCCGAAAACAAAAGAGATGGAGGATGGTTCCAATAGTAATCCAAGTTCGGCGGTGTGGTCAGCACCTCAGCTTCCCACTAACCAAAAAATCAGACGCATGAAACTCTATTGGCGTGCTGCTTTAATTTCCAACTTTATTCTTGGAGGTCAGCACCCACCCCCCAAAAAACAACTCCAATACTACTATCCTTCTTTCTTGCGCTCGCGCTACTTATTTCTGTATGTGCTTGCTTATAAATGCACGTCTACATTACTGCCGAATTTGCTTTGTGAAATGGTGATTGCGAGGATTTATGAAGATGCTCTGTGTTGAACGATTGAAGCCCAATTTCTTCATTTTTTTCCCCGCATTCTTGAGTTGCTGTTTTACTTGGGTTCCTCCTCCTTCTTGACAATATTGCATTTTTATATGTCCATACATTTTGTTCAGGATAGTGTGCTTGGCGGTGATCGTTTGAAATGGGGTTTGAGGCATGTGCCTTTTGGCCCCAGAAAGTTGGAGGAAAGGAGGTGGGGATATTGGCAGTGGGGGAATGGTTGCCTATGTTTTGTTTGATTTAATGATAGGACGTCACATTGTGCTGACACTTAAATGTTGAATGATCAGGGCAGCATAATCCCATGCCGTTTTCAACTTAGATTCATGATATTTCACCAACAATTTAGTATACAAACCCCTTGTTTTAGGGTTTTTTTCTTACACAGGATGAATGAGAAAGAGTCTATTCTTGATTCTCTCTCCCTCTCTATTATAAATGAGGGTATTTTGGGTATTCGACCTACAGCCGGTAACTCAGCCGGTTAAGAAGTCAATTTCCACTTTAGTTATGAAGTTTAGGATGTTTATGTGTAGGTTTCTAAACGATAGGGAGGTAAGGTGTCTTTTTCACGAAACCATAAGGGTTCCGTATATTTTGCCCTTTTATCTATTGCTGTGAGAACCAAATGACTATTGTTGTAAGTCCTTTTCACTCCCGCCCAGAGTGAATTGTTGGAATGGCCGAGTAAGTTCATTATTGCTTAAAACTTTTGAGCATTGCACTGAGTCAATCCAAGATAATCAGAATCCAATGAACTGGCCACCGAACCAAAAAAAAATGCAAATGAATAGATTCATAAAGGAAAAAGGCATCCTTTGGTTTGCATTATACATACTTTATCTATTATCAGTGTACAAAAAACTAATCTTTAATTAAATACATACAATAAATATTCATAAAATAACTAAACTATCCAGTCATTGAATGGGAGACCCACTAGTTACCACAGCAATTGGGTCCATTTACCACATGTTATTCTCACGGCCAACAATCACCCATTAGATTTTGAGCCCACAACCATTGGAAAAACAGCCCAAGCCCTTCCTATCAGGTAAATTATGAGCTTGCGCAAAGAGTAGGGGTGTGCATTCGGTACAAATTCGATTATTAGGTTATTTAAATTTGATTATTTCACTTGTAAAATTCTAAACCATTTTCAATTTTGAAGGGAATAACCGAATTCAATTCAGTTAAACGGTCATGAAATTGGTCATAACTGAATTGGATAGTAATTTTCACATAATTAAATGGGACTCACTTGTGTAGTTGTATAGACTTAGTCATTTATAATTTATTAATGATGTATTGCGTTACACTTACATTTATTCATATTTTTTATATAGTTTAAATGCTTAATTTACAAATAATTTGATTGCTTTCAATGGTGAATGCTAATACACTAATATATTGATATGCATTTCATATACATTCGTTTAGATTGGTTAATCATAGTACTTAGTTGTCTACATTTAAACAAGATTAGTGATTAGAGAATATAAATTCACATATTGTATATGTAATATAAATTTAGAGTATACTAATACTTGCAAATTAAAAGTTACACATTCAAATTTTTAATAATCCAAACTTGAATGATAAACCAATGTCTAAATTATAATTACTAATTATTTTTAATATTTAGTATTACACTTATACTTATTATCTAATCCTAGTTATGTATAAAATGGTAAGTATTATTGTTATGTATTATTGTATATGTGTATTATTATAATCATATAACAAATACTAAAATAGTATATTATACATCATTATATATATATTTTTTATTATTATTATAGGTACATGATAATACTATATACTATCTATTATTAATAGCCTTTACCTGTATAATGTATTTATAGCATATAGCATATATCTATATAATATATAATTTTATAAACAAATTTAATATTCGAATGCAGTAATACAATACCTTATTTCGTTTTACCGAATTTGAATTCGAAATCAATTATTATCAAGTTGAAAATCTCATTACCTATTTCATACCATATTTGAATTCAGTGAATTTAGTAAATACCAAATTTGTACCAAATACCAAATACCCGATTTCAAATTACCAAATTAAATTTGAAATTGGGTATGAATTTGGTACATACCAAATTTGTTCACCCCTAACAAAGACTGCAAGGTGTCTGTTATATACACAAATCTGTGAAGGCACTATTTAATCTTTTTTGCTTCAACAACTTTTTAAAACCTAATAAATATGTCGATAATGCAGAATGACGTACTTTGTCAAATTATTATGCAAGTTTAGATTTAAAAAAAAAAAGGATCTAAATAGGATGTGCGTGTTATTTTTTCCTCCTTTTTTTGACGAATTGCCAAAGTGTAATAGTTAAATAACTGCATTCATAACTTGAATTTTAGTACCCCGCCAAATATTTTTTATAGAAGTACATTTTAAGTACACATTTTCTATGTATGTAATAGTTTAATAATTATAATAAAAAATTGAAATTTATCACCACAGACATTGACTTTTATAATAAAATTAAATGTTTAGAGTAATTCAATTAGTTATTTTGCATAAGATCATTATAGTTTTTCACAATCGTACCTTCCTCTCTTTAATGAAACTGTAAAAGAAAAAATGCACTTTTCATCCTCAAAGGTTGGGTTGATAACCAATTTCGTTCTCAAAGTTTCACCAAGAATACATTTCATCTTCAAAGTTCCTGAATTTTGGCCAATTAGGGACAATTGACAGAATAACACTCCATTTGGACGGAAAGCTGCACGTAAGAAGCATGCCCCGTTAGAACCAACTTTGCACCCAACAAAAAACGAGTAAAACCTGTTCTTGTTTCATTTATGTCCTCTCCACTCCTCTACTTGTTGTAGTCGTAAAAAAATTTCTAGCCACCCTTACCATGCTAAATCTAGTCATTTGCTGGCAAGAAGGTTGACATAAATGGTCCACATCTACTTATTTATGGGTTATAGATGACTTGGATTTGAGTATCTATCCAAATGCATTAAATTATCCCAACCCATTTAATTTAATTTAATTTTTATTTTTTACCTAACAAAAAATATATAATAGAGGAAACCCTATTTGCAAAAATAGAGGAAAGCCAAAAAAAGTTGGTAGGTTGCTATTTCTTTATCTTGTATAGAAACTACCAAATGTTTATAACTTTAATTTTAGGGATAATTTCAGAAACCTCAGAGGAGGTTTTTGACTATTGCAGGTAGGTCCCCTCTAATTTAAAAGATTACACCTACCTTCTCTACCATTAGCATTTTAGTAACAATATAAACCCACTATACTAAATTTGACCTAAAACCCCTAAAATACCCCTTTGTTAGTTAGAACTCACTCATGAATTTCTTCCACATCGTGACTATTGCAATCGGCATAACTACCACCCTAACGAAGTCAATAAGCCACTTTAACTTAATCCTCATATTCTGATAATTTCGAAAGCCCAACTTTGCAGCTCTAAAGTTTCCTGTGCAAATCAATTATGACAATTAACATTTGCATTCAACCTAATCTTTATCTTCAAATTTTTTTGCCTGAATTTTGCATCTAAATTGACCAATGTCATTATTCAAACAATCAAAATGGATGCAACCTTGTTGATGCTAAAATAATCTAACCCACCAAAAATACCAACATGGAGCAACCAAAAACAACATTAGAGACCACATTCTATGCTTTTAGGCAAATTTGATTATAGTGCTTATATACCAAAATTCTTTTTTTTTTTTTGCACAATTGGTATAATAGTGTAATCTTCCTCAATCTATGTTTCTTTTTTAGTTATCATTTTTATTTTCTTGTTTATACTCTGTATCACCACCATTCTTTTCATCTTCATTTAGTTTGACAATAAATATGCTTTGACAACTTGTCATTTAGCAATTTCAATTCAATAATACTTACAAAAAAGGAAAACAAAAAAAAAAGAGGATCTATTTCCATGATAATGAGGATTCGGAATGTATTAGATGGTTGTGTAGATGGCGACTATAGAAAAAAATTGGACTATGAAATACAGGAGAGAAAGGATAAGAGAAAGGATCGAAGAGAGAGAATAAGAGTTTGTTTTATGTGGTAGCCATTCTTTTAAAATGAAAGATTAGTCTTAGTTGTAGGCTTTTTAGAAATTATCAATAAGTGAAGGATATTATAGCCATTTTACTGCATGAATGGAGAATAGTGTAATTATTCAAAACTAAGGGAGGTGAGTGAAATTGTTAGAAACCTTAGGGGGAGGTTTTTGAAATTATCCCTTTCATTTATCTTGTCCAAATATTATCACCCCTTTATAACTTCTTTTTTAACCTTCTCTAGAAATGAAAAAAATACTAGCTATGCATGGGATTCTTTATGGCCTTCTTTTATTTCCCATAAACTATCAGCTATTTGTTGCTTTCGTCCATTTGAAAAAACTACTAGTTATTTATGGGTATGATTTTCAGTTCCAACCTAAAATAGGCATTATATAAAAAAACCACTAGCTGTTTTTATCTTCATGCTGATTTACATGTCAATAAGGTAAGAAGGAAAATGTTGGTAGAGTTTTTTGCCTTAAATTTTAACAATCCGAAGTAGCAACCAAACTGGATATTGTAAACAAATTAATATAGCCAACTAAAACGATAAAAAAAGAAGAGGCATAGGCTTGTCAAAAGTGCATTTGAAGTGGTCCTTGACATGGCTCCTACTGAATTTGGACCATAAACAAAATAAAGCAATGGTACAAAATTCAGAATCCAAAAGTTATAACACTAGTGTCTGCACTTCCGAACGGGTTTTATCCCTTTTTTGTTGGTTCTAACAGAACATACTTCTCACATGCAACTTTCCATCCAAATTGAATGTTATTCTGTCAATTGTCCCTAATTGGCCAAAATTCAGGAACTTTGAGGATGAAATGTATTCTTGGTGAAACTTTGAGGATGAAATTGGTCATCAACCCAACCTTTGAGGATGAAAAGTGCATTTTTCCCTTTGATTTTATAAGTTTAGCAAATTACAATATCAGCATTTACGAATTCTATCATGCTTACAGTAGACATATTTGTTATTTTCCCCAAAGGCAACACTATTAAATCAGCTAATTGACCCCAAATGAATAAATTGGGAAATCCATCATACTATTGTGAGGTATTTAAAAACTAATTCTTTTGATGATACAATAAGAAAAATTTTGTGAAACAAAACTTTAAAGTAAAATATCCTGAAAACACAGTGTAGACATAAATATTGACGTAAAATTGAACGTCAAAAATGCAATGCATTTTCTGTCCGGCCCTAAAAGCTCTTGGAGTACCGCCAATGATCTGGCGATTTCCGCGATTTCTCCCTCCTGATTTCCTTGTCTACTTCAATAGCTTGCTCAAGCTCTTCTGCACTGGATTCTCTACATTTCAATTCTTTGACCGGAATACCGTACTTGCTAGCTTCATCAAGAATAGCACTTTTTTGGGGGTTGGTGGGACTGTAAACAACTTCATGGGTGTAAGTCCCTAATTTCCTCAGTACCCAAACGCACCGAACATCAGATGGTTCATCTGATAACACTCCAATAGGATTATCTCCAATTATTCTCATCTTGCCTCTTAAGTCACCATTTACCATATCATTCCATTGATTCTTGAAAAATTTGAATTGATCGGAATGCTTCTTGATATCTTTCTTGATATATGGGATCTGATTTCGTGTAGCCAATTTCATTTGGATCCCAAGCTCTTGTATCTTCTGTGAATGAGTCTCTTGTTGGTTCAGCAACCATGCAAGATGGAGCAATATGGGTTTCAGTGTAGGATAGTCATCCCTTAAGCTCATAGGAGTGATCATTTTCGTTGATATGCAGACACAAAGAAACAACTGCTTCTTGTTTTTTGTTTTTTGTTGATATAGGGAGGGAAAAAAACTCCTTGATACTGAATCTTGAGAGATCAAGATTCGAAATAGGGGGAGAGTTGAACTTGAAAGGGGATGGAAATTGGAGAAGAGAAAAGGTTTCTCTGTATCAATACTTAATGAAGATGAAGAGAGATAGAAGAGGGGAAGCGAGAGGAAGGTGTTTGCAGAAGAAAAGTTTGGATTACAGAGAGTATAAGAATGATGATTTTGTTTAATAAGCAGAGAATTGTAGTAGAAAGTATGTGGTTGATAAGTGACTAATTTACGTAATAATTGTATGACATTTTATATTATTTTTAGTCACTTTGGTTATATTATTGGAAGAATATGAATCATTTTGGCTATAATTGGTGAATAAATGTTTTTAAGTGATTAAATGAGGTTTTTATCACTTTTTACTTGGATTTTGTGTATTTTGACAGTTTTGACACATTTTCGTATTTCGGCTATAACTTGAGTTACAATGATAGGATTGGGATGATTCTTGAACCGATTTGAAGATAAGAGATAGATCTACAACTTTGGTGAAGACATCTAAATCCAGTTTGAAGGTTTTCCAGGTCAAAATGCCGAATTACAATAGCAAATTTCTACTAGTCGAAGCTGGAACAGGGCAATGAGCAGGCAAGGGTATTTCAGTCATATCTCAGCCTACACAGATCCAAATGAGGTGATTCTTGATGCATTAGAAAGATAACTCAAAAGGCTACAACTTTCGTGTTTTAGACATGAGCTGGTTCAGCCTCTAACATCAAGAAAAGATTGGTTGAAGTTGGGCCAAAAACAGAGCAAGTGATCCACACTCGGATCCACTATTCATCCGAACCCTCGGTTGTTTCTGGGTTAGTGGAACCGAGCTCGGATCCATACGGATCCGAGGTACTGTAGTAGCTCGGATCACTGGCCGGATTGTGGTCAGAAAAGGCTGCTCTGTACGCGTAAAACTCAATTTCACCTCCACCAACTCACATTGGATGCTAGACATGTGAGAAACATTCCCAGCTGTAAAAGGGAGATGTAATCCTCATTTCTTGACCACCTTTCATCATAAAAGAGCCAAATTCATTGCAAAAAGGAGATTGGAGTTCATAGCAGAAAATAGAGAGAGACATACGGGAGAAGCTGGAAGTTGCAGAAATGTAGCTCTTTCGTCTCCCTAGTGTTAGTTTAGCTTAGTATAGAGTAGTGTAGCTTTTCCATTCTTGTTTATTATCTAGATTAGGATGAAGATGGAGGATGAAGAAGGCAAGGAAGAAAGCTCATGTGACAAGGGTTGTATTCCTTCCAAACTCTTTATCTTTTGTATTTGATTCCAAGTTTAGTTAATATACAAGTTCTGGATTTTGTGTTCATTATGTGTTTCTAAAGTTTATACCTTGGGTTTGGTTGAACTTTCTATAATTGTTAGTGTTTATTATTTGGTTATTTGACTGCTATGATTTGAGCAAGTTATTTAGCACTTTAGCTCTTGAAATCATGATTAATCTGGTACCATTAATTGTGATTATCTAAGGTGTTGTTTCTGCAATGAAAATTGAGATTTAACACTAGTTCAAGAAGTGCTAAACATAGGGAGTACACTCACGAAAGTAGAGGTGCACTTATGTGGTTTTTAGTGATTCATTTCATGTAATTTCATTGAAGAAATGAACTTGTAGCTAATGTCATAACCATGAAAATAGGTATGGATTAGTTATGAGTATAATTGATTCACTACGAAAGTAGGATTCAAATGCATAAGGAAATTACACCATAATTAGCCTAGATGTAGTACTCAACGATCCAAATATAGCACTTGCATGAGTAGTTAGGGATACCACAACCTAAGGAGCTTTTATTTGTTATTTTGTATAATTTCAGTAGGTTAAATTTGTTATAATTTATTGATAGTCTAAATAATAGAGAAGCTTTAGTAATACCGGTAATTGTTCACTCTTCCTTGTGGGATCGACCCGATATATACCCTAAACTACTAGTTGATCTATATACTTGCAGTGAACGGGTGTAATTCGGTATTTTTTAGCTTGCACGTATGTAAAATACCCGTCAAGTTTTTGGCGCCGTTGCCGGGGAAGATTTGGCAATATCGGTGTGAAGAGCAACTTTATTAGTTTAGACATTTTATTAGTTATAGTGTGAATTTTATTTTCTGTTATTTTAGTGTTTTTATGTGTATGTGCTTTATAACTTATTCTTCTTACTAATCTTGCTCTTAAGTTGTTTAAAAGCAATTTTAGGTGATGAGAAGGGTAGGTCAATTTGGAGGACAATGCTTGAGAAGTGGAAGATTGGCAATGGATGGTTATCAAGTGCAAAGCTCATTCAACAGAGGTAACCAAGAATTTACTGAATGTATGTCTTTTGAAGATGGTTTAAGGTGCTTAAAGGCAAAATTTGATGTAATTAAGTTACAAGTTTAAATGGACACCATGATGCATGAAATTGAGCAGATGAGGAATGTTAATGCGTTTAATTCTTATCATGTGATTTGTGACTTGTGTGGAAGTTATCATGCTACTAATACATGTATGCAAGTACAAAATGTGGATTATTATGATGAATTAGAGCATTACAATCCCTGTTTTGATCGATATAGTGCTAATTGGAGCAATTCTCCTGCTTATGGTTGGGATAATCAATGTGCATATAGTGATTTTCAAAATTTTTATGATTACCAACTTGAAAGTGTCCAATTCGAATCAAAACCATCTTGGGAGTTGGCAATAGAGAAATTAGCTAATGCACCTCTACCTTGGGAGTTAGAAAATGAACCATTAGCAAATGATTCTAATTCATCTTGGGAGCTAGCTATAGAAAATTTTTCTAATCAATTTGATTCAGCAATAGAAAAGCTAGCAAATGCAACTTCCGACCGTTTTGATAGGATTGAGGAAAGAATAGATGAATTAGCTTCTCACTTTGGTAGAATACATGAGCAATTGAATGTATTGTGTGAAGTTATTTCTTCTAATAATTTGCAAAATGATCCTAGCATGAATGGTGGAAATGTTGTATGTGAAAATGGATTGCATTTGGATGAAAATGATGAATCTCAATTATATTTCAATGAGCAAATATCCATTTCACATGATAATACCTTTGAAACTAACTTTGAGCCTCAAGAGGTGAGTTTTAATGACTCATTTTTCACCCCTCTTGAGGAGTGCAGTGAAAGTATAGGTTCTAAAGGTATTCCTGCCCAAGATACTCTTATGACATTTCCTTTGGTAAGTTCTCAAGTGGTGCATATTCAAGGTAATATCTATGGAACACTTGGGATAGGTAAGTCACTTTCATTTCTCACATCATTAGATCATGTGGCTTTGGCTATAAAGTCACCATTTAATGATCCACCACGGCCTAAAATGGTGGATTATTCGTTAACTAAACCTCCTTGAAAAATGAGGTGAAATAGTCAAGCTATTGACTTTAAAGAAGCGCTTATTGGGAGGCAACCCAATGCTTGTTTAAGTTGGTGTTACTTTGGAGTGATTTTATGTTTAAAGTATAAGTTTGAGTAATTTTGTTGTTTTTCATTTGTAGGTCTTGGAAAAGTGACCAAATGAGGTGAAAAAGGCGAAGTTTGATCAAAGATCTCAATACCTCAAATTCAGTAATTGTGGTTTTTGATGCATTAAAGAGGTGGCAATGGCAATAGTTCATGCAAATGATCTCAATTGCAAAGGGTGCAATAAGTGAACTTCCATTCTTTCTCAAATACGGTTGGAAATTCATCACTTGGACATGGATTCGGATTGCGCAAGTCATAAGGGGAGTATTTTCTTTTACTCTTTCTTTATTTTCCTTTTCTCACATTGAGGACAATGTGAAATTTAAGTGTGGGGGAGGAAATATGTGAACTTGCATTCTAATGCTATGTGATGATATTTTGTGGATTTAAATGCTTAGAAATATTGGAATTGTGTTTGAATTATTTGCCATGTGGATAATTTGCTTGAAATTGGGTTTGTTGGCAGGGAGTTTTCATCCATTTATAAGGAGAAACTCTGTAAAAAATTTTCTAAAACTTTTCCAATATTTCACTATGGCCCAAAAGTTCTTCAAATTTTTGCATTTTCATTCAAAAAGGGCAAAGTATTCCAACCTTAAGTGTTTTATTCTTCCAATTGTTGAAACGTTATATGTATTTTGGAAGGTTTAGTCCTCATTTAACTTGGAAATAGTTATTATGCAATTAGAATTTTTACATTTTAGAAAGTATATTTGGTAAAGTGAGGAAAATTATGCCTATAATTTTACATGTTTAATGAGATTTCTTCTCTTTATTTAATTTTGCAAGTAAGTGATTGATATAGTCGATAAAGGTTATACTCCACCTTTGATTATTTTTATATATTTTTCTATGAGGGAAAAATAAATAAATAAATAAATAAAAAAGAAAAAAAAAGAAAAAAAGAAAAGAAAAGAAAGTAAATAAAAATTGTTCTACTCCAATGATTCTCGTACCCAGTAACCGGGGGTTGGCATCTAAAAATGTCGATTTTCGCGTAAAAAGGTATTTGAATTAAGAGTATGCATAGCAACTTGAATAAGTGAAATGTTGAGTAACCGGGGATCTTCACCTAAAAGTGTCGATTTTCGCGTAAAAAGGCATTTTCACTATTTAAGTAAAATTAGTATGAATAAATCCCTCTTAGTTATAGAATTTTGAGAAAAAGATGATTATAGGAGGAGGAAGGCTATAAATCGACTATGTGGGTTGCTTATTTGTGAAATTAGGTTAGGGTAAGAGATTAAGTTTAACTTGTTGAATTTAGGGTATAATTATCTTTCCTTTACTTGATATTATGAGTATTTAGCGTAAATTGAATAATTATATAATAATTATTTTCCAAGTCTTGAGGAATTAAATTGGACAAAGTGCATATATTGTTTCACCTCTTGAATCATTGCATTTGATTATGTGTGAATTGCTTGAGGACAAGCAATGATTTAAGTGTGGGGGAGTTTGATAAGTGACTAATTTACGTAATAATTGTATGACATTTTATATTATTTTTAGTCACTTTGGTTATATTATTGGAAGAATATGAATCATTTTGGCTATAATTGGTGAATAAATGTTTTTAAGTGATTAAATGAGGTTTTTATCACTTTTTACTTGGATTTTGTGTATTTTGACAGTTTTGACACATTTTCGTATTTCGGCTATAACTTGAGTTACAATGATAGGATTGGGATGATTCTTGAACCGATTTGAAGATAAGAGATAGATCTACAACTTTGGTGAAGACATCTAAATCCAGTTTGAAGGTTTTCCAGGTCAAAATGCCGAATTACAATAGCAAATTTCTACTAGTCGAAGCTGGAACAGGGCAATGAGCAGGCAAGGGTATTTCAGTCATATCTCAGCCTACACAGATCCAAATGAGGTGATTCTTGATGCATTAGAAAGATAACTCAAAAGGCTACAACTTTCGTGTTTTAGACATGAGCTGGTTCAGCCTCTAACATCAAGAAAAGATTGGTTGAAGTTGGGCCAAAAACAGAGCAAGTGATCCACACTCGGATCCACTATTCATCCGAACCCTCGGTTGTTTCTGGGTTAGTGGAACCGACCTCGGATCCATACGGATCCGAGGTACTGTAGCAGCTCGGATCACTGGCCGGATTGTGGTCAGAAAAGGCTGCTCTGTACGCGTAAAACTCAATTTCACCTCCACCAACTCACATTGGATGCTAGACATGTGAGAAACATTCCCAGCTGTAAAAGGGAGATGCAATCCTCATTTCTTGACCACCTTTCATCATAAAAGAGCCAAATTCATTGCAAAAAGGAGATTGGAGTTCATAGCAGAAAATAGAGAGAGACATACGGGAGAAGCTGGAAGTTGCAGAAATGTAGCTCTTTCGTCTCCCTAGTGTTAGTTTAGCTTAGTATAGAGTAGTGTAGCTTTTCCATTCTTGTTTATTATCTAGATTAGGATGAAGATGGAGGATGAAGAAGGCAAGGAAGAAAGCTCATGTGACAAGGGTTGTATTCCTTCCAAACTCTTTATCTTTTGTATTTGATTCCAAGTTTAGTTAATATACAAGTTCTGGATTTTGTGTTCATTATGTGTTTCTAAAGTTTATACCTTGGGTTTGGTTGAACTTTCTATAATTGTTAGTGTTTATTATTTGGTTATTTGACTGCTATGATTTGAGCAAGTTATTTAGCACTTTAGCTCTTGAAATCATGATTAATCTGGTACCATTAATTGTGATTATCTAAGGTGTTGTTTCTGCAATGAAAATTGAGATTTAACACTAGTTCAAGAAGTGCTAAACATAGGGAGTACACTCACGAAAGTAGAGGTGCACTTATGTGGTTTTTAGTGATTCATTTCATGTAATTTCATTGAAGAAATGAACTTGTAGCTAATGTCATAACCATGAAAATAGGTATGGATTAGTTATGAGTATAATTGATTCACTACGAAAGTAGGATTCAAATGCATAAGGAAATTACACCATAATTAGCCTAGATGTAGTACTCAATGATCCAAATATAGCACTTGCATGAGTAGTTAGGGATACCACAACCTAAGGAGCTTTTATTTGTTATTTTGTATAATTTCAGTAGGTTAAATTTGTTATAATTTATTGATAGTCTAAATAATAGAGAAGCTTTAGTAATACCGGTAATTGTTCACTCTTCCTTGTGGGATCGACCCGATATATACCCTAAACTACTAGTTGATCTGTATACTTGCAGTGAACGGGTGTAATTCGGTATTTTTTAGCTTGCACGTATGTAAAATACCCGTCAAGTTTTTGGCGCCGTTGCCGGGGAAGATTTGGCAATATCGGTGTGAAGAGCAACTTTATTAGTTTAGACATTTTATTAGTTATAGTGTGAATTTTATTTTCTGTTATTTTAGTGTTTTTATGTGTATGTGCTTTATAACTTATTCTTCTTACTAATCTTGCTCTTAAGTTGTTTAAAAGCAATTTTAGGTGATGAGAAGGGTAGGTCAATTTGGAGGACAATGCTTGAGAAGTGGAAGATTGGCAATGGATGGTTATCAAGTGCAAAGCTCATTCAACAGAGGTAACCAAGAATTTACTGAATGTATGTCTTTTGAAGATGGTTTAAGGTGCTTAAAGGCAAAATTTGATGTAATTAAGTTACAAGTTTAAATGGACACCATGATGCATGAAATTGAGCAGATGAGGAATGTTAATGCGTTTAATTCTTATCATGTGATTTGTGACTTGTGTGGAAGTTATCATGCTACTAATACATGTATGCAAGTACAAAATGTGGATTATTATGATGAATTAGAGCATTACAATCCCTGTTTTGATCGATATAGTGCTAATTGGAGCAATTCTCCTGCTTATGGTTGGGATAATCAATGTGCATATAGTGATTTTCAAAATTTTTATGATTACCAACTTGAAAGTGTCCAATTCGAATCAAAACCATCTTGGGAGTTGGCAATAGAGAAATTAGCTAATGCACCTCTACCTTGGGAGTTAGAAAATGAACCATTAGCAAATGATTCTAATTCATCTTGGGAGCTAGCTATAGAAAATTTTTCTAATCAATTTGATTCAGCAATAGAAAAGCTAGCAAATGCAACTTCCGACCGTTTTGATAGGATTGAGGAAAGAATAGATGAATTAGCTTCTCACTTTGGTAGAATACATGAGCAATTGAATGTATTGTGTGAAGTTATTTCTTCTAATAATTTGCAAAATGATCCTAGCATGAATGGTGGAAATGTTGTATGTGAAAATGGATTGCATTTGGATGAAAATGATGAATCTCAATTATATTTCAATGAGCAAATATCCATTTCACATGATAATACCTTTGAAACTAACTTTGAGCCTCAAGAGGTGAGTTTTAATGACTCATTTTTCACCCCTCTTGAGGAGTGCAGTGAAAGTATAGGTTCTAAAGGTATTCCTGCCCAAGATACTCTTATGACATTTCCTTTGGTAAGTTCTCAAGTGGTGCATATTCAAGGTAATATCTATGGAACACTTGGGATAGGTAAGTCACTTTCATTTCTCACATCATTAGATCATGTGGCTTTGGCTATAAAGTCACCATTTAATGATCCACCACGGCCTAAAATGGTGGATTATTCGTTAACTAAACCTCCTTGAAAAATGAGGTGAAATAGTCAAGCTATTGACTTTAAAGAAGCGCTTATTGGGAGGCAACCCAATGCTTGTTTAAGTTGGTGTTACTTTGGAGTGATTTTATGTTTAAAGTATAAGTTTGAGTAATTTTGTTGTTTTTCATTTGTAGGTCTTGGAAAAGTGACCAAATGAGGTGAAAAAGGCGAAGTTTGATCAAAGATCTCAATACCTCAAATTCAGTAATTGTGGTTTTTGATGCATTAAAGAGGTGGCAATGGCAATAGTTCATGCAAATGATCTCAATTGCAAAGGGTGCAATAAGTGAACTTCCATTCTTTCTCAAATACGGTTGGAAATTCATCACTTGGACATGGATTCGGATTGCGCAAGTCATAAGGGGAGTATTTTCTTTTACTCTTTCTTTATTTTCCTTTTCTCACATTGAGGACAATGTGAAATTTAAGTGTGGGGGAGGAAATATGTGAACTTGCATTCTAATGCTATGTGATGATATTTTGTGGATTTAAATGCTTAGAAATATTGGAATTGTGTTTGAATTATTTGCCATGTGGATAATTTGCTTGAAATTGGGTTTGTTGGCAGGGAGTTTTCATCCATTTATAAGGAGAAACTCTGTAAAAAATTTTCTAAAACTTTTCCAATATTTCACTATGGCCCAAAAGTTCTTCAAATTTTTGCATTTTCATTCAAAAAGGGCAAAGTATTCCAACCTTAAGTGTTTTATTCTTCCAATTGTTGAAACGTTATATGTATTTTGGAAGGTTTAGTCCTCATTTAACTTGGAAATAGTTATTATGCAATTAGAATTTTTACATTTTAGAAAGTATATTTGGTAAAGTGAGGAAAATTATGCCTATAATTTTACATGTTTAATGAGATTTCTTCTCTTTATTTAATTTTGCAAGTAAGTGATTGATATAGTCGATAAAGGTTATACTCCACCTTTGATTATTTTTATATATTTTTCTATGAGGGAAAAATAAATAAATAAATAAATAAAAAAGAAAAAAAAAGAAAAAAAGAAAAGAAAAGAAAGTAAATAAAAATTGTTCTACTCCAATGATTCTCGTACCCAGTAACCGGGGGTTGGCATCTAAAAATGTCGATTTTCGCGTAAAAAGGTATTTGAATTAAGAGTATGCATAGCAACTTGAATAAGTGAAATGTTGAGTAACCGGGGATCTTCACCTAAAAGTGTCGATTTTCGCGTAAAAAGGCATTTTCACTATTTAAGTAAAATTAGTATGAATAAATCCCTCTTAGTTATAGAATTTTGAGAAAAAGATGATTATAGGAGGAGGAAGGCTATAAATCGACTATGTGGGTTGCTTATTTGTGAAATTAGGTTAGGGTAAGAGATTAAGTTTAACTTGTTGAATTTAGGGTATAATTATCTTTCCTTTACTTGATATTATGAGTATTTAGCGTAAATTGAATAATTATATAATAATTATTTTCCAAGTCTTGAGGAATTAAATTGGACAAAGTGCATATATTGTTTCACCTCTTGAATCATTGCATTTGATTATGTGTGAATTGCTTGAGGACAAGCAATGATTTAAGTGTGGGGGAGTTTGATAAGTGACTAATTTACGTAATAATTGTATGACATTTTATATTATTTTTAGTCACTTTGGTTATATTATTGGAAGAATATGAATCATTTTGGCTATAATTGGTGAATAAATGTTTTTAAGTGATTAAATGAGGTTTTTATCACTTTTTACTTGGATTTTGTGTATTTTGACAGTTTTGACACATTTTCGTATTTCGGCTATAACTTGAGTTACAATGATAGGATTGGGATGATTCTTGAACCGATTTGAAGATAAGAGATAGATCTACAACTTTGGTGAAGACATCTAAATCCAGTTTGAAGGTTTTCCAGGTCAAAATGCCGAATTACAATAGCAAATTTCTACTAGTCGAAGCTGGAACAGGGCAATGAGCAGGCAAGGGTATTTCAGTCATATCTCAGCCTACACAGATCCAAATGAGGTGATTCTTGATGCATTAGAAAGATAACTCAAAAGGCTACAACTTTCTGTGTTTTAGACATGAGCTGGTTCAGCCTCTAACATCAAGAAAAGATTAGTTGAAGTTGGGCCAAAAACAGAGCAAGTGATCCACACTCGGATCCACTATTCATCCGAACCCTCGGTTGTTTCTGGGTTAGTGGAACCGAGCTCGGATCCATACGGATCCGAGGTACTGTAGCAGCTCGGATCACTGGCCGGATTGTGGTCAGAAAAGGCTGCTCTGTACGCGTAAAACTCAATTTCACCTCCACCAACTCACATTGGATGCTAGACATGTGAGAAACATTCCCAGCTGTAAAAGGGAGATGCAATCCTCATTTCTTGACCACCTTTCATCATAAAAGAGCCAAATTCATTGCAAAAAGGAGATTGGAGTTCATAGCAGAAAATAGAGAGAGACATACGGGAGAAGCTGGAAGTTGCAGAAATGTAGCTCTTTCGTCTCCCTAGTGTTAGTTTAGCTTAGTATAGAGTAGTGTAGCTTTTCCATTCTTGTTTATTATCTAGATTAGGATGAAGATGGAGGATGAAGAAGGCAAGGAAGAAAGCTCATGTGACAAGGGTTGTATTCCTTCCAAACTCTTTATCTTTTGTATTTGATTCCAAGTTTAGTTAATATACAAGTTCTGGATTTTGTGTTCATTATGTGTTTCTAAAGTTTATACCTTGGGTTTGGTTGAACTTTCTATAATTGTTAGTGTTTATTATTTGGTTATTTGACTGCTATGATTTGAGCAAGTTATTTAGCACTTTAGCTCTTGAAATCATGATTAATCTGGTACCATTAATTGTGATTATCTAAGGTGTTGTTTCTGCAATGAAAATTGAGATTTAACACTAGTTCAAGAAGTGCTAAACATAGGGAGTACACTCACGAAAGTAGAGGTGCACTTATGTGGTTTTTAGTGATTCATTTCATGTAATTTCATTGAAGAAATGAACTTGTAGCTAATGTCATAACCATGAAAATAGGTATGGATTAGTTATGAGTATAATTGATTCACTACGAAAGTAGGATTCAAATGCATAAGGAAATTACACCATAATTAGCCTAGATGTAGTACTCAATGATCCAAATATAGCACTTGCATGAGTAGTTAGGGATACCACAACCTAAGGAGCTTTTATTTGTTATTTTGTATAATTTCAGTAGGTTAAATTTGTTATAATTTATTGATAGTCTAAATAATAGAGAAGCTTTAGTAATACCGGTAATTGTTCACTCTTCCTTGTGGGATCGACCCGATATATACCCTAAACTACTAGTTGATCTGTATACTTGCAGTGAACGGGTGTAATTCGGTATTTTTTAGCTTGCACGTATGTAAAATACCCGTCAGTGGTAGTAAGAAAGAAATGTAGATAAAGATGTATAGTCGTCCTCAGCTTTGGTTTGGATTCTGTTTTGAAAATAAGCATCAAATACCACCGTTTCTATTAAAGTTCACTCCCAAATCCTAATAAGTTGTGATTTTTAATTAATACAATTTCCAAAGTTGTGATTTTTTGGTTGCAAGTACAAAATGTGTCAGGAAGAGATATAATTGGCCCCTTACTAAAGCTATTTCATAACTCCATAAATTAAACGGGACAGAAGTTATGGTTAATTATCTTCTAATCCTAATGGTTATATGACTGAAACAAGTTTGCGATTGTGAAGCTTTTGAACTTGTCTTCATGGTATGGGAACGAATTCTAGGGAAAACACAATCTTTACTTAAATACTACTCTACTAGTTAGCTGTACTTCTTATGGAGTCAATACATGTGTTTGTGGGATAATTTTAGAAACCTCCTGTGAGGTTTTGTTACAATTTCACAGGTTTCTGTGAACTTTTGAAAATCTCATATGCCCCTCTTATTTGGAATAATTTTGTAATATATCAGTCTAATTTTGCAAAATGTGAAAAAAAAAACTGTTTTTGGGATAGAGAATTGAATTTTGTACCAAGAATGCTCTTTTTATTTCCTCCAACAAATTTTCTAAAGAAAATATTATGTCAATTAAAAGTTGAAATACAAAATTAAATAAATAAATAAATAGGGCATAGGTGAAATTTTATGCATAATGTAGCATTTACAGTAGCAACCTTAAGATGATTAGAAGCACCAATGGCTAATTCTTGTTACGGCTAATTTTCATGCTAACTGAACAGAATAAAAGTCCAACATCTAAGCCATGTACTATTGTATTTAGTAGTTTATGTTGCAACTAATTCCCTTTATATCACTCAATGGCTATTTGTCCACATCATAAACATATTATTTCCATGATCAATAATAAAAAGTATTAAAAAAAGTGTAGGTTTTATGTTACTTGTCCACCTACAACTGATTATAACCTAAACAATATCATCTAAGCATGATCAGAACATGTACCATGTAAATTATTTATAACCTACACATGTACCATGTACCATGTTGTTACGAATTAAATTCACATCTCTACCGTCTAAATCTACACCTTTAATGTATTAATCACCTGTGCCATGTAAATTGATTACTTATGCTATTAGTATTAAAAGTTGTATCTTGTGCAGATTTAAGATGGTGGGATGCGGATTTAACCCATCCTTATTCATTCTTTATCACTTGTTAAAATAGAACATATGAGATTAAAATCACAACCATCTTGTCACTTGCCTGCCAATTATTGATCATGAATTCATTAACCTAAAATGTGCCATGACTCACGAGTAGATATAAGATATAACCAATTTGATGTCTTGTATGTCTTGTCAGAATAACGTGCCTTTGTACACCCAATTTTCTAAAGACAGTCGAATAAGTTTTTTGATTCAGGTTAATTCTGTTTTTTGTCATGGAGTGTAGAGAAATTGCAGGGAGATCTTCCCAGTCCAGCTTGAAGAAAGAAGAAGGCATGTTCCAGTTTACAAAGAAGGCGCGATTGATCAGCTTGAAGAAAGGAGAAGGCGCGACGTTAAAACCACGCCTTTTCCTAGCACAACTGAATTGTGCTTCTGTTATGAGCAAGTGGAGCTGATTATTCTAGAATCCCACGTGTCCTTACCTTATTGGCCTGTTTAGAAGTTAGTTAGTCCGGAAATGGCCATAAAGGCTCAAAGGCTCCTAGTAATAGCTAAGTTTTGTCATTTTTTCCAATTGGTTGTAAAATGAGACTTGGCTCTGCCAATCTCCCTCCTCTCCCTCGCACATTTTTTCCTTCATTCTTTCCCCTTCACTCTAAATCCGTTGTTTCTGTTTCTGTAATTGATTTCCCAAGTTTTTAGTGAGAAGTTGAATTCATTATTTTCCTTCAATTTCCTGTTCCATTCAATTTCTTGTTAAGAACTAGTTCACTGCTGCTGCAAATAATCTATCACCATTGCTGTAATCTGGTTCTATACCATAATAGTGGTATCAGAGCTTAGCTACGAGCCATTGGGATGACAAAATCACACGATGAGGTGTTAAGGAAGGATCTATCTGAGCTAGGCAATATGGTCAAATATCTGGAGCACAGACAAGAGTGCACAAAGAGAACCCTTAAAAATCTAGACCAAAAGTATGAAAGTATGATGTCTATGATGGCACAGATGATGGCAAAGTTCAATGACAAGGACAAAGAGGTGGAAAGTAGCAGCTCCATAGGAGGACCCAAGGAAGGAGGCAGGAAGGGAGAAACACAAGGGAAAGGCCATGGCAGATCAGATTGGAAGGAGAGCAGATCCTATACCAGAGTACCTAAGATGGAGTTGCCTAACTTCACAGGAGATAATCCAAGGGAATGGATCCGTAAAGCTAACAAGTTCTTCAAGATCAATAGAGTGGAGGAGAACATGAAATCTGAGATTGCTGAGCTGTACCTGAGAGACAAAGTAGACACCTGGTTCCATGGGGTGTTCAGTGGCAGGGGAACCATTCCATGGACTGAATTGGCCACTGCTCTGTGTGAGAGATTTGGAGAGGGCACTCCAGAGGAAACTATTGAAGAATTCAACAAACTGAGGCAGGGAGGATCTGTAGCAGACTACCTGGAGAAGTTTGAGCTGCTCAAAGCACTGGTAATGCCTTCCCTCCCTCATTTGGCTGATTCATATTACAAGGCATGTTTCTTGAGTGGCTTAAAGGAGGAAATAGTCAATATGGTTAAAATGGCCAAGCCCCTAACTTTGGCTGATGCAATAGAAGCAGCCAAGCTACAGGAAAAAAACCTAAAAGCCATACAGAAAATTCACAAGCCCCTACCTAACACCCTCCAGTCACACAAATCCCTTTTCCACCCACAGAACCATAACAAATGGAACCCCTCCACTTCCAGAACCTCAGATAAATCTCCCACAAACAGCTACAAAAATCCAAACAACAACACAAACCAGCTCAAAAGGGTCACCCCTAGTGAGTTTAATATCAAAAGAGAAAAGAGACTGTGTTATAAATGTGCTGAACCATACACTCTTGGCCACGTATGTAAACAATCACATATCCACCTCTTGCTAGTAAATGATGAAAATGAGGACCCTGTAGCAAATGAAAGTGAGAAGGAAGCTGAACCTGATGTTTTCTGTGACAGCATTGAGGGCAAGTTGGGGGATGAGCACATAGAAGTTTCTGTCCATGCTCTAGCAGGAGGAAGTGAGCACAAAACTATTAGACTGAAGAGGATAATAAAGGGGAGAGCTGTCACTGCACTAATTGATAGTGGCAGTACTCACTGCTTCCTAGATGAGCAGCTAGCTAGAAACCTGAAATTGGACAGTAGTGGACCTCCCTAGTTGTTAATGTAGCTAATGGGGAGAAGGTACAGTCTAGAAGTCTAACTAAGCCTGCAGTATGGAAGATGCAAGGCTATGAGTTCTAGCACCAGTTTAACACACTGAAGTTGGAGGGATGTGATATGGTGCTAGGAGTAGACTGGCTTGCCAAATTCAGTCCCATGGAGTTTGACTTCAAGGGGCTGAGTATGAAGTTCAAGAGGAAAAATAGCAGGTAGAATTGAAGAGAGAGAGTGATCAGGTGCAACTAAGGTTGATAAAAGGAAGTAGATTGCACAAGTGGGCTAGGAAATAGGCCTATGGAATTTTGGCACAACTGAGTGCAGTAAATGAAGAGGTGCATGATAGTGATAATATATCCCCAGAGATAGAAGGAGTATTGCAGGATTTTGATGAGGTATTCAAGGAACCTTAAGGACTGCCCCCTGAGAGGAGTCATGATCATTCCATTATCCTTAAAGAGGGATTCAAGCCTTTCCAGATCAAGCCATACAGATGTCCCTATGTTCAGAAGACTGAAATTGAGAGGCTGGTGCAGGAAATGTTGGGAAATGGTATCATTCAGCTCTGCAACAGCCCCTTTGCATCTCCTGTCCTGCTGGTAAAAAAGAAGGATGGCACCTGGAGATTCTGTGTTGACTATAGACAGTTGAATGAGCTGACAATCAAGAACAAATACCTAATACCCCTTATTGATGAACTTTTAGATGTGTTGAATGGTTCCAAGTTCTTCACCAAGATAGACTTAAGGGCAGGGTACTTCCAGATCAGAGTCAAGGCTGAAGATATTCCCAAGACTGCATTTAGAACTCATCAGGGGCTCTATGAGTTCAAGGTGATGCCATTTGGGTTGACCAATGCCCCTGCTACTTTCCAAGGCTTGATGAACCAGGTGTTCCAAAAGCAACTGAGGAAGTTTGTACTGGTGTTTTTTGATGATGTCTTGGTATACAGCTCAAGTTTATAGGAGCATTTTAAGCATGTTGCAGAGGTTCTGAACATCCTCAGAGAACAACAACTGTATGCCAAAAGGAGCAAATGTGCCTTTGCTCAGACACAAGTGGAATACCTAGGGCACATCATCTCAGCTGAAGGGGTGAAAGCTGACCCTAGGAAGATTGAAGATATGATGAAGTGGCCTAAACCAGAAAATGTAAAACAGCTGAGGGGATTCCTAGGCTTGACTGGGTACTATCGAAGATTTGTTAAGGGATATAGCAGTATAGCTAGGCCATTGACTGCACTGCTGAAGAAGGACAGCTTCTAATGGGGGACAGAAGCTGAAGAAGCATTTCAGAAGCTCAAAGGAGCCATGTGTGACACACCTATACTGGCCCTACCTGACTTCAACAACACCTGTACTGGCCTTACCTGACTTCAACCAACCCTTTGTAATTGAGGCTGATGCCTGTTACAATGGAATAGGGGCAGTATTGATGCAGAACAGGAGACCATTAGCCTATATCAGTCAAGGTTTGGGGCCAAAGAATATGGGATTATCTATCAATGAGAAAGAATTATTGGCTCTAGTGACAGCAGTCTCCAAGGGAGGCATTACCTGGAGGGTCAGCACTTCATCATTAACATTGATCATCAGAGCTTGAAGTACTTATTAGAACAAAGGATCACCACTCCCCTGCAGCAGAAATGGTTAACTAAGCTCATGGAACTGAGTTATAAGATCCACTACAGGAAAGGCAAGGAGAATGTGGTAGCAGATGCCTTGTCCAGGAGAGGTGATCAAGGCTTGGAGTGCACTGTAATAACTACCATAGTACCAGAATGGATCAAAGAAGTGATTAGCAGCTACCAAGGGGATGACTGGGCGCAGAACAGCATCAAAGAGGTGTTATTGAAACTAGACCAAATTCCCAACCTCAGTTACCAAAATGGTGCACTGAAGTTCAAAGGGAGAGTGGTTATGGGATCTAGAGGAGAGATAAGGAAGAGGCTGATCAGCACCCTACATGACTCCCAATCAGAAGGACATTCTGGCATACAAGCAAGCTTCATGAGAGCCAAGCAATTGTTCTACTAGCCAGGCGTGTACAAAGACATTAAGACAGTAATTCTGGAATGTGATGTCTGTAGGAAATGCAAGGATGAACATGTGTCCTATCCAGGGCTACTGCAGCCCCTACCAGTTCCACAGCACCCTTGAAGCCATGTTACTATGGATTTCATTGAGGGATTGCCTAACTCTGAGGGGAGGGATACCATTATGGCAGTGGTGGACAGGTATACCAAATATGCCCATTTTCTGAGCATCTCACATCCTTTTGATGCCCCAAAGATTGCCAGAATATTCCTGGATGGAGTAGTCAAGTTACATGGAGTACCCCAAAGAATGCTATCAGACAGGGATAGGATCTTTACTAGTCAATTTTGGAGTGAATTGTTTACATTGTTCGGAGCTAAGCTGGACCTCAGTACAACTTACTATCCACAGTCTGATGGCCAAACTGAAAGAGTAAATCAGGTACTGGAGATGTACCTCAGATGCTATTCACATTTAGAACCAAAGAAGTGGAATCATTGGTTGACTATGGCAGAATGGTGGTATAACACCAGCTACCACACAGCCATCCAAATGACTCCCTTTGAAGCCCTATACAGACAGGCACCCCCCAACTGGCTCTGGGACCATACACTCAGGCTAAGGTGGCTGTAGTTGGGAACTACTTGAGGGAGAGGCATAAGGTTGACATTACTCTGAAACAGAACCTGAAGCAGGCTCAAGAGAGGATGAAAAGATATGCTGATAAGAGGAAAAGTGAAAGGAAGTTTGAAGTTGGAGATTGGGTGTACTTGAGACTACAGCCTTACAGGCAAGGTTCAGTGGCTATGAGAGGCAACACCAAGTTGTCAACACGATACTATGGACCCTATGAGGTGGTAGAGAAGGTTGGGGAGGTTGCATACAGGTTGAAGTTGCCAACAGGTTCCAAGATACACCCTGTTTTCCATGTCTCTCTACTGAAGAAAAAGGTTGGGAACCAAATTACACCTGTCTTGCAGCTACCAGAGGTTGATGGAAAGGGGCACTTGAGGGTCGAACCAGTTGCAGTGTTAGACAAAAGAATAGTCAAGAAAAGGAATGCAGCTGCAGTGCAATGGCTGATTCATTGGTGGGGAACAGATCCAGCAGAGGCAACATGGGAATTTGCAGAAGAAATTGGGGAGCAGTTCCCTCAGTTTCAATCTTGAGGACAAGATTTTTTTAAAATGAGGAGGCTTTGTCATGGAGTGTAGAGGAATTTGCAGGGAGATCTTCCCAGTCCAGCTTGAAGAAAGAAGAAGGCGTGTTCCAGTTTACAAAGAAGGCGCGGTCGATCAGCTTGAAGAAAGGAGAAGGCGCGACTTTAAAACCACGCCTTTTCCTAGCACAACTGAATTGTGCTTCTGTTATGAGCAAGTGGAGCTGATTATTCTAGAATCCCACGTGTCCTTACCATATTGGCCTATTTAGAAGTTAGTTAGTCCGGAAATGGCCATCAAAGGATCCTAGTGATAGCTAAGTTTTGTCATTTTTTCCAATTGGTTGTAAAAGGAGACTTGGCTCTGCCAATCTCCCTCCTCTCTCTCACACATTTTTTCATTCATTCTTTCCCCTTCACTCTAAATCCATTGTTTCTGTTTCTGTAATTGATTTCCCAAGTTATTAATGAGAAGCTGAATTCATTATTTTCCTTCAAATTCCTGTTCCATTCAATTTCTTGTTAAGAACTAGTTCACTGCTGCTGCAAATAATCTATCACCATTGATGTAATCTGGTTGTATACCATAACATTTTTTCCTTTTATTTGTCGTAAAAATGTTTTATGTCAAATTGTGTCTTTAGTAACACCAAAGAGAAATGGTACTGTAGTCAATCCGCAACACCTTCTATCAGCAATAGGTCCTAATATTCTTTCTATCAAGGGAGGTATATGAGCATTTCAAAAGTTTGGGGGGAGACAAGTGAAATAGTCATAAATCTCGTAAACTTAATTAATCATTTTTTTCTCTCCTATTTAGCATGCCTAATTAAAACAAATTAATGAGTCGTATGGATATTCGGGTTTTACCCATGTTCATATTCAACTCTTCACTAACCAATTTTTTTTTCATAATTTCTCTCTTTTAACAACTTAATCATTTTAAATAAATTTTAAATATATTTTGTTACATTTTCCTCTCTCTTCTAACAAACTTTATTATTATTATTTTTTTTATAAATTGACTTAATTTATTTTATCCATATATATCATTTTATTTGGTGTTATTTTAATTGTTACTTCATTAAAGTTGCTAGAAACTTCCCTTCATGAAGAAAATATGATTTGGCATCTTTGATATTTAGTTGAATAAAGACGCATAGTTTTCGGCTTTTAATTATATATAAAGTTAATAATCTATTCAAAGATTAATACACTACTTGAAAACTTAGATACAAAATATCAGTATTCACAAATATATAAGAAAATTATTTTTCTTTTGAACTCTTCATGCTTACATAAATTCACAACTAATACTAATATAAAAAGAAACCTTGCTACAGGTTGAAATGCTTGTATGGCAATTGGTCATGATAGTCAAATCCCATGTTTGAAGTCATCTAGAAAACTGATGAAGCTTACAGAAAGAAACCAACTACAACCAAGAAGTCACCAGAAGGATTAGCACTGCTCTTCCTGATCTGATTACCTCGATCCAATACCTTCTTTTCCTTCTCGTCCATAGGAGCCATAAGTTGTTCAAGTTCATGGAACTCCAAATCTTCAACACGGGGCACATTTCTCAACAAGCTTGGCATCATCTTTGAATCTGCAGTTAAAAGCCCCTGCTTTTTCCCCACTTTCCTTAAAATCTAGTTCTTCTTGATTGGCTTAATTCTTTTGGCTTCGTCCCGCAAACAAATCACATGCTGGAACCTTTGCAGATATTTCGGACTTCTTCTTGATCATCATGCCGGAACTCTCATTTTCTTCTTCTTCTTTATCATGCCTCACAGGCAGTGATAAAGACAATGGCAAATCCATCTGATTCTGATCACACCCGTTCCTCTTTTTACCACCAAGCATATATTGTACTTCTTGATGATCATCATATCATGCATGATTAGTGCTTTAACATTTGAGCTATGTCCGAACTCTGACGAAAACAGATGAATCTTGAGGAATTATCAATGTAATTCAGCAATGTTATTGAAAGAAAAAGGGAGAAAGAGAGCGAATGAGATGGAGAACTGAATAAAAGGGGGATTTGTTGAAACTGAACGAAATTGATTTTACATAAAGAAACTACACATAAACAAGCACTCCAAACATGACAGTCTCAATAACAACAGAATAGTTCTGTTGAATTGGATTTTCAAACGCTAAACTATAATCAACTGGGCTCTGGGAGGTAGTTTCCTCTGAAGCTCCTTCGCACTTAGTAAAGCAGCTTCCCTGTTCCCTGGCATTGGACAGAGCTCTTCATTCCATGATGTTCGAGTATAACGAGGAATTCGGCAATCAACTATGATCTTCTCTAGTGAGATGGCAGTCTCGAGCAAATAATTGGCAAGTTGAACATCGGTCTTGATCCCAGCCCAACCAACAAATTCGATCACGTTGAGACACTTGTGACTGTATCTCCTTGCTTGCTCTTCCCACTCCTCCTCACACACGTCTAACATTCCTTGGTTTCTAAATACTTCTGGATTTGATAAGGTTTGGTGTCTTGTTGCCCAATCAATGTCATACTTCAATGTCAACTTAATTAGTCCAGGAGATGCACCTATGATGGAGCTGAAGAAGAGAGCACTTTCATCGGCAACTGCTACAAATTTCAATTCCATGTGCTTAAGGTTGCTGAATTCCGGAAAATTAGATGGAAAACCTACGCATCTTGCTGAACCCTACACTCGAGATGTTAAAAGCAGAAGTTAATGGTTAAAAGCAAACCAGCACCAGCGAACAATTTAGGAAACAAAGACAAACAAGTAGCAAAGAAATAAAAATGCAGAAACTGTTAAACGATATTACCGTGAACCTCAGATCCAATTCCAGTTTCTCCAGCCGAGAGAGATACAAAGAACTTGGAGAATTGATGATGAACTTCTCACAGTATTGATTACTAAAGGAAACTAAAGCGAGTTCTGGAACTTCTATTAGGCATATGTTTATCCTTGGCCCGGCGTATTTGAAAGATACAAGACTTGCAGCTGAAACCTCAACATTCTGCAACTTCTGGCAATATCCAATCTCCAAGTGCTTCAACTTGAGTGACTGACCCGAAACTCTGAAGTTTTGCAGAGAGGAAGAATTTTCCACCGTTAGTTGCTCGAGGAAAGGACATGTTGATAAGAAGTATGCCAGATCTTCTTCAGTTATCGAAACAGACTTCAAGCACAGGACTGTTAGTCTGTCAAAACTCGGAAAATCAGAAGGTAAATCCAGCAACCAGGACGGGAAAGTATAGACACTATCAGAACACGTATAACATCCGGCAGCTGCAGTCAGATCCACTTCAAGCCTTTGGACTCTTTTCACGATGGCAAAGTCGATCCATTTGTCGACAGCAGTTGCATAAATATATGACCCGCCCAAGTCAAAAGCAATTCTCAGTCGTTCTAATGATGAACCTTCATGGGAATCTAAGACTTGATTAACCCAATCTCGATATTTTGGTGCTTCGATGTGGCGTTCTTTAACCCCATCGAACATAAGCCGCATTGTTTCCGATGCATCAAAATCCAAATGGCTACCATAAACTTTCCAGAGGTTCCTCCACCTACGAGAAAGGATACTTGTCCTTGCTGCCTCTTTCATCGCCATGCGTGACAATATGTTTCCCAGAATTTCTTCCGGCAACTGATCAATCCAATCCTGCAAAAGCAATATTTCCACATTCAAAAGACAGGTTTGAACAAGTTGAATGGTTAAAAAAAAAAAGTAAAGCTTAATCTCTAAGACACAATCAACATAGCAAGAAATACAAGTTTTGATCAGATATTTATCTACAAAAACGCAGGTGCAGATTAATATGCAAAGTAATATGCCCACGCTGCCAATATCCAATATTGGATATATAGCTAGCGAAAGAAGACGTGATTTCATATTCCAAAGTACTTGATAATTTAAAAGGCAACAAAGGAGAATGAACAATTCATCTTTTTATGATTGTTTTTCAATGAAAACCCCTAAAAATTAAAGAAGCTGATAGATAAGATAAGCCCAAGACGCACCAGTGTGGCAAATAAGATAAACTCAAGAATAAACAATCTCAAAAGAAAAGGGAGACGAGAGGAGAGAAGCTTTCACCTTCTGGCGCGACTGCGGTGGTGCACTACGGGCCTTCTTCGCCTTTTTCTCCATGGAATGCACACAATTAGCTGCTACAATAGCCAAACTTCAAGACGTTTTTGTTGAACTTAGAATAGCCAAACTTCAATCGATGATTTAATGATCCTTAAAACCATCCATCAGCCTGGTTAGCTTAGCGTGGGGAAATCTTTTTCCTCATAGCAGTAGGAATTAGTAATGCTTAATAATTGCGGATTTGGATACATATTTGAAGCAGGAGTGGGTAACCAACCGTTAAAACAATAAATTGCACGGGCACCCCTTGAGGTTTCGTATGATTACAATTATTTCCTTCAATTTTTACTAAATCGCAAAGAGCCTCTATTTATAGGGAACAGGTATTGATAAAAGTCGTTGCTTTAGTAATTTTTTTTGGGAGGAAACATATGCTATTGAAATACACAACCTACTACCATTGCAAGGATAAATCAATTTAATTTAGGGGTTGCCCTTATATTACAAAGATACCGCTCTATTACAGTACTATTTAAGTTTTCAGGCATGTATGGTAAGTTAAAAAAAAAAAACACTAATATCACGTTGGCAGATCCCAAACCCCCTAATTTCCGACGTATTTTTGGAGCTTGTTTTTTAACTGCACTAAAATGTGATTCATGTGATCAACACTAAAAGCTCTTGGGTACGAATATTTTGTACTCAGTTTTTCTATGGCTAGCAACATATAAATTTGTCAATATACTTGAGATGTTGAGCTGATACTTAGCTACTTAAAAATCTATTTGCTGAGTTGGAAATTATCTCTTTGTATCTTAAATCACACAAATACATTTTTTTGTGTAGGTCGTTAACACAAATTCATGCATTTCTTATCTTAGATAACTAAAAAAATGCGTCGTACAAATTATGAAATGTCACTCTTACTCGATTACTTATACTGATTATAGATTCTAATTTTGAATAATTATTTAATTTATGTTCTTTCTGTTTGTATTTAAATTATAAATTTTTAATAAAAAAGAAAGTCAAAATCCATAATCTACCAAATTATATCCTTCAACGAAATTATTGTAATGAAGTAGTATGTATACAACACATTATCTAAAAAGCAGGATTAAAAGGTTATTGGATTTTGACTTCACATATTGATAGGTTACATTTTTGTCATAAAATTCACAATTGTTTTCCCTTTAATTTCAACCAAATATTCCAGTAATTGACAGATACTACTTTTATTTGGTAATTGTGTTGGTTGTAGGGATCGAGAGCAAAAAAAGGGATTAAAAACATAATTTTTACCAAATTTCTATGCAATTCGACATAGGCATGTCAAGGTCTAACTCTATATGTCCGGGAAGATCGGGATTTGGTACATGATCTCTAAAATTCGAATTGAAGTTGCAAGAGTCGGATGCTCCATCAGATAGATAGTATTTGATTTCAACTAGGACACTAGCTACTTTGTTTGTTGAGATGTATTCTTTCTTTTCGGATAAGATGAGATTTGTTATACTTTGATTCGGCTAAGTAATAGTAGTTTACTAATATTAGGAAGCAAGGACAGAAAGGCATTATCGTTTGCCTTATCTTTTCTTTTTTTCTCGGGTCGAATAAAGTAGTAGTAGTAGTTTTGGGTTTTGTATTGTTCTTATTCTCAGGAAGAAACGAAAGGACGGAATTCTTTCTCTTTTCCTCGGGAATTCATCTCATCTTTTTGGGAAGCATGGCCGCAGCAATAACCTCCAATATTTCGCGCGTGGCGTTTTCCATGGAGATGAGATAAACTTCTTATTCTAGTCAAGAAATAACAGAGGATAATTGATTCATCTAAAATTGTGAAAACGAATTGATTATTTTTATGTCTTTTATTTACTGATATTCGTATGTTCTCTGATTTAATTTCTTACGGTTATTATTTTATTTATATATCAACGACATCTGATATTTATTTTAATCTAATAACCTAAAACCAGTTAGAGCAGTTAAATCCGTAATTGTTTAATTACTTTAAATTAGTGGTGACTGGTATGATTTGATTCATGTCAAAGAGATATATGAACTAACTTAAAATAACCCTCGTAGCATGTTATTTGGCTAAAACAGGGTTTCTTTAATTCTTAAGACAATTGGGAAATTGAACTCTATGATTGTACCTAGGGTTATTTCTTGATTAGGGAAGTGATTAATAGTCGTACCTTGATCACTGATATAGTAAGGAAAAGTTGATTATCATTGCATGTTTGACCATTATAACTTATTTATCAGCGAATAAATGAAATTATCATTGCATCGATGATCAATTGAGTGAATCATCTTCGAAATTATTTTTTGGTTAGAGATTATTCATAATTGATTTAATTTTGTTAAATTGTCATTTAGTTTTAATTTTATTTAATTTATTTGAATTGTTTAATTATCCTCAATTATATAAAAATTTCCCAAACTTTGAGCTTTAGAGTAAATGAATTATCCCCAGTTCCTGTGGATTTGATCCTTCTCACCCTATATACAATTTTTTCTCATAGGTATTCATTATTGTACAGGCTCGACACCTATCAATTTTTGGCGCCGTTGTCAAGGACTGGCGTTAGTTAATTTGTTTCTTTTTAAATTCATTTTATTTTTAATTTTCTGGTACTTTTCTATTTTATGCCCCATTTTTTTTTTGTACAGGTGAATTAATTTTTGATCCTAAAATAGAGAAGATTCCATGTAGAGTAAGAAAGGAGACTAGAAAACACAAAGAGGAGCAATCAATTGCTGCATCTCCGAGGTTCCATTTAGAACTCGAATTGGCGGATTCTTTTAGTGCCATCTTGAGTGATTCTGATCAAGAATACGTCATCATGGTTAATGCTCGAACTTTGAGGGAGTTGGCTACCCCAAATTTACACCAACAACCACTTTGCATTACTTTTCCTGCTTTAGCTGATAATACCCCTTTTGAATTAAAATCTAGTCCAATTCACCTTTTACCGCCTTTTCAAGGTCTTCCAGGTGAGGAACCCCATAAGCATTTGCGAGAATTTGATGTTGTGTGCACAAGTATGAAACCCCCTAGGATTATTGAAGAACAGACAAAAATGAGAGCATTTCCTTTTTCTCTTAAAGATTCGACAAAAGATTGGTTGTACTATCTGCCAGCAGGTTGTATCACAACCTAGGCACAGCTAAAGAAGAAGTTTTTAGAAAAATATTTTCCTACATCCAGAGCTGCCAGTCTGAGGAAAGAGATACGTGGCATTACACAGCATCCTGAGGAGTCTCTTTATGACTACTGGAAAAGATTCAAGAAGCTGTGTACTAGATGCCTTCAGCACCAGATAAGTGAACAATTGCTGATTCAGTATTTCTACGAGGGTTTACTCTTTAGAGACAGAAGCTTTTTAGATGCTGCCAGTGGAGGCGCCTTGGTGAATAATACTCCTCAAGAAGCTTGGGAATTAATAGAAAGGATGGCAGAAAATTTTCAACAATTTGGCACAAGAAAGGATGTCCATACTCGCCGAGTAAATGGCTCATCAATTCAACAACAATTATCTAAATTAACTTCGGTTATTCAACAGTTGGCTGTAGGAAATTTGCAGTAGGCCAAAGCATGTGGTATTTGTAAGGACACGAGTCATCCCACAAATAGGTGTCCAATATTACAAGATGAAGGAGTTGAACATGTAAATATGACTAGTCACGTGCCCGTGCCAAGAGAGGAGTATCAGCCATACTCTAGTACCTATAACCTAGGTTGGAGTGATCATCCGAACCTCATCTATGGAGGAAACAGACAACAGAACTTTATGCCAAACAGACAACAGGGGTACCAACAACAATATCAGTATCAGCCACAAGCTCCTTCTTCCAATTCAAGCCCATCATTAGAAAACATGATGAAAGAACTAACTGCTAACACTATGTGGTTCCAACAGAAAATGAAGTCTGACATGCAAAATAGTAAGGCTTAAATTAATCAGATGAAAGATAAATAAGTTAGATGGCAATATCAATCAAATCGTCTGGAATCCCAAGTTCAAGAAAAATTGCTATCTCTATCCGAAGTGAACCTGAAGAATGTAAGCGCCATGACCTTAAGAAGCGGGAAGGAAGTTAAGGGACCCGAACTCGTGACTTCAAAAGATAAGAATAAAAATCGGATCAAAAAGGAGTTTCAGAAGGAAGGAATGAGAAGTGTGAATTTAGAGGTAATTCATTATTCTATAATTAAAGTTAGATCTAATCCACCGCCTTTTCCTAATAGGTTGGAAAAGCCAGAAAAGCAAGACAAAGAGAAAGAAATTCTAGAGGTTTCGAAAGGTAACAATCAATATCCTTTTGTTGGATGCGATCAAGCAAATACCAAAATACACTAAATTCTTTAAGAACTTGTGTGTCAACAAGAAGAAATTGAGAGGGGATGAGCAGATCGTGGTAGGTGAGAATGTCTCAACGATTTTACAAAGAAAATTGCCACCTAAATGTGGGGATCCAGATATGTCTACTATCCCTTGTAAGATTGGACATTCTAAAATTAAAAATGTCATGCTAGATTTAGGGGTTTCTATTAACGTGATGCTTAAATCAATGTATGATTCTTTAAATTTAGGACTTTTGAAAGAAACAAGGGTAATAATTCAATTGGCTGATCGTACATTTGTTTATCCGGATGGAGTAATTGAAAATGTTTTAGTGCCAATAGATGGATTAATTTTTCTTGATAATTTTTATGTGTTTTACATGGATGTTAGAAGTGCTCCAAGTCCATCACCCATTATCTTAGGAAGACCCTTCTTGAGTACTTCCCAAACTAAAATTGATGTTAGTAAGGGTACTCTTATAATGGAATTTGATGAAAAAGTAGTCCATTTTTATATTTTTGATACAATGACACATCCTATTAACTCTCATTCTGTATTTGCCATTCATGCTATTAATCCTTTTGCGTGAGAATTTCCTGAATTTAATTGTAGTGGTAAATTGAAAGTTGCTACGAACAAGCATCATGGGTTGAAAGCAACTTATAATGTGAAAATAGACAAAAAGTTAAAGAAGAATGTTGCATTCAATGGCGATCTAGATCTTGAAAAAATGCCACGAATTGCAAGAAAGCTCGAATTACAACCGAATTAAGAAATGATACTTTATGTCTAGCACAAAATATTAAAGAAAGGCGTTTATGGGGAGGCAACTGAATTAGTTTTTAGTTCATTTTTATTATTTTTGTTTCAGAATTCTTGTGTTTTGTGTGTTTGATTTTGATTTTGTTAATTTAGTGGACGGAAGACTAGCCCTTCACAAGGCACATCTGCATTTGACTTACGGGTCCATTATTTTCACAAGTGCAGAATTTTAAGATTGACGTGTCTGCGTCTTCTGGACATGTGCAAGGAAGAAAATTCCCAAAGTCATGATCAGAAAACTCTCAGTCTTTATGATGTGCCCGTGCTTCCTGAATGCGAGCTAGGAAAGAAATTTCACGATGTAAGGTTAGAAGACTCCTAGTCTTTTTGACGTGCCTGCGCCTTCTGATCATGCACTAGGAAGAAATGCCTTCCTTTTACTTTTCTTTTTCCATTCTCTTTTTCTCTCTTTCTTTTTCTTTCTTTTCCTTTTTTTCTTCTCTTTTGCTTTTTCTTTCTTTCTACATTCTATCTTTCCTTTCTTTCTTTTTTCTTTCTCTCTTTCCACTCTCCAGCTACATGACGGACTACCTAGGGCTCCTGTTCACCGCTCATCTCTGCCGCTTGCTACTCCCAGCGCCATCATCGTCATCCCTGCCAATTTTGTGTCATCAAACATGATGCAAGAACTTGGACGCCTATTTTCATCACGTGGGATTCAACCCTCCTTTTGCTCCAGACTCGTAGCCGATTGCTACCCCCTCAGTTTTCAGAGAAGTTTCGTTGTCCCTTTTACTTCATATTTTGTTCTTTATTTCTTACATTGAGAACAATGTAAGATTTAGGTGTGTGGGGAAAAGTATATTAGAAAAATGCAAATGTAGGTATTTTTGTTGGAAAATTTTTTGTTCGATTTTTTTTCAAATTTTATCCAATTTTTGCCTATCTTTGTGCATATTTGTTATTGTCCCTGATAAACGATGGTTAGACATCTCAAAATTTTCTATTGCTAAGATTTTATACTTTGACGCGTTAAGGATGACATGGTTAAGTTTAAGAGAGTCTTTTTGGTAAATATTTTAGATTTTGTAACTTTTACAATTTTTAGTTAACTTTTCTAGGTATTGTAAATATTTTTCTGACATTTTTCATGTAAATTGGTTTACCTATTAATCATAGTTCTCCATATTTGAAAAATGAAGAAGACGTGTGGTTTTTACTTTTATTTTGGTACTTATTTATGGATTATGTTTGGCTGCACTCCGCTAGTTGCCGTTGCCTAGTAATCGGGGGTTTTCACCAAAAATATCGACTTTCGCATTAAAAAATGGTGATTACTATGAGTATGTGGTTTTTAAGTGATGAGAGTTGAGTAACTGGGTTCCTTTATTTGGCTGATATCAGACTTCGTGTCAAAAGGTTTGAATGGCTAAAGACTAAACATTCCTCAAAAAAAAAAAAAAAGAGAAAAAAAACTCAATTGTAGGGATATTTTAGAAAAGAAAAAAAGATGTGCTAGTAGTGAAAAACGTGGAAGAATGCGAATGAATTGTTAGCCTGCTGATCCATGGAACTTAATGTTGAGATTTTGCTTAATAGTCAAACTATTTGCTGACAAATGTTGGTTGAATATTTTATATTCTTAGATTAGTTAATCGGGAATTGGAAAAGTCTTGGGTTTTAAAAGCTAACCGGAGAGATATTTTTTAGAGATTAGTCATTAATGCTTTACATGTATTTTAATTATAACGTGACAATAGATAATTTGAGTAATAACCATTGTTTGAACTCAATGACTTAGTAGTATTTTATTAGTTATTCTCATGCTTGAGGACAAGCATGACTTAGGTGTGGAAGAAATTGATAGATTGCAATTTTGTCATAAAATTCATGATTGTTTTCCCTTTAATTTCGACCAAATATTGCATTAATTGACGGATTCTACTTATATTTGGTAATTGTGTTGGTTGCAAGGATCCGAAACAAAAAAGGGATTAAAAACATGATTTTTACTAGATTTCTGCGTAATTCGACGTAGGCACGTCAAGGTCTAACTCTACATGTTCGGAAAGATTGGGATTTGGCACACGATCCCCAAAATTCGAATTGAAGTTGCAAGAGTCGGATGCTCCATCAGATAGATAGTATTTGATTTCTACTAGGACGCTAGCTATTTTGTCTATTGAGGCGTATTCTTTCTTTTCGGATAGGATGAGATTTGTTATACTTTGATTCGGCTAAGTAATAGCAGTTTACTAATATTAGGAAGCAAGACCAGAAAGGTATTGTCTTTTGCCTTATTTTTCTTGTTTCTCGAGCCGAATAGAGTAGTGGTAGTAGTAGTTTTGGGTTTTGTATTGTTTTTATTTTAAGGAAGAAAACAAAGGATGGACTTCTTTCTCTTTTCCTCAAGAATTCATCTCATCTTTTTGGGGAGAATGACCGCAGTAATAAGCTCCAATATTTTGTGCGTGGCGTTTTCCATGAAGATGAGCTAAACTTCTTATTCTAGTCAAGAAACAACAAAGGATTTGATTCATCAAAAATTGTGAAATCGAGTTGATTATTTTTATTTCTTTTATTTACTGGTATTTGTAAGTTCTCTGATTTAATTTATTATGGTTATTATTTTATTTGAATATCAAGGGCGCCCGATATTTAATTTAATCTAATTACCTAAAACTAGTTAGAGCAGTTAAATTCATAATTATTTAATTGATTTAAATTAGTGGTGACTGGCATAATTGGGTTTGTGTCAGGGGGGCATATGAGCTAACTTAAAATAACTCTCGTAGCGTGTTATTTGGTTTAAACAGGGTTTCTTTAATTCTTAAGGCAATTGAAAAATTGAACTCTTTGATCGTACCTAGGGTTATTTCTTGACTAGAGAAGTGATTAACAGTCATACCTTGATCACTAATACAGTAAGGAGAAGTTGATTGTTTTCGCGTGTTTGATTGTTATAACTTGTTTATCAGCGAATAAATGAAATTATCATTACATCAATTATCAATTGAGTGATTGTTAGATAGTGAACTGAATGGAAGATTAGGAGATTTCGGCCTGGCAAGGCTATACGATCATGGAACCCTCCCTCAATCCACCCATGTAGCGGGATCTCTTGGCTACCTTGCTCCTGAGCATAGCAGGACAGGGAGGGCCACAACAAGCACTGATGTATATGCATTTGGGGCCTTTTTGCTGGAGGTTGCCTGCGGAAGAAGGCCAATAGAACCCCAAGCAGCACCAGAAGAGGTCATTTTGGTTGATTGGGTATTTTCGTGCTGGAAAGCAGGCAATATTCTCCAGGCGGTTGATCAAAAGTTGGGTACTGAGTTTGTGAAAGAGGAAGCAGACTTGGTGTTGAAACTAGGCTTGTTATGCTCTCATTCAGAACCAAAGATTAGGCCGAGTATGAGGCAAATTCTGTTGTACTTGGAGGGATCAGTTGCCTTGCCAGATTTATCATCACTAGCCATGGGCGTTTCTGCTGTTGGTCTTGGCTTCGCCCATCCTGCTGGCTTTGAAGACATTTTATCGTCATTTGCTTTTTCCACAGACAAACGTTTTTCACATTCTGTGGCAGACTCTACTCTCTCTGGTGGTCAGCAATTAAGATGCTCATCATTCTGATTTTGTAAATTAAAAAAAAAAAAAGAAAAAGGAAAAAAGAGCTTCTACTACTGTAATTATTTTGTTGAATGCATTTTCTGACATATGAGCACTAAATTTTGTATCAGATGCTAGAACATGTTTTGTGGTTCGTACCAGGGGATACTGGATTAACAGGACCAAGAGCGGGGCCATTGAGTGGGGGAAGATATTTTCGAGATTTGACGACGTGGGAGGGGACCTGCAACATTTCTTTCACGACTCAAGTTTTCGGAATCTTACTGGTCCGAAGACTTTTCTAAGTCTGTACCATAATTTAATTTAATATTTAAATTTAATAAATTCAAATTTTAATATATTTAAATAATTTAATAATAAAAAATTGAATATTTAAATTAATTAAAAGGCATTGAATTTTTTGGATAAAACTTGTTCTTAAAATTAAGTAATAAATTATTCATTTATCACTAAATATAATGATACGCATTCAAATGTATTAGATTTAATACTTAACAATTCAATAATTTAATAGATTCAAACTTTAAATTTCAGATTTCAAACTTCAGTTTTATCAAGCGCATTCTTAGTAAATGAAACAAAGAGTTGTCTACAGCTTCCGTGATCCATAAGACATTGGAACATGACATGCTTTGTAACAAATGTTGAAACTTTTTTTTCATTTTTATACTGTGAGTGGAAAGATTTGAATCCGAATTCTCTTACTTAAATTCTTTTCTTTGAGCCAACCAACTCGTTTCTCCTCCAAGGGGTACATTCAAATTAGTGATGAGCTTGTTAGGGCTCGAGGGTTTCTACAATTGTTGGCCATAGGCTGGTTGCTTAAGCAATGTCTAAGCTAGGAGTGAGCTGCTCCCGAGTTCTGAAAAATTTCCATTATCCTGTTAGAGATTTTGGAAATTTTTATTAAGAGTCTTTCTCTCGATGCTCCCACCCCCCCCCTCCCCCAACTCACCACCAAATTTGAACTTTTATTCTTTAAATATTTTTAACCTTGCTAGTTAGTTAATTGATCTATAAGATACAACTTGTTATTAATCATTTTAGCATTAAATATTAACTTGTTAAAACTTTATCTATTACGTCAAGAAAAATTAATTCAAACTTAAACTGTGTACACCTATCAAATAATCATTTCATTCTAATTTTCAGCTTTAGGGTATGAGATTCGAATAATCACTTCAGTTTTAGGGTATGAGATTTTCAATTCAAGCACTTGGTTCTATATATGTGATCTTCTATATGTTAAGTTTAAACAAATAAGATTTGCATGTCTTGAATTGTTCTCTCTGTAAACATATAAATAGGAATGACAATGAGTAGGGTAAAACCTAATACCCGTGGATACTCGATCCGATAATTAATTCAATTAAATGACTAATGGATTATTCATTAGAGATTGGTATTGATGAAAGATTACAGATAGATAACCTGAGAGGGTTTGATACCCGAATACCCGATACCCTATATATATTCTTCGGTCTCAATTTTATAGTATAATAGCACATAACTTTAAACCAACTCGTTACACAACCCATAACCCTCTTATTTTCTTTAGTTTGTATTTTTGTTTTCTATATTTGTCTTGTGAAGTGTTTTGTGCCATGTTTTATATAAAACTCATTATTTGGAAATGACCTTGTGAACAATTGTCTAAATCTTCTTTTCGATATTTGTTGAAATTGTAATAGCTAGAGGCATGATTTAGCTGAAATTCTCAAATGGAGACAATTGTGATTAAAAATGGAAGAATGTTAATTTAACTCTTCATTTTTTTGATATGCAAGTTCTGTGGCTCTACCCAAATTTAAGACTCAATATAGTGCATTGATTTACCATGATGTATAAATTAATTTAGTTTGATAAAAGATAATTTTCTTTTTCTTTAAACTATTTAGATTAATAAATAGAAGGTTCCCAATGGGTAATCTGAATCCGTGCGTAAGAGGGTTTGGTAATAGTAATTAAAACCCATAAAATTACCTGATAAAGTTTGATAAAAAATTTAGATAAGCGGGTTAGAGTTTGGTAAGAAGGAATTTCGAGAGTATCCGACCCGCTGCATCCCTACATATAAACAATAGTTACATCTATTAGTAGTATTATATGTGTACTTTTGATTTGCACTTTGAATTATGATTGCACTGCAAAGTGTGATACTAGAGAATGGTCAAATTATATATATTTTTTCCCATAGGATTGTAAGAATGAGAAGATAAAACTGAGTAGTTATATCAGTATACAGCCATTGCATATTTCGATTTATCAGTAGACATACAACTTCCATATAAAAGTTTCATACCCTTGCCTTTGCTATTGTTTTGTTACAATAATATACTGATACAAGAGGACTTGCTGACATAGAAATTTGACTTAGAACTTTTGCTTTGAGGGCAATTAGATCAGAGATCGGATGATTAAGCGTTAAAAAGAAGAAATCAACATACTAGCCAAAACTATAAAATTACACTAGTAAAAATATAATTTTTGGTACACATTGGAGTTTGCAATTATCATTGGCAATTGTAAACTCCAATGTGATTAGCCAGATATGGCTGCAATAAATGGAAACTGTGTTTTTCATTTATAGCACCACAATAAGTATCAGATTCATATGGTCTCCAGCAAATTGAACTCATACCTTTTATTTTTTTGTCTTGATTTTAATAGTTAATCTGAAATATTAACCTATATAATGTTTATTATTTTTTCTTTTCTCCTTATAACTTGCAATTGCATTTTTTTTTTTGAATTCTGGACGATAAAATTAAATGGATATGTCACGTTATTGACGCCTTGGATTGATAAAACTAAATGGATATGTCAAAATGATCGTTTTGATCCTTTATCTTTGAGATCTGTCTAATTTGGTCCATAAGATGTGACCGCCTGCCAATTTAACCATGATTTTTTACAAAATGAAATCAATCCAAGAAGTCAGTCCCGTTATACAGTATGTGTACTCTTGAACACAAAGGATTTGAATTGAAAAAAATGAAAAAACACATGCATACAAAAGGGTTAGGATTCTCTCCATTGGATTTCTTTCCAATTATTTATATCCAAATTACTATAATTTTTTTAAAATCATCCGATTGTGTAATTATTTTACTTTCGATGTCTAGATCAACATACTAAAAAATGATATAATTTTGAGAATATTTTGGCATTCAATTTATACAAAAAAAATTGAACAGTGAAAAATGGCCCAAAAGTGTAAGAAAAATTTTTAATGATTAATTAGATGATAAAATTAGTCAAATTGTTACAAAATTTTATGTATAACTAATAAAAAGGATGAAACATACTATGAATGGTGTGAATTTTTTAAATCAATTTTCAAATCAATTTTACTCTCCGGTGCAACAGAGAGGAGTCTAGTCCGCATACGCAAGCTCCAATTGCAATTCCATAGATTTTGCTCTCCGATTTTACCTATATCCTTAATTAGAGCTCTTCATTAATAATTTCCATCAAATATCAGTGGTACAAAAATTATGAATGTGAAACTGTAGAGCTAATGGGATAGACAAAAATCACTTGCTGCTTTAGTCCTACAGTCACAACATCAGTTATTCTTATATTCCAAGATTAGTAAAGATTTATGAGTTAAGGGCTCTAAGTAAGGATGTGGGAAAGTTAGGAGATGGAAATTGACAGAATTCTGAGCGAAACTTATGGATTTTTTTTTTTTAATTCTGCTCCTCTTTATTTTAATGGTACACATGCTATGTGCGTTACCGTATCCATTAAAGTTCTATAATTTTCTATTAAAAGTCCGATATTAACTTTATTTTGTAGAAATAAGAGCTTAAATTGATAAGATGATGGTATGTAGGGAATCAAATTGGGCACGACCTTAAAAATAACGGATCAAATTGTTTTTAAAGGTCTACATGATGTCATGATGTGCATGTGATTGACTCCATGATAATTGTTTTAGTTTTCTATTACAGGTTCGATATTTCCTATCCTATCCTTTTTTTTCGGAGACGACAACAGTTGTATAACCTAATTTATACTACACTAAGGGGGAGGGGACGGACCTAAGGAAGTCCAAGAATAACCCGTAGGGGGACTGAACCACCACCAGACCAAATGAATGCACAACACACCCGCCTGAATTTTTTTTAAAGCAAACCACTTAAATGTGACATTTTGATAACCCTTGCTTCCCACCCCACCAAGTTAGGTGGTGGCCACCAGCCCAAAGGCTTTGGACTAGTGGTTGATATTTCCTATCCTATCCAAACAATCTAAAAGTGGAAGTTGATGTCATGAACAGTGTTTTTGGTCCCCTATCAGCAAGGTCCACTAATTGTAGTGTTTGTTTTTTTACTATATTAGCCCCTCATTCCAAAAATACCCCTATATTGGTGACAGAATGTTGAGTTCTCTTGTTGGTATTTTCAACTTTTTAAACCTTTTAATGGATATGCTTTCTGGCCATTTCTTGATTTGTTTAACAACTGCCAGAGTCATCAACCACCACTCCATATTCTTCTCTCCTGATTATTTTATTATTTCCTTATTGCTCTTTTGGCTTTTTCTAACATAGTCCTATAGTCCTTTTAGAATGCTTGCTCATGTGACTGTATAATACTTCACCATGTTCTTAATCTAGGTCCTGTACTTTGTTCGAATTGCGGCTTCTGCAATTTTACTTATATTTTGATCTATAATGATCAAGTATACAATATGCAGCATTAAATCTATCACTCACACGTTAAATATACTTGCACTTTTCCATCTCTATATATATACTATTTTACTCTTATCACTTTAAATTTTGTATTTATTTTTAGAGTACTTGTCACTGATTACTAGATATTGAACGAGAATGTCTACCTACCTATTGAAGATCTCATGGTTTCCTGACTTTCCAAGTTCATAGTTCTTGTTTCTTTCATCTGCTTATGAACAAAACTTGGCTTTATATACAGTTATAGGCACAGTATTGACAAAAAGTAGCAAACGAATGACAACTCGAACGAACGTAGTTGCCAGAGTCTTCTTCAATCTGAGTTTAAGGTTCTCAGTCGCATCTCCTGTCACCAATTGGTTAGATGGTGCTCGTTTATGGGTCTCCCTTAGATTAGTCTCTGACTCAATTTAGCGATGACTTCTTGAGTGTTCTAATCTAATTGAGTGTGTGTGTTTATTTTTGTCTATGGGAAAAAAAAGCCAGAGTCTTCTTGACTTTCATAATTCTTAATCTATTTAACATTTAGCTGAATTGAACTTTTTCTTGTCCATCCAATCATATTAGCATACTCTATTATACTGACATTCTATTGCTGAATTATGACCTTCCTTAACCTATGAAAACTAAAATTTTATTGCCACTAAATTTTTTGGGAGGACAGTATCCTTATTTTGTATATATAGGGGATTATGGTGTGTCATTATACAGGTCTTATATCATTGCATGTGTGGTGCAAGAGTTTTACACTTTCTTTGTGTAAGCTATGATTGTACTATCATCCTTTAGATTACCATGTGCAAATGGCTCGACTGCTCGCAAGTTATTTAAATGCTTTAGTGTGATTAAATTTGGTTTTTGGTGTATGCAATTTTTAAACGTAAAAAAGAAAAAAAAATCTCAGTTTTCACTGAGATCTGGTTTTCTGGAAAAGATGGTTTTTGGTTATTAGTTTTAAGGCAAGAGAATCATGTGGAGGAATTTTCTTCTGGTCCAGATGTTGTTCATCTGCCTTTGTTATTGTTGTCCATTACACATCTATAATTTCTTGGGATAATTTTAGAAACCTCCGGTGAGGTTTTTAACAATTTCATCTAGCTCCTTTAAGATTTGAAAAATTACACATGCCTCCCCTAGGTTTACCAAATTGGTAACAAAAAATATTTAATGGTCAAAATTTTGAATGAATAATCCAAAATGCCCTCACGAAATTGTAAAGTTCATTTTACCTTCTTATAAAATTATTTTAAAAATATAAAAATGCACAAAATCTCAAACCCACTTTCAACTCTCATCTCTATTATTTTAAATCCTTCAAATGACCATATTTCAAATTAGTACCATTATCACTATGAACACTACCACCAGCAGTTCCTTAATTCTAAAACTTCAATCAAACTTACAAAATCAGTAGTATTTTTGAACTCAAAAAATTTCAATAACTATATTAATATAACATCCTATCTTTCAAATATTAGGGTACCAATACCAGTCCTATCCTTTTCAAACCTTCAACTTACATCTTTCTCTATTCATATCGAGATCTTCCAAACAAAGTTAAAATTAATTTGTAATATGTTAAAATTGTGTTTAGAACATAATTGGTTATTTCACGAGTGAATTTTATTTTTATTTTCATTAAATATCTAATTATGTGATGCACTACATTCATATGAATAAGATAGGAGTGGATTGTTTAGTTGTATAAAAAATATTAATATATTAAAACTATTATGATCATTTTATAGGGTCAAAGAAGCAATTATAGTATTAAAAATCTAAGAGTACTAGGTGAGATTGTCAGAAACCTCAAGGCCTTGAGATTTCGGCCTTGAGGTTTCTGAAATTATCCCTAATTTCTTTGTCAACAATTATTGCTTTGTTTAATGAGTGACTGATATGCTTTCACATTTTCCTACGCTCATTTGCAGGCACTGCAATACTGTGCTTCAATAATTGCTGCTATCTGTAAATAGTCTAGTGTTTGACTATTTGCTGTCAACATAAGTGAAGCATGGCCGATTTCTAGGGTAGTTAGCAAATAATTTGCCAACCTGCTAATCTTTTTGTTTGTATTCTGACTTACCAGTACAACTGCCGTCTAAGTTGGCATCATCTGTAAACATAACTCACCCTGTATAAACTAATTAACAAGTGTAAGATCTTCCCTTTATCTCTCTACATCACCACTTGGGTAAAAATCCAGCCAACGTTTCCTATAGAATCTCTGTAATGTCTTTTTTCTCCAACTAATTTTATCCTTTTTTAGATTAGGAATATTACATGCCAGATGAAAAAAATACCTGGGCAACCTCAAGCAGATGAAATAGTACTTATAAATATGGGAGACGACATTAGTAGACTATGTTTTAGTGGATCATTAGTAGACTATGTTGAAATGGTCGGTTGGGTCTTAAAGGCCTTAAATAAGGGATAATTTCATAAACCTCCACTTAGGTTTCTGATTATTTCACTGCATCCCTTCAGGTCTCAAAAATTACACTAGCCTCCCTTAAGCTTAATTATCTTGTAATATTTAGACCCAATTTATAATTAAAAAGTGATATTAGGAGAGAGAAGATGATATGATTCCATCATTATTCCTCATCTGCTACATTATTTAATTAATTTAACACCAAACCACATATTAAAGAAAAATACTAAAATTTGTTGTTTATCATTATGGATCAAATCACATATAGTATCAAAAAATAGTATCTCATTTTATATTTTTCATTTAATATGAGATCCAAATTACTCTTTTTAGTTACATACCCATTGTCAAACATGATCAACAACAAATAATAAAAAAAATTGCAACCAAAATATTACAGAGAACAAACTTTAACATTATAAATATTCTTGTCAACATATTAAGGTTAATTGTTGAGTTTTTGATATCATATGTGATTTAATCCCTAATAATAAGCATCCAATTCTAGTATTTTCTTTAATGTTTGGACGGATATTAGATTAATGAAACAATTTAGTAGATGAGAAACAATGATGAAATTATATTATCTTCTCTCTCCTAATATCACTTTTTAATTATTTGTTGGACTTACATGTTACAAGATAATAAACTCCAAGGAAATTAGTGTAAATTTTAAAATTGAAAGAGAAGCCGATGAAATAGTTAGAAACTTCAAGGGAGGTTTCTGAATTTATCCCCTTGAATAAAGCCATATGACCATACGCCACATAGATTCATGACAGCGTATATGATAAATCCGCGGACCAAACTAGTTTCCTGTGAGAAAGAAAGCACAATACCCAACTAAGGAGATGCTTGCCCCAAGAACATAGTACTCTACTTGATTTAGATTAATGTAATTGATGTAACAGTAAAGTCAATTTCTTGGCCAGTATGACATAAAAGTCTTGCACCTACAATCGTTAAGACTGGACCGAAGACTGTCATAGTGATAAAATGCTGGAAAATGCCAGGTGCGATGCACCTGGGGAAATGTTCAAGTGCGGTGCATGTGGATTGTGTGGTGATTAGGTAGATTATGAATGGGATTATCTGGTAGCAGTTAGTTGGCATGTCAAAGGGAAAAATGAGCAAGTGCATGTATTGGTTGAATAACACAGTAGGCAATTGTCTAGGTTCTAAACTTAATCGTGAAACATCTTCGAGAGGAAAAATACTCAATTGTGAAATATATACTGGCTTTTGCCAACAATCTTTAGCATATGTACGTGTAAAGTGTTGGGATCCAAAGCAGAATAAATCACTATTAAAAAATTAAGAACGCAATAATTTAATGACATCAAGTCACAAGTATAAAATATAAACAACACTAGGGGAAAAAGCCCGCGCCATGCGCGGGAGTTTAGTACCTATAATTAAAGATAGTTAATAATTATTATTTAGTATTTTGTAGTATAAGAATTGAAGTATGACAATTTTATTATGTGATATTAAACAGAAAAATCATAAATTACATATTGAGTAAAAAATATAATATGCACTGAAATATAATTATAAAACACAATTAACCACTTTGCGTCTATTCTAATAGAATAAAAGATCTACTTATATCTGCTCATGCACTTTAGGGATATTAAAATTTGTTGTTTAGTTTGAATTTAATTTTGATATGAGTACAATCCACCTCATTATCTTGTCATATAAGTGAGATTTGAACAATTGGCATACTTGAAGAAATCATTGCTAGTGGAATTTCGGTTCTTGCAAGCCAAATTCTTTGATTTATATTGATTCCAAGGGCATATCATCATGAAACATCCACATTGACCAATCAATCAATTATGATTTATTGTATGATTTAGGACATATAGTAAAGCATCTCCTTCTCAGTAGGGGTTACAATAACAAAACATCAGTTTTTGACCTAGTTGCAAAGATATACAATAACTAACATGCTAATCTAGATGAATAGTTATCTCAAAAAAGGACTAAAACATCTTAATCCATCCAATTCAAGAAAACAATTAAAAGTAATGAAGAACATACTTTGGATCTACAGCCAAATACTTTTAAGTAGATAGTTAAATATATTGGCAAATCAAATGGAGTGAAAAATTGCCTAAATGGAATCATCAATAAAGTAGCAAACAATTTGAAAATTACCGTAACTAATAGTTAAAACAACAAAAGAAGTAGATGCAATCTATAAATGAAAAATTTTATGCTGATAAACTTATTCTAAACCACAAATAACAATTAACAAATGTGATCTCCTCCCTATCAAGCCTATCTAAAATGGGCAATTGAATTAAAACACTAAAAAAAGTATTGCATATACAACTTGCAAGATTACAGATTTCTTACAACCAAAAAAGTATATTAGATAAAGAAAACATACCTATTGAAAAAGATGTTGCAAAATAGGAAAGAGGAATAACTAATATAACAACATCTGAATTCAATAGACTACATGATAGGGGAACAAAGTTATAAGTAAATGAAATGAATTTGAATAGATGGGGGTTACTATGGTAACGGCTAAGAAACCAAACAAACTTCTCTACTAATCAGTATTAATTGTGTCTTAACATCTATATATCATAAGTTTGCAAATAATTGACGAGAAAGGCTTTAAGAAATTAAGAGACTTGGATGTTAATCCAATTAAATGATATTGGCAGTGGGGGAATGGTTGCCTATGTTTTGTTTGATTTAATGATAGGACGTCACATTGTGCTGACACTTAAATGTTGAATGATCAGGGCAGCATAATCCCATGCCGTTTTCAACTTAGATTCATGATATTTCACCAACAATTTAGTATACAAACCCCTTGTTTTAGGGTTTTTTTCTTACACAGGATGAATGAGAAAGAGTCTATTCTTGATTCTCTCTCCCTCTCTATTATAAATGAGGGTATTTTGGGTATTCGACCTACAGCCGGTAACTCAGCCGGTTAAGAAGTCAATTTCCACTTTAGTTATGAAGTTTAGGATGTTTATGTGTAGGTTTCTAAACGATAGGGAGGTAAGGTGTCTTTTTCACGAAACCATAAGGGTTCCGTATATTTTGCCCTTTTATCTATTGCTGTGAGAACCAAATGACTATTGTTGTAAGTCCTTTTCACTCCCGCCCAGAGTGAATTGTTGGAATGGCCGAGTAAGTTCATTATTGCTTAAAACTTTTGAGCATTGCACTGAGTCAATCCAAGATAATCAGAATCCAATGAACTGGCCACCGAACAAAAAAAAATGCAAATGAATAGATTCATAAAGGAAAAAGGCATCCTTTGGTTTGCATTATACATACTTTATCTATTATCAGTGTACAAAAAACTAATCTTTAATTAAATACATACAATAAATATTCATAAAATAACTAAACTATCCAGTCATTGAATGGGAGACCCACTAGTTACCACAGCAATTGGGTCCATTTACCACATGTTATTCTCACGGCCAACAATCACCCATTAGATTTTGAGCCCACAACCATTGGAAAAACAGCCCAAGCCCTTCCTATCAGGTAAATTATGAGCTTGCGCAAAGAGTAGGGGTGTGCATTCGATACAAATTCGATTATTAGGTTATTTAAATTTGATTATTTCACTTGTAAAATTCTAAACCATTTTCAATTTTGAAGGGAATAACCGAATTCAATTCAGTTAAACGGTCATGAAATTGGTCATAACTGAATTGGATAGTAATTTTCACATAATTAAATGGGACTCACTTGTGTAGTTGTATAGACTTAGTCATTTATAATTTATTAATGATGTATTGCGTTACACTTACATTTATTCATATTTTTTATATAGTTTAAATGCTTAATTTACAAATAATTTTATTGCTTTCAATGGTGAATGCTAATACACTAATATATTGATATGCATTTCATATACATTCGTTTAGATTGGTTAATCATAGTACTTAGTTGTCTACATTTAAACAAGATTAGTGATTAGAGAATATAAATTCACATATTGTATATGTAATATAAATTTAGAGTATACTAATACTTGCAAATTAAAAGTTACACATTCAAATTTTTAATAATCCAAACTTGAATGATAAACCAATGTCTAAATAATAATTACTAATTATTTTTAATATTTAGTATTACACTTATACTTATTATCTAATCCTAGTTATGTATAAAATGGTAAGTATTATTGTTATGTATTATTGTATATGTGTATTATTATAATCATATAACAAATACTAAAATAGTATATTATACATCATTATATATATATATTTTTTATTATTATTATAGGTACATGATAATACTATATACTATCTATTATTAATAGCCTTTACCTGTATAATGTATTAATAGCATATAGCATATATCTATATAATATATAATTTTATAAACAAATTTAATATTCGAATGCAGTAATACAATACCTTATTTCGTTTTACCGAATTTGAATTCGAAATCAATTATTATCAAGTTGAAAATCTCATTACCTATTTCATACCATATTTGAATTCAGTGAATTTAGTAAATACCAAATTTGTACCAAATACCAAATACCCGATTTCAAATTACCAAATTAAATTTGAAATTGGGTATGAATTTGGTACATACCAAATTTGTTCACCCCTAACAAAGACTGCAAGGTGTCTGCTATATACACAAATCTGTGAAGGCACTATTTAATCTTTTTTGCTTCAACAACTTTTTAAAACCTAATAAATATGTCGATAATGCAGAATGACGTACTTTGTCAAATTATTATGCAAGTTTAGATTTAAAAAAAAAGGATCTAAATAGGATGTGCATGTTATTTTTTCCTCCTTTTTTTGACGAATTGCCAAAGTGTAATAGTTAAATAACTGCATTCATAACTTGAATTTTAGTACCCCGCCAAATTTTTTTTATAGAAGTACATTTTAAGTACACATTTTCTATGTATGTAATAGTTTAATAATTATAATAAAAAATTGAAATTTATCACCACGGACATTGACTTTTATAATAAAATTAAATGTTTAGAGTAATTCAATTAGTTATTTTGCATAAGATCATTATAGTTTTTCACAATCGTACCTTCCTCTCTTTAATGAAACTGTAAAAGAAAAAATGCACTTTTCATCCTCAAAGGTTGGGTTGATAACCAATTTCATTCTCAAAGTTTCACCAAGAATACATTTCATCTTCAAAGTTCCTGAATTTTGGCCAATTAGGGACAATTGACAGAATAACACTCCATTTGGACGGAAAGCTGCACGTAAGAAGCATGCCCCGTTAGAACCAACTTTGCACCCAACAAAAAACGAGTAAAACCTGTTCTTGCTTCATTTATGTCCTCTCCGCTCCTCTACTTGTTGTAGTCATAAAAAAATTTCTAGCCACCCTTACCATGCTAAATCTAGTCATTTGCTGGCAAGAAGGTTGACATAAATGGTCCACATCTACTTATTTATGGGTTATAGATGACTTGGATTTGAGTATCTATCCAAATGCATTAAATTATCCCAGCCCATTTAATTTAATTTAATTTTTATTTTTTACCTAACAAAAAAATATATAATAGAGGAAACCCTATTTGCAAAAATAGAGGAAAGCCAAAAAAAGCTGGTAGGTTGTTGTTTCTTTATCTTGTATAGAAATTACCAAATGTTTATAACTTTAATTTTAGGGATAATTTCAGAAACCTCAGAGGAGGTTTTTGACTATTACAGGTAGGTCCCCTCTAATTTAAAAGATTACACCTACCTTCTCTACCATTAGCATTTCAGTAACAATATAAACCCACTATACTAAATTTGACCTAAAACCCCTAAAATACCCCTTTGTTAGTTAGAACTCACTCATGAATTTCTTCCACATCGTGACTATTGCAATCGGCATAACTACCACCCTAACGAAGTCAATAAGCCACTTTAACTTAATCCTCATATTCTGATAATTTCGAAAGCCCAACTTTGCAGCTCTAAAGTTTCCTGTGCAAATCAATTATGACAATTAACATTTGCATTCAACTTAATCTTTATCTTCAAATTTTTTTGCCTGAATTTTGCATCTAAATTGACCAATGTCATTATTCAAACAATCAAAATGGATGCAACCTTGTTGATGCTAAAATAATCTAACCCACCAAAAATACCAACATGGAGCAACCAAAAACAACATTAGAGACCACATTCTATGCTTTTAAGCAAATTTGATTATAGTGCTTATATACCAAAATTCTTTTTTTTTTTTTTGCACAATTGGTATAATAGTGTAATCTTCCTCAATCTATGTTTCTTTTTTAGTTATCATTTTTATTTTCTTGTTTATACTCTGTATCACCACCATTCTTTTCATCTTCATTTAGTTTGACAATAAATATGCTTTGACAACTTGTCATTTAGCAATTTCAATTCAATAATACTTACAAAAAAGGAAAACAAAAAAAAAAAAAGAGGATCTATTTCCATGATAATGAGGATTCGGAATGTATTAGATGGTTGTGTAGATGGCGACTATAGAAAAAAATTGGACTATGAAATACAGGAGAGAAAGGATAAGAGAAAGGATCGAAGAGAGAGAATAAGAGTTTGTTTTATGTGGTAGCCATTCTTTTAAAATGAAAGATTAGTCTTAGTTGTAGGCTTTTTAGAAATTATCAATAAGTGAAGGATATTATAGCCATTTTACTGCATGAATGGAGAATAGTGTAATTATTCAAAACTAAGGGAGGTGAGTGAAATTGTCAGAAACCTTAGGGGGAGGTTTTTGAAATTATCCCTTTCATTTATCTTGTTCAAATATTATCACCCCTTTATAACTTCTTTTTTAACCTTCTCTAGAAATGAAAAAAATACTAGCTATGCATGGGATTCTTTATGGCCTTCTTTTATTTCCCATAAACTATCAGCTATTTGTTGCTTTCGTCCATTTGAAAAAACTACTAGTTATTTATGGGTATGATTTTCAGTTCCAACCTAAAATAGGCATTATATAAAAAAACCACTAGCTGTTTTTATCTTCATGCTGATTTACATGTCAATAAGGTAAGAAGGAAAATGTTGGTAGAGTTTTTTGCCTTAAATTTTAACAATCCGAAGTAGCAACCAAACTGGATATTGTAAACAAATTAATATAACCAACTAAAACGATCAAAAAAGAAGAGGCATAGGCTTGTCAAAAGTGCATTTGAAGTGGTCCTTGACATGGCTCCTACTGAATTTGGACCATAAACAAAATAAAGCAATGGTACAAAATTCAGAATCCAAAAGTTATAACACTAGTGTCTGCACTTCCGAACGGGTTTTATCCCTTTTTTGTTGGTTCTAACAGAACATACTTCTCACATGCAACTTTCCATCCAAATTGAATGTTATTCTGTCAATTGTCCCTAATTGGCCAAAATTCAGGAACTTTGAGGATGAAATGTATTCTTGGTGAAACTTTGAGGACGAAATTGGTCATCAACCCAATCTTTGAGGATGAAAAGTGCATTTTTCCCTTTGATTTTATAAGTTTAGCAAATTACAATATCAGCATTTACGAATTCTATCATGTTTACAGTAGACATATTTGTTATTTTCCCCAAAGGCAACACTATTAAATCAGCTAATTGACCCCAAATGAATAAATTGGGAAATCCATCATACTATTGTGAGGTATTTAAAAACTAATTCTTTTGATGATACAATAAGAAAAATTTTGTGAAACAAAACTTTAAAGTAAAATATCCTGAAAACACAGTGTAGACATAAATATTGACGTAAAATTGAACGTAAAAAATGCAATGCATTTTCTGTCCGGCCCTAAAAGCTCTTGGAGTACCGCCAATGATCTGGCGATTTCCGCGATTTCTCCCTCCTGATTTCCTTGTCTACTTCAATAGCTTGCTCAAGCTCTTCTGCACTGGATTCTCTACATTTCAATTCTTTGACCGGAATACCGTACTTGCTAGCTTCATCAAGAATAGCACTTTTTTGGGGGTTGGTGGGACTGTAAACAACTTCATGGGTGTAAGTCCCTAATTTCCTCAGTACCCAAACGCACCGAACATCAGATGGTTCATCTGATAACACTCCAATAGGATTATCTCCAATTATTCTCATCTTGCCTCTTAAGTCACCATTTACCATATCATTCCATTGATTCTTGAAAAATTTGAATTGATCGGAATGCTTCTTGATATCTTTCTTGATATATGGGATCTGATTTCGTGTAGCCAATTTCATTTGGATCCCAAGCTCTTGTATCTTCTGTGAATGAGTCTCTTGTTGGTTCAGCAACCATGCAAGATGGAGCAATATGGGTTTCAGTGTAGGATAGTCATCCCTTAAGCTCATAGGAGTGATCATTTTCGTTGATATGCAGACACAAAGAAACAACTGCTTCTTGTTTTTTGTTTTTTGTTGATATAGGGAGGGAAAAAAACTCCTTGATACTGAATCTTGAGAGATCAAGATTCGAAATAGGGGGAGAGTTGAACTTGAAAGGGGATGGAAATTGGAGAAGAGAAAAGGTTTCTCTGTATCAATACTTAATGAAGATGAAGAGAGATAGAAGAGGGGAAGCGAGAGGAAGGTGTTTGCAGAAGAAAAGTTTGGATTACAGAGAGTATAAGAATGATGATTTTGTTTAATAAGCAGAGAATTGTAGTAGAAAGTATGTGGTAGTAAGAAAGAAATGTAGATAAAGATGTATAGTCGTCCTCAGCTTTGGTTTGGATTCTGTTTTGAAAATAAGCATCAAATACCACCGTTTCTATTAAAGTTCACTCCCAAATCCTAATAAGTTGTGATTTTTAATTAATACAATTTCCAAAGTTGTGATTTTTTGGTTGCAAGTACAAAATGTGTCAGGAAGAGATATAATTGGCCCCTTACTAAAGCTATTTCATAACACCATAAATTAAACGGGACAGAAGTTATGGTTAATTATCTTCTAATCCTAATGGTTATATGACTGAAACAAGTTTGCGATTGTGAAGCTTTTGAACTTGTCTTCATGGTATGGGAACGAATTCTAGGGAAAAGAGCTGCCTGATGAGGAAAACACAATCTTTACTTAAATACTACTCTACTAGGTAGCTGTACTTCTTATGGAGTCAATACATGTGTTTGTGGGATAATTTTAGAAACCTCCTGTGAGGTTTTGTTACAATTTCACAGGTTTCTGTGAACTTTTGAAAATCTCATATGCCCCTCTTATTTGGAATAATTTTGTAATATATCAGTCTAATTTTGCAAAATGTGAAATAAAAAACTGTTTTTGGGATAGAGAATTGAATTTTGTACCAAGAATGCTCTTTTTATTTCCTCCAACAATTTTTCTAAAGAAAATATTATGTCAATTAAAAGTTGAAATACAAAATTAAATAAATAAATAAATAGGGCATAGGTGAAATTTTATGCATAATGTAGCATTTACAGTAGCAACCTTAAGATGATTAGAAGCACCAATGGCTACTTCTTGTTACGGCTAATTTTCATGCTAACTGAACAGAATAAAAGTCCAACATCTAAGCCATGTACTATTGTATTTAGTAGTTTATGTTGCAACTAATTCCCTTTATATCACTCAATGGCTATTTGTCCACATCATAAACATATTATTTCCATGATCAATAATAAAAAGTATTAAAAAAAGTGTAGGTTTTATGTTACTTGTCCACCTACAACTGATTATAACCTAAACAATATCATCTAAGCATGATCAGAACATGTACCATGTAAATTATTTATAACCTACACATGTACCATGTACCATGTTGTTACGAATTAAATTCACATCTCTACCGTCTAAATCTACACCTTTAATGTATTAATCACCTGTGCCATGTAAATTGATTACTTATGCTATTAGTATTAAAAGTTGTATCTTGTGCAGATTTAAGATGGTGGGATGCGGATTTAACCCCTCCTTATTCATTCTTTATCACTTGTTAAAATAGAACATATGAGATTAAAATCACAACCATCTTGTCACTTGCCTACCAATTATTGATCATGAATTCATTAACCTAAAATGTGCCATGACTCACGAGTAGATATAAGATATAACCAATTTGATGTCATGTATGTCTTGTCAGAATAACGTGCCTTTGTACACCCAATTTTCTAAAGACAGTCGAATAAGTTTTTTGATTCAGGTTAATTCTGTTTTTTGTCATGGAGTGTAGAGAAATTGCAGGGAGATCTTCCCAGTCCAGCTTGAAGAAAGAAGAAGGCATGTTCCAGTTTACAAAGAAGGCGCGATTGATCAGCTTGAAGAAAGGAGAAGGCGCGACGTTAAAACCACGCCTTTTCCTAGCACAACTGAATTGTGCTTCTGTTATGAGCAAGTGGAGCTGATTATTCTAGAATCCCACGTGTCCTTACCTTATTGGCCTGTTTAGAAGTTAGTTAGTCCGGAAATGGCCATAAAGGCTCAAAGGCTCCTAGTAATAGCTAAGTTTTGTCATTTTTTCCAATTGGTTGTAAAACGAGACTTGGCTCTGCCAATCTCCCTCCTCTCCCTCGCACATTTTTTCCTTCATTCTTTCCCCTTCACTCTGAATCCGTTGTTTCTGTTTCTGTAATTGATTTCCCAAATTTTTAGTGAGAAGTTGAATTCATTATTTTCCTTCAATTTCCTGTTCCATTCAATTTCTTGTTAAGAACTAGTTCATTGCTGCTGCAAATAATCTATCACCATTGCTGTAATCTGGTTCTATACCATAATAGTGGTATCAGAGCTTAGCTACGAGCCATTGGGATGACAAAATCACACGATGAGGTGTTAAGGAAGGATCTATCTGAGCTAGGCAATATGGTCAAATATCTGGAGCACAGACAAGAGTGCACAGAGAGAACCTGATAAGAGTTTATTTTACGTATTTTTAAGTGCATTTTATTAGTTAATTTTGAGTTGATTATTTAGTTTTATAAATAAAATGAAGAGGTTTTTGGTAAAATTATATATTTTTGGTAAAAGTGGATAATATTACATTTCTATTGATTTTAATGGTAAAAACTTCATTTTTATGCAGGAATGATGATTCAATCACCAAAGGATGTCAAATGAGGTAAAAAATAGAGATTTGGTGATGAATTCAAGTGGCAACAAGAAGAATGAAGTGAAAAACGTTCAAGTGAGGAAATGCAATACAAGTCAGTTTTGACACTCTTCAGTATTTTGACCATATCTGGAGCTACACTTATCGGATGGAGGTGATCGTTATACCATTTTAAAGCTAAGAAAGAGACCTACAATTCGTATGAAGACATCAAAATCCATTTCTGCCATCTTCATGGGAAAAACGTTGGAATACAGAAGCTGCATTCTGTGGTCGGAAGTTAAAACAGAGGTTTGAACATGACAGTATTTCGATCATATCTTAGGCTACAAAGCTCTGATTTGGATGATTCTTGAAGCATTGGAAAGCTAACTCAAAGGGCTACAACTTTTGTGTTTTGCACAAAAGCTAGTTTGGCCTTTATCATGGAGAAAATCTCAGTTGAAATAAGGCCAGAGTGAAAACGCGAGTAGACAAAACGCGAGTTTATGCCGCGTTCTGTGTAGGCGCGTTTTATAGCCGAAATTCTGCAATTTGACTCAGTCAATTCTCTTGTGTTCATACCACTTTCCAGCTATAAGATGCAAGGGAATTCGGTGCACATGCTTCTGCAATAAAAGAGAAGACCAAATGAGTGTGGACAAAAAGGAAACATCATATCTTTGACTTCTTTTTACAAAATCTGAGTGGAGGAAATTATGAAGTGAGAGGAATGGAATTTCTACCACCTTTTATGCAGAAACACAGGGGAGAAGCCTGGCATCACCATACGTAGCTAGTTTTCCTTCTTGCAACAAGTCTTCTCTCTAGTTAAGAGTTCTTAGAGAAGCATTTGGTTTTTCACTTGTAACCATCTTGTACAAGAACATTGCAGGAATTGGAGAGCTTTACCTTCAATTGGCTAAGCTTTCTTTTACCTTTCTTATACTTGTACTTAATGATGTTTTGCATTAATAAACTTGTGAGTTTGATTGTTAAATCATTCATGAGTAGCTAATTTCCTTTATCTAGGGAGTAGATGAAGCTTATGGCCAAATGATATGAAGTGATTGTGATTTATGCTTGTTATGTCTTGTATTAACTTATCTACTTGTGTATGTTGGATTACTTGTTGTTGCTTGATCACCAATAGCAGGTTTATAGTTGTTTTTACTCATTGAGAAATGGTAAAAATAATGGAATGACATAAGTAGAGCTTGAGTAGTATATTCATGAGAATAGAAATACATTCAAGTGGATAAAATCTATATTTCAGGTATGCACAAAACAGATTTAGTATTTTCCAAGAGATTAGGAAAAACTAATCTGTTTTAACCCATTATTATCATGAAAATGTGATTTTGGTATTGTTGGAAATGAATCCTTGGTTAAACAAGAGCAGTAACAAGTGTTAAATTCATTCGTTTTAGATCTTTTGTGTTATATGTGGAATCTACATCCCTAGATCTTAATATTTAGTGAATTCTACTTCTATTGTGAAATTGCATTTATCTATTTAAGAATTTTTGTAGTTGAATTAAAATCTGAAGTTTCTGCTCAAATTAATTGTAAGTCTAAATAATAGAGTAAATTAGTATCTAATAATTGTTTTAATTGCTCCTCGTGGGATCGACCCGATACACATCTTGTACTACAATTGCGACCTGTATACTTGCAGTCCAACGGGTGTAAATTCGGAATTAAACTTGCACTTAAAGTAAAAACCCGTCAGAACCCTTAAAAATCTAGACCAAAAGTATGAAAGTATGATGTCTATGATGGCACAGATGATGGCAAAGTTCAATGACAAGGACAAAGAGGCGGAAAGTAGCAGCTCCATAGGAGGACCCAAGGAAGGAGGCAGGAAGGGAGAAACACAAGGGGAAGGCCATGGCAGATCAGATTGGAAGGAGAGCAGATCCTATACCAGAGTACCTAAGATAGAGTTGCCTAACTTCACAGGAGATAATCCAAGGGAATGGATCCGTAAAGCTAACAAGTTCTTCAAGATCAATAGAGTGGAGGAGAACATGAAATCTGAGATTGCTGAGCTGTACCTGAGAGACAAAGTAGACACCTGGTTCCATGGGGTGTTCAGTGGCAGGGGAACCATTCCATGGACTGAATTGGCCACTGCTCTGTGTGAGAGATTTGGAGAGGGCACTCCAGAGGAAACTATTGAAGAATTCAACAAACTGAGGCAGGGAGGATCTGTAGCAGACTACCTGGAGAAGTTTGAGCTGCTCAAAGCACTGGTAATGCCTTCCCTCCCTCATTTGGCTGATTCATATTACAAGGCATGTTTCTTGAGTGGCTTAAAGGAGGAAATAGTCAATATGGTTAAAATGGCCAAGCTCCTAACTTTGGCTGATGCAATAGAAGCAGCCAAGCTACAGGAAAAAAACCTAAAAGCCATACAGAAAATTCACAAGCCCCTACCTAACACCCTCCAGTCACACAAATCCCTTTTTCACCCACAGAACCATAACAAATGGAACCCCTCCACTTCCAGAACCTCAGATAAATCTCCCACAAATAGCTACCAAAATCCAAACAACAACACAAACCAGCTCAAAAGGGTCACCCCTAGTGAGTTTAATATCAGAAGAGAGAAGAGACTGTGTTATAAATGTACTGAACCATACACTCTTGGCTACGTATGTAAACAATCACATATCCACCTCTTGCTAGTAAATGATGAAAATGAGGACCCTGTAGCAAATGAAAGTGAGAAGGAAGCTGAACCTGATGTTTTCTGTGACTGCATTGAGGGCAAGTTGGGGGATGAGCACATAGAAGTTTCTGTCCATGCTCTAGCAGGAGGAAGTGAGCACAAAACTATCAGACTGAAGAGGATAATAAAGGGGAGAGCTGTCACTGCACTAATTGATAGTGGCAGTACTCACTGCTTCCTAGATGAGCAGCTAGCTAGAAACCTGAAATTGGACAGTAGTGGACCTCCCTAGTTGTTAATGTAGCTAATGGGGAGAAGGTACAGTCTAGAAGTCTAACTAAGCCTGCAGTAGGGAAGATGCAAGGCTATGAGTTCTAGCACCAGTTTAACACACTGAAGTTGGAGGGATGTGATATGGTGCTAGGAGTAGACTGGCTTGCCAAATTCAGTCCCATGGAGTTTGACTTCAAGGGGTTGAGTATGAAGTTCAAGAGGAAAAACAGCAGGTAGAATTGAAGAGAGAGAGTGATCAGGTGCAACTAAGGTTGATAAAAGGAAGTAGATTGCACAAGTGGGCTAGGAAATAGGCCTATGGAATTTTGGCACAACTGAGTGCAGTAAATGAAGAGGTGCATGATAGTGATAATATATCCCCAGAGATAGAAGGAGTATTGCAGGATTTTGATGAGGTATTCAAGGAACCTTAAGGACTGCCCCCTGAGAGGAGTCATGATCATTCCATTATCCTTAAAGAGGGATCCAAACCTTTCCAGATCAAGCCATACAGATGTCCCTATGTTCAGAAGACTGAAATTGAGAGGCTGGTGCAGGAAATGTTGGGAAATGGTATCATTCAGCTCAGCAACAGCCCCTTTGCATCTCCTGTCCTGCTGGTAAAAAAGAAGGATGACACCTGGAGATTCTGTGTTGACTATAGACAGTTGAATGAGCTGACAATCAAGAACAAATACCTAATACCCCTTATTGATGAACTTTTAGATGTGTTGAATGGTTCCAAGTTCTTCACCAAGATAGACTTAAGGGCAGGGTACTTCCAGATCAGAGTCAAGGCTGAAGATATTCCCAAGACTGCATTTAGAACTCATCAGGGGCTCTATGAGTTCAAGGTGATGCCATTTGGGTTGACCAATGCCCCTGCTACTTTCCAAGGCTTGATGAACCAGGTGTTCCAAAAGCAGCTGAGAAAGTTTGTACTGGTGTTTTTTGATGATGTCTTGGTATACAGCTCAAGTTTACAGGAGCATTTTAAGCATGTTACAGAGGTTCTGAACATCCTCAGAGAACAACAACTGTATGCCAAAAGGAGCAAATGTGCCTTTGCACAGACACAAGTGGAATACCTAGGGCACATCATCTCAGCTGAAAGGGTGAAAGTTGACCCTAGGAAGATTGAAGGTATGATGAAGTGGCCTAAACCAGAAAATGTAAAACAGCTGAGGGGATTCCTAGGCTTGACTGGGTACTATCGAAGATTTGTTAAGGGATATAGCAGTATAGCTAGGCCATTGACTGCACTGCTGAAGAAGGACAGCTTCTAATAGGGGACAGAAGCTGAAGAAGCATTTCAGAAGCTCAAAGGAGCCATGTGTGACACACCTGTACTGGCCCTACCTGACTTCAACAACACCTGTACTGGCCTTACCTGACTTCAACCAACCCTTTATAATTGACACTGATGCCTATTACAATGGAATAGGGGCAGTATTGATGCAGAACAGGAGACCATTAGCCTATATCAGTCAAGGTTTGGGGCCAAAGAATATGGGATTATCTATCAATGAGAAAGAATTATTGGCTCTAGTGACAGCAGTCTCCAAGGGAGGCATTACCTGGAGGGTCAGCACTTCATCATTAACATTGATCATCAGAGCTTGAAGTACTTATTAGAACAAAGGATCACCACTCCCCTGCAGCAGAAATGGTTAACTAAGCTCATGGAACTGAGTTATAAGATCCATTACAGGAAAGGCAAGGAGAATGTGGTAGCAGATGCCTTGTCCAGGAGAGGTGATCAAGGCTTGGAGTGCACTGTAATAACTACCATAGTACCAGAATGGATCAAAGAAGTGATTAGCAGCTACCAAGGGGATGACTGGGCGCAGAACAGCATCAAAGAGGTGTTATTGAAACTAGACCAAATTCCCAACCTCAGTTACCAAAATGGTGCACTGAAGTTCAAAGGGAGAGTAGTTGTGGGATCTAGAGGAGAGATAAGGAAGAGGCTGATCAGCACCCTACATGACTCCCAATCGGAAGGACATTCTGGCATACAAGCAAGCTTCATGAGAGCCAAGCAATTGTTCTACTAGCCAGGCGTGTACAAAGACATTAAGATAGTAATTCTGGAATGTGATGTCTGTAGGAAATGCAAGGATGAACATGTGTCCTATCCAGGGCTACTGCAGCCCCTACCAGTTCCACAGCACCCTTGAAGCCATGTTACTATGGATTTCATTGAGGGATTGCCTAACTCTGAGGGGAGGGATACCATTATGGCAGTGGTGGACAGGTATACCAAATATGCCCATTTTCTGAGCATCTCACATCCTTTTGATGCCCCAAAGATTGCCAGAATATTCCTGGATGGAGTAGTCAAGTTACATGGAGTACCCCAAAGAATGCTATCAGACAGGGATAGGATCTTTACTAGTCAATTTTGGAGTGAATTGTTTACATTGTTGGGAGCTAAGCTGGACCTCAGTAAAGCTTACTATCCACAGTCTGATGGCCAAACTGAAAGAGTAAATCAGGTACTGGAGATGTACCTCAGATGGTATTCATATTTAGAACCAAAGAAGTGGAATCATTGGTTGACTATGGCAGAATGGTGGTATAACACCAGCTATCACACAGCCATCCAAATGACTCCCTTTGAAGCCCTATACAGGCAGGCACCCCCCAACTGGCTCTGGGACCATACACTCAGGCTAAGGTGGCTGTAGTTGGGGACTACTTGAGGGAGAGGCATAAGGTTGACATTACTCTGAAACAGAACCTGAAGCAGGCTCAAGAGAGGATGAAAAGATATGCTGATAAGAGGAAAAGTGAAAGGAAGTTTGAAGTTTGAGATTGGGTGTACTTGAGACTACAGCCTTACAGGCAAGGTTCAGTGGCTATGAGAGGCAACACCAAGTTGTCAACACGATACTATGGACCCTATGAGGTGGTAGAGAAGGTTGGGGAGGTTGCATACAGGTTGAAGTTGCCAACAGGTTCCAAGATACACCCTGTTTTCCATGTCTCTCTACTGAAGAAAAAGGTTGGGAACCAAATTACACCTGTCTTGCAGCTACCAGAGGTTGATGGAAAGGGGCACTTGAGGGTCGAACCAGTTGCAGTGTTAGATAGAAGAATAGTCAAGAAAAGGAATGCAGCTACAGTGCAATGGCTGATTCATTGGTGGGGAACAGATCCAGCAGAGGCAACATGGGAATTTGCAGAAGAAATTGGGGAGCAGTTCCCTCAGTTTCAATCTTGAGGACAAGATTTTTTTAAAATGAGGAGGCTTTGTCATGGAGTGTAGAGGAATTTGCAGGGAGATCTTCCCAGTCCAGCTTGAAGAAAGAAGAAGGCGTGTTCCAGTTTACAAAGAAGGCGCGGTCGATCAGCTTGAAGAAAGGAGAAGGCGCGACTTTAAAACCACGCCTTTTCCTAGCACAACTGAATTGTGCTTCTGTTATGAGCAAGTGGAGCTGATTATTCTAGAATCCCACGTGTCCTTACCATATTGGCCTATTTAGAAGTTAGTTAGTCCGGAAATGGCCATCAAAGGATCCTAGTGATAGCTAAGTTTTGTCATTTTTTCCAATTGGTTGTAAAAGGAGACTTGGCTCTGCCAATCTCCCTCCTCTCTCTCACACATTTTTTCATTCATTCTTTCCCCTTCACTCTGAATCCATTGTTTCTGTTTCTGTAATTGATTTCCCAAGTTATTAATGAGAAGCTGAATTCATTATTTTCCTTCAAATTCCTGTTCCATTCAATTTCTTGTTAAGAACTAGTTCACTGCTGCTGCAAATAATCTATCACCATTGATGTAATCTGGTTGTATACCATAACATTTTTTCCTTTTATTTGTCGTAAAAATGTTTTATGTCAAATTGTGTCTTTAGTAACACCAAAGAGAAATGGTACTGTAGTCAATCCGCAACACCTTCTATCAGCAATAGGTCCTAATATTCTTTCTATCAAGGGAGGTATATGAGCATTTCAAAAGTTTGGGGGGGGACAAGTGAAATAGTCATAAATCTCGTAAACTTAATTACTCATTTTTTTCTCTCCTATTTAGCATGCCTAATTAAAACAAATTAATGAGTCGTATGGATATTCGGGTTTTACCCATGTTCATATTCAACTCTTCACTAACCAATTTTTTTTTCATAATTTCTCTCTTTTAACAACTTAATCATTTTAAATAAATTTTAATTATATTTTGTTACATTTTTCTCTCTCTTCTAACAAACTTTATTATTATTATTATTTTTATAAATTGACTTGATTTATTTTATCCATATATATCATTTTATTTGGTGTTATTTTAATTGTTACTTCATTAAAGTTGCTAGAAACTTCCCTTCCTGAAGAAAATATGATTTGGCATCTTTGATATTTAGTTGAATAAAGACGCATAGTTTTCGGCTTTTAATTATATATAAAGTTAATAATCTATTCAAAGATTAATACACTACTTGAAAACTTAGATACAAAATATCAGTATTCACAAATATATAAGAAAATTATTTTTCTTTTGAACTCTTCATGCTTACATAAATTCACAACTAATACTAATATAAAAAGAAACCTTGCTACAGGTTGAAATGCTTGTATGGCAATTGGTCATGATAGTCAAATCCCATGTTTGAAGTCATCTAGAAAACTGATGAAGCTTACAGAAAGAAACCAACTACAACCAAGAAGTCACCAGAAGGATTAGCACTGCTCTTCCTGATCTGATTACCTCGATCCAATACCTTCTTTTCCTTCTCGTCCATAGGAGCCATAAGTTGTTCAAGTTCATGGAACTCCAAATCTTCAACACGGGGCACATTTCTCAACAAGCTTGGCATCATCTTTGAATCTGCAGTTAAAAGCCCCTGCTTTTTCCCCACTTTCCTTAAAATCTAGTTCTTCTTGATTGGCTTAATTCTTTTGGCTTCGTCCCGCAAACAAATCACATGCTGGAACCTTTGCAGATATTTCGGACTTCTTCTTGATCATCATACCGGAACTCTCATTTTCTTCTTCTTCTTTATCATGCCTCACAGGCAGTGATAAAGACAATGGCAAATCCATCTGATTCTGATCACACCCGTTCCTCTTTTTACCACCAAGCATATATTGTACTTCTTGATGATCATCATATCATGCATGATTAGTGCTTTAACATTTGAGCTATGTCCGAACTCTGACGAAAACAGATGAATCTTGAGGAATTATCAATGTAATTCAGCAATGTTATTGAAAGAAAATGGGAGAAAGAGAGCGAATGAGATGGAGAACTGAATAAAAGGGGGATTTGTTGAAACTGAACGAAATTGATTTTACATAAAGAAACTACACATAAACAAGCACTCCAAACATGACAGTCTCAATAACAACAGAATAGTTCTGTTGAATTGGATTTTCAAACGCTAAACTATAATCAACTGGGCTCTGGGAGGTAGTTTCCTTTGAAGCTCCTTCGCACTTAGTAAAGCAGCTTCCCTGTTCCATGGCATTGGACAGAGCTCTTCATTCCATGATGTTCGAGTATAACGAGGAATTCGGCAATCAACTATGATCTTCTCTAGTGAGATGGCAGTCTCGAGCAAATAATTGGCAAGTTGAACATCGGTCTTGATCCCAGCCCAACCAACAAATTCGATCACGTTGAGACACTTGTGACTGTATCTCCTTGCTTGCTCTTCCCACTCCTTCTCACACACGTCTAACATTCCTTGGTTTCTAAATACTTCTGGATTTGATAAGGTTTGGTGTCTTGTTGCCCAATCAATGTCATACTTCAATGTCAACTTAATTAGTCCAGGTGATGCACCTATGATGGAGCTGAAGAAGAGAGCACTTTCATCGGCAACTGCTACAAATTTCAATTCCATGTGCTTAAGGTTGCTGAATTCCGGAAAATTAGATGGAAAACCTACGCATCTTGCTGAACCCTACACTCGAGATGTTAAAAGCAGAAGTTAATGGTTAAAAGCAAACCAGCACCAGCGAACAATTTAGGAAACAAAGACAAACAAGTAGCAAAGAAATAAAAATGCAGAAACTGTTAAACGATATTACCGTGAACCTCAGATCCAATTCTAGTTTCTCCAGCCGAGAGAGATACAAAGAACTTGGAGAATTGATGATGAACTTCTCACAGTATTGATTACTAAAGGAAACTAAAGCGAGTTCTGGAACTTCTATTAGGCATATGTTTATCCTTGGCCCGGCGTATTTGAAAGATACAAGACTTGCAGCTGAAACCTCAACATTCTGCAACTTCTGGCAATATCCAATCTCCAAGTGCTTCAACTTGAGTGACTGACCCGAAACTCTGAAGTTTTGCAGAGAGGAAGAATTTTCCACCGTTAGTTGCTCGAGGAAAGGACATGTTGATAAGTGTTGTGAATGATAGATATTTCAAAAGATTTCATTATGTTTGTTATGATAAGAGTTTATCTGACAAAGCTTTCCAAACGTCTGTTCCTATTCTGAGGGAGAATTTTTTCAAAGACAAAATTTTGATAAGGCTTAAAAGGCAAAGTCAGAAGGCTAGCTGATATGTTTTAGCCAAAGGAATTGTTCACGTGCTTGCTTTGACTATGTCAAATGTTTCGGCTTGCACAATAGAGGATAGACCTCTGACCACTTCAAATGCTAAATCTGGTACGGGATGCATGCTTATTCTCACGGAAAATCAGCTCTCAAAATCCTATTCTCTATCACTCTATTCTGTATCCTGTAGCCTATAAATAGAACCATTTGTCAGGTTCATTTGCACGCTGATCAACGAAGACCACACTTCGTGAACTCCCTCTTCCTTCTCCTTTATTTGCTTTCTTGTTCGTGAACTCTTTCTTTCTTCTCCTCTATTATTTTTCTTTTTATTTTACCTGCTGGTTTTGGAACAAATTTTGCTGGTTCTACATCCCTCTCACAAAATAGAGGAAGACTTGTTTAATCCTGGAGAAACGTTTCGATACTCTGAAATAGTTTCTTAGGACAGTGCTTTCAAGCACGACTCAAGTGTTCAAGTGTTAGCATTGTTGTAACCGTTTATCCAACAATCTAAGAAACTATGGCATCTGACAATGTTAGCACCCCGCAGCCTTCATCAGCAACTGTTGCAGTGGCACTACCATTCGCCAAGCCCTTTCCAGATGTATCCAAAATTGAAATTTTCGCCAATGAAAATTTTAAAAGATGGCAAGAACGTGTGCACTCTCTACTTGACATCCATGGAGTAGCTTATGCGCTCACTGAATCTCAACCTTTTGCAACTGCGGATGCCAAGACTCAAGAAGCATGGCAATATGCCAATAAGGTATGTCGACACACTATCCTTCAAGCACTCTCTAATGAATTATTTGACGTCTATTGTAGCAGCAAAGAAGCCAAGGCAATTTGGGAAGCCTTGGTAACAAAGTTTACTGCCGAAGATGCAACCAAGCAAAAATTCGTCGTAGGAAAATATAACCAATGGCAAATGACTGATGACAAGGAGATGAAAATCCAAATCACTGAATATCAAATGCTGCTAGAGGACTTGAAAAATGAAGACATCAATCTTCCTGAAAAATTCGCTGCTGGCATGCTGATTGAAAAGCTACCTGAGTCATGGGCCGACTATAAAAACAACTTGAAACACAAGGAGAAAAACTATACCATGGATGAGCTCGTGAAACACATCCTCATTGAGGATTCAAGCAAAAGGGAGTTGAGAGCTACCAAGGCAAAGGAGATGGCCTACAAAGCCAATTTGGTGCAAAGCAATAATAAAAGGTACGCCAATAAATCCCAGAACTACAAGCCCAAAAATTTTAATGTCAAGCCTAACAATCCCAACTTTAAGAAGAAGAAAGGCAATTGCTTTTATTGTGGAAAACCAGGACATTATGCAGTCCAATGCAGACATAATAAAGGTGACAGAGCAAATGGTAACCCTCCTAAGATGCACTTAACCGAAGGAGATGATATAATTGCTGCTGTCATCTCTCAAGTGAACATTGCTGCCAATGTCAAAGAGTGGGTGGTAGACTCTGGGGCTACTCGGCACATATGTGCGAATCGAGAAGCATTTTCCTCCTATACTCCTATAGGGGATGATGAAGAAGTGGTCTACCTTGGTGACTCACGAACGGCTAATGTTCTGGGTAAGGGCAAAGTATTCTTGAAACTCACTTCAGGAAAAACTTTGGCTCTCAATGATGTGCTGCATGTGCCTAACATTCGGGCAAATCTGGTTTCCGTAGCATTGCTAGGAAAAGTTGGAGTGAAAGTGTCATTTGAATCTGGAAAGATTATAATGACCAAAAATAATGTATTTGTAGGCAAGGGCTATTGTAATCAGGGACTTTTTGTACTTAATATTTCTAATGTGATCAATGAAAATGCATCTTCTTCTGCTTATATTGTTGATTCCATTTCTTTATGGCATGCTAGATTAGGACATGTTAATATTGGTTATATAAAGAAAATGCAATCATGTGGCCTAATTTCTGGTATTAATGATAATATGGACAAATGTGAAATATGTGCAGAAGCTAAAATAACAAAGAAAAGTTGTATAACTGTCCATAGAGAAACTGAATTATTAAATTTAATTCATACTGATTTAGGTGATTTAAAACAAACAATGACTAGAGGTGGGAAAAGGTATTATGTCACATTTATAGATGACTATTCTAGATATACCAAAGTTTATTTACTTAGAAATAAAGATGATACTTATAATGCCTTTTTATCCTATAAGTCTGAAGTAGAAAATCAACTTAATAAAAGGATAAAAAGAATTAGATCAGATAGGGGTGGAGAATATTTAACTTTAGATAACCTTTGTGAACAGGAAGGCATAATACATGAAATAACTCCACCTTATTCACCAGAATCTAATGGAGTAGCTGAAAGGAAAAATAGAACGTTAAAAGAAATGATGAACTCTACGTTAATTAGTTCTCATGCTCCAGATAATTTATGGGGAGAAGCTATATTATCAGCATGTCACTTACAAAATAGAATCCCACATAAAAAGACTGGCAAAACACCTTATGAGTTATGGAAAAATTATAAACCAAATTTGAAATATTTAAAAGTTTGGGGGTGTCTTGCTAAAGTCCTGTTGCCTGAACCTAAGAAAAGGAAAATAGGTTCTAAAACTTCTGATTGTATGTTTATTGGATATGCTGAACATAGTGCTGCATATAGATTTCTTGTGTTAAGAAGTGATATACTTGATTGTAATACAATTATTGAGACAAAGAATGCTGAATTTTTTGAACATATTTTTCCACTGTCTAGTAAAATTTCTCATGCACCTGTTGAAATAAATAAGGAAATTATTCCAATTGAGGAATTAAGAAGGAGCAAAAGGCCAAGAAAAGAATTTTCATTTGGAAATGATTTCCAAACCTTTCTTGTTGATAATGATCCTTTAACATACTCCGATGCTATTTCTTCTCCTGAGTGTAAATTTTGGAAAGAAGCAATTAAATCTGAAATTGATTCTATCTTGACAAATAAAACTTGGATTTTGGTAGACTTACCTCCTGGTGCAAAACCTATTGGGTGCAAATGGATTTTTAAAAGAAAATATAACTCTGATGGCTCTATAGAAAAGTACAAAGCTCGTTTAGTAGCAAAAGGATTTTCTCAAAAACAAAATATTGATTATTTTGATACATTTGCACCAGTAACTAGAATTGCGTCTATTCGAGTCTTATTTGCTTTAGCTTCTATCCATAAACTTGTTATTCATCAAATGGATGTCAAAACAGCCTTTTTAAATGGTGATTTAGAAGAAGAAATTTATATGTTTCAACCTGAGGGATGTATTGTTTCTGGACAAGAAAATAAGGTTTGTAAACTAATTAAATCTCTTTATGGCCTAAAACAAGCTCCTAAACAGTGGCATGAGAAATTTGATCAAGTATTGATGAAAGATGGTTTTTCGTCTGTAGAAGTGGATAAATGTGTATATGTCAAAATTATAAATGATCAATATGTGATAATCAGTTTATATGTGGATGACATGCTTATATTTGGTACAAGTCTAGATATTGTAAATAGTACTAAATATTTTTTGTCTTCTAATTTTGATATGAAAGATTTGGGTGAAGCCAAAATAATATTGGGTGTTAAAATCATAAGGAAATGTGATGGTATAATGTTGTCACAAGAACATTATACAGAGAGACTTCTTAGGAAGTTTGAAAATTATGATGTGACACCTGTGAGTACTCCTTATGATACTAACACTCAATTAAAGAAAAATAATGGTGACCCAATTGCTCAGTCTAAATATGCTCAGATTATTGGGAGTCTGATGCATCTGATGAATTTCACTAGACCTGATATAGCTTATGCTGTATGTCGACTGAGTAGATATACTCATAATCCCAACCGTGAGCATTGGTTTGCATTAGTCAGACTAATGAAATATTTGAGAGGTACCATGAATTTTGGTATCCTGTATAGTGGATTTCCCACTATTTTAGAAGGTTACAGTGATGCTAATTGGATCTCTGATTCAAATGATACAAAATCCACTAGTGGTTATGTGTTCACCCTTGGTGGTGGTGCAATAGCATGAAAATCTGCTAGACAGACAATCATTGCTAGATCAACAATGGAGTCAGAGTTTGTAGCTCTGGAACTGACAGGGACTGAGGCCGAGTGGTTGAGAAATTTCTTAGCTAATATTCCTTCAACTAAGGATTTGTTGCCTCCTGTGTCCATACATTGTGACTGTCAAGCAGCGATTGCCATAGCTAAAAATAAATCGTATAATTGTAAAAGTCGACACATGAGATTGAGACATGATGTCGTAAAGCAGCTGCTAAGAGATGGAATTATTTCCATTGATTTTGTGAAGTCAGAGTTGAATTTGGCCGATCCTCTGACTAAACCTGTAGGAAGAAAATTAATTCTTCAAACTACAAGAGAGATGGGACTTAGGCCAACGGTTGTCAATAGAGATGGTAACCCAACCTATGTGATTGGTGATCCCATGAAATAGGTTCATATGGGTAATAACAAGTCGATATTGACTATAAAGCACTTGAAATTTAAGTCCCTTCAAAGATAAGTGCTTTGACTGCCAGTAATTGTGAGGTTGAGTATAATACTCTTAATGAATTTATATCCCTTTAGGGAGGTGTATTTAAGGCAGTATACACTTGATAAATTCACCTATATGTGAGTGGAGTGGGGCCGCTCCTATAAGATTTTTGGCCGAATCTTTAGAGCTCTCATGAATAACCAGGCAGGCGCACGGCCTAAATGCGCGAAACTGCATTGAACAGCAAAATTATGGGTTATAATGTGATTGATAAGATCTCTGTCATACAACAAGAATTATTGGTTCATAAAAAGATATTTTTTCACCAATAATTCTGTAAGACATATTTTATCAATTTAAGTTTGGTTCATAGTCCAAAAGACACCAAACTGATTACATTGAGCTCAAACAAATCCAGCAGATTTTTATACGTTTTTTTCCAAAATCTTTTGAAATAGGTGGGAGATTGTTGTGAATGATAGATATTTCAAAAGATTTCATTATGTTTGTTATGATAAGAGTTTATCTGACAAAGCTTTCCAAACGTCTGTTCCTATTCTGAGGGAGAATTTTTTCAAAGACAAATTTTTGATAAGGCTTAAAAGGCAAAGTCAGAAGGCTAGCTGATATGTTTTAGCCAAAGGAATTGTTCACGTGCTTGCTTTGACTATGTCAAACGTTTCGGCTTGCACAATAGAGGATAGACCTCTGACCACTTCAAATGCTAAATCTGGTACGGGATGCATGCTTATTCTCACGGAAAATCAGCTCTCAAAATCCTATCCTCTATCACTCTGTTCTGTATCCTGTAGCCTATAAATAGAACCATTTGTCAGGTTCATTTGCACGCTGATCAACGAAGACCACACTTCGTGAACTCCCTCTTCCTTCTCCTTTATTTGCTTTCTTGTTCGTGAACTCTTTCTTTCTTCTCCTCTATTATTTTTCTTTTTATTTTACCTGCTGGTTTTGGAACAAATTTTGCTGGTTCTACATCCCTCTCACAAAATAGATGAAGACTTGTTTAATCCTGGAGAAACGTTTCGATACTCTGAAATAGTTTCTTAGGACAGTGCTTTCAAGCACGACTCAAGTGTTCAAGTGTTAGCATTGTTGTAGCCGTTTATCCAACAATAAGAAGTATGCCAGATCTTCTTCAGTTATCGAAACAGACTTCAAGCACAGGACTGTTAGTCTGTCAAAACTTGGAAAATCAGAAGGTAAATCCAGCAACCAGGACGGGAAAGTATAGACACTGTCAGAACACGTATAACATCCGGCAGCTGCAGTCAGATCCACTTCAAGCCTTTGGACTCTTTTCACGATGGCAAAGTCGATCCATTTGTCGACAGCAGTTGCATAAATATATGACCCGCCCAAGTCAAAAGCAATTCTCAGTCGTTCTAATGATGAACCTTCATGGGAATCTAAGACTTGATTAACCCAATCTCGATATTTTGGTGCTTCGATGTGGCGTTCTTTAACCCCATCGAACATAAGCCGCATTGTTTCCGATGCATCAAAATCCAAATGGCTACCATAAACTTTCCAGAGGTTCCTCCACCTACGAGAAAGGATACTTGTCCTTGCTGCCTCTTTCATCGCCATGCGTGACAATATGTTTCCCAGAATTTCTTCCGGCAACTGATCAATCCAATCCTGCAAAAGCAATATTTCCACATTCAAAAGACAGGTTTGAACAAGTTGTATGGTAAAAAAAAAAAAGTAAAGCTTAATCTCTAAGACACAATCAACATAGCAAGAAATACAAGTTTTGATCAGATATTTATCTACAAAAACGCAGGTGCAGATTAATATGCAAAGTAATATGCCCACGCTGCCAATATCCAATATTGGATATATAGCTAGCGAAAGAAGACGTGATTTCATATTCCAAAGTACTTGATAATTTAAAAGGCAACAAAGGAGAATGAACAATTCATCTTTTTATGATTGTTTTTCAATGAAAACCCCTAAAAATTAAAGAAGCTGATAGATAAGATAAGCCCAAGACGCAGCAGTGTGGCAAATAAGATAAACTCAAGAATAAACAATCTCAAAAGAAAAGGGAGACGAGAGGAGAGAAGCTTTCACCTTCTGGCGGGACTGCGGTGGTGCACTACGGGCCTTCTTCGCCTTTTTCTCCATGGAATGCACACAATTAGCTGCTACAATAGCCAAACTTCAAGACGTTTTTGTTGAACTTAGAATAGCCAAACTTCAATCGATGATTTAATGATCCTTAAAACCATCCATCAGCCTGGTTAGCTTAGCGTGGGGAAATCTTTTTCCTCATAGCAGTAGGAATTAGTAATGCTTAATAATTGCGGATTTGGATACATATTTGAAGCAGGAGTGGGTAACCAACCGTTAAAACAATAAATTGCACGGACACCCCTTGAGGTTTCGTATGATTACAATTATTTCCTTCAATTTTTACTAAATCGCAAAGAGCCTCTATTTATAGGGAACAGGTATTGATAAAAGTCGTTGCTTTAGTAATTTTTTTTGGGAGGAAACATATGCTATTGAAATACACAACCTACTACCATTGCAAGGATAAATCAATTTAATTTAGGGGTTGCCCTTATAATACAAAGATACCGCTCTATTACAGTACTATTTAAGTTTTCAGGCATGTATGGTAAGTTAAAAAAAAAAAAACACTAATATCACGTTGGCAGATCCCAAACCCCCTAATTTCCGACGTATTTTTGGAGCTTGTTTTTTAACTGCACTAAAATGTGATTCATGTGATCAACACTAAAAGCTCTTGGGTACGAATATTTTGTACTCAGTTTTTCTATGACTAGCAACATATAAATTTGTCAATATACTTGAGATGTTGAGCTGATACTTAGCTACTTAAAAATCTATTTGCTGAGTTGGAAATTATCTCTTTGTATCTTAAATCACACAAATACATTTTTTTGTGTAGGTCGTTAACACAAATTCATGCATTTCTTATCTTAGATAACTAAAAAAATGCGTCGTATAAATTATGAAATGTCACTCTTACTCGATTACTTATACTGATTATAGATTCTAATTTTGAATAATTATTTAATTTATGTTCTTTCTGTTTGTATTTAAATTATAAATTTTTAATAAAAAAGAAAGTCAAAATCCATAATCTACCAAATTATATCCTTCAACGAAATTATTGTAATGAAGTAGTATGTATACAACACATTATCTAAAAAGCAGGATTAAAAGGTGATTGGATTTTGACTTCACATATTGATAGGTTACATTTTTGTCATAAAATTCACAATTGTTTTCCCTTTAATTTCAACCAAATATTCCAGTAATTGACAGATACTACTTTTATTTGGTAATTGTGTTGGTTGTAGGGATCGAGAGCAAAAAGAGGGATTAAAAACATAATTTTTACCAAATTTCTATGCAATTCGACATAGGCATGTCAAGGTCTAACTCTATATGTCCGGGAAGATCGGGATTTGGTACATGATCTCTAAAATTCGAATTGAAGTTGCAAGAGTCGGATGCTCCATCAGATAGATAGTATTTGATTTCAACTAGGACACTAGCTACTTTGTTTGTTGAGATGTATTCTTTCTTTTCGGATAAGATGAGATTTGTTATACTTTGATTCGGCTAAGTAATAGTAGTTTACTAATATTAGGAAGCAAGGACAGAAAGGCATTATCGTTTGCCTTATCTTTTCTTTTTTTCTCGGGTCGAATAAAGTAGTAGTAGTAGTTTTGGGTTTTGTATTGTTCTTATTCTCAGGAAGAAACGAAAGGACGGAATTCTTTCTCTTTTCCTCGGGAATTCATCTCATCTTTTTGGGAAGCATGGCCGCAGCAATAACCTCCAATATTTCGCGCGTGGCGTTTTCCATGGAGATGAGATAAACTTCTTATTCTAGTCAAGAAATAACAGAGGATAATTGATTCATCTAAAATTGTGAAAACGAATTGATTATTTTATGTCTTTTATTTACTGATATTCGTATGTTCTCTGATTTAATTTCTTACGGTTATTATTTTATTTATATATCAACGACGTCTGATATTTATTTTAATCTAATAACCTAAAACCAGTTAGAGCAGTTAAATCCGTAATTGTTTAATTACTTTAAATTAGTGGTGACTAGTATGATTTGATTCATGTCAAAGAGATATATGAACTAACTTAAAATAACCCTCGTAGCATGTTATTTGGCTAAAACAGGGTTTCTTTAATTCTTAAGACAATTGGGAAATTGAACTCTATGATTGTACCTAGGGTTATTTCTTGATTAGGGAAGTGATTAATAGTCGTACCTTGATCACTGATATAGTAAGGAAAAGTTGATTATCATTGCATGTTTGACCATTATAACTTATTTATCAGCGAATAAATGAAATTATCATTGCATCGATGATCAATTGAGTGAATCATCTTCGAAATTATTTTTTGGTTAGAGATTATTCATAATTGATTTAATTTTGTTAAATTGTCATTTAGTTTTAATTTTATTTAATTTATTTGAATTGTTTAATTATCCTCAATTATATAAAAATTTCCCAAACTTTGAGCTTTAGAGTAAATGAATTATCCCCAGTTCCTGTGGATTTGATCCTTCTCACCCTATATACAAAATTTATATTTTTCTCATAGGTATTCATTATTGTACAGGCTCGACACCTATCAATTTTTGGCGCCGTTGTCAAGGACTGGCGTTAGTTAATTTGTTTCTTTTTAAATTCATTTTATTTTTAATTTTCTGGTACTTTTCTATTTTATGCCCCTTTTTTTTTGTACAGGTGAATTAATTTTTGATCCTAAAATAGAGAAGATTCCATGTAGAGTAAGAAAGGAGACTAGAAAACACAAAGAGGAGCAATCAATTGCTGCATCTCCGAGGTTCCATTTAGAACTCGAATTGGCGGATTCTTTTAGTGCCATCTTGAGTGATTCTAATCAAGAATACGTCATCATGGTTAATGCTCGAACTTTGAGGGAGTTGGCTACCCCAAATTTACACCAACAACCACTTTGCATTACTTTTCCTGCTTTAGCTGATAATACCCCTTTTGAATTAAAATCTAGTCCAATTCACCTTTTACCGCCTTTTCAAGGTCTTCTAGGTGAGGAACCCCATAAGCATTTGCGAGAATTTGATGTTGTGTGCACAAGTATGAAACCCCCTAGGATTATTGAAGAACAGACAAAAATGAGAGCATTTCCTTTTTCTCTTAAAGATTCGACAAAAGATTGGTTGTACTATCTGCCAGCAGGTTGTATCACAACCTAGGCACAGCTAAAGAAGAAGTTTTTAGAAAAATATTTTCCTACATCCAGAGCTGCCAGTCTGAGGAAAGAGATACGTGGCATTACACAGCATCCTGAGGAGTCTCTTTATGACTACTGGAAAAGATTCAAGAAGCTGTGTACTAGATGCCTTCAGCACCAGATAAGTGAACAATTGCTGATTCAGTATTTCTACGAGGGTTTACTCTTTAGAGACAGAAGCTTTTTAGATGATGCCAGTGGAGGCGCCTTGGTGAATAATACTCCTCAAGAAGCTTGGGAATTAATAGAAAGGATGGCAGAAAATTTTCAACAATTTGGCACAAGAAAGGATGTCCATACTCGCCGAGTAAATGAGGTAAATGGCTCATCAATTCAACAACAATTATCTAAATTAACTTCGGTTATTCGATAGTTGGCTGTAGGAAATTTGCAGTAGGCCAAAGCATGTGGTATTTGTAAGGACACGAGTCATCCCACAAATAGGTGTCCAATATTACAAGATGAAGGAGTTGAACATGTAAATATGACTAGTCACGTGCCCGTGCCAAGAGAGGAGTATCAGCCATACTCTAGTACCTATAACCCAGGTTGGAGTGATCATCCGAACCTCATCTATGGAGGAAACAGACAACAGAACTTTATGCCAAACAGACAACAGGGGTACCAACAACAATATCAGTATCAGCCACAAGCTCGTTCTTCCAATTCAAGCCCATCATTAGAAAACATGATGAAAGAACTAACTGCTAACACTATGTGGTTCCAACAGAAAATGAAGTCTGACATGCAAAATAGTAAGGCTTAAATTAATCAGATGAAAGATAAATAAGTTAGATGGCAATATCAATCAAATCGTCTGGAATCCCAAGTTCAAGAAAAATTGCTATCTCTATCCGAAGTGAACCTGAAGAATGTAAGCGCCATGACCTTAAGAAGCGGGAAGGAAGTTAAGGGACCCGAACTCGTGACTTCAAAAGATAAGAATAAAAATCGGATCAAAAAGGAGTTTCAGAAGGAAGGAATGAGAAGTGTGAATTTAGAGGTAATTCATGATTCTATAATTAAAGTTAGATCTAATCCACCGCCTTTTCCTAATAGGTTGGAAAAGCCAGAAAAGCAAGACAAAGAGAAAGAAATTCTAGAGGTTTCGAAAGGTAACAATCAATATCCTTTTGTTGGATGCGATCAAGCAAATACCAAAATACACTAAATTCTTTAAGAACTTGTGTGTCAACAAGAAGAAATTGAGAGGGGATGAACAGATCGTGGTAGGTGAGAATGTCTCAACGATTTTACAAAGAAAATTGTCACCTAAATGTGGGGATCCAGATATGTTTACTATCCCTTGTAAGATTGGACATTCTAAAATTAAAAATGTCATGCTAGATTTAGGGGTTTCTATTAACGTGATGCTTAAATCAATGTATGATTCTCTAAATTTAGGACTTTTGAAAGAAACAAGGGTAATAATTCAATTGGCTGATCGTACATTTGTTTATCCGGATGGAGTAATTGAAAATGTTTTAGTGCCAATAGATGGATTAATTTTTCTTGCTAATTTTTATGTGTTTTACATGGATGTTAGAAGTGCTCCAAGTCCATCACCCATTATCTTAGGAAGACCCTTCTTGAGTACTCCCAAACTAAAATTGATGTTAGTAAGGGTACTCTTATAATGGAATTTGATGAAAAAGTAGTCCATTTTTATATTTTTGATACAATGACACATCCTATTAACTCTCATTCTGTATTTGCCATTCATGCTATTAATCCTTTTGCGTGAGAATTTCCTGAATTTAATTGTAATGGTAAATTGAAAGTTGCTACGAACAAGCATCATGGGTTGAAAGCAACTTATAATGTGAAAATAGACAAAAAGTTAAAGAAGAATGTTGCATTCAATGGCGATCTAGATCTTGAAAAAATGCCACGAATTGCAAGAAAGCTCGAATTACAACCGAATTAAGAAATGATACTTTATGTCTAGCACAAAATATTAAAGAAAGGCGTTTATTGGGAGGCAACTGAATTAGTTTTTAGTTCATTTTTATTATTTTTGTTTCAGAATTCTTGTGTTTTGTGTGTTTGATTTTGATTTTGTTAATTTAGTGGACGGAAGACTAGCCCTTCACAAGGCACATCTGCATTTGACTTACGGGTCCATTATTTTCACAAGTGCAGAATTTTAAGATTGACGTGTCTGCGTCTTCTGGACATGTGCAAGGAAGAAAATTCCCAAAGTCATGATCAGAAAACTCTCAGTCTTTATGATGTGCCCGTGCTTCCTGAATGCGAGCTAGGAAAGAAATTTCACGATGTAAGGTTAGAAGACTCCCAGTCTTTTTGACGTGCCTGCGCCTTCTGATCATGCACTAGGAAGAAATGCCTTCCTTTTACTTTTCTTTTCCATTCTCTTTTTCTCTCTTTCTTTTTCTTTCTTTTCCTTTTTTCCTTCTCTTTTGCTTTTTCTTTCTTTCTGCATTCTATCTTTCCTTTCTTTCTTTTTTCTTTCTCTCTTTCCACTCTCCAGCTACATGACGGACTACCTAGGGCTCCTGTTCACCGCTTATCTCTGCCGCTTGCTACTCCCAGCGCCATCATCGTCATCCCTGCCAATTTTGTGTCATCAAACATGATGCAAGAACTTGGACGCCTATTTTCATCACGTGGGATTCAACCCTCCTTTTGCTCCAGACTCGTAGCCGATTGCTACCCCCTCAGTTTTCAGAGAAGTTTCGTTGTCCCTTTTACTTCATATTTTGTTCTTTATTTCTTACATTGAGAACAATGTAAGATTTAGGTGTGTGGGGAGAAGTATATTAGAAAAATGCAAATGTAGGTATTTTTGTTGGAAAATTTTTTGTACGATTTTTTTTTCAAATTTTATCCAATTTTTGCCTATCTTTGTGCATATTTGTTATTGTCCCTGATAAACGATGGTTAGACATCTCAAAATTTTCTATTGCTAAGATTTTATACTTTGACGCGTTAAGGATGACATGGTTAAGTTTAAGAGAGTCTTTTTGGTAAATATTTTAGATTTTGTAACTTTTACAATTTTTAGTTAACTTTTCTAGGTATTGTAAATATTTTTCTGACATTTTTCATGTAAATTGGTTTACCTATTAATCATAGTTCTCCATATTTGAAAAATGAAGAAGACGTGTGGTTTTTACTTTTATTTTGGTACTTATTTATGGATTATGTTTGGCTGCACTCCGCTAGTTGTCGTTGCCTAGTAATCGGGGGTTTTCACCAAAAATATCGACTTTCGCATTAAAAAATGGTGATTACTATGAGTATGTGGTTTTTAAGTGATGAGAGTTGAGTAACTGGGTTCCTTTATTTGGCTGATATCAGACTTCGTGTCAAAAGGTTTGAATGGCTAAAGACTAAACATTCCTCAAAAAAAAAAGAGAAAAAAAACTCAATTGTAGGGATATTTTAGAAAAGAAAAAAAGATGCGCTAGTAGTGAAAAACGTGGAAGAATGCGAATGAATTGTTAGCCTGCTGATCCATGGAACTTAATGTTGAGATTTTGCTTAATAGTCAAACTATTTGCTGACAAATGTTGGTTGAATATTTTATATTCCTAGATTAGTTAATCGGGAATTGGAAAAGTCTTGGGTTTTAAAAGCTAACCGGAGAGATATTTTTTAGAGATTAGTCATTAATGCTTTACATGTATTTTAATTATAACGTGACAATAGATAATTTGAGTAATAACCATTGTTTGAACTCAATGACTTAGTAGTATTTTATTAGTTATTCTCATGCTTGAGGACAAGCATGACTTAGGTGTGGAAGAAATTGATAGATTGCATTTTTGTCATAAAATTCATGATTGTTTTCCCTTTAATTTCGACCAAATATTGCATTAATTGACGGATTCTACTTATATTTGGTAATTGTGTTGGTTGCAAGGGTCCGAAACAAAAAAGGGATTAAAAACATGATTTTTACTAGATTTCTGCGTAATTCGACGTAGGCACGTCAAGGTCTAACTCTACATGTTCGGAAAGATTGGGATTTGGCACACGATCCCCAAAATTCGAATTGAAGTTGCAAGAGTCGGATGCTCCATCAGATAGATAGTATTTGATTTCTACTAGGACGCTAGCTATTTTGTCTATTGAGGCGTATTCTTTCTTTTCGGATAGGATGAGATTTGTTATACTTTGATTCGGCTAAGTAATAGCAGTTTACTAATATTAGGAAGCAAGACCAGAAAGGTATTGTCTTTTGCCTTATTTTTCTTGTTTCTCGAGCCGAATAGAGTAGTGGTAGTAGTAGTTTTGGGTTTTGTATTGTTTTTATTTTAAGGAAGAAAACAAAGGATGGACTTCTTTCTCTTTTCCTCAAGAATTCATCTCATCTTTTTGGGGAAAATGGCCGCAGTAATAAGCTCCAATATTTTGTGCGTGGCGTTTTCCATGAAGATGAGCTAAACTTCTTATTCTAGTCAAGAAACAACAAAGGATTTGATTCATCAAAAATTGTGAAATCGAGTTGATTATTTTTATTTATTTTATTTACTGGTATTTGTAAGTTCTCTGATTTAATTTATTATGGTTATTATTTTATTTGAATATCAAGGGCGCCCGATATTTAATTTAATCTAATTACCTAAAACTAGTTAGAGCAGTTAAATTCATAATTATTTAATTGATTTAAATTAGTGGTGACTGGCATAATTGGGTTTGTGTCAGGGGGGCATATGAGCTAACTTAAAATAACTCTCGTAGCGTGTTATTTGGTTTAAACAGGGTTTCTTTAATTCTTAAGCAATTGGAAAATTGAACTCTTTGATCGTACCTAGGGTTATTTCTTGACTAGAGAAGTGATTAACGGTCATACCTTGATCACTAATACAGTAAGGAGAAGTTGATTGTTTTCGCGTGTTTGATTGTTATAACTTGTTTATCAGCGAATAAATGAAATTATCATTACATCAATTATCAATTGAGTGAACCATTTTCGAAATTATTTCTTGGTTAGAGATTATCCATAATTGATTTAATTTTGTTAAATTGTCATTTAGTTTATATTTATTTAATTTATCTGAGTTGTTTAATTATCCTCAATTATATATAAATTCTCTAAACTTTGAGCTCTAGAAGAAATGAATTATCTCCAATCCCTGTGGATTCGATCCTACTCACCCTATATGCAAAATTTGTATTTTTCTCGAATAGGTATTTATTATTGTACAGACTCGACACCTGTCACATATAGCACATAGTAATTTGACCAAAATGAACCCAATAAATACACAGTAAGGATGCCAATGAGTCAAGTCAAATTCAAATACTAATATATTTGAGTTTGAGCTTGAAGATATTTACCCTAATTCAAACTTGAAATTGGCGAATATTTATTTGGGAAAGGGAGCCAATATCGGTGCTCTTATATAAGGGCCATCTACACTTTATATTAAAATATAACTATTACACTATCCCCACATTTGGTAAATAGTAATCGCCTAACAAGGAAGGGGTTTTGGTGAGAAGACTTCTAAGAATAAAGCAACATGGTCCTATTGAATTTGATTTAATAGTTTTAGCAACTTACTATTCCATTATCTATGAATTTTTTTGTGATTACACCTGACATATTTCTTAATTTCCATAAATCTCTTTTCTAGGCGCAAAGGCAACACTAGTATATCATTGGCACCAAATGAATAAATTGGGAAATTCCATCACAATATTATGACATATTCAAAACTATTTCTTGATGATACAACAAGTAAAAAGTTAGTGAACTAGACTAAAATATCCAAAAAATGCGGTTTAGATACAAATATTAACATAAAATAGACTGTTAAAAATGCAATGCATTGTAGCAGGAACATGATTTGCCTTGAATTAAATCCAATAATAAGACAAAAGTCCCTTGACCTTAACAGCTTGTCTTACTTTTTAAAGCTATTATGACTAATCAGAATCTGTGCTGCATATGTAAACGAAATCGTTGCAGTTGAAATCCCCTGCTTTTTCAACTCTCAAACAAACAAAAAAATTTCAAGAATTAATGCTTCTGATGAGTTCTCTCTATTTCAGATACTTGAATCTTTTCCAGAGTCACCCGAAGGATCAGCAAAATGCTCTTCATGATCTGATTAGCTCGATCCAATACCTTCTTTTCTATCTCTTCCATCTCAGCCATAAGTTGTTCAAGTTCATGCAACTCCAAATCTTCAACACGGAGCAATTTTCTCAACAAGAGGCAATTGACTAGTCACGAAACAATTGACTAGTGGCCTACATTAAAATAGAAAAAAAACAGTAGTTAAATATTTAATTTTCTAGTTTTGGATACTAAATTTATAGTAGTGAAATATTTATACTCCATATTGCTTATCTAACACATGATATACGGTAACGATAAAATTCTTTTCATCAGCTTACTGAAACCAGATAAGTTATGGGGTGTGGTGATCACATACAACAAGATGGGTGGACTTGTAAGATTAAAGCAACATGATCCTGTCGAATTTGATTTTAGGAAAAAATGCACTTTTCATTCTCAAAGGTTGGGTTGATGACTAATTTCGTCCTTAAAGTTTCACCAAGAATACATTGCATCCTCAAAGTTCCTGAATTTTAGCAAATTAGGGACAATTGACAGAATAACACTCCATTTGGACGGAAATCTGCACGTAAGAAGCATGCCCCGTTAGAACCAACTTTGCACCCAACAAAAAATGGGTAAAACCTGTTCTTGCTTCATTTATGTCCTCTCCGCTCCTCTACTTGTTGTAGTCGTAAAAAAATTTCTAGCCACCCTCACCATTCTAAATCTAGTCATTTGCTGGCAAAAAGGTTGACATAAATGGTCGACATCCACTTATTTATGGGTTATAGATGACTTGGATTTGAGTATCTATCCAAATGCATTAAATTAGCCCAGCCCATTTAATTTAATTTAATTTAATTTTTATTTTTTACCTATCAAAAAAATATATAATAGAGGAAACCCTATTTGCAAAAATAGAGGAAAGCCATAAAAAGCTGGTAGGTTGTTGTTTCTTTATCTTGTATAGAAACTACCAAATGTTTATAACTTTAATTTTAGGGATAATTTTAGAAACCTCATAGGAGGATTTTGACTATTGCAGGTAGGTCCCCTCTAATTTAAAAGATTACACCTACCTTCTCTACCATTAGCATTTCAGTAACAATATAAACCCACTATACTAAATTTGTCCTAAAAACCCTAAAATACCCCTTTGTTAGTTAGAAAGGGGGAAAACTCACTCATGAATTTCTTCCACATTGTGACTATTGCAATCGACATAACTACCAACCTAACGAAGTCAATAAGCCACTTTAACTTAATCCTCATATTCTGATAATTTCGAAAGCCCAACTTTGCAGCTCTAAAGTTTCCTGTGCAAATCAATTATGACAATTAACATTTGCATTCAACCTAATCTTTATCTTCAAATTTTTTTGCTTGAATTTTGCATCTAAATTGACCAATGTCATTATTCAAACAATTAAAATGGATGCAACCTTGTTGATGCTAAAATAATCTAACCCACCAAAAATACCAACATGGAGCAACCAAAAGCAACATTAGAGACCACATTCTATGTTTTTAGGCAAATTTGATTATAGTTCTTATATACCAAAATTCTTTTTTTTTTGCACAATTGGTATAATAGTGTAATCTTCCTCAATCTATGTTTCTTTTTTAGTTATTATTTTTATTTTCTTGTTTATACTCTGTATCACCACCATTCTTTTCATCTTCATTTATGCTTTGTTCACACAAATTTTTTGACCAATTTTTCTACAAGAAATACCCCTGGAAATGAGCAAGCAAGTGTGGAATGTTGTAGAAACAACTTTTTGTGAGTTTCAAGAGCCAACTTTGCCAACTGGAAACAACTTATTTGTGACTTGAATCTCTCTATAAATAGAAGCCTTGGAGGAAATTTTTAACAACTTTGGAAGGTTAGAGAAACTCCACAAAAATGTAGTCTTCACTAGAATTTCCTTAGTTCATTAGTTAGGGTAGATTAGTATAGTTAGTGTAGTTATTCATTCTTATATTTATAGTTAGATTTGGATGAAGATTTGAGGAGCAACGATGGAGAAGTTGAACCTCATGTGACAAGAGTGACTTCTCTCCTATTACTTTCTCTTTTGTAATTGAATTCATGTTTAGCTATAATACAAGTTTGAATTTTTTATCACGCTTTCCTAAAGTTTATGTCTAGAGTGTGGATGAACTTTTTATATCTTGTTTGTAATATTTACTTGGTTATTTGGTGATATTATTTTAAGCAGGTTATTTAACACTTTTAATCTAATTATGATCAATCGGCCATTAATGTGATAATTTTAAGGTGTTAAGTTTGCAATGAAAATTAGAATTTAACACTAGTTCAAACAAGTGATAAACCTAAGGAGTACACTCATGAGAGTGGAGGTGCACCTTGTGGATTTAGTGACTTGTTTCATATGAAATGAGCTTGTAGTTAGTTTCATAACCACGAGAGTAGGTATGACTTAGTTACAAGTATACTTGATTCACTATAACAATAGATTTCACATATATTAGGAAATTACGATATAACTAACCAAAATAATAGCAATCACTTAACCAGTAATTTCATTTATAAGAATAGTGAGGAACTTCATACCTCTAGGAGTTTTATATTGTTATTTTATTGCTTTTATCTCATGTTTGTAGAGTAGATTTAATCTCTTGCATTTGTAGTAGTCTAACTAATAAAGGAGTTTGAAAATCATCAATAATTGATAATCTTCTCTGTGGGTTTGGCCCTTAATATCCTATACCGTACATTTGCAAAAAATCGCGTGTGGAATATTTAAAAATTTATAAATATAAAACTTGATTGTGGATGAGATAATTGTTATATATATATCCCGTGCTCGTCATCTTATAACTTTTGCTTCAATCTACCAAGGTCACAAGTTTTTCTTCTACTAAACTACCTGTCTCAAGACTCTCTAGAGTCTCTAAAGATTATCTTCTAACTCCCCTTGATCCTCCAATACAATGCGTATTTATAGAAGAAAAGGCTGGGAAATGTTGTAATTGAAATGACTCAAAGCTTCCCCTTGAGCTTCACAATATTCCTCGAGCAACTTTCTAAAAAATTCAATCTAAAATTGAGCTAGAAAACTGTATAAAAACTAAGCAAATGGCTATACAAGTTGCATAGCCGCCTCATCAATACGCAGGGATGGGGATTGCATATTGCCTCGCGTTTTTGCCTCTACTGTATTTTATTTTTTTATCTGCTTCAATCCAAAATGATCGGTAAAATGTAGACTGCCTCGCGTATTTAGGTCGCGTTTTGCTACGTAGAAAACTACACTTGTTTGTTTTGTCATCTCCAATCCATCTTCGAATCGCGTCAAATATTTTGCTTGAATTCTACTTGATCCGAATTGACCATAATTCACCAAATCCTACAACTGCAACAGGTTTTGCAGATTAAACTGTCAAATGAAAATTTTACTATAAAAAGAAGATGAGTGTACATAAATATATATATATATATATATATATATATATATAATTACAAGGTTATTTAAAAGTTTTCTTTTAGCAATGTTTATCATTATAGTGTGTATGTATACCTTAACTTTGTGCTTGTACACCACGATGCTATATGTGAACAATAAAGATTGTTTCAAAAATTTAAAAAGCTCAGAAGTTGCTAGCTAATTTTTTTCTTCTATTTTGTCTCTAATCTCTTATTTGAAGTAGTTTAGATGATAGTTCTGAATTTTGGCCTTGCACTATACTTGTATTGAAGGACAATCTACTGGTTTTTCAAACCACAAAATTCTTATGCTATATGTAGAAGAGTAGAAGTAAATTTTTTTTCCCAATACGTAGTCCCGTGACCTTGTCATCATCATTTCTTGTTTACGTCTTTTTTTTCCTTAGCCCTTCCCACCTTTTTCCCCCAAATTAGCCTGAAATTTAAATGGAAAATAGCTAAAAAAAAAAACTCTGCTCAAACTCAAATATGAAAAAGATTACATTTTCTGCAAAATTTCCACCCGGAATTGAGCTGATGTATCAAAACCTACTTGCAAATGATCTTCAATTAAAAGGATAAGCGGCAACATTGGCTCTTGAACTTGATTCTCCAACTAGTTATTGGAAAGCTTATTATAATCCCACCTAATAAAACCCTTCTTCCCACCCAAAAAACTTATTAAAACAAAACGGTCCAGCGTTCTTCAACCCCCAGTTACAAAATCGAATTTTGTCATAAAAATCAAGCCATCTTTGATGAACCAAGATAGCCAAAAAAACAGCCTGAGGTGAACTTTCAATTCTGGAAGAAAACTGCTCGTTTAGGAACCAATTGAGAAAAATTAAAGGGGAGGAGAAAATAATTTCAAAACTTAAACTTTTATTTATTTGTTTGTTTTATATTTTATTTAGAGTTAAATTACATCTATGCCCTCATCTTCTCGGCTGCTAACACCTACAAAATGACACATGATCATTACATCCACTGATACACCGTTAGTTTTTTGGATTCCATCAACATTTTCACTTAGGTGGAACAATTTTTGAAATTTAAGAATTAAAGTATTCCATTTCAAAGTTCAGATATCAAAGTGAGATAATGCATAAAACTTGCGGACAAAGCAAAGTTAGCCCTTTAGTTATCAATAGTTATGCAATAAGTATAGGACAAATTATTGAGCCGATCAATACGCATGTATTTTGCGTTAAATTTTTTATCGGGTCGATTTGAAATCTTCGGAGCTCCGCATGTTTCATGAGTGAGAAACGTGGTTGTTTCTTAACCTTCGATGCATGAATAATCAAATCATGACTGCAAACTTTACCAACCATTAGGTAAGACCGCACTTACACCCGGTCCGGTCCAGTGTTGGACAATTCGTCGACTTTTGCAAACAAAGTCTTCCGTCTAGTCTTGGAAAGTTGTAGGTCCCCGATTAATTAAAGCTACATGGCGTAGAGTCATATGGCTTTGATTAAGGCTTTTAAGACAACTAGGAGGGTGTGACCGCGCTACGCTCGGTGGATCAATGCAATTATGCCCCGAAGAAGAAACATGTAAACTGTATAGGTTGTTGAGTTTGGATTAGGATAAATATGGAATTATTAAGGTGAGAGCTGTGTGTGAAAGTGAAATAAGCTGAAATCATATAATGAAAAGTAAAAGCAAGAAAGGAGTAAATGTAGGAGAGTGGTGTATATCATAGCTGAAAAGTGTTAGAATGGTCCAAGCATTAAAAGTTATAAATGGAAAAGCGGTAGAAATGGTTTGTCAGTTGTTGATGTTGATTTCATTTATATCTAAATTTTTATTTATAAGGTAGAAGGTGATGATTTGATAAATTGGATATGAAATGCTGGATAATGGTAAAATATATTGCGGCAAATTTTTTGCTTTTGAATAAATAATTTTTTTGGTAAAATAAATGACGGTTATATATGAAGTTATTACTTGAGTTTGCCTTTTCAACTACCAAGGAATGAATATTCTCTTAAGTCACTCTTCCAATAGAGCTAGTTGCCCCTGCAGAAGGGAGTTCTTCTTTTTATTATTCCCAAGTGGAACTAAAAAGAAAAGATGCGAACGGTGGAGAAGGGGAGGTAGAATAAGACCACAATCTTGAGTAGGTTAGCTTTGGGTAATTTCCCGTTTGAAAGCATGCCATCACCAATTGAATACCTTCTTAACCCGGTTAATTTATAATTGATTTTTATCTTTTTTTTAGTATTTTTAGCTATGAAACCATGTTTATTGATTAATCACAAAGCATTAATAAATAAGGATAACATAATTTATGAATAATGTTACAGATACAAAAAGTTAATGACTAATTATAATAATAAACTGGCTAATTATAGTAATGGATATGAAATACAGGGTACCAAGGGAAAATTTTTTCATCTCCATTGCTGTCAAATATTAAAACAGTAAAGACGGTCTTCGATTCTGGAATGAAAATAAGGACGTCATTGTGTTGGAGTTGATGTTGAAGAATGAAAGCTTTCCAATTTTTTTTGAGCCGCTTGCCTTTCATTCCAATTTCTGTTATGTTATCTCCAGTTCTGAGAGCTATAAATGGAGTTTTTTGTTCATTGAGAAAGTAGTCAATAAATCGTGGGATTTTCTAATTCAAAAAGTAAAAGTTAGGGAGCTGAGTTGAAGGAAATAAGTTAGGTAGGGAATAATTTTAAGGAAAATATGATAAGGGAAAATACGATAAGGATTTTTTACCAATGTATACGGGTCGGCTGAGTGAAAGCTTTGATAGAAGCATACTGAAGTGGATGAGTCTTGTGAGAAATGAGGTTGAAGTGAAGATGTCACTATTTTTTCATGAATTGGTGGATCGGCACGAGCTGCACATAAGAAATATTTTTGTTGGAATAAATAATGAAGGATTGAAACATTAGTATGAAATGGAAAGGATAAAGATGTATTATGAATGTATACAATCTTGCTGAAGATGAAGGTTTGTTAGGGGGACTGTCCAGCTGAGATTAACTTCTTGTTGCAATTCACAAAAATTAATAACATCAAAGAATAAATTCCCAATATGTCGAAGCAGTTGCATGTGATGTTCGTTAGTAATATTCTGTTCACAATATTCATCCCATCCTGCTCCAAGCTTGTCAAATTGCCAAAGAAGCATGAGTACCCGAAGATGAATCAACCATGTCCATCCCGTACTAAGCTGCCTCCACCACTTAGCCCTAACAAAAATCTATAAAAAAAAAAGAGAGAATGATCAGCTAACCTGAAACAATACAAGCTGCAGATATAAAAGAAGATAACGAAGAAAGAAAGTTCCTTACAACAACCACTGACGAAGAAAGCTGCATATAAAATGTAAAGAAGAAACAGGGGAAAACGCAAAACATAAATAAGAACAAATAATGGACAATTAAAAGGTAGAACAAAGAATCAAAGAACACAGAAAATTAAAAATAGGCTTACCTTAACGCAACGACAAAATACAAAACACCCATAAACAAAGTAAATACGACTGAGTTAGCCTACGAATGACCAAGCAAAAAACATATCGGAATAAACAGCATTATAGAAGGAATAGTACAGTAAAAGGAAAAGCTCACTTGACCAATCTTTATGAAGGAGAGCAAAATGAAGAAGAAGCTTCGGAGGAACAGAGCAATAAAAGAGAAAGTAAGAACCGAAGAAAACAAAAAAGGAATGATACAAAAAAGGACTGAAAAAACTTAAGATATCACTAACCATTAGCATAAGCAGAAAATCCCAGCAACAATCCATAGCTTTACCGGCAGCGGTGGCTTGGGCAGAACAAAGAAATTGCGGTGGGTTGGACAGAACAAAAGAAATTGCGCCAGTCCTTCTTTCAATAGCCGTCGACAGTGAAGGAATGATGGTTTTTTACAAATGCAACCCAAGTGTAAATAAAAATTGACCTCCTGACAAGTGCAAACCAATTCGTTGTGGCTGGTAAGAAAAATATAATGGGAGGGCAAAACTGGAATACATTTGTCCTGATAGTCAACTAAATACATATGGGAAAAGGCGGAACAGAAATGGTAAAGTGGTCCAATCGTATACCACCAAAATGAAGACAATAAATGTACCATTCATTTACAAAGACAACGGTCTCAGCATTTTGGAATTTTTTTTTTGCACAAACACATGCAAGGACGACCACAAATTGTCCAATAACATTTTGCCACATCAGAAAAAAAAGAACGGTCTCGGCAACACCCCTACACACTTAGTACATATGTGTTAATTAGCGTTTGCTTGACGCACGTTGGAAACTAAGAAAACTTCTTGTCGTAGCTCGTGTGTGAGACATTACAACGCTAGATAATAAGATAAATAGGCTACAAAATTGAGAAGGATTTGGCAATTGGCATCCAAGTCTTTAGTCATGTCATCCAAACTAGTAACAGCTATCTTAGCCAATTTTCTAGTAGTTCACATAGGAGCTGGTGCAGCAGCTCCTGACGATTTTGGGTTCATCTATCAAGGATTTCAATCATCAAATCTAAGCCTGGATGGATTAGCCACGGTCACCAAAAATGGCCTCCTAAGGATAACCAACACCACCAAATTACAAACGGGGCACGCCTTCTATCCTAATCCCCTCAAATTCAAGACAAAATCTAATAGTTCAGCTTTCTCCTTTTCCACCCAATTTGTGTTTGCTATCGTGGCTGAAGTACCAGGCATGCCTGGTCCGGGAATGGCTTTCGTGATTGCGCCAACAAGAGGCCTTGCAGAAGGGCCCTCCACTCGTTTCCTCGGCCTCTTCAACACAAGCACCGATGGAAATCGAACAAATCACGTTTTCGCGGTGGAGCTTGACACTATCCAAAACCCAGATTTTGAAGATATCAACGACAACCATGTTGGTATTGATATTAACTCTATGACGTCCAAGGTATCCCAGCCAGCAAGTTACCAGGCTAATAACAAGAATTTATTTGACAACTTAACTCTTAGCAGCGGTCAAGAGATGCAACTTTGGGTCGAATACGACGGGGTGGCGAGGAGAATCGATGTTACATTAGCTCCAGTAGCGGCATCTAAACCACATACTCCTCTTTTGTCTTTGACATATGATCTTTCGCCAATTTTTCAGCAGAGCATGTATGTTGGCTTTTCTGCAGCCACTAGTCCACGCGACATAGGATCATCTCATTTTATAATTGGATGGAGCTTCAGGATGAATGGCGTTGCGCAGGCTCTTGACCTCTCTCGGCTCGCCAAGCTACCTCGTTTTGGACATAAGAAAGTATCTGAATTTTTCACTGTGGGATTGCCCCTGATTTGCATGCTTTTCTTGTTAATACTAATATCCGGAGTAGCTTATTATCTAAGCAGGAAGTGGAAGTTTGCAGAAGTGCTGGAAGAATGGGAGCTTGCTTATGGACCTCACAGGTTCAAGTATAAAGATTTATACATTGCCACCAAGGGGTTCAGAGAAAAGGAGATGTTGGGGGAAGGCGGATTTGGAAGGGTCTACAAAGGCGTTCTGCCAACAAGCAAGGTTGAGGTTGCTATCAAGAAGGTCTCTCATCAAGCAAGACAGGGAATGAGAGAATTTATTGCAGAAGTCGTCAGTATTGGTCGCTTACGCCATAGAAATTTAGTACCACTCTTGGGTTATTGTCGGCGTAAAGGAGAGTTACTTTTGGTATACGAGTTCATGTCCAATGGTAGTCTAGACAAGTTTTTGTACAACCAACCCAAGTATATCCTCAGCTGGAGCCAAAGATTGCGAGTCATCAAAGGTGTAGCATCCGGATTATTCTATCTACACGAAGAATGGGAGCAAGTAGTGATCCACCGAGATGTGAAAGCAAGTAATGTATTGTTAGATAGTGAACTGAATGGAAGATTAGGAGATTTCGGCCTGGCAAGGCTATACGATCATGGAACCCTCCCTCAATCCACCCATGTAGCGGGATCTCTTGGCTACCTTGCTCCTGAGCATAGCAGGACAGGGAGGGCCACAACAAGCACTGATGTATATGCTTTTGGGGCCTTTTTGCTGGAGGTTGCCTGCGGAAGAAGGCCAATAGAACCCCAAGCAGCACCAGAAGAGAAGGTCATTTTGGTTGATTGGGTATTTTCGTGCTGGAAAGCAGGCAATATTCTCCAGGCGGTTGATCAAAAGTTGGGTACTGAGTTTGTGAAAGAGGGTGCAGACTTGGTGTTGAAACTAGGCTTGTTATGCTCTCATTCAGAACCAAAGATTAGGCCGAGTATGAGGCAAATTCTGTTGTACTTGGAGGGATCAGTTGCCTTGCCAGATTTATCATCACTAGCCATGGGCGTTTCTGCTGTTGGTCTTGGCTTCGCCCACCCTGCTGGCTTTGAAAACATTTTATCGTCATTTGCTTTTTCCACAGAGAAACGTTTTTCACATTCTGTGGCAGACTCTACTCTCTCTGGTGGTCGGCACTTAAGATGCTCATCATTCTGATTTTGTAAATTTAAAAAAAAAGAAAAAAGAAAAAGGAAAAAAGCGCTTCTACTACAGTAATTATTTTGTTGAATGCATTTTTCTGACATATGAGCACTAAATTTTGTATCAGATGCTAGAACATGTTTTGTGGTTTGTACCAGGGGATACTGGATTAACAGGACCGAGAGCGAGGCCTTTGAGTGGGGGAAGATATTTTCGAGATTTGACGACCTGGGAGTGGACCTGCAACATTTCTTTCATGCCTCAAGTTTTCGGAATCTTACGGCCCGAAGACTTTTCTAAGTCTGTACGATAATTTAATTTAATTTTTAAATTTAATAAATTCAAATCTTAATATATTTAAATCGTTTGATAATGAAAAATTAAATATTTAAATTTATTAAGTGATATTGAATTTTTTGGATAAAATTTGTTTCCAAAATTAAGTGATAATTATTCATTTATCACTAAATATGATATACATTTAAATGTATTAGATTTAATGTTTAACAATTCAATAATTTAATAGATTCAAATTTTAAACTTCAGTTTTATCAAACGCATCCTTAGTAAATGAAACAAAGAGTTGTCTACAGCTTCCGTGATCCGTAAGACATAGGAACATGACATGCTTTGTAACAAATGTTTAAACTTTTTTTTTTTCATTATTATACTGTGAGTGGAAAGATTTGAAGCCGAATTTTCTTACTTAAATTCTCTTCTTTGAGCCAACCAACTCGTTTCTCCTCCAAGGGGTACATTCAAATTAGTGATGAGCTTGTTAGGGCTCGAGGGTTTCTACAATTGTTGGCCATAGGCTGGTTGCTTAAGCAATGTCTAAGCTAGGAGCCTAGGAGTGAGCTGCTCCCGAGTTCTGAAAAATTTCCATTAGCCTGTTAGAGATTTTGGAAATTTTTATTAAGAGTCTTTCTCTCGATGCTCCCACCCCCCCCCCCCTCCCCCAACACCACCAAATTTGAACTTTTGTTCTTTAAATATTTTTAACCTTGCTAGTTAGTTAATTGATCTATAAGATACAACTTGTTATTAATCATTTTAGCATTACATATTAACTTGTTAAAACTTTATCTATTACGTCAAGAAAAATTAATTCAAACTTAAACTGTGTACACCTTTCAAATAATCATTTCATTATAATTTTCAGCTTTAGGGTACGAGATTCAAATAATCACTTCAGTTTTAGGGTATGAGATTTTCAATTCAAGCACTTGGTTCTATATATGTGATCTTCTATATGTTAAGTTTAAACAAATAAGATTTGCATGTCTTGAATTGTTCTCTCTGTAAACATATAAATAGGAATGGCAATGGGTAGGGTAAAACCTAATACCCGTGGATACTCGATCCGATAGTTAATTCAATTAAATGACTAATGGATTATTCATTAGAGATTGGTATTGATGAAAGATTACAGATAGATAACCTGAGAGGGTTTGATACCCCAATACCCGATACCCTATATATATTCTTCGGTCTCAATTTTATAGTATAATTGCACATAACTTTAAACCAACTCGTTACACAACCCATAACCCTCTTCTTTTCTTTAGTTTGTATTTTTGTTTTCCATATTTGTCTTGTGAAGTGTTTTGTGCCATGTTTTATATAAAACTCATTATTTGGAAATGACCTTGTGAACAATTGTCTAAATCTTCTTTTCGATATTTGTTGAAATTGTAATAGCTAGAGGCATGATTTAGCTGGAATTCTCAAATGGAGACAATTGTGATTAAAAATGGAAGAATGTTGATTTAACTCTTCATTTTTTGATATGCAAGTTCTATGGCTCTGTCCAAATTTAAGACTCAATATAGTGCATTGATTTACCATGATGTATAAATTAATTTAGTTTGATAAAAGATAATTTTCTTTTTCTTTAAACTATTTAGATTAATAAATAGAAGGTTCCCAATGGGTAATCTGAATCCGTGCGTAAGAGGGTTTGGTAAAAGTAATTAAAACCCATAAAGTTACCTGATAAAGTTTGATAAAAAACTTAGATAAGCGGGTTAGAGTTTGGTAAGAAGGAATTTCGAGAATACCCAACCCGCTGCATCCTACATATAAACAATATTTACATCTATTAGTAGTATTATATGTGTACTTTTGATTTGCACTTTGAATTATGATTGCTCTTCAAAGTGTGATACTGGAGAATAGTCAAATTATATTTTTTTCCCCATAGGATTGTAAGAATGAGAAGATAAAACTGAGTAGTTATATCAGTATACAGCCATTGCATATTTCGATTTATCAGTAGACATACAACTTCCATAAAAGTTTCATACCCTTGCCTTTACTATTGTTTTGTTACAATAATATAATGATACAAGATGACTTGCTGATATAGAAATTTGACTTAAAACTTTTCCTTTGAGGGCAATTAGATCAGAGATTGGATGATTAAGCGTAAAAAAAATAAAAGAAATCAACATACAAGCCAAAACTATAAAATTACATTAGTAAAAATATAATTTTTGGTACACATACGAAACAAAATATCGTAGCTTCACCACTGAGATTAGGCCACAGATTGGAGTTTGCAATTATCATTGGCAATTGTAAAATCCCTTGATCCAGCTGCAATGTGATTTTAGCCAGATATGACTGCAATCAATGGAAACTATGTTTATCATTTATAGCACCACAATAAGTATCAGATTCATATGGTCTCCAGCAAATTGAACTCAAACCTTTTATTTTTTTTCTTGATTTTAATAGTTAATCTGAAAAATTAACCTATATAATGTTTATTATTTTTTCTTTTCTCCTTATGACTTGCAATTGATTTTTTTTTTTTTTTTGAATTCTGGATGATAAAATTAAATGGATATGTCACGTTATTGACTCCTTGGATTGATAAAACCAAATGGATATGTGTATCATTCAAAATGATCATTTTTGATCCTTTATCTTTGAGATCTGTCTAATTTGGTCCATAAGATATGACCGCCTACCAATTTAACCATCATTTTTCACAAAATGAAATCAATCCAAGAAGTCAGTCCCGTTATACAGTATGTGTACTCTTGAACACAAAGGATTTGAATTTAAAAAAATGAAAAAACACATGCATACAGAAGGGTTAGGATTCTCTCCATTGGATTTCTTTCCAATTATTTATATCCAAATTACTATAATTTTTTTAAATTCATCCGATTATGTAATTATTTTACTTTCGATGTCTAGATCAACATACTAAAAAATGATATAATTTTGAGAATATTTTGACATTCAATTTATACAAAAAAATTTGAACAATGAAAAATGGACCAAAAGTGTAAGAAAAATTTTTAATGATTAATTAGATGATAAAATTAGTCAAATTGTTACAAAATTTTATGTATAACTAATAAAAATGATGAAACATACTATGAATGGTGTGAATTTTTTAAAACAATTTTCAAATCAATTTTATTGGAGTACAATTGTAGAAAAATTCTCTCCAGTACAACAGAGAGGAGTCTAGTCCACATACGCAAGCACCAATTGCAATTCCATAGATTTTGCTCTCCCATTTTACCTATATCCCTAATTAGAGCTCTTCATTAATAATTTCCTTCAAATATCAGTAATATAGAAATTATGAATGTAGAACTAATGGGATAGACAAAAATCACTTGCTGCTTTAGTCCTACGATTACAACATCAATCGTTCTTATATACCAAGATTAGTAAAGATTTATGAGTTAAGGGCTCTAAGTAAGGATGTGGGAAAGTTAGGAGATGGAAATTGATAGAATTCTGATCGAAACTTACGGATTTTTTTTTTTTTTTTAATTCTGCTCCTCTTTATCTTAATGGCACACCTGCTATGTGCATGACCGTATCCATTAAAGTTCTGTAATTTTCTATTAAAAGTCCTATATTAACTTTATTTCGTAGAAATAAGAGCTTAAATTGATAAGATGATGATAAGTAAGGAATCAAATTGGGCACAACCTTAAAGATAACGGATCAAAATTATTGTTTACCAACAGCCATTTCTTGATTTGCCTTTTTAGTGGATATGCCTTCTGGACATTTCTTGATTTGTTTACCAAAAGCCAGACCCACCAGCCACCACTCCATGTTCTTCTCTCCTGATTATATTATTATTGGCCTTTTGGTCTTCTGGCTTCTTTAAATATGGTTCTATAGTCATTTGGGAGGGCAGTATCCTTACTTTGTATGTATGGGGATTATGGTGTGTCATTATACAGGTATTAAATTATTGCATGTATGGTGCGAGAGTTTTACACTTTGGTTGCGTAAGCTATGATTGAACTATCATCCTTTGGATTACCATGTGCAAATGGCTTGACTTCTCGCAAGCTATTTAAATGGTTTGGTGTGATTAAATTTGGTTTTTGGTGTGCACAAACTTTGAAGGTGAAAAAGGGAAAAAATCTCAGTTTTCACTGAGATCTGATTTCCTGGAAAAGATGGTTTTTGGTTATTAGTTTTAAGGCAAGAGAATCATGTTAAGGAATTTTCTTCTGGTCCAGATATTGTTCATCTGCCTTTGTTATTGTTGTCCATTACTCATGTATAATTTCTTGGGATAATTTTAGAAACCTCCCTTGAAGCTTTTAACAATTCCATCTAGCTTTATTAAGGTTTGAAAAATTACACATACCTCCTCCAAGTTTACCATTTTGGTAACAAAAAAAATTTAATGGTCAAAATTTTGAATGAATAACCCAAAATGCCCTCGTGAAATTGTGATGTTCATTTTTCCTTTTTATAAAATTATTTAAAAAATATGAAAAATGCACTAAATTTCAAACCTATTTTCAACTCTCATCTCTATTATTTTAAACCCTTCATATTGCCATATCTTAATTTAGTACCATTATCACAATGATCATTACCACCATCAGTTCCTTAATTCTAAATCCTCAATCGAAGTTTAAAAAAAATCAGTATTGTTGAACTCAAAAAATTTCAATAACTACATTAATATGACATCCTATCATTCAAATGTTGGAGTACTGATACCAACCCTATCCTTTCCAAACCTTCAACTTACATATTTTTCTATTTATATTCAGATCCTCCAAACAAAGTTAAAATTAACTTGTAATATGTTAAAATTGTATTTAGAATATAATTGGTTATTTCATGAGTGAATTTTATTTTTGTTTTCATTAAATATCTAATCGTGTGATGCATTCATATGAACAAGATTAGGAGCGGATTGTTTAATTGCATGAAAAATATAAATATATTGATGCTATTATGATAATTTTGTAGGGTCAAAGGAGGCAAATATAATATTAAAAATCTCAAGGGTACTAGGTGAAATTGTCAGAAGCCTCAAGGGAGGTTTTTGAAATTATCCCTAATTTCTTTGTCAACAATTATTGCTTTGTTTAACGAGTGACTGATATAATTGTTATCGTTTGAAAAAAAAAAAAAAACGAGTGACTGATATGCCTTCACATTTCCTATGCTCACTTGCAGGCACTGCAATACTATGCTTCAATAATTGCTGCTATCTGTAGATAGTCTACTGTTTGACTATTGCTGTTAACATAAGTGAAGCTTGGCCGATTTCTAGGGTAGTTAGCAAATAATTTGCCAACTTGCTAATCTTTTTGTTTGTACTCTGATTTACCAGTACAACTGCTGTCTAAGTTGGCATCATCTGAAAACATAACTCACCCTGTATAAACTAATTAACAAGTGTAAGATCGTCCCTTTATCTCTCTACATCACCACTTGGGCAAAAATCCAGCCAACATTTCCTATAGAATCTCTCTTTCCTATAGAATCTCCCTAATGTCTTCTTCTCCAACTAATTTTATCCTTTTTAGATTAGGAATATTACATGCCAGATGAAAAAAAAACCTGGACAACCTCGAGTAGACGCGTGAAGCCCCATTAAGTAGTACTTATAAAGATGGTCGGTTGGGTCTTGAAGGCCTTAAATAAGGGATAATTTCATAAACCTCCCCTGAGGTTTCTGACTATTTCACTGACCTCCTTCCAGATCTCGAAAATTATATTAACCTTCCTTGAGATTAATTATCTTGTAATATTTAGACCCAATTTATAATTAAAAAGTGATATTAGGAGAGAAAAAATAATATGATTCCATCACTGTCCTTCATCTACTACATTATTTAATTAATTTAATACCTACCCATATATTAAAGAAAAATACTAAAATTTGTTATTATCATTATGGATCAAATTATCATTTTATATTTTTCACTTAATATGAGATCCAAATTATTCTTTTTAGTTTTATACCCATTGTCAAACATGATAAACAACAAATAATCAAAAAATTTGTAACCAAAATATTACAGAGAACAAACTTTAACATCATAAATATTCTTGTCAACATATTAAGGTTAATTGTTGATATGTTTAGGTATTAAAATTCACTCTTTGTAATATTTTGATTACAAATTTTTTTGATTATTTGTAATTAATCATGTTTGATAATCGTTTTGTAACTGAAAAAAATAATTTAAATCTTACATTAAGTAAAATATATGAAATGATATACTATTTTGATGCCATATGTGATTTAATCCTTAACGATAAATATCAAATTCTAGTATTTTCTTTAATGTTTGCGCAGATATTAGATTAATTAAACAATTTAATAGATCAGGGTAATGATGAAATCATATTATCTACTCTCTTCTAATGTCATTTTTTAATTATTAGTTGGATTTAAATATTACAAGATAATAAATTTCAAAAGAAATTAGTATAATTTTTAAAATTTAAAGAGAGACCAGTGAAATAGTCAGAAACATCAGGGTGGTTTCTGAAATTATCCCCTTAAATAAAGCCACGTGACCATACGCCACATCGATTCATGACAGCGTATATGATAAATCCGTGGACCAAGCTAATTTCCTGTGTGAAAGAAAGCACAATACCCAACTAAGGCGATGCTTGCGTATGTTCCCAAGAACATAGTACTCTACTTGATTTAGAGTGATGTAATTGATGTAACAATAATGTCAATTTCTTGGCCAGTATGACATAAAAATCTTGCACCTACAATCGTTAAGACTGGACCGAGAACTTTCATACTGATAAAATGCTGGAAAATGCCAGATGCCATGCACCTGGGGAAACGTCCAAATGCCGTGCATGTGAGTTGTGTGGTGATTAGGTTGATTATGAATGGGATTATCTGGTAGCAGTTAGTTGGCATGTCAATGGGAAAAATGAGCAAGTGCATGTATTGGTTGAATAACACAGTAGGCAATTGTCTAGGTTCTAAACTTAATCGTGAAACATCTTCGAGAGGAAAAATACTCAATTGTGAAATATATACTGGCTTTTGCCAACAATCTTTAGCATACGTACCTATAAAGTGTTGGGATCCAAAACAGAATAAATCACTACTAAAAAATTAAGAACGCAATGATTTAATGACATCAAGTTACAAGTATAAAATATAAATAACACATCAGATTTAATATGATTCGATTTTATGAAAAGAAAATTCTTCCTTTATTAATAGAGATAAATCCAATATAAGAATACAAATTGAATCTCTCTCACCTCTCAAAATTCCTCTCACCCTATGTAAAGGCTACATAGTTTTCTTGTGTGCCCTTGTATAGGATGTCAACTCCCACCTGTTTATTAATAAAATTTCTTGACCAACATCCATATAATAATAAGATATAACATGTATGGTAATTCTTAAACACATACAACAAATAGGAGCTTCCCTAGTTACTACTACAAGTTAATAGAAACTACCAAAATCTGTTTACTTCCACACAAAACAAAAATGTCTAAAAGAAAATTAGATGCATGATAGTGCTGGGTAGTGTTGCTAGACTGGGACCAGACAAGCGGGTCTTACTAATCTCACCATGAATTGACCTTCTTTCCGAATTGGTTAGCAGTATAAAATTGTTTTGGTCAAAAATCAGTCAAATTACCAAAAATCGGCCAAACTAATGGCCTAGTTCGACTTTTTGGTCTCATTTTCAAATTTTTCTTTCTTGTTTTTCTCAAACATAATTTGAGGTATCTAAATTATAAAACTTTCATTTATTAATAGGAATAAAAAAAAACGTCACCACTTAGTATAAACACCAAAATCACTCACACCCCTAAACGATCTCTAAACCCAAGAAGTTTTCATCCTTGATCAATTTATCATCACTGATTTTGACTTGTATTAAAAAGCCATATTTCTAACAAAAATATCTCGAATTGGGTATAATTTGTTTTAATTTGGGTTTTCAAGTAGTTTTGGAGAATGAACATATTTTAAACATGATTCATATTTTTATATATAATTTTTAGGTGTATATTTGATTGCAAGCCTAATATTTTAATTTGGTTTAATTTGAATTGGGTATGATTTGTTTTAATTTGGTTTTTCAAGTAATTTTGGAGAAAGAACATATTTTAAACATGATTCATATTTTTATATATAATTTTTAGGTGTATATTTGAATGCAAGCCTAATATTTTTGGAACATTTTATATAGTTGACCGAAATATAATCAAGAACTTAATTTCAATATTTCTAAAACTTATAACAATATAAAATAATTATGACATCATGCATATCAATGAATTTTTTAGATTGATCCAACCGATCCGACCAATTGACCCTTGATCCAATAGTTTAACCGAGTCGCTATTCGATCTGAGTTTAACAGTGTTGGTGGTGGGACTTAATGCTTTCTTGACCATGCTTATTCCATTAACTTGATGTCCTGCTTGAATGATTTGTCTATGGTGCGGGATTATTGTACTCCATAGAAATTATTACATAGATTATATAAAAACCTTCGACGTCATAACAAACAAATAACTACTAGTTCTAAGAATTAAAGGTTATGGATTCAAAACCTTCTATTTTCTTCACAGCTTCTAAAATCTCAAAAATAAAAAAAGTTTTTTAAAAAATCAGCAAACAAATAACCTCATCGAGCAGTATGATCAACTGCATAGAAATTTGTTGGCCTAATCAGCAACATCCCTCAGATCCCGGTTCGACGGGACTAACCGCCCAGCCCGTGGCACCCAGGGGTGCAGACCCTCATGCTGGCCGAGCGTGGTACGGTGCTTTGCGCTGCCATTGTGGTTAAGGAAATAAAGTTGCGCATTCACTAATAGTTATAGCTTTTGGTGCAATGGTAAGCGCTTGATCCTGACAAGTGGTATCAGAGCGAGGTCGCGGGTTCGAATCTCCCTGGCTGTTGCTGGGGGAGGGATTGTTGGCCTAATCAGCAACATCCCTCAGATCCCGGTTCGACGGGACTAACCGCCCAGCCCGTGGCACCCAGGGGTGCAGACCCTCATGCTGGCCGAGCGTGGTACGGTGCTTTGCGCTGCCATTGTGGTTAAGGAAATAAAGTTGCGCCTTCACTAATAGCTATAGCTTTTGGTGCAATGGTAAGCGCTTGATCCTGACAAAATTGTTTTTTTTTTCTTTCTTTCAAGGAATCAAATTCCACCTTAAACTGTTAATTCAAGTACCTTATTTACACGTTCAGGAACCTAAAGAAATCAGTGCGCTATCTTTTTGTAGAAGAAATCATCCACAAGTTTTAGCTAATTATTTAATGATTAGGTAATAACTCTCAAAATATGCAAGATTGAGGAGACATGAACACTCACAACTATTATCAAAATGAATGTTGTTACTCGTACACTTGCATTAATTGAGCCTACATTCCTCAGACCAAAAATTAGATGCAATTCCTGAGGATGGCTTTCTTCTAGGAAACAACCCAAGGCCAAAATCTCTCTATTTGACTTTGACTGGTAGAGATTGAAACATAGAAGAATATTAAAAAAAATTGCAGCGGGTTAAACAAGCAGATGAACAGTGCACGTATTCATATGTTAATGTCAACATTTTTTTAGTTTAGTTTCTAAATATGTAATTTTAGTAGCTAAATTGCTTCACTAAGAATTTTGTTATGCACTGGAATTGCATGTCCTACATCATAGTTCCAATTTATAAGCGCCTTTACTAATTTCTTGTGCTCAAACAAAAGCCTATCAATCGAAACTCTCACACAAAATGTTGTATATCTAATGAAAAATTTATTAGAAGATGTGCTTAACCCTTATTCTCTTTCTAACTCTCAGCTCAATAAAAATTAGGGGCAAAGTTAAGAGTTAGCTAGATTAGCCTAAAAGCCAAAAAAAAAAAAAAAAAAACTACATCTACCATGGATGACTGCAATAAAATCTCTAATGCATGCACCAACTATTCAACCGAGTTTAAGTTTTGTAATTTTAACCACGCTAGAACATATGTATGACAGCACAAGAAAACATTGAGCCCCCACCACAAACCATTTAACAATATTCACTCTTTTTTTAAGACCTTTTGGTGCTCGGTGACTGCATTGGATCCGACTAATTTGGAATCAAGCATTATTGAACCCCTTTCGAGGTGGTTCTTCTAATGTTGTTTTCTTCGTCCACATGATTCGAACCTGTGACTTCACATAAGGGTATCAAGCACCTTGCTTCTTGACATAACAACAGTTGGTTTCTCCTTGCCACTTAAACAATATTCACTCATTACTTTTATGTGCATCTACATAAACCTAAAGGTGAAAGTTCCTATGCACTTCCAGCATGTCAATTTCAATCCAGTCTCTTTTCTTTTGTCTTTGCATTACCATTTTATCTATTGCTGTGAGAACCAAATGACTATCGTTGTAAGTCCTTTTCACTCCCGCCCAGAGTGCATTGTTGGAATGGCCGAGTAAGTTCATTATTGCTTAAAGCTTTTGAGCATGCACTGAGTCAATCCGAGATAATCAGAATCCAATGAACTGGCCACCGAACAAAAAAAAAATGCAAATGAATAGATTCATAAAGGAAAAGGGCATCCTTTGGTTTGCATTATACATACTCTATCTATTATCAGTGTACAAAAAACTAATCTTTAATTAAATACAATAAATATGCATAAAATAACTAAACTATCCAGTCATTGAATGGGAGACCCACTTGTTACCACAGCAATTGGGTCCATTTACCACATGTTATTCTCACGGCCAACAAGCACCCATTAGATTTTGAGCCCACAACCATTGGAAAAACAGCCCAAGCCCTTCCTATCAGGTAAATTATGAGCTTGCGCAAAGAATAGGGGTGTGCATTCGGTACAAATTCGATTATTAGGTTATTTAAATTTGATTATTTCACTTGCAAAACTCTAAACCATTTTCAATTTTGAAGGGAATAACCGAATTCAATTCGGTTAAACGGTCATGAAATTGGTTATAACCGAATTGAATAGTAATTTTCACATAATTAAATGGGACTCACTTGTGTAGTTGTATACACTTACTCATTTATAATTTATTAATGATGTATTGCGTTACACTTACATTTATTCATATTTTTTATATAGCTTAAATGCTTAATTTACAAATAATTTGATTGCTTTCAATGGTGAATGCTAATACACTAATATATTGATATGCATTTCATATACATTCGTTTAGACTGGTTAATCATAGTACTTAGTTGTCTACATTTAAACAAGATTAGTGATTAGAGAATATAAATTCACATATTGTACATGTAATATAAATTTAGAGTATACTAAGACTTGCAAATTAAAAGTTACACATTCAAATATTTAATAATCCAAACTTGAATGATAAACCAATGTCTAAATTATAATTACTAATTATTTTTAATATTTAGTATTACACTTATACTTATTATCTAATCCTAGTTATGTATAAAATGGTAAGTATTATAGTTATGTATTATTGTATATGTGTATTATTATAATCAAATAACAAATACTAAAATAGTATATTATACATCATTATATATGTGACACCCTCACTTCTCCCTAAAGCGAACCAAAGGGTATCCGCGGGACGCCTGCCTAGCTCTCACCACGACTCAAGCAATTTCATTCAAGCTTAATGCCAGACCGAACGTCACAACCAGATAGAATAACATAAACACAATAATGCGGAAGCGTTCAAACTTAACAATCATCCATTATCCAACCCATACATGGGATGTTCAAAATACAACTCAAATCCCAAATATACGTCAGACCCAAATATTACACTTCAATTCCAAAAGTACAACCCAAACCAAGGGCATAGACAAAATATAATAGAAACCCTAAAATAAAAGTACATCAGGAGGGTTTCTCCACATTTTCCCGAGATTCAATCCTGTTAAGGAAAACAAATCTATAGGGTGAGCAAAATGCTCGTGAGGCCAAGATCACACATGCAAGCACGTAGTTCAAATACCAATCTCAATTACGAGCTAAACAATAATATATTTCAATAATTGACAATTCACCAAAGGAAATTTATCAGAAACAATTCAAGAATATAGTAGCTCTCAGGAGCTAAGTTCCACTTGCTTTGCCGATGTCACTCGTATACCTTCCCCCGATGACACTCCGTCAACTGGGTCGGTATTTCCAATCCGTAGATCACCACTTACTTCTTTCCGTCCACCGAACACCCTCTCGGGCCCGCAAGACATGTATGAGGCAATACTCCACGAGTATGCCAAGCAAGACCTCTCAATAGGTCGAGCTTATTTGTCTCATGGCACGCCTAGGTTCCCGACCAAACCCATGCCGGCTCGAGTCCCAGGTCAGCCTATGAGTTTGGGCGTCCCCCATTTACAATTGTGTGTCGAGGAGATTTACTCCAGCGACGTATGCAACCATTGCATTCAATATCATTTATTCAAATGAGAACGAGTGAGATAAAGTACACACTCGTCTCCATTCCTAAAATCAGTAATCATTCATAACAGTTAAGCACGTATCAAGTACTCATACACTTGACACTCACCAAGTATTAAGTGCAAGTAAGGTCAAGAAAAATTCAAGCGTCCACCGTGGGATCCTCTTGAAGGTCTTCATGTGCGCCTGAGCAAATAATAGTGAATTATTATTCACACAACCCAATTATCGAGAAATAATTCGTGCACTATTATAATCTAGGGAATTTTGTGAAAAGGAACCTTAATTACTTGTAAATCGAGATTCGAGTGGCGTTTCATAAAGTACAGGAGCATTTGGATTTTTATCTTGAAAATCGAGGTTAAAACGTTTGCATAATGTCGAAAGAATAAAGAGTTCTTGGAAAACTCTATTTCCTTGAAAGTTGGAAAATTTCAGTTTTGATATGGATCTTTGAAAAATCGTATCTCACTCGATACGAGTCTAAAATTGGAAAACTTTATACCGTTGGAAACCTCTTGAAAAGTACTAAAAGTTCTTAGAAGACACGTTTCCATGAATCTATGTGAAATGTACTAAAAAATGAGCTTGAAATCACTGTTCCAGAATGTTCAGGATTGAGCCGGGGTTGGTTTTTCGCTAACTTTGGAAATTTGGCAGAATCCACTCGTTGCAAACATGCCTTTGAAATTTATAAATCAATTAGAGGTGCAAGTAAGGTTTAGGACAGAACAAGCGGATCGAGAATCAGAGTTTCGAGCACCAAGATATGGTAGCTCAAAGTTGGGGAAAATTCAAGACTGTTGAACAATTTCCAGATTTGGGTTTCCGAATTTGGACCTTTAGTTAGGTGTCGAAACGGACTTGGATTGGTACCACATTTTGTAGTATAGTACTCCTATATGAAGGGTATCTCTCTATCAAATTTCGTGGAAAAATACCTTCGGGAAGGTGGTTAATCAATCAACCAAAGTTTTGAAATTACTAAGGCAAAACTGCCTTTAGCTCCATTTCTCTCCGTTTCCAAACATTCGGCTAAGGAAAACCTCCAAACATGGTTCATTTGTGCAAGAAAAGTCTAAGGAACATACATGGTACATTTGGTAGGTGTTTAGCACCAAGAAATTCATTTAGTAAGACCACAACAAGTCTCACATCAAATCTGTCCAAATCCAAGGGTTTTCAAGAACAGGGCAGTCACCGTATTTTGATCATGACTCACTCAATTTAACTCAGAATTGAGCATGGTTGATAGTGTTGGAAAATAAATTCATAGGGATAAAATTTCTCAAAAGAAAACGTTTTGAAATTCAGTACACAACTAGCTCGAAATCGAGCTTCAAATCACAGCTTCTGTATTTCATTCCAGCAGAACAGAGAAACAGAACAGCTGAATTCAAAAGAGTGGTGCGGCTCACACACATGGAATCAGAATCTGCATTTTATACCGTTGGAAAGGTGTGGATGTCTAGTTTCAAATACCACCGACGGTACTTGATTTTGACGTCGGAGGACAGAGTTACGGCCGAAACACTATCGCTGGACAGAGCTACACGGAAACAGTTTTCCAGCTTGACTAGTTTCACAAAGAAATTCATTTGCCCAACCAAACCTCAATATTTTTCAATGAAAATTTTTATACAACTACAAAAACTTGTAAACAACACAATCAAGCCATTAAATCCTCAAATTTTTGCATTAAAGTGGCCGAACAAAACAGGGACAAAATGGTCAGATTTGGCCTTTGCACCCATCATGAGTTTCCATCAATTTTTCACCAATAATCCACTAGTTTAAGCACTAATCCAACATTATAAACATCATCAAGCATGAGATCAGCCATCAACACAGAGGTGGGAGTTCATAGAACCCACCTTCCAATTTTTCCAACAACAACAACAACCCATATGAAAATAAGAGCTTAAAGGTATACTAGAACTTTCAAAAATCGAAATTTGAAAGCTTGATCATTACTTACTCTAGTTGATGTCCAAGGCAGTGATTTTTGGTCCTTTTTGCTCCAGAAAAACCGTGAGTTTTAGCTCCCTTTTGCAGCTCAAAGTAGTGTCCAAGTGTAGAGCTAAGTGTATGTGAAGTTTGGTGTGAATCTATGAAGGTTTGGTGCAAGAATTTGGAGATGGAAAAATTTGAGAAGCCTTGGTTGTTTTTGCTGCTTGGGTGCCGGCTGCTTTAGTGAGGAAGAGAGAGAGAGTCGGTTATGCTTTAGCTTCCAAGAGGAGCTTAATTTGTGTGGTGTAAAATGGAGCAAAAGTCAACTCTCAATAGCGCGCGTACGCGCGCGATTCGGGCTCGATTCCTTTCGAGTTTATTTCACTAGTGCACTAAACCTCTAATGCACTTATATTCATATAAATATTATTCACTCTTAATTGTCCCAAAATAATGGTCTAAAGTCCCTCAATTAAACGCGCGCGTGAAAACGCGTATTTCCAATTTAGGCGCGATAAAATGAAACATTCAAGAAATTCTTGTAACAATCGTACCACTAACTATCATTTGAGTATTTAAACCTAAATTTACCTATTTTAAGACCATTGTACAAGTCTCCAATATTCCAAGCTTATCGTACTCTCAAGCAAATAAATTTTCCAAGCACAATTCACTAATTTCACTAAACGCGCTTCCGGAAATTAATTTTTGAAACGAGACATTATAAAATTATAACGAAGTTATAATAAAATATATTTAGGTCCAATAAGACTAGAAAGTATTATTCGTAGCAAAAATCCAAATAATAATTAATCGAGCCAAAATTAGGGCTTAAAAATAATAGTTTTTACGAGTCCTCACATCCTCTCCCCCTTAAGAAAATTTCGTCCTCGAAATTTACCTTGGTTGACGAACAAGTCTGGATACTTCTCTCTGATTGTCTCTTCAATTTCCCATGTTGCTTCCTCTACTCCATGGTTCCTCCAAAGAACTTTTACTAGTGGTATCTGCTTGTTCCTCAATTCCTTCACCTTTTGATCCAGAAGCTTTACCGGTTTCTCCTCATAGGTCAAGGTTTCATCAATCTCAACACTCTCTGGTTGCAAAACATGAGAGGGATCTGGATGGTACTTCTTAAGCATGGATACATGGAATACGTTATGAATTCGAGATAAGCTCGGCGGTAATTCCAGCATATAGGCTACACTCCCAACACGCTGGATAATCTTATAAGGCCCTACAAACCTTGGGTGTAGTTTCTTCCCTTTTCCGGACATCAAGCTTGCTTTCAAATGTGTAATCTTGAGAAATACCAAATCTCCAATAGTAAACTCCAAATCCTTTGTCCGATTATCGGTATAACTCTTTTGACGACTCTGAGCGGTTTGAATTCTTTGTCGTACCAACTTTACCTTTTCATTAGCTTTCTCAATCCAAGGCACTGTGGTCGGGTCTAAGATCTTCCGTTCACCCACTTCATCCCAACAAATCGGGGACCTACACTTCCGACCATAAAGCGCCTCATATGGGGCCATTTGAATGGAAGAGTGGAAACTGTTGTTATAAGCAAATTCTACTAAAGTCAAAAACCTACTCCAACTCTCTCCAAAATCCAGAACACAAGTCCTTAACATATCCTCAAGAGTTTGAATTGTCCTTTCAGATTGTCCATCAGTCTGAGAATGATAGGTAGTACTAAAATTTAATTTAGTCCCTAACACCTCTTGCATCTTTTGCCAAAATCTCGAAATAAATCTCGGGTCTCTCTCGGGCACGATACTCACGGGAATTCCGTGCAATCTAATAATCTCATCCAAATACAACTTGGCCAGTTTCTCTAACGGGTATTTCATATTAATCGGCAAAAAATGAGCCGATTTGGTCAATCTATCCACTATCACCCAAATCGCATCATGGCCTCTCTGTGTCCTCGGTAATCTCAATACAAAATTCATGGTGATATTCTCCCATTTCCACTCAGGTATTTCTAGAGGTTGTAAAAGTCCTGATGGTTTCTGATGTTCGGCTTTGACCTGTTGACAAATTAAGCATGTTTGGACAAATTGAGCAATCTCCTTCTTCATGTTCTTCCACCAATATAGACTCTTTAAGTCTTGGTACATTTTATTCCCTCCTGGGTGTACCGTAAACTTTGATCGGTGTGCCTCTTCTAAAATTTTCTTTTTAAGTCCTTCATCCCTTGGTACAACCACCCGATTCCGAAATCTCAATACACCATTCGTTCCCAAGTTGAAATCCGACTTGTCCCCCTTTTTAATCCTTTCCAACCACTTCTGCACTTCAGTGTCCTTTCCTTGAGATTCCTTGATACGTTCCATCAAAGTGGAATTCAATACAATATTCTGCAAAATTACTTTCCCCGGTTCCAATCGAGGATTCCAATAACTAACTTCTTCCAACAATTGGAATTTCTCAATCATCAATCCAGCCATCTGTACTTGACGACTCAAAGCGTCAGCCACTACATTAGCTTTCCCTGGATGATACTTAATCGTGCAGTCATAGTCTTCCAAAAATTCCATCCATCTACGTTGGCTCAGATTCAACTCTTTTTGAGAAAATAAGTTCTTAAGACTTTTGTGGTCTGTAAAAACCTCAAATGTCACGCCATACGGATAATGCCTCCATTTCTTCAAAGCAAAGACCACAGCCGCTAACTCCAAATCATGAGTCGGGTAATTCCCTTAATGTGGTTTCAATTTTCTAGAGGCATATGCTATCACTTTGTCATTTTGCATTAAAACACATTCCAGTCCTTCCTTAGATGCATCTGTGTAAACCACAAAACTATCCTTTCCGTTTGGCAAAGCTAACACAGGCGCTCTTGTCAACCGTCTTTTCAACTCCTGAAAACTTTCTTCACACTTAGGACTCCATAGAAACTTTCCATTCTTCTTGGTCAATTCAGTCATGGGTCCAGCAATTTTAGAGAAATCTTTGATAAATCTCCGGTAGTACCCTACTAATCCAATAAAACTTCAAACTTCGGTAGGGTTTTCCGGTCGTTTCCATTTCGAAACAGCCTCCACTTTAGCTGGATCCACTTTAATCCCATCCTTAGAAATTATGTGTTCCAAGAAAGTCACTTCTTTTAACCAAAACTCACACTTGCTAAACTTAGCATATAATTGATGTTCCCTCAAAGTTTACAAAACGATTCTCAAATGCTTCTCATGATCCTTCATATTCTTAGAATACACCAATATATCATCAATGAACACTACCACGAATTGATCTAGATAGGGTTTAAAGACCCTATGCATTAAATCCATAAAAGTAGCAGGTGCATTCGTTAACCCAAACGGTATCACGGCAAATTCAAAATGCCCATATCTCGAGTTAAAAGCAGTTTTGGGTATGTCATTTTCCAAAATCCTTAACTGATAATAACCCTGTCTCAAATCTAACTTCGAGAATACTACCGCCCCTTACAATTGGTCAAATAACTCGTCAATGTGGGGCAGTGGGTATTTATTCTTAATGGTGACCTCATTCAAGCCTCTATAGTCTATACATAGCCTCAAACTCCCGTTCTTTTTCTTAACAAACAAAACTGGGACTCCCCACGGTGAATCACTTTCCCGTATAAAACCCCGCTCTAACAAGTCTTGTAGTTGCAATTTCAACTCCTTCAATTCGGTTGGGGCCATTCGATATGGCGTTCTAGAAATAGGTGCCACTCCCGGAATCACATCGATCTTAAAAGCTATTTCTCGTTCCGGGGGTAGAGACTCCAATTCTTCAGGAAAAACATCTTAAAAATCCTTTACTACCGGTGTGTCTTCCAAATTCACCTTATCACTAGGAGTGTTAATAAGAAAAGCCAAATACCCTTGAGCTCCTTTACTTAATAATTTTCTAGCCCAAATTCCTGAAATAAGTGTAGACGAAACTAATTTACCCCTTACATCCAGTTTCAGGGTTGCTTCTCCTGGAATACGCAACTCTACAATCTTCGTCCTACAATTTAACTGAGCATTATAACGGACTAACCAATCCATCCCCAAGATTACATCGTATCCCTTAATCGTCAAACCTATCAAATCGGCCCATAATTTTCGTTCCCCTACATAGATTTCACAATTCCTATACTCCAAATTAGCAATTAAGCTTTTGTCTCCAATGGGCGTTTTAACCTCCAAGTCATAGGGTAACTTAATTGGCTTCAAGTCTATTCCATTCATGAAATTAGGATTTACAAAGGAATGAGTTGCACCCGGATCAATTAAAACCCTAGCTAGTCGATGAAAGATTGGAATTGTACCTTCCACCACCTCAGTTGCCTCAGGAACCTGTTGATGGTCCAGTGCATAAATCCTAGCCGGTACTTTCGGTCGGCTTCCTCCGGCACTGGTCTGCTTAGAAATTGACTTTTCTGGCCTTTGAGATTTCCTCCTGTCTTTGGTGATTTTGGACAATTGGCGACTTAATACTCAGCACTACCACAAAACAAACATTTACCCAACTTCCTCCAGCAATCGTTCTCAGAGTGGTTGAATTTACCACAATACCCACAAGTGACTTGAGGAGTCACAGCCGATCCAGTAGAAGGTGCTTCCCTAACTTGAGTTGTCCCACTACGGCCCCCTCTAGTTAGAGTTCCCCTAGAAGCTCCAGTAATCCTTGCTCCTCCATCTCCTCTTCCCGCTTTGGAAGGTTGTACATTCTTACTAGCCTGTCCAGAAGTTCGGCTAGAAAAGTTCCGTTTTCTGTTGTGGAAGTCTCTCACTTGAGATCTTGCACTCTCAACCCTCTGTGCTTTCTCTAAAACCTCCGTAAATGTAGAGATTTGGGCCGCCGCTAAGCCCTCCTGGATTTCCACATTAAGTCCCTGAACAAACCGTCTAATCCTCTTTCGTTCATTGACCACTAGCTCAGGGGCATACTTGGAAAGCTTAGTGAATTTCCCCTCGTACTCTGCTACGGTAAGGGTTCCTTGTTTCAACTTATTAAATTCATCCTCCCTCTTCTTTTGGATTAAGGGTGGGAGAAATTTCTCATTAAACTCCCTCGTGAAGTTGTCCCAAGTCCAGGGGGTTTGAGTTCTCTTCCATTTTCCTTTTGTCAGATCCCACCAAGCACAGGCTACTCCCTCAAATTGAAAAGCGGCAAAATTCACTCGCCTCTCCTCAATGTAATCAAGAGCAGCAAATATGTTAGTTAGTCTCTCAAGCCAATTCTCTGCTACCTCGGGATCCGGTTCACCCATAAACTTAGGCGGGTTGAACTTTAGTAATCTCTCCAAGGCTCTATCCTCTCCTCTTTCCTGACCCCCAAATTGGTTAAACGGTCCAGAGCCTTGTCTATCAGCTAAGCGCTCTAGAATATCAGTCAACCTATTAATGGCAGTCACCACTTGATTACCCTCAATATTTTCCTGACCTTGGGTCGGTCCAGTTGCCGATCCCTGGTCACCTCTTTGAGGTTGGGCCTGTCTAGTCCCTCGCCCACGACCTCGACCACGGTCTCGACCACCTCTTAGTCCTTCCATAATCTAGGCGTGCCTAGTGCAAGAAATAAATAAATTATGCGATGCAAAGTAGATGATAGGAACCAATCAAGAAAACATCGGAAATAACAATAATTTACATTCATTAGCATATCAAGTTCATACAATTAGCAAGTCATGGGGTAGTCACAAAAATATAGCACACAGGTGCCACAAGAGTACTTTTAGTCACAGAAGACTAAAGTAAACGCAAGTGCCTCAAAAATAGGCCACACAGTCATGCAAAATACAATGGTCCCAGCACTTAGCGTCACCCCAACTAATTCTAGCTATACCAGTCAAAAGAGTCAAAAGAAAGGTCAAACTGCCTAGACCTAGTCCACAGTATGACTATCAGGAGGAACCTCCTCCTCAGGATCCTCCTCCTCAGAGTCCTGAGCTACACCCATCGCCTTATCCACTAGCCTAGTGGCATCAGTTACGATATTGGAAGCCCGACTACGGATCTCCTCCCTCAACCTAGTAAGTTGAGCCCTAGTACTCTGAAGCTCATCACGGACCACTGCAGATGTGGCCACCTCACCCTCGATCACCTCCTCGAACTCGGCAATCCGCTCACCCTGAGCACTAACCATCTGTCTAAGTTCGTCCACCTCTGCCTGAAGATCCCTGTTAAGATCCAATAGCTGACGACGCTCGTCGTCCAGAGCAAGCACAAGGTGGTTCGGGTAAGCAAAGATAACCCTACACGCACATCGGGGATATCTGTTAGATGAAGAATAGCGTACTCGAGCTCCCCCAACTAGAGTCCGATAGTAGATAGGCCTAGGAGGCACTATATGGCCATTCGCATGGCCATTCCCGTCAGCTGTCGGAACTCCATTTTCGTTTTCCATCCCTGCAAAATAATAGCACTTTTCGGGTTAAAAATTTAAATCACTATTTAGTTCGGATGTCGTTTAAGCATGCCTAACCCAATCACTAGTATACCCCAAATACCTCTTAAGGTATAACTTAATTATCCGGTTTCAGATCTTAAGGGTAGAGTATCTAATATGTCTCACATATAGATCTCTAATCTAGCGCTAACCTAGCGCTCTGATACCAACTGTGACGCCCCCACTTCTCCCTAAAGCGAACCAAAGGGTATCCGCGGTAGCCTGCCTAGCTCTCGCCAGGACTCAAGCAATTTCATTCAAACTTAATGCCAGACCGAACGTCACAACCAGATAGAATAACATAAACACAATAATGCGGAAGCGTTCAAACTTAACAATCATCCATTATCCAACCCATACATGGGGTGTTCAAAATACAACTCAAATCCCAAATATACGTCAGACCCAAATATTACACTTCAATTCCAAAAGTACAACCCGAACCAAGGGCATAGCCAAAATATAATAGAAACCCTAAAATAAAAGTACATCAAGAGGGTTTCTCCACATTTTCCCGAGATTCAATCCTGTTAAGGAAAACAAATTTATAGGGTGAGCAAAACGCTCGTGAGGCCAAGATCACACATGCAAGCACGTAGTTCAAATAACAATCTCAATTACGAGCTAAACAATAATATATTTCAATAATTGACAATTCACCAAAGGAAATTTATCAGAAACAATTCAAGAATATAGTAGCTCTCAGGAGCTAAGTTCCACTTGCTTTGCCAATGTCACTCGTATACCTTCCCCCGATGACACTCCGTCAACTGGGTCGGTATTTTCAATCCGTAGATCACCACTTACTTCTTTCCGTCCACCGAACACCCACTCGGGCCCGCAAGACATGTATGAGGCAATACTCCACGAGTATGCCAAGAAAGACCTCTCAATAGGTCGAGCTTATTTGTCTCATGGCACGCCTAGATTCCCGACCAAACCCATGCCGGCTCGAGTCCCAGGTCAGCCTATGAGTTTGGGCGTCCCCCATTTACAATTGTGTGTCGAGGAGATTCACTCCAGCGACGTATGCAACCATTGCATTCAATATCATTCAATATCATTTATTCAAATGAGAACGAGTGAGATAAAGTACACACTCGTCTCCATTCCTAAAATCAGTAATCATTCATAACAGTTAAGCACGTATCAAGTACTCATACACTTGACACTCACCAAGTATTAAGTGCAAGTAAGGTCAAGGAAAGTTCAAGCGTCCACCGTGGGATCCTCTTGAAGGTCCTCGTGTGCGGCTGAGCAAATAATAGTGAATTATTATTCACACAACCCAATTATCGAGAAATAATTCGTGCACTATTATAATATAGGGAATTTTGTGAAAAGGAACCTTAATTACTTGTAAATCGAGGTTCGAGTGGCGTTTCATAAAGTACAGGAGCATTTGGGTTTTTATCTTGGAAATCGAGGTTAAAACGTTTGCATAATGTCGAAAGAATAAAGAGTTCTTGAAAAACTTTATTTCCTTGAAAGTTGGAAAATTTCAGTTTTGATATGGATCTTTGAAAAATTGTATCTCACTCGATACAAGTTTAAAAATGAAAAACTTTATACCGTTGGAAACCTCTTGGAAAGTACTAAAAGTTCTTAGAAGACACTTTTCCATGAATCTATGTGAGAAGTACTCAAAAATGAGCTTGAAATCACTGTTCCAGAATGTTCAGGATTGAGCCGGGGTTGGTTTTTCGCTAACTTTGAAAATTTGGCAGAATCCACTCGTTGCAAACCTGACTTTGAAATTTATAAATCAATTATAGGTGCAAGTAAGGTTTAGGACAGAACAAGCGGATCGAGAATCGGAGTTTCGAGCACCAAGATATGGTAGCTCAAAGTTGGGGAAAATTCAAGACTGTTGAACAATTTCCAGATTTGGGTTTCCGACTTTGGACCTTTAGTTAAGTGTCGAAACGGACTTGGATTGGTACCACATTTTTCAGTATAGTACTCCTATATGAAGGGTATCTCTCTATCAAAGTTCGTGGAAAAATACCTTCGGGAAGGTGGTTAATCAATCAACCAAAGTTTTGAAATTACTAAGGCAAAACTACCTTTAGCTCCATTTCTCTCCGTTTCCAAACATTCGGCTAAGGAAAACCTCCAAACATGGTTCATTTGTGCAAGAAAAGTCTAAGAAACATACATGGTACATTTGGTTGGTGTTTAGAACCAAGAAATTCATTTAGTAAGACCACAACAAGTCTCACATCAAATCTGTCCAAATCCAAGGGTTTTCAAGAACAGGGCAGTCACCGTATTTTGATCATGACTCACTCAATTTAACTCGGAATTGAGCATGGTTGATAGTGTTGGAAAATACATTCATAGGGCTAAAATTTCTCAAAAGAAAACGTTTTGAAATTCAGTACACAACTAGCTCGAAATCGAGCTTCAAATCACAGCTTCTTTATTTCATTCCAGCAGAACAGAGAAACAGAACAGCTGAATTCAAAAGAGTGGTGCGGCTCACACACATGGAATCAGAATCTTCATTTTATACCGTTGGAAAGGTGTGGATGTCTAGTTTCAAATACCACTGACGGTACTTGATTTTGACGTCGGAGGACAGAGTTACGGCCGAAACACTATCGTTGGACAGAGCTACACGGAAACAGTTTTCCAGCTTGACTAGTTTCACAAAGAAATTCATTTGCCCAACCAAACCTCAATATTTTTCAATGAAAATTTTTATACAACTACTACAACATGTAAACAACACAATCAAGCCATTAAATCCTCAAATTTTTGCATTAAAGTGGCCGAACAAAACAGGGACAAAATGGTCAGATTTGGCCTTTGCACCCATCATGAGTTTCCATCAATTTTCCACCAATAATCCACTAGTTTAAGCACTAATCCAACATTATAAACATCATCAAGCATGAGATCAGCCATCAACACAGAGGTGGGAGTTCATAGAGCCCACCTTCCAATTTTTCCAACAACGACAACAACCCATATGAAAATAAGAGCTTAAAGGTATACTAGAATTTCCAAAAATCGAAATTTGAAAGCTTGATCATTACTTACTCTAGTTGATGTCCAAGGCAGAGATTTTTGGTCCTTTTGCTTCAGAAAAACCGTGAGTTTTAGCTCCCTTTTGCAGCTCAAAGTGGTGTCCAAGTGTAGAGCTAAGTGTATGTGAAGTTTGGTGTGAATCTATGAAGGTTTGGTGCAAGAATTTGGAGATGGAAAAATTTGAGAAGCCTTGGTTGTTTTTGCTGCTTGGGTGCCGGCTGCTCTAGTGAGGAAGAGAGAGAGAGTCGGTTATGCTTTAGCTTCCAAGAGGAGCTTAATTTGTGTGGTGTAAAATGGAGCAAAAGTCAACTCTCAATAGCGCGCGTACGCGAGCGATTCGGGCTCGATTCCTTTCGAGTTTATTTCACTAGTGCACTAAACCTCTAATGCACTTATATTCATATAAATATTATTCACTCTTAATTGTCCCAAAATAATGGTCTAAAGTCCCTCAATTAAGAGCGCGCGTGAAAACGCGTATTTCCAATTTAGGCGCGATAAAATGAAACCTTCAAGAAATTCTTGTAACAATCGTACCACTAACTATCACTTGAGTACTTAAACCTAAATTTACCTATTTTAAGACCATTGTACAAGTCTCCAATATTCCAAGCTTATCGTACTCTCAAGCAGATAAATTTTCCAAGCACTATTCACTATTTTCACTAAACGCGCTTCCGGAAATTAATTTTTGAAACGAGACACTATAAAATTATAATAAAATATATTTTGGTCCAATAAGACTAGAAAATATTATTCGTGGCAAAAATCCAAATAATAATTAATCGAGCCAAAATTAGGGCTAAAAAATAATAGTTTTTACGAGTCCTCACAATATATATATTTATTATTATAGGTACATGATAATACTATATACTATCTATTAACAGCCTTTACTTGTATAATGTATTAATAGTATATAGCATTTATCTATATAATATATAATTTTATAAACAAATTTAGTATTCGAATGCAGTAATACAATAGCTTATGTCGTTTTACCAAATTTGAATTCGAAATCAATTATTATCAAGTTGAAAATCTCATTACCTATTTCATACTATATTTGAATTCAGTGAATTTGGTAAATACCAAATTTGTACCAAATACCAAATACCCGATTTCAAATTACCAAATTAAATTTGAAATCGGGTATGAATTTGGTACATACCAAATTTGCTCACCCGTAACAAAGACTGCAAGGTGTCTGTTATATACACAAATCTGTGAAGGAACTATTTAATCTTTTTTGCTTCAACAACTTTTTAATACCTAATAAATATGTCGATAATGGAGAATGACGTACTTTGTCAAATTATTATGCGAGTTTAGATTTAAAAAAAAAGGATCTAAATAGGATCTGCGTGTTATTTTTTCCTCCTTTTTTTGACGAATTGCCAAAGTGTGATAGTTAAATAACTATAATAACAAATTAAAATTTATCACCATGGACATTGACTTTTTATAATAAAATTAAACATTTAGAGTAATTCAATTAGTTATTTTGCATAAGATCATTATAGTTTTTCACAATCGTACCTTCCTCTCTTTAATGAAACTGTAAAAGAAAAAATGAACTTTTCTTCCTCAAAGGTTGAGTTGATAACCAATTTCATCCTCAAAGTTTCACCAAGAATACATTTCATCCTCAAAGTTCCTGAATTTTGGCCAATTAGGGACAATTGATAGAATAACACTCCATTTGGACGGAAAGCTGCACGTAAGAAGCATGCCCCGTTAGAACCAATTTTGCACCCAACAAAAAACGAGTAAAACCTGTTCTTGCTCCATTTATGTCCTCTCCGCTCCTCTACTTGTTGTAGTCGTAAAAAAATTTCTAGCCACCCTTACCATTCTAAATCTAGTCATTTGCTGGCAAGAAGGTTGACATAAATGGTCGACATCCACTTATTTATGGGTTATAGATGAATTGGATTTGAGTATCTATCCAAACACATTAAATTAGCCCAGCCCATTTAATTTAATTTAATTTTTATTTTTTACCTATCAAAAAAATATATAATAGAGGAAACCCTATTTGCAAAAATAGAGGAAAGTCATAAAAAGCTGGTAGGTTGTTGTTTCTTTATCTTGTATAGAAGCTATCAAATGTTTATAACTTTAATTTTAGGGATAATTTCAGAAACCTCAAAGGAGGTTTTTGACTATTGCAGGTAGGTCCCCTCTAATTTAAAAGATTACACCTACCTTCTCTACCATTAGCATTTCAGTAACAATATAAACCCACTATGCTAAATTTATCCTAAAAACCCTAAAATACCCCTTTGTTAGTTAGAAAGGGGGAAAACTCACTCATGAATTTCTTCCACATCGCGACTATTGCAATCGGCATAACTACTACCCTAACGAAGTCAATAAGCCACTTTAACTTAATCCTCATATTCTAATAATTTCGAAAGCCCAACTTTGCAGGTCTAAAGTTTCCTGTGCAAATCAATTATGACAATTAACATTTGCATTCAACCTAATCTTTATCTTCAATTTTTTTTGCCTAAATTTTGCATCTAAATTGACCAATGTCATTATTCAAACAATCAAAATGGATGCAATCTTGTTGATGATAAAATAATCTAACCCACCAAGAATACCAACATGGAGCAACCAAAAACAACATTAAAGACCACATTCTATGTTTTTGGGCAAATTTGATTATAGTTCTTATATACCAAAATTCTTTTTTTTTTTTTGCACAATTGGTATAATAGTGTAATCTTCCTCAATCTATGTTTCTTTTTTAGTTATCATTTTTATTTTCTTGTTTATACTCTGTATCACCACCATTCTTTTCATCTTCATTTAGTTTGACAATAAATATGCTTTGACAACTTGTCGTTTAGCAATTTCAATTCAATAATACTTACAAAAAAGGAAAACAAAAAAAAAAAGAGGGTCTATTTCCATGATAATGAGGATTCGGGATGTATTAGATGGTTGTGTAGATGGCGACTATAGAAAAAAATTGGACTATGAAATACAGGGGAGAAAAGATAAGAGAAAGGATCGAAGAGAGAGAATAAGAGTTTGTTTTGTGTGGTAGCCGTTGTTTAAAAATGAAAGATTAGTCTTAGTTGTAGGTTTTTTAGAAATTATCTATAAGTGAAGGATATTATAGCCATTTTACTGCATGAATGGAGGATAGTGTAATTATTCAAAACTAGGGAGGTGAGTGAAATTGTCAGAAACCTCAGGGGGAGGTTTTTGAAATTATCCCTTTCATTTATCTTGTCCAAAAATTATCACCTCTTTATAACTTCTTTTTTTACCTTCTCTAGAAATGAAAAAAATACTAGCTATGCATGGGATTCTTTATGGCCTTCTTTTATTTCCCATAAACTATCAGCTGTTTGTTGCTTTCGTCCATTTGAAAAAACTACTAGTTTATTTATGGGTATGATTTTCAGTTCCAACCTAAAATAGGCATTATATAAAAAAAACCACCTGTTGTTTTTTATCTTCATGCTGATTTACATGTCAATAAGGTAAGAAGGAATATGTTGGTAGAGTTTTTTGCCTTAAATTTTAACAATTCGAAGTAGCAACCAAACTGGATATTGTAAACAAATTAATATAACCAACTAAAACAATCAAAAGAGAAGAGGCATAGGCTTGTCAAAAGTGCATTTGAAGTGGTCCTTGACATGGCTCCTATTGAATATGGACCATAAACAAAATAAAGCAATGGTACAAAATTTAGAATCCAAAAGTTATAACACTAGTGTCTGCACTTCCGAACGGGTTTTATCCCTTTTTTGTTGGTTCTAACAAAGCATACTTCTCACATGCAACTTTCCGTCCAAATTGAGTGTTATTCTGTCAATTGTCCCTAATTGGCCAAAATTCAGGAACTTTGAGGATGAAATGTATTCTTGGTGAAGCTTTGAGGACGAAATTGGTCATCAACCCAACCTTTGAGGATGAAAAGTGCATTTTTCCGTAAATATTATTTTAAATAATAAAAATTATGGTTTCAAGTCACACATCCTAAGAGAATAAAAGTGCAAATGGGCTTAGGAATAGTACAATTGGTCTCCTATTGATACCTTTAGTAGGTGTCCTTTTTAGTCATTTCATACTTTTTGGTGGGACTGCTGGGCTTTGCTGGAGCTAATTATGCTCACCATGTCAGCAAATTATGTGGTGCTTCTCATATGCTTTTGCCACATGGATTTTTTGATCTTTTTTTTTTAATGAAACGATAAGATTTTTCCATTCACTAAAAGGAATTTACATGTGCGAACAAAGGCTCGAAAAGCTTTACAACTAGTGCTCAATTGCACTGAGGAAAATACTATTCCTCATCCACAAGAATGCCTAAGGCATAAGAACTTAATCTTTTACAATTTGTCATATTTTCTTCACTGACCAGCTCAAAAGAGCACATGCAAAACATCTTCTGCAATTCAGTAATATCATCAATCAGTGTAGTTAAACGGCTTTCTGAGGAGCTCTGATGCCTTAACTGTCTCAGTAATTCCTTGTTGTGGGAAAGGATTTTAATTCTGTCCCAATGTTGTTCCATAGCTTTACTTAAGACCAGTTTGACTACGACCGCATCATCAAGGATCTTGGTTCCGAGTGTTCTCTCCTTTAGTGTCCATTCGACAATCCTTGTGTGTTGGTATGTCCTAGCTATAGCTCCAACTCCAAGTGAAAGCTGTCTTTGCTGGCTTGTTGTATTCACTTCTAGTATTATGATCCCCTCATCTTCATGCTCCTGCTGATGTACTGATTGGTTGGTAGTTGTTTCTCCTGTGCTCATTCTGTCCTTAGTTTTTCCTAGTTCCTCTTGTTCCAGCCACTCCTTCTGAGCCTTGTTCAAAGTCTTCACTGGTGGAAATCTGCTTTGGTTTTCAAATTCCTTCTTATTTCTTTCTTTCCACACATGCCACAGAATATTTGCAGTCAAACCAATATGATGTGCCCCTTCTGGTCTCCTCGAATATTTTGCTCCACCATCGTTTGAAGTCTCCTTGTTGATCTCTAGCTCCATCCCATTGTATAGGGGCCACTTTCCAAATATCCAAGGTATGCGGGCAGCTTAAGAGTAGATGTTCCACTATTTCCTGGTTCTCCCCACAGGCTCTACATATTGGATCTCCCATTCCTGTCCTTTTGAAGACTGCTTCTCTGACTGGCAATGCCCCTTGGATGCACTTCCAAATAAACAACTTAATCTTTTGTTTTATGTTGAGCTTCCAAAGAGTATTCCACATCTGCTTCAGCTGTTGACTTCCTTCCATTATGCTTGGACCAGCTTCTCCTGATTTTGCCTTCTCAATGCTGTCATTTTCTTCCATCAGAAGTTTGTATCCAGAATTTACAGAGTAACAGCCTCCTGCATTGTGTTGCCAAAAATAGCAATCCTCTCTACCTACTAGACTGATAGGGATGCTCAAAATCCTCTCTGCATCACTTTGGTTAAAAACTCTAAAAATGGTGTTTCTGTCCCATCTTTTTTGAATGATAAGCTCATGCACCATCTTCACTCTGAAATGTTACAGTTTGAATTGTCTTCTCCATATAACAACAAAAGGAAACAAAAAATAATAATTGTGGGTGCAACCCAAACATCTGACGGTAAGTGATGACTGACTGTTGTCTACAACCTTGTTACCAATGTCACTTCCCAAATAGAACCTCCTCCACTATCACAGACTTTTATGATTTATTTTTTTATTTTTCTTTATTTTCCCATCTATTGTTGAACTGAATATTCAAAAGAAGATGAATTATGATTTCATAATTTTTGTCTTTTTTCCTTATAAAAAGTTCGATTTTTAAGCTTGATTTGTATGGATTTTTTTTCCCTTATAAAAAATTCCTCACTCTCTTTGTGTAATTTTTCATGTATTAGCTCAACGATAATAACAAATATCATGAAGAACTATGATGATTATTGCTGTTGAATCATAAAGTATTAATGTGAAAGCATCTATAGAAAGACTCTTATGTATGTAAATATAACAGTTTACTATTAGTTTGGATAATCACTATTTCTTTTTAACTTTAATGTGTTCAACTGCAGCAATACTGTGTTTTTAATTTATCATGACCCTTTTGACCATGTACCAATTGTCATATCTAGGCAACCTCGCGCCTCGCGCGAGACCCAAATTAACTAGTTTTAGATATAAAAAGAGGGAGTTTAGTTTAATGACAGTTTTTTTGGTCCCCTATGGACACCTTGAGTGGGTGGACAGTTTTGTGAATTCAATTGTGTATGCTATCGGTCAAGGTTAGTTTCAATTATGGTCCAAATATTTTTTGTGACTATGTTATCCTTATAAGTCAATTATACCTTTTGTTTCTTCTATAATCTGTTTTGATTGAGATAATTTTTGAGTCGTTGACAATTATATACTAAGTTGAATCTAGGCTTGCTTTCTGGTACGTGTTATCCAAGTTGGCTGCCCATAGTTATGCTAGTGGCCAAAATTTGGGTAGATTCGGTTTTTAAAAACCCAATGATCCAAATTATGTCATACCACTTTACCAAGTATTGTGGCACCATTTGAACTATTAGGTTTTTTAATATTTGGTCTACCCAAGTGTGAGCCCATACAGTGCTTTTTTACCTACATCCTGTTATTATTTAATTCTCCCAAAAAAAACTTATTCTCTTAACTCAAATCTCTCTAAATACAAAACCAATTAATAAAAGCATAAAAGCTCCAAGATTCAATTTAATTTTCCTCAATCCTTTGGATTTGAACCTCCAGTGGTGTGCTTAAAGCTAATATTCTTTACAACTGTTTTAATAGTTGCATGGAGTAATTAAATTCAAAGCTTGGTATAAAAAAGTCGGTGCTTTGAATAACTTAGTCATTAATTATAAAAAACTGGACCTTATTGTTTGTTACATGTATACATCGAACTTATATTCCTTAGTTTTCCAAAAAAAGGGAAAAAAAGAGACTTATACTCTTTAGAATAGCTGCTTAAGTGCAATAATTTAATTATATAAACTGTACTAATTAATGTGTAGCTATGTTTGATTGATGAATAGATTTAATACTTGCAGTTGCACTACTTTAATATTGCTAAATCAATGATCATTAATCTTAATTGCTTTCAGTTAAAAATTAAATTACATTAATTGAAATGGTATATGCACAAGTTCGGTGTATGCTTGTATATCACCAAAAAGTTTCAGCTTATTCAAGTCAATTTCAAATTTCTCTTTTCAATGTTCCATTGGTTTCTCAACTATGAGATTGCATCTCCTAGATGGTTGCAACTTGCAATCTGTAATGTCTTAGAAGTAAATATCTTGCACTCAAATAAACCCTCCAATTTATGGACACTTAGGAACAAAATTAGCTGTGGAAATAAGAAAATTTCAAATTAGTCGTCTGTCAATAGCTTTCTTCCTATGTGGTTGCTAATAAATCAACTTTGTTTGGATGATAACTGCTGTTGAAATATGAGATGCCATTTTAATTATTCTTGGTGACTAGGTGCCATACATTGATTGTCTAATTGTTTAGCTTTGGAATCATGTTGGTTTCCAAGTTATTACTCAAATAACGATACTTTTTCATATAGCTCTCGACCAATGATGCAATTGAAAGAATGCACTTCATGAATGCAATTTTAACAAACAATGCATTCACTAAGTATGACTTTCAGTCTTTGAAAAGAGATTTTAACACTCTCACTATTCGATAAGTTTTTTCAAAAATCATCACTCCTTGGAAATTTATTTGGATTTTTAATCCCATATATGAGTCTTGTGCATGCAAGTTAAATTCTTTCAAAAAAATTTGGATCTATCTTATGTAAAATGCAATAAAGGTATGTTTTAGTTTTCAAAACTTCCTGCTAACTCTCAAATTTGGTACCTTAGTACACTCTTATTGCTTTACAAGCTTCACTAATCTATGAATATTCTGTTCCATTCTTTATATGCACGAATTCTTTTATAGCTTCCATCATCATGCATTGTGTGACGTCCCAACAAACTAGTCTGTAAGTCACAATTAGTCTTGTGACTAGATACATGGTGAAACACAATGAAAAGTCACTAGGAGGTCAAAAATTTTTTTGTGACTTGTATCATAGTTTTTACGATCAAATTTGTTAGTCACAGTAACTACTTTTTCTTATGGATGTAATTCCTTCACTATTTTTACATAGGTAACGAAGTTCACATACCTTAATTTCTTATACAGACTTAAAATGCATAGTAGGTCATACACAAGTATATATATTAGGCAAAATACATATTCAAGAAAGGGCAATGGGCTGGTACAGTTGTGTGATATATTTTATTGATGCACAACAGCACAATACTAGTGTTTTTTTGAATTAAAAGTTAATATATACGAACAAAATATTGCATAAATCCGGGTTAGTATATAGCGATTGTATACCAACGCCACCAAGATCAATAGTACTAGATCGATGTCCCTCATTAAGTGTGTGTGACAAGTTAAAAAACAGAAAGTGAATACTATAACGGTATAACCCAACATTTATTTATAAGACTAAAGCTTAGTTTTCAAGATAATATATTTTGCGACATTTAAAGCCTTTGATTTCCAGTTTTTCACATTGTTCCTTGATTCTTTTCGTTTTGTCCTTGCTATGGTACAAGTCACTTAACTTCTAATATCTACCACCTAAAAATACAGTCATTACATATTAATGCCAAGGTTGCTGAGGTACAAGTCCCTTGACTTCTAGTACCTATAGCATTTAGAAAAGCGGTAATAAAATTAATAATGAAGTAACAAAATCATAATCGGGTGTCTCCATTCAAACGAGGGAAGAAAAGAAAGAACGAAATGAAGGAGAGGCCGGAAGGCAGGGAAAAGACTCAAGTCAATCAGGCTCAACAATTGGAAGAAGAACGAAACGAAGTTAGAGGCCGGGACGTAAGGAGAAGACTTGAATCGATCAGGTTCGACGACTGGGAGAATCAAAACAAAATCAATGCCAAGGGACAAACTCTCCAGTAACTCCATAAGAGGTCTACAAATCATGCCATACCCCTTTATGAATCTTCTGTAATACCAGTTAAACCAAAAACCCTCTATGTTCTTGTATTGAATCAAGAGAAGGGCACTGCGATCACTCCAGTTTAGAAACATTTATACTGACTCCTTCCATGATGGCATGTCCTAGGTATGCTATGTCACGTTCCGTGCCTGGAACATAGTACTGCCATACCCTGTGGTTAATCCATAAGATACAAGGCACAAAACTAAACTAATTTAAATTCCATGAAATATAAAACAATTCACCTTCATAATCAACATTTCCTTCACAACTATAGGAGATTTCATTTCACAAGTTCATCGAAGGATCCAACCTAATAAAAATATATAATCAACCATTTTCAAATACTTACATTGTTAGATTCATGAGTAAGAGATTATGTCCCACATTGGAGAAAGAGTGATTAATATATAAGTAAGGACCCAAGACTTAATAGTTTAAGCTTTTGGGTCAAAGTTGAGTTTCTAATTTACATATTAAGTTCTTTGATGAATTCTTTCGAGATGTTTCTCCCTAACAAATGGTATCAGAGCTTCTAGTTGTGAGGCTGGGCTACTTATAGGCAATTGGATTCTTCTCGAAATTGAGTCGGTGAAAATTCTCTTATTGGTGATAAACCGAAGTGCCAAAGATTTTGGCTGGTTTTGAATCAAGTGCGCATGGGTTTGGCAGGGGATCCGGTAGGTGTTATACCAAGGAGCCAAGAGTTGGCGAAGGTCTGAAATCTAGTTTGGATGTTGAAGAAGAGTAGGTCCATGATTGGAAAAAAAAAAGTGATCTTAGGTGATAAGATAGACTTGCGTTGAGTATTAAAGTGGGTTTGAAGAAGAGCTTACAAACTCGGGTTTAATGTGAAGGGTTACTCATGAAGGAGAAGATTTGTTAGATTCATGAGTAAAGAATTATGTCTCACATTAGTTTAAGAGATAGAGAAAAAACAGTTAATATGTAAACAAGGGTTCGAGACCTAATAGCTTAAGCTTTTGAATCAAAATTGAGTTCCTGACTTATATATTAGGTTTTTTGGTGGATTCTCTCAATGTGTTTTCCCCTAACATACATAACTAAGCAAATGTCGAACATCAAATATAAATTCTCATTCCTTTATTGCAATCAGCTCTCCATTAGGATCAAGGTCTAAACACCCCAAATCCTGGACCTGAACCTCTTTAGATATGCTATAGTCTCTGCAAAATAATAACAACTGGAGTGAGCAACAACTTGGTCAATAATACACGTACTTTCTTAATGGCCCAAGCACGTTAATATACATAATACAATTCAAATATTCTTTGATACTTATATATATAACTTCACAAAGTGTGGTCAATGTAAGCAATTCAATGGCAAGACATGATCATCATCAATATTCAAATACAATGCATGCATCACAATGTTCAAAATGATAAATGAGTTCATGATATAAAGTTGACCATTGACATTGGATACCCACAATTTAAGGTGCTAAATATCCTATAATTAGCCCTTCAATGATGCTAACTACCGTACGGTTAACTTGTTCAATGATATCTATAATATCCATTTCATCAATGCTCCCATCAAAAGTAATCTTATACGAGAGCTCAACAATGTGGCATTCATCATTCTCATTCGATAACAATTTTTTCATTTATAACACATCCATAATATCCATATACTCATGCTATTTCAATCATTATTATATAAAAAGTATGATGAGTCTTAACAATAGGAAGTATACGAGTGTAAACATATTTTGATTTTAGTTTTTTATGTCTAAATTATCCTCATGTCTTTTAATTAGAGTTATTGCATGGCTTTTAATTAGACTTATTGTATTTCAATCAACACAACAATAAGAAAAATGAAAATTTTTAATAAATTACATCTAAAAAATGTTGGTAATTTAAATTAAAAATTGCCTCTTTACAACTATATTCACCAATTATTTCCACCATCTACAATTATTGTATGTATCAGAATTATCTCCAACTATTATATTCTTAAGAGTGATATTTGAAGTTTTATATACGCATTGGTTTAGAAGAAAATCATGATTAATAAGAAGATAAAAAGTTATGAACAATTATCAAGATGACAAAGGGTTAAATTGATGATAAAATTCACTATATTATATCATATTGATTAAGAAAACTCCAAAAAATTATTAATAATTATAAAAAAAATAATAGAAAAGGTTTACAAATACTCAAATTGATAACAATTTGTTATCCAAATCAGAATGTTTTAGCATATATTTTGCTCATGATTTTGTTGTATGCACTAATTTGACACATTATAGAAAATTTTCTCTTCTTACTAATCACAATCCAAGTAAAATATGCAACAACTTAATTTAGATATGATAGTCTTCTATTTTCAAAGTTTTTGTAATTGTAAAATGCACAATAAACTTTTAATCACTGACAGGTGTCGAGCCTGTGCAATAATAAAAACCTACTCAACAAAAATATAAATTTTGTATATAGCGGTGAGTAGGGTCGAATCCACAGGGACTGGGGATAAATCGTTTCTTTTAGAGTTCATTGCATGGGGGATTTTTGAAAAATATAAAATAACTAATAAACCAACTAATGAAACAACTAACAGAAACAAACAGGAATTAATCAATAACAAGTACGACTCTAGCCAAAGGTGCAACTTTTCAGACACGGTCCATTCAACTAATCATCGATACAATGATAATTCAATTACTCATTAATAGATTGGTTATAGTTGCCATACACGCGATAAACAACCAATCTTTCCTTACTTTTTTAATAGTCAAGGTACGACCGTTGACTATTTTTCTAACTAAGAAATAACCCTAAGTACGACCGTAGGATTCAATTTCTCAATTGCATTGAGAATTAGAAAAGTCCAATCCTAACCAACAAATACGCTACGAGCATTTGTTTAAATTAGATCATAAGTTTCCCTAACATGGGGCCACTCACACTAGTCGCCACTGGTATTAACCAATCAAACAATTACAGATTTAACCGGTTAATTTGGCAGTAGATTATTAGGTTAATTCGAACATCGGGCCTTTGACATTCAAATAACAGAACAATCATAAGAAATTAAATCAGAAAACGTACGAATACCAATGAATAAAAGAAATAAGTAAAATAATTCGATCTCACAGATGTTTGGTACCACATCTTCAAGTTGACCTTCGACTATAAAAGAAGATTAGTGGCTCATCATTGGGAAAGATCCCAATGTGATGCCGTGGAAGAAAGCCTCGGACATGCGGCCAACCAAAACAAAGATAATAACTAATCTCCGCGACTCATCACTATTGCCTCCCCTCTTCTACTAATACTAGTAGTTTTCTGTTGTATTCACTAGCCGAAGAAAAGAAAACAATAAAAATAGAATTCTACTTGAAAAAGGAAAAATCCCAAGATAATGCTAATTGTTTCCTAATAAAACATCAAATAAAAAGTGGTAGTTTCCAAATTTTCATCCAATACTCCACGTAGATTCCATCTTGAATTGGGAAACTCTTGAAAAATCACCTCTTTTATTACTTTTTGCTCCACCTTCCCACAATTGGCACAAAATACCAAATATAAGTAGAATCGATCAATTAATACAATATTTGGTAATATAAACAAGGGAAACAATCATAAAATTAATGATAAAAATGTAACCTATCAATCACTTTATATATAAATGTACAATGTACAATAAACTTTTAATTGCTTTGTATATCATAAACGTTTTGTACAACTATCAATTTTTAAATTTTGTTTATTATAGTTCCTTAATTTATATTATGCCAATAATGAAAGTTTTATACAAAAATTTAGTAAATTAAATGTTTTATATCTTGGGAAAATTATTCATGTGTAAAACACTTGACTTATTACGAGTATACAAAATAGTCTTTTAAAGTCACGAGAGGTTAACAAGTACAATTTCAAAAAATCAAGGATACATGTATCACCTACTTACACCATGTGAGCTTGCTTCCAACTCACATGAAATAGTGTAGATTTAACCAAAAAAAAAAACCTTACAAGAAATAGTGTAGATTTAATTTTTACACTTTTGATAGTTAAATAATAAAGGAGGTTTAGTAGTGTTTGTAGTTGTCTATTCTTCCCTGTAAGTTCGACCCTTAATACCCTATACTCAATTTCGATCCATAGACTTGCGATAAATTGCGTGTGAGGTAGTTAGAAATTTAGATATAAAATATGACTATGGATTGAGCTTAATTTTGTATGCATATCCCACACTCGTCAAGATGTTTCAAAATAAGAAATTGTATCAATTATGTGTTGCAGTTAATGTTTAATGTTTCGTATTAGTGACTTTAACTATTAGTAATTGGTTAAAGGTGTTTGATATTTGTGTGTGTGTGTATATAGAGGACACAATTCGTGATGATATTGAATTTAGTTTGATTGAAGATTGGATCATTCATTTCATATTTCATAGCATAGAAAATATTTCAAATATGCATACATGATCCACTTTACATATATCAAAATAAAACATTCACTTGAGACAATTTCTATATAGCATTTCAAAAACACAGAGAGGTAAGCACCACTTACATCAAATCGCTTAATTGAAGACTTTCTTAACATGTCCTTGAATTGACCTCCAACCTATAACTAGTGATATACATATCTCAATTAATTCATTTGTCCTATTCTTAAAGTGCCCATTTCTATCTTAGATAGCCTTAGAAAACATGTCTAAGCCTTTTAGAAAAGTAAGCGATAAGTTTCCTAAATGGAAAGCTTCATTTTTCAGCAAGGTTTCTGATTTAGAAAGTTTTCCTTTTAGGAAAGTTATTTATTTATTTATTTATTCATTTTTGTTTATAGCTTATTCATGTATTTGTGTATTTAACTTATTTACTCATTGGTTTTATAAGAAGTGTTGAATTTATTTATTTTATTTAATATATATAGATTATTTATTTATTTAACTTACTTATTCAATTATTTATTTAAGTACTTCAGTCATTATTTATTTAAGGTTTATTATTTATTTTTGTGGGAACGGGCCGTGTTAGTTTAAAATTTAACTTAAATTTGAGTTTGGTCCTATAGTGTGTCCTACTATAAAATGTATTTCTTTTTATACGATTGGATTTAAAGAAAACTTTGAACATTTGATATTATTATTGAGTTTAGTTATCAAAATTTTGATTATTATAATAACATTTGGAAATTAAAATTTTTTTAAAATATATAATGAACTGGGCCCTTAGATTCCATGATTAAAGGCGAGGCCATTTGAAAATACTTCATTCTTATTTTTATGTTTAATAAAATAAGTTCATCGTATTTACTTGGACAAGTTTAATAAGGTCCTATTTGGTAACTTAGTTTAGCACTTAAATTTAATGAATTCAGATATTAACATAATCAAATCGTTTGATAACGAAAAATTGAACATTTGAATTAATTAAGTGGTATCGAATTTTCTAGGCAAAACTTGCTCCCAAAATTAAGTGATAAGTTATTCACTTATCACTGAATGTGATATGAACTTAAATGTATTAGATTTAATGTTTAACAATTTAATAACTTAATGGATTCAGATTTCAGATTTCAAATTTCAAACTTCAGTTTTCAAATTTCAGTTTTATCAAACGCACCCTAAGTCTAAAAATTTGTTTCCTAAATAAATTGGTTGGCCCATTGTCGGTTTTAAAAGAAATGACCAAAAGTTTAATTAAAGCCCAATTTCTTTCTGCCCAAATGAGTCTTTAGCTATAATTAACCTTTAACCCAAAGATTTAAATGGATTTAAATATGCAAGCCCATATTACTTGACCCAATCCAAAGCAATTAGATCCGTCACTAAAATTTTGATCCATTTTCACCAAATCTTCTTACCCGTTTACCCAAAAGTTTGACCTATATTCACTAAAAACCTGACCCATAGACAAAATGGATCGTCTTCTCCAAAATTCCCAAAAAAACTAAATTCTAACTTATCAAACCCTAAAACGCAAACCCGAACACTAATTGCTTCCATCTACCATTATTACCATCATTGTCATCATTTTTGTCAGCGTCACCATCATCATTGTGCCACCAGCTCTTTTAGAGAAACAATAGCAGCAGCGACCGCTTGCTGCTCTGCTGCTTTTTGTTACTACAACTTTAACAACCGCGACGATTCTGATTCGGTTAAACCGTCAGCTAGAATGTGTGCTGACAACTTGGAGGATAGAGGAGGTTCATCTGACCCCCTTCTGCATCGAAGCACTCCTGGTTCTTTATAGAAAAAAGGACCCCACAGATTTTGTTCTCTTCAACAAAGGCCAGAAATAGTGTTTTTCCTACCAGATTTAATCCAGAATTCACAAAACTAGCTTAGGAAAGTTTTCCTTACTCTTCTAAAGAAATTTGAGTGAATGAAAGTAATAATCATGGCCATAATTCATCCATTCTTCTATAAATATAAACATGAAAGTAGATATAATATGGTAACAAATTATTAATACATGTAAACAAATAATCTTTATTTTGTAGAAGATTTACTTGGTTAAAATGTGGTACCAGGTTTTCTTGAAGATTGTCTTTATTTCTTCCTTCTCCCACGCTGAAGTATTTCTTTAGTTTGGTAAAAGTTTTTGAAGAACGTTATCAGATGCAGATGAAACACAAGGGAAGTTACGTTATTTGGTTTGAAGGAGGTAGTTTTATGAAGTTGGATATTTGATCTTCAAGACGTGATTTAAGTAACTACCCATTATGTGACAGCCCCACCTCACCCTAAGGCGAACCAAAGGATTTGGCGGACCGCCTGCCCAGCTCTCGCATGGACTACGGATCCGGAACGGACATAAACCCTTCCAAACGCTCAAAAGAACTTCAAAAAGGTAACATTCCGAACCAAATAAGCCAAAGTAAAAGATACAATCAATCTTTGGTACAACGTTCCCACGAAAATCAAAACGAAATGGAAGAGCCGCTGCTACGCCACAGTCCATCTCAGTTCCAGTACACTTTGTTTAACATGAGAGAATGTACATGCCCAAATATATGTCACATAAACATGAGGAAACACTTCAAAATATACATAGTAGTAAGTTTACAAACCAAAAGGAAACATTGTATTAAAATACATTTAGGGTTTCCAACTTCCATGGAGCTATACAAAAGGGTGTTTATACAGGCTCAATTCATTCTTCAAAATGATCATTGGTCCAAAAGATAGTTCCCTGTAAGGAAAACAAGGATAACGGGACGGGGTGAGCTAAAAGCTCAATGAGGTACCAAAAGTATAAACGGTAGGAACAGTAGAACTCATGAAAATCACTTTTAAGGCACATATTCACATCAAATACAAGAGATGAAAGAACACCACAATGTAAAGGATACAGGTGGCTCTCAGGAGCCAAATCTCCGTTGCAATACTTGATCCAGCCTCATTGACCCTCCGTCAACGTTCAAATGAAGGAACCAGTCCCGTAGAACACCACTTTAACGCCAAAATTCCGTTCACCAAACATACCCCTTACCGGGCCCGAACGCCAAACAGGAACAGGAATGGTAATACTCGAGTATACCGGAATCAAGAGTCTTAATACCCAAAAATTCCCCAGGAACAGGCACCCATGGATTGTCAATTACCTCGACCAAGCCCTTGCTGGCTCGATTTAATTAACTCCCCATGAGGTTGAGCTCAGGTTTAACTAGAAAATTGCTGGACTCACTTCCAAACGACATCATAACAAGTGCAAGTAACAGGTTCAAGTTCATAACAGGTACAAGTAATAGATTTCAGTTTATACAGGACAGGCAAGAGAACGAGTGTGATAAAGTACACCCTCGTTCATTCAAAATAACAGAGTTCACAGTTATCCATGTCACAAATTTCAAGTATAGAGAAACCAATTAAACAACAATCCAGGGGAGTGGCACACTCACCTATTAAGGTGAAATAACGTCCATAATATCTTTCCGAGTAACCCTCTCAATCACCGATGAACCCTAAGGTTAATCAAGAGAACATATTACAGTTCCTCCAACAAAAGTTAGGTGAATCGAAGACAATTTAAATATTACTAGTACAAAGTATAAATATGATTTTGAAAGTGAAAAGAGTACATTTAAACCAAAGGATATGCGTAAAATATTTGAAAAACTCATGCTCGCTCGTAAAACTTTGAAATATCCATTTGAGTCGAAGAAATGAAGAAAACGTATTTCTATTAGTCGTAAATTTCTTTTTTTCCAAGTGTACAAGTTTCGGCCAGATTCGACCTTATATACCTCGATAAAAGAGGACACAAATATCTTCGATGGTTCATATGGTATTTGCTCTCAAATCGTTACCTAATCCTCGAGTGTAAATTTGGGCAGCACGCCCTTTGTATTTACCTATTTTCCAGCCACTTATGGCTTCATTATTTTTCTCAATCAATCCCAAAGTCATACACAATATAAATTCATCACAACAGCCGTTCAATAGGCTCAAAGTCATCCAAGTACAAGATTTAGTTAGGAAAATGATCAGAAATAAGCTTTAAGCTAAGGAACCAAAAAGGCAGATTCACCGCTACTTAGCGTATCGGACATAACCGAAACTACGCTTATTGGATTGAAGTGCAGGTTATACCGTTTCGAAGCTAAGACAGAGGGCTATAACTTTGATGAAGACTACTTAGTCCAGTTCACATCCTAACTAGGTCAAAGTTACCAAAACAACCCCAGATTTTCCAGTTCGAAGCTCACTGTGAAATTCAACTAGCAGTCCTGATTCATTCAATCTTATCTCAGCACACACAACTCCGATTCAGGTAATTCCAAAGCCATTTGAAAGCTAAGATAAAAGGATATAATTCTTAAGAAGACATCGACAACCAAATCAGTAGTATTCCCGGTCAAACCAACCAATTACAGAAGCTGATTATCAGTTTCGGACAGAAACAGGGCAGCATGGGTATTTCGGTCTTTTCACAGGCTACGTTGCTCCGATTGAGCTGTAATTTTTTAGAAAACTATAAAACATCATTCTATACAACTTTTATGTTTTGAGCTAAGGCTAATTCGACCTCTAACTAGGGGTAACAGTACCGGGTAGAATAGGGGAAATTGAAACCCTAATCTGGAATTTTCCGCACAACATGGAAATTTTCCGCAATTAACTACAATTTACGCACTATGGCTTCATTCTAGACTATCCCAAGCCATCATCCATAGCCACACCATACTAAACATATAAAAACAGAAAAAATCAAGAATAAATATAAAATTCACCAATCTCTACCAAAAGTCAAGAATTCTTCCACAAAATCACTTATTCAACTACTATCAATCACTAATTGAACATTATCAAGATCAAAGGAAAGATTCCTTAACCACTCACCTTGTAAACTCAAGAAAGGAAGCAACTTAGCACCTTTGCTCCTCAAACCACTTCACCACTCACCTTAATTCTACCAAGGGAAAGGTTTTTATGGAGCAAATCAAAGTTTTAACGGTTGGTTTGTGAGATCAAGGCAAGAAATTGAAGAAAGAAGTTGGAAGTTTTCTCTTCTTTTTCCTCCAAGAAAGTCGGCCAAGAGAGGGAGAAATAAGATGAGTTTTTAGTTAATTTTTGGTTAATTAGTAAAGGTAAGTAAGATGTCAAAGTCAAGAATTACTCACAAGGTGACACTTGTCACCCTTATTTAATGCAACTCTATCCTTTTGTCTCTCCAATGATAATCCATTTAGATAACTTCTAATTATCTCTTAACACCTGATAAATTAGACTCGGTATACACAACTTAACCTAATTGGCCGAATTTTATCGAACTTACTGCACTAGTGGGTCCCACATCCGGTATACGCTCTTAATTTCTCAAAAACTAACTAATACTAGGAAAATAATTTTAGAACTATATTTACTCATAAAAGTTATCTAGAAAATTTTTCTAATAAAGAAAATATAGAAAAGGCATGCAATTAAATAAAATAAAGTCTAGAAAATAAGAAAATCCACGGGTTCTCACACATTATCTAGTAGTGATTGAATAATGAAATGTTATTAGGGTAAATTATCTATTAGGTAAATAACTTATTACTTTGTTGTTTTGGTAAATTAGCATTATTAATTAATAAAATAAATTTCATTTTATAAAAATTAAGAAAAAAATGTGAGGTTTCATATTCTACCCCTCTTAAATAAAGTTTCATCTTCGAAACTTCTTTTTTTTTTTGAATGAAAATCAGGTCATTTATACAAAGTAGGTACACCTTAAGTAACAGCGTAATATTGGAATTTGTAAAAAATTTTCCTTGTTGATTTGAAGCATTAATCGTGTTAGTAAAAACCATCTCAATGCTCAATTTATGGTAAGACATATTAAAATACTCAAAATTTATGTGCGAACTATGGTCAAATTTCTCATATCCAAAATAATATGTTTGGCAACCCATAAGGAAAATGTTTAATTATTTTGAAGATTTCTAGACTTACACAAATTTAGGAGGTTGAGTGTATTTGAAAATATATAAGTCATGAAATGGTGTTCCCTTTTTCTCATTTTACTTATTTATTATTATTATTGTTATTATTATTATTATTTATTTTTGTATATATAGACATAAAATATATATATTATTATTTTCATTTATTTTTTTTTTCAAAAACTATACTTCAGAGCAATTAACTAAGGACTAGATTAGTTGAAATTTGAAAATGCATCATGCATTTATTTCCATGAATTGAATGGATGAACACTAAATCTTATAAGAAATCTCGAAGAATAGCATTTGTCAACTTGTAAACATAAGGAAATTCACTAGCAACAACAATGCTACCTATAAAAAATACTCCTAACTCTATTTATTTCAATCTCTACTAATAATTTATTCCTAACAGAACTCCTATGATGTTAAAGATGCTGTGAATCACTATGGGTCCATACCATCACCTAAATCTCCCTCCATGGGTATCTCTTGCTCCACTACCATGACATTTCCATTCTCACTGTTATCTATATTTTCAGTATCCAGCCAAAAAGTATCCATATATAGGACATCCTTAACACCATCCTCAATAGCACTGAAATAATTCATTTTCTTCATATATTTAGCCCTCAACACTTGATATGTTGTGTCTTTCTCGATGATTTGGCTATTTCTCTCATTACCAGACGTTCCCAATAACTAGTCTCGAATATCAAGCTCTCAATATCTATTCGTAATTGGATACCTTCAATCATCAGATTTTGAATTTCCGCCTCTAAATCTTCAGTCCTATTCTTCATATTTGCCACATCATTCTTCAATTTTTCCATTTTACGTCCCATCAGTCCTTTTGCTTTCTCTATCTCAGTGTTCACACCTCGCAGTCTCTTGATCTCCTCACGTAGGGCATCAGCCATTTTCTTCTGGATAAGTATCTCATGATTTTTCTCCTTAAGCATCCCTTTTGATTTCTTATCTAAATCTCTTGCAACATTCTCCATCTTTTGAGCAGTATTCATCCAAACTACAAGCAACCCCCAGATATCCGACCTTGACTCTTCAAGCTACCTAGCTCTGATCTTCAGGGATTCATTCTCTTTCCTTAAGTGCCTGATATCACATCATGTCACTCCTACTGGGCAGTTGCATTTCTCTCCTAGGCTATGAGGTATCTCTTCTTGGGCTATTGTATTGACTCTCTCAGGTTTGCTTCCTCCTTCATCTGATTTGATAGTTATCTTTTCAATCTCCGCCAATCTGTGCTTCACTGTAGGACATCTGTCACCATCAGCCATGACCTACAAAGGGAAACAAATACCACAAATTCTATCAGTACACTTTCAACTTAAAGCACACATACAACCATAAATTGATCACTACCATAATAAAAAATAATCTTTAATCATAATTGTTTCAACTTGATATGTACATACCATTACCCTAAACATTTCATCTTGATATATCAACTACCAAAAACCATAATGATCATCGTCCTAGTACACATTTTGTCCCCACTTATAACTTATTACTCTAATATTGCCAATGTGACTGAAGTCCCTTATTTCTCTTAAAATTTTTTTTATCTAACTTATTCTAATTCATAAAATCATTAATTCCTCAAACATCATCCTACATACTTCCGAATCATACAACCTAGGCTCTAATACCATTAAATGTGAAGTCCCAAATTCGGATTCTTGGATCGAGTTTGCAACGTGGCACGCCATACTCATGAGACCTTACTCCCATGAATACAAGGCATCATGACCATAAATTATAAATTTCAATAAAATTTAAAATTTACAATTACTAAATGAATACACAGTTCACCAAATACATCTACAAAATTCTTTGCTTTGATTTCTTAGAATTTAAACATCTTCCCATTCATCTCTCTTTCTTATCTTCTAAACATACATGATCTAGCTTTCTTGATCTATAAGAAAATAATGAGATATGGGTTGAGTGATGTATGCCTAATAGATAGTATTTACTCTTCTGCCATATCATGTAACTATATACATACTATATATATTTACAAATTTAGTCACACCATTCCACATATGTACATCAAATAAAAATATTTGGCATCATTTCATATATTATATAAACATATTTCATTAAAGGTGAGTCGCATATATATAAGTGGCATCCATTCAACATGGCACTTAGCCCCACAGGTTCTAGAAGTGGCTCCACTGAACGTGGCATGGAAACACATAACATGACATGATCACATTTGTAGACAATTCTTGAAAATCATAAAATATATCAATCAAGTCATCTCATTTCATAAAACAGAACTCGTAAATAAGTACATGCAATATCAAACTTCTAAGTACTCAGTCTAGATATTAAATCCTTTCTAAGGAGGCGATCAAGACATTCCGCGTCAACCCCTTGGCCACATGACATAACATAACATAGGTCAATCGACAGGGCACAATGGCTACCATGACCATCATAATCGATTAATCATTTTCCTTGATCTTCACTTGGACATCATACATGATAGGACTATAACCCCTATCGTTTATTTCATAATTGTTCAGATCTCATTTCATACATCACATTTATTTTCTTTCATTCTATGATAATATACCACTCATTTCATATTTCATAGTATAGCAAAACATTTCAATTAGGCATATATGGCTCATTTTACATGTATCAAAATAAAACATTCCATTGAGAAAATTCATATTTAGCATTTCGAAAATACAAAGGTGTAAACACCACCTACCTCAAACTACTTAATTTAAGAGATCATTAATGTGTCATTGAATTCGTCTCCAACCTATAATTAGTGACACATATACCTTAATTAGCTTATTTGTCCTATTCTTAAAGTGTTCATTTCTATCTTGGATAACCTTAGAAAACATGTCTGGACTTTTTAGAAAAAGTAAGTGACAAGTTTTCTAAAATGGAATGTTTCCTTTTCAACAAGTTTTCTAATTTAGAAAGTTTCCCTATTTAGAAGGTTTTTCATTTTAGAAAAAAGCCCCATAACTTGGTTATCCATAAAATAGGTATTATTTATTTATTATTCATTCATTATTTATTTATTTATGTATATAGCTTATTCATGTATTTATATACTCCCTCCGTCCCATTGAAAGTGTCATATATTCCTTTTTTGGCTGTCCCAAAATATTTGTTATGTTTAACATTTCTAACTACTTTATAATATGAAATTTCCCTCATAACCTTCATTAATAATGCATAAAGACAAATATGATAGGATTGCTTTCTACTTTTTACTTTGACCAGTACAAAATTAAGGGCAAAAGTGGAACAAAAGAAAAAAAAATTGATAGAGTGTACTATGCATAAAAAACACATATCTCCAAACATGACTAAATATATGGGATGGAGGGAGTATTTAACTTATTTACTTATTGGTTTTAATAAGTATTGAAATTTACTTATTTTATTTAATATTGATATATATATATATATGTATATATTAGTTAATTATTTATTTAACTTATTTATTCAATTTTTTATTATTTATTTTTATAGAAATGGACCGCGTTAGTTTAATATTTAATTTAAATTTGGGTTTGATCTTATAGTGCATCCTACTATAAAATGTATTTCTTTTTGCACAATTGGATTTAAAGAATACTTTGAACGTTTGATATTATTATTGAGTTTAATTATCAAAATTTTGATTATTATAATAACTTTTGGATGTTAAAACTTTTTAAAAATAAATAAAGAATTGGACCCTTAGATTCCATGATTAAAGGTGAAGCTTGTTTGAAAATACTTTATTCTTGTTTTTAAGTATAATAAAACAAGTCCATTGTATTTATTTGGACAAGTTTAATAAGTCCAAAAAATTGATTCCTAAATAAATTGGTTGGTTCATTATCAGTTTTAAAAGAAATGACCTGAAGTTTACCTAAAGCCCAATTCCTTTTGGCCCAAATGAGTATTTAGTTCTAATTAACCTTTAGACTAAAGACTTAAATGTGCAAGTCCACATTATTGAACCAATCCAAAATAATCAAATCCATCACTAAAATTTTGACTCATTTTCACCAAATCTTCCGACCGTTTATCCAAAATTTTGACCCATATTTACTAAAAACCCAACCCATAGGCGAAATGGGTCATCTTATCTAACATCCCCAAATCAACCAAAATCGAACTATCAAACCCTAAAACACAAACCCTAACACCAATCGCTTCCATCAACCATCATTGCCATCATTTCTATCAGCGTCACCATCATCATTTCCAGTAGCTCTCCTAGAGAAACAGCAATAGTAGCGGCTGTGCGCTGCTCTGCTGCTTTTTGTTGCTACAGCTTTAACAACAAAGGCCGGCAACTTGGATGATGGAGGAGACCCTCTTACATCGAAGCACTCCTACTCCTTTTTTTTCAAAACACCCCATAGATTTCATTCACTTCAACTAAGGCCAGAAATAGTGTTTTTCCTACCTGAATTAGTCTAGAATTCACAAAACTAGCCTAGGAAAGTTTTCCTTATTATTCTAAGAAAATTTGAGTGGAGGAAAGTAATAATCATTGCCATAATTCATCCATTCTTCTGTAAATATAAACATGAAAAGAGATATAATATGGTAACAAATTATTGATACATGTAAACAAAATAATCTTTAATTTGTTAAAAACTTACTTGGTTAAAGCATAGTACCGAGTTTTCTTGAAAATTGTCTTTATTTCTTCCTTCTCCCACACTGAAGTATTTCTTTAGTTTGGTAAAAGTTTCTGAGGTACATTATCAAGAGAAAACAAAAGGAATGGTCGCGTTAATTGGTTTGGAGGAGGTAGTTTTATGAAGTTGGTTATTTGATCTTCAAGGCATGATTTAAGTAACTATCCATTATTTGGTAGTGGTTGAATAAGAATAGGTTACTAGGGTAAATTATCCATTAGGTAAATAACTTATTAGTTTGTTGTTTTGGTAAATTAGCATTATTAATTAATAAAATAAATTTCATTATACAAACAAATTAAGAAAAAATGCTGGGTTTCACATTGTCAGAGTCTCTTCTATACAACCTCTCACTCACCACCTCCACACATGCACACTAGTAGACCAGTAATTCTAAAATCAGTAAGACTATAGATAAGAACTTACATAAAAATAAAGCCAGTTTCTATGACTACACCATCGATCTTGGCTGAAAAGGAAAAATATAGAAAGAGTTTCTTAAAAGGAAAAAGGTTTACAAGGAAAAATTGCAGCAAGGGGTGCTAATTTAAGGGTTCTAAAACTTAAAGATATCAACAAAATCAAGAAATTTATAGAAAGTATGCTACCCAAATTCGAGTTCTTGGTGTTAGAGCTCTATTGACGATTGACGCTTAGAATAGAAGTTGATGTGTTTTCAGTACAGCAATGGAGTGTTCTATTTTGATACTCAAACACAATGGAGCAAATGGTAGAGTGAAGAAGAGTTGATGTGTTTTTTATCCTATTAGATATTAAAATGACATAGTTTCAGGATTTGCTTTACTTACAACTAGTTTGGGAGATGTGATTTGATAAGAAAAGAAAATTAAGTGTGAGAACGGAAAACTTTTTTGTTGTTTACGACATTGATTATCCCAAATAATGAAAAATTTTCATCTGATTTGAAAATATTTCTTTTGACAAAAACTTTTTGCCCATTTTTGGACTAATTTAGACGGAAAGCTGAGAAAGTCTAGTAAATTTTTCTAAATGTCAATTCTATACTTAAATCATAATTGAACAAAATTTTAATAACATATATATCCAAAATTATTCTCTTTCTTTCCAAATTCTCAAACAACATCAAAATCACTTCTTTTCTTCTTTTGTCTTTTCTTTTCTTTCATAACTTAAGTTTTCTCTTTCTTTCTTTTCTATCCTATACTCCCAAACTAGTTGTTAAAGTTTGAAACCTACCTAAACCCCCCTCCCCAAAATAAAAAGAGAGGGAAACTTTAAGTTGGAGGGACGTCCAACCAAATGGAAAGAGGGAAACCTTAAATTGGATTTGGAGGGAAGAAATTTTCATTGGCACCAAAACTTTTTCTTACATATGAAATTTTAAAAACAAATGAGAAATAAAAAGTGATATTTTGTTTAATTTATAATAGTAATTAGATAAATTTAAATTTATTTCAAGTAGTTCAAAAAAATATTTCACAAATTTAATATTAATTCACCTTTTAAATTGAACTTTCATGACAACAAAAATGACCTTTAACGACGTTTAAAGGTGTCAGTATAGATAATCTAAACTGACACTTTACTTTTCCTCACACCTCAGACAAGTGTTGTCCCTTCCAATGTGAGGATAGGCTCGTAGCATTCAAATGTGTCAGAAAAACTATACTATTATAGCATCCCATTTTCCAACAAAAATCTCTTTTCTTGACAATCGAAAGTGTCAGGATATTGTCGAAGTTGTTGAGTTATGCTAACACTTTTAACTGCCAGGAGTTTTTTTTTCTTTTTTTTTTAAATAAAGAAGTAACCCGGTTGTGCTCCCTGCCATACATTCCGTCAATCAGATACCCAAAGGACTTGTAAAATTATCCCAAAGAACAGAATGCATGTAGTAATTTAAAAGCAAAAGTCAATGCTCAAATATCATTTGTTGAACTAAAAGTCAGCAACAAGTACTAACATAGATAATCAAAAGCCAAAACCAACACCAGCTAATGTAACTAATTGTCTACACTGTCAGTATATAACAGCCAAAACCAACATTTAAGGTCCCAAATAGAAGTTCCTTTATCTCTGGAACCTTGGTGCTCAATGCGTCGTTAAGCAAAGTCTTGAACAGGAGCAGAAAGCTGCTGCCTATTCATGTACTGCTTGGATGTAATCTGCTGCTGCCTGTTTCAAGCCTTAAGACTTGGATAGCACTGCAAGAAGGAACCACGCATGGTGGTTTTTCAACTCTAGTCGGAGAGCAGTCATCAACAAGCTTCTTGCAATAGGAAGATTCTGTCTACCCAATTTTATCAGCACTGCAGTACTTGAGACAAAGCTTGGTACATAATCTGGCTCTATGGAGAGTGAAACTGAGAATGCAACAAGAGCTTCCTTGTATTGTTCTTGAGCTTCAAATGATTTACCTGCAGATATATACCAAAAATGACTCCCTGGTCACTTTAAAACCAGAATTTACTGAAGTTTCTATCACTTAATAATGGCAAAGCATGGAAATTGCCTTTCAAACCTTTTGTATGCCAACCCCGAGAGTTGAAAATATTAGTTGCCTTTGTTTTACTGATGCATATGTCTGCATCAGGCCATGTTTCGAGGTCTAAGTAGATTCTAGCCAAATCTAGCCAAGCTTCTCCTTCCAATTTTCTAATTGATATTACCTGCAAATTCCGCAAAAAGAAACTTTGAGGCAGAAGTTTATCTTCCACAATTTACCTCTAGAGCAAGAGAATGTTATTATGCATTAGTTCTTGCTGAACGACAAAGGGATTTTTAGACTTCCAACTTCATATTTCCATATCCTTCAACTTAACAGCAGCTTTATCTAGTAGTAGTATCATACAACAAGAACTAAGGAAGTGCTAGATTTCAGGCTCTAATATTTGTACATAGGGAGTCTCGAAGAGAAATTTCAACAATTTGTTAACCTCATTTCATTTAATTCTTTTTTTCTCTAAGAAAAAACAGGCACGTGAACCTACCTCTTCGCTGCTGTTTGGAGCTTGAAGTTCGGTTTGTGATTGAACCAAAGCTAGCAAAATCCTGTAGGTCTCTATGGCTTGCTTGGGCTGTTCTTGAGCTATTTCAAGAATGGCTTTCAACCGTAGAAGTTCTAGCTGTTCAATCCTTTCAGTCTCATCTAGAGCAAGGTCAACTATGGACTCAACATCTTGAAGTCTCTGCTGGGCAGATACAATTAGAGCCAATAATTTCCAACCTTTTGCGCAGCTCCCACTCAACATGTTTGAATACGAAATTGCATTATCAAAAGCTGAAACCAAATTTCTTTGGAAGGCATTCTCCAAACCAAGATTTAACATGATCTCAGGGTCCTCCTTGTCAATATGAGCTGCATGATTCAGAGAGTTTAGTGATTCTCTTTGGAAAATACTCTTTTAGTGTTTGAACTGCAAATTCTTGCTGCATCATAGTGTCTAAAAGTTTGGCAAATAATGAACTGCAGCATACCAAATCCATTACAAGCATTGCAAACCCCATATTGGTCGTAGCAAAAGGTACATAAAAAGGATTCATCTTCCTGTATGACACCGTCAAAGCTTCTATTGCATCATTAAAAACCTACTCAGTTAAGCCAAAAGGGCATAGGAAGAAATATCAGCGGGCAGGGGGAAGAAACGAAGCATAAGAAGCTAAAGAACCAAGCAAAAAAAAGCTATATATTTCCATTATGGTGCTTCTATTTTGGCTGACCGACAACCAAAGGGCCAATTGATATTAGCTAAGGTAAGGAAAAACATCTTAAAAAGATAAATAAAAAGGGATTTAAAAAATCTGTAATATTCTTCACTTTCTCACCTAATACATGGAAGTAATGTTCAGGTTGATCGTTTTACAAAAAAGAAAGGGAAAAAATGCCATTTAGCATTACCAAACCACAATAGACAAGCTAAAGAAATAATAAAAAAAATGTAATACATTTCTACTATGGTGCCTCTGTTTTGGCTGACCCAAAACCAAAGGGCCAGGTAAGATAATAACAAGTTAAGAAAAAATAAAGAAGAATGGACTGCAAATATCAAAATAAAAAGGCAAGTAAGAAATAGTTATCATATGCAAATAGTCCCAAAATCAGAGTAACCCAAAGGAGAACTTCTTATGTTGCCTGACCGCAAGCAGAATGCAAGAATAAAGAAAAATAGGTTCATAAAAACCTGCAATATTCTTCATCAAGAACAATGTTCAGGTTGGTTGGTCATTTAACGGTAAAAAAAAGTAAGGAGAAAATTGCATTTAACGGTATGAAACCACAACAGACATGGGAAGATGAATCCTCCCAAATTTTATCAAAGGTATAAAAGGCAATGACACCAAATTAGCATAACCAAAGATATCCTTACTAAGAACAAACGATGAACAAACAATAGGCATCCCAAAACACATGGGGATTATAGCAGCAATCTTCTCACTGATGACCCAAAATCCAGTAAAACGCCTGCAAAAATCAAAATGGAAAAAGAAAATAAGAACAGAAGCAGTGAGATGGTTAACCTAAGCAAATGGTCCCAAAATAAAGCCGCAAATGATTTATGCAATGCCTTAAAAGCAAAGGAGGAATATAAATTTCAGGTGCAAATGAGAATGAAGCAGTGACAAACCCAAGGAAAACGTACCCTTCTTGGCAATTGAAGAAAAGAACGAGAAGAAAGAGAAGAATATGGAATAATTTAAATGAGAAAGAAAAAGGAAGGATGCGATGAGGGATTGGAGATTGGAGAGCCAGAGGAAGAAAGGAGTGTTAGGGTGGTTATTTATATTTAATTTTTGGTGAAAACCATCACCTATTAAACCCAAAATCTATATGGCGATTATTAAGAAATAAATCAACAGTAAAAATTGCGGAAGGGTACCTGAATTCATATCAACAACTTGATATTTGAATCTCCAAAGATATTGGGGTGATCTTCTGTAAGGATCGAAAACAATCTAAGAGGGGGTGAATTAGATTGATTAAGAAACTATTCAGATTATGGGCACTTTTTTGCTTAATATGAAATTTACCCTCTTTTCTAAGTAATCATACAATGAATCAATCAATGAAGGAACAATATCACTTGAGAGAAGTAGAAGAGATATGCAATTTAAGAATCATAAGATAATAATCAATAAATAAGAAGGGAAGAGTTGCAAACCAATTGACTACCAAGCTCCTCTTGAGCTCGAAGTTCAATTCACAAAACAAGCTTCTTCAAGTTGGTGAAATACAACCAATCTTGTGTACAAAGAAATGTTCACTTCCTCCTTGCCCCAAACTTCACTCAGTCAAGTTAGGAAGTTTTACTATCCCTCAGTACAACCCTCTCAGAGCTATACTATTGAAGTATTCACTCACAAATGAAAAACTTACAATAAACTTCACACCACCAAGACTACAAATCTTCTTTGGTGAGTGTTTTCTCACTAAAACTACTCTAGATCTTTTGTATCTTCAGTCTGCAAAAGTTATTTGAAATTTCCGACCATACTCTATTTATAGGAGACCAAAAAAGTGTTTCATTAATGCTTCCAACGGATAGAAAGTAGCTGAACAGTCAACTAGCCATTGGGAGTATCGGACGTCCGGTACATCCGAAGCATGCGTCCAATAGCAGGCAGTAAGTTTGAAAAATCTTTTTTAATTCTATCGGACGTCCGGTGCTTGCGTCCTAAAGCAGATAATGAGTTAGAAGGAATATTTCAATTCTATCGGACGTCCGGTATTGTCTTTGTGAGCATCCGACAGATTTCGTCGAATTTGAAGGATCCTATCGGACGTCCGATGCTTGTGTCCGATCGAGATCAGTGAGTTAGGGGGAATGTCTTATTTCCTTCGGACGTCCGGTGATGGAGTTTTTCATGCGTTCGAAGTTACGCAATGATTATCGGACGTCCAATCCTGTCTTCACAAGCGTCCGACATCTTTCAGCAACCTTTGTTTCTTTCAATTGCGCTTGATCTTTAAATCTGATTTGCTTCATAATTGAAAGTATATCTTGAAAAGATATTAGTATCATCCATTTGTTTTGTAAACATCAAAAGTTAGGGACTAAGATCAACATTCTCCCCCTTTTAGATAATGACAAAACAATAGATGGAAGAAAGAAAAAGATTGAGCATATGAGCATAAACTCCCCCTCACTCATTGCACAAAAATTTTTAAGAGCCAAACTTATAATCTCAAAAAAACTCCCCCTTTCACATAGCATCAATTTCTCCCACTTTTTGTCATCATAAGATGAGAGTAAAATCCAGTAATCATAATCCATAATGTAGTTGCCATAACAGAGAATCCAAAATACTAATAAAAAATAAAGAAATGATACCAAAATTCAGCAATCATCAACATACCAACATCAATCATCAGCCAAAAATAGAGAATTAATACCAAAAGAAGTACCAAACAAAAAAGTATCAATCAAAATACATTAACAATTCAACTAGAAACCATCAATATTAACCAAGATCCATTAGTATAGAGTACTTGAAACATCAAAAGATACATCCTAATATGAAGTGTAAATGACCCTAGAGTGTGTAAAGTGTAATCACAAAATTTCAGAAAGTCACAACATTTGAATTCCACTTCTAATTTTAACAATATTCAAACCAAGCAGATTTTGATCTTTTACAAATAGGGAAACAAAATTTTTTGAAAGTATCGTCTTTATGAGTAAGAAAAATCACCCAAATGTATCTAGAATGATTATCAATAATGACTAAATAATATCTCTTACCACCCAAATTAGCAAATTGTGTAGGACCAAACAAATTAAGATGTAAAAGCTCCAATAGTCTTGAGGTAGAAACACATCATCTCCAAATGTCACTTTGTCACTAGACTTTGGTTTGAATTTGATGAATTGTGATGGATCACCAGTCATGTGTCTTGAATATTCACTGTCTATGAACCACTTAGATTCCTTAATGATGTTCACCAGGTTCACCTATTCAAGAGTTTAAGAACTAATATTTGGTACCCATTAATTTTTGGATCCTTGAGAGTTAGTATCATATCTAACTATCCACATGCATTTCATGCCTCTTCTTATTAGCATCATATCTAACTATCTACATGCATTTCATGCCTCTTCTTATATTCTTTCTCACATAGCAATCACTTTTCATGTGACCTTTTTGATAATAAAAATTACACATAACCAAAGAGTTATTTACATGAACAGGTTTAATAAATCTTACTAGTTTTTTTTATAAACAACAAAATCATTTGCACCAGAATTTATCTTCTTCTCATAAGTGTCAATATGAGCCTTTGATTCATTCCCTTGAAAATAATTTTATTTTTTATATTGGAGCAACTCATTTAAATCATCCATTCTTCTTTTCAAATTACCTTGTTCCTTTTTGAACAATTCACAAAGTTTTGTTTTTCTATCAAGCTCAAAGTGTAAAGTAGTCTCACCCTTTTTGAAGTAATCATTTTCAGCTTTCAACTTTTTATTTTGTTGAAAAAGATTTGCATTATTTTGAAGCAAAAAACTAATTTTCTATTTTAACTCCTTGTTTCTAATATAAGATTCTTTCAAGTTATCATGCAATTTTTTAATGAAAGATTCAAGATCATCATCACTTTCATCATTACTTTCAAATTGAGAGTTACAAGTTGTTATCTCATCATTTTCAATGGCCATAAAAGCCAATTGAGCAGATTCTTCTTCCTCTTCAATTTCACCATTGGAGTTGCATTCATTCCATGTGAATTGAAAGTTGTTGAATCTTGATTTTTTTCCTTCTTTCTTCTTCATCATTGGACACTCACTCATATAGTGTCCAAATTGACCGCATTCATAGCATTTGTCAGTTTGTTTTTTATTGACCTCTTGCTTGCTTTATTTCTTGCATTGTTGAACTGATTTGGAAATGTATTGTTAGGTCCTCCTTTTTCTGAATCTCCTTTTGTTGAGGATTCTTTTGAAACTTCTTGTGATGAGAGCAAGATCATTGTCATCAACTTTTACATCTTTTCCATCCAAGGAAGCCGAGTCATCTTCATCTTAAGAAGCTTTTAGAGCAATGCCCCTTCTCACTTTTGTATCCTCTTTCACTTGCACCTTAGTCTTAAGTTTCAGCTCATAAGAGGTTAGAGAATTAACAAGAGATTCAATAGGTATAGAATTCAAATCTTTAGTCTCTTCAATGGCAGTCACCTTACTTTCCCAATCCTTGGACAAGGCATTCAAAAATTTTCTGTTTTTCTCACCTAGGGAGTATTCCTTTTCCAACACCTCTAAATTCTTAATGAGGTCATTGAATCTACAATACATCTTGTCAATATTTTCATGAGATTCCATCTTAAATGATTCATACTTGGAAACTATGATAGATTTTTTTTGTTCTCTCACATTTTCACTCCCTTCATGGATTTCTCTTAGTTTATCCCAAATCTCTTTAGCCGACCTACAACCCTTAACCCTAATGGATTCATTCGAATCTAAAATACTATATAACACATTCATAGTCTTGGCATTCAAGGTGAGGTGGGTTCTATTTTCAACAGTCAATTTATTTCTGATTTTTTGTCTTGGTTTATGAGTAATTTCATCTATTATAGAGGCATCATATGGACCTTCTGTGACGACCCCACTTCCCCCTAAGGCGAACCAAAGGGTTGGCGGGTCGCCTGCCCAGCTCTCGCCAGGACTCACACAAGCAAACCAACCAATTATCCACGTATAACTTAAACCAAAACACAATTCGCCATCCGAACATGCCAACCTTTAAGCGACATGAATACTAAAACACATTAACTTCAGAGATAACCTTACCATTGAACATCCACCCGTTCACTCCTAAATACATCTCTGACCAGATCACCACATAATTTCAAATATACAATACAAACCACACAGTAAGTTCATAAAGCTCAACTAAAATTCATACAAGCCAAATCTTAGGGTTTGCACTTTTCCAGCTTCAAGTGACAACCCAAAACGAAGATACAAGTATGATTCGAAATAATATTTACAAAACGATAAGATAGACTTCAAGTCTCTCGATTTCTGGAACCTGTTAAGGAAAACAAATATCGTGTGGTGAGCTAAAGCTCAGTGAGGTTCCGAACACATAGGCAACAAGAAAATCAATGCATTCATTACATATAACCAATAATTCAAGAGACAAGTACAAATAAAGCAATAAACACATTCATGAAAAGGATACGGGCTCACAGGGAGCCATATGTTCGTTCGTTCGTTCGTTCGTTCTCCTGACATTTCCCCTTATTCCTCCAGTCATTTGCAAAATGCATTTTGTATAAGTAAAACCCCTCGTTCATTCATTCGTTCATTCCTTTCCTTCACTCCGTCCCTGGCTTTTGGTCAGGCTCCACCAACCTACAGGGTAATACTCGAGTATACCGAAACGTTCACCCAGGTCCCTAATCGCCCGACCGAGTCCGCTTCTGGCTCGAGACGACCGGTAACAAGGGCAATGGCCAGTTCAGCCCCAAAAGGCTTACATTCATGCGCAAGTAACATGTCAATCATCCAATCATTAAAATTTCATAATCATTTAGGCTAAGTGCGATAAAGTACACACTCGCCTTGAAAACTCGTTTTGACAATCATTGAAAGCATTTAACACATTATCAAGCAATAAGATCAAGCCAATAAGTCAAGGAAATCTAACAAACAAGGAACACTCACCAAGAGTGAAGTTCAAAGGTCAAGCCGGGAATCGTAGTCCAAGTCCTCGCTATATCCTAAAATATCAAATATTGAAACTATGAGTTTTTATTCAGTTTTTAAGCTTATACACATCGAGGTTTATCTAATATATTACTAGTTTACTTTACCACAGTAAATTCAAAAATCCACTTAGGTTGAAACTTGACAAAAGTAGTAGAAATGTTTCTTATAGTTTTTCTTGAGGTATTTTTCCTTAGTAAAGGGTAACTAGTATTATTTTCTTGAAATAAGTCAACAAATCTCTTAACAACAATGTTAGAAAGTTTCTTTGAACATTTCTCTAAAGTTACGGCTTTTGCAAAAATTATCCTTAAAAACTATTTTTCCTAAAATAGGGTTTCTTGCCGAGCAAGTCTTCCAAGCTTTTCACTAAAATTAGTAAAGCTCGTATTTTGGAACTTTTCCTATAGTTAACTATCCAAGTGCAAAGCTTAAAGAAAGAAAAAGAATTAAAATAAGACTTAGAGTTTCCAAAAGCTATAGAACTTATTTACTATAGCTATCAAGGCTAGTTTGAGCTAAAGGAAATTATCCAGTTGGAAAGTTTTAGGCAAAACACTAGATATGGAGTTTTATAATATAATACTAGCTGGAAAATATTTTTGATTAATTTTGATCACAGCTACTCGAGTTCGCAAGGTCGAAACGACTTCCACAGCTCCGATTCCGTTTCGAAATCATATTATGGATCAAATATGGCAAAATCACATAGCAAATCACTAGGGCTTCGTCAATCATTAGCCCTAGATTTCAACAAATGCATTTCTGATAAAAATAAAATGAATGACCAAGGCTTCATCAATCATTAGCACTTGGTTTCAGCAGGCTCAGCTTAAACAAATAAAAATAAAAGCAAGGCCTCCAAGAATTTCTAGCAATTAAATTTCATCACCCAGTAATACTTATAAAATCATTCACATGCCCAAGGGCTTCATCAATCATTAGCCCTTGACAACATCAATCACTTCCAACCACAATTCAATCAAGAATTTAAACCACAAGTAAGCTAAAATCTCAATCCAAATCCAAATTCAGTTTCACGAAGAAACAGAACATTCATACAAAACAGTCTACTTTGAGGATTCACAGACAGCAGTACACATGGAGGAAAAATATGAAATTTCTACAGGACAAAGGCCTATGATTCTAGTTTCAAATGCCACTGACGGCGCCTTAAACGGATTTTTCTACTCCAAGATATAAACATTTTATTAAGACTGGTCAGGGACATCCGAAAATCTGAAATTTCAATTTTTCACTTGAGAAAACTCCTTTTTCTCTTTTAACACAAAAATGTTTTTATTCAAACCATCCATACACTTCTTATAGAACTCCACAACAACATATTCCAGGCATTTCCATCCATCATGATTCAAGGAAACATTTAAAAATCGAGCTAAGATTCCAACTCAACCTTTGACTATCACATAAGAAATTCCAGCAATTAATATACTTTAAATCAAATTTTTCTTTGGTTAAAACAGAGTTTTAAGTACTCCATTAGGACATGCAAACACGTAGCTAGCTAGTAAAGATTTCCATATCAAATCCAGATTCAAACAACAATTATACTCATCTAGAACAAATCCAGAAATTCTGTTTAGCTTGACCTCAGTCGAACGTACGTGTAGCAGATTTCTACTTCATTTTATTTTTCTGATTTAGACCCATTAATTTGCTACGTGCGAAGCTCAATTATCATGTTATTAACCAGTTAATCATGGTTACAAACTCAAAACAACAAAATTGAATCAAATGAAGCTGTAAAATACAGGACAAGCTCTCGGCTGCAACAATTCATAAAAACAGAATTTTCCTAAGCTCCTTAGTTCATTATCCAATTTTTTCTTCAGTTAAACCCTTGTATTTTGCCCTTAATTCTCACATACACAATTACTGAGTTGATTAACTATCATTCCAGACCAGAAATCAGTTCGGCAGCAGCAATATACATTCATAACTCCAGAATTTGTGCAACTACTCTCGGATAAGCTTGCATGTGATGGATTCTGTCTCATATTTATTTTCCAGCATAATCCAGGCTAATTAATTTCATGCATGACTTTATCATCCTGTTTTCAGGGAATTAAACACAAATACAAACTCTGATCATCCCACAATTAACGAATTAAAGCTACAAAATCCCAGCTCAACACACGGCAGTACCATTTTTCTTCCAAACCAATTTCTGGTAGCTTAAACATCAAATTATCACGTAGCTAGTTACATTTTGTGCTCAGATTATCGCAGCTTAGCTAATTAGAGTTACCAATTACAGCCAAAAATTTCGGCAGCTACAATCCTTACAAACAGATTTTTCTTTTTCTTCCTTAGAACATCATCCGAGCTTAAAGACCTCACATGCAAGTCCAAAGCTTGCTTATACTACCTCTGGTTAACCATTTTTCAGTCCAGAAATTTACCTTACTGGAATCTCACTCACACGACAAAGTGCTGAAGTCAGTCCCTCTCTCTCGGCTCTTGTCCTCACGCACAGATATGTTGGTTCTGGTTAGGGTGTAGTGGTTGCAGCTGGTGGTGGTGGAGGCTGGATGGCAACCGGCTGATCTTGGAGAATGCAGAAGGAAGTTTTCTCACGGTTTCTCCTCCTCTCCTCCCTCTTTGATGCTCGCGGACAAAACCAGAAATGGAATTGCAGCTCTCAGCTTCCTCCCTCACTCTCGACTATATGGTGCAGCTCACCTTTCCTTCACTCTCGGTCGATGATAACAATGTGAAGGTGGAGTGTTTGTGAGGTTTAAGTGTGCAGGTGGTAAAGATGAGCATTGGCCGGATGGAGAGGTGAATGATCATGGTGTCCGAGGGAGTGTTTGGCGTTGCGTGGAATGGTTATGGCCGTGGGGTGATTATGGTGAAATTGTGAAGGGTAGTTTAGTCTTTTCACTTCTCCTCCTATTATCCACTTAAGACCTTAGTTCTAACTTAGCTCCAAAAATTATCCCCAAGTGTGATTTGAACGCCTAATGATTCGCTAATCTTGCAAGGCTTTGATTATCGGAATTTTTACGTCTTAAGTATGGTTAGAATACTTGTATTGTTTTTATCTAGAATTTATCGGTTGCAAAATAATATTAAGGTTTCTATCTGCACTTAACCTTATTCGAAATTAAAATTAGCTATTGAAAATTAAAGAATTATTTTTAAGGAGTAAACTTAATATAACTCAAGAATTATTACTTTTGTATAATAAAACCGAATAATTCAATATTGGCATAGTTATATTATTTATTTCATAAAAATTATCTTTACACTTTTATTTCAAAACAATTAGTTACAATACTAGAATTCAAAGAAATTAATGATTAGATCAATGAAATAGTTTACCATCGAAATATAAAGTTAATGTAACAAAACTAAGAAGTTTAGTAGTTTAGCACAATTCTTTTATTTTGCACATAACGTTTATTTCTACGCACTTATTTGAAAACAATTAGACTTAGTGCTAAAATTTATTAAAGAATTAAAATGCAAATGAAATATGCACTGATATTTATATGTCTATTTTCAGGGTTCTCACACCTTCATTAACAATAAACCACAGTTCAATATCAATATATTACAAGAAAATAATCATTCTCTCTTTCCAACTCACATAATTTGACCCATTAAACATAGGTGGTCTAATTACAGATTGTCCTTCAAAAAATATGGCATTGTTAGTTGTCATTTTTACTCTTAAGCCGTTTGAACTTAATCTCTAAGAGACCAAATTCTGATACCAATTGTAAGGATCGAAGACAACATAAGAGGAGGGTGAATTAGGTTAATTAAGAAACTAATCAGATTATAGGCACTTTTTTGCTTAATATGAAATTTACTCTCTTTTCTAAGTGATCATACAATGAATTAATCAACGAAGGAATAATATCACTTGAGAGAAGTAGAAGAGATATGCAATTTAAGAATCATAAGATAATAATCAATAAATAAGAAGGGAAGAGTTGCAAACCAATTGACTACCAAGCTCCTCTTGAGCTCGAAGTTCAATTCACAAAACAAGGTTATTCAAGTTAGTGAAATACAACCAATCTTGTGTACAAATGAAGGTTCACTTCCTCCTTACCCCAAGTTTCACTCGATCAAATTAGGAAGTTTTACTATCCCTCAGGACAACTCTCTCAGAGCTACACTATTGAAGTATTCACTCACAAATGAAAAGTTTACAATGAACTTCACACCACCAAGACTACAAATCTTTTTTGGTGAGTGTTTTCTCACTAAAATTACTCTATATCTTTTGTATATTCAGTGTGCAAAAGTTATTTAAAATTTCTGACCATACTCTATTTATAGGAGACTAAAAAGGTGCTTCATTAATGTTTCCAACCGATAGAAAATAGTTGAAAAGTCAACTAGCCGTTGGAAGTATCGGACGTCCGGTACATCCGAAGCATGCGTCCGATAGCAGGCAGTGAGTTTGAAAATTCTTCTTTAATTCTATCGGACGTCCGGTACATCCGAAGCATGCGTCCGATAGCAGGCAGTGAGTTTGAAAATTCTTCTTTAATTCTATCGGACGTCCGGTGCTTGCGTCCGAAAGCAGACAATGAGTTAGAAGGAATATCTCAATTCAATCGGATGTCCGGTATTGTCTTTATGAGCGTCCGACAGCTTTCATCGAATTTGAAGGATCCTATCGGACGTCTTGTACTTCCGTCCGATAGGAAAATGTCTTATTTCTTTCGGACGTTCGGTAATGGAGTTCTTCATGCGTCCGAAGTTAGCAATGATTATCGGACATCCGATCCTGTTTTCACAAGCGTCTGACAGCTTTCAGCAACTTTTGTTTCTTTCAATTGCACTTGATTTTTGAATCTGATTTGCTTCATAACTGAAAGTATATCTTGAAGAGATATTAGTATCATTCATTTGTTTTGTAAACATCAAAAGCTAGGAACTAAGATCAACACCTTCCAGGTCAACACGTATTTGCCAATCCTTTGAGAGAGCTCTGAGTATCTCTCTGGTATCTTTCCTGACGATGGAATATCAGGGAAGAGTTATTTTGTGGTACTAGAAAATATGACAAATAGAATAATACATGTGACTTGGGGACCATAACCTTATTTATAGGTAGCATTCATGTTACCTTTTGGAACCCTGTTTTGAAATCCTATTTCAGCTCATCATAGAAATAGGAACATTTAAGTTTCTACACATTAAAGACCCACATCCTATTAGATACATTAAATTCAAATCATATTTGATCACTTTAATTGGATTTAACCTTATTTGACAGTTTGTAACCCATAATTATTCACATATAAGTCCAACGTTGGATTAAGGATCCAACAATCTCCCACTTGGACTATATGTGTAACCTTATAATTATGTTTTGTAATTAACCGTATGAGTTCAACTTTATTGTCATTACCACAATGTATTTGTAACCAATTCGGTCCATCAATCATACTAATATAGGATCAAAGCGGCCTTTGTTACAATTTCATAAATCGATCTGTCAATGGTCACATATATCGATACAATTGAATGACATAAATCATGATGTAAATGTGTAGTACGAAAATTTTATGTAATGTAACTGTACATCATTTAATAACATGACACCCATAAGAGCAGTATGTTCAAAAAATATTTTGGATGGCAATCCCTTAGTAAGCGAATCCGCAACCAAGGAGTTTGTCCCGATATCCTCTATCGATAACTGTCCATTCTGTACTCTTTTTTTAACAGTCAGAAACTTGATATCTATATGTTTAGATTTCGTCGAGCTCCTGTTATTATTGAAATATAGGACTGTTGACTTATTGTCACAAAATAATTTGAGTGATCTTTCAATATTATCTACTACACGTAATTTTGTTACGAAATTTCGTAATCAAATTTCTTGATTGGATGCCTCATAACAAGTTATAAACTCTGTAGTCACAGTAGAAGATGTTATGAGGGACTGTTTAACACTTTTTAAGGATATGACACCTCTAGCCAATAAGTAGATATAATCTGACGTTGACTTCATAGTATATTGGCATCCAGCATAATCGGAATCAGTATATCCAATGATTTCTAACTCATCTGACTTCCGATAGTGAGCATGTAATATTTTATTTTCTGTAGATACCATAAGACCCGTTTGCTTGCTTTTCAATGATCTAATCCAGAATTACTCAAATATCTACCCAACATTCCAGTAATGTACGCAATATCCTAACGCGTACATACTTGAGCATACATTAGATTCCCTACCGCTGATGCATAAGGAATCTTTTACATCTCTTTTTCCTCAAAAGCATTCTTAGGACACTGTTCAAGATTAAATTTGTCTCCTTTGACCACAGGGGTGTCACCTGATTTACAATTTTGCATGTCATATCTTTTAAGAACCTTTTCGATATACCTCTTTTGTGATAGTTCTAAAATACCCCGAAATCGATTCCGATGTATTTGTATGCCTAACACAAAAGATGCATCACCAAAATCTTTTATCTCAAAATTCATAGATAGAAATTTTTTGGTTTCATGCAATAGACCAATATCGTTGCTGGCAAGCAAAATGTCATCAACGTACAATACCAAAAAAATATATTTGCTCCCACAGAACTTATGGTATATACAATCATCTACTAAATTCATCTCAAAATCAAATGAGATGATCACTTGATGAAATTTGAAATATCATTGTCGAGATGCTTGTTTGAATCCATAGATGAATTTTTTAAATTTGCAAACCGTATTCTTTGGTTCTCCTGATACAAAATTTTCTGGTTGCACCATATAAATTACCTCATCAATGTTACCAATGAGAAACGCTGTCTTTACATCCATCTGATTTAACTCAAGATCGAAATGCGTCACTAATACTATGATAATTCTAAAAAAATCATTTGAAAAGACTGGAGAGAAGGTTTCTTTATAGTCGATATCTTCTTTTTGTGTAAATTCCTTGGCGATAAGACGAGTTTTGTATCTTTCTACATTGTTGTTCGAATCCCTTTTAATTTTAAATATTCATTTACAACCAATGGGTTTCGCTCCTTCTGGCAATGGGACAAGATCCCAAATATCATTGTTCTTCACAGATTTAATCTCTTCATTCATGGCTTCGATCCACTTTTGAGAATTTGAACTTTTTATGGCTTGACAGAAGTTGATTGGATCATCTTCCATCAATCCAGTGTCATCCTCATGTTCTTGGAGAAAAATAATGTAATCATCTGGCACTGCACTCTCTTTTCTCTAGTGGATTTTCTTAATGGCACTGGTTCTTGGAGAGGAAGAGTTTGTTCTTCTATAACAGTTTATTCTTCGACATTGTCTTGATTTGTCATGTCATGATCAAGTTCAGGAATAGGATCCTGAATAAAGTCAGTGACACCTGTGGAAATATTAATATATTTCTCTTTAAAGACAATGTCGCTTACTGTATTTTCTCGCCCAAACTTGACATCCTCAAAGAACCGGGCATTTCCTGTCTCAAAAATCGATTTAGTTGTGAGATCATAAAACTTGTAACCCCTAGATCTTTCAGAGTATCCAATAAAATAACAACTAACCGTTCTTGAGTCCAATTTCTTTTCATTTGGCCAATAAAGCCTTGCCTCAGTTAGATATCCCCAAATATGTAAATGCTTTAAACTGGTTTTTTTTCCTGTCCAAAGCTCATAAGAGATTTTGATAGTTGCTTTAGTTGGAACTCTGTTAAGAATATATGCTGCAGTCTTAAATGCTTCTCCCCAGAGTGAATCTAGTAAGATAGAATGACATATCAAACTCCTTACCATATATTTAAGCGTTCTATTTCGTCTTTCAACTACACCATTCATAGTGGGTGAACCCGGTATAGTGTATTGTAGGACGATAATGCATTCCTCTAGGTATTTAGCAAATGGTCCTGAACGTTGTTCACCTGAACCGTTATATCTACCATAGTACTCACCACCACGGTCAGATCTGACGCTTTTAATTCTTTTGTTGAGTTGATTCTCAATTTCAGCCTTAAAATTTTTGAACACATCCAGTGACTGTGACTTTTCAAAAATGAAATATACGTAGCCATATCTTGAAAAATCGTCTATGAACGTTATAAAATATTGTTGACCATTTCAAACAGATGTAGAAAATGGCCCACAAATATCCGTATGTATAAGTTCTAAGACGTCTAAGGACCTATTGGTTTCAAATCTCCTTTTATTGATTTGTTTCCCCTTTATACAGTTAATACAATTATCAAAATCTGTAAAATTCAAGAGGTCAAGAATTTCATTTGACACTAGTCTTTCCATTCTCCGTTTGGAGGTATGTCCCAATCTCTTGTGCCATAATGCGGCTGAATTTTTATTGGTTAATTTTCTCTTTACTCCTTTAGTACTCAAATGCAGAGATTCATTAAATGAGACAATTGTATCAATTAAATATAGATTATCATAGTGCATTAAAGAACCAGAACCAACCAATTTTGAATCATGAAACAATTCAAATTTTTCATTTCCAAATGAACAAGAATAACCAAATTTGTCCAAAGCAGAAATAGAAATTAAATTCCGTCGAAAGGACGGTACAACAAATGTTTCATTGAGATCTAAATAAAATCCAGTTTTTCACAATAATCTAAAAACTCCAATTGTCTCAACTTGAACTGTTTTGCCATCGCCTACGTAGATATATCTTTCATTATCATTAGACTTTCGGCAATTCAGGCAACCCTGCATAGACACACTGATGTGAGTTGTTGCACCAGAATCTAACCACCATGTGTGTCTAGGTAACGAAATTAAATTAACCTCAGAACAACCAAATTAAGAAGCATACCTTTCTTAGTACGCCAAGCATGATAGTTGGTGTAATGCTTCTTTTTATGCCCTTCAGCTCCACAGAAGAAACAATTATTTTTTCACTGATCATCTGATTTCTTTTGTTATTTTTTTTGTGGCGCTGTACCTGCAGCTCCTTTTTCCTTCTTTTTCTTAAGTCCCTTACTTTTATTATAAGTGGTTGATACCAAATGGACACTTTCTGTCTGATCTTGTTTCAACATTTCCTCTTCGTCTACACAGTGTGAGATGAGTTCATTTAGAAACCAAATCTCTTTTTGACAGTTGTAACTCACTTTAAACTGGCTAAACTATGTAGAAAGATATATTAAAATCAAATGCACCAATAACTCTTCGGAGAGTTTCAATTTGAGTGCATTCAATTTTGAGGCAAGATGAGACATCTCCATAATGTACTCTCTGATATTACCTTTACCACTATATTTCATCGAAACTAGGCGTGTCAAGAGCGTACTAACTTTAGCCTTTTCGTTCTTGACAAACTTTTTTTCAATGTCCTGAAAGAACTCTTTAGCGGTTACTGTCGCTTCTGACATTGTTCCCCTGAATGCTTCTGGAACGGCCTTTTTAATGATTATCAGACACAAGCGATTCGATCTCTCCCACCTTTCATTATTTTTCTTTTCATCAGAGGTACTCTGATCTGTAAGAGGTGGGGGAGAATCATCCCTTAACGCAAGGTCGAGATCCATTACTCTAAGTACTATCAAGAGATTTTCTTTCCAGAACTTGAAGTTTGTGCCATTCAGCATAAGAATATTATTGATGTTGGAAGTAATATTTGTAAGATCATTCGCAACTGAACAGAAAATATAATATAATTAAAACAAGCTCACATAAACTAAAATAATAATAAATTTAAATAAAGGTAACCCCATTTCAAGATACTGATGTTCCATTAATATTTTGTCTTTGGACAAAAATATTAACTTCTAAGTAATATCTTGGTGCAATAATAAATACTGATAATAATAACATGTCAAAAAATAAATTTTTCTTTGAACCAATTTATAAATTATATGTAAAATTCAAATAATTATCACGTATTTATTACATGTAATTTCATTAAATATTGACCTTCCTTTGGATCGATCAATATTCATAAAATTACTAGTATCCAGCTAATTATATTTTAAAATAAATTAATTTTCATAATAGAAGTCACTTTGGTGGCATATTATTTCAATTAATTTATTCCAAAATATATATAATCATACCAATATTCAAATTTAAAATTATCACAAATTAAATAAAAATTTTGATCAAAGTCAACATTGGTCAACTCTGGTTAAAACGTGGTCAAACATGGTTAAACCAATCAAATTAGATCAAGACTTATTAGACCAAAGGTCCATATCTATAATTTGACCCAAATTTATCATTCAAGCCCAAAATATTCTTGAAGTCCATAAGCACTTTATAAAAATATATATTTAGTGGGCCAAACATATGAACTTTTGTTGGCCTTAAATGTCTTGTTTATCTTTATTAGGGTTCACTTAAATTAGAGAAATCCTAATGTCCTTAACATAAATATATTAAAAATCAATCTGCATAACAATGAATTGGCTAATTAAACATAATGAATCTGTGCAATAAACAATGAATCGGCCAAGTAAAATATCAAAGCCAACAACTAAGGTTTGACTATCGTGGGACCTGACCGAAGGCATAAAGACACAATTCACGTCAATCAACGTCACGAATTGACATCTAGCAATCAACGTTGTGAGCATAGAGACGGAGACGCAACGCTGGAACTTGATTCATGTTGTTCACATATTCACACGATAATCATTAAGAAAGCATGTGAATGACTTTAGCAAACAAGTAGTCTGTATTCATTGGCCATGCAGCAAAATCAAAAATGATTGCAATTCTTTTACGGATTACAAAAGACAAAACATGAAACTGAAACATAAAGCCAAATCATGAACATGACTATAACCACGAAACAAAAAAAAAAAAAAAAACTCCCAGCCGTGCAAACGAAAAACTAAATTAGTCATAGTTTTTTTTTTCAATAAAAATGACTATGAATTTCTAAATCCAAATTATTTCTTAATAATCAACCATATGGGCTCTGATACCACTTATTAGGGTGGTTATTTATATTTAATTTTTGATGAAAACCATCACCTATTAAACCGAAAATCTATATGGTGATTATTAAGAAATAAATCAACAATAAAAATTACGAAAGCGTACTTGGATTCATATCGACAACCTGATATTTGAATCTCCAAAGATATTGGGGTGACCTTCCAAGTCAACACTGTGACAGCCCCACCTCCCCCTAAGGCGAACCAGAGGGTTCGGCGGGTCGCATGCCCAGCTCTCGCCGGGACTCAAAATTTTAAAACAATAAAATTAAATAAACCTACAAGCATACTATTCACAAGATATCTAACGCCAAAAGAGTTCTATTTACATCTTCAAAAGTATCGAGTCAAACCACTCTAATACATTTGAATAACAACCAGCAGAAGGTAGACCCTATGGAGGGTTCTTATACAAACCACCAAAACAAAAACAAACCTCCTAACTGTCCGACTGTTACAATCAAACCTAACTATACTAGTGTATGTGTCAAAAGTCCCCGCGTCGGCCCCTGCTAAGGAAAACAAAAGGAAAGGGGTAAGGTATATGCTTAGTAAGTAAATAGGGGCAAAAGCGTAAATCTCACGTAACAACAATTGCACAGTAAGAGTAAAGCAAAAGCAGAAAAGTAACATCACATAATAAGGATACAGGTGGCTCCAAAGCCAAGTCATTTGCCATGCGTGATCTCCTGTCGACACTCCGTCGACCATAAATAAGGTCCGTAGAAACTTCACTTGTACACCCACCGAACACCTTATCACCTTCACTGGCCAGTCACCTCACAAACTTGCCCAGGCGAACGAAATCACAAACTTGAGCTTGAATCACAAGCTCGGGTCACAAACTTGGTCCACATTCTCGGTGAACCGGATTCACAAATTTGGTGACCTCAGACTAAGTTGGACTGGCTTCGACCAAGCCCTGACCGGCTCGAATAGTCCATCTCGGTCGGAAGATCAACCCCAAACTCACAAACTTCATAAAATTATTCAAAAGTCACCCCGAGCCACAAGCTCAAGGGGTTTAGTTCCAAAATGATTCATATACATATGCCATATACAAATGTGTGCGTAAATTAGGGTTTAGGTCGAGTGCGATAAAGTACACCCTCGCCTATGTACCCTTTTCATACATATCAAAACACATAAACAACTAACACATAAGAGCGGCCTGAATACTTACACAACGAACAAAAGAGCAAAAGTACGAAATTCGTGCCGCGAGAAGTAGCTAGTAGGCCCCACCGGCTCCACCTAGCTCACCTACGTCTGAAATTGAAGATTGTGTCACAATATATCACAAACGGCTACTAACATACTTAAAACAAGCAAAACGGCAAAATCGGCACATGCAAGTGCGGAAACGGCAAAACGGGTGCACGCGCCCGCGCGAAACGGCAAACGGAAATGGTCAAATCTGCCTTCTCAAACCGTTTTGATCAAAAGTTAGCTTAGGAATGTTGGATCAAGGTATATGAGATACCGTTACGAAGCTAAGAGGAAGGGCTACTATTTTCATGAAGACACCTAAGTCCGGATCTGAACAGAAATAGGTCGAAAGTATGGATAATCGCTCAAGAAATTCGCACTTTAGAGTGACGAACAGGGTATGTTGGCTGGACCATAACTCCCAGTTCACAAATCGAAATCAGAAAATTCTAAAGGCATTTGAAAGCTGAGACATAAGGCTAAAACTTTGATGTTTTGGTCAAGACCTGAATCCATTCAGAACAGAACGAAAATTGAGTACCAAAGTACCCGTCAGAACTGTCCAGATCAAAGGCAGTTCTGAAGATCAATCTTGTTTTGGTCATAACGGAAGCTACGGAACTCGGAATTCGACGCACTTTATACCATTTCGAAGCTAAAACCAAGATCAACATTTCTTATGAAGGAGTCGATGCCCAGATCGTACAGGATCAAAACCGAAAAATGCACGGTCAGAGGCTGAAATTCAAAACGTACACAATTTCAGGGTACAAAACAGGTGCGAGTGTTTTGGTTATAACTCGAGCTACACAGATCCGTTTGATCGGAAATTTTGTACATATATTCAGGACATAAGAGGCTACAATATTGAAGAAGGCCACTCAGTCCAGTTTCGAGGGTAACTAGGTCAAACATGCAAGAAACTACACCAGAACCGGAAAAACAGATTCACAAAACGCATTCTAGCGGAAACATCATAAATCAGGCTACCCAAGTCCAAATCCAGAAATTCCAAAACCAGCTGAAAGCTAAGAAACAGGGTTACATTTCATCAGAAGACCTCAATAACCAATTCGGAAGCAATCCTGACCCCAATTACAGGAGCAATTCTTACATTCGGGTAAAACCAGAACAGCAATAGTAATTTCGACCTTTCTCATTCCACACTACTCCGATTGACCTGAAATTTTGTAGGCACCTTTAACATGTCATTTCCTACAACTTTCATGTTTTGAGCTAAGGCCAATTCGGCCTCTATCTAGGACCTAAAACTTCGGACAGAATGCTCCCTTAAGAACCCTAGGTTTTTCAATTTTCTTCCAAAACAGAAATTGGTTGCAATTAATCACTTTTCCCACCTCCTAGAGTCAATATAGACCATTTCCAATCATCATAGATAGCCACACAATCATGCTTATATTAAAACAGAAAAATCCCCAAAAATAATAAAACTTCATCATTTCAACCACAAATCAAGAAATAACCCATAAATTTGCATCTCATACAACCACTAAGCATGATTTAAGCATCAATTAAAGGAGGAGGGTGGTTCTTCACAACTTACCTTTAAAACAAGAGAGAGAGAGCTATTGGTCACCTTAGCTTTTCAAACAACTTCACCAATCACTTTAAAATCACCAAGTGGAGGAGTTTTGTGGAGCAAAACCAAAATTAAACGGTAGGAGTGGAAGATTGAGCAAGTTTGGATCAAATTTTTGGAAGAGCTTTTCTTTTCTTTTCTCTCTAATAAGGGCCGGCTATGAGCTTGATATTTGTGGGAATTTTTGGGTCAAATTTTTGAGTTATTTTGGTAAAATGGTAAAAGCATGAATAGTAAGTCAAAAGTAGAATTTAATCTCTAAGTGACACATGTCACTTGCATTAATGGTTTGCCTAACTTTTGTCTCTCTCACACCTATCCACTTGGCAACCTCTAAATATCTCATAACACCCGGTAATTTAATTCCAGTATTCAAAACTTAACCTACTTGGCCGAATTTTTCTGAACTTTTCGCACTAGTGGATCCCACATCCAGTATACGCTCTTAATTTCTCAAAACCTATTCGATACTAGAAAAATCATCTAAAAACTATATCTGCTCCTTAACAATATCTAAAATTTTTTCCTAATCACGAAAATGCAGAAAACAAGCCATGAAATATGCGAAAACCTAGAAAATGCAAATTACGGGTTCTCACAAACACGTATTTGCCAATTCTTTAAGAGAGCTCTTAGTATCTCTCTGGTATCTTTCCTGACGATGGGATATCAGTGAAAAGTTATTTTGTGGTACTAGAAAATACGACAAATAGTATAATACATGTGATTTGAGGACCATAACCCTATTTATAGGTAGCATTTCTGTTACCTTTTGGAACCCCCTTTTGGAACCCTATTTCAGCCCATCACAGAAATAGGAGTCTTTAAATCTCTACACATTAAAGGTCCACATTCGATTAGATACATTAAATCCAAACCATATTTGATCACTTTAATTAGATTTAACTTTATTTGACAGTTTGCAACCCATAATTATTCACATATAAGTCCAATGTTAGATTAAGGATCCAACAAGAAGAGCAAGAGCGACGGAGGAGAAAACAAGAAGTGAATTTGTGTTTGCCCTACTTAGGGAGGAGAAGAAAAAGGAACACGTGCACCTCACATGAGGATGACGAAAAACTTGTGAACAGTAACATTTTCTCAAGTGTCATCATAGGTAGTCTAAAGGCACATTATTATTCTTATATCAGATAAAATAAAAAAAAATTAAAGTATATATTATTGAGTTGATAATAAGTGTCATAATAGAAGTACTATAATGACACAAACCAACAAGTGTCCTCCATGATATTACCGGGGACTCATATAATGACACCCTGTCAAATTGACAGGGTGTCGAGCCTATGCAATAATAATTATCTATTCAAGAAAAATATAAATTTTGTATATAGCGGTAAGTAGGGTCGAATCCACAGGGACTGGGGATAATTCGTTTCTTCTAGAGTTCAGTGCATGGGGGATTTTTGGAAAATACAAAATAACTAATTAACTAACTAATGAAACAACTAATAGAAATAAATAAGAATTAATCAATAACCAATACGACTTTAGCCAAAGATGCAACTTTTCAGACACGGTCCATTCAACTGATCATCGATGCAAAGATAATTCAATTACTCATTACTAGATTGGTTATAGTTGTCATACACGCGATGAACAACCAGTCTTTCCTTAATTTCTCGATAGTTAAGGTACGACCGTTAACTATTTTTCTAATCAAGAAATAACCCTAGGTACGACCATAGGATTTAATTACTTGATTGCATTAATAATTAGAAAAGTCCAACCCTAACCAACAAACACGCTACGAGGGTTTGTTTAAATTAGATCATACATTTTCCTAACGTGAAACTAATCACGCTAGTCGCCACTAGTATTAATCGATTGAACAATTACGGATTCAATCAATTAATTTGGCAGTAGATCATTAGGTTAATTCGAATATCGGGCCCTTGACATTCAAATAACATAACAAGCATAAGCAATTAAATCAGGAAAGGTACAAATACCAATGAACAAAAGAAATAAATAAAATTAATTCGATCTCACAGATATTTGGAACCGCGCCTTCAAATTGGCCTTCGACTAGATGACAGGCTTGGCCACGCCGCATAAATAAATCTCCACGTAAATTAATTGATTACAAAGGCATCACGTTTTTCACTAGAAAGCAGGAGTAAAAGATGTTTTTCCTGTTAGAAAATATTGTCGAGCACCTCGTGCGCATGAAAAGGAAAAAAGAAAGAAAAACTAATACTAAAGCTATGCTAAAACTATGCTGCAAACTCCACCCCCCCACAGCCTCTGTACGGTTGTCCCCTTAAAAGTCAAAAGAAAATTGACTAATCCTTCCTTTGTGGTCCCTACCGAATTTAGAGTCAAAGTACAAGAAAGTCCAAAGGCCTCTGAATGTTTCCTCTTTTCTAGTCAAAAACTACAATACTCAAAACATTCCTAAAGGAAATGCCATTCGTCTCTAGCGTTCCGTGGGCCAAGCTTGTGAGGCTTTCTTTTGGAGTCTCCCAAATTTACGTCCAAAAGTCCCTTTTTTTTTGTAGTTGTCTGCTCCATTCCCTGAAATTAAATTCAGATACCAAATATAAGTAGATATCAACAATTACCACAATATTTGACTGGGACAAAAGGGGAAATTAGTAATAAAATTGCTAACAAATAATACCCTATCAATTCCCCCCACACCTGAGTCATGCTTGCCCTCAAGCATGGGGACAACTCAATTCAACAATGGCTAGCTCTCACGTTATCTATTGCCAGCTGTGCTTACACCAAAATCAAGGTTTAGTGGCTAAGTGTCAAGTCATATCTCTCCCGGTTAGCTCCTAAGATCATAAACTCGTCCAATTTATGGCTAACTTGCCTAGAAAATCCAAATATTAACTAGCAACAGTCAGTAATTAAGTCAACTGGCAACCAAAATCTCAACATTGAGAACCAAGGATCGGCGGGCCAACATGATCATAGACTTACATATTTTTCACATCTGATCTTTTTTTTTCTTCTTTCTTCTTTTTTTTCTCTTTTTTTTTTGATTGAAGGAATAAATGCTTAGTCCCAATCCATTCAAATCTTTGGACGTGAATTCTGACATTTTTAGATGAAAGAGCCCAGTTACTCAACTTTTCACAGTTCCAGGACTACTTACTCATAAATATCGCCACTTTTAGATGCGAGAATCGACACTTGTGGTGAAAACTCCCAGTTACTGGGTGACGACATTAGCGGAGTATAGCCATATGCTATTCACAATAAAATACCAAAATACCAGATAATTAAAGATCATGGCCCACGTCATCTCCCAAACATGGAGAACTAAGGCCAATAGGGGACCAATCCACACAACAATGCCAGTAAAATATTTACATTGCCTAAACAAGTTAGCCACAAATTGCACCAAGTCATTAAACTCAAAATATTCACCAGGACAATATGTTCTTACTTGCCACCGAAACTAAATTCATAGAATAAACTACAACCAGCAATAGAAGAGTGAATTGCCAAAATATTCCCCAAGACAACAGCAAGCCAGGCAGAAATTGAAGAAAGGCAGAAAATTGAAGAGATCCACTAGTCGAATCCAAATCCCCCCACACCTAAATCACACATTGCCCTCAATGTGATAATTTAACAGCAAAAGTAAGCAAAAGAGCAACAGTACTTTCCTAAAATCACGGGGACCATGGCGGGGCCACAGCAGTGGGTGAGGCGGGAAATGGTTGAGTTGGGTTGGGGTAGGCTGAGGTCGAGAGGTTCCGGACCTAGAAGAGGACTTTGATCTCACCATTGTCGCTAACAGATAACCCAATCAACAGAAACAAAATTGCCAACAGATAGAGGAACAAGTAAATGCAGATCAGTAGAAATCAATATCCTCTAGTGAAGTCAACAATCAACCCAATAAGCACAGGTATGTTATTCTTGGTTTTGATGATCACAAAGTATTTTGAAATGTATCTAACCTTCTTCGATTATAAGTGTCTTTACATATCAAAGAATCAGGTATGAATAGGTCATGAAATGCATTTCAACCAAAAGAAGAAGCAAAAACAGGATACTCACGTCGGACGGCCGAAAGGAATCTGTCGGACGTCCGAAAGGATAAAGAGCATCAAGAAGGAAGCTCTGTCGGACGCTCGTGAGGAAGCATCGGACGTCCGGAAGGATCGGACGCTTGCCATCGGACGCTCATCAACCGCATCGGACGTCCGAAAAATTCCAAGCTAACTTGCCAACTCTCTGCCTACGATCGGACGCTGCGGTGTCGGACGATCAAGACGCATCGGACGTCCGAACGTCAACTTGGATGCCATCGGACGATTGGTTCGGACGATGATTTGATCGTCGGACGTCCGACAGCCCCAACGGCTAGTTGACTCTTCAGCTGCCTTCTATCCGTTGGAAGCATTGATGAAGCCCATTTCTGGTTCCCTTTAAAATCAAACTGGTCTGAACGAAGTAGGGACTTTTGCACACTTTGTTTACAAGATCTCAGGAGATATTTTAGCTAGAAAATAGTCTCCAAAGCTAGATTTGTTTTAAAGTGGTGTGAATTTCTGGTGAGCATTTCTTTTGTGATTGAAAGGATCTTTAGTGTAGCTTTGTTGAGGGTTTTCTGAGTGATTGTAAAACTTCTTAGCTTGACTAAGTGAGGCTTGGGGCAAGGAAGAAGTGCTCCCTCCATTGTACATCTAGTTGATCGTCTTCCATCAAAGAGAAGTTGCTCTTCCTAGTGTGTGGTCTTCAAGTTTGAGGATAGCTTGGTAGACACTTGGTTTGATTCCCCAAATTTACTTTTCTGTTTAATAAAATTCTCATTGCTTGTTTATACTTGTGTTTCTGATCAATATAGCTCTTGTCTTCTACTCTACTTGGTTGATCATTACTAGAAAAGAAGGAAATTTTCATTTAGCAAAAATTGTCTAAATCTGATTAAGATTTTGAATAACCCAATTCACCCCCCCCTCTTGGTTGTCTTTGGGACTTACAATTGGTATCAGAGCTTGGTCTCCTTGAGATTAAGCTCTAACGGCTTGGAGTAAAGATGACAACCAGTCATGCTATGTTTGTTGAGGGACAATCTGTTACTAGGCCTCCCATGTTCAGTGGCTCTAACTATGTTAGCTGGAAAGAACGGATGATTATCTTTTTACAATCTATTGATATTGAACTATGGTTTATTGTGAGTGAAGGACCGCATGAAGCTAACTTTCTTGATGCAGATACAGGGCTGCTTCGGCCAAAAATGAGAGCTGAAATGAATGCTCAAGACAGGACTAACCTCACATTGAATGCCAAGGCCATGAATGTTCTTTATAGTGCCTTAGATTCAAATGAATCAATTAGAGTGAAAGGCTGTAAATCAGCCAAAGAAATGTGGGATAAGTTAAGAGAAATCCATGAGGGTGGTGACAATGTGAGAGAACAGAGGAAGGCCATCTTGGTCACAAAGTATGAATCTTTTAAGATTGAACCTCTTGAGGATATTGACAAAATGTTTTGCAGGTTCACTGACTTGATCAAAGATCTCGAGGTGTTGGGCAAAGAGTACACCTTGGGAGAAAAGAACAGAAAAATTCTCAATGCATTGGGCAAAGAATGGGAAAATAAAGTGACTGCAATAGAGGAGGCTAAGGATTTAAGTTCTGTGCCTATTGAATCTATCATTAACTCACTAACCTCTTATGAGTTAAAACTGAAATCAAAAGTGCAGGAGGAAGAGGATGCTAGAGCAAAAAGAAATATTGCTCTAAAGATTACTCAAAGTGAAGATGATCCAGCTCACTTGGATGATGAAGATTCGGATGGTGATGATAATGATCTTGCTCTCATCACAAGAGGCTTCAAAAGAATCTTGAATAAAAGGAAGTTCAGAAAGGGAGGACCTAGCAATCAATTCCAAAATTATTCATCAAATGCAAGGAACAAAGGAAAACAAGAATTCAACAAGAAGCAAGTGGACAAATGCTATGAATGTGGACAGCCTGGACACTATGCAAACGAATGCCCCATGAAGAAAATGAAAGATGGAAAAGCTGATCGAAAGCCAAGATTCAACAACTTCCAGATTACTTGGAATGAATGCAACTCTGAAGGGGAAGTTGAAGAAGAGGAAGAATCAGCTCAAATGGCCTTCATGGCTATAGGAGATAATGAGGTAACTTCCATACACTCTCAATCTGAAAGTGATGATGAAGAAGATGATGATCTTGAATCATTTGTTGAAAAACTGCATAATGCTTTGAAGGAATCTTATGATAAGAACAAGCAGCTAAAACAGAAAATTGCTTTTCTCATTCATGAAAATGCATGTCTCCTTCAACAAAATAAACAACTAAAAACTGACAATGAATGTCTTGTAAGAGCCGGATTTGATGTTCAGAATGAGCTTGATAGAAAGACAAATATTTGTAAATTGCTGAAGGAAAGACATGGTGATTTAAAAAGGAGAATGGACAAATTGGATGAGACGTTGAAAGCAAGAAAGCAGGAGTTTATCAAAAGGAACATGTCACCTACACATCCTACTATTTTTCAAAGAACATTTGCACACAACAAAAATGCACATGGTTTCACAACATATAGAAAAGGTGGATTAAGATATGTCAAACCAGTACATGTTAAGGACTCTTCCATTATGTGTGGTTTTTGTTGTCAAAGAGGGCATTTGAAAAGTGATTGCTATGTGAAAAGAAATCTGAACAAAGGGATGAAATGCATGTGGTTAGTTAGATATAATGCTAACTATTATGGACCCAAAAATTAAAATGGGTACCAAACACTTTCTCTTTTCAGGAAAAATGCTCACACAAGTCCAAATGGTTCATTGATAGCGGTTGTTCAAGGCATATGACCGGTGATCCATCTTTGTTCATAAAGCTGAAATCAAGATCAAGTGGAAAAGTGACATTTGGTGATGATGTGAAAGCTAAAACAATTGGAATAGGTGATGTTGGTAAGGATGGTGAAACTTTTGTTCATAATGTGCTCTTAGTTGATAACTTGGGTTATAATTTGCTTAGTGTTAGTCAATTGTGTGATAAAGACTTGAATGTGTTGTTTAGAAAGCATGAATGCATTGTACTTGATTCCAAATACAATGTTGTGTTCAAAGGTAAGAGGTTCAACGACATTTATATTGTGGTTCTTGATAAAATTGATTCTTCTAGCTTAACATGTCTTAAAGCTTCAAATGAAGATCCTTGGTTGTGGCATAGAAGACTTTGTCATTTTAACATGGAGTTACTAAAGGAAATTTCGAAAAAGGAGCTAGTTAGAGGCTTGCCAAAAATCAGTTTTGAAAAGGATAAAATATGTGATGCATGTCAATTTGGAAAACAAACAAAAGTTTCTTTTAAACCAAAGAAGTGTGTATCTACTTCCAAACCTTTAGAACTCTTGCATCTTGACTTATTTGGCCCTACTCAAATCTCTAGCTTGGGTGGTAAGAAATACTGTTTTGTGATTGTAGATGATTATTCTAGATACACTTGGGTAATATTTCTTGCTCATAAGGATGATGCATTCAAGAATTTCACTTCATTGTTTGCTAAAGTGCAAAATCTGCTTGGATTAAAAATTGTTAGAATTAGAAGTGATAATGGAACAGAATTCAAGTATTGTGGTTTTCCAGAATTTTGTGATCATAATGGCATAACTCATGAGTTTTCTATTGCAAGAACTCCACAGCAAAATGGTGTTGTAGAAAGGAAAAACAGGACTCTCCAAGAGGCTGCTAGAACTATGTTAAATGAATGTAGGTTGCCTAAATATCTTTGGGCTGAAGCGGTAAACACTGCATGTTATGTGATGAATAGAATTCTCTTGAGACCTATCTTAAAGAAAACTCCTTATGAGCTGATTTTTGATAAGAAACCTACAGTTGGTTATTTCAAAGTATTTGGTTGTAAATGTTTTATTTTGAATCTAAAGGAACATCTTGGTAAGTTTGATAAAAAATCTGATGAAGGAATATTTTTGGGGTATTGTGAAAATAAAAGAGGATACAGAGTTTTTAATAGAAGGACTCTTGTGATTGAAGAAGCTATACATATAACATTTGATGAAACCAATGATGATAATTCCAAAAGTCCGTGTGAGGATGATGATGTAGGTGTTCGAGCAGGAATGGAAAAGCTGTCAATTGGAAATGAAGGAAGTTCTAAACCAGCAGCAACTGAAATGGAAAATGAAGTTCATAATGATCAAGAAGAGGAAGATGAAGACAAAAATGATGATTCACTCAAAGATCTTCCCAAGGCTTGGAAATTCAGCCAAAATCATCCAAAAGAGCTTATAATTGGTGATCCATCCGAGAAGGTAAACACTCGTTCCTCATCTAGAAAATTGATTGACAATTTTGCTTTAGTGTCTCTTTTTGAACCCAAAAATGTCAATGATGCTTTAAAGGATGAAAACTGGATTTTGGCAATGCAAGAGGAACTTAATCAATTTGAAAGAAATGAAGTTTGGACACTTGTTGATAGACCTCAAAATCAGCCTATCATTGGCACAAAGTGGATTTTTAGAAATAAGTTAGATGATAAAGGTATTGTTGTAAGAAATAAAGCCAGATTAGTTGCTAAAGGATATGCACAAGAAGAAGGAATTGATTTTGATGAAACATTTGCTCCCGTAGCAAGATTAGAATCTATTAGAATGCTTCTTGCTTTTGCATGCTTTAAAGGCTTCAAATTGTTTCAAATGGATGTTAAAAGTGCCTTTTTAAATGGTTTTATTGATCAAGAAGTATATGTGGATCAACCCCCCGGTTTTGAAAATACAAAATTTCCAAGTCATGTGTTTAAACTATCTAAAGCTTTATATGGTCTAAAACAAGCTCCAAGAGCTTGGTATGAAAGACTAAGTGGTTTTTTAATTGAAAATGGTTTCAAAAGGGGTGTTGTGGACACCACACTTTTTACTAAGCAAGTGTTGAATGACCTTCTTATTGTGCAAATATATGTTGATGATATTATTTTCGGTGCTACTAATGAGTATCTATGCAAGGATTTTTCCACCACTATGCAAAGTGAATTTGAAATGAGTATGATGGGAGAATTAAATTTCTTCCTTGGACTTCAAATACATCAAGCTCTTGAGGGAATTTTTATAAATCAAGCAAAATATACCAAGGAGTTGCTGAAAAGGTTTGGCATGGAGGACTCAAAGCAAGTTGGAACTCCAATGTGCACTTCTACAAAGCTTGACAAAGATGAAGAAGGTAATCATGTGGATGAAAAGCAATATAGAGGTATGATCGGAAGTCTACTCTATTTAACCGCAAGTAGACCTGATATTATGTTTGCTGTTTGCTTGTGTGCTAGATTTCAATCTTGTCCAAAAGACTCACATTTAAATGCTGTAAAAAGAATTTTTAGGTATTTGAAAGGTACATTAGACTATGGTCTTTGGTATGCTAGATCTAATGAGTTTGCACTATATGGTTATTCGGATGCTGATTTTGGAGGTTGTCGTGTGGATAGAAAGAGTACTAGTGGAACTTGTCATTTTCTTGGAAATTGTTTAGTCTCTTGGTTTAGCAAAAAGCAAAATGCAATATCTTTGTCTACAACCGAAGCGGAATATATTGCCGCTAGTGCATGTTGTGCTCAACTTTTATGGATGAAGCACACTTTGAATGATTTTGGATTGTTGTATGACTGCATGCCTGTATTTTGTGATAATACTAGTGCTATAAATTTGACCAAAAATCCTATTCATCATTCTAGGACAAAGCACATAGATATAAAGCATCACTTTATTCGTGATCTTGTTCAAAAAGGTGACATATGTGTAAATTATGTTTGTTCTAAAGATCAATTTGCTGATATTTTTACCAAAGCTCTGCCATTAGATCAGTTCATTCATCTAAGATCAAAATTAGGAATAATCGAAAAATCATCCTAAAATTTCTCAAAGTCTTCGGACGTCCGAAAGAAGATGAACGGACGTCCGATAATGTTCTTCAGCCATTTTCCAGAATTGCGCCTGTTCGGACGCAACTGTCGGACGCAAAACTTCGTTCGGCCGTCCGACAGTGCAACGGATCACTTTTTAAATCAACTTTCTCCCTCATTTGCTTCAATTTTTTTTTATTTCCTCTCGGACGAAAACCCTCTCATTTCTCACTCTCAAATTCATACCATTCTGAAGCTCTCATTCCCAAATTGATTCAAACAAAACTTTTCCTGATTGATTGCGATTCATTTCTCCTAATTATTTCATCGAATCGCAAAACATTTCGTAAATTCCCAAATTTCCCTCAAAACCCTACTTTCTCATAACTGCTCTGTCAAATCTTGTTCAAGGACTTTGTGTCCCAAAATTTCTGTACGATTCACTTCCCTACTGCTGTGTGCATCATTTGCATTCCTCATTCCACACATTTCGCACAATGGTGAATCTAAGGGGAGGAAAAGTTACTGCCGGACGCAAGCATCCACTCAGGGATGAGGATGAGAGTCTTCCCACTGTCAAACGGACATCCAAACGCTTCAAAAGAGGAGCTATCAAGGGTCAAATGTCACGGCCTACACCACAACCCTCCTCTCAGCCTGAATCTGGACAGGGGACATCTTCTCAACCGCCTCCAAAATCAGCCCCTCCTCCTACATTCTTTGATGATGCTGCGAAAGACAAATACTCCTGGATATCCCAGAAGGGTGTCATCCCTCAAAGAACTGTAAACCCCTCTGAATTTCGCTCCATAGGTTTAGAATCCATTCTGAGTCTATTTGCTTTCCAGAAATGGTCACATCTTATTTCTATGCCAAATGTCTACTATCCTGATATGTTGCATCAATTTTTTGCCAATCTAAGGAAAGGTTCTGACCCAACTGAAATATTTTCCAGGGTTAATGGGGTAGACTTAATCATTGACTCTGAAATTGTGAACTCCATTTTAAATACTACCATTGAACGTTTATGCAAAGATAAGATTGCTAATTTCTTTTCTTATGAAGAGCTTCCTACTGCTGCAAATCATTTTGATGGGACAAAAATGTTAACCTATTTCAAAAGAAGTTTTTCCTCACCTGCTGATGCTAAATTGAATGATCTGGCTCCTGTGAATTTAATTGCTTTTTCTATCATTTCAAACCTGCTTGTGCCCACTGATGGGCACAGAACTGATGCAAACAAAATGGAGTTGTACCTCTTTTATTGTTTTCAAGAAAAAATTCGTATTGATTTTGGTTTTGTCATGTGCAAGTTCTTACTTCGCTATGCCACTGATTCTCGCAGAAAATTGTCTTATGGAAAGTTTCTTCAAAAGATTTTTGAGTTTAACAAAGTCCCTATTCTAGGTGTTTGTCCTAAAGAAGCATCTTCTTATGCCTTTACAAAAGGGTATTTTGAAAGAAAAAATCTTGTTTTCAAAGATAATCTGTGGGCTTATAAGGGTGCATCTTCTAGTGAACTTAGGTCTAAGACTGCACATGATCCTTCACCCATTTCACTCACTCCCATTCACCCTAGGAAGTCTGCCACTAAAGCATCTTCCTCTTCCAGTGATGAAGTAATTGAGCTCCTTCGTGAACTCAAACAGCATGTTCTTCTTCTAGAACATGGTCTAATGCTCACTATGTCCTCTGAGCAACAAACTGCCTTCCTAGACAAAAAGAACCTCCTGTTTCCCCCCCCTGTTGTTGAGGAAGTTTCCCATGACAAAGAGTCACACCCCACTGATCCAAGTTCATCAATTCCGGATCCTGGTTCTTCAACCCCTGTGACTCCTCATGGCACCTCTACATCAGATAAAGGCAAGGCACCAGTTGAAGAGGCTGCTGAAGATGATGAAGAAACTGAAGAGGAGGATCTTGATCAATATCAGCTCTCTCGGAGGACACCTGGATCCACTTAGTTCATCATTTAGGACATTTGCATGTTGTTTGTCTCTTTTATGTTTTTGTAGTATTCAACAATGAATGTGTAATGTAATGGATATTTTAAGTTTCATTTTGGATGTCTAAGTACTGTTTTGATGGATGTCTGAATATTTTGATGAATGATTGTCTATTCTGCTTATGTGAATGTAATGAATTTGTGGATTGTCTATTCTGATATTCTGATGGTCTAAGTTTTGATGTGTGAATTTGTCTAAATTTGTGAATTTGTGGATGTGGTGATGTGATTGGTTGCCCGTTTGTGATGACAAAAAGGGGGAGATGGTTATGATTGATGATTGGTAATGTTAGGATATGTTGGATTGATTGTTTAAATTTGGATTGGCTGATATGCTTAATTGATTAACTCGGATGGGCAGCCTTGTGAGGGGGAGTTTTCCAAAATTTTCAAATTTTGTGATTCACTAAGACAGGGGGAGTTCTTGTCTATTTTGAAAGAGGAAGTTTTCATTGCAATCATAAAATTTCATTTCAAACCTTTGTTTTGTCATCATCAAAAAGGGGGAGAATGTTATTCTTGGTTTTGATGATCACAAAGTATTTTGAAATGTATCTAACCTTCTTCGATTATAAGTGTCTTTACATATCAAAGAATCAGGTATGAATAGGTCATGAAATGCATTTCAACCAAAAGAAGAAGCAAAAACAGGATACTCACGTCGGACGGCCGAAAGGAATCTGTCGGACGTCCGAAAGGATAAAGAGCATCAAGAAGGAAGCTCTGTCGGACGCTCGTGAGGAAGCATCGGACGTCCGGAAGGATCGGACGCTTGCCATCGGACGCTCATCAACCGCATCGGACGTCCGAAAAATTCCAAGCTAACTTGCCAACTCTCTGCCTACGATCGGACGCTGTGGTGTCGGACGATCAAGACGCATCGGACGTCCGAACGTCAACTTGGATGCCATCGGACGATTGGTTCGGACGATGATTTGATCGTCGGACGTCCGACAGCCCCAACGGCTAGTTGACTCTTCAGCTGCCTTCTATCCGTTGGAAGCATTGATGAAGCCCATTTCTGGTTCCCTTTAAAATCAAACTGGTCTGAACGAAGTAGGGACTTTTGCACACTTTGTTTACAAGATCTCAGGAGATATTTTAGCTAGAAAATAGTCTCCAAAGCTAGATTTGTTTTAAAGTGGTGTGAATTTCTGGTGAGCATTTCTTTTGTGATTGAAAGGATCTTTAGTGTAGCTTTGTTGAGGGTTTTCTGAGTGATTGTAAAACTTCTTAGCTTGACTAAGTGAGGCTTGGGGCAAGGAAGAAGTGCTCCCTCCATTGTACATCTAGTTGATCGTCTTCCATCAAAGAGAAGTTGCTCTTCCTAGTGTGTGGTCTTCAAGTTTGAGGATAGCTTGGTAGACACTTGGTTTGATTCCCCAAATTTACTTTTCTGTTTAATAAAATTCTCATTGCTTGTTTATACTTGTGTTTCTGATCAATATAGCTCTTGTCTTCTACTCTACTTGGTTGATCATTACTAGAAAAGAAGGAAATTTTCATTTAGCAAAATTTGTCTAAATCTGATTAAGATTTTGAATAACCCAATTCACCCCCCCCTCTTGGTTGTCTTTGGGACTTACACTTTAATTTCTTTTCCACTTCTGAGGGTCATGGCACTCACGTTCTTTGGGTTAACTTCAGGCTGAGATGAAAGTCTTCCTTGGACTTGGGATTCTAGGCGGTTAATTGCTATCACCATCTGACTCACCTGACTCTGCATTACTTGCACCTGTCCTAGTTGATTCCTCATACTTTGTATGTCAGAATCCGTCTTTTGTTGATTAGCAATTAATTGCTTCATCATTTCTTCCAGAGACGGACCTGGCATGGATGATGGTTGTTGAGACTCTTGTTGTTAAAAATCCATTGGCCTGGTCGCATAATTAAAATTGGAATCATCCCACCATCCTTGATCATACCCATTTGAATAAGGGTCATACCACGTTTGATATTGAGGTGAAAAATCTCCAAAAGTATCGATTGAAGCACTTAAGCCATCTTAAAATGCACGGTATATGTCAGTTGAACGATCTGAGGCAAAATAACTTTCACAATTTGCAACAGCCAACTGATCATTAGAAAAAGCATGAGTCTCATAACTCCTTTCAGGAATAAAGTCCAGTTTATCATCAAAATACGGAATGTTAGCAGCCATAAACTATATAAAAAAATAAGAGAAAAATAAATAAAAAAATGAAAACAAGATGAACTCAAAAAGAAACAAATTAATCTGGCACCAGTCCCAGGCAACGGTGCCAAAAATTGACAGGGTGTCGAGCCTGTGCAATAATAATTACCTACTCAAGAAAAATACAAATTTTGTATATAGCGGTGAGCAGGGTCGAGTCCACAAGGATTAGGGATAATTCGTTTCTTCTAGAGTTCAGTGCATGGGGGATTTTTGGAAAATATAAAATAACTAATTAACTAACTAATGAAACATCTAATAGAAATAAACAAGAATTAATCAATAACCAATATGACTCTAGCCGAAGGTGCAACTTTTCAGACACGGTCCATTCAACTGATCATCGATACAAAGATAATTCAATTACTCATTACTAGATTGGTTATAGTTGTCATACACGCGATGAACAACCAGCCTTTCCTTAATTTCTCGATAGTTAAGGTATGGCTGTTAATTATTTCTCTAATCAAGAAATAACCCTAGGTACGACCATAGGATTTAATTACTCGATTGCATTAATAATTAGAAAAGCCCAACCCTAACCAACAAACACGCTACAAGGGTTTGTTTAAATTAGATCATACGTTTCTCTAACATGAAATCAATCACGCTAGTCGCCACTAGTATTAATCGATTGCATAATTACGGATTCAATCAATTAATTTGGCAGTAGATCATTAGGTTAATTCGAATATCGGGCCTTTGACATTCAAATAACATAACAAGTATAAGCAATTAAATCAGGAAACGTACAAATACTAATGAACAAAAGAAATAAATAAAATTAATTCGATCTCACAGATATTTGGAACCGCGCCTTCAAGTTGGCCTTCGACTAGATGACAGGCTTAGCCACGCCGCATAAATAAATCTCCACGTAAATTAATTGATTGCAAAGGCATCACGTTTTTCACTAGAAAACAGGAGTAAAAGATGTTTTTCCCATTGGGAAATATTGTCGAGCACCTCGTGCGCATGAAAAGGAAAAAAGAAAGAAAAACTAAAACTAAAGCTATGCTAAAACTATGCTGCAAACTCCGCCCCCCCACAGCCTCTGTACGGTTGTCCCCTTAAAAGCCAAAAGAAAATTGACTAACCCTTCCTTTGTGGTCCCTACCGAATTTAGAGTCAAAGTACAAGAAAGTCCAAAGGCCTCTGAATGTTTCCTCTTTTCTAGTCAAAAACTACAATACTGAAAACATTTCTAAAGGAAATGCCATTCGTCTCTAGCCTTCCGTGGGCCAGGCTTGTGAGGCTTTCTTTTGGAGTCTCCCAAATTTACGTCCAAAAGTCCCTCTTTTTTTTGTAGTTGTCTGCTCCATTCCCTGAAATTAAGTCCAGATACCAAATATAAGTAGATATCAATAATTACCACAATATTTGACAGGGACAAAAGGGGAAATTAATAATAAAATTGCTAACAAATAATACCCTATCAAGTGTCCTTATAAGCATGTCAGGAAAAGCCATTTTTGTTGTAGTGTTTTCTAAAATAGTAGTGCTAATGGAGAGAGTTTTCATGACAAAAAGGACGACTTTTCATGACAAGGTGGAGCTGCTATCCTAGTTAGGACACCATTCCTGACAATAGAAAGGCCTTTGTCATAATAGAACATATTTTTCCTGTCAAACAAAAAATTGTCATAAATAACTGACTTTTCATGACAAACTGAGCCGTCGTCGTAAAAACTTTGTCACGAAAAAGTCTTTTTTTTGTGGTGATCTCACATAGTTTAAAGTAAACGGTTCATGCTCTATGTTTTTAAATTGAATTTTCTGAACTTTATTGTTTAAAGCTTGTTTGTTTAAGAAAATCCTTGAATGAGTATGTTTATGTTATATTTCTTCCATTATGAAATAATATGGCTCTATTAAGTGTTCGAAATGTTTTTCCAACTATATATTTACATAAATTTTTTGTTACCGGATTACTGTTGATGGGACCAGTCCCAACCTCCTATGATATGAACATATGACCGACCTAGTTGGGTGAACAACTAAGATCCCATGACCCTCTGGCTAGACAAGCATTCGGGATTGGATATCTTAGTGATCATTGAAGGTTGTGTTTTATCTTGAACTTAGTAATGATACAGATTTTGTATCAATGTGAAAAAGAATTTGATATGTATTGGATTTGTTGACTACATGCTATTGATAGAATGCCAATATTATTTAGAAAGAATTATGCTATGCAAGCGTAATTAGGTCAGAAGAGGAGCATATAAACTATGTATTTTGCAAATTGTGGCTCATGCCTTTCGTTAATAATCGTAGAGTTAAATCTTTTCTTGCGTGATGCGGATAGGATGAGTTTTTTTGTTTGTCTTTGTTTTTTTTTTTGACTTTCAAACCGTGGGTTCTATTATATGCAAGATTTTTTGATTGATTGAAAAAGTAAATAAGAGGCATCGGTCTATAATTTTATAACCTTCAATTTAGGTTGGATAGTTAGGATATCATTTGGTTGTATTCGAATTTTAAATGTTGGAATTTTCTCCATTTATGTTTCAATTTGTAAGTTGAAAGTTTTAGATCACTTAGGTGTTCATACGCCTTGTCCTCTTGTGGATCTGAGGCTTGACAACTATTGTATTTTCTTATTCTTTTTATACTCCTTAACATGAAGTGGTTGGTTGCTTAATTTGTTATATAGAATTACAATTGAAGCATTGGACTTTTGGTTATCCTCAAGTTTTATATTTCTTGGGAGTCAGTCTAAATTATAATTTTTTTTGGTTTCTTAATTTTGGGTTCGCTTTGTCATATTTCAAATTATTTTCTACTTTGAGAAAATTATAATCTATGACTGGTTGACGAGGTTCACCCAGAACTCTAGTTTTATTTAATAACTTCCTTGTTAATTGTAAGTATACAGGTCGTTTTATAGTATAAGGAAGTTAAGGTCAATCCCTCGAGGAGCACTCGCAATTACTAGAACTTTTTCCTACTTTGTTATCTAGACAAGCAACAATAATAAGAATTGAAAGCTACTTTAGATACTAATGTGTAACAGCTACAAGTTTAAGGGATGAACTCAACTAACACACAAGCTCTAGGATATGAAATCAACCAAGTGTTCTTATCTGTAGTTCAAATGAGTGATAAATGCTATACTACTTGTCTTGCTAAGGGTTCATTCACAAATGGTATCAAAAACTCGATTTCACGACTAATCGATTGTCTCTTATACATGTATTTTCCGACTTTTCATGGTGAAACAACAAGTATGGTGCCATTAAATTCAAGAATGTACTAAAACCCACTTAGTGTCAACACTATTTTTGTGTGCTAAAACATTAAGTTCCATCTAAGCCGGTTCCATCATTATCTACCAACTTTCATCGATAAATAACAAAAAATAATTTGTAAATGGTGATCAAACATTCACAAATGATCAAGCAAGTTTAGATGACCTAGCAAATACAAAGAGTAACATTCATCTACTTATTCAAACCAAGATCAAGAAACACATAGGTGTCATCCACCTCTAGAACAAATATCTTAGCTAGACATGAAGAATAAACACATAAAGCTTAGATTTTTTATGAATCCCAACATATATCCAACGAAATAAAGAGAAAGGGAGAAGAAAATGCTTATTTGATTGAAGGAACAAGGATCTCCAAGTTCTAATTTTTCCTTTGTCTTCCAAATGCCAATATTACATCAAGAATTCATCAGAAGTTTTGTTAAAAGTCCTATTCTATTCTATTCTAGAGAGAGAGTTCTAGTCTAAGAAACTGCTTTCTATCTTCTATTCTATTTTTCTTGATGACCCAACAAAAGTGCTTTTCTCTTCTTCAAGAAGTTTCCTCCAAAAAGTCTTCATCCACATTTTCTCGACACAATTTGATATTGAGATGATATAAAGTTGCAAAAAGGTAACAAAAGTTGATGTTTTAGACCCAAAAAGTAATCGTTAAAATGTGCCAACTGTCACAGAGGAAAAGGCTGAAAAGTTGACTGCACGTTGTACAAGTTGCGCAACTTGGAAATTTTTTCCGCTCCAGTATCCAATGCGGTATTGGAAACAAATTTCACAATCCGGTGCTGTATAATGCTGACCATCCTTTCTTCTGAAAACTCTCTAATTAGTATCTAGCGCGATATTCGGCTTGACTCCTTTTTTCTGGTGCCATATATTTGCCTTCCTGTTAAAGCAAATTTAATCATATAAATGTGCCCACTTTCGTGCAATTTTTCAAACTTTACTTATTACATCAACTAGTTATCACCTAATCATCAAAATAGCCATTCTTATTGTGAGAACCCGTAATTTGCATTTTCTAGGTTTTCGCATTTTTCATGGCTTGTTTTCTGCATTTTCGTGATTAGGAAAAATTCTAGATATTGTTAAGGAGCAGATATAGTTTTTAGATGATTTTTCTAGTATCGAATAGGTTTTGAGAAATTAAGAGCGTATACTGGATGTGGGATCCACTAGTGCGAAAAGTTCGGAAAAATTCGGCCAACTAGGTTAAGTTTTGAATACTGGAATTAAATTACCGGGTGTTATGAGATATTTAGAGGTTGCCAAGTGGATAGGTGTGAGAGAGAAAAAAGTTAGGCAAACCATTAATGCAAGTGACATGTGTCACTTAGAGATTAAATTCTACTTTTGACTTACTATTCATGCTTTTACCATTTTACCAAAATAACTCAAAAATTTGACCCAAAAATTCCCACAAATATCAAGCTCATAGCCGGCCCTCATTAGAGAGAAAAGAAAAGAAAAGCTCTTCCAAAATTTGATCCAAACTTGCTCAATCTTCCACTCCTACCGTTTAATTTTGGTTTTGCTCCACAAAACTCCTCCACTTGGTGATTTTAAAGTGATTGGTGAAGTTGTTTGAAAAGCTAAGGTGACCAATAGCTCTCTCTCTCTTGTTTTAAAGGTAAGTTGTGAAGAACCACCATCCTCCTTTAATTGATGCTTAAATCATGCTTAGTGGTTGTATGAGATGCAAATTTATGGGTTATTTCTTGATTTGTGGTTGAAATGATGAAGTTTTATTATTTTTGGGGATTTTTCTGTTTTAATATAAGCATGATTGTGTGGCTATCTATGATGATTGGAAATGGTCTATATTGACTCTAGGAGGTGGGAAAAGTGATTAATAGCAACCAATTTCTGTTTTGGAAGAAAATTGAAAAACCTAGGGTTCTTAAGGGAGCATTCTGTCCGAATTTTGAGTTCCTAGATAGAGGCCGAATTGGCCTTAGCTCAAAACATGAAAGTTGTAGGTAATGACATTTTAAAGGTGCCTACAAAATTTCAGGTCAATCGGAGTAGTGTGGAATGAGAAAAGTCGAAATTACTATTGCTGTTCTGGTTTTACCCGAATGTAAGAATTGCGCCTGTAATTGGTTGTTTTGGTCACGATTGCTTCCGAATTGATTATTGATGTCTTCTGATGAAATGTAACCCTGTTTCTTAGCTTTCAGCTGGTTTTGGAATTTCTAGATTTGGACTTGGATAGCCTGATTTATGATGTTTCCGCTAGAATGCATTTTGTGAATCTGTTTTTCCGGTTCTGGTGTAGTTTCTTGCATGTTTGACCTAGTTACCCTCGAAACTGGACTGAGTGGCCTTCTTCAATATTGTAGCCTCTTATGTCCTGAATATATCTGAAAAATTTCCGGTCAAACGGATCTGTGTAGCTCGAGTTATAACCAAAACACTCGCACCTATTTTGTACCCTGAAATTGTGTACGTTTTGAATTTCAGCCTCTGACCGTGCATTTTTCGGTTTTTATCCTGTACGATCTGGGTGTTGACTCCTTCATAAGAAATGTAGATCTTGGTTTTAGCTTCGAAACGGTATAAAGTACGTCGAATTCTGAGTTCCGTAGCTTCCGTTATGACCAAAACAAGATTGATCGTCAGAACTGCCTTTGATCTGGACAGTTCTGACGGGTACTTTGGCACTCAATTTTCGTTCTGTTCTGAATGGATTCAGGTCTTGACCAAAACATCAAAGTTTTAGCCTTATATCTCAGCTTTCAAATGCCTTTAGAATTTTCTGATTTCGATTTGTGAACTGGGAGTTATGGTCTAGCCAACATACCCTGTTCGTCACTCTAAAGTGCGAATTTCTTGAGCGATTTTCCATACTTTCGACCTATTTATGTTCAGATCCGGACTTAGGTGTCTTCATAAAAATAGTAGCCCTTCCTCTTAGCTTCGCAACGGTACCTCATGTACCTTGATCCGACATTTTTAGGCTAACTTTTGATCAAAACGGTTTGAGAAGGCAGATTTGACCATTTCCGTTTGCCGTTCCGCGCGGGCGCGCGCACCCGTTTTGCCGTTTCCGCACTTGCATGTGCCGATTTTGCCGTTTTGCTTGTTTTAAGTATGTTAGTAGCCGTTTGTGATATATTATGACACAATCTTCAATTTCAGACGTTGGTGAGTTAGGTGGAGCCGGTGGGGCCTACTAGCTACTCTTCGCGGCACGAATTTCATACTTTTGCTCTTTTGTTCGTTGTGTAAGTATTCAGGCCGCTCTTATGTGTTAGTTGCTTATGTGTTTTGATATGTATGGAAAGGGTACCTAGGCGAGGGTGTACTTTATCGCACTCGACCTAAACCCTAATTTACGCACACATTTGTATATGGCATATGTATATGAATCATTTTGGAACTAAACCCCTTGAGCTTGTGGCTCGGGGTGACTTTTGAATAATTTTGTGAAGTTTGTGAGTTTGGGGTTGATCTTCCGACCGAGATGGACTATTCGAGCCGGTCAGGGCTTGGTCGAAGCCAGTCCAACTTAGTCTGAGGTCACCAAGTTTGTGAATCCGGTTCACCGAGAATGTGGACCAAGTTTGTGACCCGAGCTTGTGATTCAAGCTCAAGTTTGTGATTTCGTTCGCCCGGGCAAGTTTGTGAGGTGACTGGCCAGTGAGGGTGATAAGGTGTTCGGTGGGTGTACAAGGGAAGTTTCTACGGACCTTATTTATGGTCGACGGAGTGTCGACAGGAGATCACGCATGGCAAATGACTTGGCTTTGGAGCCACCTGTATCCTTATTATGTGATGTTACTTTTCTGCTTTTGCTTTACTCTTACTGTGCAATTGTTGTTACGTGAGATTTACGCTTTTGCCCCTGTTTACTTACTAAGCATATAGCTTACCCCTTTCCTTTTTTTTTCCTTAACAGGGGCCGACGCGGGGACTTTTGACACATACACTAGTATAGTTAGGTTTGATTGTAACAGTCGGACAGTTAGGAGGTTTGTTTTGGTTTTGGTGGTTTGTATAAGAACCCTCCATAGGGTCTACCTTCTGCTGGTTGTTATTCTAATGTATTAGAGTGGTTTGACTCGATACTTTTGAAGATGTAAATAGAACTATTTTGGCGTTAGATATCTTGTGAATAGTATGCCTGTAGGTTTATTTAATTTTATTGTTTTAAAATTTTGAGTCCCGGCGAGAGCTGGGCAGGCGGCCCGCCGAACCCTATGGTTCGCCTTAGGGGGAGGTGGGGCCGTCACACTTATCATCATTTTAAACCCAATTCCACCACAATCCAATCAAAATATATACGAAACACTAGGCAAAATATATACTTGTCATTGGTACAATTGTTCAAGTCCCATGATTTGGCTAGCAAGGAACAACAATTTAGTGTGCTTAGATAGAAGATTATTTCATCAACTATACACCAATATCAAAAAACAGATTTGAAGAGATACAACTATGAATAATAAAGAAAATTAAGATAAAAATCATTGTAGCCCTAAGAACGTTTGCCATTAGTGCGGATTTTAATGAAATCATGATGTTTTATAAAAAAAATGAGATTATTTAAAATAATTAGAGTAGTACATTTTTTATGTGATATATGCGAGTTAAAAAGATAGCCAGGAGGGGTGAAATAATGTTTGGATAAGTTTGATGCCCAACCACATTCATCAAGAGTAATATTTTCCTTAGTGGCTAGTTAGTCAAGAGTACACTTTGCCAATTTATAAAAAAATTAGGTCGTAGAAAATTGAACTCAATCTTTTGAGTCAATTTTGCTTTTTTACAAGGCAAATGTAAGTATCTTTTGGACTCTACAATTTGTTTTCCAGTTACAATAATATTTCTATAACCTAATTTATTTTATTCTACAGGCAGGGGGAGGAAGGGAGGGGGATTCTAAAGAGATTATATAAAAGATTAGCAGATATACGAACCTAATTAGATTAAAGGGATGCTCTGATATCTCCTTTATATTTTTTTTCACTGTAAGTGATACTCAAGCCTCCGACCCACAATCAAAAGAGGAATTTAGTCCATTTTTGGTGGCCACTAGCTTAATGGTTATCTTTTGGACTCTACATGCTTGACTACATTTTTGAATCTTCTCGTGACTAGAAGTGATGTAGACGTACTGAAACGATTGAATCTACATCATCTGAAAAACAAAAAACAAAAAACAAAAATAAGTAAAAACAAAAGTCGCCTAATATTTGTGATAGTCTACTCATCATTCGAAGATAGACAACATTATAATACCATCATTCTTCGTGGAGGATTTCTTGGTTAAAATTTCAAATACCATATAATTTTTCTTACTACCATCAACTCCTGCTTTAAGGGAGAACAACTGGATATCAAACGAATGAAACACCTATATACCCTAAAATTAACCTAAATCAAGTTGAAACTTGTACTATCTACATACAAGTTAAAAATGACCTACAACAAGCTGGAAATATTCTAGTAATGCAATGAACATCTATCTTTTTCATTGTTAATTAGATGAAGGCCTAAGTAGGGCTGCATACGTATTGAACGACTTGCGATCGGATAAGGTTGCATACAAATCGAGTTGCTCGTGAGCCGATTGTGAGCAGTTTGAATCAAAACTTAACTCCAGTTCGATTAACACCGAACTTGAGTCGAGTTGAAGCTGACCAAGTCGAATTCGAGTTAAAAATACTTAACTCGTTAGTTCGCGAGCCAGTTATTTTTTATTTTAATAGTGAAATTACATATATATTCCTAATATTTTATTATATTTTAAGAAAATTTATTATTTTATTTATTTTTTAAAAATAAAATAATTATTTTTTTTATTTTTTTAAGCTCGAGTTAAAGTTCAATTCGACTTGAATTTGAGATCGACCTCAAATTCAACCTTAACATCGAGAGATCGTCGAGTTTGAGTTTGGTAAAACTAAGTTGAGAATTAGATCGATTAGGTTAAAACTTGACTCGATTCGATTCGTTTGCAATCTTAGGGTTAAGAGACTAATGCTTTTTTAAGTCGTGCAAGTTAACAGGACCCAAAATGTTAACATTTTTAAAGATTAAACTTATATCAGAAAAGTATTTAAGTGTAAAAGGGCAATACATGTAAATACATATAATCATATGAGACTTTATCTCCATTATACCAATTCGCATTAAGCTCCGGTTAAAAGGATCTTACTTTTAATTGCATTCCTTCATACACTGGTACGTGCACTAGTAAATGATTGGTCATAGCGGCAAATAATGATATTGCAAAGAATGTACTTATGGAGTTATGGTAATAGTGTTATAGTTATTGTGACATTTTATCCCATAGAGCACAAGGATGAAAGAAAAAAATTGGGGATAAGGGATGTGAGCCAATTTTATCTTATCAAAAATGAGTTAGTATTTCTATTTACTTATAGTAAACTATTGTATTTTAACCAAAAAGGCCAATTTATTCTCTAATAATGTCCAAGCATCATCACCAACCTCCTCTCAATCTACGTCTGATTTACGCGCCCATCTTAACCCTTCACATGACAAATTTCCACGAGTGCATCTCACACACTCCACTGAAGTTTGAACCCCAAGAACCACCATCGTCCCCGTCAGTTTACAAAAATAGAAAAGAATACCTCAAAATTACAAATACAAGGAAAATGACAAAAAAATCATGTCTCCGTTTTTGGTTAGTTTTTGGCGGGTTTCGCTCCACAGTTCACACTTCTCACGCTCGTCCTATAGCCATATTATTACAGCCAACTAAAGCTTTTTACTGCTTTAAAACTTTTCAAAATTTCATCAAAATCCCGAATTTGTGAATTTTCCCTTTTTCTCTCTATCAAAAACCCTAGACGTGGAAAAAATATCGCATCTACGGCTACCAAAAAATGTGAAGGGTGGGCGGAGAAATTGGCCTATTTTTTCTTTTTTGGGAGTGAAATTTGATCTTTTTCAACAGGAAAAATTGGTTTTTTGGTGGAATCTTCAAAACCCTGAAAAATTTGAGTAGGGTTTAGTGATTTAGGATTTGCTTGAGGGAAATCTCTCATTTTTGAGGTACCTTGATTTTTTGAATGAAGTACTTGCTTTCGATTCGTAAATTGATGCTCTTTTTCTTCTGGGGTTGTGAAACGTTTTTTGTTTTTAGCATTTTTCATTTGTTTATGTAATGATCGAATGCTGCTGATGGGGTTTTTTGCGCATTTCTTTTTGGTGCACATGGGCTCTGTTTGGGTGATCGAGATGTGTTGAATTTCTGTATAACAGAGTAAAACTCTGTTTTGGCTGAATATTTTATTCTTTTCCCCTTTCTGGGGTTTGGGAATTTGTTCCGTTTCCTTTTTTGATAGATATATTTTTTATATATTAAGTGATTATCCAATTCTGTTAGTAGGGTTTTCCAGTTTTTTTGGTGAAGAGTAAAGACTCTGTTTTGATTGTGGAAATGTTGTCAATGGATGAGAATTACTCCCTCCCCTTTTCCCAAGTCCTTTTCTTCTGCTTACATTTGGGGTTTAATCTATTTGTCACTTGAGAACCAAATAAATTGATAGGTAATAGAGTGTGAAATTTATTCATGCTTTATTCTTGTTGACAATTTTTTGCATTACTTTAAGGACCGATTTCTCATTCTCATTGCTAACTTCCTAAAGAAGATGGATTTTTGCTCTATTGTTTTTACCATTTTTTTATGTTTACTTCTAATTTTTTTTGCTTTTGGTTTTGGTGGGACAGAGATTTTCTGGTGGGTGGTTCCTTTTCTGATCATTCTTTGTAATGAATACTTATTGATTGGGGAATAGACTGCCAAGGTACTGAAACCATGTAAAGAGCATGCGAAAGCTTTCCTTTTCTTGGCTTGGTACTATGAAACATGAACAATTTGAATTCATTTGATGGGCTTACCTGTTAGTTTCCCTTGTACTCATTTTTTTTTTTTTGTTTCGTCTTATTGGTTTGAACTGGTATAGTTGCATTCTGCAGTGAACCTGCTCGATTGACATGTGGTTTCTGTTCTATGCCATGTTAGATTGACAATGTCTCCTAGAAGAGATAAAAGAATTGACAGTAGGAGGGATTCAGAGTTGGAAGAGCTGAAGTACAGGTATTACAAGGAACTAAGAGATGAAAAGGTCAGAATCCGAGGTTCTGGAAATTATTTAAGGTGTCCATACTGTCCAGATTGTAGACGGAAAGAATATGATTTCAAGGAGCTCATGAGGCATTCTTGTCGCATTGGTAGAGAGTCAAAGAGTTCTAGTTTTAGAGAAAAAGCTAGGCATTTGGGACTGCTTAAATACTTGCAACGGATTGAAGACACAGCAGAGCCGCATTCGAATGGAAGAAGCCCAGAACAGATATACAGCTGTAAAGACGTTATGAGCACATCATCCCCACGACTTCACAAAATTGTGCATTTGGAAAGCGGTAAAACCATTGGAGCCAGAAGATCCTCTGGTGAAAGAAATAGTGTAGAAATAGATGAATACATTGAAGATGTTGTCTTGTCAGCTGAAAGAACTGAAAATGTGGAGACTGACCCTGCTAGTAGGGCCAAATCAGTTGCAGCACCTGGAAAAAGTACTTTTCCAAGTATGCCACCTGTATCCCTTGCTACATCTTGTGAACCATCTACTCGCAATGCCAAAGAAGATCTTATTGTTTGGCCTTGGATGGCTGTGGTTGCAAACATTCCAGTTGAGCTTAAGAATGGTAAGTATGTTGCTGAAAGTGGTAGAAAGCTGAGAGAGGAGTGGATAAGTAAAGGATATAACCCTGTGAGAGTCCATCCACTATGGAATTTCAAGGGTCACACTGGGTTTGCCATAGTAGAATTCAATAGGGATTGGGATGGATTCAAAAATGCTATAACATTTGAGAAGGCTTTTGAAGTGGATCTACATGGGAAGAGAGATTGGTATGCAAAAAAGCACAAAAATAGTGGGCTGTTTGCTTGGATTGCACGATATGAGGAGTATCATTTGAAGGGGCTCATTGGAGATTATCTCCGGAGAAATGGAGATCTGAAGACTGTCTCAGACATACAAATAGAAGATAAAAGGAAAGACACCCAGCTTGTGTGCAGCTTGACTAATGAACTGGAAGTTAAAAATCAGAAATGCGAAGATATGAAAAAAAAGATAAGCAGGACTGAAATTCTCATGGGAAATGTAATGAAGCAAAAAGAAGATATGATTGAAGGTCATTATGAAAGTATGTATTTCTGAATGCCTATGTCCCATACTTGATTTATATAGCTTTCGTTATACTGTCATTTTACAAGACTCAAATTTAAGAAAATTGTCAGTTCTATGTTTCATTATGCAGTTGTGTGATTGGAGTTCAACTACATTATTTTTCTTTTGTTGACTAGAGATGAAAAAGATGCAGCAGGACCATTGTGAGCAGCTCCAACATGTTGTCAGTGAGCACGAGAAGAGTACATTAGCCTTAGAAGCTAGGAGACGTGAGCTTCAAATGCGGGAGAAAGAGTTGAAGTACCGCCAAGCTTTAAATGAAAGTGAGAAAAAGAAGCTTGATGAGCAGCAGGAAATGGTATGTAATCATGTTCTTGTACAGTCTATTGCTTTTCAGTTTTGAGTGATATGAAGTTTGACCATACATGCTCGTTGGTTTCAAAAGCTATTTTGGGTTTTTAAGAATGAAAGTTATTTCCTAGTGTAATAGTTTATTCAACTTTTGAAATGACGAAAAGTAAAGATGGTTGTAATGTGCAGAATGAGAGGGCAATTTTGGAGCAAAAGAAGGCAGATGAGAAAATGTGGAAGTTGGCTGAAGACCAAAAGGTGCTTTATGCTTTTGCTGCATTAGGATGCCTTACAAAGAGACGAAAGAAATAAAGAAAAATTCAGTAGGATTTCAACAAGATTGGTGCTTTATTTAATTAATTTGTTTTGCTGTGCAGAGAGAGAAGGAAGAGCTTCATAAACGGATAATTGATTTGGAGGCTAAACTTGATCAAAAGCAAAAGCTTGAGTTGGAAATAGAGTGCCTGAAGGGCACTGCAGAAGTAATGAAGCACATGGGTGAAGAAGGTGACAAGGAAGCTGAGAACAATATGAATTCAATTGAATTAGAGCTCAAAGAGAAGGAAGAGGAACTTGATGCTTTGGAGGCAATAAATCAAGCTCTCATTGTCAAGGAGAGGAAGACCAATGACGAAGTGCAGGAAGCACGCAAGGAGCTAATAAATGTATGACTTATTTACTATTCTTCTTTAAATCCTACCCTCTGTTGCTCAGTTATATGTCTATAAATGGTTTTCTTTATCCAACCATGCCTGATATTTTACTTTAAGAATGTATTTATCTTCCTGTAATTACATGAGGGATAATATGGATTAAGAAGACCAGAATTGTATATAGCTATGTGCCTATAAATATGTCAATTTCTGTACCCTTTAGTATTACAGGAAATTTTCTCCTTGAGGCAATCTGTGTTTTCAGAATAGAATTCTCCTTATGGAAGAAGTATTTAGAGATAAGAATATATGCCCATTTTAATTCATATGCTTCAGTATTTTCTATCCTTTTCTTTATAGATAAGTTTGACTAGATGAGATAATTATTGAATTGAAGGGTTTAAGTGAATAAAAACAGAAGAATTTGCTGCAAATCCAAGGAGTATACAATTATGTTTGGCCACTCTGCTAGATATAATAACTAAATACCACAGGAAGAGATTTCTGAGTTTCTTTTCCTTTGTCTTCTTTGTGTTGTGCTTGGGATTAGTCAAATGATCAGGCTCTACGGTTCTAAAAAAAATGTTATTGGTAAGATTACACTTCTACTTTATTCCAGTCCAATGAGTGCTAATCTAATTGCAGATGGTGAAATGCCTTTCCATTATTCATGCAATAATTGCATGAAATGCCTTTCTATGGCATCCTTTTAATCAAGCTAAAAGAAATGGGGGAGTACAAAAGGTAAACATGTTAGTGTACACTGGCAGTTTCCATTTTTTTCTTTTTTCTTTTGGCCGTTTCCTTTTCTTGTCCCTTGTATCACATAAGTGTTATTTCTGCAGTTATTTTAGATCAGAAAACAGTTGAATAAGAAGGTGGTGTGGACTGGTGCGTTGTGGGTCCCCTTTAGAAACTCAAATCTTGATGTAGGGCTAGTATGATGGTGGTCTCTATTTGATGGCTACTGGGTGAATCTGTACTTAAGTGATGTTTGTCTAAATGCAGACTGCAACATCAAATCCTTGCATCCTCAAGAACAATTCATAAGAAAAACATTCTCAAGTTGAATCTGTGGTTGTTAGAGGAGACTACATAAAAATAATTCTTGACTTCAATGTTTAGGTGTATCTAAGCTAATAGTTAGACTCTGATTCTAAGAGGATATTAAAATCCTAGTGTTATTCATCAAGAATCAGCTAAATTTTCCAACAGGAGCTGCAGAATACCAACATCCCTTTAATGTGAAAACTTGTAAAACACTTACAAACCATGATCCTAAACTAAGATTAATGCTTATGCTTTACTTTTTGTTAAGATTAGCTGATAGTTGCACAGTGTGTGTGCATGGATGGATGTTGTCTCTTCTGTTAGACAAATATTTGGCATTAGACTACTTTGTTTGGTTTGAAATGGACTATGAAAAAAAAAGCAAACGAGAAGTGTGAAGCAGTGTGATGCTCAAATATTTGCAAGAGCTAATTGGTCGTCAACCACATATATTGTGTAGGGGTTGAAAGATAGCCGTGCATTTATACATGTCAAGAGAATGGGAGAGCTGGATGAGAAGCCATTTCACAGTGCTGCTGAGAGAAAATTTTCGCACACTGAAGCAGCTGAGAAAGCAATTGAATTGTGTTCCTTGTGGGAAGATAACCTTAGGGATCCAAGCTGGCATCCATACAGGGTCATCATTGATGGAGAAAATGCCAAGGTATGTGTGGTTTAATAGCCAATTCGAGATGTATCTAATCTCTGTTATTCCTGCACAGCACCTCTTAAAGGCGACTTGACGTGCTGCTTACCTGCCGGAATGTTGGTTTACAGATTGACTTTGAGTTGGTTATGGTTTATTTCCTTACCTTTAATATTGGCTGTTGCAATTGAATCTATGATTCACTCATATTTAATCACCATTTCCATTGCCTATGGAAGAGAGAACATTTGGCACCCTTCGCTTCCAGTTTGTGGACATATTTATGTTTACTTACTCATGGATGCATTTAAATTACAATTCTTTTGTTTATAATTTGATCTGTCCTTTACTGTAATTTTATGAATTTTCACCTGTGGAATTTATTGTTGAGAATATACAGGGTTTAGGAAAATTTTAGTTGCCGATTTACCTTTAGAATATAAGAATGTATGTAAACCTACCTGTACATCACATCAAATATTAGTGTTTGAATTAAACTATTGCTTTCTTTCACTCCTTATGAATAAACATATGCCTCGTCTATGTACCCCATCTTAAACCTGTATTTTCTGGAAAAAGCAATAATTATTTAATGAAAATAATCTCTTCAAGTTGCTCCTTATATCTTTTGGGAGTAACTTAACAGCATCCACGATGTGTTGCTTTAAATATTTCAAAAGAAATTCAAGTGTTAAGGACATCCTTAGTTTTGGTTAATGTGATGGTAGTCATGCCCCCATTTAGTTTTTAGGAACGAAGGGTGGGGAAAACCTCTGTTATTGACTGTTTCACATTGCAGTGAACTCCGAATTTGCTCTTCAGACCTTTGCCTAGTTTAGTTGTTGAATCATCTTATTTGTCTTTCCATGTGCTTCACACGAGGGGGGAAAAACACATGCCCGGGGGGGGGGGGGTGGTTTTTTGCTTTGAAAAATAAAATGCATCTATTGATGTGTTTGTACACATGAACCCACTGAACTAAGTTTCTCAGCTTGTTACAGTGAATCATTTAACTGATCAAGGTACATAGGCTGATTGCTGAACGTTTTCATGAAACGTTGTTCCTTTTATTTAAATCAACATCTTCATAAGCTCTTAATAGCGACCAAAATATGGTGTTAATTGCAGCAAACAGATTCATGAATTGACCATGGGTTGCGCATATATTTGGCGTTCAGTTAGATAAATTAAATGTTTTCATGGTTCACTGAAGAACCCTCCAGAAGGATTTGTAACAGATTCCAGCATGATGTAACACAATCCCCTCTGACCAAGTAATGTATACAGGAATAGGAGATTGAGGAATGGATTTAATTTTGTGGAGGAGGGGAGTGGAAGGAGAAAAGAGACTGTAGGCTTTAATTCTCCCCTTGTTAGTATCAGGGAATTAACGTTGTTTTTCGAATAATAATTTTCCTGATTATGTGTATGTTTTAAATACATTATTGTTTTAAATGACGTCATAAATTTCATATACATTTATTTTGCACTTGGATTTTCTTGCTATGGGAAGAACAACCTAAGTCTGCTGAGGCAATCCTCTTTGCCTTTCGGTTTTCCTAACTTGGTTGATTTCATTGAATCTGATCATGCAGGAAATAATTGATGAGAATGACGAAAAGTTGAATAGTCTAAAGGATGAATACGGTGACGAAGTGTACCAGGCTGTTGTTAAAGCTCTAGATGAAATGAATGAGTACAATCCTAGTGGAAGATATCCTCTGCCTGAACTATGGAATTTAAAAGCAGGAAGAACAGCATCTTTAAGAGAGGGAGTGGAGCACATATTAAAACTCTGGAAGGTTAACAAGCGCAAGAGAGCTACGTACACTTAAGGAGATATGGATATTCATTTTGGCTTTTTGTTTCTGTTTAATGCACATTGAACGAATGGATAGGAAGAAGAGATAGACTGTACGGGGGAACGCTGAACATTGGCTAAAAATTTCAATATCATGTTAGAGACTAATTTTCAGTTGCTAAATGGTTAATGCTTTGATTGCAGTTTCTTGTGTGGGGTTTTTCTAATTTTTGAATCCGATTGAATTGCTATCTTGCTTTGTTTTTAGGATAATACTCAAAAATGCCCTTGTGTAATGAGTTTTAATTTACTTACTTATAGAATTATAAGATTATCTAATGTAATTATAAGAAAAAGATGTCGAATTTTGTATGTCCATACCTGTTATTTGATAAACAATTATAATAATAATAATTTTATCACTATGATATGATACTTTTGATATTATTTTATTTATGGATTTAGATTTATATGAATAATTGAATACTATCAAAAAGTATCAAAAGTAAAATATTATTTTATTCAGAGTACTTTTGATAAAATAATTATTATAAAAAATATTAACTAATATTTGATAGTATCCACTAATTTAATTAGTAAGAATTAATAATTTGATCAATATTGAATCATATTTAGAGCTAATTTAATTAGTAAGAATTGATCACTGCTTTGTAAAATATCGTGTATTCGAATTCAGTTGCTAATATGACGATTGTATTGGTGAGTGATCAAGAAGAACCTCAAACATATGGTCCTAGTGATACGCAATCAAAAATATTTGGAAAAGCTAATTTTCATAAACCATCACTGTGATTTCCCATAGTTGATGGCTGACAAAGCTAATTTTCCACGATTGTCACCAACAAATAACACCATCATTCTAAAGTTGAAGTAATGATGCGTATACATCCTCAACTTGAATGCATGATACAATGTTCCTTTCCCTAAACATCACCTTAAGACTGATCAAATGCTAAAATGATTTCTCTTTTAATCATGATATGATTTTGGCAAACTTTCTTTCCAGTCCCTTTCTTTTCTTTCCTTTTCTCACCTTCCAAAAGCTGTATGAGCAATCCAAATCGGTTTTAGGTTGTCAATCATGCTCCCTTTCGAAGTAATATATATTGACATTGCAGCAAGACTACAACAAAAAAAATTAATCAAGTACATAATACCTAGCTATTACTGAGTTGTGAGGTTTACAATCAAGTTGCAGTAAAGGTTGGCGACAAATGGTCAAATGTTACTGGAAAATGATTCAACCCTCAATCAAATTGCCCAAACTAAAAAGAAGTTCTTTTAAAGAGAACAGCCAGGCCATACATTAAAAAAAAATAAAAAATAATTGTGGAACAGCCTGGTTTATACCTCAGTCAAAATTATACAAAACTAGCAACAGTAACATGCAGTATATTTTAGTTTGAATTTTCTCCTTGAGGATTAGGTTTTGGGTAAGTCAATCTATTGGCATTGTGCCTTAAAAAATAAATAGCAAAAATCTATTGGCATTATACCTCATACATCTGCCCTGTCCACACATAAGCTGACACAAAGCTTTGTACACTTGTTCCGCAATTTAAGAAATCAAGATTTCTAAGGCCTTATTCCTCCTGTTGATTGCCTAGAAAACAATAACCATAGTTCTATTACCGTCACATTAGACACTGAAACATGTAATGCAATTGGATTCTCAATTTTTCCACAACAGAGGCAAAAAATAACACAAACTGCACATAATTAACCCAAGGATGTGTTTAATATTAAAAAAGTGGCACGAAAACCTCAAAAATAGAAAACAAAAAGGATATGGTACAACAATAGAAAAACCGTTTTATCTTACATAGAAAATGACGAAAGAACTGTAGATTTTTAATAGAAGATCATGGGACCTGTTTGGCAAATGAGTTTTTGGTCAAGTTTATCTCCCACCAATTTTTTTAACAATGTCAAATAGATGCCAAATAGTGTCTTACATAAGTAAAACTTGAAAGACATTGTCAAATAGATACCTAATGAAACTATGTAATCATTCAATACAAGATCTCATCAAACTATATACGCCACACTCAATGAGCTTCACACTCAGTGAAATCTTTAGTTGTCGCACCTGCACCGCTCCACACCACTAACACAACAGGTTGCATATGTTTTCCACATTTGTAGCAGAATCCTGTATTACACCTGTATAAAGAATTTAACAAGCTTGAAGAGAATTAATAAGTGAAACTTGAGGTAAAATTGCAGACCATGAAATTTTCAGGTAGGGACCTATATATACATACTTAATTAACTGCGATAAAGAAACTTGAGGTAAAAAATATTTCTTTTTTATACTTGATAGCGTGAAATCTGGCAAAACCAAGCTAAAAACAAGTTAACTGAATCACGGAAAGTGAACAAGAGACCTGTACCTTTGCTTCCTTCATCTATACATGCAAATATAATATTTGAATAGAAAAAAGTAAACCAAAGAGATTTGCAGTTAATAATTTCATGACTAGTACCAGTGCCCATCTGCAATTTCTCCTTGAAACATTTGTTGCATCAAATTCTCAAAGAAGTATATGATTCCTCTACAATACTTGAAACTTTAACGACAATTACAAGACAAATTTGTCACTAGGAATTATTTGTAGAATACCAGCTGCATTGCCAATTTATCAGTATCAGTGCATTGAGAACTTGCTACAATTTAGAAACAGTAACCTATTTGTGAAGAATATTAGCACCAGCATCGGTTATTTACCAAGAAAATTGTCATAATTCAATATGCATGGTTTCCAACTAATACGTGACTTATCCAGGTGGAATTGAAAATTGCCTATTCAATAACGTATCACAAGCAAACGCAATTTTCACAGTTCAAAGAAGACAAGTGTACATACACGTTAAAGTTATGTAATATGAGTGCATTTGTCATTCCCTTTGTCCAAGCACGATTATATGGAATGGATAATTTTATTCTATAAATTTGCACATCAAAGCATGCTTATATGTTTACTTTTGAGACTTCAATTTGGCCAAGCTAGGCTGACTGTAAATCTAAGAAGCTCAGGCCACTTTGTCCAAGTTAAAGTACTATGAATTATCTGGTATACATTAATGTTTGTATACGTGACTAGTACCAAAAAAAAAAACCTTATTTGGACAACTAAGCAATTTTTTTTTTAATGAGTAAATATTTAATTTTATAGGTTCTTATTCACATCAGACATATTTTCTTTCTATACTGACCTTGCATACAAGATTAAAGCAAAACAAGGGCAGTTCTATGTTTCCCTGAACAACAAAACTGGATTGGGGATCGATCAATGGGAGTGAATTTTGATGAAGTTTGATTGATCTTGGCAATGCATCAAGCGAAGTTAAAACATCTCTCGAACAGCCAGAAAAACAAAGAGAAGCACTAAAAGAAAAAAAAAAAGAACTAAAATGCATATAGGATCAATCAACAAGAAATGAAAGCATCTTTCACATGGCCAATAAAAACAGGGTGAAACACCAAAAATAAGAATATGAGAAATCAAATACCTGCATCTCATAAAGCTGCAGCCTTTAATGCGCTCAACATGATTGTGGCATCCGGGGCACTTAGGCCATCTCTGAGCCTTCACAAGCTCTTCAAATAAGATATCATTTTCATGTTCCTTGGATCCCTTTGCATGCATCTCCTCACATACATTCCATGGAAGAATACAATCGAAACAGAAGAATTTCTTGAACATTGGACATTCTGATTTCCTCAGATTTTCCTGACAGCATTCATCAAGGATCAGCTCTGAGCAATCGGGATTCGGGCAGTAGCATTTTCTTAACCCTGTGACAGCATTTTCACAAAGCAGAACACACCATCTCGTAAAGAGTTTTTTTGCGATGATTTTTTCGCATTCAAATTGATCCAACTGTTCTATGCATCCTACTTGAGGGCATGTTATGTTGAGAACTTTTCCATCAACCTTTGCAGCAATATAATTCTCAATACATCTATCTCTGCCGCTCATTTCCCTTGTTTTTTGGATCTTCCTTGCGCATATTTGACAAGTAGGAGCCTTAACATTTTTTTCGGCATTTTTCACCTTTTCTTCTTCTTCTATTTTCCTCTTTAAGCTCCGTGTAACTCCTCTCCATTGAACAAAGTAAAACTCATAGAACCTAGAAAAATTAATACAAGATTCTTAATAAATGTGGCTCAGATTTTCTAAAGAATGCATAGGAATAAATGCAAAATTATGTACTATTTGTTCTGATGATTTTTTCAGTGGAAGTATAAGAATTCTGCACATGATTTAAACCCTAAACCCTAAATTTCTTCATGGCTGATGAGTAGCAATATAAACAGAGATTTTTCTAAACCCTTCTGGACAAAGATTACCTCTGAAAGTCTAATCCTCCATTCGAATGTAATCAGAGCTGAAATCACCGTCTCTTTTCTTCCCTTATCTTCAGACAGGTTTAACCTTTTTGTTGATTTGTCAAGCCGTAACTTTTGAATTGTGTGGCAAAAATTTTAGTCCCACATCGGCTGAACCTCAAGGAAAGCCTCCCAAATTCACCTATAAATATAGGGGATTTGTGAAGGTTTAAATTGCACCACTCAAGAGAGCATTATATGAGCTATTAGCTTCTTGGGTCATCTAACCCATTTAGTCAAATATTTTAGGTTCTCTTGTTTTGAGTTTAAGAATATTTTCTAAACTCTTTTGTAAGTGTCTTATTGGCCTAGGAACCACTTTCCTACGGTTTTTGTTTTTTCTTCTTCATAATAGAAATATTGCTCCTCCTTCGCCCATGGACGTAAGTCAATTTGACCGAATCATGCAAATTTCCGTGTCTTTTATTTTGCTTTGTTATTTGTCTTTATTGAGTTGCCACAACCCTTTTATATGGTCGGTTTTACCGCCTAATTATTATATGGTTGGTGTCTATCGCCTAACCATTATATGATCGGTTATACCACATATTTTGTTCTAACTTTAGTTTGTTTATTTTTGGGTCAGTCCTAACAAATTGGTATCAGAGCTGGTTGATATATTTTGTAAGACAGATTAATCTCGTGGGGTCGTTCACCCTGTGGGGCCCATTCATCCTTTGGGGCCCGTTCATCTGGTGGGATCCATTCAACCTGTGGGGCTCGCTCATCTAGTGGGACCCGTTCATTTCATGGGGTCCATTCATTCCGTGGGGCCTGCTCACCCTGTGGAGCCAGCTCACGAGACTTGCATATTTGTTTGACCAGTTTTTTGAGACAAACTTCAGGTTACAGATTTTGTGGCAACAATGACGATAACAAAGACGGTTGTCGAGAAATTCGATAGGAATGTTAACTTCGGCATGTGGCAACTCAAGATGGAGGCCATTTTGGTTCAAAACGGAATTGATCTAGTAATACACGGAATCGAGAAAAAGTCAGAAGATATGACAGATGCAAATTTTGCTGAGATTGATAAGAAGGTAAGGTCCAGTATTATCCTAAATCTCTTTGACGAGGTTTTGCGGGAGGTAGCCACTGAGATTTCGGCAAAGGCCATGTAGGACAAGTTTAAGGTTTTGTATATGAAAAAGATAGTTGAGAATAGACTATATTTGAAGTAGAGCCTGTATATGCTTCGGATGTCTGAAGGTACATCTATACTCTCCCATCTTGATAAATTTAATTCCATTATTATGGATTTGGAGAATATAGATTCAAAAATTGATGATGAAGATCAAGCCCTATTATTTTTGTGTTCTCTTCCCCAGTCCTTTAAGTATTTCCGTGATACTATGATTTATACAAAAGAAATAATTTCGTATCGAAAAATTAAATCTGCATTAAAATCTAAAGAGCAGATAGATAGGGATATTAGTGGGGAAACTAGTGGGAGTCAAGCCGATGGCTTGTTTATTCGGGATAGATCTGAAAAGAGAAACACAGAAAATAGAAGTAGATCCAAGTCCAGACATAAAAATATGGTGTGCAATTATTGTAAAAAGAAGGGTCATGTTATCTCTGATTACTTTAAATTGAAAAATAAAGAAAAGCAAAAACGAAAATTTGTTTAGAAAAATACTGAATCCGCTGAAGCTACTATAGCAGCTGATGAGAATGATGGAACCATTTTCTGTGCAACAAAAAATATTTTTAGGTCTAACAATGAGTGAATTTTAGATTCGAGTTGTTCATATCATATGTATCCTAATAGGGATTGGTTTTTAACATATGAATCAACTGAAGGTGGAGTTGTCTTAATGGGTAACAACGCCCTTGTAAAGTTGTTGGCAAAGGCACAATCCAGATTAAAATGTACGATGGTATTGTGAGAATGCTCACAAATGTTAGATATGTTCCAAATTTGAAAAAAAATCTCATCTCTTTGGGCACTCTTGAATCTATTGGGTGCAGGTATTCAGGTGGAGATGGAGTTCTCAAAATCACTTGAGGAACTCTTGTTATTATGAAGACACACAGATCTGGTACTTTGTATATTTTGCAGGGATCTACTGTTACAGGTGCTGCTACTGTTTCAACATCATTTTTGTCAGATACAGACATCACCAAAATATGACATATGCGTTTGGAGCACATGAGCGAAAAAGGTTTGGGCATACTGAGCAAAAGAGGACTTCTTTGTGGACAAAGTACCCAGCCATTGAAATTCTGTGAACATTGTATTTTTGGAAAGCAGAAAAGAGTCAGTTTCAGTTCACCAGCAATTCACAAGACAAAAGGTACTCTTGATTACATTCATTCAGATCTATAGGGTCCTTCTCGTGCTCCTTCTAAAGGTGGTGCTAGATACATATTGACTTTCATTGATGATTATTCAAGAAAAACTTGGGTCTATTTTTTTAAGTATAAAAATGATGTTTTCCTAATTTTCAAGCAATAAAAAGTTTTGATTGAGAAACAAACAGGAAAACATATTCAGCGGTTGAGAACAGATGATGGCATGAAATTTTGTGAAGGTGAATTTGATAGATTCTGCAAAAATGAAGGAATTATTCGGCATCGCACTGTCAGAATGACGTCTCAACAAAATAGTGTGGCCGAACATATGAATGCTTTTGGAGAGAGCAAGATGTATGATCTCCAATGCAGGGTTGACAAACGAATTTTGGGCAGAGGCGATCAATATGGTCTGTTATATTGTCAACCGTTCTCCTTCTACATCTCTTGATTTCAAAATTCCTAAGAAAGTTTGGTCAGGTACTTCTGCTGATTACTCCAATTTAAAAGTTTTTGGGTGTCCAGTATACATGCACGTGAATGACGAAAAATTGGAGTTTAGGACTAAAAAGTGCATTTTTCTTAGGTATGCTTCTGAGGGTGAAAGGATACAGATTATGGTGTCCTGATCCCAAATCTTCAAAATTTGTAATCAGTAGAGATGTTACTTTTGATGAATTGTCTATGTTATCTTCCAAGAAGGAGTCTTCTAGTCCTTGTACTACTGATAGTACACAGAAGCACGTGGAGCTTGATATTAGCAGTTCTGGTCCTTCTCAGTGCAAATCTTCTATTCAGCAGTAGATGCACCTGAATCTACTGTTGAAGATAATTCAGAAGAAGAGGAGTATTCCATAGCCAGAGATAGACAAAGGAGAGACATTCGATCACCACAAAGATATGCAAATTTAGTTGCATATGCTTTGTCTGTTGCAGAAGAACTGATGCAGTTGGTGAGCCTTCCACCTATTCAGAAGCAGTTTCTTGTGATGATTCTGCAAAGTGGTTGATTGCGATGAATGAAGAAATTGAATCTCTTCATCAGAATGGAACTTGGGTTCTTGTAAAGCCGCCGTCAAATAAGAAAATAGTTGGTTGCAAATGGGTTTTCAAGAAAAAAGAAAGTATTCCAGGAGTTGAAAATGTAAGGTATAAAGCACGATTGGTTGCAAAGGGCTATAGTCAAGTACAAGGTGTTGATTTTAATGATGTGTTTTCACCTGTTGTTAAACATAGCTCTATTCGTGTTTTGCTTGCTTTAGTTGCCATGTATAATTTGGAGTTAGAACAGCACGACGTTATGACAGTTTTCTTACATGGCGAACTTGAAGAACAAATTTTTATGAATCAACCCCAGGGTTTTGAGATTAAAGGTAAGGAAGACCATGTTTGCTTATTGAAGAAATCCTTATATGGATTGAAACAGTCTCCAAGACAATGATATAAAAGGTTTGATTCTTTTATGTTGGGTCATGGTTATTCAAGGAGCATGTATGATAGTTGTGTTTACTTCCGGAAGTTAGATGATGATTCTTTTATTTATTTGCTACTTTATGTTGATGACATGCTCATTGCTACCAAGAATTTGTCAGAAATTCACACTTTGAAACTGCAGTTAAATAGTGAATTTGAAATGAAAGATTTAGGAGCAGCTAAGAAAATTCTTGGTATGGATATCAAGAGAGATCGAGGAGTAGGGAAGTTATTCTTGACTCAGAAAAATTACCTTGAAAAAGTTTTGGAGCGTTTTGGCATGAAAAATGCTAAACCAGTATCTACTCCTCTTGCTAGCTATTTTCGGCTATCAGCTGCTCAATCATCACAATCAGATGAAGAGAAAGATTATATGGCACGGGTTCCTTATTCCAGTGTGGTCGGCAGTATTATGTATGCAATGGTTTGTACTCGTCCAGATATTGTACAAGCAGTCAATGTTGTTAGCAGATATATGTCTTGTCCTGGAAAAACACATTGGCAAGCTGTGAAGTGGATTCTCAAATACATTCGAGGTACTTCAAATGCATGTTTGGAGTTTGGAAGAAATAATAACACTTTGGTTGGTTTTGTAGACTCAGACTATGCTGGAGATTTTGACAAGAGAAGATCACTTTCAGGCTATGTATTTTGCATTGGCGGTTGTACTGTCAATTGAAATGCTACTCTACAACTTGTCGTAGCTTTGTCTACTACAGAAGTAGAATATATGGCTGTGATCGAGGCAATCAAAGAAGTCTTGTGGTTGAAAAGTTTGTTTAGCGAGTTTAGTCTACATCAAGGTATTACTGTAATTCAATGTGATAGTCAAAGTGTTATACACTTGGCTAAAGACCAGATGTATCATGAGAGAACAAGGCACATTGATATAAAATATCACTTTATCCGGGATATCATTGTTGAAGGGAAAGTCCTTGTTCGAAAAATCAATACCAAGAAGAATCTTGCTGACATATTTACGAAACCTCTTCCAATTTACAAGTTCAAGCAGTGCTTGGACTTGGTTGGTATTCGTTGTTGGTGATTTAAGCCCATTAGAGCTTATGTGGAGAAGGTGGAGCAGGTTTTTGGTGGGACTAAAAATTATGCCAAAGTAGAGATTTGTTGATTTGTCAAGCCGTAACTTTTGAATTGTGTGGTAAAAATTTTAGTCCCACATCGGCTGAACCTCAAGGAAAGCCACCCAAATTCACCTATAAATATAGGGGATTTGTGAAGATTTGAATTGCACCATTCAAGAGAGTATTAAATGGATTATTAGCTTCTTGGGTCATCTAACCCATTTAGTCAAATATTTTAGGTTCTCTTATTTTGAGTTTAGGAATATTTTCTAAACTCTTTTGTAAGTGCCTTATTGGCCTAGGAACCACTTTTCTACGGTTTTTATTTTTTCTTCTTCATAGTAGAAATATTGTACCTCCTTCGCCCGTGGACGTAAGTCAATTTGACCGAACCACGTAAATTTCTGTGTCTTTTATTTTGCTTTGTTATTTGTCTTTATTGGGTTGCCACAACCCTTTTATATGGTCGGTTTTACCGCATAATTATTATATGGCTGGTGTCTACCGTCTAACCATTATATGGTCGGTTATACCGCTTATTTTGTTCTAATTTTAGTTTGTTTATTCCTGAGCCAGTCCTAACACTTTTCTCCTTCCATACTCAATGGACTTCTACATTTATTATTCTTCGAGTTGAAAAATACATGTGAATACCATGATTGATAACAAAGGAAAAATGTAATTTTGGTCTTAAAGTTTCTCAAAGTAGCGATACTAGTCCCCAAAAGTTGCCCTAACGTAAATCTGGTCCCTAATGATTTCAATTTGAAGTATATTTAGAACAATTGACTTATTTTTATCAATTCTTACTGAAATATTGGCAAGTGCAGTCATGTGTTTTGCTTTAATGTTCCCAAGGTTTAACTTTTCACTGGCCCAAAAAATACTTTAGTATGAGCAACTATGACCCCAATGTTGACATCTATGGAAAAATTACAAGAATCGAAGTGGATCCATTTATTGAAGGTTTCTGATCATTCATTTTTTTTTAATTCTTAGAGATATGTTGCTTCATGATTCTTCGGATTATCTTGAATTTTCCAAAATTTTCTTTGGTCTCCAAAGCTTTGACTGCTTTTTTTAGGGCACAGTTTTGGTCTCAATTTTTTTTTTTTGGAGGAGAAGGGAAAAGAAAAAAGGTCTGTATTGGAAATGATTTTGGGGATGCCCCAATGTGTGTTTTTTTTAATATATTTATGTTAATGTCTCTTTTATTTTCTCTCTTAGATTCATTTAATGCGTGTGTTTATGAAATTAATTAATCATTAATGTCAATAAACTGTTGCTTAATTTTTTAAACGAAAAATTTCAGCATGGGACACGTGACCGCACTCGGTGCTATTCAAGTAGGAATTGAGAAAAAGCAGCCAATTGCCTTAAATGTGCTTCAAATTTGAAACACTTAGGGCTAAATTTGCTTTGCCCCAAACTTTGGGGACTAGTGTCACTATTCTGTCAAACTTTGAGGATCAAAACTACATTTTACTCTAATAACAAAAGGTAACATTTTGGTGCATATCCTATTTACTTGTTTAATTAAACTATGTAGATCTTGAGTACGGGTGGGTGACTTTTACTGTATTTATATCACCATTTAGGATAAAAGGCTTCGTCCATTAACCACTCTCGGAAAAGATGATATTGTTGTTGAAAGATTAGATTTTTTTCCCACATCATTCATAAATTATTAAATTCTAAAAAATAGTCTTGTTTATGTGTACGCACTTTAATCATCAGAAAAGCCAAAAGATATATGTCAAAAAAGAGAGAGAGAAAAAAGGGAAAATGTATCAATTGAAAAAATTACACTCCTCGATGGTGTTTTGACTTTCGATTTTTCTTGAAAAGTCTTTGACATTCATTAAGATATATTTCAAATGTCATATTTTTAAAATATAAGATTAATTGAAAAAGTAAATAAATATTAGGGAGGGTAGGTTAGATGAATTTTAAGTACATTAACGAGTACTCATTAGAGAAACCCTTTTTGAATGCCCAAAGATTTCTATTTATTCTAAAAGGGTTAATTACATATTGCTCCCTATAATTAGGATTTTGTTGCAAAACACCCGCTCTATTCATGAAATCAATAGATTGCCCCGTAATGACTAATAGTCAAACCTCTATACCCTCATTATAGTAAAATTGCCAAAAAGGCCTTTTCTTTTTTATCTCATTGTATCTTCTTTGGGCTAGTATGTTTAAACTCTTTCCCCTCATTTTACATTATTGCTATTTAAATTTTGACCAAAAATTTGCCAAATTATTTCTTTTCACTGCTCAACATAGATTGTTATTTTCCTATTAAAATTTTATTGCAGGTGTAGAGGTTTGAATTTCTAACATGTAGCCAGATCTACATTTTATGCTTCACCTAGTGGCCAACTCACATAAAATGAGTTGGTTAACCCATTCAACTATTCAAAGTGTTCAAATAGTCCATTTTGTTTTCTTTTTTCCGTTTTTTGTGGTTAAAATAAATAGAAGTCAGCTGCACATGCTCCACAAAGCCACCTGACTAGGAATAAACCTCTAGCTGTCAAATAAATCAATTTAACTAAATTTATCCATACTCGTCCATAAATAAATAAGTATGGGTATCTTAAACTTTTGTATATGGGTATAAATGGGTTACCCATTAATACCCATTTATTAAATGAGTATTATTATAAATGAATATTATTGGGTAACCCATCAAACCCAATTAACTCATTAAGAAATGTCTTCCCTCAAACCTCCTCTCTTCCCCCACCCATTTTTTTTTTCAAAATTTTATTTTGGCATGATGTTAACTACTTTTGTTTCATTATTATTATTATTATTATTTGTTAGTTTTCTCTTAGTTTATTAACTTGCTCATTTTTCAGTATTACCAATTTATGACAAGTTTTAGTCTCTTTTCTTACTTTTCCAAAATGAAAATTTAAATTTACCCACAAAAAAAATACTAGAGATTCAAAATTTGTGGATTAAGTTTTTATGTTAACTTTTATAATACTTAGTTCAAATTTTTATATTCTTATTGTTTAATTATTAAATAGTATGTAATTTTGCGACATCGAGTACGGATGGAAAAAAATTGATAATTAGGCTTATTGAGCATTATAAGTAAATATTTAAAACTAATGATTGGTGCAAAGGACGGTATAAATTGATAACTTAGTTTGCAAAAATGAATTTAAATGAATTTATAAAAGTTAAAATAAATGGGTTATAAATGGATAATTGGGTTACCTAATTCATTTTTTGACTTACCTAGTTATACCTGTCTAATTAAATGGGTATAAATGAGTTGACTCGCTTATACTTATTACCTATTTTACCTAACCCAAACCTGTCCAAATTACCCATTTTGATACCTCTAAATAAACCCTTATCGTGAGAGTCAAAATAGATTGTTCCAAAAACTCCTGATTGAGAGTACCCAAAAATCCCTAAATACCCAATACCTTGAGAACCCAAAATCTAGGACTGAAAATCACTTGTGACCTATTTTCCATCAAAATTCATTATTTCCATGATCATAATAAATCATCAAACTAGATGGTAAATCTTTCGAATGGGATAAAAAAAGTTGTGGAAGAAGAGGTAAATCTAGATGGTAAATCTTTAGTCAAGAAATGCCCGATTAATTGTTGGGGATATATACTCAAACTATGTACACTCAATTTTATAATCGGGTTAGTAATTGAAATTCTTTTTATAGACATTCTTACAAAATGTTAGTTGCACAAAAATTTCTTTTCAGTGCAATTATTCTTTATGTCTTTGCTCCTGTATATTGCTGTAAAAGAGACAAGAAACAAGCAGCAAAAATGGCTATACCATTGTCTATGTGCATAATTCAATGGGGCGACCAAAATTCAAAATCATCTTAAGGAATTTTCAAGTCATAAGACTATATGTATATATATATATATATTTGTTTTTCCTTCTTTACTGAAGAAAATTGACTGCTGGTTCTCAGGCCATATTGGGTGGATTTAATAGTTGATTTATCATCACCATTAGCCTATTAGTATTTTATCTTTTGCCTTTGGGCCTTATTTGTTTGCCAAGCACAATTGACCTTAATTCTCCTAACGGCCCAACTCAAACGAAAATGCAAGTGGTACTTTGGAGTGCTCCCCTATGTTCTACAATTTTATTTGTGTATGTTGTTGTCCATCTCTATTTTTTGTGTGCTCATCCCATTACTACACAAAGAAAAAAGAACCTTTTTTTGGTTTAACATGATTTCTAGCAACAAATAACTGATGAGATTTTTTCTTTTTTTTACAGCCAAAAAAAATAATTATGATAAGAGTTCTTAGCATGGTCAAATGTGCAACACATAAAGCAACGATTAATGTGAAAGCCATTCTCTCAATCATTTGCAATGTCAAGGAATTAAAGGACACTACATGGGGTAGAAAAACAAGAAGGAAATATTAATGTATTAAAGTATTATGAAAGGGAGTTGAACACTTGTCTTGACAGACTAGGGATCGACCCTAATTACGACTTGCATTTTCTGCCTTTTTTTTTCCAGAAGAACCATCGTTTTTGATGTGCTTTCCTTTTCAATGGGTAGTAAACGCTACCTATTCCTTCACGCTCGATGCAGTAGCACCATTTTTGCTGATTACCACACTTGTTATTGGTTGCATGTAGATGTTTAGCCAACAAATGATGTTCATATATTACAACTTTAATTACTTTATTCATTAACACACTTGTGAATACAATTAGCGCATTGATATTACTAACATGAATAGTTTTATTGAAAACTTACCCTGCAACTGTTAGTTACAGATATTATTAGTCTTTTTCTTATTTCAATTCATGTTATGAGGGTTTGGTTGCGTTCATTTCTTACTGTTGCGTAATGATTTTAATGTCTTTTATTACCTTATCTTTTTGAAACTTAACTAAAATTTTTTACCCTCATTGTTGACATCAAGCACGTTTCAAGTGCATCAAAATTTTTCTGTTTATTAAACAAATCAGAGTTCTTTTTCCTTACTTAATAAGATATATTTTATATCTACCTACTGTTTCAGCTTTGGTTCCCATTGTGATTCCTACACTTGGGTCCACCAATGGATGCCAGAACAATAGTTATATTTATTGGATTTTTCTAACGGGTGCCATAGGTAGGCATGGCCGCGGTTCCAGAATCGACGGTTCTGGTTTTTCAAAAAGGTAGAACCAGAACCACATCATATAAGATGGTTCTGGTTCTGGTTCTTCAAAGAGGTAGAACCAGAACCGCATAGTTCTGATTTCGGTTCCTTATGGTTCTGGTTCTGGTTCCGTATGGTACCCTACAATTTTATTTAATTCTTTATCCTTACCAATTTTAATACGAATATAACAATATATTTAAATTTTGAAATAGAATGTGCAAAAATAAATACAAAATAAAGATCATATTTTAATTTTATTATTATTCTACAAAGTAAGAAGTAATAAATAGACAATACAAATTTTATGAAAAGTACATTACATTATCAAATTAAAAAATACATTACACTATCAAATGGTTGTCATGTGTTGACTTTCTTGAGTTGGACAATCATCAATATTGAAGATTTCATTTGAAGAAATATTGCAAAAAATATTTTTTTGCTTGCTTGATTTTGAGGATGAGCTACTACCATCAAAACTTGCCATTTTTTGATAGCAAATAAGCAAAAAAAAATTTGTAAGTAATAATTTAATACTTACAAATTATAATTATAGATATTAGGCGAATAGAAATAATTAAATAATAAGTAAAATATATAGAAAGTCCATAAAATTTAAACTTTCTTAAAACCTATTAAACACAACTAATTTTTTTGAATTATCTCACTACTTATATTAATTATTTTTAATTATTTTGAACGGTTCTGGAACCAGCGGTTCTGGTTTTGGTTCTGGTTCTATTTTTTAGAGAACCAGAACCGGAACCTTTATCCAAGGTTCTGCCACGGTTCTGGTTCCGGTTCCGGTCCGGTTCCCGGTTCCAAATGGAACCAGGGCCATGCCTAGCCATAGGGCACTCATTAACACACCTAACATTAACCTAATCTATCATGTATATGTACATACTAACAATTATTACCCTCTTTTGTGTTTTTATATTTTTTCCTATTTAATCTTACCTACCCTTTCTTGTATTTATTTATTTTTTCTTATTAATTTTACATTTTCAAAAATATGACATCTAAAATATATCTTAATGAATGCCCTATGAGCAACCCGTTAGACAGGTCCATATTTATTTGGGATAATTTCAGAAACCTCCCTTGAGGTTTCAAACAATTTCAAAGAGCTCCCCTTAAATTTTAACAATTACATCCACCACTCTTGCTTTCACTATTTATGCTTCAAAATAGACCCAATAGCATACATTTTTCGTCATATATATCTTAAACTGCCCTTTCTGCCAAAAAAAAAGGAAAAAGATTTTTGCTGATCGTATTCACTAATTTTTTTTTCCACAAACGTTAACCGTTATATATATATGATAAACCCTTGATAATACAAGAATTAATTACAAAAAAGGGCTACTACCCTCATTTGCTTCCTCACTAAATCCATCAGCCAAACTGGGAAGTCTTGTTCCCATTCAATATCATCCACTAGCTGTACAGCAAACTTAGCTAGAGCATGGCTGATTTCATTCTCTGTTCTAGGTATAAACACAAAACTATACCTTTCAAAATGTGTTGTCAAATCCTGCACATCTTCCAGAATAGTTGCAATGTTAACATCATACTCATTGCCTCTATGTATCTGGTCTAAAACTGATTTGCTATCGGAATGGATTTTAATTTTAGTCCATCCTACCTGCTCAGCCATCAGCATTGCATTTCTAATTGCCAAAGCTTCTTCTTTCATTGGTTCCCCCTTATATTGATTGACTATTGCCTTTGCTTTCATGATCATTCCGTTCCACTTTCTTGCAACAATTCCTTGTCCCGTCCTTATCATCCTTGCTGATATCGCAGCATCCGTGAACAGGCAAACGTCATCGTCCCTTGCTGTTTGTCTTCGTGTTTGATGCTCCCTGATGTTGTCCGTAGCACTCTGCTCTATTTCTTCCACCCTTGCTTGCTCATATTCCAACCATTCCACTTGTGCCTTTGAGACAATGTTCGGTGGGTTCTGGAATTCATTGTCAAAAACTATTCTGTTGCGAGCTTTCCAGATTTGCCAAAACAGGTTGATGGTGAGGCTCACTCGCTCAGGTCCACAGTCCTTTGAAGTAGATTTAGTGGCTTCCTCCCACCATAACCACAGATTGTGTTGTTTATCCACTAATCCATCCCACCTTACCGGTGCCAATTTCCAAACATCCTTCGCATTCACACAAAAAAAGAGTAAATGTTCTATGGTTTCCATGCCTTCACCACAACAGCTACATCTCCCCTCTCCGTGTCCAATCCTTTTGAAAATTACTTCATTTGTTGGTAAACAATTTTGCAAGCATTTCCACATGAAATGTTTCAGCTTGGCCTTTACCTTTTGATGCCACAGATTCTTCCACACCGTACGTTTTCTAACTTCCCAACTTGTCTCAGCATTGTGTGTTCGATTTCTACTGATCAGATTTTCCTCCTGCCTTGCCATTGCGTATCCTGTTTTCACCGTATATGCTCCAGTCTTTGAAAATTTCCAGATCAGTTTGTCCTTTCTCCTTCCTATGCTGATCGTATTCACTAATTGCCTTCTTTGTTGACTGTCTTCTTCCAAGCAAGACTATCAAAAGCCAAGAAATCCTCTCTACAAAAAAATTTTAAAAAATAAAATAAAATAAAAAGAATTTTGATGATTGCCTCTTTTCTGGGCAACACCATCAGAAAAGCCAAGCAAACATCCCAAGCTGAATCAAAAGCAATTCCAACAATTGTAGGCACGCAAAACATCGCAATCCAATTTACTTTCGGTAGCCTAGGCTAATTCTTACACTCTATCCAGCCCCAACACTTTCTCTACAAGGTAAATACACCTCTTTAGGGGCAGGTCACTGGATCGACCCCGGAGAGCTAACGCGCTGTGAACCTTGGGGCGGGGCTCTCACAGCCGCAGGGGATTAATCGGGCCCAATGGTTCTGGACACCCCTGTGTCGAAAATATATATATATATATATACACCCGCCTCTTATTATTAAATTGATAAAACTCAACCAATACTCCATCAAATTTTACCAGAATTAGAAAACCCCAAATTTTATCCAAAACCAACACTCCATCAAGAACCAATCCCACATGTCAAATCCCCTTACTCTTCCTCCCTTTGCAGCCTTTCGTTTTCTTTCAACAACCCATTTTATGAAGCCCAAGATCCATTTCTCAAACTCTTGATCTTTGACATCACCAACTTTTATCACCCATGATCAACCAAAATTGGATAAAGAACATAGATACAAAAAAAAAAAAAATCAAACCCACTACACCCTGAATAGGAAAAAAAAGGGAGGAAGGGATGAGTCTAATCAAATCAAGTTTGCAAAGAGAAGGGAATTGATGTAGGAAAAGTAAAAAAAAAAGAGAAGCCGAGAAGGAAAAAGAGGGGGATAAGCACGGGCAAGAGTTGAGGGACAATAGGTAGTGTCCTGAAGTAGAGTAGGAAAGTTGGGTAGATGAGAGTTGGGCAAAGGATGAAGTGGGAAAAAAAAAGCAACGTAAGGGACGCCCAAGAGAGAGAATCAATTGTTGCTGTTTTTGTTTTTGGTTTGGATTTTCAAATTTTTTCCAAAAAAAATGTCTTTAAGTATTTTATGAGGGGTAGTAGAGAACTTTTGTACTGATATGGGAGGTATGTGTAATTTTAAAATATTAAGGAAAGCTTTCCTGAATTTGTCAAAAACCTCAAGGGAGGTTTCTGAAATTATCCCTATTTATTTAGAATACTCTTTTTACTAATGAAATCAAACTAATAGCACAATACATTCATCTATTTAAATGGTTACTTCTCTTTCTTTCTGTATTGCTGATTGTTTCCTTAAATTTCCGCTTTTGCTCTTCTGTTTTAAAATTTTTTATTGGATTAATTTTTCCTACACTGATAGTGTATACATTATCAGCGTTGCATAAATGACAATTATACAAAATTTGAATTTGAAATTCAACTTTTATACATATGTCATGAATTCAACGATGATAGTGTATACACAGTCAATATAAGAAAGATTTACTCTTTTTTATTTCTCTATACGTGCACCGCCAGTTGACATCTTTGCCTGGGCAACCTCAGGCGAAGCACGAGGCCCATCTCCAACTAGCCTTTCGAAAAACTTGTGCAGCGGGCGGCAATGACTCTCCCGCCCCTTAGTTCTGTCTATTTTTGACCTTCTGTGTCTATAACAAGAACCTGAATTAGACTACTTAATTACTAGTGATGATGAAAATTAAAAATGGACAAGTTCGAATAATGCTTGCCTAACTCCTGTTCATTAATATGCAATTTCTCCATTTTTGCTTCTTAAATCTTAATTTTTCCCTACTAATAAAAAAAAGCGATAAACTTCATAAATATATTTTTAGATGTGTACATCTTCTCAAGGATATCCTACTACAGTTTTTTGATGTAGAACAAGTTGCTGCGAGGTTTTGGACAAAATAGAGCTAGCAAAAGAGAGAGCAAACGGAAGCTGCACGCCCACGACTTCAGAGGAAGTCCGAAGATCAGCGCCGGACTTCCCTTCAGAGGAGAACCGACGCCAACATTGGCATCGGACTTCATCGGAGTAGCACTTTGTTTTTTTTTTTTTTTTCGTTTTCTGCCTTTTGTTGTAATTTTGTTTTCTTGAATCGCATCTTTGTTATTTTTGGAAAAAGCTCGTGAAACCATTCCTTCTACCTGCTTCCGCATCATTTTTTCTATCCCATGTTTTGACTATTTAAAAGAAGAAAAAAAGAAAGAAAACGTCATATTGCTCTATGATTTTGTGAGATGTATAATCCCAAAGTTAGAAAAAAAAAAAAAGAACAGTCTTGTATATCGTATATCGTTTTCCACGCAAGACTATTATACTCCCCAAAAGGGAACAAGAAGAAAAAATGGAAAGAAAATAAACTTCAAGGTTGACTTCAATGCAACTAGCTACTATCTTTTTTTTCCGCAGTTAGATCAAACAAACACACACACACACAAAGAAAGTAACACCCGGAAGTTACAGTTAAACGCCCCATTAAGAGAAATCTAAGGGGAACTCACAAGAACACTACATCCAATCAATTGGTAACTGCAACTAGCTACTATCATTTTATGGCTTTTGTTTGCTCTCTCTCTCTCTCTCTCTCTCTCTATATATATATATATATATATATATATAAGTTTTTTACATCTTCTGAAATAAAAGTCTGCCAAGGCCGATAAATTGTCTTTTTCTCCTTTTGCCTTTCTCTTTTTGTTGATCACAACAAAAAATAATAATAATAATAAATGGAGACAAAAATATGAAATGTGATTGTTTCTTAACAACAATAATCAAGCTACTATAACATGTCGTAACAATAATAGGTAGGAGACTTAAACCTAAACAAAATAAATAAGGGTTTGGACATTTAATAAGATAAGAATAGACAGAAAAAATAGATATCCACATAAAAAATTTGATAGAATTGATTAGAGCCATCATAATAAATATTTCATCCCATTTCACCAGTATCCTAAAGGTACTTATTATAGACAGAGAACCCTTAAAAGAATACAACTTTATGGAGTAGATGGAAGTTTTCATCCTCGATAGTATGTTGTAGGAAATGATAATCTATGCTTTGTGAGGAATGATCTATAAAAGCTGCACTACACTACTGTCTCATGCAGCCAACTCATGATCCATCAGAAAATTTTCTAATTTGTTGGTCGAAGTTTCTGCAGAAAAATGTTTTCATGTTTTTAACGTACGATGAACTGGAACACCTGAGTTATCCATGGACTTGCTATTGTAGAAAGCTTGAACCATTGATCAAGGGCAAAAGAAATGAAAGAATCATTGAGGAAAAAAAATATCTATCATTATAACTGCCACTTCAAGGGCAAAAGTCAGAAATATACATCTATGCTTTAAGATTTCATCGTGTAACAAGACATCAAAGAAAGAAAGAATGAATGAAATAACCAAAATAAAAAAAAAACAGAGTCTTAGACCCTCTCTATATGGTAAATACTACCAAAATATACTAGTGTTGGTTGCTCATTGTCCTTGCATGGCTGAACCGCTCTCTAAATACTTGCTGGCCATACTTTTAAGCTTAATGACCAGGTCCTCTAGGGCTAGGTCCAGAAGCCAATCTTTCAAGCCAATGCGACATCGTGTCTCTTGCTTTTGCATACACCGAAGGAAATGTATCCAAGTGATTGGCAATTGCGAAGTCTTCCTCTGCCAACAACCTCGCTGCATCCACATGAACTTGGCCCATGATGGCAACAAAGATGACAAAAGTCAATACAAGAATCGCTGCTTTTCTACAATCCATCTTGAGCCCGAAAATCGACTAAAACCCGCAAAAATGTTAACTCAATTCGAACGAAGAGGTGAAATTTATTAGCTGAAAATGTAGATGAATTGGTTGATTCTTGGTTTATTCTTGCTATGGATGTTAGTTTGTTGCAGAAGTGTGGAGATGTTGGGGGTATTTATAGTATGGGAGGTTGGAGTTGGTTTGGAGTCATGTTTGACACTTTGAACGAAGAGGGTTGAATGTGCCGCAATTTTCCAAACAGGGTTACGTGTTGACTAAGGAGATGTAAAATTGAAGTGGTCCTATTCGTGATTGAATTTATCAGAATTGAGGGGCTGTACATGTAAAATTTTGAATGCCACGAGGGCTTGGAATTTTTGTATGGGTCTCTTGGCTGTGCAGTTTGGAATCATTCAAATGCCTAAGATTACCACAGGATGGAATTTATTGCTACAGGGTTGGAGGCTACATACGAATGGTCGTGTACGACAACTGACAGATGTAACAATGCCTCTATTAGGTTTGTCAACCGTACGTTTTACTACTATAAATTCTAGCTCCGTTGAATTCAAGAGTTTTTCAAAAATTAATTTTTCAAATACATTGCTATGTTTGGATTGGTTATTTTTTTAAAAATAAGTTTTTCAAATATAATGTTATGGTAATATACAATAATTTAAAAAACATCTCAATCATATAATATTTCAAATATTTCAAAAAATTTTATAATAAAATTTTTTTTATATACACTGCTATAGTAAAATTTTTCAAAAACACTCTCAAAACGGAACCATACAAGATGTAAAGTAATAGCGGCATAATTTTTTCGTCTCCTTCCTGCTTCTTAAATCTTGCTTTTTTGTCATTAAAAAAAAATCATTTATAGATTTTGTATATGGTGTAAAAAATGATGTATGAAAATGTGAATTAAATTTTAGAATTTGAGCTAGTTTTGAGAGTTAACCTTCGGAAATGGATGGCAACAATTCTTGCCCCTCTTTTTGTTGCAAGGGTGTGGTTTTGGCAATGTAGCCAGTAGAATGGGTTAATAGAAAGTATCTGCTTGTGTCATGTTGATTAATTGAGTCCAAGGTTTGATGTTTTGAATGGACCAGCTGGGAGCTGTTTATTTTCTTGGTCTTAAGTCTTGAATGGACTAAGCACTTTGGTTAATGGAAGTATTTTTGGGGAATCCACTAATATGCTGCCTTACTAACTAAAATTGCATAATTACCCTTTAAAAATCAGATATAAGTTTCTATTCGTTTTGGGCTATTCTCCGGCCGGACAGCACATTAAATAATAAGACACATGTAAGACATTGCCGGAATTAAAATAAAAATATAAAAAAAAACTTGATTCATATGAATTGATTGTTGTGTTATGCAAATGATTTTTAAACAGTCGAAATGGTAGAAAAGGGAAGACAATTAAAGTATTCAGCTTGACAAATTAAGTAAATGGAAATTTGGTCACTAGTCAAGATGGCTGGCATGTGTTCAAAAAGTCAATGTTTGACTTGCGGTATGTAATATTATTTTCTATAGCGAATGAGAAATTTCGTATAGTCGTGTGTGTATGTGTCTATATGTGTGTGTATATATATAATAAATGATAAAGTTTATTCATATACCAATTATAAAATTAAAAATAAATATCTGCTACAATATTTAAATGTTTTCCTATAAATATTGCATGAAAAAAATATAAGATTATCCACCAGATAAGCTCTTATTTTAAGTACATAAACGTGAAATATTTTGTATTTTTCGAAGTTTGGAGAAGGAAAAAAAAAAAGAAATGTTATAAAGTGGAAAAATGTGTTGAGAATGGTCAGCCCACGCAAGTAGTAATATTAAACAAAATTTTTTCGTGTCCACTGGTTTACTGTGGCTTAATTATTAAATGTTTGTCACTTCAATTTCAGAATATGATGTCGAAGACTTTCTCGTTTAGACAAGAGAGTTTAAAATAATTGTTGAAGTTGAAAATATATAAATATGTGTCCTTAAGCTCAGGCTTGAGTGATGATGTCATGGCGTCCGATTATATTTTCATTTTCACACCCCATGTACTGTTTCTTTTCCATGGTCAGTTATGTGATGCTAAGTTTTGAATATAGGTGGCAAATTAACCCACTTAACTAAATTTATTCATACCCGTCCATGAATAGATGGGTATCTTAAATTTTTGTATATGGGTATAAATGGGTTACCCAATAATACTCATTTAATAAATAGGTATTATTAGGTAACCCATCAAACCTAATTAACCCATTTAGAATTGTCTTCCCCCAAACCTCTTCTCTTCCCCCACCCATTTTTTTTTTCAAATTTTGATTTTGTCATGATGTTAACTACTTTTGTTTCATTATTATTATTATTTGTTGGTTTTATCTTATTATTTTACTTTCTCTTAGTTTGTTAACTTGCTCATTTTTCAGCATTACCAATTTATGATAAGTTTTAGCTTTCTTATCTTTCTAAAATGAAATTTTAAATTTATATATGAAAAAAATGTTAGGGGTTCAAAATTTTTGAATTAAGTTTTTATATTAACTTTTATAGTATTTAGTTCAAATTTTTATATTCTTTTTGTTTAATTATTAAATAATATGTAGTTTTGCGACATAGAGTACAAATGGAAAAAAAATTGGTAATTAGGCTTATTGAGTATTATAAGTAAATATTTAAAACTAATGATGGGTACAAAGGATGGTATAAATTGATAACTTAGTTTGCAAAAATGAATTTAAATGAATTTTTAAAAGTTAAAATAAATGAGTTATAAATGGATAATTGGGTTAGCCAGTTCATTTTTTGACTTACCTATTTATACTCATCTAATTAAATGGGTATAAATGAGTTGACTCACTTATACCTCTTACCATTTTACCTAACCCAAATCTGCCCAAATTACCCATTTTGATACCTCTAAATAAACCCTTATCGTGAGAGTCAAAATAGATTGTTCCAAAAACTCCTGATTGAGAGTACCCAAAAATCCCTAAATACCCAATACCTTGAGAACCCAAAATCTAGGACTGAAAATCACTTGTGACCTATTTTCCATCAAAATTCATTATTTCCATGATCATAATAAATCATCAAACTAGATGGTAAATCTTTCGAATGGGATAAAAAAAGTTGTGGAAGAAGAGGTAAATCTAGATGGTAAATCTTTAGTCAAGAAATGCCCGATTAATTGTTGGGGATATATACTCAAACTATGTACACTCAATGAGGCAGGTAAAGTTTTGAAAAAGCAGAACAGACAGACAAAAAGAGGAAATTTTTTACTCAATTTCTACAGCCTATCTGTCAAATAAACTTAAATACAGCAATTGTCAGCCACTAATTGAGGCAATGTCATTTTCTGATGGAAAGTCCTATCATATCATATCACACAATATTTTATCTTTTATTATGACCAATAATTTTGCTAAGTTGTTTAGGTAAGTTTTACTCGGACTCGTTTTACATTGGTCACATCAATAACTCTTTATTTATGTAATTTTCACAATTTAACAACCAGTTGATTCTCCATTGTAATAATCAATCAATCAGCTCATTGGTTTAGTAGAATAGATTTAATTTTTTGTCTTTAACACGTGATCGAAATAGCACCATGGGCAACGCGGAATCATTATTCAATTTTTATTTCTTTATGCTTACACTACTTTTAATTTGTTATGAATTTTTATCATAAACGACTTTTTCATTTGCTTTCAATTTTTTTATTGAACACCCGTTAAACAGACCCTTTTATTTTCTTTGTAGAATTCTTCTCAAAAGCTACTACTTAATTTATTGTCTTTTTCCCCCCCTCAAAAATCAATCTCCAAATTTCTTTTCTTTTTTGGTAATATCAAACATCAATCTCCAACTTTCTTTTCAAATTTTTTCCCTGAAAAGTCAACCTTCAAGTTTCCTGCTCTAATCATGCTTTGTAACGTTTCGGTAATTTAGAAATCATCTCTCCTACAGTTAAGGTTATCTATATGAAGTTTCTCTTGCTTCACGGCTTATAAACTTCTGCTGCTATCTCAACTTTCCTAGTATACGCAGAAAACTTGTATAGATTAGTATCGGGAGAATGCTATTTTTCCTTAACAAATAAGCATTTCTCTTTACTGGCGCAAAAAAAAAAAATTAAAACCATATATTCTCAGAAAAAAAAAGAAAAGAAATTTACCGTGTCTTAATTGAAAAAAGAAAATTAACATAAAAAAAAATCTTACTATGTCTATTGAGGATGCTCACCTCGGCAACCCCCGCTTGTCCGAGGTGAACTCACCTCGTCCCTCATGTAAGCTCATCCGTGCCCTTGGGCATACCCCATAAGCTCGGCCACATCCCCAGTCTACCGTGTAGGTGACCTCGGCCACTCCACCTCAGCTGCACGCTGATGATGCCAAGACACCTGACATCACCCGGGATCAGTGCTTTATCTGAAAAGCACTGTTGTACTTAATGACTACTACAAAGGACTCCGCGTCACCCTGTCCAGGCGGCTACAGTGTCAGGGTCAGGCCATCTGACAGGGAGCAGAGCCGTAATGGCAGGGCATGGGTCCCACCGGCATAAGACCTCCATCCTACCCTCCACTCTCGCTCTATAAATACCCCACACACTCCCAACAAGTAAGCATACTGTTCATTTGACAATACAATTGCTTTCCTCTCGTTCTCATACTAACTTGATCGTCGGAGTGATCCCAGGGGAGAACCCCGCCATTCACTTCGGACACGAGGATACCCCTCACTTCATCTCAGAGGAGCCTGATTCTGGTCGGTTCAACTACCCGCCAAAAATCACCTCTTCAATTGGCGCCGTCTGTGGGAACGAGACTATTGCTAAAATGAGATCCACGCGCTCCAGAAGCGGAAGAGTTCCCTCAACTGGAGCTGGGCAGACGTCCGGAGCCCAGCAAGATCGCATTTCTGAAGAACAAGGGTCCCCAAGGACCCAGCACCACAACGAAGACGCCATCGCCAAGATGGCCGAGTTCATATCAGACAACCCCAACATTTTTGAGGAGCTAGGAAGATACCTCAAGAGACAGGGGAAAGAAAAAGCAGAATCTTCTAAGAGGAGACCGACGAAGTCTCCTGAAGTGCCCTCAGGCGAGGACTCCGATGAGGGGCGTCTCTCTCGGAGTACCTCTAGGCGCGCCTCCTCCAAGGCGACCTCTAAAATTGCCTCCATCTCCAAGGCGTTTTCCCGGGGACTGTTAGGGAAAAAAGCCGAGGACCCACCTCGGCGCCCCGGAGGCCTAGCTGCTGACTACATGAGGGCTCCGCCCTTCACAGATGACATCAACGGGGAGATGGTGCCTCCAAACTTTAAGCTTCCAAACTTGCACACCTATGACGGCCGAGGTGACCCCGAGGATCACCTCCGCGCCTTCATCTCCGCATTCCGACTCTACTGCGTCCCCGACGCCGTGATCTGTCGGGCTTTTCCCATCTTCTTGCATGGGACTGCCCGAAAGTGGTTCTGGAGTTTAGAACCGGGGTGCATTTCCTCCCTGGATGAACTGATAGACCGGTTCATCCATCGCTTTGTGTCGTCTCGACAAATAACAAAGACCTCAGCTTACCTCTTGAACCTGCAACAGGGTCAAGGCGAGTCACTTCGCTCATACGCCCAAAGGTTCAACGAGGAAAATGTACAGATACTAGATCAGAACGAGCAGGTAACTATCGCTGCCTTCACCAATGGGTTAGTGGCAGGGATCTTCAACACCGAAATCCATCGGCAATACCCCCATACACTTCGGGAACTCTGGGAAAGAGTGGACCAGGGAATCCGAAATGAAGATGTAAATCGCATGAAACGAGAAGCCCAAGCATCTCGTACGGGGCAAAATCCCCGGAGGAAGAAAGACACAGGCCGAGGTGAACAAGGCCCAAGTGGCACTTCGAACCAACTCCGAGACCGCCGGAGTGTCTTCGATCGAATCGTAAAAGGCCGGTCGTCCACCTCGGACGCCGAGCTGACACCCCTCAATTCGAGCCGGACCCATGTCCTGGCTGTGATGAGGCAAAATCACCTCGGCCGCAACCCTCCCGAAATTCCGGGGAGGAGAGATAAGAGGAACTCAAACCTCTATTGTGCCTATCATCGGGATGTTGGGCACGAGACCGAAGACTGTAATGATCTGAAGCGAGAGATCGAGAATTTGATCCGGCAAGGATACCTGAAGCAATTCGTCCGCAAGGATGGAGGCTTCAACCGAAGCGTCTCCCACCGGGAGAACCGGGGCCCCCGCCGAGACGACCGACGGGACACGAACATGCATTGCCGGGGTCCAGAAGACCGTAGGGAGGACAAGCAGCCTCCACACGATGGATCACCGGGCTACGGCCCCAACATCGCTGGGGTGATCAACACCATCGCGGGAGGACTAACGGGGGGAGACAACCAGAACTCTCGGAAGCGGACCTACCGCCAGGCCGAGATGGAGGTGGCCGAGCCGAGCTCTCGGCTGTCCGAGGTCATCACCTATGGCCCCGCTGACCCCGTCCCTGCGGCCTCCAGCAATCACGAGGCCCTTGTGATTGAACTCCTCACCAACAACTACGTAGTCAAAAAGGTCTATGTTGACCCCGGAAGCTCGGTAGACGTCTTGTACTACCGAACTTTTGAGAGTTTGAAGCTGACCCGGGAGCAACTCACTCCGGTTAGAACTCCCCTTGTCGGTTTCGGGGGACACGTCGTCCACCCGGAGGGCATGGTGACCCTGATGGTAACTATCGGGCGTCATCCACGCTGCCGAACTGTGCTTGTCAGTTTTACGGTGGTCAAAGCAGACTCCCCCTACAACATGCTGATAGGTCGGCCCATGCTCAACGCCTTGAGAGCCGTATACTCCACCTACCACCTGAGCTTTAAATTCCCAACACCTGCGGGGGTGGCTGAGGTGAGCAGCGATGTGGGCGCCGCCCGGGAATGCTACCTCGCCACAATCCAAGCGGCAGTCACACCCCGGCCCTCACCGAGGTCCGAAGAAAAGAGGCCAGCTGTCCTCTGCATAGACTGCATCGACCCTCAGAAGGCAGGAGAGCCCAACAGGCTTGAGCCCGGGGATGAGGTGGAACTAGTGGTCTTGGATGAAGCGAAACCTGACCAAGTAATCCAAATAGGGGCCGGACTCCCCTCACCCCTGAAAGAAGAAATGATCTCCCTGATCAAGGACCACCGAGACGTCTTCGCGTGGTCCGCAGATGAAGTGGCCGGAGTGCCACCCGAGCTCATGACTCACCAACTCAACGTTAACCCACAGGCCCGACCTGTGCGGCAGAAACGAAGGTACTTCGACCCCGAACGTAGCAAGGCCATATCGGATGAGGTCGACAAGCTCTTGGCGGCCAAGATGATCCACGAGGTCCAATATCCTACCTGGCTGTCCAACCCAGTCATGGTCAAAAAGGACACCAGTGGATGGAGAATGTGTGTAGACTTCACCGACCTCAACAAGGCCTGCCCTAAAGATTGCTATCCTCTGCCGAGGATAGACGCCCTCGTCGACTCGGCGATGGGGTATGTAGTCCTCTGCTTCCTAGATGCCTTCAAAGGGTATCATCAAATAGGAATGAGTGAGGAGGACCAAGAGAAAACGGCGTTCTACACCGACCAAGGTACTTATTGTTACACTACCATGCCCTTCGGCCTAAAGAACGCCGGGGCGACCTACCAAAGATTGATCAACCGACTCTTCAAGAATCAGATCGGCCGCAATGTGGAGGCCTATGTGGATGACATCCTCGTCAAAAGTCTCGCCACTTCATCCTTTCTGTCAGACGTGAGGGAAGTCTTTGGTGTTCTGAGAGACTCGAGGATGAAGCTGAATCCCAAGAAGTGCGTCTTCGGCGTCACCTCGGTAAAATTATTGGGGTATCTGGTTTCCCACCGGGGAATCGAGGCCAACCCCGACAAGGTCAAGGCCATTCAGGACATGTCCCCACCTCGGAACATCCGAGAAGTCCAACGGCTGAATGGACGCCTGGCCGCGCTGAATCGCTTCCTGTCCCAATCAGCTGAGAAAGCTCTGCCCTTCTTTAAAGTGCTCAAAAAGGCTGATCAGTTTGCCTGGACGGAAGAGTGCCAGGATGCTTTCGACAAGCTGAAGCAATACCTCCATCACCTACCCACTCTCGCTTCACCTCGGCCCGAGGAGAAGCTCTACCTCTACCTCTCCGCAGCCGACGAGGCTGTCAGCGCTGTTCTTATCCGGGATGAGGGCACCTAAGTGCCCGTCTACTACGTCAGCCGAGCTCTCCGCGGGCCGGAGACTCGATACACTCAGGTGGAAAAACTGGTGCTGGGGCTAGTCCACGCAGCTCGGCGATTGAAGCCCTACTTCCTTGCTCACCCCATATCCGTCAGGACCGACCAGCCACTCCGACAGATACTGGTTCGACCCGAGGCCTCCGGGCGCCTCACTAAGTGGGCCGTCGAGTTAGGGGAGTACGACCTGTCGTATGAGCCGCGCACCGCCATAAAAGCTAAAGCCTTAGCCGACTTCTTGGCCGAGCTCACCTTCACGGAAGGTCCAGAGTCCACCTCCGCCAGTGCCGAGGTCCCCACCCCTTCCCCGTTGACGCTGTACGTAGACGGGTCCTCTAATGGGGATGGCAGCGGAGCTGGACTGCTCCTGGAAGGACCTCAGGGAGAAGTGTGCTCTTACGCCCTCCGCTTTGGCTTCCCAGCCACCAATAATGAAGCCGAGTACGAGGCCTTAATTGCTGGACTCCAGCTGGCTCGCAGGCTCGGCGCCCAGCAAATTCACGTCCGCAGTGACTCCCAACTCGTTGTACGCCAAGTTTTTGGTGAATACGAGACTAAGGATGAGACCATGCAACGGTACCTCTCCAAAGTTCACCAACTCACCGCGTATTTCGAGTCTTTCGAAATCCAAAGAATACCCTGGTCCCAGAATAAGCGAGCCGACGCCTTATCCCGGCTGGCTTCCACATCATTCTCTGATCTCAACAAAACAGTTTTAGTAGAAGTCCTGAATGAACCCGGATATGTGGAAGAGGTGGCCTGCCCCGTGCACTCTGAAGAAACCTGTATGACCCCGTTCATCCTTTTCTTGGGTCAAGGAGACCTCCCCGAAGACCGAGCCGAGGCGAGAAAAATACAACGCAAGGCGGCTCGGTACGCCCTCCGCGATGGAGAGCTGTACAAACGCTCCTACCTCGGCCCATGGCTGAGGTGTGTCACTCCCGAAACAGGACGCCACGTCCTCCACGAGATCCACGAAGGCTTGTGTGGAGCTCACGTCGGCCACAGAATGCTAGCCAAGAAGGCTTTGCTTCTTGGATATTTCTGGCTCTCAGTTCGGCAGGACGCCCAGGACCTCGTCCTCGGCTGCCCCTCCTGCCAAGTCCACGCACCCGAGAATCACCAGCCCGCAAACTTCATGGTTCCCATCACTTCACCATGGCCGTTTGAGCAATGGGGGACAGACATCATAGGTCCTTTCCCCAGATCCGTCGGGGGTTATACCTTCCTGGTAACCGCTGTGGATTACTTCACCAAGTGGGTTGAGGCCGAGCCTCTGAGGACCATCACCGGGCTGGCAATTCAAAAATTCTTTTGGAAATGCATCGTCTGCCGCTTCGGCATACCTCAGGTCATCATCTCGGATAATGGAAGACAATTTGCCGAGAACCCCTTTAAAACTTGGTGCACAAACCTTGGCATCAAACAACATTTCACTTCGGTAGGCCACCCCCAGGCCAACGGTCAAGCAGAAAACTTCAACCGAACTCTCTTGCATGGCCTCAAGACCCGACTACACCAAGCTGGAACATCTTGGGTCGAAGAACTCCCCAGTGTCCTGTGGTCCTATCGGACCACGCCGAGGTCAGCCACGCAAGAGACCCCCTTCTCTTTGACCTACGGAGCCGAGGCTGTCATCCCTGCCGAGATCCTTACCCCCAGCCCTCGGCTAGCAGCCTATGCCGCCGAGGTGAACAACGAAGAGAGACAGCTGGATCTCGACCTCGTCGATGAACGAAGGGACCTCGCCTCAGCCTGGATAGCTTCCTACAAGAACACACTGGCACACTATTACAATGCCCGCGTCAGACATCGTAGATTCCAGCCTAGAAACTTGGTCCTTAGAAAGAACTCAGTCAGCCGAGCTGAACCACAAGGGAAATTATGCCCGAGATGGGAAGGCCCTTACCAAGTTGTGGAGTCTGACCTTAAGGGATATTGTAAACTGAGTTACCGAGATGCCTCGTTAGTGCCGAGATCTTGACACGCCGAGAACCTCAAATTGTATTACGCTTGAATTTTTAATCAAGTTATGACTTCGGATATTATGTTATTTCTCAACATCGGTGTTACGCTATCAAAAAATAAGGGGGACAAGAAAGGGACGAAATCAAAGCGAGAAATTAAAGTGCAGAGATGAAAAGAAATAGGCTTTCATTCAACAGAAAAGAGCGTTACAAAAAATACAAGGCCGAGGTCGGAATGCTACTAAGCACTCTCACCTCGGCCACCCCTTTAAAGCCCACGAGTCTAGACCCCCGTCTCGGCTCCATTCCCCGTCTCGACTCCCTCCTGGGCAGTCTTCTCTCCGGCCTCTTCTCCGCCGGGGTGAATTTCTTCTCCATGCTCTTCACCGATGTCCCCTCCGGCTTCGTCTTCCCCAGCTCCTTCACCCTCCTCGAACACTTCGTCGAGTTCGGACAGCCACTTGTTGAACTCGTTCTGGACTTCGGCCAAGTTCCTTCCGGCCTCAAGGCCCTCGGCCATCCGGTCGCACAACTCCTTGGAGTCCTCATTGTAGCTGGCATTGTCTTTCAACGACTCCAAGGCTTCGGAGGAGAGGTGGGCTGCGGCCGCGTCCACACCCGACGTGAAGCCGAACATGAAGTTTGGTGTGAGGAGTTGGCCGAGATCATTGGTGAAGGCCTCAGACCTCCGAAATGCGTCCACTGCCGAGGCCCCAACACTGTTGAGGGCTTGCTCATGAGACTTCTTCGCCTCGTCCCCCCTCTTCTGCTCTTCTTCGAGGGCCGATCTGAGACTATTCACTGTAACCTCGGCCTCCTCACCCTTAGCTTCGGCCTCCTTAAGCTGTCTTTGAAGCTCGGCCTTCTCAGACTCGGACACCGCCAATTTCTTCTCCAGCTTGGAGATCTGATTTTGCAACTTGCCGGTGTCCTGCTCCTCGACCAGAGCACAGTACCGGTGTGTCATCTCGGCCACAAAGGCTGAGGTGGAAGCTGTGCTCACCATGAGGCTTTGAACCATCTCGGCCGCGGACAGTTTCTTCATAAACTCCAAATCCCTTGGCAAGGGGGAGTGCATTAGTAGCTCTTGGGCAACCCGAGGTTGGCTGCACCTGTCGTTGACCGAAAGGTTCCAGTTCGGACACCAGTGCCCGCCGGGGTGTGTCTTCTCCTCCCCGGAAAACATTGGGGGGCTATGGAAACGATTCCATAGCGAGGTCCCAGAGACTGCGTTGACCGGGGGTTTCAACTGCTTGCCTCGGCCATGAGGAGGTGGAAGTGCCGTGACAACTCCAAGGGGCACCCCCTCTGGCACGGACGAGGTGGATCCGATAGCCGCGGTGGCCGAGCTGCTCTGGCCAGCCGTGGTGGGAGTGCTTTTAGCCGCCGAGATCTTGGCAGCTTGCCCTTGTGATTTCTTCTCCGGCGGAGGTGCTGATGTCTCATCAGAACTCTTCCTCTTCTGCCTTTTGGCCACTTCGGACGAGCCCGATACGACGATGTCGGACAGTTTAGTCACTGCACAAGAAACAAATATTATCATATGCCTTAGCCGAAGTGAAAGCAAAGTTATTAAGGAAAATTACAAGGAATCTTAAGTTTGGTGGAAGTGAAGCGAGTTTTGTCAGGACTGAGCGAGGCTCGGCTGATTCCCCCGTCAACTAGCACGGCTTCGGGGTAGTCCAGACTGTATATCCGAAGTCCCGACCCCATCAGCTTCTGGAAGTCCTCCTCCTTGGCATCCCCAGCGGAGGGATCGGTCTTCGCTTTAATTGGCCTCCACCAGAAGCCCCTGGGGAAGTCCACTTCGGACACAAAGAAGAAGTCGCGCTTCCAATTCTTGATCGAGCTGGGAGAACCAATCACCAACTTCGGAATGGCATTGTTCCGATTGCCAACATAAAACCATCCCTTATCTGTCCCGTGCGACCTGAGGGTATAGCATCGGCGGAAGAGGTCGACAGAGGGAGTCACCTCCTGATGTCGGCACAGCATCTCGAACCCTACAATGATGCGGATCGCGTTCGGGGTGAGCTGGGTAATCCTCACGAAGAAGTGACGAAGCAAGTCCCTGAAGAACCTCGACGTGGGCATCCTCAGCCCGGCCTCTAACTGTTGGACATAGACGGCCACCATGCCCAAGGGGGGCTTTTCGGCTGAGTCATCCGCCCCGGGCGGTAGAATCTCATACCCCGACCGGAAAGGGTACTTGTTTATCACCTTCACGGCCCTATCCCTTCCGATGCGACTTCTAAACTTCGGTATCTTGCCGAAGTCGATGTTGGCTGTGTCCTTGGGAGCGACAGGCTCCAGTACGTCCTCGTCGTGTGGTATCCCGACGCCGAGCTCCTCGTTATAGCCCACCTCGGAACCACCATCGCTCATCTCGGATGACTCCAACTCCGAGGCTGCCCCGCTGGCTCCCGCCTCGGTCGATCCCGTCTCAGAACTCGGGGTCGACCCTTCCGAGCTGGACGTCGTCGCTTTTTCCCCAGGATCCGGCCTCACCTCGGTCTGGTAGCTCGGAGTCACGGTCTCTTTATGGGTCTTAGCCGTTTTGGCCATGGGTGAAAGACGAGATAAGAAAGAAGAGGGATACTTACTATTGCCTACGGAATTGGATGAAGTTGATGGCCTCGGCTCTGATCTCGGCTACTAGACTGACCTCGGCTACTAGACTGATCTCGGCTACGCTCGTGAACTTTGCAGGTCTCAGATGAAAATGAAAGGTGTGAGAAGTGCGGTGAGAGGGATCCCCCCTATTTATAGGGATTCGGTGAGAATCCGAAGAGGCGGCAAGAATGCGAAAAGACGGCCACGTTTGAATTCAAAACGTCGTGCCTCCCTCTCTCCTCATTAATGCCCCGTCCTTTCGCCTGACACCCTCTGCACGAAACGTCCCACTACTTCACGACGCGACGGTTACCAGTGACCACGTCCCGTCAACTGACTTGCCCACGTGTCTCGTCCCCGCATCTTCCGGAGCAGTTTGGGGACCCCGACTCTTACGACTTCGGCACAAGGAAGCCTCAGCACCTCCCTAACCTGGAGCTCCCGAGGCTTGGGGGGCTTATTGAGGATGCTCACCTCGGCAACCCCCGCTTGTCCGAGGTGAACTCACCTCGTCCCTCATGTGAGCTCATCCGTGCCCTTGGGCATACCCCATAAGCTCGGCCACATCCCCAGTCTACCGTGTAGGTGACCTCGGCCCCTCCACCTCAGCTGCACGCTGATGATGCCAAGACACCTGACATCACCCGGGATCAGTGCTTTATCTGAAAAGCACTGTCGCACTTAATGACTACTACAAAGGACTCCGCGTCACCCTGTCCAGGCGGCTACAGTGTCAGGGTCAGGCCATCTGACAGGGAGCAGAGCCGTAATGGCAGGGCATGGGTCCCACCGGCATAAGACCTCCATCCTGCCCTCCACTCTCGCTCTATAAATACCCCACACACTCCCAACAAGTAAGCATACTGTTCATTTGACAATACAATTGCTTTCCTCTCGTTCTCATACTAACTTGATCGTCGGAGTGATCCCAGGGGAGAACCCCGCCATTCACTTCGGACACGAGGATACCCCTCATTTCATCTCAGAGGAGCCTGATTCTGGTCGGTTCAACTACCCGCCAAAAATCACCTCTTCATCTATGACTTTACTTACCGCTCATCTAAGAAAATTTTGGTGCACTGAAAGAAAAAGGAAATAATTTGGAGCTCTGAAGTTTAAGGTTTTCCTTGTGATCTTATATTATAATCAATCAACCGTAGCTCATATAGAACCTCCCTGATTTTTCACTCTGAAGCTCCTAACTTTTTATTCTTTTGGGTGAATTATACTTCTCCTCCCAATCAACCACCCTGCCCCCCTATTATTTCTGTCTGTCTTTGCACCATTCAATTTTGTTTATCAACATTTAACACCTTTTTATCGACTTCTAAGAATCATTGGACAAATATGCCCCTATTGTTATACTCTTTCTTTGTGTGCGCGCACTTTTCCCTCTTCCTTTCTTTTCTCATTTTTTTTTCTTTTTTTCCACTTGGCTTCTTGATTTTTTTCCATCCAACTAAATTCTCACATGTCTTTTTTTTTTTTTTGCATTTTTAGAATGAACTTGTTATTTGTATAATCGCATCTTTTCATTTTTTATGCAGTCTTTGGATTTGTTATTTTGTCACTATGAATGACTGATTAATCATGAACTATATAGCATGTCAAGCTATATTTGAAGTACTTACAAGAGAATGTAATAGTCGCAAATTTATGGTAATTGAATATTTGAATGGGTATGCCTTCGAAGTATGAGCAATATAAAACTAAATATAAATAGTTGAATAATTAATCAAATTTTTTTTGTAGCACAATAAGTTGTCAATCAGCACCTTAGCAAATCAATTAACCTTGTTATTCTTGTTTACATAATGGTATGACTTCTTTATGTGGGCATTGAAATGATTATTATACTTTTGTTATCGAAATATGTTGCATTTTTGAAAAAAAAGGGAAAAAAAAGGAAAAGCAAAAAAAAAAACCAATTGAAGGGGCACTTTTGTCCCTTAAAATTTGAAAGGGGATAAAGTGATGATAAATGAACTTGAGAGGAGGAAAGTGACACAAGGGTGTAAATTACGGGGTGAAGTGTAATTTACCATTTTTCCCCTTGCCCATCTGTTTCAAATTCTGTGATTTTTTTTTTTTGAAATGCAAATTCTGTGATTTACACTAGTTTCTCCAAATCCACGTCATTGGAGCTTGAGAAGAATACATCCACCTGACTCATATTCCTTCTTTTTTTTTTTTCCTCTTCCCTTCATTTCCTTTACTTTTCTAAAACTCTCTAATGATCCTGCAAATCTCTTGCAAATTTTTATGTCTTATTCCGTACATTTTAAAATTTCTGTACATTGTAAAAAGGACATTTTCCATAACTATTTTAGAGCCAAAAATTTGTTTACTAATATGTAACAGATGTTTACCTTAAGAAACATCCTAAAATACACATCTGCCATTTGTATTTATGTCACTGGTCAAGCAATAACACAAGAATTAGAAGTTGTACTTCTAGCCAAAAGATTTAGTAATTTACTAGTCTCTCCTACTCATAGTTGTTATGAAAAACAAACACAATACTAATACTAATACTAATACTAATACTAATACTTATAATAATAATAATAATAATAATAATAATAATAATAATAATAATATTGTGAGACCATTAAAATTCGGAAGAACACCTAATTCCAGCCTGAACGGGAAAGCCCATTTCAAGATACTATAAACTCTGAAAGAACTTCATGGGTGCAGACAAAAGACAGCTGATATCTAAAATTTTTGTTTCCTACTGTATTTCCAGATTCATCTTTTAGAAAATTTACGTTTGATTCATTGTTGAAAGATCTCTTATGCACGGAAACAAATATTCAAAGCCTCGTAAGATTTCTTGTTTTTGAAAACCATTGATCAAGTTAAGGATATCACTAAGGACTGCCAAACTCTGTTTTCGGCACTTTTTTCGCAATAAATTTCTATTTCCTCTTGTATAATTTGAAGGCTGCTTCGTGCATTTCTAGATTCATTTTTTTGAAAATTATTGATGATATATACTTGAAGATTTCTATTGACCAAACTTTGCATGCCTAGTAGTCCATTCTTGCTTTAAAGAAGGGGTTGATTACACAAAAATGTCCAGTAGCTAGATGTCAAGCTGCTGACCCCATCTCTGACCTTAATCGATGAATTATTTGAGAGCTGGGGAAGAAAGTTGCAGAGAAGGGGAAGAAGGGAGAATGAGGATTGGGGAAAGTAGAGAGAGAAAGTAAGAAAAGGAAATGAAATTCTATTATTATGTTCGATGCTTTCTTGGCCAATCACATGTGTACAAATAGGACAAGTAACCGACTCAATTAATTCTTGCAACTAAATCTGTTAATTCCTTCCTACGACGTCGTCCTACTAATTCCTGCCTCCAATGACGTCGTCACATTTATTCCTCCTATTATCAAACCTAATTTGGACAATCAAATGAAACGGCATCGTTACACTTTGGGAAAAAATTAGTTTCCTGACATTGCCTTCCTCTTTTAACAGTCTTGTCCTCAAGACTGGAACTGAGGAAACTGAGTTTGTATGAAGTCTTGATCCTCCCACGAAGCTTCTTCTTCACTTAGCTGACACCACTTGATTAAGTATTGAATCACGGTTTGTCCATTTCTCATGATCACCCTCCTTCTCAGAATTCGCTCTGGTAGCAAGCTGTCAGGCTTGGGTAATGTAGCTGCAATTGGTTACAGTGTTCCTATCTTCTTTTTGAGCAACAAAACATGGAAAATTGGGTGAATGCGTGCCCCTATAGATAATTTGAGGCGATAAGCAACTAGTCCAACCTTTGCTTCGATCTGACATGGACCATAGAATCTGGCAGAGAGTTTGAGGCACCTCCTGATAGCAACTGATTGCTACCTATAAGGCAGCAGTTTTAAGAACACCCAATCCCCAACTTTGAAAATCCGTTCAGTGCACTTTTGATCCGCGAAATATTTCATCCTTTGTTGAGATTTTGTGAGGTGGTCCTTGATGCTACTGGAAATCCTTAGCCTTTCTTGGAGAAGTTGAGATGCTGCTGGTATAATGGTATCAAGGTGAGGACCTAGAGGTAAAAGAGTAGGTTTGTAGCTATATAAGGCTTCAAAAGGTGTCATTTGTAAGCCGGAATGATAAGAGGAGTTGTACCACCAATCTGCTAATGGCAACCACTTGTTCTAGTTGTGGGGAAACTCCCCAGTCATGCACCTTAGGTAAGCTTCCACACATTGATTAAGCCTCTCGCTCTGCCCATCTGACTGAGGGTGATAAGCAGAGCTATAGCTTAATGCTATCCCAGCTAGCTTGAACATTTCTTGCCAGAAAGCACTAGTGAATATTCTATCCCTGTCAGTCACTATAGATTCTGGAAGTCCATGTAATCTAAAAATGTTTCCAGGAAGAGTTGAGCCACCTGTTTGGTTGTGAAGGGGTGAGCTAAGGCAAGCAAATGACCTACTTTGGACAACCTATCAATCACCACCATCACTGTATTATATCCTTGAGATTCTGGAAGGCTCTCTATGAAGTCCATAGTTAGGTGAGTCCAAGCTAAACGAGGAATAGGTAATGGTTGTAGCAGTCCAAGGTAGGGTACATGCTTTGACTTAAATCTTTGGCATATGTCACAAGCTTGAATATACCTGATGATATCCTACTTCGTGCTAGGCCAGTAGAATAAGGCCTTCAATCTTTGCTAGCACCCTCTTTGTCGAGAATGTCCTCCAATTGCAGAATCATGCAGAGTTTGGATCAACTTATCCCTTAATCCATTGGTCGATCCTACATAAAGTTTGCCACTGTACTTTAATAGTCCATTGTCCCATTCATATTGTGAATAAGCAGCTGGATCCAGTAATAATGGGAAAATGATATTCTGGCACTGAGGATCAGAATCATAACTCTCTTGAAGTTCCTATATCCATAGTGGTATGGCCAAGCGGGACCCTTGTTGAGCTGCCTGATCTGTATTCCTTGCATGCAGTCTAGACAATGCATCAGCTACTTTATTTTCTACTCCCTTTTTGTACTGAATCTCATAATCCAGGCCAAGCAATTTAGCCAACCATTTATGTTGCAATGAAGTGGTGAGTTTCTGATCTAGCAAGTTCTACTGATGATCTGTTTTAATAATTAAATGGTATTCTAGCAGGTAGTGTTTCCACTTGGTCACTGCCATCAACAGTGCCAGTAGCTCTTTCTCATAAGCTAATAGCCCCAAATTCCTAGGTGATAATGCCTTACTTAGGAAGGCTATAGGATGGCCTTCCTGCATCAGTACTGCTCAAATTCCTCCTCCACTAGCATTAGTTTCAATAGTGAAGGTTTTTTGAAAATCTGGTAGTCTAAGTACAGGAGCCTTGCATATGATGTGTTTCCGTGACTTAAAGGCCTCCTCTGCTCCACCATTCCAAACAAAATTATCGTTCTTGAGTAACTCTGTGAGTGGTTTGCAGATGATCCCATAGTGCTTGATGAACCTTCTGTAACATTCAATCAGCCCCAAAAACCCCCTTAAATCTTTTACTGTCCTAGGAGAGGGCCAGTTCATGATACTTTCAATCTTGGACTAGTCCATGGTGCAAAGGAGCATTTGGATCTCTTTGCAAATAGCTTGGGCTTTCTCAGGACAGATAGCACTATTTTCAAGTGCTCTAAATGCAATTCCAATGTGGAGCTGTAAATCTAGATATCGTCAAAGAATACCAAAACAAATTTCCTTAAGTATGGTTGAAATATCTTATTCATAAGAGACTGAAATGTTGCTGGTGCATTAGTTAATCCGAATGGCATCACTAGAAATTCATAGTGACCACAGTGAGTCTGAAAAGCAGTCTTATGAGTATCTTTGGGTTTGACTCTGATCTGGTGGTAGCCAGAAGTGAGGTCCAGTTTGGTTTTATACCTTGATCCTGCTAATTCATTGATCAGTTCATCTACATTTGGTATAGGACACCAGTCTTAAATAGTCATCTCATTCAAACGCCTGTAATCCACACAAAAATGCCATGTGCCTCCTTTTTTCTTGACTAACAACACTAGTGAGGCAAATGGGCTATTGCTATGGATAATGATCCCATGCTGCATCATATCTTTTACCTGTTTTTATATTTCACCATTTTGGGAATGAGGATACCTGTAAGGTTTCATTTTGAAGGCTTGGGATCCAGGCTTTAAGGGAATCTCATGGTCTATTTCCCTAGTGAGGGGCAACTCAGTAGGAGTCTGAAATACATCACTAAATTCTTCAATGATCTGCTGAACCTCAGTAGGCATAACAAATTCTTCAGACAACTTACTCTGTCCCATCCTCAAAGCCAAGCACATCTGTTTCTTATATTCAATGAAATTTCTAAGGTCACTACCCCTGATGAGATCTAAATCACAATTTTCTTCTTGCCCCCTCAATTGCACTACTTCCCCTTGATTATGCAAGGAGATAGTCAACTGATGGAAGTCAAAAGTAATGGGGCTGAAGTGAGTCATCTAGTCTACTCCCAATATCATATCCCAGCCACTTAAGTCCATCACTTTGAGATCAAAGCAGAACTTATGCTGGCTCATTTCCCATGACACTTTGGGACAGATGGCTTTACTAGTCACACAGGCCCCATTGCCTACAATCACAGAGAATGGTTCCATTAATCGATATGGTATGTCAAATGCAATCACCTTCTCACTGCTGATAGTGTCAACTAAAATGAGCATTTCCTCTCCATCCCACTTCCCTATCAGTGTTATTGTCTTTCTTTTCATAGCCTCTGACAATGCATGCAAGGACATTTCCATGATTTGTCCTGGATTCCCTGTGGACTCATCTTGCTTCCCTAATGCATCTTCAAACTCAGACTCTTCTTCTTCGTCAGTAACTAGAAGGTTTAGGTGACCAGATTTGCACTGATGACCTTGTTCAAACTTCTCTTCACACTTGAAACAAAGTCCATTATTCCTCCTGTATTGTAACTCTTGTGCTGAGATCCTCCTAGGTTTAGAACCTGAGGTAGACACTGTTTTGCCTTTGAATGGAGTATTCCTGAATGTACTGGTAGAAGGCACCCTGTAGTGAGAATTGTGGGTCTGGTGCTGAGAAGGATTCCTGGAAATCATAAATCTGTCTTCAGACACCGTTTTCCCTCCTTCTTTGAAGGTCCTTGTTTGTAGCCTTAATGCCTTCTCCTGTAGTGCAGCCAATTGAAAGGCTTCTGACAGGGTTGCAGGCTTAAGCATCCTTATCATAGTTTTGATTTCACCCTCAAGTCCACTGATAAAGCTAGACACAAAATATTCCTCATCTAAATGCTGATTCGTAATCATCATAAGAGTTTTAAGTTCTTCAAACTTTTCTTGGTACTCCTCCACTTTGCCAGATTGCCTCAGTTTGTTAAATTCCTCCATTACATCTCTTCCATTTCTATTATCAAATCTTTTGTATAGTAATTCCTCAAATGTTCTCCAAGTTATCCTTGGGTTTTCCAATTTAATTTCCTGGAACCAGTTATCTGCCTTCCCTTCCAAGTACATTTCTATGATTTCCACCTTTTGATCCTTAGGAATCTGGTAATTTAGGTAGTACTTATTGCATTTCCAGATCGACTCCCTCGGATTTTCAGCAGTAAACATAGGTAAATCGATTCTAGGAGGATTTGGTATTAGAATCTTACTTGTTTCCTTCCTTGCTGCTCTGCTGATTTCAGATCCTATCTGTAGCCTCTAATAGTGGAGGAGTTGGTAAGAGTGGTGCTTGTTCCACTCTCGGTCTGTCTTCTTCTGGAACAGTTCTTTCCTAACTTATCATTGCTCTCATGAAAGCGCTGAACTCCTGCTTCATTTCAACTACCAAGCCTTCCATTCTTTTGTTGTTTTCCTTGAGTTCAGTATGGAACTCATTCTGCATTTGTTGTTGTTGCAACTGCGAAGTTTGCAGACCTTCCATTACTTCCTGGAGTCGGATTTCTTGCTTTTTTATTTGTTCCTCCAGAGTCTTGATTCTGATGCTTTCTGCCATAGATTTTTGGTATCGTCCAAGGATTCAGCCTGCTCTGATACCAATTGTCAAGCTACTGACTCCATCTCTAACCTTAATCGATGAATTATTTGAGAGCTGGGGAAGAAAGTTGCAGAGGAAGGGAAGAAGGGAGAATGAGAATTGGGGAAAGTAGAGAAGAAAGTAAGAAAAGGAAATGAAATTTTTGTTCAATGCTTTCTTGGCCAATCACATGTGTACAAATAGTACAAGTAACCGACTCAATTAATTCTTGCAACTGAATCTGTTAATTCCTTCCAACGACTTCGTCCCACTAATTCCTGCCTCCAATGACGTCGTCACATTTATTCGTCCTACTATCAAACCTAATTTGGACAATCAAATGAAACGGCATCATTACGCTTTGGGAAAAAATTAGTTTCTTGACACTAGACTAGGGCTGATGCTGGACCGAATAGCTTGACTCGAGCTCGCAAGCTACTCGGTCAACAGCTCAGCTCGAGTTCGTTTTGACCGAGTTGCTTGATAGAAGCAGCGAGTCGAGCTCGAGCTTCAATAATTTGCACTGGAAGACTCGACGAGCCTAATCGAGCTTCTTATAATATATATTTTAATTTTTATTCTTGTGAAATGTTAATAATATCCTTTATTTAAAATTATATGTAAAATATTAATTTTTATTACGTGAACTTGATTAGGCTTGATTGAGCTCGAATAGGTTTGATTAAACTTGATTTGAATTGATTAGATTTAATTAAATTCAAACTCGAGTTCAAGCTCGAGTAACGTAAATTGACGTCGAGTTTGAGCTCGAGCTCGAGCGTTAGTTATTTTAACTCACCACTCGAGCTCGACTCGACTCGAATGCACCTCTAAGCTAGACAGCTTTGTTGTGTCTGAAATTATCAGGCGCCTGAAATTCAGTCGCGCTAAGACCTTCATGTTAAAGGAGCTTTGCTACGAGATTAAATAAGTTTGTAAATAGAGGGAAAGAAGATGAAAAATCTTATTCTAGGCAACATAAGACTTGTACGATGGACACAAATTAAATGATAGTCCATCTCCTTAATTTTAGAATTTCTGTATTTATATCTTCCACAACAAATTACAAAAATATATGACACAAACTAAAGAATTATGGAAGCCGCCTTGTCACTAGTGACAGCATGAATATCAGGTTTGAATGCATAACAGTTGATCTTAATATAAGTTTGAAAATCAAGTTTTACACACATGACATCTATCTAAACTTGATATTGCATACACTGTTAGAATATTGAAATTAATAATCAAATCACTTGTGCACATTCTATTGAAAAATATCATGTAATTATATATATATATATATATATATATATATATATATATATATACCAAACTTTTTTAGTCACAAAATGCCCAATCAATTGTTGAATGCTTATAGTTTCCACACCACTTCAAAAGAAAATGGATTCAGTCTTTTAAAAGAGATTGGAACTAAAAAGCAATATAGAACACAAACGAAACATTAGTTGCACGAAAGTGCAATTATTCTTTACTCCTATATTGTTGTAAAAGAGGAAAAAACAAAACTAAAAACAGTCGCAAATACCATTGACTATGCATCTCTTTTGTTCGGCAGTAACCATCCAAATCATTCTGGACAAATTTCAAGTCATTAGACAAATTATATATATATATATATATATATATATATATATATATATATATTGATTTCGGTGTTCCTTCCGTAGTCAAGAAAACATTATTTCTGGTTCCGAGGCAAAATTGGATGACTTTGATAAGTAAAATAGTTGATTGCTTTTCAAAACTTAGCATCACATAACTGACGGGTTAATTCCACTTTGTCCCCCCAAACTTTGGACGATTATCCACTTAAGTCCCTAAACTTCAAAATGGGACACTTAAGTCCCTAAACTTATAAATACCTCCCACTTAAGAAAAATTGTTAACAAATCCTGAATGCCGTTGGTAGTCGAAGTGTCCCATTTTATAAGGGTTTAGGGTTTTAAGTGTCCCATTTTATAAGTTCAGGGACTTAAGTGGGAGGTATTTATAAGTTTAGGGACTTAAGTGTCCCATTTTAAAGTTTAGGGACTTAAGTGGATAATCGTCCAAAGTTTGGGGGGACAAAGTGGAATTAACCCCATAACTGACCATAGAAAAGAAACAGTACACTGGGGTGTGAAAATGAAAATATATTCGGACGCCATGACATCATCACTCAAGCCTGAGCTTAAGGAATCATATTTATATATTTTCAACTTCAACAATTATTTTAAACTCTCTTGTCTAAACGAGAAAGTCTTCTACATCATATTCTGAAATTGAAGTGACAAACATTTAATAATTAAACCACTAGTAAACCAGTGGACACGAAAAAATTTTGTTTAATATTACTACTTGCGTGGACTGACCATTCTCAACACATTTTCCCACTTTATAACATTTCTTTTTTCCTTCTTCAAACTTAAAAAAATACAAAATATTTCACGTTTATGTGCTTAAAATAAGAGCTTATATGGTGGATAATCTTATTTTTTTTCATGCAATACTTATAGGAAAAACATCTAAATATTGTACCAGATATTTATCTTTAATTTTGTAATTGGTATATGAATAAACTTTATCATTTAATATATATATATATACACACACATGCATATAGACACATACACACATGACTATACGAAATTTCTCATCCGCTGGGAGTGTTTGGATAGTGTATTATTTGAAATATTATTTGGAATAATTACTGTAGCACTTTTTCTGATGTGATGTATGTGAGATAAAAAGGTGGTTGGAAATATAAAAATGTGGGTTGGAAAATGTGTCTATGATGCAAGCGAAATATTATTTGGGATAATTGAGGTATCCAAACAATTTATGACTAGTAACCAAATTTCCTTTTACTTAATTTGTCAAGCTGAATACTTTAATTGTCTTCCCTTTTCTACCATTTCGACTGTTTAAAAATCATTTGCACACCCTTAATTAAATATAGTAGGACACTATTAGGGAGGAAAGAATCAGCATAACACAACAATCAATTCATATGAATCAAGTTTTTTGTTTCTTTTTTTTAATTCCGGCAAGTCTTACGTGTGTCTTATTATATAATGTGCTGTCCGGCCGGAGAATACCCCAAAAAGAATAGAAATTTATATCTGATTTTTAAAGGGTAATTATGCAATTTTAGTTAGTAAGGCAGCATCTTAGTGGATTCCCCAAAAAGACTTCCATTAACCAAAGTGCTTAGTCCATTCAAGACTCAAGTGCTGGTCCATTCAAAACATCAAACCTTGGACTCAATTAATCAACCCATTCTACTGGCCACATTACCAAAACCGCATCCTTGCAACAAAAAGAGGGGCTAGAATTATTGCCAAAAGCATTCATTTCCGATGGTTAACTCTAAAAATTTAATTCACATTTTTATTCATTACTTTTAAAATTATATAAAAATTTATAAACAAATAAAGCGAGATTTAAGAATCAGGAAGGAGACGAAAAAATTATACTGCTATTACTTTACACCTCGTACAACATCATTTAAAGTAGTAAAACGTACGGTTGACAAAACCTAATAGAAGCATTGTTACATCTGTCAGTTGTCGTACACAACCATTCGTATGTACCCTCCATCCCTGTTGCAATAAATTCCATCCAGGTGGTAATCTTAAGCAGTTGAATGATTCCAAACTGCACAACCAAGAGGGAGGAGGGGCAGGGACGGTAACACAATTAATGGTTAAGATTTGATAAAAAAAAATTGTAAGGTTCAAATTTCAACATGTGTGAGACCCATAAAATTTTGTTCTAGTGTTACGTGTTGTTAAAAATAAATTACACCGTATATAAATAGAATTATACCTTATATAAAATACACATAATCTTTCGAAACGGTTGCACCTGCAACCGTTCCAGCCCCGGGTCGACCAAGCGACCCTTACAAAATTCCAATCACCTCGTGGCATTCAAAATTTCACATGTACAGCCCCTCAATTCTGATAAATTCAATCACGAATAGGACCACTTCAATTTTACATCTCCTTAGTCAACACGTAACCCTGTTTGGAAAATTGCGGCACATTCAACCCTCTTCGTTCAAAGTGTCAAACATGACTCCAAACCAACTCCAACCTCACATACTATAAATACCCCCAACATCTCCACACTTCTGCAACAAATTAACATCCATAGCAAGAATAAACCAAGAATCAACCAATTCATCTACATTTTCAGCTAATAAATTTGTCATTTTTTTGCTGGTTTTAGTCGATTTTCAGGCTCAAGATGGATTGTAGAAAAGCAGCGATTCTTGTATTGGTTTTTGTCATCTTTGTTGCCATCATGGGCCAAGTTCATGTGGATGCAGCGAGGTTGTTGGCAGAGGAAGACTTCGCAAGTGCCAATCACTTGGATACATTTCCTTCGGTGTATGCAAAAGCAAGAGACACGATGTCGCATTGGCTTGAAAGGTTGGCTTCTGGACCTAGCCCTAGAGGACCTGGTCATTAAGCTTAAAAGTATGGCCAGCAAGTATTTAGAGAGCGGTTCAGCCATGCAAGGACAATGACAGCCAACACTAGTATATTTTGGTAGTATTTACCATATAGAGAGGGTCTATGACTCTGTTTTTTTTTTTTTTTTTGGTTATTTCATTCATTCATTCATTCTTTGATGTCTTGTTACACGATGAAATCTTAAAGCATAGATGTATATTTCTGACTTTTGCCCTTGAAGTGGCAGTTATAATGATAGATATTTTTTTTTCTCAATGATTTCTTTCATTTCTTTTGCCCTTGATCAATGGTTCAAGCTTTCTACAACAGCAAGTCCATGGATAACTCAGGTGTTCCAGTTCATCATACGTTAAAAACATGAAAACATTTTTCTGCACATTTCATGTGCAGACACTTCGATCAACAAATTAGAAAATTTTCTGATGGATCATAAGTTGGCTGCATGAGACAGTGTAGTGCAGCTTTTATAGAAGCATTCCCCTCACAAAGCATGGATTATCATTTCCTACAACATACTATCGAGGATGAAAACTTCCATCTACTCCATAAAGTTGCATTCTTTTAAGGGTTCTCTGTCTATAATAAGTGCCTTTAGGACACTGGTGAAATGGGATGAAATATTTATTATGATGGCTCTAATCAATTCTATCAAATTTTTTATGTGGATATCTATTTTTTCTGTCTATTCTTATATTATTAAATGTCCAAACCTTTATTTATTTTGTTTAGGTTTAAGTCTCCTACCTATTATTGTTACGACATGTTATAGTAGCTTGATTATTGTTGTTAAGAAACAATCACATTTCATATTTTTGTCTCCATTTATTATTATTATTATTTGTTGTGATCAACAAAAATAGAAAGGCAACAGGAGAAATACACAATTTATCGGCCTTGGCAGACTTTTATTTCAGAAGATGTAAAAAACTTATATATATATATATATATAGAGAGAGAGAGAGAGAGAGAGAGAGCAAACAAAAGCCATAAAATCGATAGTAGCTAGTTGCAATGAAGTCAACCTTGAAGTTTATTTTCTTTCCATTTTTTGTTCTTGTTCCCTTTTGGGGAGTATAATAGTCTTGCATGGAAAACGATATAAAAGACTGTTCTTTTTTTTTTTTTTCTAACTTTGGGATTATACATCTCACAAAATCATAGAGCAATATGACGTTTTCTTTCTTTTTTTCTTCTTTTAAATAGTCAAACATGGGATAGAAAAAATGATGCGGAAGCAGGTAGAAGGAATGGTTTCACGAGCTTTTTCCAAAAATAACAAAGATGCGATTCAAGAAAACAAAATTACAACAAAAGGCAGAAAACGAAAAAAAGAAAAAGAAAAACAAAGTGCTACTCCGATGAAGTCCTATGCCAATGTTGGCGTCGGTTCTCCTCTGAAGGGAAGTCCGGCGCTAATCTTCGGACTTCCTCTGAAGTCGTGGGCGTGCAGCTTCCGTTTGCTCTCTCTTTTGCTAGCTCCATTTTGTCCAAAACCTCGCAGCAACTTGTTCTACATCAAAAAAGTGTAGTAGGATAACCTTGTATACACATCTAAAAATATATTTATGAAGTTTATCGCTTTCTTTATTAGTAGGGAAAAATTAAGATTTAAGAAGCAAAAATAGAGAATTTGCATATTTATCAACAGGAGTTAGGCAAGCATTATTCGAACTTGTCCATTTTTAATTTTCATCTTCACTAGTAATTAAGTAGTCTAATTCAGGTTCTTGTTATAGACACAGAAGGTCAAAAATAGACAGAACTAAGGTGCGGGAGAGTCATTACCGCCCGCTGCCCAAGTTTTTCGAAAGGCTAGTTGGAGATGGGCCTCGTGCTTCGCCTGAGGTTGCCCAGGCAAAGATGTCGACTGGCGGTGCACGTATACAGAAATAAAAAAGAGTAAATCTTTCCTATATTAACTGTGTATACACTATCATCGTTGGATTCATGATACATGTGTAAAAGTTGAATTTCAAATTCAAATTTGTATAATTATCATTTATCCAACGCTGATAGTATAGAAAAAATTAATTCAATAAAAAATTTTAAAACAGAAGAGCAAAAGCGGAAATTTAAGGAAACAATCAGCAATACAGAAAGAAAGAGAAGTAACCATTTAAATAGATGAATGTATTGTGCTATTAGTTTGTTTTCATTAGTAAAAAGAGTATTCTAAATAAATAGGGATAATTTCAGAAACCTCCATTGAGGTTTTTGACAATTTCAAGAAAGCTTTCCTCAATATTTTAAAATTACACATACCTTCCCTATCAGTGCAAAAGTACTCTACTACCCCTCATAAAATACTTAAAGACATTTTTTTTGGAAAAAATTCGAAAATCCAAACCAAAAACAAAAACTGCAACAATTGATTCTCTCTCTTGGGCATCCCTTACGTTGCTTTTTTTCCCACTTCATCCTTTGCCCAACTTCCCATCACCCCTCTCCAACTCTCGTCTACCCAACTTTCCTGCTCTACTTCAGGACACTAACTATTGTCCATCAACTCTTGCCCGTGCTTGTTCCCCTCTTTTTCCTTCTCGGCTTATCTTTTTTTTGACTTTTCCTACATCAATTCCCTTTTCTTTGTAAACTTGATTTGATTAGACTCATCCCTTCCTCCCTTTTTTTTCCTATTCAGGGTGTATTGGGTTTGATTTTTTTTGTATCTATGTTCTTTATCCAATTTTGGTTGATCATGGGTGATAAAACTTGGTGATGTCAAAGATGAAGAGTTTGAGAAATGGATCTTGGGCTTCATAAATGGTTAATGCTTTGATTGCAGTTTCTTGTGTGGGGTTTTTCTAATTTTTGAATCCGATTGAATTGCTATCTTGCTTTGTTTTTAGGATAATACTCAAAAATGCCCTTGTGTAATGAGTTTTAATTTACTTACTTATAGAATTATAAGATTATCTAATGTAATTATAAGGAAAAGATGTTGAATTTTGCATGTCCATACCTGTTATTTGATAAATAATTATAATAATAATAATTTTATCACTATGATATGATACTTTTGATAGTATTTTATTTATGGATTTAGATTTATATGAATAATTGAATACTATCAAAAAGTATCAAAAGTAAAATATTATTTTATTCAGAGTACTTTTGATAAAATAATTATTATAAAAAATATTAACTAATATTTGATAGTATCCACTAATTTAATTAGTAAGAATTAAATATTTGATCAATATTGAATCATATATAGTGCTAATTTAATTAGTAAGAATTGCTCACTTCCTTGTAAAATATCGTGTATTCGAATTCAGTTGCTAATATGACGATTGTATTGGTGAGTGATCAAGAAGAACCTCAAACATATGGTCCTAGTGATACGCAATCAAAAATATTTGGAAAAGCTAATTTTCATAAACCATCACTGTGATTTCCCATAGTTGATGGCTGACAAAGCTAATTTTCCACGATTGTCACCAACAAATAACACCATCATTCTAAAGTTGAAGTAATGATGCGTATACATCCTCAACTTGAATGCATGATACAATGTTCCTTTCCCTAAACATCACCTTAAGACTGATCAAATGCTAAAATGATTTCTCTTTTAATCATGATATGATTTTGGCAAACTTTCTTTCCAGTCCCTTTCTTTTCTTTCCTTTTCTCACCTTCCAAAAGCTGTATGAGCAATCCAAATCGGTTTTAGGTTGTCAATCATGCTCCCTTTCGAAGTAATATATATTGACATTGCAGCAAGACTACAACAAAAAAAATTAATCAAGTACATAATACCTAGCTATTACTGAGTTGTGAGGTTTACAATCAAGTTGCAGTAAAGGTTGGCGACAAATGGTCAAATGTTACTGGAAAATGATTCAACCCTCAATCAAATTGCCCAAACTAAAAAGAAGTTCTTTTAAAGAGAACAGCCAGGCCATACATTAAAAAAAAATAAAAAATAATTGTGGAACAGTCTGGTTTGTACCTCAGTCAAAATTATACAAAACTAGCAACAGTAACATGCAGTATATTTTAGTTTGAATTTTCTCCTTGAGGATTAGGTTTTGGGTAAGTCAATCTATTGGCATTATGCCTTAAAAAATAAATAGAAAAAATCTATTGGCATTATACCTCATACATCTGCCCTATCCACACATAAGCTGACACAAAGCTTTGTACACTTGTTCCGCAATTTAAGAAATCAAGATTTCTAAGGCCTTATTCCTCCTGTTGATTGCCTAGAAAACAATAACCATAGTTCTATTACCGTCACATTAGACACTGAAACATGTAATGCAATTGGATTCTCAATTTTTCCACAACAGAGGCAAAAAATAACACAAACTGCACATAATTAACCCAAGGATGTGTTTAATATTAAAAAAGTGGCACGAAAACCTCAAAAATAGAAAACAAAAAGGATATGGTACAACAATAGAAAAACCGTTTTATCTTACATAGAAAATGACGAAAGAACTGTAGATTTTTAATAGAAGATCATGGGACCTGTTTGGCAAATGAGTTTTTGGTCAAGTTTATCTCCCACCAATTTTTTTAACAATGTCAAATAGATGCCAAATAGTGTCTTACATAAGTAAAACTTGAAAGACATTGTCAAATAGATACCTAATGAAACTATGTAATCATTCAATACAAGATCTCATCAAACTATATACGCCACACTCAATGAGCTTCACACTCAGTGAAATCTTTAGTTGTCGCACCTGCACCGCTCCACACCACTAACACAACAGGTTGCATATGTTTTCCACATTTGTAGCAGAATCCTGTATTACACCTGTATAAAGAATTTAACAAGCTTGAAGAGAATTAATAAGTGAAACTTGAGGTAAAATTGCAGACCATGAAATTTTCAGGTAGGGACCTATATATACATACTTAATTAACTGCAATAAAGAAACTTGAGGTAAAAAATATTTCTTTTTTATACTTGATAGCGTGAAATCTGGCAAAACCAAGCTAAAAACAAGTTAACTGAATCACGGAAAGTGAACAAGAGACCTGTACCTTTGCTTCCTTCATCTATACATGCAAATATAATATTTGAATAGAAAAAAGTAAACCAAAGAGATTTGCAGTTAATAATTTCATGACTAGTATCAAATTCTCAAAGAAGTATATGATTCCTCTACAATACTTGAAACTTTAACAACCATTTGTCCAAGTTAGAGTACTATGAACTATCTGGTATACATTAAGTTTGTATACGTGACTAGTACCAAAAAAAAAAATCTTATTTGGACAACTAAGCAAAATTTTTTTTTTTAATGAGTAAATATTCAATTTTATAGGTTCTTATTCACATCAGATATATTTGCTTTCTATACTGACCTTGCATACAAGATTAAAGCAAAACAAGGGCAGTTCTATGTTTCGCTGAACAACAAAACTGGATTGGGGATCGATCAATGGAAGTGAATTTTGATGAAGTTTGATTGATCTTGGCAATGCATCAAGCGAAGTTAAAACATCTCTCGAACAGCCAGAAAAACAAAGAGAAGCACTAAAAGAAAAAAAAAGAACTAAAATGCATATAGGATCAATCAAGAAATGAAAGCATCTTTCACATGGCCAATAAAAACAGGGTGAAACACCAAAAATAAGAATATGAGAAATCAAATACCTGCATCTCATAAAGCTGCAGCCTTTAATGCGCTCAACATGATTGTGGCATCCGGGGCACTTAGGCCATCTCTGAGCCTTCACAAGCTCTTCAAATAAGATATCATTTTCATGTTCCTTGGATCCCTTTGCATGCATCTCCTCACATACATTCCATGGAAGAATACAATCGAAACAGAAGAATTTCTTGAACATTGGACATTCTGATTTCCTCAGATTTTCCTGACAGCATTCATCAAGGATCAGCTCTGAGCAATCGGGATTCGGGCAGTAGCATTTTCTTAACCCTGTGACAGCATTTTCACAAAGCAGAACACACCATCTCGTAAAGAGTTTTTTTGCGATGATTTTTTCGCATTCAAATTGATCCAACTGTTCTATGCATCCTACTTGAGGGCATGTTATGTTGAGAACTTTTCCATCAACCTTTGCAGCAATATAATTCTCAATACATCTATCTCTGCCGCTAAATACCCTTGTTTTTTGGATCTTCCTCGCGCATATTTGACAAGTAAGAGCCTTAACATTTTTTTCAGCATTTTTCACCTTTTCTTCTTCTTCTATTTTCCTCTTTAAGCTCCGTGTAACTCCTCTCCATTGAACAAAGTAAAACTCATAGTACCTAGAAAAATTAATACAAGATTCTTAATAAACTCAGATTTTCTAAAGAATGCATAGGAATAAATGCAAAATTATGTACTATTTGTTCTGATGATTTTGTCAGTGGAAGTATAAGAATTCTGCACATGATTTAAACCCTAAACCCTAAATTTCTTCATGGCTGATGAGTGGCAATATAAACAGAGATTTTTCTAAACCCTTCTGGACAAAGATTACCTCTGAAAGTCTAATCCTCCATTCGAATGTAATCAGAGCTGAAATCACCGTCTCTTTTCTTCCCTTATCCTCAGACAGGTTTAACCTTTTCTCCTTCCATACTCAATGGACTTCTACATTTATTATTCTTCGAGTTGAAAAATACATGTGAATACCATGATTAATAACAAAGGAAAAATGTAATTTTGGTCCTAAAGTTTCTCAAAGTAGCGATACTAGTCCCCAAAAGTTGCCCTAACGTAAATCTGGTCCCTAATGATTTCAATTTGAAGTATATTTAGAACAATTGACTTATTTTTATCAATTCTTACTGAAATATTGGCAAGTGCAGTCATGTGTTTTGCTTTAATGTTCCCAAAGTTTAACTTTTCACTGGCAAAAAAAATACTTTAGTATGAGCAACTATGACCCCAATGTTGACATCTATGGAAAAATTACAAGAATCGAAGTGGATCCATTTATTGAAGGTTTCCGATCATTCATTTTTTTTAATTCTTAGAGATATGTTGCTTCATGATTCTTCGGATTATCTTGAATTGTCCAAAATTTTCTTTGGTCTCCAAAACTTTGACTGCTTTTTTGAGGGCATAGTTTTGGTCTCAATTTTTTTTTTTTTTTTTTGGAGGAGAAGGGAAAAGAGAAGGTCTGGATTGGAAATGATTTTGGGGATGCCCCAATGTGTGTGTTTTTTTAATATATTTATGTTAATGTCTCTTTTATTTTCTCTCTTAGATTCATTTAATGCGTGTGTATATGAAATTAATTAATCATTAATGTCAATAAACTGTTGCTTAATTTTTTAAACGAAAATTTTCAGCATGAGACACGTGACCGCACTCGGTGCTATTCGAGTAGGAATTGAGAAAAAGCAGCCAATTGCCTTAAATGTGCTTCAAATTTGAAACACTTAGGGCTAAATTTGCTTTGTCCCAAACTTTGGGGACTAGTGTCACTATTCTGTCAAACTTTGAGGATCAAAACTACATTTTACTCTAATAACAAAAGGTAACATTTTGGTGCGTATCCTATTTACTTGTTTAATTAAACTATGTAGATCTTGAGTACGGATGGGTGACTTTTACTGTATTTATATCACCATTTAGGGTAAAAGGCTTCGTCCATTAAACACCCTCGGAAAAGATGATATTGTTGTTGAAGGATTAGATTTTTTTTTCCCACATCATTCATAAATTATTAAATTCTAAAAAAAATAGTCTTATTTATGTGTACGCACTTTAATCATCAGAAAAGCCAAAAGATATATGTCAAAAAAGAGAGAGAGGAAAAAGGGAAAATGTATCAATTGAAAAAATTACACTCCTCGATGGTGTTGACTTTTCGATTTTTCTTGAAAGGTCTTTGACACTCATTAAGATATATTTCAAATGTCATATTTTTAAAATATAAGATTAATTGAAAAAGTAAATAAATATTAGGGAGGGTAGGTTAGATGAATTTTAAGTACATTAACGAGTACTCATTAGAGAAACCCTTTTTGAATGCCCAAAGATTTCTATTTATTCTAAAAGGGTTAATTACATATTGCTCCCTATAATTAGGATTTTGTTGCAAAACACCCGCTCTATTCATGAAATCAATAGATTGCCCCGTAGTGACTAATAGTCAAACCACTATACCCTCATTATAGTAAAATTGCCAAAAAGGCCTTTTCTTTTTTATCTCATTGTATCTTCTTTGGGCTAGTATGTTTAAACTCTTTCACCTCATTTTACATTATTGCTATTTAAATTTTGACCAAAAATTTGCCAAATTATTTCTTTTCACTGCTCAACATAGATTGTTATTTTCCTATTAAAGTATCAATTGTCATGAATTACGATAAGAAAAGAACAAGTATACTTTATCCAAAATAATCTAATTAAGTATTTCTATTTTTATTTCAAATTTCTTATTATGCATTAATTTCTAATATTATGATCGTGATGCATTAATTGTTAACAAAAAAATTAAAAAAAAAACGCATAGACTCTTTCCAATCAACCCATTCAACTATTCTTTTTCCCCCCTTCTTAAATCAATCATCAACTCTTACTGATAGGTTGCAATTTTATCATTTATTTTATTATTAATTCTCCCTATTATCTGACCTAATGTGGATTAATTGTTAGATTCTACTCACTTTTGATATTTTACATTTATTTCAGGGAGTAGAACGAAAATATGATAACAAGTGCCAATTTAACAAGAAAAGAGTCCAAGTAATAGAGCTTATCCCAGGGGCATTTTTGGAAAAGGAACACTGGAACCCAATTTGGTAATTTTTTTTTTTTTTTTTAAATTGTAGTCTTTTATTGATGAGAATAATTGTTACACACAGAGAAACATCATTTTGAAGTACATGATCGAACTATAAAGACAGCAAATGAACCAGAGATGTTTGGTGCTTTGTTGAAAAGCAAAGTAGCTCCAATTCTCCTTAATCCTCAGCCCTTCATACGCTTAATTTTCCGAATTGAAGGCATCCCTAATCTGTCGAGGCGAATTGCTCCACGAGCCATAGTTGGGAACATATGGAAGGAGTCGTATAACTTGAGTTGATGCTCTGGATGAGAGACGCCCACATTGGACAATGCATCAGCGACTGTGTTAGCTTCCCTATAACAATGTGAAAAACGATCAGGATCTTCCACGAACTGCCAAATCTGCCTAATCTCTCGTCGAATCTTCCAAGGGCAGTGTATACGTTTCTGAAGAATTCCAATTAATACCAAAGAATCCGATTGAATATAGAGATTTTCAAAACCCCTATGTATGGATGTTTGAATGCCAATAAGAAGAGCCCGGGCCTCTGCACTTAGACATGTAGTTTCTCCAAGATATGCCGAAAAACCAATCAAAGGAATACCATGTGAATCCCGAAGAACCCCACCTCCTCCACCCAAACCTGGATTACCCTTAGAACAGCCATCTGTATTTAGTGTAAAACGACCAGTTTCCTTTGGTTCCCAATAAACAAGTTTGTACGTGAGATAAATGTGAGATGAATATGGCCAATCGTACAAATGATAGAATGAATGAGCCTTGAAAACCTGTTTGAAATAAATTTCCACAATGGTCTGAATTTCCAAGGAAATGGCAAGACAAATGGCGCGCGATCTCATGTGGACATCCTCAAATAATGCTTTATTTCTTGCTTTCCAAATTTGCCAACATACTATATTCGGAAGAATTCGTCCAATGAATCGCTGTATTCTCTGGAGGGTTTTCTTCTTGCTGGTGGGCCGCCGCAGAGAAGGGTCACTTTTGGATTGCTTTTGTTGACTTTTCTCTTGTGGGCTTTTGGCTTAATCTTCAATTCTCGTATGTAAAAAGAATGAATGAGCACTACTGGAGGGGTTGGTGGCTTTACACTTTGACTTGGCCGTTTTCCGTCTTTTAGTAGTTGCTCCTGCGCAAGTCAGGAGCACTGCTCGGATGGAGGAGCTTTTGACTTTTCCTTTCATCTGGAGTTGTTACTTTTCTTTTCTTTTCGATAGGAGTAGACAAGGGATGAACTAAATCCCTTTGTCTAGTCAAGAAACAACGGAGGCTTTGGCTTGCCTGAAATTGTGAGATCGATTTAATTTTATCTTTTTCTTTTATTTATTGGTATTTGCATATTCTTTGATTGCTATGCTTATGGTTATTTAATTAATTGATTGTCTTGGATCCGGATAATTAGTTGATTGGGTAATCTATTGTCAATTAGGGCATTAAATCCGTAATTGTTTAATTGCTCTAAAATAGTGACAACTGGCATGATTGGGTTTGTGTCAGGGGAACACGCGAGCTAATCTAAAATAACCCTGGTAGTGCGTTATTTGATTAGAATAGGGCTCCTCTAATACGTAAGGCAATTGGGGAATTAAATTCTATGGGCGTACCTAGGATTATTTCTCAATTAGAGCAGTGATTAACGGGCGTACCTTAATCATCGACACAGTAAGGAGGGGTTGACTGTCATCGCTTGTTTGGCAGTTATAACCTATTTATTAGTAAATAATTGGAATTGCCTTTGCTTATCGATGATCAATTAGGTGAACCATTGCTGAAGTTATTCCTTGGCTAGATCCTTAATTATCATTCATTTGATTTTAGTAATTTGTTATTTAAGTTTTAGTAGTTTCTTAGATTTTATTTGAACTTCTTTTATTGTCACCTTCTGCATAAAAACACCCCCTTGTCACTGTGAATTTGAAAAGAAACAATTACTCCCAGTCCCTGTGGATTCGTCCCTGCTCACCACTATCTACAGAAATTACTTTTAGTTTGAGCAGGTATTTATTATTGCACAGGTTTCGACAACCTGTCAATTTTTGGCGCCGTTGCCGGGGACTGGTGTCAGATTAATTTGTTTCTTTTTGAGTTCATCTTGTTCGCATTTTTAATTTATTTTTCTCTTATTTTTTTTTATAGTTTATGGCTGCTAACATTCCATATTTTGATGATAGACTGGACTTTGTTCCTGAATGGGGTTATGAGACTCATATTTTTCCTAATGATCAATGGGCTGTTGCAAATTGTGGAACTTATTTTGACTCAAGTTATTCAACTGACACATGCCCCGCATTTCAAGATAATCTAAGTGCTCCAATTGATACTTTTGGAGATTTTTCACCCCAATATCAAACGCAGCATGACCCTTATTCAAACGGGTATGATCAAGGATGGTGGGATAATTCCAATTTTGATTATGCGACGGGGCCAATGGATTTTCAACAGCAAGAGTCTCAGCAATCATCCTCCGTGTCAGGTATGTCTCTTGAAGAAATGATGGAATTACTAATTGCTAATACAAATCGATTTCATCAGGAGACACAAGCGCTAAATCGATTTCATCAGAAGACACAAGCGAGCCTTCGTGACCTGGCGGATCAAATGCGTCAATTGACATCCAGGATAGAGCGATTAGCTCCTCAAATGGAAGAATTGCCCGCACAAACCAATATCAATCTTGAGGAAGATGAGAGTGCAATTGTCCGGCCAAATGACATGGAACTGCAAGAGTTTCAAGAAAACGGATTTAAAGATGCAGTTGAAAAGGAAGCTGAAGTGCAAGAAATGAGACTCCAAGATCAACTCGTTCAAGTGAATGAATCCAGTGAACAATCTCCAAATGCGGTGACATCTTCTCCACTCCTTAATCAATATTTTCCTGACTCCTATTCTTCAACTCCTGTTATTGAAATTGACTTTATAATACCAGAAAATTTAAAATTTCATGACAGGAATAAGTTAAGAGTGGAGATGGCAAAATATCTTGAACCAATGAATGCAAGTGAGGGAGGAGTGAATGGAGAATGTAAATTATCATCGACTCGTTTGGCGCTATTCACTAGTCCATGGAAGCCCGTAGCTCGTATGCTCAAGGATTATTCTATTTACGAGGGTTATCAGGACTATATAGAGGATGAAGCAGTAAGACGAGCCACAAGATTTTATCATCCATGAGCAAAACATGATAATGTCTAGCCAAAGACATTAAAGAAAGGCGCTCCTTGGGAGGCAACCCAATTGTTCCTTTTAATTGTTTGTTCATTTTCGTGTGGTAGTTTAGATGTATTGTCCTTGAATTCGACTGATTTTGGGTTTCAATTTTCGTTTTTGCTGATTTATAGGTGCCCTTCAGTCATGACGCGCCCGCGTGGTGATGTGCAGGAAGCTCACAATCAGAAACTTCTGGGAGCTCTCTTGCCCTCATGACGTGCCCGCGTGGTGATGTGCAGGAAGCTCACGATCAGAAACATCAGAAACTTCTGGGAGCTCTCTTGCCCTCATGACGCGCCCGCGTCACGTTCGCGGGAAAGGAAAGGATTCAAAAAAAAAAAAAAAATTCTTTTAACCGTAGCTACCTCTTTTCTTTTTTGTTACAAAAGAAAACAAATAAAAAATAAAATAAAAATAAAAAAATTTTTGAAAAAAAGAAAAAAAAAAGAAAAAAAAGAGGAAGTAATACGGAATCAAAAGGAAGAATTTTTCTTTCTCCTTAACCGTAGCTAGTCCTTGACTTGTCAACGTAAAAACAAAAAAAAAAAAAAATCCTTTCTTTTTCTTTCTTCTTTCTTTCTTTTCTTTCTTTCTTTTTTCTTCTTTCTTTCTCTTTTCTTTCTTTCTTCTACTCTGTTCCCCTGCTGGTCCGTCGCCCCTGCTACCCGCACACCTCCAAGCTCAGTGCCGCCCTCAGCTCTCTTTCCACCACCAGATATGCCACCACCGCCCGCCGCGGCCCGTCACCGACACCGCGCGCCAACCTCCACCAGTCCATCAGCCCTCGCGCGCAGCTCTCTCCCCAGCGAGCCCGTTGCGCCATCTCCACCTGCGCGCTCCAGCCGCCACCATTTCGCCGCTGCCTGCCACAGCCCAAGACCACCGCCGTGCGGTCAACCTCAGCGGCCACCAGCTCTGCAACCTCGTGCGCCACCAGCGGCTGACCACCAGACACGCCACCCACCTCGCTTCCCTCTCTCTCCCGCGGCCATCATCAGCTTTGCCTCACCTCACGCCAACCACTACCACCCCAGTTCTTTATTTGGTAGCCGGTAGAGGTATTTCAACCTCGATCCCCAATTTTTGGTGTTGATTGGTATCATTTAGCGGCTGTGTTACTTTACTCCGGATTTGTTCATTTGCTGTTATTGCCTATCTAATTGATAGTGCGGGGATTATGCCTGTGTTACTACGGTCTATATTCTAACTTGCTATTTCGGGTCGGCCAATTTCTTGGGAATATTTATTGTGTTTTTTGTGGATTTGAGTTCAATTGTTCTGGGTTATTGGGTGTTTGACAGTTGCCCTGCTCTTGGCCTCTTTGATTAGCGCATTCGTTGAAATTGGTTGTGCTCTAGCGCAGTGCCGGGGGGGGGGACATTTGTTCAAACTTTTGGGGGCAATTGTTGAAGTTCTTGGGTGGGCTGGAATTTTAACAATTGTCTGTGATATTTTGGGAAGGATCTCGGCCAGTGTTGTGCTTGTTGAAATTTTGGTTGATTTAATTCGGCAACTGCATTCCTTGTTGGCATTAGTAGTTTTTAATCGAGTTTTTGAGGACATTCTGGATGTTGGTTTATATTGCTGATTTGGAGGAACAGTGTCTGTGATTTTGGTCTGATCATTTGTGCAATTTGTTGACTCATTTGAGGACTTATTTGTTTCCTGGGTTTGTTTATTGACTTCGGTGGACTGGGTTCCCACCTACGGTTCCTCTACTTGCTCTATTCATTGGAATTCCAGTCGCCTGTTGTTCTTCTTTAGAGGTTTAGAATCTTTCTTGTGATTAGATTAACACTTGGGGCTATTGCTTTACTACTGCTCTACTCTGCTATAGCAATTTCATTGATTTTGGACTACGTTTTGCACCAGTGGTACTGGTTGGGGGTATTTTGATTAGCATTTGTTATTTTCGAGTAGTTGGCTACCTGATTGTGATTGTGTGGTTATTCTCCAACTTCTATACTGCTATTACTGGAATTGCTGCTTTTGAGTTGAGAAATTAACTGTCTACTTGGAGGCTTTGTTGAGATTTTGGGTGGACAGAGTTTTGCATTTGCTGGTTGAATTGAGTTGAGATATCTCAGACCTTGGCCGCGTACTTCTATCACATCAGTTTCCGTGCACCATTCCCGCCTACCCTTTCGCCACTCGTGAGGGAAGTTTCGTTGCCCTCTTCGTTTTAATTGCTTTAATCCCTCCATTGAGGACAATGTAGGATCTAGGTGTGGGGGGGACAGCTATACTAGTTATTTATTTTTAGTTTGTTATTTGTCCACCTCTCGTTCATTTTTTCTTCTTTTTAGTGATTGGCTCGTAAGTGCATGCCAAGGTTTGATGTTGGATTATTGCCTCTATTTCTACTTTTGCCAAGTTTTAATAATAAAAGGGTACCAAGTTAATGTGGTTGAATCCAAAAACATCTCTTTGGTGAATATCAATGATTATTTTACTCTTATAATTTTTGGTTAACTATCCTAGGCATAGGGAATGATTATTGGCATTTTCATGTGAATTGGTCCGGTTATTAACCTTAGCTCTCCATGTTTGAAAATGAGGCTAGCTGATGCAAGTTTTCTTTTGGTTCTTGTGTTATATTGAGTTTTTATGATTTTTAGCTATGAATAAACTTGACTGTACTCCGCTATTAGTTACTACTGAGTAACCGGGGATCTGCACCTAAAAGTGTTGATTCTCGCGTCAAAAGGTAGTAGTTCTTATGAGTACGTAGTCACGTGGCGATAGAAGCTGAGTAACCGGGCTCCTTCATCTGGCCAATGTTGGAGTTCGCGTCAAAAGGCTCAAATGGCTAGCGACTAAGTCTTTTGTTACTATTGAAAAAAGAAAAAAAAAAAAGAAGAAAGAGAAAAGTAGAAAAAAATGTGAAAAAAAAGTGAAGGTTGTGTTAGTGTGTAATGAAAGTCAGCTTGCCGAATTATGGATTTAATGTTGAGATTTTGGTTAATAGTTGGACCATTTGCTGATAAATGTTATGCGTTATTCCTTCTTCTTAGATTAGTTAACATGAAATTAGAGGAGTTTATGGTTTAGAAGCTAACCAGGAGTGATGTTTCTTGGACTTGACCATTGATGCTTGATTATTATTTTTCTTGGTATCTTGGCAATTTGGTGGATAGAGCAGTGGCCATTATCAAATTTTGGTGTTCGTTTACTACTCTTATGCTTGAGGACAAGCATGGTTTAGGTGTGGGGGGAATTGATAGGTTGCAATTTTATCATTTATTTTATTATTAATTCTCCCTATTATCTGACCTAATGTGGATTAATTGTTAGATTCTACTCACTTTTGATATTTTACATTTATTTCAGGGAGTAGAACGAAAATATGATAACAAGTGCCAATTTAACAAGAAAAGAGTCCAAGTAATAGAGCTTATCCCAGGGGTATTTTTGGAAAAGGAACACTGGAACCCAATTTGGTAATTACCGCAAAGGCTAGGACGGCTGGAGGGTTTTCTTCTTGCTGGTGGGCCGCCGCAGAGAAGGGTCACTTTTGGATTGCTTTTGTTGACTTTTCTCTTGTGGGCTTTTGGCTTAATCTTCAATTCTCGTATGTAAAAAGAGGGAATGAGCACTACTGGAGGGGTTGGTGGCTTTACACTTTGACTTGGCCGTTTTCCGTCTTTTAGTAGTTGCTCCTGCGCAAGTCAGGAGCACTGCTCGGATGGAGGAGCTTTTGACTTTTCCTTTCATCTGGAGTTGTTACTTTTCTTTTCTTTTCGATAGGAGTAGACAAGGGATGAACTAAATCCCTTTGTCTAGTCAAGAAACAACGGAGGCTTTGGCTTGCCTGAAATTGTGAGATCGATTTAATTTTATCTTTTTCTTTTATTTATTGGTATTCGCATATTCTTTGATTGCTATGCTTATGGTTATTTAATTAATTGATTGTCTTGGATCCGGATAATTAGTTGATTGGGTAATCTATTGTCAATTAGGGCATTAAATCCGTAATTGTTTAATTGCTCTAAAATAGTGACAATTGGCATGATTGGGTTTGTGTCAGGGGAACACGCGAGCTAATCTAAAATAACCTTGGTAGTGCGTTATTTGATTAGAATAGGACTCCTCTAATACGTAAGGCAATTGGGGAATTAAATTCTATGGGCGTACCTAGGATTATTTTTCAATTAGAGCAGTGATTAACGGGCGTACCTTAATCATCGACACAGTAAGGAGGGGTTGACTGTCATCGCTTGTTTGGCAGTTATAACCTATTTATTAGTAAATAATTGGAATTGCCTTTGCTTATCGATGATCAATTAGGTGAACCATTGCTGAAGTTATTCCTTGGCTAGATCCTTAATTATCATTCATTTGATTTTAGTAATTAGTTATTTAAGTTTTAGTAGTTTCTTAGATTTTATTTGAACTTCTTTTATTGTCACCTTCTGCATAAAAACACCCCCTTGTCACTGTGAATTTGAAAAGAAACAATTATTCCCAGTCCCTGTGGATTCGACCCTGCTCACCACTATCTACAGAAATTACTTTTAGTTTGAGCAGGTATTTATTATTGCACAGGCTTCGACAACCTGTCACTTACACTACTTCTACTCTAATTTATTTAAGGGAGGGTCCAACTAGACGATGGGGGTTTAGAGAGAGTGTGTTCTTACCTCTATTGCAAAGAGATGTACTACTGTATGTCTTTTAAATTTTATTGCAGGAGTAGAGGTTTGAATTTCTAACATGTAGCCAGATCTATATTTTATGCTTCATCTGGTGGCCAACTCACATAAAATGAGTTGGTTAACCCATTCAACTATTCAAAGTGTTCAAATAGTCCATTTCGTTTTCTTTTTTCTGTTTTTTGTGGTTAAAATAAATAGAAGTCAGCTGCACATGCTCCACAAAGCCACCTGACTAGGAATAAACCTATAGCTGTCAAACAAATCCATTTAACTAAATTTATCCATACTCGTCCATGAATAAATAAGTATGGGTATCTTAAACTTTTGCATATGGGTATAAATGGGTTACCCATTAATATCAATTTATTAAATGGGTATTATTATAAATGAATATTATTGGATAACCTATCAAACCCAATTAACTCATTTAGAAATGTCTTCCCTCAAACCAGCTCTCTTCTCCCACCCATTTTTTTTTTCAAAATATTATTTTGGCATGATGTTAACTACTTTTGTTTCATTATTATTATTATTATTTGTTGGTTTTATCTTATCATTTTCTTTTCTCTTAGTTTGTTAACTTGCTCATTTTTCAGTATTACCAATTTATGACAAGTTTTAGCCTCTTTTCTTACTTTTCCAAAATGAAAATTTAAATTTACACACAAAAAAATGCTAGAGATTCAAAATTTTTGGATTAAGTTTTTATGTTAACTTTTATAATACTTAGTTCAAAATTTTATATTCTTATTGTTTAATTATTAAATAGTATGTAATTTTGCGACATCGAGTACGGATGGAAAAAAATTGATAATTAGGCTTATTGAGCATTATAAGTAAATATTTAAAACTAATGATGGGTGCAAAGGACGGTATAAATTGATAACTTAGTTTGAAAAAATGAATTTAAATGAATTTATAAAAGTTAAAATAAATGGGTTATAAATGGATAATTGGGTTATCCAATTCATTTTTTGACTTACCTAGTTATACCCGTCTAATTAAATGGGTATAAATGAGTTAACTCACTTATACCTATTACCCATTTTACCTAACCTAAACCTGCTCAAATTACCCATTTTGATACCTCTAAATAAACCCTTATCGGGAGAGTCAAAATAGATTGTTCCAAAAACTCCTGATTGAGAGTACCCAAAAATCCCTAAATACCCAATGCCTTGAGAACCCAAAATCTAGGACTGATAATCACTTGTGACCTATTTTCCATCAAAATTCATTATTTCCATGATCATAATAAATCATCAAACTAGATGGTAAATCTTTCGAATGGGATAAAAAAAGTTGTGGAAGAAGAGGTAAATCTAGATGGTAAATCTTTAGTCAAGAAATGCCCGAGTAATTGTTGGGGATATATACTCAAACTATGTACACTCAATTTTATAATCGGGTTAGTAATTGAAATTCTTTTTGTAGACATTCTTACAAAATGTTAGTTGCACAAAAATTTCTTTTCTGTGCAATTATTCTTTATGTCTTTGCTCCTGTATATTGCTGTAAAAGAGACAAGACACAAGCAGCAAAAATGGCTATACCATTGTCTATGTGCATAATTCAATGGGGCGACCAAAATTCAAAATCATCTTAAGGAATTTTCAAGTCATAAGACTATATGTATATATATATATATCTTTGTTTTTCCTTCTTTACTGAAGAAAATTGACTGCTGGTTCTCAGGCCATATTGGGTGGATTTAATAGTCGATTTATCATCACCATTAGCCTATTAGTATTTTATCTTTTGCCTTTGGGCCTTATTTGTTTGCCAAGCACAATTGACCTTAATTCTCCTAACGGCCCAACTCAAACGAAAAAGCAAGTGGTACTTTGGAGTGCTCCCCTATGTTCTACAATTTTATTTGTGTATGTTGTTGTCCATCTCTATTTTTTGTGTGCTCATCCCATTACTACACAAAGAAAAAAGAACCTTTTTTTGGTTTAACATGATTTCTAGCAACAAATAACTGATGAGATTTTTTCTTTTTTTTTTTACAGCCAAAGAAAATAATTATGATAAGAGTTCTTAGCATAGTCAAATGTGCAACACATAAAGCAACGATTAATGTGAAATGCATTCTCTCAATCATTTGCAATGTCAAGGGATTAAAGGACACTACATGGGGTAGAAAATGAACAAGGAAATATTAATGGATTAAAGTATTATGAAAGGGAGTTGAACGCTTGTCTTGACAGACTAGGGATCGACCCTAATTATGACTTGCATTTTCTGCCTTTTTTTTCCAGAAGAACCATCGCTTTTGATGTGCTTTCCTTTTCAATGGGTAGTAAACGCTACCCATTCCTTCGCGCTCGATGCAGTAGCACCATTTTTGCTGATTACCACACTTGTAGCAGAATTCGGTTCCACATCTACACAAGAAATTATTTCCTCAATGTGCGCAGAAAAAAAAATGGAATTACGTTTGCAACAAAAAAAAAAAAAAATTTACACGCATATAAAAGATTTTTTATTAAACCATGGTAATATAAGTGGTGAAGAAAATCAAATGTTGAAAACCCATAATGGCTTCGACATAGACGATTAACTTTGGCAAATCTTATGCTGAGAATCAGTAATAATAGGTTCAAAGAAATTAACGGAACCATCTTCAAAAAAATAAATAAATTACAAAGATGTAGGAAATAATGAAGTCGTTAAATTTCACGAATAAGAAGCAACTGAAGAAAAAAGTTAGAAATTCAAACCTGCATTTTATATGATCGCATCCGCTTTTGCGCTCAACAAAATACTTGCATTGGGGGCATTTTTTTCCAGCCTTTCTGGTTTGCAAGATCAGTAAATAGTTTATCATTTTTGCGACCAATTTTTCTGCTTGAAATAATGCTTAATAATCCCATGATGTCGTTAGTTCCAGCGGAAGTGGTTTCAATTGTTATGGAATAGAGACGTTATTTTAATGAGGTAGGTAAAGTTTTGAAAAAGCAGAACAGACAGACAAAAAAGGAAGTTTTTTACTCAATTTCTACAGCCTATCTGTCAAATAAACTTAAATACAGCAATTGTCAGCCACTAATTGAGGCAATGTCATTTTCTGATGGGAAGTCCTATCATATCATATCACACAATATTTTATCTTTTATTATGTATGATTATTAAAATTATGAGTGGCTGTTCACCTATAATTTTGCTCTGTTGTTTAGGTAAGTTTTACTCGGACTCGTTTTACATTGGTCACATCAATAACTCTTTATTTATGTAATTTTCACAATTTAACAGCCAGTTGATTCTCCATTGTAATAATCAATCAATCAGCTCATTGGTTTAGAAGAATAGATTTAATTTTATGTCTTTAACATGTGATCTAAATAGCACCTTGGGCAACGCGGAATCATTATTCAATTTCTATTTCTTTATGCTTACACTACTTTTAATTTGTTATGAATTTTTATCATAAACGACCTTTTCATTTGCTTTCAATTTTTTCATTGGACACCTGTTAGACAGGCCTTTTTATTTTCTTTGTAGAATTCGTCTCAAAAGCTACTACTTAATTTATTGTCCTTTTTCCCCCTCAAAAATCAATCTCCAAATTTCTTTTCTTTTTTTTGTAATATCAAACATCAATCTCCAACTTTCTTTTCAAATTTTTTCCCTGAAAAGTCAATCTTCAAGTTTCCTGCTATAATCATGCTTTGTAACGTTTCGGTAATTTAGAAATCATCTCTCCTACAGTTAAGGTTATCTATATGAAGTTTCTCTTGCTTCACGGCTTATAAACTTCTGCTGCTATCTCAACTTTCCTAGTATACGCAGAAAACATGTATAGATTAGTATCGGGAGAATGCTATTTTTCCTTAACAAATAAGCATTTCTCTTTACTGGTGCAAAAAAAAAAAATAAAATTTGAAACCATATATTCTCAGAAAAAAAAGAAAAGAAATTTACCGTGTCTTAATTGAAAAAAGAAAATTAACATAAAAAAAATCTTACTATGTCTATGACTTTACTTACCGCTCATCTAAGAAAATTTTGGTGCACTGAAAGAAAAAGGAAATAATTTGGAGCTCTGAAGTTTAAGGTTTTCCTTGTGATCTTCTATTATAATCAATCAACCGTAGCTCATATAGAATCTCCTTGATTTTTCACTCTGAAGTTCCTAACTTTTTATTCTTTTGGGTGAATTATACTTCTCCTCCCAACCAACCACCCTCCCAAGATGGGCACCAAACCCTATTATTTCTGTCTGTCTTTGCACCATTCAATTTTGTTTATCAACATTTAATACCTTTTTATCGACTTCTAAGAATCGTTGGACAAATATGCCCCTATTGTCATACTCTTTCTTTGAGTTGTGTGTCTGCGCGCGCACTTTTGCCTCTTCCGTTCTTTTCTCATTTTTTCTTCCTTTTTTCCTTTTGGCTTCTTGATTTTTTTCCATGCAACTAAATTCTGACTTTTTTTTTTTTTTTTGCATTTTTAGAATGAACTTGTTATTTGTATAATCGCATCTTGTCATTTTTTTATGCAGTCTTTGGATTTGTTATTTTGTCACTATGAATGACTGATTAATCATGAACTATAGCATGTCAAGCTATAGTTGAAGTACTTACAAGAGAATGTAATAGTCGCAAATTTATGGTAATTGAATATTTGAATGGGTATGCCTTCGAAGTATGAGCAATATAAAACTAAATATAAATAGTTGAATAATTAATCAAACTTTTTTTTTGTAGCACAATAAGTAGTCAATCATCACCTTAGCAAATCAACTAACCTTGTTATTCTTGTTTACATAATGGTATGACTTCTTTATGTGGGCATTGAAATGATTATTATACTTTTGTTATCGAAATATGTTGCATTTATGAAAAAAAAAAGGGAAAACAAAAGGAAAAGCAAAAAAAAAAAAACCAATTGAAGGGGCACTTTTGTCCCTTAAAATTTGAAAGGGGATAAAGTGATGATAAATGAACTTGAGAGGAGGAAAGTGACACAAGGGTGTAAATTACGAGGTGAAGTGTAATTTACCATTTTTCCCCTTGCCCATCTGTTTCAAATTCTGTGATTTTTTTTTTTTGAAAAGCAAATTCTGTGATTTTTTTTTTTTGAAAAGCAAATTCTGTGATTTACACTAGTTTTCTCCAAATCCACGTCATTGGAGCTTGAGAAGAATACATCCACCTGACTCATATTCCTTCTTTTTTTTTTCTTTTTTTTTCTCTTCCCTTCATTTGCTTTACTTTTCTAAAACTCTCTATTGATCCTGCAAATCTCTTGCACATTTTTATGTCTTATTCCGTACATTTTAAAATTTCTGTACATTGTAAAAGGACATTTTCCATAACTATTTCAGAGCCAAAAATTTGTTTATTAAGATGTAACAGATGTTTACCTTAAGAAGCATCATAAAAAACATATCTGTCATTTGTATTTACGTCATCGGTCAAGCACTAACACAAGAATTAGAAGTTGTATTTCTAGCCAAAAGATTTAGTAATTTACTATAAAACAAACACAATAATAATAATTATTATTATTATTGAGAGACCATTAAAATTCGGAAGAACACCTAATTCCAGCCTGAACGGGAAAGCCCATTTCACGATTCTATAAACTCTGAAAGAACTTCATGGGATCAGACAAAATACAGTTGATATCTAGAATTTTTTATTTCCTCCTGCATTTTTAGATTCATCTTTTAGAAAATTTAAGTTTGATTCATTCTTGAAATACCTCTTATGCATGGAAACAAATATTTGTTATGGATCGAACTAAATGAATTGAAAGATATCTGAGGTAGGGGAGGGGAAGGAGAGGAAAGGAATTGAGAATGAGATCAGAAATAAGAGAGAGAGAATAGAGAGGGAAAGAAAAGGATTGAATTGTTTAGGAAAGAAATTTAGAACAACGTATCACATGATCTGCCTACAAATGCAGATGAATTACTTATACAAATCTTAGCTTTGAGCTCAAGAAACAACCTACTAGTAACTAACTACTTTTCCCGCCAAATAACTACTCTTCATTATGTTACATCAATTGCTAAGCCACGTGACTCTCTTCATGCTATCACATTTCTGATGCTACTCCCTTGCTGACTCATCCCAGTCATTTGTGAATGACAATTTGGACTGATTCCAGGCCATAACAATACCTCCCCCTAAAAACAATCCTAGTCTCTAGGATTGATTGATTTGGAAAGAGAAATTGAGCATGAATGAACGTCCAATCCTCCCAAGTGGCTTCCTCAGGTTCCATGTTTTCCCACTGCACCAACACTTGCTCAACTCCATGACCCTTCCTATAGATTGTCCTTCTATCCAACACTGTTGAGGGGGTGCCCTCAAACTCACTATCTGCATTCAAGGTAGGCAAGGTAGTGCTGACTGGAGCCTCCTTTGGTGACTTCTTGAGCAATGAAACATGAAAAACAGGATGTATGGTGGATCCTGCAGGTAGCTTCAGCCTGTATGCTACAGTCCCCACCTTTTGTTCCACCTGATAGGGCCCGTAGTACTTAGCAGTCAGTTTCAAATTCCTCCTTACGGCTACTGAGGTTTGTCTGTAAGGTTGGAGCTTCAAATAAGCCCAGTCTCCCACTATAAACTCCCTGTCACTCCTCCCTTTATCAGCCATTTGCTTCATTCTGTTCTGAGTCTTAAACAGGTTCTCCTTGAGCAAGGAATTCCAGCCTACTCTTTCTTGTGCCCAATCCTCCACAGCAGCTACTATTGTTTTATCGGGCCTCAGGTTCAGTTGTATAGGTTTGTAACCATATAAGGCCTGGAAAGGGGATATTTGTAGACTGCTATGGTGGTTAGTGTTATACCACCATTCTGCTGCAGGAAGCCATTTCCTCCACTTCCCTGGTTGATACATACACACACTCCTCAGGTAGCTTTCTACACATCTATTAACCCTCTCAGTCTGTCCATCAGACTGAGGGTGATATGCAGAAGAGAGATTTAGCTCTGTGCCAAGCATCTTGAAGAGTTCCTGCCAGAACAAGCTAGTAAAGACCTTATCCCTGTCAGAGACAATGTGTGTTGGTAGGCCATGTAACCTGAAAATCTGATCAAAGAATGTCTCTGCTACATTTTTAGCAGTGTAATGAGAAGTCATAGGGATGAAATGAGCATATTTAGTAAATCTGTCTACCACCACATAGATGACATTACAACCAAAAGATTTAGGCAAACCTTCTATGAAATCCATAGAAATTTGTTACCAAGCTTGCTCAGGAATGGCCAATGGCTGCAACAGTCCTGGATAAGCGCAATTCTCATTTTTACTTCTCTTGCAGACATCACAATTCTGTACATACTGTTCGACCTCCTTTTTCATTCCAGGCCAGTATAGGTAGCTCTTGATCCTCTGATAAGTACCATGATTCCCAGAGTGACCTCCAAGACAAGAATCATGAAAACAGGAAATCAATTTTTGCCTTAGTTCAGCATCTGCTCCTACCCAAATCCTTCCTTTAAATCTCAAAATCCCTTGGTTATAAGAGTAGTCAGGTAGTGCTTCAGCTCCCATGGCCAACCTCAGTAGAACCTCCTTTGCCATGTCATCACCATTGTAGCTCTCAGCTACCATTGACAACCATTGAGGCTTGATGGTAGTGATGACATGTACAAATGTTTCTGCTGACTCCTCCTGCTCTCCCCTCCTTGATAATGCATCAGCAACAACATTGTCCTTACCCCTCTTATACTGGATCTCATAATCCATCCCCAAAAGTTTAACCAGCCACTTCTGTTGAAGGGGAGTGTTTATTTTCTGATCCAGCAAGTATTTGAGGCTCTCATGGTCAGTCTTTATAATAAAGTGGTTCCCCATCAAGTAATGTTTCCATTTTTAAACTGCTGTGATGAGTGATAGGAGTTCTTTTTCATAGGTGGATCTGGTCTGGTTCTTCTGGCCTAACACTTGACTGTAGTAAGCTATAGGTCTCCCTTGTTGCATCAGAACAGCCCCAATAGCTAACTGACTAGCATCAGTTTCCAATAGGAATGGTTTTGAGAAGTCAGGTAATGCTAATATTGAAGATTTACTCATGGCCTCCTTCAACTGTTGAAATGCAGATTCTGCACCAGCACTCCAAGCAAATTGATCTTTCTTCAGTAACTCAGTGAGGGGCTTAGCAATTTCTCCATACCCCTTAATAAACCTCCTGTAATACCCTGTTAGGCCCAAAAATCCTCTGAGGGCCTTCAAACAAGTAGGAGTTGGCCAGGACAGCATAGCCTCCACCTTGGATGGGTCAGTATTCACACCTTCACTAGTAATAACATGTCCCAGATACTCCACTTGGTTTTGACCAAAAGAACATTTAGACATCTTTGCATACAGGGAGTGCTTTCTCAAGGTTCCTAATACTAAGGATAAGTGGTGTAAGTGAGTTTTATAATCTGGACTATAGATCAGAATGTCATCAAAGAACACAAGGATAAATTTTCTGATGTAAGGTTCAAAAACTGAGTTCACTAGTGCTTGAAAGGTGGCGGGGGCATTTGTCAGGCCAAATGGCATTACAAGGAATTCATAAAGTCCAGAATGAGTTCTAAAAGCAGTTTTATGGATGTCCTCAGGTCTCATTCTGATTTGGTGATAGCCTGATCTCAGATCAATTTTAGAGAATACCCTGGCTCCATGTAACTCATCCAGTAAGTCATCTATAATAGGGATTGGAAATTTATCTTTGATGGTAAGGTTGTTCAGTTGTCTATAATCAATACAAAGCCTCCAGCTCCCATCTTTCTTTTTAACTAAGAGAGCAGGTGATGCAAAGGGGCTGTGGCTAATTTGTATAAGACCAGAGGTTAACATGTCCTTCACTTGCTTGTCAATTTCATTTTTCTGTACATGGGGGTACCTATATGGGGGAATTTTGAAAAGTTTGGCATCTGGTTTAAGGGGGATTTGGTGATCATGGCATCTGTTTGGGGGAAGAGTTTTAGGTTCTGCAAAGACATCATCATACTTGGCCAACAACTGAGTAAGAGAATCTGGTTCAGAAATTACCTGTGAGTTGTGAACCTTCACCATACAAGATTGCTGCAGAGCCTTCCTGATCTTATGTCTGACATATTTATGAGCTGTTGAGCCTTGCTGTATTCTAATGTTTGCATTGTTGGAGTCTCCTTTTAACACCACTTGCTCTCCTCCCTTTTCAAAAGACAGGTTTAGTCTCTTGAAATCAAAGGTAATGGGGCTGTAGGATTTCATCCAATCAACCCCAAGGATCATATCATAAGGTTCCAGGTCCATGACAAATACATCATGTGTAAATCTGTGGCCCTGCATGTCCCACTGCATTCCTGGAATCCACTGGTCACAGTGCAACTCTTTGCCATCAGCAATCTTGACCTTAAAAGGCCTATGCTTCTGCACAGTTTCTGGATACAACTGAGCCACTGATCTCCTGATAAAACAATTGGTACTTCCTCCATCCAGTAGGATTGTCAGCTGACGACTCTTGTACCGCCCCTGCATTTTGATGACACTTGAAGATAATTCCCCTGTCATTGCATGCAGGGTCAACATCACATCATGCTCCTGTTGGTTCCCCATGTACTCAATAACTTCCTCTTCTTCTGTTGTTTGTTCTGCCTCACCTTTTTCCTCATCTTCTACTAACATCATGTGGATCCCCTTGCTCTTACAATTGTGTCTGGGAGTAAATTTGTCTCCACACCTAAAGCATAGGTTGTGCTCCTTCCTGTATTGGAATTCAGTAGGAGAGATCTTCCTAAAAACTTGCTGTGAATTGGACTTCTTGCTGTAGTCTGTTGGCAAAGTACTAGCCTGCCTTGCTCCTGGATCCTGGACTCCCTGCGTTCCCTTGGTAGAACCATATGAGCCTGAGTGTAATGTACTCTTGAGTGTGGTCCTGCTGAACTTGTGAACAAGCTCCAAATGGTGCTCCTGCCATCTGGCCATCTCAAAGGCAGCTTGTAGAGTGTCTGGCCTATGCATCTTCACAGCAGACTTAATTTCCCCCCTCAATCCACTTAGGAAGCTAGCAATGTAGTAAGATTCAGTTAGTTCTGGCACCTGGATCATTACAATGGACCTCAACTCTTCAAACTTCTCCTGATAAGCCAAAACAGTGGATGATTGGCTGAGCTTACTGAACTCCTCCACCGCATTTGCTTCCCCTACAGTGCTGAACCTCCTACATACTTCCAAACTGAAATCCTTCCAATGAACTACTCTTCTATCTTTTTTGAAATTCTGATACCAGAAATCTGCCTTGCCTTCTAAGTGTAGTTCCACCAAGTCAATCTACTGTTCTTCAGGAGTGCGAAACAGTTGGAAGAACTTTTCACACTTCCTGATCCATTCCTTGGGACTATGGCCGTCAAATCTGGGGAAGTCCAGCCTGGGAACCCCCATGGGCCAATGCTGACCCTCTCTGCCTGATGAACTGCCAAATTCACCATGCCTGACATTTTGAACTCCAGTAGCTCGATGATTAGGAGTTCGATCTGCAGAACCAGTAGGATTTCCCAAGATTCCCTTGTCGCCTTGCAAACTCCTCAAAATTGAGCTAATCTGATTACTCACAAAGTTTTTCAGTTCTGTATTATTGGCCTCCATTAATGCTCGCATCTCCCTTTGATTTGTCTCCAGCCTTTCTTCCATAACTTGCTTGTATGCAACCATGGAGTCAATGACTGCTTGGATTCTGGCATCTTGTTTCCTGAGTTGCTCCTCAAAGCCTTTCATTCGAGTACCTTCAGCCATGCTTGACAGTGAATTGAAGCTTGCAATCCAAGGATCGCAAGCTCTGATACCACTGTTATGGATCGAACTAAATGAATTGAAAGATATCTGAGGTAGGGGAGGGGAAGGAGAGGAAAGGAATTGAGAATGAGATCAAAAATAAGGGAGAGAGAATAGAGAGGGAAAGAAAAGGATTGAATTGTTTAGGAAAGAAATTTAGAACAACGTATCACATGATCTGCCTGCAAATGCAAATGAATTACTTATACAAATCTTAGCTTTGAGCTCAAGAAACAGCCTACTAGTAACTAACTACTTTTCCCGCCAAATAACTACTCTTCATTCTGTTACATCAATTGCTAAGCCACGTGACTCTCTTCATGCTATCACATTTCTGTTGCTACTCCCTTGTTGACTCATCCCAGTCATTTGTGCATGACAATTTGGACTGATTCCAGGCCATAACAATATTCAAAGCTTCGTAAGATTTCTTGTCCTTGAAATCCATTGATCAAGTTAAGGATATCACTAAGGATTGCCAAACTCTGTTTTCGGCACTTTTTTCGCAATAAATTTATATTTCCTCTTGTATAATTTGAGGGCATTTTTTTGAACATTATTGATGATATATAGTTGAAGATTTCTATTGACCTATTAGTTCATTCTTGCTTTAAAGAAGGGGTTGATTACACGAATATATCCGGCAGCTAGACAGCTGTTATGGCCTGGAATCAGTCCAAATTGTCATGCACAAATGACTGGGATGAGTCAGCAAGGGAGTAGCACCAGAAATGTGATAGCATGAAGAGAGTCACGTGGCTTAGCAATTGACATAACAGAATGAAGAATAGTTATTTGGCGGGAAAAGTAGCTAGTTACTAGCAGGCTGTTTTCTTGAGCTCAAAGCTAAGATTTGTATAAGTAATTCATCTGCATTTGCAGGCAGGGAATGTAATACGTTGTTCCAAGTTTCTTTCCTAATCAATTCAATCCTTTCCTCTCCCTCTCTATTCCCTCTTCCTTATTTCTGATCTCATTCTCAATTCCTTCCCTCTCCTTCCCCTCCCTACCTCAGATATCTTTCAATTCATTTAGTTCGATCCATAACAGTGGTATCAGAGCTTGCGATCCTTGGATTGCGAGCTTCAATTCACTGACAAACATGGCTGAAGGTACTCGAATGAAAAGCTTTGAGGAGCAACTCAGGAAGCAAGATGTCAGAATCCAAGCAGTCCTTGACTCCATGGTTGCAGACAAGCAAGTCATGGAAGAAAGACTGGAGACAAATCAAAGGGAGATGCGAGCATTAATGGAGGCCAATAATACAGAACTGAAAAACTTTGTGAGTAATCAAATTAGCTCAATTTTGAGGAGTTTGCAAGGCGACAAGGGAATCTTGGGAAATCCTACTGGTTCTGCAGATCGAACTCCTAATCATCGAGCTACTGGAATTCAAAATGTCAGGCATGGTGAATTTGGCAGTTCATCTGGCAGAGAAGGTCAGCATTGGCCCATGGGGGTTCCCAGGCTGGACTTCCCCAGATTTGATGGCCATAGTCCCAAGGAATGGATCAGGAAGTGTGAAAAGTTCTTCCAACTGTTTCGCACTCCTGAAGAACAGCAGATTGACTTGGTGGAACTACACTTAGAGGGCAAGGCAGATCTCTGGCATCAAAATTTCAAAAGAGATCGAGGAATAGTTCATTGGAAGGATTTCAATTTGGAAGTATGTAGGAGGTTCAGCACTGTAGGGGAAGCAGATGCGGTGAAGGAGTTCAGCAAGCTCAGCCAATCATCCACTGTTTTGGCTTATCAGGAGAAGTTTGAAGAGTTGAGGTCCATTGTAATGATCCAGGTGCCAGAACTAACTGAATCTTACTACATTGCTAGTTTCCTAAGTGGATTGAGGGGGGAAATTAAGTCTGCTGTGAAGATGCATAGGCCAGACACTCTACAAGTTGCCTTTGAGATGGCCAGATGGCAGGAGCACCATTTGGAGCTTGTTCACAAGTTCAGCAGGACCACACTCAAGAGTACATTACACTCAGGCTCCTATGGTCTTACCAGGGGAACGCAGGGAGTACAGGATCCAGGAGCAAGGCAGGCTAGTACTTCGCCAACAGACTACAGCAAGAAGTCCAATTCACAGCAAGTTTTCAGGAAGATTTCTCCTACTGAATTCCAATACAGGAAGGAGCACAACCTATGCTTTAGGTGTGGAGACAAATTTACTCCCGGACACACTTGTAAGAGCAAGGGGATCCACATGATGTTAATAGAAGATGAGGAAAAAGGTGAGGCAGAACAAACAATAGAAGAAGAGGAAGTTATTGAGTACATGGGGAACCAGCAGGAGCAGGATGTGATGTTGACCCTGCATGCAATGACAGGGGAATTATCTTCAAGTGTCATCAAAATGCAGGGGCAGTACAAGAATCGTCAGCTGACAATCCTACTGGATGGAGGAAGTACCAATTGTTTTATCAGGAGATCAGTGGCTCAGTTGTACCCAGAAACTGTGCAGAAGCATAGACCTTTTAAGGTCAAGATTGCTGATGGCAAAGAGTTGCACTGTGACCAGTGGATTCCAGGAATGCAGTGGGACATGCAGGGCCACAGATTTACACATGATGTATTTGTCATGGACCTGGAACCTTATGATATGATCCTTGGGGTGGATTGGATGAAATCCTACAGCCCCATTACCTTTGATTTCAAGAGACTAAACCTGACTTTTGAGAAGGGAGGAGAGCAAGTGGTGTTAAAAGAAGACTCCAGCAATGCAAACGTTAGAATACAGCAAGGCTCAACAGCTCATAAATATGTCAGACATAAGATCAGGAAGGCTCTGCAGCAGTCTTGTATGGTGAAGGTTCACAACTCACAGGTAATTTCTGAACCAGATTCTCTTACTCAATTGTTGGCCAAGTATGATGATGTCTTTGCAGAACCTATAACTCTTCCCCCAAACAGATGCCATGATCACCAAATCCCTCTTAAACCAGATGTCAAACCTTTCAAAATTCCCCCATATAGGTACCCCCATGTACAGAAAAATGAAATTGACAAGCAAGTAAAGGACATGTTAACCTCTGGTCTTATACAAATTAGCCACAGCCCCTTTGCATCACCTGCTCTCTTAGTTAAAAAGAAAGATGGGAGCTGGAGGCTTTGTATTGATTATAGACAACTGAACAATCTTACCATCAAAGATAAATTTCCAATCCCTATTATAGATGACTTACTGGATGAGTTACATGGAGCCAGGGTCTTCTCTAAAATTGATCTGAGATCAGGCTATCACCAAATCAGAATGAGACCTGAGGACATCCATAAAACTGCTTTTAGAACTCATTCTGGACTTTATGAATTCCTTGTAATGCCATTTGGCCTGACAAATGGCCCCGCCACCTTTCAAGCACTAATGAACTCAGTTTTTGAACCTTACATCAGAAAATTTGTCCTTGTGTTCTTTGATGACATTCTGATCTATAGTCCAGATTATAAAACCCACTTACACCACCTATCCTTAGTATTAGGAACCCTGAGACAACACTCCTTGTATGCAAAGATGTCTAAATGTTCTTTTGGTCAAAACCAAGTGGAGTATCTGGGACATGTTATTACTAGTGAGGGTGTGAATACTGACCCATCCAAGGTGGAGGCTATGCTGTCCTGGCCAACTCCTACTTGTTTGAAGGCCCTCAGAGGATTTTTGGGCCTAACAGGGTATTACAGGAGGTTCGTTAGGGGGTATGGAGAAATTGCTAAGCCCCTCACTGAGTTACTGAAGAAGGATCAATTTGCTTGGAGTGCTGTTACAGAATCTGCATTTCAACAGTTGAAGGAGGTCATGAGTAAATCTCCAGTATTAGCATTACCTGACTTCTCAAAACCATTCCAATTGGAAACTGATGCTAGTCAGTTAGCTATTGGGGCTGTTCTGATGCAACAAGGGAGACCTATAGCTTACTATAGTCAAGTGTTGGGCCAGAAGAACCAGACCAGATCCACCTATGAAAAAGAACTCCTATCACTCATCACAGCAGTTCAAAAATGGAAACATTACTTGATGGGGAACCACTTTATTATAAAGACTGACCATGAGAGCCTCAAATACTTGCTGGATCAGAAAATAAACACTCCCCTTCAACAAAAGTGGCTGGTTAAACTCTTGGGGATGGATTATGAGATCCAATATAAGAGGGGTAAGGACAATGTGATTGCTGATGCATTATCAAGGAGGGGAGAGCAGGAGGAGTCAGCAGAAACGTTTGTACATGCCATCACTACCATCAAGCCTCAATGGCTGTCAATGGTAGCTAAGAGCTACAATGGTGATGACATGGCCAAGGAGGTTCTACTGAGGTTGGCCATGGGAGCTGAAGCACTACCTGACTACTCTTATAACCAAGGGATCTTGAGATTTAAAGGAAGGATTTGGGTGGGAGCAGATGCTGGACTAAGGCAAAAATTGATTTCCTGTTTTCATGATTCTTGTCTTGGAGGTCACTCTGGGAATCATGGTACTTATCAGAGGATCAAAAGCTACCTATACTGGCCTGGAATGAAAAAGGAGGTTGAACAGTATGTACAGAATTGTGATGTCTGCAAGAGAAGTAAAAATGAGAATTGCGCTTATCCAGGACTGTTGCAGCCATTGGCCATTCCTGAGCAAGCTTGGCAACAAATTTCCATGGATTTCATAGAAGGTTTGCCTAAATCTTTTGGTTGTAATGTCATCTATGTGGTGGTAGACAGATTTACTAAATATGCTCATTTTATCCCTATGACTTCTCATTACACTGCTAAAAGTGTAGCAGAGACATTCTTTGATCAGATCTTCAGGTTACATGGCCTACCAACACACATTGTCTCTGATAGGGATAAAGCCTTTACTAGTTTGTTCTGGCAGGAACTCTTCAAAATGCTTGGCACCGAGCTAAATCTCTCTTCTGCATATCACCCTCAGTCTGATGGCCAGACTGAGAGGGTTAATAGATGTGTAGAAAACTACCTGAGGAGTGTGTGTATGTATCAACCAGGGAAGTGGAGGAAATGGCTTCCTGCAGCAGAATGGTGGTATAACACTAACCACCATAGCAGTCTACAAATGTCCCCTTTCCAGGCCTTATATGGTTACAAACCTATACAACTGAACCTGAGGCCTGATAAAACAATAGTAGCTGCTGTGGAGGATTGGGCACAGGAAAGAGTAGGCTGGAATTCCTTGCTCAAAGAGAACTTGTTTAAAGCTCAGAACAGAATGAAGCAAATGGCTGATAAAGGGAGGAGTGACAGGGAGTTTATAGTGGGAGACTGGGCTTATTTGAAGCTCCAACCTTACAGACAAACCTCAGTAGCCGTAAGGAGGAATTTGAAACTGACTGCTAAGTACTACGGGCCCTATCAGGTGGAACAAAAGGTGGGGACTGTAGCATACAAGCTGAAGCTATCTGCAGGATCCACCATACACCCTGTTTTTCATGTTTCATTGCTCAAGAAGTCACCAAAGGAGGCTCCAGTCAACACTACCTTGCCTACCTTGAACGCAGATAGTGAATTTGAGGTCACCCCCTCAGTAGTATTGGATAGAAGGACTATCTATAGGAAGGGTCAAGAAGTTGAGCAAGTATTGGTGCAGTGGGAAAACATGGAACCTGAGGAAGCCACTTGGGAGGATTGGACGTTCATTCATGCTCAAATTCCTTCTTTCCAAATCAATCAATCCTAGAAACTAGGATTGTTTTAGGGGGAGGTATTGTTATGGCCTGGAATCAGTCCAAATTGTCATGCACAAATGACTGGGATGAGTCAGCAAGGGAGTAGCACCAGAAATGTGATAGCATGAAGAGAGTCACGTGGCTTAGCAATTGACATAACAGAATGAAGAATAGTTATTTGGCGGGAAAAGTAGTTAGTTACTAGCAGGCTGTTTTCTTGAGCTCAAAGCTAAGATTTGTATAAGTAATTCATCTGCATTTGCAGGCAGGGTATGTAATACGTTGTTCCAAGTTTCTTTCCTAATCAATTCAATCCTTTCCTCTCCCTCTCTATTCCCTCTTCCTTATTTCTGATCTCATTCTCAATTCCTTCCCTCTCCTTCCCCTCCCTACCTCAGATATCTTTCAATTCATTTAGTTCGATCCATAACAGACAGCTTTGTTGTATCTGAAATTATCAGGCATCTGAAATTCGGTCGCGCTAAGTGTCACCTTCATGTTAAAGAAGCTTTGCTATATACGAGATTAAATAAGGTTGTATCTAGAGGGAAAGAAATGAAAAATCTTATTCTAAGCAACATAAGACTTGTACGATAAACACAAATTAAATGATAGCCCATCTCCTTAATTTTAGAATTTCTGTATTTATATCTATCATAACAAATTACAAAATTATATGACACAAACTAAAAAATTATGGAAGCAACCTTGTCACTATTGATAGAATGAATATCAGGTTTGAATGCATAACAGCTGATCTTAATTTAAGTTTGAAAATCAAGTTTTATACACATGACATCTATCCAAATTTGATAGTGCATACACTGTCAATATATTAAAATTAATCTTTATTTAAATGCATAACATGTTGATTCTTATTTGTTAATCTAATACATAAAAAGTTAATATTCTACCAAAAAATATATGTTATATACCATGTTAAAATGGAAGCAGCGAAGTAACAAGTAATCAATAATCACATCACTTTGTGCACATTCTATTACAAAATATCATGTATATATATATATATATTCCAAACTTTTTTAGTCACAAAATGTCCAATCAATTGTAGAATGCTTATGCTCTATTTGGATTAGCTGTTTTTGAAGGTGTTTTTGAAAAATTTTACTGTAGCAGTGTATATGAAAAATTTTTACTATAAAATTTTTTTAAAACATTTGATATATTATATGGATGAGATATTTTTTTAAGTTATTGTGTATTATTGTAGCATTGTATTTGAAAAAATGGCTAATCCAAACGGATTATAGTTTCCACACTACTTCAAAAGAAAATGCATTCAGTCTTTTAAAAGAGATTGGAACTAAAAAGCAATATAGAACACAAACGAAACATTAGTTGCACGAAAGTGCAATTATTCTTTACTCCTATATTTTTGTAAAAGAGAAAAAACAAAACTAAAAACAGTGGCAAATACCATTGACTATGTATCTCTTTTGCTCAGCAGTAAACATCCAACTCATTCGGGACAAATTTCAAGTCATTAGACAGCTATATATATATATATATATATATATTGATTTCGCTGTTCCTTCCGTAGTCAAGAAAACATTATTGCTGGTTCCGAGGCAAAATTGGGTTACTTTGATAAGTAAAACAGTTGATTGCTTTTCAAAACTTAGCATCACATAATTGACCACAGAAAAGAAACACTACACTGGGGTGTGAAAATGAAAATATATTCGGACGCCATGACATCATCACTCAAGGCTGAGCTTAAGGAATCATATTTATATATTTTCAACTTCAACAATTATTTTAAACTCTCTTGTCTAAACGAGAAAGTCTTCGACATCATATTCTGAAATTGAAGTGACAAACATTTAATAATTAAGCCACAGTAAACCAGTGGACACGAAAAAATTTTGTTTAATATTACTACTAGTGTGGGCTGATCATTCTCAACACATTTTTCTAAAAAAAACGCCACAACTAGTGTTGGTACTATGAAATGCCGAAGTGAAAGGCCGGTGTAGCGTATGAAGCAGCACGCCAATTGGTACTAGCACATGGAGATATGCGTGGATTATATTGATTGAGGCAACAAACGAATCTTGATTGAACAATCAAATGGGGCCGGATGGAACAAGCAACACTTCACCAAACTAGCACGTGGATGATGTCGATGCTAAAAAAAATTGAAGGAATATGAAAACGAATTTTTTTTTTGAGAGATTAATCAACAAGCTCTTGATACCATGTTGAAAGAAATATTTGGGAGAGAAAAGTTTATTGAATCCATAATTTCTACAACAATATAGTGCAAGGTAAGTCCCTAATTGTGATCCTAATATTATGCAAGGTAAGTCCCTATAGACATACATGATGAATCTAGACTAATATTATGCAAGGTAAGTCCCTAATTGTGATCCTAATTGATCCTAATTGATGCTAATTAATACAAGATAATATCCTAATTTGTGATCCTAATTAATGCTAATATTATTTACATTAACAATTTGCTAATTTTTTTAATTGTTTCTTGATTGTCAGTTTGCCCCACCCTCCCCCTCCCCCTGCCAAAATCAAAATCCTGCATTCGTCACCATACACACATGCTCATAGAGGGAGGATATAAGTAACATCCTGTTTAGGAATAGCAACAAGGGGTTTAGGGGATGGGATGGCGGCATCCGTTAAAGTTGGCGGAGAAAAATTCTCCAATCCCCCCACCCCGCCCAGCATTTTTTCCCGTCCTGTTGATTCCCAGTTGGCACTCATCCCATTGCATCCCTAATCCTATTGCTAAATGTTCTAATGTCATCCGAACTAATGTATTTTTCTGCTCCTTCTTTTTTATTACTGGAAAATAATATGCTTCATCGTTTTCTTAAAAGAACTTTTTTTTCTTAATATTCCTCCTCCTCCCAAATAATGCCGAAATTGCCCGTAATTTTTGATGTAATTGATCATAAGAGCAGAGAAAACTTAAGCATCATACTATTTGTTTCAATTTCTTGGCCCGGGGAAGTTGCCTTTCAGTAGAAAAAGAGCAAAGAAACTAAAACTTGAAATTTGGTTTAGAACGTTTTTCGAAATCAATAACTTAGTAGGGGTACCATTTTGATATCTTCAGTAACAAGGGTTTGTTTTGGTTTTTCTGAATTTTGCAAACCAAGAATAAAACCAGAGCAAAATTAGTTAACACTATGGTCAATTTGAGAGTTTAAGGGGAAATATTTAGAAAAAGAAAAGTACATCCTGTATAAAACAAGAGGATCATATTAACTCGCCCAATTTACTGCGAGATGTTTCTTGACATGGTCAGCCATGAAGCTCCATTCTAGAAATTGTCATTTAACCAACTAATTAATTATAGGCAAAGACTCTGCATGTGACGATATGTCGATAATTCACTATGACCTAATACTGGTTATAAACTATAGTGCTGAAATCTTGCATGAAAACATTTTGGAGCATTTCATTGCTAACAATTCACGTCCAACAAACATGTCAAAATTAATTTTTTTTTTTTTGACAAACGTCCAACAAACATGTCAAATGAAACATACATATAGTCATAACGTGTACTAACAAAAGCCACATAGTTTGCCATGCATGATATATATATATATATATCCGCCACTTTATTCTTTCTGAACTTCTCGAAAAGCTGATGACCACTTACGTCAATTTGTAGAAGTATTTCTTTTCTTTATCATTGACCCTAAAAATTATTCTAGTACATGTTGTATACGATTTTATTTCTGGAATTGTAATTAAATAAATAAGTATGTCTCGTATTTTTCTGTTCTAATTCAAACACAATTTTGAAGTATTACTAAAACATAGTTAGGCAAGTAAACACAATAATAAGCATCAAATTAAATGATTTAGGCAACTTCAAATTATATTTTTGCACACATTATAGTGGTGACTTGTTAGTCTACGTGACTTATTCTCACAATTGTTCATATGAATTGGCCAAAATCTTTCCTTTTGACCTTTTCCATTCTAGAAGCCAAGAAAGAGAGTTTCCGCTTCATTGACAATGTCAAAGTCAATACGCACGATAGAAGTCAACCATTCGTCTTCTGTTTTCTTTTATTGCTCAAATTCAATAATTTCAACAATAACAGCTGTGCATGCTTCACACAAGCCGATCGGTTTTCAGTTCTCTTCCCTATATATACCCTTCTTTCTGATACAACTTCTGCCCGCAAGCTTCTCTCCTTTATCAAATCCAAAAATGAAGAGTTTTCCAACCATCATTTTCTCCATTGTAGTTCTTGTAGGAGCCTTTCCACAGCTGATTTCAAGCCAAAACTGCGGCTGTGCACCAGACTTGTGCTGCAGCAAATTCGGCTATTGCGGTACCGGCAACGACTACTGTGGCTCTGGCTGTCAATCCGGCCCTTGCACCGCAGCTCCGAGCAGTGGTAATAGTGGCGTTTCAGTTGCTGATATTGTGACGGACGCTTTCTTTAATGGGATTGCTGATCAAGCTGCTTCAAGCTGTGCTGGAAAAGGGTTCTATACTCGATCAGCTTTTCTTGAAGCTCTGAACTCGTATCCCCAGTTTGGAACCGTTGGCTCTGTTGATGATTCTAAAAGGGAGATTGCTGCTTTCTTTGCTCATGTCACTCATGAGACTGGACGTAAGTTTTGAATAACACTAGCTTGGAAATTAAATTTTGAAGATATTTTCTATTTTTTAGTAGCTCCTGTAAATTTCTAGATAGTATATCTTGGAATCTAAATTATCCTGTGCACTATTATCCAAGAATTTTTTCTTCAAAAAATAAAACTTGAATATGAAAGATTTATTACTGTCAAATAATTTATCATGATGAAGGTTTAATCCTTATAAGGGGATAGAAGGATTATTATCTCCATCTTCTTTTTACTTTTCTTGTAGTGGTAACTTTTATACCTACAGAAGCAAGTTTTTGTGCCTTTACATTCTAAGCTTAAGGTGGTTGTGTATTTTGCTGCATCTAAAAGTAGATCATGTGGCTTTATCTTTTGGATTCCTTTTTTTTTTTTTTTAAGTTAAGATTGGCTCGCTCATGAGTATGACAACTGACAGATACACATTTCCGAACTTCCAATTTACCGAGTAGAATTTAACTATTTCACCTAAATTTGGCCGTAAATTAGTTCAAATTTATTAGCCAAATATATTTTAGACGTCCATGAAACCTTTGTAATTTTTATATCACTGTTAGTCCTTTCTTAATCTTGCTATTGCCAAGTTTTATTTGTCTATCGTATAATCCTATAATGTTAAATCATTCCAAAATTTTACCTCATAAAAAAAGTGTTTATTTTAAGTCTGTCCAATCCAATTTTTACAGAATCGGATAAAGTCTTTTCTCACCAATTGAATTCATCAGTATTCCAGACCTCCTGATTTTCTTTGATTCTAACCCTTTATCAATCATTTCAATTGAGTGACAAAATTTCTTTATATTGCGCAGATTTGTGCTACATAGAAGAGATAGACGGCCCCTCCAAAGATTACTGTGATGAGAGCAACACTCAGTACCCATGTGTGCCAGGCAAGGGATATTACGGCAGGGGTCCAATACAAATATCATGGAACTTTAACTATGGACCAGCAGGTGAAAGCATTGGATTCAATGGACTCAGCCAACCTGAAACTGTGGCCACAGATAATGTTATTTCATTCAAAACTGCCTTGTGGTATTGGATGAACCATTGTCATGATCTTATCACTTCTGGCCAGGGTTTTGGAGCTACAATTCGTGCCATTAATGGTGGGCTTGAATGTGATGGTGCAAATCCAAACACAGTTAGTGCTCGAGTTGAGTATTATACTGAATATTGTAACCAGTTGGGTGTTGATCCCGGTAATAATCTCAGATGCTAGGGTATTTAATCCCAGGAAAAACAAGTTCGTGATTGGGGGGGGGGGGGGGAAAAAGCAATAAATTGTTTAACTTTATTTGTTCTTTACAAGCAAAAGTTATGACTCTTGAAATCAAATAATTGATTATGTTGATCTTGGTTCGACTTAACTTGTTGGAGTGTTTTACCAATAATTATGTTCTTATTTTGATCCGTTGATAATATTTTTCGAGCTTTTGTCTTTGGTGTCTAAATCTCAAGGCATATCTTCATTAAAGTTTCCTCACATCTTTCATTTTGTGTTCATGTTTCGAAACAAAACAAAGGCTTATGCTCTAAAGCACCATGCAGCTGACAAAGAAAACGAAAAATCCCACAGCAAAACCAGTACTCCTAAGACGGAGTTTAATCGCATATTCCACACTTTCACCCATAATCATGCAACCCAATTATACTATCAATAACATTATGACACTTGAATAAACAAAACATGATGACACTTGGATACGACCAATAATACTGATAACCTAATAATAAAGTCTTGTTTGGTTTTCAGCTTCCTATATACAATGCATTTGCTAACTTTTGTGAGAGGGATGCGAAATTTCTCATGAATTTGATGTGAATCATTACACAATATATAAAAGCACATATATGATACAATTATATAAATAATTAGTGAATTTCAAAATCAGTCGTACCATAGGGAAAATTTCTTTTAGTATTGACATCCGAATTGGAGTTCCTCGAAATGGTTCCGATAGAAATAAGAATTTTGAACAGTATTTTTTAGTTGGTGACGGACACATCAAGTTTACAAAGGATAATCCATCGACCTTGTTTGAGGGTTTTGACTTCATTTAGCTGCATGCACCAAAGTTTTCAAACTTACTGTTACCTCTCTTGTTTTAAGGTTTCCTTAACATGTTTGTTTCATGTTATATGTTACTTCCATGCTTACCCTTGCCATATTTTAAAGAATTTGTAACCCTTTTTTGTGTCTCCTTTTCATTCCCTTTTTTCTATTTGAAAAGAGTATGCACAATGCGTGCTAGAAGGTAATGATGGAAGTAGCATACTTTTGAGTACTTTTTCAAAACCCTATTCTACTCACTTTAGCATACATTAAATTGTTAAGTGTATAGGTGAGTATATCTATATATTTGAATCAAAAGGGTTTTACGAATGCCTTTGTTTGAGTTATAGCTAGGAAGTATAACACTTTCACAAATCTCTTGTATATAATTTGTATCGCTTTGTATAGAAAGTGTCAATGGTAAACATAAGGGGTAAAATTCAGCATTTACCTTGGAAATCAATAGCTAATAGACACAAGTGTAATGCAATAATTTGAGGGGAACTATGATGAATTTTTATAAAATTCAAAGGAGATTTGTTAAATTATCCCAATGTCCAAATATACCACATTATTTCCCCAAAGGTTGCTTCCTCGGCTGAAAGATCTATAAGAAGAATAAAAAAAAAACGAAGAAGAAGAACACGTGGCCAGCCCAAAAGATCTCATTCTTATCTTTGGCCCTTAAAGTAAACATGAATCCTTGCTGGTCTCCTCCTAGTTGAGACAACTACTCAACTACTCTGATTGTTCTTGAAATTGCAAAGAGATATCAAAAGGTGAACGAAGGAGAACGATTGCACTTCACACAACTGGCCATACACACCTGTTTTATTCTATCACTAATAGAACTATATCGCTTAGCATTCAGCTTCCACAACTCACCCTTCTTTTTTTTTTTTTGAGCAAATGATAAACTTTTTATTGAAGACCCCATTAAACAGCCTGTATACAAGTGAAAAACTCATCTCACCCTTCAACAACTTTAGTTTCACATATTCGGATTACAAGGGACAACATTAACATTCCAAACTTTCTACAAAGTCTCAGGATAATTGGCATATTTCAACTTTGCTATTGATCTGTCTTTATGGCCAATTAGTGAACTGAACTTCGATACTTTAAAAGCTAATTGAAGATTTTGAAAATGTACTGGAATCATTAAAATATAGGTTGCCTCCCAATATTTGGGTTGCCTCCCAAAAAGTGCATTTTTTTAATGTCTTTGACTAGACATTGTCATGTTTGTTCAGGAAGGATAAAATCTTGTGGCTCGTTTCAGTGTTTCATCTTTTATGTAATCCTGATAGCCCTCGTAAATAGAGTCATCATTGAGCACACGAGCTACGGTCTTCCATGGACGAGTAGATGGCGCCAAACAAGTCAACTATGATCTGAATTCTCCACTCACTCCTCCATCACACCCATTTATCGGTTTAAGATATTTTGCCATCGCCACTCTTAACTTATTCATGTCATGAAATTTAAAATTTTCTGGTATAATAAAATCAATCTCAGTAACAGGAGTTGAAGAATAGGAGTCAAGAGAATATTGATTAAAGAATGAAGAAGATGTCACCGCATTTGGAGATTGTTCACTGGATTCATTCACTTGGGCAAGTTGATATTGGGGTCTCATTTCTTGCATGTCAACTTCCTTTTCAACTGCATCTTTAGATCCGTTTTCTTGAAACCCTTGCAGTTCCATGTCATTTGTCCGGATGATTGCACTCTCATCTTCTTTAAGGTCGATGTTGGTCTGTGAGGGCAATTCTTCACACATCTTAGAAGCTAATTGCGTTATCCTGGATGTCAATAGATGCACTTGATCCGCCATCCCGGATGTCAATAGATGCACTTGATCCGCAAGGTTACTAATGCTCGTTTGTGTCTCCTGATGAAATCGATATGTATTAGTAGCTAGTAATTCAATCATTTCTTTAAGAGACATACCTGACATGGATGATGGTTGTTGAGACTCTTGCTATTGACAACCTATTGGCCTGGTCACATAATTAAAATTGGAATCATCCCACCATCCTTGATCATACCCGTTTGAACAAGGGTCATACAACGTTTGATATTGAGGTGAAAAATCTGCAAAAGTATCGATTGGAGTACTTAGGCAATCTTGAAATGCGGGGTATATGTCGGTTGAATGATTTGAAGCAAAATAACTTTCACAATTTTCAACAGCCAATTGATCATTAGAAAAAACATGAGTCTTATAACCCCTTCTAAAAATAAAATCCAGTTTATCACCAAAATACGGAATGTTAGCAGCCATAAACTATATATAAAAAAATAAGAAAAAAAAAAGAAAGAAAACAAGATGAACTGAAAAAGAAACAAATTAATCAGGCACCAGTCCCCGACAACGGCGCCAAAACTTGACAGGTTGTCGAGCCTGTGCAATAATAAATACCTACTCAAATAAAATATAATTTCTGTAGATAGTGATAAGTAGGGTCGAATCCACAGGGATTGGGGATATTTGTCTCTTTTAAAGTTCAAATTAACAATGGGGGATTTTAGGAAAACTAACAATGAGCTATACTAATCAAATATTACAATTAAATAAAAATTAAATAGCAAACTATAGAAACTCAAATAGTATTGGACAGCTCTAGTCAAGAAGCAACTTCGGAAATGGTTCTTCTAATGGATCATCGATGCAAGAATATTCCACATATAAACTGATAAACAAGTTATAATTGTCAAACAAGCGATGATAATCAATTTCTCCTTAATTATTGATAGCCAAGGTACGACCGTTAGTTATTGCCCTAATTGCAAAATAATCCTAGGTACGACCATAGAATTAAATTTCACAATTGCCTTAAGATTTAGAGAAACCCTATTCTAACCAGACAACACGCTACGAGGGTTGTCTACAAATTAGCCCATATATTTCCCTGACATAACTTTGATTAAGCCAGTTGCCACTAATTTAGAATAATCAAACAATTACGGATTTAATTATTCTAATTGGCTCTAAGTTACTGAATTAATCTAACGTCCGAGCTCAGGATAATGGAATAATACACTAACCATGAGAAAATAAAGCAGGAAATATACGAATACCAGAAAATAATAGGAAAGATCAAATCAGTTAGATCTCACAATTTAGGTCGAATCAAATCCTCCGTTGTTCCTTAACTAAAAAAAAAGGGATTTAGTTCATCCCTGTTGAGGAGAACCCACACACAATTGCAGAGAAAATTATCGCCTCCATTCTCCTCAATTGAGAAAATTTTATTTGATGGAATCCGAACTAAAAGAAAGTTACAAAGTTAAAAAAGAATGTCCTGGACTTCTTCAGTTGCCTCCCTTTTTAATTCTGACAGCCATCCGGCTCAAAGAAAGGAATCAATCTCCTAAGCTAAGTCTACCTCCTTTTTCTCCTAATTGTTTCCTTGTCTTATTAGGCCATACGAAGACTAGAGGAAAGAGCCCCACTTTGACTCCACTTTGCTCTTCATCCGCACCAATCAAGCTAGGAAATCTCCTAGTTGGCATGTTTCCCATTCGTGCTAAACTACCTTTATTAATTCAAATTAAGCAAACGGCTAATGGAATGTCTGCGGCCCCACGTTTGCACTTCCAATTGACAGTTGGTGTTACTCGTCTTTTCCTCATCTTTTGGACATGTTAAGGTCTGATTTGACGTGAGTGTGCCAAACAGCAATTGGAGTGGGAAATTTCCACAGTTTCACCACATTTTCTTCCAACTCCCTATAATAAGCATAAATTCCAAAAGTGAATAGAATCTGACAATTAACCCACATTTGGTAAGGTCATAGGGAAAATTAATTACAAAATAAGTAGCAAAATTATAACCCATCAGAGGGCTTCACTCCAAATTTTAGTAAATCAGCAGTGATTAAAATTGTTCAACTTGACTTGTCTCTCATGGGCTAAAGCTCCTCGTAGTAAGGAAAATTGGGAGTTGTTGTTAGAATGGGGGATAGATCACAGATGTTTGTTAGATTGATCTTGGTTGAATTCTGTCTGTTTTGTTTGTTTTCACTTGCATAGTATTGCATAATAGGTATAGCTCACTACAGATTTTTTGTTGTAGTAAGAGTAGGTTTTGCTCCTTTGAAAAGCTTATGTTCCAATGACAAACGAGAAGACGCTCAAAAAATAAAAAGAAAAAAAAATTCTCTCTAGTATTGTTCAAGGATGGCAGTTTTCTTTGTTTTCTAGAATTTCAGACTTGTATATCGTCAAAATCCAAACAAAAATTAAGGACCATATGTTTTCAATGAACTAGATATTTCAAAATGAATTTTATCCTTGAGTGCACTAATTCTTAGTTGTTTAAACTACAATTGTCCAAATGAGGGAAAATACCAGTTTTCTTCCCCAAACTTTGGGCACAAGACACATTTCGTCCCTCATCTTTCGGGCATGACACATTTGGTGTCTGAATTAACAATTTTTGACCAAATGTCATCCTCAGACGGCAATTTAGCCAACCTTTAACGGAACCGGTCACGTGATTTTCACGTGACCGTTAAGTAAATGTGGCTATCCGAAGCAAAATCAGGTGGAAAATGACGTTGTCTTCACTTTCCCTTTTTCTTTTACTTCAACAACTTCCTCTGCAAATTTTCAAGACTAAGCTCCTACTGCAAATTTCTCCGAGAGTAAACCCCTCTTCCAATTATAAATATATAATTATAATTATATAATACATATAAATATTACTTATACTAATATTTTTTAATATAATAATAATGTATATTAGATATTAAATTTAATCATTATATAACCTTATATTCATAATAATAAATATAAATATAATTATATAATTTATTAATATTATATACACATACATATTATAAGGGATAATTTCAGAAACCTCCCCTAAATTAGCTTATGGAAAAATGGGAAAATGGATAATTTATGGAGAAAAGCCATAAGGAGAAAAGCCATAAAGAGCTGGTGTTTTATTGGAGAACTGGTTTATTTTTATTTTATCCGATAAATAAATTTGTTTATGAAAAAATGGATACTATGTTCTTATAATAGAGGAAAACCATAAAGAGCTGGTATTTTATTGGAAAACGAGTTTATTTTTGTTTTATTCGATAAATAAATTTATTTATGGAAAATGGGTACTCTGTTCTTATAATGGAGGAAAACACAAAAGAGCTAGTCTTTTATGGGAAAGTGACACTTTACAGAAACTGACCGCGATTTGGTTTATGAAATTATCCAAAAAAAAATTAGAATGAATTTGTTTATTTAATTAAATAATTATTATATATATTTATATAATGCATTATATAATTATACTAATATATTATATGAGTATAAAGTATATTATATATTAATTATAATTTTTAGTATATATTAGTATATTTATAATAATAAAAATAATTATAATTATATAATATATTATTACTATAGACACATATATATTAAAATATATGCACATATAATATACATTTATAAATATATATAAATATATATACCCTAATAATATATTTATATATATTTATAAATGTATATTATATGTGCATATATTTTAATATATATGTGTCTATAGTAATAATATATTATATAATTATAATTATTTTTATTATTATAAATATACTAATATATACTAAAAATTATAATTAATATATAATATACTTTATAATCATATAATATATTAGTATAATTAATATTTATATATATTATATAGTTATAATTATATATTTTATAATAATATTAGTATAATTATATAATGTATTATATAAATATATATTATAATTATTTGATTAAATAAACAAATTCATTCTAAATTTTTTTTGGGATAATTTCATAAACCAAATCGCGGTCACTTTCTGTAAAGTATCACTTTCTCATAAAAGACCACCTCTTTATGGCTTTCCTCCATTATAAGAACAGAGTACCCATTTTCCCATAAACAAATTTATTTATCGGATAAAATAAAAATAATCCCGTTTTTCAATAAAACACCAGCTCTTTATGGCTTTCCTCCATTATAAGAATAGAGTACACATTTTTTCATAAACAAATTTATTTATCCGATAAAATAAAAATAAACCCGTTCTCCAATAAAACACCAGCTCTTTATGGCTTTTCTATATAAATTATCCATTTCCCATTTTTCCATAAGCTAATTCAGGGGAGGTTTCTGAAATTATCCCTTATAATATATATGTGTATATAATATTAATAAATTATATAATTATAATTATATTTATTATTATGAATATAATGTTATATAATGATTAAATTTAATATCTAATATACATTATAATTATATAAAATATTAGTATAAGTAATATTTATATGTATTATATAATTATAATTGTATATTTATAATTGGAAGAGGGGGTTTACTCTCGGAGAAATTTGCAGTAGGAGCTTAGTCTTGGAAATTTGCAGAGGAAGTTGTTGAAGTGAAAGAAAAAGGGGAAGTGAAGACGACGTCATTTTCCACCTGATTTTGCTTCGAATAGCCACATTTACTTAACGGTCACGTGATTTTCACGTGACCGGTTCCATTAAAGGTTGGCTAAATTGCCGTATAAGGATGACATCACTACAAGAAATTTGGTCATTAGTGACAATATTTCTCAGTGATGAAAAAAATCGTCACAAAATGGGGTCCTTTAACCACAATACGGCAAGTTGTCACAATCGAGTCAAGGAAGCCAACACATCAGTGACGACCTTGCATTGTTGTCACAATTCTATTCCCGCCAGGAGTCATGAAGAGAGCGGGAACTGCAATAGTGACAACTTTCTAAAAGTCGTCAGTAATAATAGCACCTTTCTTTGACAACTTTGCTATTGTTGTCACTGATAACATTATATAGCTGTTAGTGACAACTAGTTTTATCACTGTTTGATTTTAAATATTTATTGTTTTTTGCAACTATTACTCTTAATTTTTTGTAATCATTATGTGTTCTCTAATGATTTTTAGTTGTTGTATACTTACGAGCCTCCTTATTAGTTTAATTTTCTTGTATATGTAATAACTTCATTAGAATAAAAAATAATTAAAAAATAAAAAATTCATTAGTGTAAATAAACTTGTGACTACTTAACTTAGAATGATTATTAGTTAATTTGATATGAATTTAAATAAGAGTTTTCAAATTGAATCGGTTATCGAAGTGGATAAATCATAAACTCCATAGTTAATTAACTAATACACTTTATGTATTAGTTGAATTGTGCATTTTTTTCTTATTTGAAGATAATGGATTAATAGTGAAGTTTTATAAATAGTAGTTATAATTGATATAAAGTTTTAGCACTTATAAGAACTAGTTAAATTTTATTAAAATGCTTTTCCATTTATATGAATTTAAAAAATTTTGCCACTCATACTAAAATTTTTAATCATACTAAAACTTTAAAATTGTGACACAAAAATAATGAATAAAAATGAAATCTATATTTCAAATACAATTATAAAAGACAAAATTGCACCAATTTTTCTTGTGTAAAAAGGGGGGGAATTATGATGTCCAAATCTAGTTAAAATTCAAGACAAAAACAAAGTGGCGCAATTTTAAAATTCAAGGCAAAAAAAGAGGCGCAAAATTGTCCAAGTCTCTTGTACTACGTAGATGCAAAATAATAACTTTTCTAAGTGTTGAACTCTCTCTCAGACATCTCCCCTCTCCAGTCTTTAAATCGAAACCCGTTTTTTATCCTTCCCGTCAAAGTCTCTCTAATTTCAGCTTCAAAAGCAGCGATGGCACCAAAGGCGGAGAAGAAGCCGGCTGAGAAGAAGCTCGTGGCCGAGAAAGCCCCAGCAGCCGAGAAGGCTCCGGCAGAGAAGAAGCCAAAGGCCAGGAAGAAACTCCCGAAAGAAGGCGGAGCCACTGCCGGCGACAAAAAGAAGAAGAGAGTCAAGAGAGCAGCGAGACCTGCAAGATCTACATCTTCAAGGTGCTGAAACAAGTCCATCCCGACATCGGGATCTCCAGCAATGCCATGGGTATCATGAACAGCTTCATCAACAATATTTTCGAGAAATTGGCTCAGGAGGCTTCCAGGCTCGCCAGGTGCAATAAGAAGCCGACGATTACGTCGAGGGAGATTCAGACTACTGTGAGACTTGTACTTCCCGGTGAATTGGCCAAGCACGCCGTCTCCGAAGGCACCAAGGCTGTTACCAAATTCACTAGCTCTTGAGGAAATTGAAGAGAAAACGGTTGATTTCTAGGGTTAGTTCTTTCGGTTGATTTTTAGGGAAAATTTTTTACCTAGTTATCGTGAATCCCCTAGATTAATTGTATCCTCTACTTCTTGGCCCACTTGGGAAGGACTTGCTACTTCCCAAAGATTTTTGGTACAAAATCAGCTACAGCTGGACTTGGTAGGGGGAGAATTGAATAATAATGACCAAATTAGATGAGGCAATTAGACAAGCTTTAGATAAGGCATAATAGCATACTCATTTACCTCAAAATATTTATTGCTCTGGCTGAATGATTTTTCCTCCAGAACTGCGCACTTCAATTTTCTCCAAGGTTGCAACACGAAACATTCGTTCTGTTTCCAAGAGGGTAATCACTTCTATTTCTTCTTCCCGTCTCTTTTGTGCTTTGCCCGGAGTGATAACTATGGGACTATTTTTGGTTAATTGAAGGGAATTTTTTCTTTTCATTTTTGATTGTAGTTTGGATTTACTTTTCTTCTTTGTTTGGTACAATGAATCTGTTCTACTTCTAGCATCTTAGCTCAATCTGTTTTTGTGTAACTACATCTCATAGCATTCTTAATTATTGGTAAATGCTAAAGTAATGTTCTTTAATTGTTTGTGTTAGTAAAATAGAGTTCTTTCCTGCGTTCATATATGGTTCCTTGGTGTTTCTGGTGAAGTAATGACTTGTGGGAAAAGTTCCCTTTTCTAATCTGGGTATAGATTGTATATTCCAGGTGTTATGTGTACATCAAGTTGTCACATACAATAACACTAAATACTCAGATTTGGATTGGAAGGCATTTTCTGTAAGGTTGATTCAGGAAATGAAAACTTAATGCTTCTTTTTTCTTTGTGGAAATAATGTGTATGCTTCTTTTTTCTTTGTGGAAATAATTTGATGCATGGAGAATTACTTCAAGTTATGTTTATCGAACGCTTAGTCCTGACAATTGGCTTGTTCAATCTGAAGTTTTCTTCTTTCACTTCCAATATTCAGTGGCTCTTTGTTTACTTTTTCTTTACTATTGCATCACAGACTCACAGTTGTATGTCTTCCTATGTTATCTAGAATCTTTTAGAGATTTGCATCTGGCCCGCATTTTCCACTGTTGACGTTAAATGAAATGAGAGTTTGCCATAGAAGATAAAGTAGTGAAGCTGTCGAGCTTGTGTAGTTTGCTCTGCTTCTGAGAAGTTTTGATGCCTATGTGCTCTGGACTAGTGATTGACGAGTTTCAGTCAGCTTTTTGTTGCACTGATTACAGTAGCCAGTTGAATGTCAAAAGGGAGATTTTTAAAAAAAACTCAGATTTGGATACTTTTCTTAACATAACTAGTTGGACTAGTCTTTGTGCTTAAACCTGAATTATGTAATTGTCTTGCTATAAAAGTGTGTACTAAGCTTTCATGCTAGGATATAAGTTGAACTTAGTGATAAGTAGGGAATAAACACGGACATCATCTCAAAAGTTTGTAATATGATCTATGAACTCTGTTTGATTTGTGGGCTTTGGTTGCACGAGTTTTAGTTACACGGGCAATGTATTCATGTGACTTTCCAGATTTTATTCTTATGAAATTTCAAAGTGGTTGTCACATGGGTGAAAACAAATTTTGCATAAAAGAATACCATAAATTGACTGGTCTGTATTCTTCTAATTAGATGTCATGGCTGATTACTGTGTAGGCGAATTGTCTATAGTTATAATATGTGGATATATTGTGGTGAAAGTTTGTATTATCTTAATGGATTATGACACTATAAGTATTTATTTGCAGTAGCATTTTTTTAATGGGTTGCAGTTCCATGGTTGATTTTGTGCATTAATTAATTTAGTTGTATGGTTTGACAGCTTTAATTTCATAAGGATGATAAAATTCTTGCTTTTGTTTTACTCAAGTGTTTTAGCATGGTGTGCTGAATACGTTTTTCAATCAAAGCTAAATTAGAGGTTCAAAGCAGTTGATTATCATGCTCTTTTCATTTCTATTGCACTTGTTTCTGAGCTTTATAATGTTATGGAACTTATCTGCTATACTTGCTATGTTACTCATTTCATTATGATTACTACACCGGTACTTGGATATGATTGTAATCATTCATACATAAATTTTTTGTCTTTACATTTGATTGTTATTACTTGATAATACATTTTCATTTTAGTAGTACTTGTACTCCGAGCATGTGTGTCCAGTCTTTGAAATTAGTGAGTTTTTGAAGCCAATCTGAAGCTTTCTTGAGTTCTAAAGTTTCAAGTGCTTTATCTCTTACTTTGCTCTTGTTCAGTCACTGTCTAGACGATACATAAAAGAAATGATTCAGCTTATTTTCTTGCAAATTTCTAAGTTCTCTTTCTTGTCTCAAGTTTTTATTATCACCTACTAATAATTGAAGTACTTCACTGCAGATATGTTGCTCATTTTAGATTTTTGGAAGATCAGCAGCCAGAGTTGCTAATTGACTCAAGAACTGTAGAGAAAATCCTATACTCAAGAAATTTTTCGACGACACATTAAAGTCATCACTGATAAGTTTTGTTGACAACTTGACTAAAGTTGATGCTCGTAATGCATGGCAATAAAACTTAATAAGGTAGATTTGTACTCCAGAGTTGCTAATTGATGCTCGTAATGCATGGCAAAACCTTTTTCTGATCATACTTTTAATAAGGTAGATTTGTAATAGTACAAATCAAGTGCAATATGAATCATGGACATAATTTTCTGCCCAATTGACTTAATGAGGGCATTTATATAGATGGTTTAATTTTGGGTAGTAAGCTAATTTAAAATAACCTTTTATGGGTTGAAGAATGAACTTAATCAAGTTATTGTAGCACAGCAATTTGCAGCGAATCATTGTTTTATGTTATCCATGGCTAATTTTTATAAGTAACAATCCTTTGTCTTCAGTAGAACATATAGAATATAAATAAGTTATTGACATTACTAATACTTTAATAGCTAACTTTTGAGTTCATTTGGGATATTGTTCTTGTTATGACAATTCTTCACCTTCTTTATTCTTTTCCTTAATAATTTCCTACTCATTATTTGAGTTTGTGATAAGTAAATCTAAGATTTTTTTCCTTTTCAAAATGCTTGTTACTTACTATTGTTATACTACTTTATGCAGACAAATGCTACTATGTCAGATTTTGTGCAAAATTCACAGCTACTAAGTGGACTCAAGAAGGATGAAGATAAAGCTTCTTTTTTGGCTCGTGAAGTGTTTTGGAAGTTTTTATGACTTTTGAGGCTCGGATGCTTTTTGTAAACTTGATTGACTTTGCATGAACAATTTGGGTTACACAGTACCACTTCTATTGTAGTATTTGTAGGATGACATTGAACTTAAACATTATATTTTGGTCCTTTGTAGCATAATGGATGCTTTTAGCTATTAATTAGCAGGCCTTTTATGGTTCTTTTGATTTGATGAATTGTTGGATTCCTTTTTAGTATAATGGATGCTTTTAGATATTAATTAGCAGGCCTTATATGGTTCTAATTTGATGTATTGTTGGATTGGTTGCTTTTAGGACAATCGTTTGTATCAGGTTTCATAGTGACAATATATTGTTACTAATCAGATTTCTCCACTAACAACAAAAAGTTGTCACTAAATAGGGTGTATAACAAAAAGGTATATAGTGATGATAAATGTTGTCAGTAAAGAGCCATTTTTAGTGACGACTCTAAAGAGTTGTGAGTAACCAATCAATACCAACGACAACTATGAAAAGGATTTTACTGACGACACTACTACGAGCATCATTGATAAGGTGAAATGTCGTCACTATATATGTATTTATTATTGACAAAAAATATTGTCACTAATGAATAACATTTATTGACGACATTTAATGTTGTGACTGTGTACCTTTACCGACAGAGATTCACTGACGACTTTGTGACAACTAAAATGTTGTCAGTAAAACACGTTAGTGACGACTTTTACATTTTCTGTGATAATAATCAGTTGTCACTGATGACCAAATTTCTTGTAGTGCATTTGGTCAAAAATTGTTAATTCAGACACCAAATGTGTCATGCCCAAAAGATGAGGGACGAAATGTGTCTTGTGCCTAAAGTTTGGGGATGAAAACCGGTATTTTCCCTCCAAATGATGGACTATTCATGGCCTTTGAATGTATCTAGAAGTATGACATCACATTGCTGAGAACATATATATAGATCCATTAAGCTAAGTTATGGAGTAGCAAGTTGAAATTTGGAGGAGGAATGAGTTGGATGATACGAAGGGAGGAAATGAAAGTGAGAGAACCCATTTCAAGGCTATTCACTTAAACTAAAAATAAATGTTAAAATTATTGTGACTTGAAATTTTCATGCAGACTAATTCAACAATGGACATCAATGGGCATCTATGAGCTGTGATTGACTTAAGCCACACTGAGAGAGAGAGAGAGAGAGAGAGAGTACCAAGCTGCTACAAGTTGTAAAATCACCGAAACCTATTATATTTCTCAATTCTTTCCTTTTTCTACGGAACATAATAAGCTTCTCCCTTTTTCCCCCCTCCTCTTTTTCCCAAATAATGGAGAAAATTGCCATTGGATTTTGATGTAAGTGATTATAATTTAGGGAGAATTGTAATTTTGGTCCCCAATCTATAGTGTATGCGCGAAATTATCCCCAATCTATTTTGAAAATCAATTTTGGTCCCCAATCTATTCAATTTTGCGCTAAAGTGGACAATTGACGGAATCTCTTCAATTTCAATCGGAACTAAGTCATGTGAGATCACGTTCCGGCACCTAAAACCCCTTTTTCAATTTTTTAATTTCTAACACATGTTTTTTCTAGTGGCTTGGCTTTTGGTATGGACACTCCTATCCCTTCAGCCAGATCAATCTCCTCCTCGCCAATTTTTTTCCAATCAAAACTCTGAATTAGAGATCCCAAGGCCAAACCCACCACCCGCTGTGCTAGGCCAGAACCAGGGCAAGATCTCCTTCCCATCCCAAATGGAATCAGCTTTGATGCCTGAACCTGCAAGCCTTCGAATCTCTTTGGCTTGAAGCTTGTTGGATCATCGCAAACATTTGGGTCCCTGTGAACTGCCCATACATTAACTAGCAAAATTGTGCCTCGCGAAATATTGTATCCCCCAGTTTTACAGTCATCGGACAACTCATGTGGCACTAGCATTGGTGCTGCTGGGTACAACCGAAGTGTTTCTGAAATAATGTTATGAAGATAAGGAAGATTGGATAGATCATGTTCGTTGACCAATCGATCAGTCCCTACTTGAGCATCCAATTCAGCTCGAGCTTTCTCTAGCACCTCGGGATGGTTGAGCAAAAGAGACAAGGCCCATTCTATAGTCACCGATGAAGTGTCTGTTCCAGCCGTAAGCATGACTTATCAATAATATACTAGTGGTTTAATTGAATGCTCATTCCAGTTCAACGGTGAAGAATGGCTAATAGGGAAAGAATATACTTACCAATATAATCCCTTTGATGATTTGGTCCGTATAATCCCTTTGATTTCCAATTATTATCATCCGCTCTTCTCTCTCGGCTGCTTGCTTGCTTGCCTGCTTATGAAGTAGTACTACTGCTGCTCCTGTTGTTTGTGCAGGAGAGCTGAACTGGGTCCGTCTCTGGCGTTGATTGCAGATTATCTCCATTACTAATGGAGGCAAGAATGAGACTTGGACTTGGAGGCCAAGCTAAGCTTCTTACTCGTGTTGTGGGTTCTGGGGATTTGAAGGCAGCGGCCAACAAGAGGAGTAATTTGGATTGTGAAATTATCCCTTTCATGTCTTTGTTTAATAAGACAAAAGGCAAGAGAAAGTTGAAAATATTAAAAAACGTGTTTTAGAAATTAAAAAATTGAAAAAGGGATCTTAGGTGCCGGCACGTGATCTCACGTGACTTAGTTCCGATTGAAATTGAAGAGATTCCGTCAATTGTCCACTTTAGCGCAAAATTGAATAGATTGGGGACCAAAATTGATTTTTGAAATAGATTGGGGATAATTCCGCACATACACTATAGATTGGGGACCAAAATTACAATTCTCCCTATAATTTATTAGTGTGGTTTCCTTTAATTTAATAAGATAATGGTAAACTTGAGGAGAAAATGAATTGATTTTTTTTTTCTTATCTTAATTTTTAAGCAAGGAGGTATGCCATGCCAAATTGTGAGCATATTTTTTTTCGAACTTCTTTGTCAGCAGAATTGTCTTTAGACAAGAACAACAAAGAAACGAAAATTTGACTTTTGACTCTAGTTGTTTTCTGAACACAATTACTTACTAGGGGCACCAATTTGATATCTTCACTAACAATTCTTTTTTGGAAATACTAATTATAGCACTGAAATCCTGAATGAAAAAAGTTCAAAGCATTCAATTTGTTAATGATTCAATCTAACAGGGGCACTCTAGTTATATTTTTATCTGGTTCTATGTAGTTATTTTACTTGATACTATTTGATTTACAAGTACATTATATTATTGTGTTAAAAAATTAACATATATAAATTAAATATTTCATATATATTTAGAATATAATATTTTGTTATGAAATGGGACATGATGCAAATGGACATGCCAGTATCCCAACAAACACGTGAAGTGGAATACTATAGTAAAGTGTACTAGCAGGAGCCACATAGTTTTGTCAATCATGATATGCAAGTGGCCTAATTAGGATGCGTTTGATAGAAGTTAAGTGTGAAAATTGAATTCTAAAATTTGAAAATTGAAAATTGAAATTTGAATCCGTTAAATTATTGAGTTGTTAAGTATTAAATTTAATATATTTGAGTGCATATCACATTCAATGATAAGTGAATAGCTCATCACTTAGGGGGGAGGGATGGATTGGGTGGTACGGGGGGGAGTGTAAGCAAGAGGTTTCGGGCTCGAGTCCTCTTACTTACACTAAAAAAAAAATGAAAAAAGAATAGCTTATCACTTAATTTTGAGAATAAGTTTTGCCTAGAAAATTCAGTGCCAATTAATTAATTCAGATGTTCAATCTTTGGTTATCAAACAGTCTGAATATATTAAAATTTGAATTCATTAAATTTAAGCGTTGAATTAGGTTATCAAACAGAGCTGTAATCCTTTCTTAGCTTTTCCAAAATTGACTACCATTTATATTGCTATGTAAAAGCGTTTCTTTTCTTTACCATTTAACCTAAAATTATTCTAATACAGGTTCTACACTATTTTATTTCATGAATTGTAACTGATGAATTGATATGTCTCATATTTTTGAGTGCTTAAACTCAAATGCAAGTGTGAAGTATGACTAAAACATAGTTAGGCAAGTTAATGTTAATGAGCACTAAATTAAATGCTGTAGACAACTTCAAGTCATAAAAATGCACACAATAGTTGTGACTTGTGAGTCTACATTATTCAATTCCAAAATTATTGATATCGATTGATCAAAATCAATCTTTCACAGATACCATTCTAGAAACCAAGAACAAAAATTCCCACTTATTGACACTGTCAAAGTCAATGCACAAATAAAAGTCAAACGTGATTTCTGTTTTCATTCATTAGTCAACTTAAATTTTTTCAACAATAACAGCTCTCCCTTCTTCACACAAGCTGATCCATTTTCCAGTTCTCCTCCCTATATATACCCTTTTTTTCTCAAACAGCTTCTGCCCACATCCATTTCTCTTCCTTTAAGCACAAGAATGAAGAATTCTCGAACCATCATTTTCTCCATTATGGTTCTTGTTGGAGCCTTCCCACAGCTGATTTCAAGTCAAAACTGTGGCTATGCACCAAACTTATGCTGCAGCAAATTCGGCTATTGTGGCACCAGCAATGACTACTGTGGCCCCGGCTGCCAATCCGGCCCTTGCACTGCTGTACCCAGCGGTGGTAATAATGGTGGTGCTTCAGTTGCTGGTATTGTCACAGACGCTTTCTTTAATGGGATTGCTAATCAAGCTGCTTCGGGTTGTGCTGGAAAAGGGTTCTATACCTATGTTTTCAGAACCGGACCGGATATCGACTCGGTCGAGCTCAGGGGTCAGGGGTCAATGGGTTCAACCGGGTTCGATCGGGGTTGAACCGGATGATGTCATAAATAAAAATTATTTAAAAATTAAAATATTATATGTAAAATACCTAATAACGTGTTAATATTAATAAATGTATATTTATATGTATTTGATGTTTCAAATATATTTAACAAGAAAATACAAAAAAATTAGAACAATCAAGCAGCAATTTATATTATTTAATGAGTATTAACAAGTTTAAAATTAAAATTATGGAGTTAATTAAAAAATAACATCAAATTTTAAGATAATATTTATAAAGTATAAAATATTTGAGATATATTAATAATTTTTAATAACCTAGAGGTCAAAACATAATATTAAAAATATTTTGATCTTTAAAAAAAAGTAAAAAAAAAAGAGTCTATATACATGCATGGAGAGGGGGGAGCAAGAAGATGTGGATGTTGTATGAAAACGTGCGAGCGAGTTGTGGCCAGGGATGTAGAAGCACTGCAGTAGTAATCAACTGTGCATGCATGTGCCACTACAAAAATCGTGTGTTGTTTTCGGATATTGGCTGAGCATATGGAGCCAAGAGAAGTGGGTCCCTCTCTTTCCTTTCCTTGAGTGAGATGCATGGTGGAAATTCCCAGTTCTTATTTTTCCGGTCAAAACCTATTTTTGACCTGGTTTGACCGAGTTTTAAAACTTCCGATTTTTAGAATTAGCTCGGACCGGACACTTGGCCGGTTTCCGATTCGACCGGTCGGACCCGCCGGTCCGGTCCGAGTTTAAAAACAGAGTTCTATACTCGATCGGCATTTCTTGAAGCTCAGAAGTCGTATTCTAAGTTTGGAACTGCTGCTTCTGCTGATGATTCTAAAAGGGAGGTTGCTGCTTTCTTTGCTCATGTCACTCATGAGACTAGACGTAAGTGTTTTCAACAACTCTACTAAAGAGAATTACTTTGGAACTTTCTATAAAATATTTTTAGTAACTTTTCTAAATGTTGGTACAGTAATATATAGATTATTTTTCTGGACTCACCCTTGGGTAAGTCCCATGTTCAAAAAATTTTTTTTTTCGGAGACGATAAACCTAATTTATCCTACACTAAGAGGGAGGGGGCGGACCTAAGGAGGCTCAGGGGTAACTCGGAGGGGACTGAACTACCACTAGACTAGACGGGTGCACAGCACACCCACCTGGATTTTTTTAGAAACAAGCCACTTAAATGTGGCATTTTTTGTAGGAGGTAAGGTTTGAACCCTTTGGTCTATTGGATATTTGAAAACCGGATCTACCCAAGTTTTGACTATTTTTTTTTGCAATATTATCCAAGAACTTTCTTCAAAAACTAAAACTTTAACAAGAAATACTTATTATTGTAATAATTTATCATGAATATGGGTGTCACTTATAACTGGATAGAGAAATTATTAGTTTCCGTTCTTTTTACTTTGTTGTAGTAGTCAACTTTATAATTTAGTAAGCATGTGATTACTTACAACTTTGTAAATTTTAAATCACTTGTGGTCCATTCATAAATATTGATGGCTCTTCTTTTCTTTTTCTTTTTGGGAAAATAAACCAAGCTTCAAAAATTTTCTTTTTAATTATCATTGTTTTATTGAAGTCAAGTTCTAGTAATTTTATTATTTAGTGATTGGTGTTTTATTTCATAATTAATCGTGTTGTTTCTTATTCAATGATTCTGATAAATTATCACTAGAGTATTAGGTGGAGTACTTTCTAAAAATTTAAGAGAGCCTAAAATAGTCTATAGAAAATTTATTAGATTTTTATTGTGGTGAGATTTTCTTCTTTGTTTGAAATATTAATGTCATTTTGAGTTAAGTTATTTATTCTCTTTTCTCCCACATAAATATTTTTGTTTGTGATTCTTAAATCCTTTTAATTCTATAATTTTGCAATTAATTGTTATTAGAACTCATAAAATTTGTTTTCTACATTTTTCATTATCATATCATCCGACAATCCTTGTCTTACCTAACGTCCATTTTTTCTTTTTTGGCAATTCGACGGAATGATAACTAATACAACGTCTCTATATCATGCAGACATGTGCTATATAGAAGAGATAAACGGCCCGTCCAGAAACTACTGTGACAAGAGCAACACTCAGTATCCATGTGTGCCAGGCAAGGGGTATTACGGCCGCGGTCCACTACAAATATCATGGAACTACATCTATGGACCAGCAGGACAAAGCATTGGGTTCGATGGACTAAGTCAACCTGAACTTGTAGCCAGGAATAATGTTATTTCATTCAAAACTGCCTTGTGGTTTTGGATGAACAATTGTCATTCGCGTATAATTTCCGGCCAGGGTTTCGGGGCTACAATTCGTGCCATTAATGGTCGGCTTGAATGTGACGGTGCAAATCCAAACACTGTTAGTGCTTGTGTTGGGTTTTATACTCAATATTGTCGCCAACTGGGTGTTGATCCTGGTTAAAATCTCAGATGCTAGGGTACTTCTGGAGAGCCGAAAGTGCTCGGAAGGGAGTAATATGTTGAGCTATAAAGGCTTAAAACTGATTGGAAATTAATAAAAATTAGCAAAAGGTGTTTACCTTTCTTGCTCTTTATAAGCGAAAGTTGTTAAGTTTTGAAATCATATAATTGATTTTGTTGGTCTTGTTCCGATTTCTTGGAGTATTTACAAATAGGCATGTTCCAGTTTTGAACCCTTGATCATATTTGTCGAGCTTTTGACTTTGGTGTTTCCACTCTCAACATGCCTCTCCATTGAAGTTTCCTCACGTCTTTCATTTACTTTTTATGTTTCAATATGCTATTGGCAATTTTAGACGTGATTTTTCTCAAGGTATGACCCTTGAGGCTCAGAAACATACTAAGATTATGCGAGGGTCTAAACGCACCAATGTTAAGGCAATATTGGGAGTTCAACCGAAGCATAAGAGACTAAGGAACAGAAAGCACTATTATACCGAAGTACAAAAAACGTTGAATTAGATCTAATTCTACTGGCTGAAGAGACTAATTAGGGAATTATAAGGTCTTTGGTTCAATTCTGTTTTATCTTTCTGCCACCAAAAGGGCAATAACTTATCTGCACACGCATGGTGAGACAATGAACGACGAGAAACAAATAACTTTCACTTGTAAAGTCTATGAGAATATGGGGAAACTTATGCTTCGAAAAGATTTTTTTTCAGCTCATGGTAGAAACCAAAAAATTGGGCAGCATAATAAGCGCTCGGGTAGTAAATATAGTATTTTATATTTGTATCATTTCCTATACGCTAGCAAAATTTTACCAATTAATTCATGTAGTGTGCAACAAGTGTTGGATCCTTAATCCAACATTGGACTTATATGTGAATAATTATGGGTTACAAACTGTCAAATAAAGTTAAGTCCAATTAAAGTGATCAAATATGGCTTGGACTTAATGTATCTAATAGGATGTGGGCCTTTAATGTGTAGAAACTTAAGGGCTCCTATTTCTATGATGGGCTGAAATAGGGCTCCAAAAAGGTAACAAGAATGTTACCTATAAATAAGGGTTATGGTCCCCAGGTCACACGGATCATTATTTTAATTGTCGTATTTTCTAATACCACAAAATAGCTCTTCCCTGATATCCCATCGTTAGGAAAGATACCAGAGAGAAACTAAAGGCCTCTCTCAAGGACTGGCGAATACGTGTTGACCTGGAAGGCCACTCCAAATTCTCTAAGGATTCAAGTATCAAGTTTGTCAATATAGATTCAGGTACGCTTCCGCTATTTTATTGTTAATTTATTTCTTAATAATCGCCATATAGATTTTGGGTTTAATAGGTGATGGTTTTCACCAAAGGCTAAATCTAGATAACCACCCTTACAAGTGGTATCAGAGCCGATATGGTTGATTATTAGGAAATAAGTTGGATTTAGTAATTTATATGTAAACATATATATATATATTTCTATCTCATGAATTCGGTTTTTGGATATATATATATATATATATATATATATATATATGCACATAGGCCATTAAACAAGAAAAATCTTGGTAATCGAGACTGTCTTGAATTTTGACTATGAATGCATGGATCCGCCGCATGATGAATAAGTCATGATATGGCTTTGTCGTTATGTTAAGATTGATTGTTATGATGTTATTCATGCTATTGATTCATAGATTTGGTTATATGGAATTTAGTGGGTCCTACCTTAGTCAAGTTTCGGTTGGCCGATCCGTACTTTCTTGTGCTACTTTAGTTGATCGATTGTTAGCTTTGTCTGTAGTCTCTTGGTCATAATAATTCCATAGTTGTGGTTTTTTGATTCACGGAAATTTGGTCAAATTCTATTCTGGTCATGATTGATTGCTATGGTGTCAGATTGTCAATTACATTGATTCCATGTATTGGTTTTATAGAATGCATGTGGGTCACACTTTAATTGGCAGACGTGGGGTATCTTTTGATTTCCCTCTTCTTAATAATTAAATTGACAAAGTATGATGCAATCCAGTAATTAGTATTTTGGCCTGGTTTTTGTATAAGAGAATTTGCATATATTTTTATGTTAAGAATATTAGGGTTTCTCTAATTTAAGTGAATCCTAATAAAGTTAAAAAAAATATTTAAGCCCAATAAAGTTCATATGTTTGGCCCACTAAATATATAGTTTTTTGAGACATTATGAATTTCAAGAAAATTTTAGGCTTGAATAATAAATTAGGTCAAATTATGGATATGGACCTTTGGTCCAATAAGTCTTGATCCAATTGGCAGGTTTAACCAGAGTTGACCAAAGTTAACCTTGATCAAAAATTTTTGTTTAATTTGTATAATTTTAAATTGGGTAAAATGCACTAAACCCCCTTATGGTTTGGGTTATTATCATAAAGCCTCCTCATTGTTTAAAAACCCCCAAAGTACCCTGATAGGTTGCAATTTTATCATTTATTTTATTATTAATTTTCCCTATTACCTGACCTGATGTGAATTAATTATTAGATTCTACTCACTTTTCGTAATTTACACTTATTTCAGGGAGTAGAACAAAAATATCACAATCAAGGCCAATTTGACAGTTATCAAGAAAGAGTTCAAGTAGCAGGCATCTAGGGACATTTTTGAAATATCAAACCGCGACCCTTCTTGGTAATTGGCCCGAAGACAGCATTAAAAAGAGGAGGCCAAAGTCTTCTTTTTCCTCTCTGGGCTGGGTGGCGGACGCCGCACAGTAGCCATTAGAGCAGGAGCAATTGATATATGGCAGAGGATGAGCACTACCTTTGGCGCTTGGTTGACTTTTCCTTGTTAGCTTTATAGTAGTTTTTTCTTTTGGCATGTCAGGCGCAATTAGGAGATTGAATCACTTTCCGTAGTCCCTTGTTTTTTCTTTATTCCTTCGGCCGAATTGGATTCGCGTGAGCAAGAACAATGGCCGCGGTTGTTGTTTCAATTTTGCGTAGGTTTCTCGCATCAGATATGAACTAATTTCTTCATTCTAGTCAAGAAACAACGAAGGCTTTGGGTCGCCTAAAATTGTGAGATCGATTTAATTTTATCTTTTTCTTTTATTTATTAGTATTCACATATTCCTTATTTGCAGTGCTTGTGATTATTTAATTAATTGATTGTCTTGGATCCAGATAATTAGTTGATTGGGTAATCTATTGTCAATTAGGGCATTAAATCCGTAATTGTTTAATTGCTCTAAAATAGTGACAACTGGCAAGATTAGATTTGTGTCAGGGGAATACGCGGGCTAATCTAAAATAACCCTGGTAGTGTGTTATTTGGTTAGACTAGGGCCCTTCTAATACGTAAGGCAATTGGGAAATTAAATTCTACGGGCGTAACTAGGATTATTTCTCAATTAGAGCAGTGATTAACGGGCATATCTTGATCACCGACACAGTAAGGAGGGGTTGACTGCCATCGATTGTTTGGTAGTTATAACCTATTTATTGATAAATAATTGTGATTGCCTTTGCATCGATGATCAATTAGGTGAACCATTGCTGAAGTTATTCCTTGGCTAGATCCTTAATTATCACTCGTTTGATTTTAGTAATTTGTTATTTAATTTTTAGTAGTTTCTTAAATTTTATTTGAATTTCTTTGATTGTCACCTTCTGCACAAAAACACCCCCTTTGCTACTGTGAACTTGAAAAGAAACAATTACTCCCAATCCCTGTGGATTCAACCCTGCTTACTACTATCTACAAAAATTACCTTTAGTTTGAGCAGGTTTTATTATTGCACAGGTTTCGACACCCTGTCAATTTTTGGCGCCGTTGCCGGGGACTGGTGCCAGATTAATTGTTCCTTTTTGAGTTCACCTTGTTTTCATTTTTAATTTATTTTCTCTTATTTTTTTTTATATAGTTTATGGCTGCTAACATTCCGTATTTTGATGATAGATTGGATTTTATTCCTGAATGGGGTTATGAGACTCATGTTTTTCCTAATGATCAATGGGTTGTTGCAAATTGTGGAACTTATTTTGACTCAGGTTATTCAACCGACACATGCCCCGCATTTCAAGATAATCTAAGGGCTCCAATTGATACTTTTGGAGATTTTTCATCTCGATTTCAAACGTGGTATGACCCTTACCCAAACAGGTATGATCAAGGATGGTGGGATAATTTCAATTTTAATTATGCGACCGGGCCAATGAATTTTCAACAGCAAGAGTCTCAAAAACCATCATCCATGTCAGGTATGTCTCTTCAGGAATTGATTGAATTATTTGCTACTAATACATATCGATTTCATCAGGAGACACAAGTGAGCCTTCGCGACCTGAAGGATCAAATGAAACAATTGACATCCAGGATAGAGCGATTGGCTTCTCACCTTGAAGAATTGCCCTCACAAACCAATATCAACCTTGAACAAGGTGAGAGTGCAGTTATCCGGCCAAATTGTGGCGACCCCACTTCCCCCTAAGGCGAACCAGAGGGTTGGCGGGCCGTTTGCCTAGCTCTCGCCAGGACTCACACAAGCAAACTATCCAACTCCTTCTGAAGAATAACCTAAACTATTACAACACTGTTTCCTTCCAAATAGGCGGAAGACTAAAACTACATCAACTTCAGAGACAACAGCATTTTTAAGATAGCCAATCGTCGACTCTTAAATACCTTACGCGTTACAAACCAGGCAACAAAAACATACAATCCAAATACATTAGTGCAAGCCAAATAACAATTCCAGGGTTTACACTTTTCCAGCTTCAAGCGGCAATCCAAAATAAAAGATACAATGTTTAACTCAACTACATGCATAAAAGTGAAATTAGATTTCAAGTCTTGCTCAAGTGCCAGGACCTGTCAAGGAAAACAAATGAACGTGGGGTGAGCTAAAACTCAGTGGTGCCCCAAAACATGCAATCACGTAAATCAAACAGCGAGCAACAATTTCACAAATTGGACAATTAAGAAAGCGTATAACAGCACAAGATAGGATACAGGGGCTCTCAGGAGCCATTCTCCACGAACTTGATCAAAATTGTCCGTAGCCGATCCTCCGTCAACTTTCACTACCTAAGGTCCATGTAGATCTTCTTATTTTTCTTAACTCCAGCTACCAATCATACCCCTTTACCGGGCCTGAACGCCAAACACGAGAGTGGTAATACTCGAGTATACCTTTTTATAAACTAGTCGAGGGATTCACCCAACGACGTCACATTATAAACTAGTCGAGGGATTCACCCAACGACGTCACAACACGAGGTTACCAGGTCAGGATAAGAGACCCTCCCACCCTAAGGTGTGGTACATTCCCCTGCCTGGTAATTTAGTACTTGAGATAGGATAAGAGGCCCTCCCACCCGTAGGTGTGGTACATTCCCCTACTCAGTACTTAGCAAGTGCGAGCAAGATATTCACAAAAATATTTCAAGCAAGTCACCACTCGAAAGGCTAGTGTGATAAAGTACACACTGCTCACTTCGATGGATCAGAAACCATTTTCTAACTTATCACGTATCGAGTCAAGAAAGCACTTTAACCAAATAAGCATAGAACAAGCAGGGACACTCACCAAAAGTGAAGCTCAAGAGTCAAGTTGGGAATCGTAGTCCACGTCCTTGTTAAACCCTAAAATTCAAGTTTTTAAAACTATAAGTTTTACTAAACAAACCCTTGGTTTATAAATAAAAGATTATCTTGTATAAACTAGTTTAATTCCTCGAAACAAATCAATAACTCTCTTAGAATTAAGGCTGGAAAAGGAATAAAATGTTTCGTGAGGTTTCTTTAAAAGTATTTCCTTTCTAAAGGCAAGCTAGAACCAAGTTAGTTCAAACCAGTTTTCTTGCCGAACAAGTTTTCTATGTCTTTTATTTGAAATTATTCAAATCTAGTGTTCTTCCAAATTTCCTCTAAAACAACTGGTCAAGGATAATTTTTATGAAAAACTTTAAAGTTTGGAAGTTAATGCAATTATTCCCTAAAGGTAATAAAACTAGTTTAAGTGAAGAAAAGCATTAACTAGTCTGCAAGGTTTTAAAAGTCCTGATACTTAAATTTTAATATTAACGTACTATACTATATATATATATATATACATAACTTGCTATTAAGGCAAAATATTTCCACAAGGCTTGATTTAAGGTATTTGAAATCAAAAGATTAAAATGGACTTCACAATTCCAATTCAGTTGCACGTTGTCCTCCAAATTGCCAATATGGCTAAAACACAATTCAAATATAAATGTCACTAGGGTTTCATCAATCATTAGCCCTAGGTCTCAATAGATCCAGTTCCAAAGCAAATTCAATAAAGAAAGTCCAAGATATCGAGACAATCAAAAATGTAAACCGTGGACCTTCCAAGCACATTTCAGTCAACCACTTGAACAAATTTACCAAAAATTAAATTCTTGCAAAAACCACTCAAATGGCCAAGAGTTTCATCAATCATTAGCTCTTGACGACAAACAATCACTCCTTGCAACAAACAACTAGAAATTTAACTCAAACATAGAAGATAAGTCACGGCTAGCTTACACTCAAATAACTCTAGAATTTCAGATTTTTCCTTTCTTGCTTTATTAGTCAAGAAAAATTCCAGCAAATTCAATTCAAGATGCCCATTAGATCTCCAACTTTTACTTGCTAGGAAAACTAAACGTATAGCTTTTAATCTGTCCAAACCAAGCTAAAGTAAATAATACACAAATCCATCAAATAAACTCACCAAAAGTCCCAACCAATTCGGCCAGCAACCTTGAACAATATCTAGCAATATAATAGTGTAGCTATAGAGCTTTGTCCATAATTTTCTTCAAGTTTTACTTCAACTCAACATGCAAAAAGGTAACTAGCAAGCTACAAGCAAATCTTTAACATCCAATATGACAATCTTAGCTAAAATTCGAAGAAAAAACTAATCAAATGTTCAACTCCTTTTCTAGGCCGCAAAATTCAGATTTCTTTTCTTTTTTTTTTTTTTTATCCACGACTCATATTCAAATCTTTCATGCATGTCCAAACCAAGTTAATATTCAGTACATATACCAGTTTAACATAAGAATCCCAGGCCAAAGTTCATAAAAATAGTTGGAAACTTCACCATTTCCTACATTCGGCCAACCTGGAAAACTTTCCAGTAACTCTCCTCCCACGGTCTCACCCAAAATTCCAACTTTTCCCTTAGTTTCTTCAACTAAACTTCACTTAACACATAAAGCTAACAAATTACATGTATTACCAAACATAAATTTCCATTTTACCGGAATCACAAACTGTAAGACAAACATGTAAGTTCTCGGTTCTTCATCTTAGGTCCAACTTCCATATTTTTTTATCAAAAATTCCCTTCAGCCAAATATTATTATTCACGGTTAAAAACCAACATGCAGCCCGTATTTCAGATATATGCATGTTCAAATCAACAGCTATCTACCAGATTTAATCCAAAACCTAGTTCGGATGTCATCAAAATCACCATCTAACCAGAAATTCATCGAGCTCTCTCGGTTGACATGCATGAAACCAGATTTTATATTCCTTCACTTTTCCTTGCTTAAACAAGGTTAATTAACCTCATGCAAAGCTTGATCATCTAGTTTTTGGTTAGTTAAATACACATCTAGGCTCAAATCATCATAAATTAACAAATCAAAGCTGAAACTTCCAGCTCAAACTCACGGTAATTCCGGATTCTTTCGAAACCAATTTTCTGGTAACTTAATTCCTCATCCAAACGCACAACTCTCACATGCATGCCTCTAAACAGCTTCATCAACCCATAATCAACTAATTTAAGTCCAGAAATTACCTCAGCTTAAGGCTTAGCTCACACGACAAGCAGCTGCAAAATTTTTTTTTCCTCTCGGCTTGCTATGAAACTCAAGTATGGCTGGGCTGAGTTCAGTTTGTGCAGGTGGTGGTGTTGATGGTTGGGGTGGAGCTCGGCTGATTGAAAATGAGGAAGGGATTGGTCAGCTCGCACGCTTCCTCTTGCTTACTCTCTCTCGGACAGTTCGGATTGCAGCTCACCAACTTCCTCTCTCTCCCTTGCTCAAGCTTACGGACAGGAAGGAAATGAACAAAGAATTCGGCTCTCTCTCTCTCTCTCTCTCTCTCTCTCTCTCTCTCTCTCTCGGTTGGTCTTGAAGTGAGGCTAGGAAATAAGCTAAGTCCTCACTTTTCTCTCTCGGTCGTTAATCCCAAAGGAGCTAATCACTTCACAGCTCACGGCATAGGAACAATTGAAATGAGGTGTTGTGGTTTGTGATAATGGTTGTAGTGAACTGGAAATGATATAGCGTAGTGTGTTAGTGGATATGAGTCGGCATTTTGATTGGTGAAATGATGGAGTAAATAAAAGGAAATGGAACCGGCTAGAATGGAAATGTTTGAAGCTTAGTTTGTTCAAGAATTTTTTTTTTCCATGGCTGCATGGTAAATTTGAATTGGAGGAGGGCTATTTTGGTCCTTTCACATTTCATCCAAATTTCCACTTAAGCCCTCAATCCTAAACTAATTCCAGAATTTACCCCAGATGAAATTCGATAGCCTACTGGAGCACTAATCTTGCGAAAATTCAATTATCGAGACTTCATTGTCCTAAAAATAATTATAAAGGTCCTAATCTAAAAACGATTTCATCTTAATGCTAAAGTTTCCGTTAACACTTAACATTATTAACACTTAAAATTAGCTACTGAACTTCAAAGAATCAGAATCAAAGAAATAAAATAACCTACATGGAGAAATATTAATTTAGCTTGGCAAAATTCAAATAATTCAATATTTTGCACAATTAACTTATTTGCGATTTTAAACTTATTAAAATCAAGTTTGACCTTAAAATACAACCATAACATTCTCAATATTTATTTATCATTTTATTTTCGAAACTTATTGACTTTATTATTTTTAAACCATGAAATACCTATCTTCAAGTTTATAAACTTGTATAATGTTTAAACTAATATACTTTCTCAATCCAGTATTAATTATGGCTTATAGATACTCAATTTTCCTTTTTAAGACTAACTAAGCTCTAGGTTGTTTGTGAATTAAATTTTGTTTCACAACCTTAACTTCTCAAGTTTTATAGTCTCTTAAATATTATAAAAACTAATTTAAGTGATTAGGAGCCATTTCGTGTATATAGTCATAACAAATTACCTTAGAGTTTCTAAAACATTATATGAGTCTTAATCTCAATACCAATTCAACCATTCAACATAATTCAGCAATATTACTTCAAAATCCATTAGGTTTGGTAGCTCTAAAACAAGGTTAACATTCATATATAAATTTTAAGATCTTATAAAACATTTGAGCTTAGATTAAATCATTTCATTCTAATCTTAATAATTAAAGCTGATGGAACTTTTATTTCTTTTTTTTTCCTAAATTTTCAATTCTATAGGAATTCAATTAGGCATTTAATTTACCCATTCATTTGTTACATGTAATATTTCTAATAACGGATTAAACGTAATGAAATAAATTCAAAGTATACATATAAATTTCCGAGTTCTCACACAAATGACATGGAACTGCAAGAGTTTCAAGGAAACAGATCTAAAGATACAGTTGAAAAGGAAAGTGAAGTGCAAGAAATGAGACCCCAATATCAATTCGTCCAAGTGAATGAATCCAGTGTACAATCTCCAAATGCGGTGACATCTCCTCCATTCGTTCATCAATATTCTCCTGACTTTTATTCTTCAATTCCTGTTAATGAAATTGACTTTATTATACCAGAAAATTTTGAATTTCATGACAGGAATAAATTAAGAGTGGCAATGTCAAGATATCTTGAACCAATAAATGCAAGTGATGGAGGAGTGAGTGGAGAATGTAAATTATCGTTGACTTGTTTGGCGCCATTTACTAGTCCATGGAAGCCCGTAACTCGTATGCCCAAAGATTACTCTATTTATGAGGGCTATCAGGACTATATAGAGGATGAAGCATTAAGACGAGTCACAAGATTTTATCCTGCATGAACAAAACGTGATAATGTCTAGCCAAAGACATTAAAGAAAGGCGCTCATTGGGAGGCAACCCAATTGTTTCTTTTAATTGTTTGTTTTGATTTCGTGTGATAGTTTAAATATATTTTCCTTGAATTTGACTGATTTCGGGTTTCAATTTTCGTTTTTGATGATTTGTAGGTGTCCTTCTGTCATGACGCGCCCGCGTCATGACGTATGGAGAACTCACGGTCAGAATCGTCAGAAGGGGTTCTTGCCCTCATGACGCGCCAGCGTCATGACGTATGGAGAGCTCATGGTCAGAATCTTCAGAAGGGGTTCTTGTCCTGATGACGTGCCCGCGTCAAGTCACCTGGAGAGCTCCAGATTCCGTGCCTTCATGACGTGCCCACGTCACGTTAGCGGGAAAAGTAAGTATTCCAAAAATTCAAGAATGGTTATTGATTTTCGGTTAATCTCTAATTTTGAATTTCGAAAATAAAATTTGCAAAAAAAAAAAAAAAAAAAAGTTTTAAAACCAAAACAAAAACAAAAAAAAGAAGAAAAAATTTTCAACCGTAGGTAGGTTTCTCAATTTCAAAAAAAAAAAAAAAAATTCCTTGTTTCACCGTAGCTTAGATTTTTAAGATACGAATTTTTTTTCTTTTTTTTTTTCTTTCTTTCTTTCTGCTTCTTCCTTCTTTCTTTCTTCTCCCCTGTTCTCCTCTGTGTCGACCGAGGCTCCTTCGTACGCCGCCATCTCCTTCCTCTCAGAGACCGCCGCAGCCTTTCTCCCTCCATCGCAGCGGCGACGAAGCCCCCACCATGGCTGCGCGACTCCAGCTCCATTAAGCTCCGCAACCACCTTCTTCCATCTTCCCCTTCCTCGCGTCTCACGCGCGTTGCCGCTGCTACCTCTATCTCTACTGCGCACCGCAGCCACATCGCGAGCCACCGACGCTCTCTCGCAGCTGCCCAGCTCCTCTCGCCTCCGCGCGCGCAGCTCCTCTCCACTCTAGCTCTCTCCACCTCCACCGTGCCCCAACGGCACCAGCAACGGCAGCGCTCCACTGCTGTCCGCCGATCTCTCTCTCTCTCAGCCCACGTCACTCGCGAAGCCGCGGCTCTCCAAATGCCGCCGCTTTCCACCTGAGCGTCGCAAGCTACTGAGTCCCTTGCCGCACTCTTGCTCCATGTAGTCATCGAGGTGGAGGTATTTGTCTAACTCCTGTTCTTTAACATGTCCAGCAGCCCGTGTTGATAATTTTTCAATTTCAAGCGCATAGGGTAATTTTGGAGTCATTTGGGATTTATTTTGCCGCTTCAGTTATTGCGTAAATTGAAGCGAATTGTTGGACTACTATGGGCATCCACTGAGCGCTGCTTCACTTGGGTTTTTGTTGAAATTTTTGCTGATTCGGTTGGCTAGTTGAGATTTTTCATTTACTAGAGTTTACCCCCAGTGGTACTGGTGGGAATATTTTAAATTGAATCTGTTACCTCTAATTGGTTGGCTGAGCTCTTATTGACAAATTTCTAAACTGTCATAGTTGCATTTGCTGGTTTTGACTTATGACATTGCCTGGCCAACTGGAGCCATCTGTTGAGATTTTGGGTGGACCTACATACTGCAATTGTCTATTGATATTTGGGTGATTTGGTTCTGCTACTGCCTGTTGATTTGGAAAACCTGGTTGCTTGATTTACTTGTTGAGATTGGTAGTTTTCAGTTGAGTTGTTGGGGCACTCTAGCTGTTGGTTTTTATTATTGATTTGGAGGGGCATTGTTAGTGATTTGGGTTGCCTGTTTGTATTGTTTCTTACCTGTGCGTGCATCTGTGGTACTGGTTGGGATATTTTGACTAGCATTTGTCATTTCTATTTGGTTGGCTAACTGATTGGAAGCTGGAGGTTTGAGATTCAGTTGTTAATGTCAGAGTTTTCCACTACTATTGCTTGACTTGTTCACTTCTTGAGGCTTACTGCTGGGGGCATTTGTTGAGTCTTTAGGTGCTATTATTGGAATATTTTATCTGGAACTTGTTAACTCTAGTTGGTTGGATATTTGATCAATTGCCAAGACCGTGTGACTATGTTGCTATTGCTAATTTTCTACACTTCTATTGCTGAATTTAGCATATAATCGGGGGCAATTGTCATGGTTTGACTGGTGGGGGCATTCGTTAAAATTTTAGAGTGCATTTGTTGAGATCGTGGACGGCCCGAGTTTGTTTGTTGACTGACTGATTTGGCTAGCCCCTGTGCTTATTGACGTGACCTTGCTAGTTTCCAGTTGTTGATAATAGTTACTGGTTGTTAGTTTTGGAGTGCAACTGTTGCTTTGTTGACCATATTTGGGCTTGAGTGGCCCGTGTTTGCTTTTGATTATTGAGTTGGGCAGCACTGGTGACTACTAAATTGCTTTTGTTGGATCCTATTGTGCCTCTATTAATTGCATCTATGGGTTGCTGTAATTGTTGGAGTTTTTATCTCTGGTTAATTGGGTTGACTGTTTGAAGCCATGGTGAGACCCAAATCGTCTTCTAGGTCTAGAACCTCTCGCTCTCTCTCAGCCTCCACCCCAACCCTCCATTCCAGTCAATACCCCTATCAACCAACCTTTCGCTTCCGGTGTCTGAACCCGGTTAGGCAGGGGTAGGGGTGCCCAAGACTGTTCTGGCAAAGAGGAACAAGCCCCTAATCCTCGGGTCCTATATCACCCACCTAGCGATCCAGTTAGGAATTCTCAATCTACAGGATCACGACCTTCATTTGGCCTGCGACATGGAATATCGAAATGCTGAACGCTTGGAGCGGATGGGAGTTCTGGAGCATGGCGGCATTCATGCAGCGCACAGATTTTCCGCCCCAAGTCCCGCCTCGCCCTCCACTTTGACCCGATTTCAGGGGAGTGTTGTTGCCCTTACTTCTACTTTTGCTGCTTATTTGCTACATTGAGGGCAATGTATCATTTAGGTGTGGAGGGGGGATTGGATCAGCTGTGCTAGGTTTTCTACTTTTTAGTCTTTTAGATGTTTTTGCTTCCTTTTTAGTTTGTTATCTGTCCATCTTTCGTCCATTTTCGTTCTTTCTTTCTGGTGCTTAGCTCACATGTACAGCCAAGGTTTGATATTGGATTGTTGCCTCTATTTCTACTTTTGCCAAGTTTGAGTAATAAAGGTGTATCGAGTTAATGTGGTTGACTCTAAGAACACCTCTTTGGTGAATATCGGATTTTGTAGCTCTTCTAATTTTTGGTTAACTTTTCTAGGCATTGAAAATGATTGTTGGGATTTTCATGTGAATGGGTTCGGTTATTAATTTTAGTTCTCCATGCTTGAAAATGAAACTAGCTGATGCAAATTTTCTTTTGGTTTTTATGTTATTTTGAATTTTTTGTGTTATTTAGTGGTGAATAAGAGTTGACTGTACTCCGCTAGTCTTTACTACCGAGTAACCGGAGATCTTCACCAAAAGTGTCGATTCTCGCGTCAAAAAGTAGTAATTGCTATGAGTGTGTGGTCACGTGGCGATAGAAGCTGAGTAATCGGGCTCTTTCATCTAATAAATGTCAGAGTTCGCGTCAAAAGGCTCCAATGGCTAGTAACTAAGTCTTTTGTTACTATTGAAAAAAAAGGAGAAAAAAGAAAAAGAGATAAAAAGAGAAAATTAGAAAAATGTAATAAAAAAGTGAAAGTTGTGTTAGTGTATAATAAAAGTCAGCTTGCCGATTTATGGATTTAATGTTGAGATTTTGGTTAATAGTTGGACCATTTGCTGATAAATGTTGTGTGTCATTCCTTTTTCTTAGATTAGTTAACCTGAAATTAGAGGAGTTTGCGATTTAGAAGCTAACCGAAGTAATGTTTCTTGGATCTTGATCACTGATGCTTGATATATATTTTTCTTGATATCTTGGCAATATGGTAGATAGAGCAATAGCCATTGTCAAATATTGGTGTTTGTTTGTTGTTCTCATACTTGAGGGCAAGCATGGTTTAGGTGTGGGGGGAATTGATAGGTTGCAATTTTATCATTTATTTTATTATTAATTTTCCCTATTACCTGACCTGATGTGAATTAATTATTAGATTCTACTCACTTTTCGTAATTTACATTTATTTCAGGGAGTAGAACAAAAATATCACAATCAAGGCCAATTTGACAGTTATCAAGAAAGAGTTCAAGTAGCAGGCATCTAGGGACATTTTTGAAATATCAAACCGCGACCCTTCTTGGTAATTGGCCCGAAGACAGCATTAAAAAGAGGAGGCCGAAGTTTTCTTTTTCCTCTCTGGGCTGGGCGGCGGACGCCGTACAGTAGCCATTAGAGCAGGAGCAATTGATATATGGCAGAGGATGAGCACTACCTTTGGAGCTTGGTTGACTTTTCCTTGTTAGCTTTATAGTAGCTTTTTCTTTTGGCATGTCAGGCGCAATTAGGAGATTGAATCACTTTCCGTAGTCCCTTGTTTTTCTTTATTCCTTCGGCTAAATTGGATTCGCGTGAGCAAGAACAATGGCCGCGGTTGTTGTTTCAATTTTGCGTAGGTTTCTCGTGTGAGAGCCCGTAATTTTTTTTAAGTACTAGGTTTTATTTATTTCTTTTAATTGCACGTTTTTCCACATTTTATTGATTTGAAAAATAGGGAAAATAATTTTTATGAGTAAATATAGTTTTTGGATGATTTTTCTAGTATCAGATAGTTTTTGAGAAAGTAAGAGCGTATACCGGACATGTGACCCACTAGTGCGAAAAGTTCGGAAAAATTCGGCCAACTAGGTTAAGTGTTGGATACTGGAATTAATTTACCGGGTGTTAAGAGATAAGTAGAGGATGCTAAGTGGATTGGTATGAGGGAGACAAAAGTTAGGCAAGCATTAAATGAGGTGACAAGTGTCACCATAGGATTGGGTCTTAAGTAAGACCACTATTCACCTTTTCTAATTGACCAAATAAATCACAAAAAATTGCCAAAATTTCCCATTTTCTTCTCTTCAAGTGGCCGGCTCTCTCTCTCCAAAAGAAAGAAAGAAACTCTTCAAGGTTTGCTTTCATTTAGCTCAAATCCATCCAACCAACCATTGAAACTTGCAATTTCTCCATAAAACCTCTTCAATTAGTGTTAGTGAGTTGATTTGTGGAGTTATTTGGAAAGCTAAGAGGACCTATTGCTCTTTCTCTCTTGTTTCTAAGGTGAGTTGTGAAGAACCACCCTCCTCCCTTAATTGATGCTTCAATCATGATTAGTGGTAATATGAGATGCAAGTTTATGGATTATTTCTTGATTTGTGGTTGAAGTGATGAAGTTTTATTATTTTTGGGGATTTTTCTGTTTTAATATGAACATGATTGTGTGGCTATCCATGATGCTTGGAAATGGTATATAATGACTCTAGGAGGTGGAAAAAGTGGGTAATTACAACCAATTTCTGTTTGGAAGAAATTTTAGAAAGTTAGGGTTTTTTTTGGAACATTCTGCCCGAATTTATAGCTCCTAGTTAGAGGCCTAATTGGCCTTGGCTTAAAACATGAAAGTTGTAGGGAATGACATTTTATAGGTGCCTACAAAATTTCAGGTTAATCAAAGTAGCTTAGGATGAGAAAAGTCGAAATTACCCTTGCTGTCCTGGTTTTACCCGAATGCAAAAATTGCGCCTGTAATTGGTTGTTTTGGCTGGAATTTCTTCCGAATTGGTTGTTGAGGTCTTCTGATGAAATGTGTCCCTGTTTCTTAGCTTTCAGTTGGTTTTGGAATTTCTGGATTTGGACTTAGGTAGGCTGAGTTATGATGTTTTCACTAGAACGCGTTCTGTGAATCTGTTTTTCCGATTCTGGTGTAGTTTCTTGCATTTTTGACCTGGTTACACTCGAAACTGGGTTGAGTGACCTTCTGTAATGTTGTAGCCCTGTCTTTTAGCTTCGAAACGGTGGGTCTTACACCTTCATCCGATACTCGTTGTGCCTTTGGTACCATTACTGCAAAAAGAGGTCAAAAACTATTTTTTTTTTCTGGGCCAAAACTAATTGCATTTCCGCATTTTCTGGTTTCCTCTAATGTTTGTATATGCTTAGGGAACCCTATTTTGGTAATAGGTAGAATTGGTTTATGACTTGTAATCGAGTATTATTGTATTTATTTGAATAGTTTAGGGCTTGACTTTCATATCCGGACATTTCTTAGCTAAATTTTGTACTTGAATGCCATTAAGCCTAGTGAACGACTTTTGGAAATGAGATTATTTTGTGTGAGATGTTGGGACTGATTTGAGGAAATAATGAAGCCATTAATGGCTGAAAAATAGGTAAACACAAGGGATTTGCTGCCGAAATTTTTACTTGAAGGCTAGTTTTGGTCCAAGTGCTTTTTGCCACAAAATTTTATAACCCTTTTTAGTTTAGTTTTGCGTTTGGTTTATGAAACCCTTGATATTTCCGACCATCAGTCCAAATGCCCCGTTTCGCTTTAAAGTCATTTTTATGCGTTTTACTCATCATTTATTGGGTTTTTTGGATTTCACCTAATTGGTTGTGCTATATTCTTTCTCGTTCAATCTTAGGTTTTCTCGGTGATTAAGGATTCTATCCAAAAGGATATTTTGCACGTTATTTTGCATAGTTAGGTGAGTGTTCCTTATTTGTTGTATTTTCTTGACTTCATGACTTGTATTATTGGTTGATAACGTGTTAAGTACTTTCAATGATTGCAAAAACGAGTTTTCTAGGCGACTGTGTACTTTATCGCACTCAGCCTAAATGATTGTGAAATTTCAATGATTGAACGATTGAAATGTTACTTGTGCATGAATGTAAGCCTTTTGACTGAACTGGCCATTGCCCCTTGTTACCGGTCGTCTCGAGCCAGAAGCGGACTCGGTCGGGCGATTAGGGACCTGGGTGAACGTTTCGGTATACTCGAGTATTACCTTGTAGGTTGGTGGAGTCTGGCCAATTTCCAGGAGGGGGTGAATGAAATGAACGAATGAACGAACGAACGAGGGTTTATTTACAAAAATGAAATTTTCAAATAATTGGAGGAATAAGGGGAAATGTCAGGAGAACGAATGAATGATCGAATGAATTGCTCCTTGTGAGCCGTATCCTTTTCATGAATGTTTATCGCTTTCTATTGTAAATGTTTCGTGAAGTTGTGATATTCCATGTTAGTGTATTGGATTGATTGTTTTATTATGTGTTCGGAACCTCACTGAGCTTTTAGCTCATCCCTTTAGTTTTGTTGTCCTTAACAGGGGAAGGCACACAAGGACGAGAGATCTGTATAGACTAGCTGGTCTAGCTTTTGATTTTTGTAATGGTTCTCGCCCTAGTGCTTGGCACGGGCTGGTTGTATGGTGGATTGGGAACCTTTGTATATTCGACGGTTGTACTTCTTTTGAGATGGTAATTTATATAAGTTTCGTTTACGTTTTTGGATCCTTGCCATATTTTTCGTACGAACTGGATCTGGTTTTGCTCGAGGATGGAAGTGATCGACTGAGTCCCGACGAGAGCTGGGCAGGCGGTCCGCCGAATCCTTTGGTTCGCCTTAGGGGGAGGTGGGGCTGTCACATCTCGCATCAGATATGAACTAATTTCTTCATTCTAGTCAAGAAACAACGAAGGCTTTGGGTCGCCTAAAATTGTGAGATCGATTTAATTTTATCTTTTTCTTTTATTTATTAGTATTCGCATATTCCTTATTTGCAGTGCTTGTGATTATTTAATTAATTGATTGTCTTGGTCCAGATAATTAGTTGATTGGGTAATCTATTGTCAATTAGGGCATTAAATCCGTAATTGTTTAATTGCTCTAAAATAGTGACAACTGGCATGATTAGGTTTGTGTCAGGGGAATACGCGGGCTAATCTAAAATAACCCTGGTAGTGTGTTATTTGGTTAGAATAGGGCCCTTCTAATATGTAAGGCAATTGGGGAATTAAATTCTACGGGCGTATCTAAGATTATTTCTCAATTAGAGCAGTGATTAACGGGCTACCTTAATCACCGACACAGTAAGGAGGGGTTGACTGCCATCGATTGTTTGGTAGTTATAACCTATTTATTGATAAATAATTGGGATTGCCTTTGCATCGATGATCAATTAGGTGAACCATTGCTGAAGTTATTCCTTGGCTAGATCCTTAATTATCACTCGTTTGATTTTAGTAATTTGTTATTTAATTTTTAGTAGTTTCTTAAATTTTATTTGAATTTCTTTGATTGTCACCTTCTGCACAAAAATACCCCCTTTGTTACTGTGAACTTGAAAAGAAACAATTACTCCCAGTCCCTGTGGATTCGATCCTGCTTACCACTATCTACAGAAATTACCTTTAGTTTGAGCAGGTTTTATTATTTCACAGGTTTCGACACCCTGTCATACCCCCTCATAGTTTGGATTAATTTGGACAATGAACGGAAATCGTCTAATTTGACGGGAAGTGAATTACACACGCTTGACAAGCGAGTGTGATAACAATACATCAAGGGTAATGTGATGAATTTACGTTTTCTTTTCTTTTCTTTTTTTCCTTGTTCTTCCTTTTTCTTTTTTCTCCTGAACGATCTGGAGTAGAAATTACATGAATTTAGATGAAATCTAAGACCCAATGATGTTGAAGATGACGATGACGGCGGTGACCATGGCAATTGAAGCAGCAAAAATTACCATTGATAGATTGATTTGTACACTTCCATCACTGTAGCAGATGAATTTAGTTGTAAACTCGGGGGCTGCTGTGTGGGACAAATCCTACTCCTCCTGCTCTACCAGGTGGGTTTGGGATGTAATCAATTGGTGGGCTGAGCAGAGAGTAATATGGCATTGAAGGCAGTGGCGAGCTTGGAACAAATACAGATGGATTGTGATTCAAGGGAGCTCAACGGAATGGAATGAAAAGAATGGAAAGTGATTTCAGCCATAGAGATCCACTAACTGCGACCGCCTCAAAGTTTCAATAGATAGTTTAAAGGATCTAGCAAAAGCATCAAAAGACTCTTTTGCGCTATTGGCATTTTGCAATCTTTCTGGGTGAGAGAACAAGAAACAAGAACCCATTTTTCACAAACCCAGCAAACAAAAAAAAAATGTATAGATGGTAAAGGGAGAAAAGGAAGCCAGGAAAGTTTCTCTGCTTTTTCTTCCAAAATTCACTCTGCCATTGGAAAGCTTTTTGAGTACTTTTTCTGCTTCTAAATTTGTACTTTCTTTCTACGTAGCACTGGAAAAAAAGTCCTCTTTTTTTTTAAAGTATTTCTTGCAAAACCGTTTCCTTCTTTTTTTTGAGCTCTTTTGCGGAATAGTTAAGGTTTCTGTTAGCAATTGGATCGGGTCAGGCTAATTTCCCGGGGCTGGACTAGTGCAATTCGGAACTTGGAAATGGACTCAATGGAGGCAACTTCAGCTTCTGCTGCAGCTGCAACTCTAGGTTCGGATAATGGTTTGGGAGGGCTGTTATCGGCTGTGATGCCAGCGGACATGGGCTCGATTGACGTGGATGCGGTGACAGAGGCCGAGTTGAAGGAGAATTTGTTTTCAGTTGAATGGTGGCTGTGGTAATTGGTAGCTGTTCTACTGTTGTTGTTGAAGGAAAAAATGGAGATTTGCAGAAGATGATAAATTTTGAAACAAGGTTAATATAGGAATTTCATATTTTCCGTCAAATTAGACGATTCCGTTCAATGCCCAAATTAGTCCAAACTATGAGGGGGTACTTTGGGGGTTTTTAAACAATGAGGAGGTTTTATGATAATAACCCAAACCACAAGGGGGTTTAGTGTATTTTACCCTTTTAAATTTGAATATTGGTATAATTATATATATTTTGAAATAAATTAATTGAAATAATATGTCACCAAAATGACCTCTATTATGGAAATTAATTTATTTTAAAATATAACTAGTTTGGTACTTGTAATTTTATGAATATTGATCAGCCCAAAGAAAGGTCAATATTTAATGAAATTACATGTGCACTTGTGGTAATAAATACGTGATAATTATTTTGATTTTACATGTGATTTATAAATTGGCACAAATGAAAATTTATTTTTTGACATGTTATTATTATCAGTATTTATTACTGCACCAAGATATCATTTAGAAGTTAATATTTTTGTCCAAAGACAAAATATTAATGGAATATCGGTATCTTGAGATGGGATTACCTTTATTTAAATTTATTATTATTTTGATTTATGTGAGCATAGTTTTAATTATATTATGTTTTCTGTTCAGTTGCGAATGATCTTACAAATATCACTTCCAACATCAATAATATTCCTATGTTGAATGGCACAAACTTCAAGTTCTGGAAAGAAAATCTCTTAAAAGTACTTGGAATAATGGATCTCGACCTTGCGTTAAGGGATGATTCTCTCCCACCTCTTATAGATCAGAGTACCTCTGATGAAAAGAGAAATAATGAGAGGTGAGACAGATCAAATCGCTTGTGTCTGATGATCATTAAAAAGGCCATTTCAGAAGCATTCAGGGGAACAATGTCAGAAACGACTGTAACCGCTAAAGAGTTCCTTCAAGACATTGAAAAAAGGTTTGTCAAGAACGCAGAGGCTCAAGTTTGTACGCTCTTGACACGTCTAGTTTCAATGAAATATAGTGGTAAAGGCAATATCAGATAGTACATCATGGAGATGTCTCATCTTGTTTCCAAATTAAATGCACTTAAGTTGAAACTCTCTAAAGAGTTACTAGTGCATTTGATTTTAATATCTCTTCCTACACAGTTTAGTCAGTTTAAGATGAGTTACAACTGTCGAAAGGAGATTTGGTCTCTAAATGAACTCATCTCATACTGTGTAGAGGAAAAGGAAAGGTTGAAGCAAGAGCAGACAGAAAGTGCCCATCTGTTGTCAACCACTAATAATAAAAGCAAGGGACTTAAGAGAAAGAAAGAAAAGGCGCTGCAGGTACAGCGCCACAAAAGAAAAAACAAAAGAAATCAAATGATCAGGGAAAGTGATAAGAATATATTTTACGTATTTTTTAGTGTGTTTTACTAGTTAATTTTGGTTTAATTATTTAGTTTTATAAGTTAAATAACTAAGGTTTTGGTAAAAAACTACATTTTATGTTAAAGTGGCTAAATATTGCATTTTATGGATTTTTATGGGAAAAACTTCATATTTTGTAGGTTTAATGATTCAATCATCAAATGAAGTGCATTGAGAAGATATTTGGATGATTGATGATGGATTAAAGTGGTGAAAATAAAATATGAAGTGTAAAAGGAAGAAATGCAATTTGAGGACAAAAATCAAGAAAAGTCAGCTTTGACAACTCAGACATATTTTCGTATTTTGACTATATCAGGAGCTTCAATGATCGGATCAAGGTGATCTTGGTATCATTTTGAAACTAAGAGATATATCTACATTTGGTATGAAGACATCAAAGTCCAATTCAGCCGTTTTCTTGGTCAAAAGGCCGAAACTCAGAAACTTATCTGGATGGTCGAAAGCTGAAGCCCAGAATTGACCAGTCTATGGTATTTTGACCATATCTCCGTCCACCGATCTCCAAATTAGATGATTCTTGAAGCATTGGAACTCTAATTCAAAGGGCTACAACTTTTGTGTTTTACACAAAAGCCAGTTCGGCATTCATCATGGATAAACATGCAGTTGAAGTGAGGTCAAAAGTAAAAACGTGTATGGCAGCCGAATTTCTGTAATTTGCTCAGCCATTTTTCTCAGCTTCACACTACTTTCCAGCTAGAGTTGGAGAGAAAACGTAGGCTGCACATGCTTCAGAAGACATAAGCAAGAGATATAGCCAAGGTTCCAAGTCAAAAGCCATTATTTTTGACTCCCTTAACAAATTCAGATTTGGAGAATCATAGCAGAAATTTTGGACCAATGGAAAGGCACCTCATATCAGTTTTATATAGAGAGCAATAAGAGGGAGATGGAAAATCATACGGGAGAAGCTTGAAGAGTGCAGAAATGTAGTTCTTCCATTTCCTTAGTGTAGGATAGTGTAGTAAGTGTAGTTCTTCCATTCTTGTATAATGGTTAGATTAGGATGAAAATGGAGATGAAGAAAGAGAAGTTGAAGCTCAAGTGACATGGGTTATCTCTTCTCCAACTCTTTATCTTTTGTATTGGATTCTTAAATATAGTTAATATACAAGTTCTGGAATTTATGTTATTTATGTGTCTTTAAAGTTTATACCTTGGGTTTGGTTGAACTTTCTATGATTGTTAGTGTTTATTATTTGGTTATTTGATTGCTATGATTTGAGCAAGTTATTTAGTATTTTAGCTCTTTAAATCATGATTAATCTGGTACCATTAATTGTGATTATCTAAGGTGTTATTTCTACAATGAAAATTGAGATTTAACATTAGTTCAAGAAGTGCTAAACATAGGGAGTACACTCACGAAAGTAGAGGTGCATCTATGTGGTTTTTAGTGATTCATTTCATGTAATTTCACTGAAGAAATGAACTTGTAGCTAATTTCATAACCATGAGAATAGGTATGGATTAGTTATAAGTATAATTGATTCACTACGAAAGTAGGATTCAAATGCATAAGGAAATTACACCATAATTAGCTTAGATGTAGTATTCAATGATCCAAATATAACACTTGCATGAGTAGTTAGGGATACCACAACCTAAGGAGCTTTTATTTGTTATTTTGTATAATTTCAGTAGGTTAAATTTGTTATAATTCATTGATAGTCTAAATAATAAAGAAACTTTAGTAATACCGGTAATTGTTCACTCTTCCCTGTGGGATCGACCCGATATATACCCTAAACTACTAGTTGACCTGTATACTTGCAGTGAACGGGTGTAATTCGGTTTTTTAACTTGTACGTATGTAAAATACCCGTCAAGTTTTTGGCGCCGTTGCCGGGGAAGATTTGGCAATATCGGTGTGAAGAGCAACTTTATTAGTTTAGACATAATATTAGTTATAATGTGAATGTTATTTTCTGTTATTTTTGTATTTTATGTGTATGTGTTTCATTACCTATTTTTCTTACTAATTTTGCTTTTGAGGTTGTTTAAAAGCAATTTTAGGTAATGAGAAGGTTAGGTGAATTGGGAGGACAAAGCTTGAGAAATGAAAGTTTGGCAATGGATGGTTACCAAGTGCAAAGCTCCTTCAACAGAGGTAACCAAGAATTTACTGATTGTATGTCTTTTGAAGATGGTTTAAGGTGCTTAAAGGCAAAATTTGATGTTATGATGTTACAAGTTCAAATGGACACAATTATGCATGAAATTGAGCAAGGGAGGAATTTTAATGCTTTTAATTCTTATCATGTGATTTGTGACTTGTGTGGAGGTTATAATGCAACTAATACATGTATGCAAGTACAAAATGTGGATTATTATGATGAATTAGAGCATTACAATCCTTGTTTTGATCAATATAGTGCTAATTGGAACAATTCTCCTGTGTATGGTTGGGATAATCAATGTACTTATAATAATTCCTCATATTTTTACGATTACCAACCTGAATGTGTCCAATATGAACCAAAACCATCTTGGGAGTTGGCAATTGAAATGGTAGCTAATGATTCTAAGCCATCTTGGGAGTTAGCTTTAGAAAAATTAGCTAATGCAACTTCCGACCGTTTTGATAGGGTTGAAGAAAGAATAGATGAACTGACTTCTCACTTTAGTAGAATACAAGAGCAATTGAACGCATTGTGTGAAGTTATTTCTTCTAATGATATGAAAAATGATCCTAGCATGAATGGTAGGAATGTTGTATGTGAAAATGGATTGCATGTTGATGAAAATGATGAATCTCAATTGTGTTTCAATGAGCAAATGTCCATTTCACAAGATAATATCTTTGGAACTAACTTTGAGCCTCAAGAGGTGAGTTTTAATGACTCATTTTTCACCCCTCTTGAGGAGTGCATTGAAAGTATAGATTCTAAGGGTATTGCTGCCCAACATACTCTCATGGCATTTCCGTTGGTAAGTTCTCAAGTGGTGCATATTCAAGGTAATATTTATGAAACACTTGGGATAGGTAAGTCACTTCCATTTCTCACATCATTAGATCATGTGACTTTTGCTATAAAGTCACCATTTAATGATCCACCACGACCAAAATGGTGGATTATTTGCTAACAAAGCCTCCTTGAAAAAATGAGGTGAAATAGTCAAGCTATTGACTTTAAAGAAGCGCTTATTGGGAGGCAACCCAATGTTTGTTTAAGTTTATGTTATTTTGGGGTGATTTTATGTTTAAAGTATGTGTTTGAGTTATTTTGTTATTTTTCATTTATAGGTATTGGAAATGAAAGCAAAAGTGACCAAATGAGGTGAAAAATGCGAAATTTGATCAAGGAACTCAACCCCTCAATTTGAGTAATTGTTGTTTTTGATTTGTTAGAAGGGGTTAAAATGCATATTTTGATCATTTTACATGTGCATGTATTGAATATTTTAACAAACAAATGATCTATGATGCATTTTGAGTGTTGGGATACCAATGGTAATTTTTTCAAAGTTGGCTTTCTGCAAAAATTTCGCAGAAGAAAACGCATTTGGGCTGAAAACGCGCCTTGGAATCGCGTTTTCCATAATCGCGTTTTCAATTCTGCGCCTATACTGAAGAAAACGCGCCTTCAAAACGCGACAGGAAGTCACGTTTTCTACCAAGTCGCGTTTTCCAGCCTGATCAAAAATTGAAAACGCGCCTTCAGAAACGCGACATGAAGTCGCGTTTTTAAGCATTGCCGCGTTTTCGATCCTGCAAGATATGTGAAGAAACGCGACTTCCAAAACGCGACTTGGTGGCGCGTTTTGATGAGTCACGTTTTCTGAGCACTTTTTTTTGAAAAATGCAGCTTCCTTGATTCTCTTTTTCTTCTTTTCCTCATATATTTTCTTGTACCTTGAATTACTTATTGTATATTTTATATAGGTACATCACCAAAACAAAGGTTTGAAATTACGGATCGCCGTTTTGTTTTATTAAGCCTTTGTTATCACTTTTGTTTCTTATTTTCTATGTTTCGATTATTATTACTAATGGTTATTCAATGGAACTTATGAAGCGTTGGAGTTACACGGACAATGGATTTTGAAGCTTCATATTCAATCATTACATAGGGGAGTATTACTTTCTTTATCTTGATTTTCCTTTTTACACATTGAGGACAATGTGTATGTTAAGTGTGGGGGGAGAATTGAGATTATATATATTGTATGTGATTGACTTATTAGTTGCAAATATTGGACTTGTGTTAAAATTCAAAATTTTTCCAAAATCTTGTCCAAAATTGCAAACTTGCCTCAACAATTTTTAAATTTTTTCGATTTTATCCAAGGGGTAACAAGTTCCATACCATTAGTAGTTCAAAGTCCTTCTACATTTGAGATAAATATATGTGGTTTAAGCACTTCTTTTCTCATTTAACTTGGAAATTACTATTATGTGATTATAATTTTTGCATTTGTAGGAAAATATATCTTTTAAAGTGGAGAAAATTATGCCAATTTTTTTTTTTTTTTTGCATATTTGATGAAATTTCTTCGCTTTATTTGATTTTATAAGTTAAGTGATAAATATGGTCAATAATTGCAATACTCTTCTCATGATTATGCTTTCAAGGGAATGTTATTATCTTTACTAAAAAATAAAAAATAAAAAATGATGAAAAATGAAAAAAATGAAGAAAAAATGAAGAAAAAAAAAAGAAAATAAGATTTATTCTACTCCAATGATTCTCGTACTTAGTAACCGGAAGTCTTCATCTACAAATGTCGACTTTCGCGTAAAACGGTACTTGAATTAAGAGTATGCAAAGCAACTTGAGTATGTGAAGTGTTGAGTAACCGGTGATTTTCATCTAAAAATGTCGATCCTCGCGTCAAAAGGCATTCTCACATCTTAAGTAATATTTAGCTATGTTATACGAATAAATATCCTTTTAAGTAGAATAAAGAGATGATCATGAGTTTAGGAAGCATTATTATTGACCATATGAATTACTTGCTTGTGAAATTGGGAAAGGATGAGAAATGGAATTAAACTTGTTATAATTATGGTATAATTGGCTCTCCTTTACTTGATATTATGAGTACTTGAATTTAATTGAATAATTGCATAATGGTTATTTACTTTGTTTTGAGGAAATGAAGTTCAAATGCTACATATGTTTATTTTCAAATTTTGGATCATTGTTGTTTTGTATTTCTTATTGCTTGAGGACAAGCAATGGTTCAAGTGTGGGGGTATTTGATAAGAATATATTTTACGTATTTTTTAGTGTGTTTTACTAGTTAATTTTGGTTTAATTATTTAGTTTTATAAGTTAAATAACTAAGGTTTTGGTAAAAAACTACATTTTATGTTAAAGTGGCTAAATATTGCATTTTATGGATTTTTATGGGAAAAACTTCATATTTTGTAGGTTTAATGATTCAATCATCAAATGAAGTGCATTGAGAAGATATTTGGATGATTGATGATGGATTAAAGTGGTGAAAATAAAATATGAAGTGTAAAAGGAAGAAATGCAATTTGAGGACAAAAATCAAGAAAAGTCAGCTTTGACAACTCAGACATATTTTCGTATTTTGACTATATCAGGAGCTACAATGATCGGATCAAGGTGATCTTGGTACCATTTTGAAGCTAAGAGATATATCTACATTTGGTATGAAGACATCAAAGTCCAATTCAGCCGTTTTCTTGGTCAAAAGGTCGAAACTCAGAAACTTATCTGGATGGTCGAAAGCTGAAGCCCAGAATTGACCAGTCTATGGTATTTTGACCATATCTCCGTCCACCGATCTCCAAATTAGATGATTCTTGAAGCATTGGAACTCTAATTCAAAGGGCTACATCTTTTGTGTTTTGCACAAAAGCCAGTTCGGCCTTCATCATGGAGAAACATGCAGTTGAAGTGAAGTCAAAAGTAAAAACGTGTATGGCAGCCGAATTTCTGTAATTTGCTCAGCCATTTTTCTCATCTTCACACTACTTTCCAGCTAGAGCTGGAGAGAAAACGTAGGCTGCACATGCTTCAGAAGACATAAGCAAGAGATATAGCCAAGGTTCCAAGTCAAAAGCCATTATTTTTGACTCCCTTAACAAATTCAGATTTGGAGAATCATAGCAGAAATTTTGGACCAATGGAAAGGCACCTCATATCAGTTTTATATAGGGAGCAATAAGAGGGAGATGGAAAATCATACGGGAGAAGCTTGAAGAGTGCAGAAATGTAGTTCTTCCATTTCCTTAGTGTAGGATAGTGTAGTAAGTGTAGTTCTTCCATTCTTGTATAATGGTTAGATTAGGATGAAAATGGAGATGAAGAAAGAGAAGTTGAAGCTCAAGTGACATGGGTTATCTCTTCTCCAACTCTTTATCTTTTGTATTGGATTCTTAAATATAGTTAATATACAAGTTCTGGAATTTATGTTATTTATGTGTCTTTAAAGTTTATACCTTGGATTTGGTTGAACTTTCTATGATTGTTAGTGTTTATTATTTGGTTATTTGATTGCTATGATTTGAGCAAGTTATTTAGTATTTTAGCTCTTTAAATCATGATTAATCTGGTACCATTAATTGTGATTATCTAAGGTGTTATTTCTACAATGAAAATTGAGATTTAACATTAGTTCAAGAAGTGCTAAACATAGGGAGTACACTCACGAAAATAGAGGTGCATCTATGTGGTTTTTAGTGATTCATTTCATGTAATTTCACTGAAGAAATGAACTTGTAGCTAATTTCATAACCATGAGAATAGGTATGGATTAGTTATAAGTATAATTGATTCACTACGAAAGTAGGATTCAAATGCATAAGGAAATTACACCATAATTAGCTTAGATGTAGTATTCAATGATCCAAATATAACACTTGCATGAGTAGTTAGGGATACCACAACCTAAGGAGCTTTTATTTGTTATTTTGTATAATTTCAGTAGGTTAAATTTGTTATAATTCATTGATAGTCTAAATAATAAAGAAACTTTAGTAATACCGGTAATTGTTCACTCTTCCCTGTGGGATCGACCCGATATATACCCTAAACTACTAGTTGACCTGTATACTTGCAGTGAACGGGTGTAATTCGGTTTTTTAACTTGTACGTATGTAAAATACCCGTCAAGTTTTTGGCGCCGTTGCCGGGGAAGATTTGGCAATATCGGTGTGAAGAGCAACTTTATTAGTTTAGACATAATATTAGTTATAATGTGAATGTTATTTTCTGTTATTTTTGTATTTTATGTGTATGTGTTTCATTACCTATTTTTCTTACTAATTTTGCTTTTGAGGTTGTTTAAAAGCAATTTTAGGTAATGAGAAGGTTAGGTGAATTGGGAGGACAAAGCTTGAGAAATGAAAGTTTGGCAATGGATGGTTACCAAGTGCAAAGCTCCTTCAACAGAGGTAACCAAGAATTTACTGATTGTATGTCTTTTGAAGATGGTTTAAGGTGCTTAAAGGCAAAATTTGATGTTATGATGTTACAAGTTCAAATGGACACAATTATGCATGAAATTGAGCAAGGGAGGAATTTTAATGCTTTTAATTCTTATCATGTGATTTGTGACTTGTGTGGAGGTTATAATGCAACTAATACATGTATGCAAGTACAAAATGTGGATTATTATGATGAATTAGAGCATTACAATCCTTGTTTTGATCAATATAGTGCTAATTGGAACAATTCTCCTGTGTATGGTTGGGATAATCAATGTACTTATAATAATTCCTCATATTTTTACGATTACCAACCTGAATGTGTCCAATATGAACCAAAACCATCTTGGGAGTTGGCAATTGAAATGGTAGCTAATGATTCTAAGCCATCTTGGGAGTTAGCTTTAGAAAAATTAGCTAATGCAACTTCCGACCGTTTTGATAGGGTTGAAGAAAGAATAGATGAACTGACTTCTCACTTTAGTAGAATACAAGAGCAATTGAACGCATTGTGTGAAGTTATTTCTTCTAATGATATGAAAAATGATCCTAGCATGAATGGTAGGAATGTTGTATGTGAAAATGGATTGCATGTTGATGAAAATGATGAATCTCAATTGTGTTTCAATGAGCAAATGTCCATTTCACAAGATAATATCTTTGGAACTAACTTTGAGCCTCAAGAGGTGAGTTTTAATGACTCATTTTTCACCCCTCTTGAGGAGTGCATTGAAAGTATAGGTTCTAAGGGTATTGCTGCCCAACATACTCTCATGGCATTCCCGTTGGTAAGTTCTCAAGTGGTGCATATTCAAGGTAATATTTATGAAACACTTGGGATAGGTAAGTCACTTCCATTTCTCACATCATTAGATCATGTGACTTTTGCTATAAAGTCACCATTTAATGATCCACCACGACCAAAATGGTGGATTATTTGCTAACAAAGCCTCCTTGAAAAAATGAGGTGAAATAGTCAAGCTATTGACTTTAAAGAAGCGCTTATTGGGAGGCAACCCAATGTTTGTTTAAGTTTATGTTATTTTGGGGTGATTTTATGTTTAAAGTATGTGTTTGAGTTATTTTGTTATTTTTCATTTATAGGTATTGGAAATGAAAGCAAAAGTGACCAAATGAGGTGAAAAAGGCGAAATTTGATCAAGGAACTCAACCCCTCAATTTGAGTAATTGTTGTTTTTGATTTGTTAGAAGGGGTTAAAATGCATATTTTGATCATTTTACATGTGCATGTATTGAATATTTTAACAAACAAATGATCTATGATGCATTTTGAGTGTTGGGATACCAATGGTAATTTTTTCAAAGTTGGCTTTCTGCAAAAATTTCGCAGAAGAAAACGCATTTGGGCTGAAAACGCGCCTTGGAATCGCGTTTTCCATAATCGCGTTTTCAATTCTGCGCCTATACTGAAGAAAACGCGCCTTCAAAACGCGACAGGAAGTCGCGTTTTCTACCAAGTCGCGTTTTCCAGCCTGATCAAAAATTGAAAACGCGCCTTCAGAAACGCGACATGAAGTCGCGTTTTTAAGCATTGCCGCGTTTTCGATCCTGCAAGATATGTGAAGAAACGCGACTTCCAAAACGCGGCTTGGTGGCGCGTTTTGATGAGTCACGTTTTCTGAGCACTTTTTTTTGAAAAATGCAGCTTCCTTGATTCTCTTTTTCTTCTTTTCCTCATATATTTTCTTGTACCTTGAATTACTTATTGTATATTTTATATAGGTACATCACCAAAACAAAGGTTTGAAATTACGGATCGCCGTTTTGTTTTATTAAGCCTTTGTTATCACTTTTGTTTCTTATTTTCTATGTTTCGATTATTATTACTAATGGTTATTCAATGGAACTTATGAAGCGTTGGAGTTACACGGACAATGGATTTTGAAGCTTCATATTCAATCATTACATAGGGGAGTATTACTTTCTTTATCTTGATTTTCCTTTTTACACATTGAGGACAATGTGTATGTTAAGTGTGGGGGGAGAATTGAGATTATATATATTGTATGTGATTGACTTATTAGTTGCAAATATTGGACTTGTGTTAAAATTCAAAATTTTTCCAAAATCTTGTCCAAAATTGCAAACTTGCCTCAACAATTTTTAAATTTTTTCGATTTTATCCAAGGGGTAACAAGTTCCATACCATTAGTAGTTCAAAGTCCTTCTACATTTGAGATAAATATATGTGGTTTAAGCACTTCTTTTCTCATTTAACTTGGAAATGACTATTATGTGATTATAATTTTTGCATTTGTAGGAAAATATATCTTTTAAAGTGGAGAAAATTATGCCAATTTTTTTTTTTTTTTTTGCATATTTGATGAAATTTCTTCGCTTTATTTGATTTTATAAGTTAAGTGATAAATATGGTCAATAATTGCAATACTCTTCTCATGATTATGCTTTCAAGGGAATGTTATTATCTTTACTAAAAAATAAAAAATAAAAAATGATGAAAAATGAAAAAAATGAAGAAAAAATGAAGAAAAAAAAAAGAAAATAAGATTTATTCTACTCCAATGATTCTCGTACTTAGTAACCGGAAGTCTTCATCTACAAATGTCGACTTTCGCGTAAAACGGTACTTGAATTAAGAGTATGCAAAGCAACTTGAGTATGTGAAGTGTTGAGTAACCGGTGATTTTCATCTAAAAATGTCGATCCTCGCGTCAAAAGGCATTCTCACATCTTAAGTAATATTTAGCTATGTTATACGAATAAATATCCTTTTAAGTAGAATAAAGAGATGATCATGAGTTTAGGAAGCATTATTATTGACCATATGAATTACTTGCTTGTGAAATTGGGAAAGGATGAGAAATGGAATTAAACTTGTTATAATTATGGTATAATTGGCTCTCCTTTACTTGATATTATGAGTACTTGAATTTAATTGAATAATTGCATAATGGTTATTTACTTTGTTTTGAGGAAATGAAGTTCAAATGCTACATATGTTTATTTTCAAATTTTGGATCATTGTTGTTTTGTATTTCTTATTGCTTGAGGACAAGCAATGGTTCAAGTGTGGGGGTATTTGATAAGAATATATTTTACGTATTTTTTAGTGTGTTTTACTAGTTAATTTTGGTTTAATTATTTAGTTTTATAAGTTAAATAACTAAGGTTTTGGTAAAAAACTACATTTTATGTTAAAGTGGCTAAATATTGCATTTTATGGATTTTTATGGGAAAAACTTCATATTTTGTAGGTTTAATGATTCAATCATCAAATGAAGTGCATTGAGAAGATATTTGGATGATTGATGATGGATTAAAGTGGTGAAAATAAAATATGAAGTGTAAAAGGAAGAAATGCAATTTGAGGACAAAAATCAAGAAAAGTCAGCTTTGACAACTCAGACATATTTTCGTATTTTGACTATATCAGGAGCTACAATGATCGGATCAAGGTGATCTTGGTACCATTTTGAAGCTAAGAGATATATCTACATTTGGTATGAAGACATCAAAGTCCAATTCAGCCGTTTTCTTGGTCAAAAGGTCGAAACTCAGAAACTTATCTGGATGGTCGAAAGCTGAAGCCCAGAATTGACCAGTCTATGGTATTTTGACCATATCTCCGTCCACCGATCTCCAAATTAGATGATTCTTGAAGCATTGGAACTCTAATTCAAAGGGCTACATCTTTTGTGTTTTGCACAAAAGCCAGTTCGGCCTTCATCATGGAGAAACATGCAGTTGAAGTGAAGTCAAAAGTAAAAACGTGTATGGCAGCCGAATTTCTGTAATTTGCTCAGCCATTTTTCTCATCTTCACACTACTTTCCAGCTAGAGCTGGAGAGAAAACGTAGGCTGCACATGCTTCAGAAGACATAAGCAAGAGATATAGCCAAGGTTCCAAGTCAAAAGCCATTATTTTTGACTCCCTTAACAAATTCAGATTTGGAGAATCATAGCAGAAATTTTGGACCAATGGAAAGGCACCTCATATCAGTTTTATATAGGGAGCAATAAGAGGGAGATGGAAAATCATACGGGAGAAGCTTGAAGAGTGCAGAAATGTAGTTCTTCCATTTCCTTAGTGTAGGATAGTGTAGTAAGTGTAGTTCTTCCATTCTTGTATAATGGTTAGATTAGGATGAAAATGGAGATGAAGAAAGAGAAGTTGAAGCTCAAGTGACATGGGTTATCTCTTCTCCAACTCTTTATCTTTTGTATTGGATTCTTAAATATAGTTAATATACAAGTTCTGGAATTTATGTTATTTATGTGTCTTTAAAGTTTATACCTTGGATTTGGTTGAACTTTCTATGATTGTTAGTGTTTATTATTTGGTTATTTGATTGCTATGATTTGAGCAAGTTATTTAGTATTTTAGCTCTTTAAATCATGATTAATCTGGTACCATTAATTGTGATTATCTAAGGTGTTATTTCTACAATGAAAATTGAGATTTAACATTAGTTCAAGAAGTGCTAAACATAGGGAGTACACTCACGAAAATAGAGGTGCATCTATGTGGTTTTTAGTGATTCATTTCATGTAATTTCACTGAAGAAATGAACTTGTAGCTAATTTCATAACCATGAGAATAGGTATGGATTAGTTATAAGTATAATTGATTCACTACGAAAGTAGGATTCAAATGCATAAGGAAATTACACCATAATTAGCTTAGATGTAGTATTCAATGATCCAAATATAACACTTGCATGAGTAGTTAGGGATACCACAACCTAAGGAGCTTTTATTTGTTATTTTGTATAATTTCAGTAGGTTAAATTTGTTATAATTCATTGATAGTCTAAATAATAAAGAAACTTTAGTAATACCGGTAATTGTTCACTCTTCCCTGTGGGATCGACCCGATATATACCCTAAACTACTAGTTGACCTGTATACTTGCAGTGAACGGGTGTAATTCGGTTTTTTAACTTGTACGTATGTAAAATACCCGTCAAGTTTTTGGCGCCGTTGCCGGGGAAGATTTGGCAATATCGGTGTGAAGAGCAACTTTATTAGTTTAGACATAATATTAGTTATAATGTGAATGTTATTTTCTGTTATTTTTGTATTTTATGTGTATGTGTTTCATTACCTATTTTTCTTACTAATTTTGCTTTTGAGGTTGTTTAAAAGCAATTTTAGGTAATGAGAAGGTTAGGTGAATTGGGAGGACAAAGCTTGAGAAATGAAAGTTTGGCAATGGATGGTTACCAAGTGCAAAGCTCCTTCAACAGAGGTAACCAAGAATTTACTGATTGTATGTCTTTTGAAGATGGTTTAAGGTGCTTAAAGGCAAAATTTGATGTTATGATGTTACAAGTTCAAATGGACACAATTATGCATGAAATTGAGCAAGGGAGGAATTTTAATGCTTTTAATTCTTATCATGTGATTTGTGACTTGTGTGGAGGTTATAATGCAACTAATACATGTATGCAAGTACAAAATGTGGATTATTATGATGAATTAGAGCATTACAATCCTTGTTTTGATCAATATAGTGCTAATTGGAACAATTCTCCTGTGTATGGTTGGGATAATCAATGTACTTATAATAATTCCTCATATTTTTACGATTACCAACCTGAATGTGTCCAATATGAACCAAAACCATCTTGGGAGTTGGCAATTGAAATGGTAGCTAATGATTCTAAGCCATCTTGGGAGTTAGCTTTAGAAAAATTAGCTAATGCAACTTCCGACCGTTTTGATAGGGTTGAAGAAAGAATAGATGAACTGACTTCTCACTTTAGTAGAATACAAGAGCAATTGAACGCATTGTGTGAAGTTATTTCTTCTAATGATATGAAAAATGATCCTAGCATGAATGGTAGGAATGTTGTATGTGAAAATGGATTGCATGTTGATGAAAATGATGAATCTCAATTGTGTTTCAATGAGCAAATGTCCATTTCACAAGATAATATCTTTGGAACTAACTTTGAGCCTCAAGAGGTGAGTTTTAATGACTCATTTTTCACCCCTCTTGAGGAGTGCATTGAAAGTATAGGTTCTAAGGGTATTGCTGCCCAACATACTCTCATGGCATTCCCGTTGGTAAGTTCTCAAGTGGTGCATATTCAAGGTAATATTTATGAAACACTTGGGATAGGTAAGTCACTTCCATTTCTCACATCATTAGATCATGTGACTTTTGCTATAAAGTCACCATTTAATGATCCACCACGACCAAAATGGTGGATTATTTGCTAACAAAGCCTCCTTGAAAAAATGAGGTGAAATAGTCAAGCTATTGACTTTAAAGAAGCGCTTATTGGGAGGCAACCCAATGTTTGTTTAAGTTTATGTTATTTTGGGGTGATTTTATGTTTAAAGTATGTGTTTGAGTTATTTTGTTATTTTTCATTTATAGGTATTGGAAATGAAAGCAAAAGTGACCAAATGAGGTGAAAAAGGCGAAATTTGATCAAGGAACTCAACCCCTCAATTTGAGTAATTGTTGTTTTTGATTTGTTAGAAGGGGTTAAAATGCATATTTTGATCATTTTACATGTGCATGTATTGAATATTTTAACAAACAAATGATCTATGATGCATTTTGAGTGTTGGGATACCAATGGTAATTTTTTCAAAGTTGGCTTTCTGCAAAAATTTCGCAGAAGAAAACGCATTTGGGCTGAAAACGCGCCTTGGAATCGCGTTTTCCATAATCGCGTTTTCAATTCTGCGCCTATACTGAAGAAAACGCGCCTTCAAAACGCGACAGGAAGTCGCGTTTTCTACCAAGTCGCGTTTTCCAGCCTGATCAAAAATTGAAAACGCGCCTTCAGAAACGCGACATGAAGTCGCGTTTTTAAGCATTGCCGCGTTTTCGATCCTGCAAGATATGTGAAGAAACGCGACTTCCAAAACGCGGCTTGGTGGCGCGTTTTGATGAGTCACGTTTTCTGAGCACTTTTTTTTGAAAAATGCAGCTTCCTTGATTCTCTTTTTCTTCTTTTCCTCATATATTTTCTTGTACCTTGAATTACTTATTGTATATTTTATATAGGTACATCACCAAAACAAAGGTTTGAAATTACGGATCGCCGTTTTGTTTTATTAAGCCTTTGTTATCACTTTTGTTTCTTATTTTCTATGTTTCGATTATTATTACTAATGGTTATTCAATGGAACTTATGAAGCGTTGGAGTTACACGGACAATGGATTTTGAAGCTTCATATTCAATCATTACATAGGGGAGTATTACTTTCTTTATCTTGATTTTCCTTTTTACACATTGAGGACAATGTGTATGTTAAGTGTGGGGGGAGAATTGAGATTATATATATTGTATGTGATTGACTTATTAGTTGCAAATATTGGACTTGTGTTAAAATTCAAAATTTTTCCAAAATCTTGTCCAAAATTGCAAACTTGCCTCAACAATTTTTAAATTTTTTCGATTTTATCCAAGGGGTAACAAGTTCCATACCATTAGTAGTTCAAAGTCCTTCTACATTTGAGATAAATATATGTGGTTTAAGCACTTCTTTTCTCATTTAACTTGGAAATGACTATTATGTGATTATAATTTTTGCATTTGTAGGAAAATATATCTTTTAAAGTGGAGAAAATTATGCCAATTTTTTTTTTTTTTTTTGCATATTTGATGAAATTTCTTCGCTTTATTTGATTTTATAAGTTAAGTGATAAATATGGTCAATAATTGCAATACTCTTCTCATGATTATGCTTTCAAGGGAATGTTATTATCTTTACTAAAAAATAAAAAATAAAAAATGATGAAAAATGAAAAAAATGAAGAAAAAATGAAGAAAAAAAAAAGAAAATAAGATTTATTCTACTCCAATGATTCTCGTACTTAGTAACCGGAAGTCTTCATCTACAAATGTCGACTTTCGCGTAAAACGGTACTTGAATTAAGAGTATGCAAAGCAACTTGAGTATGTGAAGTGTTGAGTAACCGGTGATTTTCATCTAAAAATGTCGATCCTCGCGTCAAAAGGCATTCTCACATCTTAAGTAATATTTAGCTATGTTATACGAATAAATATCCTTTTAAGTAGAATAAAGAGATGATCATGAGTTTAGGAAGCATTATTATTGACCATATGAATTACTTGCTTGTGAAATTGGGAAAGGATGAGAAATGGAATTAAACTTGTTATAATTATGGTATAATTGGCTCTCCTTTACTTGATATTATGAGTACTTGAATTTAATTGAATAATTGCATAATGGTTATTTACTTTGTTTTGAGGAAATGAAGTTCAAATGCTACATATGTTTATTTTCAAATTTTGGATCATTGTTGTTTTGTATTTCTTATTGCTTGAGGACAAGCAATGGTTCAAGTGTGGGGGTATTTGATAAGAATATATTTTACGTATTTTTTAGTGTGTTTTACTAGTTAATTTTGGTTTAATTATTTAGTTTTATAAGTTAAATAACTAAGGTTTTGGTAAAAAACTACATTTTATGTTAAAGTGGCTAAATATTGCATTTTATGGATTTTTATGGGAAAAACTTCATATTTTGTAGGTTTAATGATTCAATCATCAAATGAAGTGCATTGAGAAGATATTTGGATGATTGATGATGGATTAAAGTGGTGAAAATAAAATATGAAGTGTAAAAGGAAGAAATGCAATTTGAGGACAAAAATCAAGAAAAGTCAGCTTTGACAACTCAGACATATTTTCGTATTTTGACTATATCAGGAGCTACAATGATCGGATCAAGGTGATCTTGGTACCATTTTGAAGCTAAGAGATATATCTACATTTGGTATGAAGACATCAAAGTCCAATTCAGCCGTTTTCTTGGTCAAAAGGTCGAAACTCAGAAACTTATCTGGATGGTCGAAAGCTGAAGCCCAGAATTGACCAGTCTATGGTATTTTGACCATATCTCCGTCCACCGATCTCCAAATTAGATGATTCTTGAAGCATTGGAACTCTAATTCAAAGGGCTACATCTTTTGTGTTTTGCACAAAAGCCAGTTCGGCCTTCATCATGGAGAAACATGCAGTTGAAGTGAAGTCAAAAGTAAAAACGTGTATGGCAGCCGAATTTCTGTAATTTGCTCAGCCATTTTTCTCATCTTCACACTACTTTCCAGCTAGAGCTGGAGAGAAAACGTAGGCTGCACATGCTTCAGAAGACATAAGCAAGAGATATAGCCAAGGTTCCAAGTCAAAAGCCATTATTTTTGACTCCCTTAACAAATTCAGATTTGGAGAATCATAGCAGAAATTTTGGACCAATGGAAAGGCACCTCATATCAGTTTTATATAGGGAGCAATAAGAGGGAGATGGAAAATCATACGGGAGAAGCTTGAAGAGTGCAGAAATGTAGTTCTTCCATTTCCTTAGTGTAGGATAGTGTAGTAAGTGTAGTTCTTCCATTCTTGTATAATGGTTAGATTAGGATGAAAATGGAGATGAAGAAAGAGAAGTTGAAGCTCAAGTGACATGGGTTATCTCTTCTCCAACTCTTTATCTTTTGTATTGGATTCTTAAATATAGTTAATATACAAGTTCTGGAATTTATGTTATTTATGTGTCTTTAAAGTTTATACCTTGGATTTGGTTGAACTTTCTATGATTGTTAGTGTTTATTATTTGGTTATTTGATTGCTATGATTTGAGCAAGTTATTTAGTATTTTAGCTCTTTAAATCATGATTAATCTGGTACCATTAATTGTGATTATCTAAGGTGTTATTTCTACAATGAAAATTGAGATTTAACATTAGTTCAAGAAGTGCTAAACATAGGGAGTACACTCACGAAAATAGAGGTGCATCTATGTGGTTTTTAGTGATTCATTTCATGTAATTTCACTGAAGAAATGAACTTGTAGCTAATTTCATAACCATGAGAATAGGTATGGATTAGTTATAAGTATAATTGATTCACTACGAAAGTAGGATTCAAATGCATAAGGAAATTACACCATAATTAGCTTAGATGTAGTATTCAATGATCCAAATATAACACTTGCATGAGTAGTTAGGGATACCACAACCTAAGGAGCTTTTATTTGTTATTTTGTATAATTTCAGTAGGTTAAATTTGTTATAATTCATTGATAGTCTAAATAATAAAGAAACTTTAGTAATACCGGTAATTGTTCACTCTTCCCTGTGGGATCGACCCGATATATACCCTAAACTACTAGTTGACCTGTATACTTGCAGTGAACGGGTGTAATTCGGTTTTTTAACTTGTACGTATGTAAAATACCCGTCAAGTTTTTGGCGCCGTTGCCGGGGAAGATTTGGCAATATCGGTGTGAAGAGCAACTTTATTAGTTTAGACATAATATTAGTTATAATGTGAATGTTATTTTCTGTTATTTTTGTATTTTATGTGTATGTGTTTCATTACCTATTTTTCTTACTAATTTTGCTTTTGAGGTTGTTTAAAAGCAATTTTAGGTAATGAGAAGGTTAGGTGAATTGGGAGGACAAAGCTTGAGAAATGAAAGTTTGGCAATGGATGGTTACCAAGTGCAAAGCTCCTTCAACAGAGGTAACCAAGAATTTACTGATTGTATGTCTTTTGAAGATGGTTTAAGGTGCTTAAAGGCAAAATTTGATGTTATGATGTTACAAGTTCAAATGGACACAATTATGCATGAAATTGAGCAAGGGAGGAATTTTAATGCTTTTAATTCTTATCATGTGATTTGTGACTTGTGTGGAGGTTATAATGCAACTAATACATGTATGCAAGTACAAAATGTGGATTATTATGATGAATTAGAGCATTACAATCCTTGTTTTGATCAATATAGTGCTAATTGGAACAATTCTCCTGTGTATGGTTGGGATAATCAATGTACTTATAATAATTCCTCATATTTTTACGATTACCAACCTGAATGTGTCCAATATGAACCAAAACCATCTTGGGAGTTGGCAATTGAAATGGTAGCTAATGATTCTAAGCCATCTTGGGAGTTAGCTTTAGAAAAATTAGCTAATGCAACTTCCGACCGTTTTGATAGGGTTGAAGAAAGAATAGATGAACTGACTTCTCACTTTAGTAGAATACAAGAGCAATTGAACGCATTGTGTGAAGTTATTTCTTCTAATGATATGAAAAATGATCCTAGCATGAATGGTAGGAATGTTGTATGTGAAAATGGATTGCATGTTGATGAAAATGATGAATCTCAATTGTGTTTCAATGAGCAAATGTCCATTTCACAAGATAATATCTTTGGAACTAACTTTGAGCCTCAAGAGGTGAGTTTTAATGACTCATTTTTCACCCCTCTTGAGGAGTGCATTGAAAGTATAGGTTCTAAGGGTATTGCTGCCCAACATACTCTCATGGCATTCCCGTTGGTAAGTTCTCAAGTGGTGCATATTCAAGGTAATATTTATGAAACACTTGGGATAGGTAAGTCACTTCCATTTCTCACATCATTAGATCATGTGACTTTTGCTATAAAGTCACCATTTAATGATCCACCACGACCAAAATGGTGGATTATTTGCTAACAAAGCCTCCTTGAAAAAATGAGGTGAAATAGTCAAGCTATTGACTTTAAAGAAGCGCTTATTGGGAGGCAACCCAATGTTTGTTTAAGTTTATGTTATTTTGGGGTGATTTTATGTTTAAAGTATGTGTTTGAGTTATTTTGTTATTTTTCATTTATAGGTATTGGAAATGAAAGCAAAAGTGACCAAATGAGGTGAAAAAGGCGAAATTTGATCAAGGAACTCAACCCCTCAATTTGAGTAATTGTTGTTTTTGATTTGTTAGAAGGGGTTAAAATGCATATTTTGATCATTTTACATGTGCATGTATTGAATATTTTAACAAACAAATGATCTATGATGCATTTTGAGTGTTGGGATACCAATGGTAATTTTTTCAAAGTTGGCTTTCTGCAAAAATTTCGCAGAAGAAAACGCATTTGGGCTGAAAACGCGCCTTGGAATCGCGTTTTCCATAATCGCGTTTTCAATTCTGCGCCTATACTGAAGAAAACGCGCCTTCAAAACGCGACAGGAAGTCGCGTTTTCTACCAAGTCGCGTTTTCCAGCCTGATCAAAAATTGAAAACGCGCCTTCAGAAACGCGACATGAAGTCGCGTTTTTAAGCATTGCCGCGTTTTCGATCCTGCAAGATATGTGAAGAAACGCGACTTCCAAAACGCGGCTTGGTGGCGCGTTTTGATGAGTCACGTTTTCTGAGCACTTTTTTTTGAAAAATGCAGCTTCCTTGATTCTCTTTTTCTTCTTTTCCTCATATATTTTCTTGTACCTTGAATTACTTATTGTATATTTTATATAGGTACATCACCAAAACAAAGGTTTGAAATTACGGATCGCCGTTTTGTTTTATTAAGCCTTTGTTATCACTTTTGTTTCTTATTTTCTATGTTTCGATTATTATTACTAATGGTTATTCAATGGAACTTATGAAGCGTTGGAGTTACACGGACAATGGATTTTGAAGCTTCATATTCAATCATTACATAGGGGAGTATTACTTTCTTTATCTTGATTTTCCTTTTTACACATTGAGGACAATGTGTATGTTAAGTGTGGGGGGAGAATTGAGATTATATATATTGTATGTGATTGACTTATTAGTTGCAAATATTGGACTTGTGTTAAAATTCAAAATTTTTCCAAAATCTTGTCCAAAATTGCAAACTTGCCTCAACAATTTTTAAATTTTTTCGATTTTATCCAAGGGGTAACAAGTTCCATACCATTAGTAGTTCAAAGTCCTTCTACATTTGAGATAAATATATGTGGTTTAAGCACTTCTTTTCTCATTTAACTTGGAAATGACTATTATGTGATTATAATTTTTGCATTTGTAGGAAAATATATCTTTTAAAGTGGAGAAAATTATGCCAATTTTTTTTTTTTTTTTTGCATATTTGATGAAATTTCTTCGCTTTATTTGATTTTATAAGTTAAGTGATAAATATGGTCAATAATTGCAATACTCTTCTCATGATTATGCTTTCAAGGGAATGTTATTATCTTTACTAAAAAATAAAAAATAAAAAATGATGAAAAATGAAAAAAATGAAGAAAAAATGAAGAAAAAAAAAAGAAAATAAGATTTATTCTACTCCAATGATTCTCGTACTTAGTAACCGGAAGTCTTCATCTACAAATGTCGACTTTCGCGTAAAACGGTACTTGAATTAAGAGTATGCAAAGCAACTTGAGTATGTGAAGTGTTGAGTAACCGGTGATTTTCATCTAAAAATGTCGATCCTCGCGTCAAAAGGCATTCTCACATCTTAAGTAATATTTAGCTATGTTATACGAATAAATATCCTTTTAAGTAGAATAAAGAGATGATCATGAGTTTAGGAAGCATTATTATTGACCATATGAATTACTTGCTTGTGAAATTGGGAAAGGATGAGAAATGGAATTAAACTTGTTATAATTATGGTATAATTGGCTCTCCTTTACTTGATATTATGAGTACTTGAATTTAATTGAATAATTGCATAATGGTTATTTACTTTGTTTTGAGGAAATGAAGTTCAAATGCTACATATGTTTATTTTCAAATTTTGGATCATTGTTGTTTTGTATTTCTTATTGCTTGAGGACAAGCAATGGTTCAAGTGTGGGGGTATTTGATAAGAATATATTTTACGTATTTTTTAGTGTGTTTTACTAGTTAATTTTGGTTTAATTATTTAGTTTTATAAGTTAAATAACTAAGGTTTTGGTAAAAAACTACATTTTATGTTAAAGTGGCTAAATATTGCATTTTATGGATTTTTATGGGAAAAACTTCATATTTTGTAGGTTTAATGATTCAATCATCAAATGAAGTGCATTGAGAAGATATTTGGATGATTGATGATGGATTAAAGTGGTGAAAATAAAATATGAAGTGTAAAAGGAAGAAATGCAATTTGAGGACAAAAATCAAGAAAAGTCAGCTTTGACAACTCAGACATATTTTCGTATTTTGACTATATCAGGAGCTACAATGATCGGATCAAGGTGATCTTGGTACCATTTTGAAGCTAAGAGATATATCTACATTTGGTATGAAGACATCAAAGTCCAATTCAGCCGTTTTCTTGGTCAAAAGGTCGAAACTCAGAAACTTATCTGGATGGTCGAAAGCTGAAGCCCAGAATTGACCAGTCTATGGTATTTTGACCATATCTCCGTCCACCGATCTCCAAATTAGATGATTCTTGAAGCATTGGAACTCTAATTCAAAGGGCTACATCTTTTGTGTTTTGCACAAAAGCCAGTTCGGCCTTCATCATGGAGAAACATGCAGTTGAAGTGAAGTCAAAAGTAAAAACGTGTATGGCAGCCGAATTTCTGTAATTTGCTCAGCCATTTTTCTCATCTTCACACTACTTTCCAGCTAGAGCTGGAGAGAAAACGTAGGCTGCACATGCTTCAGAAGACATAAGCAAGAGATATAGCCAAGGTTCCAAGTCAAAAGCCATTATTTTTGACTCCCTTAACAAATTCAGATTTGGAGAATCATAGCAGAAATTTTGGACCAATGGAAAGGCACCTCATATCAGTTTTATATAGGGAGCAATAAGAGGGAGATGGAAAATCATACGGGAGAAGCTTGAAGAGTGCAGAAATGTAGTTCTTCCATTTCCTTAGTGTAGGATAGTGTAGTAAGTGTAGTTCTTCCATTCTTGTATAATGGTTAGATTAGGATGAAAATGGAGATGAAGAAAGAGAAGTTGAAGCTCAAGTGACATGGGTTATCTCTTCTCCAACTCTTTATCTTTTGTATTGGATTCTTAAATATAGTTAATATACAAGTTCTGGAATTTATGTTATTTATGTGTCTTTAAAGTTTATACCTTGGATTTGGTTGAACTTTCTATGATTGTTAGTGTTTATTATTTGGTTATTTGATTGCTATGATTTGAGCAAGTTATTTAGTATTTTAGCTCTTTAAATCATGATTAATCTGGTACCATTAATTGTGATTATCTAAGGTGTTATTTCTACAATGAAAATTGAGATTTAACATTAGTTCAAGAAGTGCTAAACATAGGGAGTACACTCACGAAAATAGAGGTGCATCTATGTGGTTTTTAGTGATTCATTTCATGTAATTTCACTGAAGAAATGAACTTGTAGCTAATTTCATAACCATGAGAATAGGTATGGATTAGTTATAAGTATAATTGATTCACTACGAAAGTAGGATTCAAATGCATAAGGAAATTACACCATAATTAGCTTAGATGTAGTATTCAATGATCCAAATATAACACTTGCATGAGTAGTTAGGGATACCACAACCTAAGGAGCTTTTATTTGTTATTTTGTATAATTTCAGTAGGTTAAATTTGTTATAATTCATTGATAGTCTAAATAATAAAGAAACTTTAGTAATACCGGTAATTGTTCACTCTTCCCTGTGGGATCGACCCGATATATACCCTAAACTACTAGTTGACCTGTATACTTGCAGTGAACGGGTGTAATTCGGTTTTTTAACTTGTACGTATGTAAAATACCCGTCAAGTTTTTGGCGCCGTTGCCGGGGAAGATTTGGCAATATCGGTGTGAAGAGCAACTTTATTAGTTTAGACATAATATTAGTTATAATGTGAATGTTATTTTCTGTTATTTTTGTATTTTATGTGTATGTGTTTCATTACCTATTTTTCTTACTAATTTTGCTTTTGAGGTTGTTTAAAAGCAATTTTAGGTAATGAGAAGGTTAGGTGAATTGGGAGGACAAAGCTTGAGAAATGAAAGTTTGGCAATGGATGGTTACCAAGTGCAAAGCTCCTTCAACAGAGGTAACCAAGAATTTACTGATTGTATGTCTTTTGAAGATGGTTTAAGGTGCTTAAAGGCAAAATTTGATGTTATGATGTTACAAGTTCAAATGGACACAATTATGCATGAAATTGAGCAAGGGAGGAATTTTAATGCTTTTAATTCTTATCATGTGATTTGTGACTTGTGTGGAGGTTATAATGCAACTAATACATGTATGCAAGTACAAAATGTGGATTATTATGATGAATTAGAGCATTACAATCCTTGTTTTGATCAATATAGTGCTAATTGGAACAATTCTCCTGTGTATGGTTGGGATAATCAATGTACTTATAATAATTCCTCATATTTTTACGATTACCAACCTGAATGTGTCCAATATGAACCAAAACCATCTTGGGAGTTGGCAATTGAAATGGTAGCTAATGATTCTAAGCCATCTTGGGAGTTAGCTTTAGAAAAATTAGCTAATGCAACTTCCGACCGTTTTGATAGGGTTGAAGAAAGAATAGATGAACTGACTTCTCACTTTAGTAGAATACAAGAGCAATTGAACGCATTGTGTGAAGTTATTTCTTCTAATGATATGAAAAATGATCCTAGCATGAATGGTAGGAATGTTGTATGTGAAAATGGATTGCATGTTGATGAAAATGATGAATCTCAATTGTGTTTCAATGAGCAAATGTCCATTTCACAAGATAATATCTTTGGAACTAACTTTGAGCCTCAAGAGGTGAGTTTTAATGACTCATTTTTCACCCCTCTTGAGGAGTGCATTGAAAGTATAGGTTCTAAGGGTATTGCTGCCCAACATACTCTCATGGCATTCCCGTTGGTAAGTTCTCAAGTGGTGCATATTCAAGGTAATATTTATGAAACACTTGGGATAGGTAAGTCACTTCCATTTCTCACATCATTAGATCATGTGACTTTTGCTATAAAGTCACCATTTAATGATCCACCACGACCAAAATGGTGGATTATTTGCTAACAAAGCCTCCTTGAAAAAATGAGGTGAAATAGTCAAGCTATTGACTTTAAAGAAGCGCTTATTGGGAGGCAACCCAATGTTTGTTTAAGTTTATGTTATTTTGGGGTGATTTTATGTTTAAAGTATGTGTTTGAGTTATTTTGTTATTTTTCATTTATAGGTATTGGAAATGAAAGCAAAAGTGACCAAATGAGGTGAAAAAGGCGAAATTTGATCAAGGAACTCAACCCCTCAATTTGAGTAATTGTTGTTTTTGATTTGTTAGAAGGGGTTAAAATGCATATTTTGATCATTTTACATGTGCATGTATTGAATATTTTAACAAACAAATGATCTATGATGCATTTTGAGTGTTGGGATACCAATGGTAATTTTTTCAAAGTTGGCTTTCTGCAAAAATTTCGCAGAAGAAAACGCATTTGGGCTGAAAACGCGCCTTGGAATCGCGTTTTCCATAATCGCGTTTTCAATTCTGCGCCTATACTGAAGAAAACGCGCCTTCAAAACGCGACAGGAAGTCGCGTTTTCTACCAAGTCGCGTTTTCCAGCCTGATCAAAAATTGAAAACGCGCCTTCAGAAACGCGACATGAAGTCGCGTTTTTAAGCATTGCCGCGTTTTCGATCCTGCAAGATATGTGAAGAAACGCGACTTCCAAAACGCGGCTTGGTGGCGCGTTTTGATGAGTCACGTTTTCTGAGCACTTTTTTTTGAAAAATGCAGCTTCCTTGATTCTCTTTTTCTTCTTTTCCTCATATATTTTCTTGTACCTTGAATTACTTATTGTATATTTTATATAGGTACATCACCAAAACAAAGGTTTGAAATTACGGATCGCCGTTTTGTTTTATTAAGCCTTTGTTATCACTTTTGTTTCTTATTTTCTATGTTTCGATTATTATTACTAATGGTTATTCAATGGAACTTATGAAGCGTTGGAGTTACACGGACAATGGATTTTGAAGCTTCATATTCAATCATTACATAGGGGAGTATTACTTTCTTTATCTTGATTTTCCTTTTTACACATTGAGGACAATGTGTATGTTAAGTGTGGGGGGAGAATTGAGATTATATATATTGTATGTGATTGACTTATTAGTTGCAAATATTGGACTTGTGTTAAAATTCAAAATTTTTCCAAAATCTTGTCCAAAATTGCAAACTTGCCTCAACAATTTTTAAATTTTTTCGATTTTATCCAAGGGGTAACAAGTTCCATACCATTAGTAGTTCAAAGTCCTTCTACATTTGAGATAAATATATGTGGTTTAAGCACTTCTTTTCTCATTTAACTTGGAAATGACTATTATGTGATTATAATTTTTGCATTTGTAGGAAAATATATCTTTTAAAGTGGAGAAAATTATGCCAATTTTTTTTTTTTTTTTTGCATATTTGATGAAATTTCTTCGCTTTATTTGATTTTATAAGTTAAGTGATAAATATGGTCAATAATTGCAATACTCTTCTCATGATTATGCTTTCAAGGGAATGTTATTATCTTTACTAAAAAATAAAAAATAAAAAATGATGAAAAATGAAAAAAATGAAGAAAAAATGAAGAAAAAAAAAAGAAAATAAGATTTATTCTACTCCAATGATTCTCGTACTTAGTAACCGGAAGTCTTCATCTACAAATGTCGACTTTCGCGTAAAACGGTACTTGAATTAAGAGTATGCAAAGCAACTTGAGTATGTGAAGTGTTGAGTAACCGGTGATTTTCATCTAAAAATGTCGATCCTCGCGTCAAAAGGCATTCTCACATCTTAAGTAATATTTAGCTATGTTATACGAATAAATATCCTTTTAAGTAGAATAAAGAGATGATCATGAGTTTAGGAAGCATTATTATTGACCATATGAATTACTTGCTTGTGAAATTGGGAAAGGATGAGAAATGGAATTAAACTTGTTATAATTATGGTATAATTGGCTCTCCTTTACTTGATATTATGAGTACTTGAATTTAATTGAATAATTGCATAATGGTTATTTACTTTGTTTTGAGGAAATGAAGTTCAAATGCTACATATGTTTATTTTCAAATTTTGGATCATTGTTGTTTTGTATTTCTTATTGCTTGAGGACAAGCAATGGTTCAAGTGTGGGGGTATTTGATAAGAATATATTTTACGTATTTTTTAGTGTGTTTTACTAGTTAATTTTGGTTTAATTATTTAGTTTTATAAGTTAAATAACTAAGGTTTTGGTAAAAAACTACATTTTATGTTAAAGTGGCTAAATATTGCATTTTATGGATTTTTATGGGAAAAACTTCATATTTTGTAGGTTTAATGATTCAATCATCAAATGAAGTGCATTGAGAAGATATTTGGATGATTGATGATGGATTAAAGTGGTGAAAATAAAATATGAAGTGTAAAAGGAAGAAATGCAATTTGAGGACAAAAATCAAGAAAAGTCAGCTTTGACAACTCAGACATATTTTCGTATTTTGACTATATCAGGAGCTACAATGATCGGATCAAGGTGATCTTGGTACCATTTTGAAGCTAAGAGATATATCTACATTTGGTATGAAGACATCAAAGTCCAATTCAGCCGTTTTCTTGGTCAAAAGGTCGAAACTCAGAAACTTATCTGGATGGTCGAAAGCTGAAGCCCAGAATTGACCAGTCTATGGTATTTTGACCATATCTCCGTCCACCGATCTCCAAATTAGATGATTCTTGAAGCATTGGAACTCTAATTCAAAGGGCTACATCTTTTGTGTTTTGCACAAAAGCCAGTTCGGCCTTCATCATGGAGAAACATGCAGTTGAAGTGAAGTCAAAAGTAAAAACGTGTATGGCAGCCGAATTTCTGTAATTTGCTCAGCCATTTTTCTCATCTTCACACTACTTTCCAGCTAGAGCTGGAGAGAAAACGTAGGCTGCACATGCTTCAGAAGACATAAGCAAGAGATATAGCCAAGGTTCCAAGTCAAAAGCCATTATTTTTGACTCCCTTAACAAATTCAGATTTGGAGAATCATAGCAGAAATTTTGGACCAATGGAAAGGCACCTCATATCAGTTTTATATAGGGAGCAATAAGAGGGAGATGGAAAATCATACGGGAGAAGCTTGAAGAGTGCAGAAATGTAGTTCTTCCATTTCCTTAGTGTAGGATAGTGTAGTAAGTGTAGTTCTTCCATTCTTGTATAATGGTTAGATTAGGATGAAAATGGAGATGAAGAAAGAGAAGTTGAAGCTCAAGTGACATGGGTTATCTCTTCTCCAACTCTTTATCTTTTGTATTGGATTCTTAAATATAGTTAATATACAAGTTCTGGAATTTATGTTATTTATGTGTCTTTAAAGTTTATACCTTGGATTTGGTTGAACTTTCTATGATTGTTAGTGTTTATTATTTGGTTATTTGATTGCTATGATTTGAGCAAGTTATTTAGTATTTTAGCTCTTTAAATCATGATTAATCTGGTACCATTAATTGTGATTATCTAAGGTGTTATTTCTACAATGAAAATTGAGATTTAACATTAGTTCAAGAAGTGCTAAACATAGGGAGTACACTCACGAAAATAGAGGTGCATCTATGTGGTTTTTAGTGATTCATTTCATGTAATTTCACTGAAGAAATGAACTTGTAGCTAATTTCATAACCATGAGAATAGGTATGGATTAGTTATAAGTATAATTGATTCACTACGAAAGTAGGATTCAAATGCATAAGGAAATTACACCATAATTAGCTTAGATGTAGTATTCAATGATCCAAATATAACACTTGCATGAGTAGTTAGGGATACCACAACCTAAGGAGCTTTTATTTGTTATTTTGTATAATTTCAGTAGGTTAAATTTGTTATAATTCATTGATAGTCTAAATAATAAAGAAACTTTAGTAATACCGGTAATTGTTCACTCTTCCCTGTGGGATCGACCCGATATATACCCTAAACTACTAGTTGACCTGTATACTTGCAGTGAACGGGTGTAATTCGGTTTTTTAACTTGTACGTATGTAAAATACCCGTCAAGTTTTTGGCGCCGTTGCCGGGGAAGATTTGGCAATATCGGTGTGAAGAGCAACTTTATTAGTTTAGACATAATATTAGTTATAATGTGAATGTTATTTTCTGTTATTTTTGTATTTTATGTGTATGTGTTTCATTACCTATTTTTCTTACTAATTTTGCTTTTGAGGTTGTTTAAAAGCAATTTTAGGTAATGAGAAGGTTAGGTGAATTGGGAGGACAAAGCTTGAGAAATGAAAGTTTGGCAATGGATGGTTACCAAGTGCAAAGCTCCTTCAACAGAGGTAACCAAGAATTTACTGATTGTATGTCTTTTGAAGATGGTTTAAGGTGCTTAAAGGCAAAATTTGATGTTATGATGTTACAAGTTCAAATGGACACAATTATGCATGAAATTGAGCAAGGGAGGAATTTTAATGCTTTTAATTCTTATCATGTGATTTGTGACTTGTGTGGAGGTTATAATGCAACTAATACATGTATGCAAGTACAAAATGTGGATTATTATGATGAATTAGAGCATTACAATCCTTGTTTTGATCAATATAGTGCTAATTGGAACAATTCTCCTGTGTATGGTTGGGATAATCAATGTACTTATAATAATTCCTCATATTTTTACGATTACCAACCTGAATGTGTCCAATATGAACCAAAACCATCTTGGGAGTTGGCAATTGAAATGGTAGCTAATGATTCTAAGCCATCTTGGGAGTTAGCTTTAGAAAAATTAGCTAATGCAACTTCCGACCGTTTTGATAGGGTTGAAGAAAGAATAGATGAACTGACTTCTCACTTTAGTAGAATACAAGAGCAATTGAACGCATTGTGTGAAGTTATTTCTTCTAATGATATGAAAAATGATCCTAGCATGAATGGTAGGAATGTTGTATGTGAAAATGGATTGCATGTTGATGAAAATGATGAATCTCAATTGTGTTTCAATGAGCAAATGTCCATTTCACAAGATAATATCTTTGGAACTAACTTTGAGCCTCAAGAGGTGAGTTTTAATGACTCATTTTTCACCCCTCTTGAGGAGTGCATTGAAAGTATAGGTTCTAAGGGTATTGCTGCCCAACATACTCTCATGGCATTCCCGTTGGTAAGTTCTCAAGTGGTGCATATTCAAGGTAATATTTATGAAACACTTGGGATAGGTAAGTCACTTCCATTTCTCACATCATTAGATCATGTGACTTTTGCTATAAAGTCACCATTTAATGATCCACCACGACCAAAATGGTGGATTATTTGCTAACAAAGCCTCCTTGAAAAAATGAGGTGAAATAGTCAAGCTATTGACTTTAAAGAAGCGCTTATTGGGAGGCAACCCAATGTTTGTTTAAGTTTATGTTATTTTGGGGTGATTTTATGTTTAAAGTATGTGTTTGAGTTATTTTGTTATTTTTCATTTATAGGTATTGGAAATGAAAGCAAAAGTGACCAAATGAGGTGAAAAAGGCGAAATTTGATCAAGGAACTCAACCCCTCAATTTGAGTAATTGTTGTTTTTGATTTGTTAGAAGGGGTTAAAATGCATATTTTGATCATTTTACATGTGCATGTATTGAATATTTTAACAAACAAATGATCTATGATGCATTTTGAGTGTTGGGATACCAATGGTAATTTTTTCAAAGTTGGCTTTCTGCAAAAATTTCGCAGAAGAAAACGCATTTGGGCTGAAAACGCGCCTTGGAATCGCGTTTTCCATAATCGCGTTTTCAATTCTGCGCCTATACTGAAGAAAACGCGCCTTCAAAACGCGACAGGAAGTCGCGTTTTCTACCAAGTCGCGTTTTCCAGCCTGATCAAAAATTGAAAACGCGCCTTCAGAAACGCGACATGAAGTCGCGTTTTTAAGCATTGCCGCGTTTTCGATCCTGCAAGATATGTGAAGAAACGCGACTTCCAAAACGCGGCTTGGTGGCGCGTTTTGATGAGTCACGTTTTCTGAGCACTTTTTTTTGAAAAATGCAGCTTCCTTGATTCTCTTTTTCTTCTTTTCCTCATATATTTTCTTGTACCTTGAATTACTTATTGTATATTTTATATAGGTACATCACCAAAACAAAGGTTTGAAATTACGGATCGCCGTTTTGTTTTATTAAGCCTTTGTTATCACTTTTGTTTCTTATTTTCTATGTTTCGATTATTATTACTAATGGTTATTCAATGGAACTTATGAAGCGTTGGAGTTACACGGACAATGGATTTTGAAGCTTCATATTCAATCATTACATAGGGGAGTATTACTTTCTTTATCTTGATTTTCCTTTTTACACATTGAGGACAATGTGTATGTTAAGTGTGGGGGGAGAATTGAGATTATATATATTGTATGTGATTGACTTATTAGTTGCAAATATTGGACTTGTGTTAAAATTCAAAATTTTTCCAAAATCTTGTCCAAAATTGCAAACTTGCCTCAACAATTTTTAAATTTTTTCGATTTTATCCAAGGGGTAACAAGTTCCATACCATTAGTAGTTCAAAGTCCTTCTACATTTGAGATAAATATATGTGGTTTAAGCACTTCTTTTCTCATTTAACTTGGAAATGACTATTATGTGATTATAATTTTTGCATTTGTAGGAAAATATATCTTTTAAAGTGGAGAAAATTATGCCAATTTTTTTTTTTTTTTTTGCATATTTGATGAAATTTCTTCGCTTTATTTGATTTTATAAGTTAAGTGATAAATATGGTCAATAATTGCAATACTCTTCTCATGATTATGCTTTCAAGGGAATGTTATTATCTTTACTAAAAAATAAAAAATAAAAAATGATGAAAAATGAAAAAAATGAAGAAAAAATGAAGAAAAAAAAAAGAAAATAAGATTTATTCTACTCCAATGATTCTCGTACTTAGTAACCGGAAGTCTTCATCTACAAATGTCGACTTTCGCGTAAAACGGTACTTGAATTAAGAGTATGCAAAGCAACTTGAGTATGTGAAGTGTTGAGTAACCGGTGATTTTCATCTAAAAATGTCGATCCTCGCGTCAAAAGGCATTCTCACATCTTAAGTAATATTTAGCTATGTTATACGAATAAATATCCTTTTAAGTAGAATAAAGAGATGATCATGAGTTTAGGAAGCATTATTATTGACCATATGAATTACTTGCTTGTGAAATTGGGAAAGGATGAGAAATGGAATTAAACTTGTTATAATTATGGTATAATTGGCTCTCCTTTACTTGATATTATGAGTACTTGAATTTAATTGAATAATTGCATAATGGTTATTTACTTTGTTTTGAGGAAATGAAGTTCAAATGCTACATATGTTTATTTTCAAATTTTGGATCATTGTTGTTTTGTATTTCTTATTGCTTGAGGACAAGCAATGGTTCAAGTGTGGGGGTATTTGATAAGAATATATTTTACGTATTTTTTAGTGTGTTTTACTAGTTAATTTTGGTTTAATTATTTAGTTTTATAAGTTAAATAACTAAGGTTTTGGTAAAAAACTACATTTTATGTTAAAGTGGCTAAATATTGCATTTTATGGATTTTTATGGGAAAAACTTCATATTTTGTAGGTTTAATGATTCAATCATCAAATGAAGTGCATTGAGAAGATATTTGGATGATTGATGATGGATTAAAGTGGTGAAAATAAAATATGAAGTGTAAAAGGAAGAAATGCAATTTGAGGACAAAAATCAAGAAAAGTCAGCTTTGACAACTCAGACATATTTTCGTATTTTGACTATATCAGGAGCTACAATGATCGGATCAAGGTGATCTTGGTACCATTTTGAAGCTAAGAGATATATCTACATTTGGTATGAAGACATCAAAGTCCAATTCAGCCGTTTTCTTGGTCAAAAGGTCGAAACTCAGAAACTTATCTGGATGGTCGAAAGCTGAAGCCCAGAATTGACCAGTCTATGGTATTTTGACCATATCTCCGTCCACCGATCTCCAAATTAGATGATTCTTGAAGCATTGGAACTCTAATTCAAAGGGCTACATCTTTTGTGTTTTGCACAAAAGCCAGTTCGGCCTTCATCATGGAGAAACATGCAGTTGAAGTGAAGTCAAAAGTAAAAACGTGTATGGCAGCCGAATTTCTGTAATTTGCTCAGCCATTTTTCTCATCTTCACACTACTTTCCAGCTAGAGCTGGAGAGAAAACGTAGGCTGCACATGCTTCAGAAGACATAAGCAAGAGATATAGCCAAGGTTCCAAGTCAAAAGCCATTATTTTTGACTCCCTTAACAAATTCAGATTTGGAGAATCATAGCAGAAATTTTGGACCAATGGAAAGGCACCTCATATCAGTTTTATATAGGGAGCAATAAGAGGGAGATGGAAAATCATACGGGAGAAGCTTGAAGAGTGCAGAAATGTAGTTCTTCCATTTCCTTAGTGTAGGATAGTGTAGTAAGTGTAGTTCTTCCATTCTTGTATAATGGTTAGATTAGGATGAAAATGGAGATGAAGAAAGAGAAGTTGAAGCTCAAGTGACATGGGTTATCTCTTCTCCAACTCTTTATCTTTTGTATTGGATTCTTAAATATAGTTAATATACAAGTTCTGGAATTTATGTTATTTATGTGTCTTTAAAGTTTATACCTTGGATTTGGTTGAACTTTCTATGATTGTTAGTGTTTATTATTTGGTTATTTGATTGCTATGATTTGAGCAAGTTATTTAGTATTTTAGCTCTTTAAATCATGATTAATCTGGTACCATTAATTGTGATTATCTAAGGTGTTATTTCTACAATGAAAATTGAGATTTAACATTAGTTCAAGAAGTGCTAAACATAGGGAGTACACTCACGAAAATAGAGGTGCATCTATGTGGTTTTTAGTGATTCATTTCATGTAATTTCACTGAAGAAATGAACTTGTAGCTAATTTCATAACCATGAGAATAGGTATGGATTAGTTATAAGTATAATTGATTCACTACGAAAGTAGGATTCAAATGCATAAGGAAATTACACCATAATTAGCTTAGATGTAGTATTCAATGATCCAAATATAACACTTGCATGAGTAGTTAGGGATACCACAACCTAAGGAGCTTTTATTTGTTATTTTGTATAATTTCAGTAGGTTAAATTTGTTATAATTCATTGATAGTCTAAATAATAAAGAAACTTTAGTAATACCGGTAATTGTTCACTCTTCCCTGTGGGATCGACCCGATATATACCCTAAACTACTAGTTGACCTGTATACTTGCAGTGAACGGGTGTAATTCGGTTTTTTAACTTGTACGTATGTAAAATACCCGTCAAGTTTTTGGCGCCGTTGCCGGGGAAGATTTGGCAATATCGGTGTGAAGAGCAACTTTATTAGTTTAGACATAATATTAGTTATAATGTGAATGTTATTTTCTGTTATTTTTGTATTTTATGTGTATGTGTTTCATTACCTATTTTTCTTACTAATTTTGCTTTTGAGGTTGTTTAAAAGCAATTTTAGGTAATGAGAAGGTTAGGTGAATTGGGAGGACAAAGCTTGAGAAATGAAAGTTTGGCAATGGATGGTTACCAAGTGCAAAGCTCCTTCAACAGAGGTAACCAAGAATTTACTGATTGTATGTCTTTTGAAGATGGTTTAAGGTGCTTAAAGGCAAAATTTGATGTTATGATGTTACAAGTTCAAATGGACACAATTATGCATGAAATTGAGCAAGGGAGGAATTTTAATGCTTTTAATTCTTATCATGTGATTTGTGACTTGTGTGGAGGTTATAATGCAACTAATACATGTATGCAAGTACAAAATGTGGATTATTATGATGAATTAGAGCATTACAATCCTTGTTTTGATCAATATAGTGCTAATTGGAACAATTCTCCTGTGTATGGTTGGGATAATCAATGTACTTATAATAATTCCTCATATTTTTACGATTACCAACCTGAATGTGTCCAATATGAACCAAAACCATCTTGGGAGTTGGCAATTGAAATGGTAGCTAATGATTCTAAGCCATCTTGGGAGTTAGCTTTAGAAAAATTAGCTAATGCAACTTCCGACCGTTTTGATAGGGTTGAAGAAAGAATAGATGAACTGACTTCTCACTTTAGTAGAATACAAGAGCAATTGAACGCATTGTGTGAAGTTATTTCTTCTAATGATATGAAAAATGATCCTAGCATGAATGGTAGGAATGTTGTATGTGAAAATGGATTGCATGTTGATGAAAATGATGAATCTCAATTGTGTTTCAATGAGCAAATGTCCATTTCACAAGATAATATCTTTGGAACTAACTTTGAGCCTCAAGAGGTGAGTTTTAATGACTCATTTTTCACCCCTCTTGAGGAGTGCATTGAAAGTATAGGTTCTAAGGGTATTGCTGCCCAACATACTCTCATGGCATTCCCGTTGGTAAGTTCTCAAGTGGTGCATATTCAAGGTAATATTTATGAAACACTTGGGATAGGTAAGTCACTTCCATTTCTCACATCATTAGATCATGTGACTTTTGCTATAAAGTCACCATTTAATGATCCACCACGACCAAAATGGTGGATTATTTGCTAACAAAGCCTCCTTGAAAAAATGAGGTGAAATAGTCAAGCTATTGACTTTAAAGAAGCGCTTATTGGGAGGCAACCCAATGTTTGTTTAAGTTTATGTTATTTTGGGGTGATTTTATGTTTAAAGTATGTGTTTGAGTTATTTTGTTATTTTTCATTTATAGGTATTGGAAATGAAAGCAAAAGTGACCAAATGAGGTGAAAAAGGCGAAATTTGATCAAGGAACTCAACCCCTCAATTTGAGTAATTGTTGTTTTTGATTTGTTAGAAGGGGTTAAAATGCATATTTTGATCATTTTACATGTGCATGTATTGAATATTTTAACAAACAAATGATCTATGATGCATTTTGAGTGTTGGGATACCAATGGTAATTTTTTCAAAGTTGGCTTTCTGCAAAAATTTCGCAGAAGAAAACGCATTTGGGCTGAAAACGCGCCTTGGAATCGCGTTTTCCATAATCGCGTTTTCAATTCTGCGCCTATACTGAAGAAAACGCGCCTTCAAAACGCGACAGGAAGTCGCGTTTTCTACCAAGTCGCGTTTTCCAGCCTGATCAAAAATTGAAAACGCGCCTTCAGAAACGCGACATGAAGTCGCGTTTTTAAGCATTGCCGCGTTTTCGATCCTGCAAGATATGTGAAGAAACGCGACTTCCAAAACGCGGCTTGGTGGCGCGTTTTGATGAGTCACGTTTTCTGAGCACTTTTTTTTGAAAAATGCAGCTTCCTTGATTCTCTTTTTCTTCTTTTCCTCATATATTTTCTTGTACCTTGAATTACTTATTGTATATTTTATATAGGTACATCACCAAAACAAAGGTTTGAAATTACGGATCGCCGTTTTGTTTTATTAAGCCTTTGTTATCACTTTTGTTTCTTATTTTCTATGTTTCGATTATTATTACTAATGGTTATTCAATGGAACTTATGAAGCGTTGGAGTTACACGGACAATGGATTTTGAAGCTTCATATTCAATCATTACATAGGGGAGTATTACTTTCTTTATCTTGATTTTCCTTTTTACACATTGAGGACAATGTGTATGTTAAGTGTGGGGGGAGAATTGAGATTATATATATTGTATGTGATTGACTTATTAGTTGCAAATATTGGACTTGTGTTAAAATTCAAAATTTTTCCAAAATCTTGTCCAAAATTGCAAACTTGCCTCAACAATTTTTAAATTTTTTCGATTTTATCCAAGGGGTAACAAGTTCCATACCATTAGTAGTTCAAAGTCCTTCTACATTTGAGATAAATATATGTGGTTTAAGCACTTCTTTTCTCATTTAACTTGGAAATGACTATTATGTGATTATAATTTTTGCATTTGTAGGAAAATATATCTTTTAAAGTGGAGAAAATTATGCCAATTTTTTTTTTTTTTTTGCATATTTGATGAAATTTCTTCGCTTTATTTGATTTTATAAGTTAAGTGATAAATATGGTCAATAATTGCAATACTCTTCTCATGATTATGCTTTCAAGGGAATGTTATTATCTTTACTAAAAAATAAAAAATAAAAAATGATGAAAAATGAAAAAAATGAAGAAAAAATGAAGAAAAAAAAAAGAAAATAAGATTTATTCTACTCCAATGATTCTCGTACTTAGTAACCGGAAGTCTTCATCTACAAATGTCGACTTTCGCGTAAAACGGTACTTGAATTAAGAGTATGCAAAGCAACTTGAGTATGTGAAGTGTTGAGTAACCGGTGATTTTCATCTAAAAATGTCGATCCTCGCGTCAAAAGGCATTCTCACATCTTAAGTAATATTTAGCTATGTTATACGAATAAATATCCTTTTAAGTAGAATAAAGAGATGATCATGAGTTTAGGAAGCATTATTATTGACCATATGAATTACTTGCTTGTGAAATTGGGAAAGGATGAGAAATGGAATTAAACTTGTTATAATTATGGTATAATTGGCTCTCCTTTACTTGATATTATGAGTACTTGAATTTAATTGAATAATTGCATAATGGTTATTTACTTTGTTTTGAGGAAATGAAGTTCAAATGCTACATATGTTTATTTTCAAATTTTGGATCATTGTTGTTTTGTATTTCTTATTGCTTGAGGACAAGCAATGGTTCAAGTGTGGGGGTATTTGATAAGAATATATTTTACGTATTTTTTAGTGTGTTTTACTAGTTAATTTTGGTTTAATTATTTAGTTTTATAAGTTAAATAACTAAGGTTTTGGTAAAAAACTACATTTTATGTTAAAGTGGCTAAATATTGCATTTTATGGATTTTTATGGGAAAAACTTCATATTTTGTAGGTTTAATGATTCAATCATCAAATGAAGTGCATTGAGAAGATATTTGGATGATTGATGATGGATTAAAGTGGTGAAAATAAAATATGAAGTGTAAAAGGAAGAAATGCAATTTGAGGACAAAAATCAAGAAAAGTCAGCTTTGACAACTCAGACATATTTTCGTATTTTGACTATATCAGGAGCTACAATGATCGGATCAAGGTGATCTTGGTACCATTTTGAAGCTAAGAGATATATCTACATTTGGTATGAAGACATCAAAGTCCAATTCAGCCGTTTTCTTGGTCAAAAGGTCGAAACTCAGAAACTTATCTGGATGGTCGAAAGCTGAAGCCCAGAATTGACCAGTCTATGGTATTTTGACCATATCTCCGTCCACCGATCTCCAAATTAGATGATTCTTGAAGCATTGGAACTCTAATTCAAAGGGCTACATCTTTTGTGTTTTGCACAAAAGCCAGTTCGGCCTTCATCATGGAGAAACATGCAGTTGAAGTGAAGTCAAAAGTAAAAACGTGTATGGCAGCCGAATTTCTGTAATTTGCTCAGCCATTTTTCTCATCTTCACACTACTTTCCAGCTAGAGCTGGAGAGAAAACGTAGGCTGCACATGCTTCAGAAGACATAAGCAAGAGATATAGCCAAGGTTCCAAGTCAAAAGCCATTATTTTTGACTCCCTTAACAAATTCAGATTTGGAGAATCATAGCAGAAATTTTGGACCAATGGAAAGGCACCTCATATCAGTTTTATATAGGGAGCAATAAGAGGGAGATGGAAAATCATACGGGAGAAGCTTGAAGAGTGCAGAAATGTAGTTCTTCCATTTCCTTAGTGTAGGATAGTGTAGTAAGTGTAGTTCTTCCATTCTTGTATAATGGTTAGATTAGGATGAAAATGGAGATGAAGAAAGAGAAGTTGAAGCTCAAGTGACATGGGTTATCTCTTCTCCAACTCTTTATCTTTTGTATTGGATTCTTAAATATAGTTAATATACAAGTTCTGGAATTTATGTTATTTATGTGTCTTTAAAGTTTATACCTTGGATTTGGTTGAACTTTCTATGATTGTTAGTGTTTATTATTTGGTTATTTGATTGCTATGATTTGAGCAAGTTATTTAGTATTTTAGCTCTTTAAATCATGATTAATCTGGTACCATTAATTGTGATTATCTAAGGTGTTATTTCTACAATGAAAATTGAGATTTAACATTAGTTCAAGAAGTGCTAAACATAGGGAGTACACTCACGAAAATAGAGGTGCATCTATGTGGTTTTTAGTGATTCATTTCATGTAATTTCACTGAAGAAATGAACTTGTAGCTAATTTCATAACCATGAGAATAGGTATGGATTAGTTATAAGTATAATTGATTCACTACGAAAGTAGGATTCAAATGCATAAGGAAATTACACCATAATTAGCTTAGATGTAGTATTCAATGATCCAAATATAACACTTGCATGAGTAGTTAGGGATACCACAACCTAAGGAGCTTTTATTTGTTATTTTGTATAATTTCAGTAGGTTAAATTTGTTATAATTCATTGATAGTCTAAATAATAAAGAAACTTTAGTAATACCGGTAATTGTTCACTCTTCCCTGTGGGATCGACCCGATATATACCCTAAACTACTAGTTGACCTGTATACTTGCAGTGAACGGGTGTAATTCGGTTTTTTAACTTGTACGTATGTAAAATACCCGTCAAGTTTTTGGCGCCGTTGCCGGGGAAGATTTGGCAATATCGGTGTGAAGAGCAACTTTATTAGTTTAGACATAATATTAGTTATAATGTGAATGTTATTTTCTGTTATTTTTGTATTTTATGTGTATGTGTTTCATTACCTATTTTTCTTACTAATTTTGCTTTTGAGGTTGTTTAAAAGCAATTTTAGGTAATGAGAAGGTTAGGTGAATTGGGAGGACAAAGCTTGAGAAATGAAAGTTTGGCAATGGATGGTTACCAAGTGCAAAGCTCCTTCAACAGAGGTAACCAAGAATTTACTGATTGTATGTCTTTTGAAGATGGTTTAAGGTGCTTAAAGGCAAAATTTGATGTTATGATGTTACAAGTTCAAATGGACACAATTATGCATGAAATTGAGCAAGGGAGGAATTTTAATGCTTTTAATTCTTATCATGTGATTTGTGACTTGTGTGGAGGTTATAATGCAACTAATACATGTATGCAAGTACAAAATGTGGATTATTATGATGAATTAGAGCATTACAATCCTTGTTTTGATCAATATAGTGCTAATTGGAACAATTCTCCTGTGTATGGTTGGGATAATCAATGTACTTATAATAATTCCTCATATTTTTACGATTACCAACCTGAATGTGTCCAATATGAACCAAAACCATCTTGGGAGTTGGCAATTGAAATGGTAGCTAATGATTCTAAGCCATCTTGGGAGTTAGCTTTAGAAAAATTAGCTAATGCAACTTCCGACCGTTTTGATAGGGTTGAAGAAAGAATAGATGAACTGACTTCTCACTTTAGTAGAATACAAGAGCAATTGAACGCATTGTGTGAAGTTATTTCTTCTAATGATATGAAAAATGATCCTAGCATGAATGGTAGGAATGTTGTATGTGAAAATGGATTGCATGTTGATGAAAATGATGAATCTCAATTGTGTTTCAATGAGCAAATGTCCATTTCACAAGATAATATCTTTGGAACTAACTTTGAGCCTCAAGAGGTGAGTTTTAATGACTCATTTTTCACCCCTCTTGAGGAGTGCATTGAAAGTATAGGTTCTAAGGGTATTGCTGCCCAACATACTCTCATGGCATTCCCGTTGGTAAGTTCTCAAGTGGTGCATATTCAAGGTAATATTTATGAAACACTTGGGATAGGTAAGTCACTTCCATTTCTCACATCATTAGATCATGTGACTTTTGCTATAAAGTCACCATTTAATGATCCACCACGACCAAAATGGTGGATTATTTGCTAACAAAGCCTCCTTGAAAAAATGAGGTGAAATAGTCAAGCTATTGACTTTAAAGAAGCGCTTATTGGGAGGCAACCCAATGTTTGTTTAAGTTTATGTTATTTTGGGGTGATTTTATGTTTAAAGTATGTGTTTGAGTTATTTTGTTATTTTTCATTTATAGGTATTGGAAATGAAAGCAAAAGTGACCAAATGAGGTGAAAAAGGCGAAATTTGATCAAGGAACTCAACCCCTCAATTTGAGTAATTGTTGTTTTTGATTTGTTAGAAGGGGTTAAAATGCATATTTTGATCATTTTACATGTGCATGTATTGAATATTTTAACAAACAAATGATCTATGATGCATTTTGAGTGTTGGGATACCAATGGTAATTTTTTCAAAGTTGGCTTTCTGCAAAAATTTCGCAGAAGAAAACGCATTTGGGCTGAAAACGCGCCTTGGAATCGCGTTTTCCATAATCGCGTTTTCAATTCTGCGCCTATACTGAAGAAAACGCGCCTTCAAAACGCGACAGGAAGTCGCGTTTTCTACCAAGTCGCGTTTTCCAGCCTGATCAAAAATTGAAAACGCGCCTTCAGAAACGCGACATGAAGTCGCGTTTTTAAGCATTGCCGCGTTTTCGATCCTGCAAGATATGTGAAGAAACGCGACTTCCAAAACGCGGCTTGGTGGCGCGTTTTGATGAGTCACGTTTTCTGAGCACTTTTTTTTGAAAAATGCAGCTTCCTTGATTCTCTTTTTCTTCTTTTCCTCATATATTTTCTTGTACCTTGAATTACTTATTGTATATTTTATATAGGTACATCACCAAAACAAAGGTTTGAAATTACGGATCGCCGTTTTGTTTTATTAAGCCTTTGTTATCACTTTTGTTTCTTATTTTCTATGTTTCGATTATTATTACTAATGGTTATTCAATGGAACTTATGAAGCGTTGGAGTTACACGGACAATGGATTTTGAAGCTTCATATTCAATCATTACATAGGGGAGTATTACTTTCTTTATCTTGATTTTCCTTTTTACACATTGAGGACAATGTGTATGTTAAGTGTAGGGGGAGAATTGAGATTATATATATTGTATGTGATTGACTTATTAGTTGCAAATATTGGACTTGTGTTAAAATTCAAAATTTTTCCAAAATCTTGTCCAAAATTGCAAACTTGCCTCAACAATTTTTAAATTTTTTCGATTTTATCCAAGGGGTAACAAGTTCCATACCATTAGTAGTTCAAAGTCCTTCTACATTTGAGATAAATATATGTGGTTTAAGCACTTCTTTTCTCATTTAACTTGGAAATGACTATTATGTGATTATAATTTTTGCATTTGTAGGAAAATATATCTTTTAAAGTGGAGAAAATTATGCCAATTTTTTTTTTTTTTTTGCATATTTGATGAAATTTCTTCGCTTTATTTGATTTTATAAGTTAAGTGATAAATATGGTCAATAATTGCAATACTCTTCTCATGATTATGCTTTCAAGGGAATGTTATTATCTTTACTAAAAAATAAAAAATAAAAAATGATGAAAAATGAAAAAAATGAAGAAAAAATGAAGAAAAAAAAAAGAAAATAAGATTTATTCTACTCCAATGATTCTCGTACTTAGTAACCGGAAGTCTTCATCTACAAATGTCGACTTTCGCGTAAAACGGTACTTGAATTAAGAGTATGCAAAGCAACTTGAGTATGTGAAGTGTTGAGTAACCGGTGATTTTCATCTAAAAATGTCGATCCTCGCGTCAAAAGGCATTCTCACATCTTAAGTAATATTTAGCTATGTTATACGAATAAATATCCTTTTAAGTAGAATAAAGAGATGATCATGAGTTTAGGAAGCATTATTATTGACCATATGAATTACTTGCTTGTGAAATTGGGAAAGGATGAGAAATGGAATTAAACTTGTTATAATTATGGTATAATTGGCTCTCCTTTACTTGATATTATGAGTACTTGAATTTAATTGAATAATTGCATAATGGTTATTTACTTTGTTTTGAGGAAATGAAGTTCAAATGCTACATATGTTTATTTTCAAATTTTGGATCATTGTTGTTTTGTATTTCTTATTGCTTGAGGACAAGCAATGGTTCAAGTGTGGGGGTATTTGATAAGAATATATTTTACGTATTTTTTAGTGTGTTTTACTAGTTAATTTTGGTTTAATTATTTAGTTTTATAAGTTAAATAACTAAGGTTTTGGTAAAAAACTACATTTTATGTTAAAGTGGCTAAATATTGCATTTTATGGATTTTTATGGGAAAAACTTCATATTTTGTAGGTTTAATAATTCAATCATCAAATGAAGTGCATTGAGAAGATATTTGGATGATTGATGATGGATTAAAGTGGTGAAAATAAAATATGAAGTGTAAAAGGAAGAAATGCAATTTGAGAACAAAAATCAAGAAAAGTCAGCTTTGACAACTCAGACATATTTTCGTATTTTGACTATATCAGGAGCTACAATGATCGGATCAAGGTGATCTTGGTACCATTTTGAAGCTAAGAGATATATCTACATTTGGTATGAAGACATCAAAGTCCAATTCAGCCGTTTTCTTGGTCAAAAGGTCGAAACTCAGAAACTTATCTGGATGGTCGAAAGCTGAAGCCCAGAATTGACCAGTCTATGGTATTTTGACCATATCTCCGTCCACCGATCTCCAAATTAGATGATTCTTGAAGCATTGGAACTCTAATTCAAAGGGCTACAACTTTTGTGTTTTTTACAAAAGCCAGTTCATCTTTCATCATGGAGAAACATGCAGTTGAAGTGATGTCAAAAGTAAAAACGTGTATGGCAGCCGAATTTCTGTAATTTGCTCAGCCATTTTTCTCATCTTCACACTACTTTCCAGCTAGAGTTGGAGAGAAAACGTAGGCTGCACATGCTTCAGAAGACATAAGGAAGAGATATAGCCAAGGTTCCAAGTCAAAAGCCATTATTTTTGACTCCCTTAACAAATTCAGATTTGGAGAATCATAGCAGAAATTTTGGACCAATGGAAAGGCACCTCATATCAGTTTTATATAGAGAGCAATAAGAGGGAGATGGAAAATCATACGGGAGAAGCTTGAAGAGTGCAGAAATGTAGTTCTTCCATTTCCTTAGTGTAGGATAGTGTAGTAAGTGTAGTTCTTCCATTCTTGTATAATGGTTAGATTAGGATGAAAATGGAGATGAAGAAAGAGAAGTTGAAGCTCAAGTGACATGGGTTATCTCTTCTCCAACTCTTTATCTTTTGTATTGGATTCTTAAATATAGTTAATATACAAGTTCTGGAATTTATGTTATTTATGTGTCTTTAAAGTTTATACCTTGGATTTGGTTGAACTTTCTATGATTGTTAGTGTTTATTATTTGGTTATTTGATTGCTATGATTTGAGCAAGTTATTTAGTATTTTAGCTCTTTAAATCATGATTAATCTGGTACCATTAATTGTGATTATCTAAGGTGCTATTTCTACAATGAAAATTGAGATTTAACATTAGTTCAAGAAGTGCTAAACATAGGGAGTACACTCACGAAAGTAGAGGTGCATCTATGTGATTTTTAGTGATTCATTTCATGTAATTTCACTGAAGAAATGAACTTGTAGCTAATTTCATAACCATGAGAATAGGTATGGATTAGTTATAAGTATAATTGATTCACTACGAAAGTAGGATTCAAATGCATAAGGAAATTACACCATAATTAGCTTAGATGTAGTATTCAATGATCCAAATATAACACTTGCATGAGTAGTTAGGGATACCACAACCTAAGGAGCTTTTATTTATTATTTTGTATAATTTCAGTAGGTTAAATTTGTTATAATTCATTGATAGTCTAAATAATAAAGAAACTTTAGTAATACCGGTAATTGTTCACTCTTCCCTGTGGGATCGACCCGATATATACCCTAAACTACTAGTTGACCTGTATAATTGCAGTGAACGGGTGTAATTCGATTTTTTAACTTGTACGTATGTAAAATCCCCGTCAGAAAGAATAGTTATTTCTTCTGTGGAGTTGAATGGCATCAAAAGAAGCATTGCACCAACTATCACGCTTGGCGTGCTAAGAAAGGTATGCTTATTAATTTGGTTTGTTCTGAGATTAATTTAACTTCGGTACCTAGACACACATGGTTATTGTTAAAAATTGAATTTTATTTGGATCTCTATGAGACATTTGTTGTACCGTCTTCTAGACGGAATTTAATTTTTATTTCTGCTTTGGATAAATTTGATTATTTTTGTTCATTTGAAAATGAAAAATTTGAATTGTTTCATGATTCAAAATTGGTTGGTTCTGGTTCTTTAATGCATTACAATAATCTATATTTAATTGATACGATTATCTCATTTAATGAATCTCTGTATTTGAGTACTAGAGGTGTAAAGAGAATATTAACCAATGAGAATTCAACTGCATTATGGCACAAGAGATTGGGACACATTTCCAAACGGAGAATGGAAAGACTTGTGTCAAATGAAATTCTTGACCCCTTGAATTTTACAGATTTTAATGATTGTATTAACTGTATAAAGGGGAAACAAACTAATAAAAGGAGATTTGAAACCAATAGATCCTCATACGTCTTAGAACTTATATATGCAGATGTTTGTGGACCATTTCCTTCATCTGTTTGGAATGATCAACAATATTTTATAACGTTCATAGACGTTTTTTTCAAGATATGACTATATATATTTCATTTCAGAAAAGTCACAGTCACTGGACGTGTTCAAAAATTTTAAGGCTGAAGTTGAGAATCAACTCAATAAAAAAATTAAAAGCGTCAAATCTGACCGTGGTGGTGAGTACTATGGTAGATATGAAGGTTCCGGTGAACAACGTCCAGGACCATTTGCTAAATACCTAGAGGAATGCGGTATCGTCTCACGGTACACTATACTAGATTCACCCACTATGAATGGTATAGTTAAAAGACGAAATAAAATATTTAAAGATATGGTAAGGAGTATGATATGTCATTCTACCTTACTAGAGTCATTCTGGGGTGAAGCACTTTAGACTGCAGCATATATCCTTAATAGAATTCCAACTAAAACAACTATCAAAATCTCTTATGAGATTTGGATAGGAAAAAAGCCCAGTTTAAAGCATATGCATGTTTCGGGGTGTCCAGTTGAGGCAAGGCCTTATAGGTCAAATGAAAAGAAACTGGCTCAAAAACAGTTAGTTGTTATTTTATTGGATATTCTGAAAGATCCAGAGGTTACAAGTTTTATGATCTCACAATTAAATCAATTTTTGTGACAGAAAATGCCCGGTTCTTTTGAGGAAGTCGAATTTGGGGGAGAAAATACAGTAAGGGACATTTTCTTTAAAGAGGAATATATTAATATTCTCATAGGTGTCATTGATCTTGTTCTGGATCCTATTCCTGAACAAAATCATGACATAACAAATTAAGACAATGTCGAAGAATAAACTGTTATAGAAGAACAAACTTTTCCTCTACAAGAACCAGTGTCATTAAGAAGATCCACTAGAGAAAGCAGAAGTGCAGTGCTAGATGATTACATTATTTTTCTCCAAAAACATGAGGATGACTCTGGATTGATGGAAGATGATCCAATCAACTTCCGTCAAGCCATGAAAAGTTCAAATTCTCAAAAGTTGATCGATGCCATGAATGAGGAGATTAAATCCATGAAAGACAATGACGTTTGGGATCTTGTCCCATTGCCAGGAGGAGCGAAACCCATTGGTTGTAAATGGATATTTAAAATCAAAAGAGATTCGAAAGGCAATGTGGAAAGATACAAAGCTCGTCTTGTCGCCAAGGGATTTACACAAAAAGAAGGTATCCACTATAAAGAAACTTTCTCTCCAGTCTCTTCAAAGGACTCCTTTAGAATTATTATGGCATTGGTGTCGTATTTCAATCTTGAGTTACATCAGATGGATGTAAAGACAGCGTTTCTCAATGGTAACATTGCTGAAACAATTTATATGGTGCAACCAGAAAACTTTGTATCAGGAGATCTAAAGAATATGGTTTGCAAACTTAAAAAATCCATCTATGGGCTCAAACAAGCTTATCGACAATGGTATTTCAAATTTCATCAAGTGATCATCTCATTTGATTTCGAGATGAACTTAATGGATGATTGTATATACCATAAGTTCTGTGGGAGCAAATATATTTTTTTGGTATTATCTGTTGATGACATTTTGCTTGCCAACAACGATATGGATCTATTGCATGAAACTAAGAAATTTTTAACTAAGAATTTTGAAATGAAAGATTTTGGTGATGCATCTTTTGTATTAGGTATACAGATACACCGGGATCGCTCTCGGGGTATTTTGGGGCTATCACAAAAGGGTTATATCAAAAAGTTTTTTAAAAGGTATGACAAGCAAAATTGTAAACTAGGTGACACCCCTGTGGCTAAAGGAGACAAATTTAGTTTTGAACAGTGTCCCAAGAATACTTTTGAGGAAAAAGAGATGCAAAAGATTTCTTATGCGTCAGCAGTAGGGAGTCTAATGTATGCTCAAATATGTATGCGTCCGGATATTGCGTATATTATTAGAATGTTGGATAGATATTTGAGTAATCCTGAATTAGATCATTGGAAAGCAACCAAACGGGTCTTACGATATCTACAGAAAACAAAGGATTACATGCTCACGTATCGGAAGTCAGATGAGTTAGAGACTATTGGGTATACTGATTCCGATTATGTTGGATGCCAAAATACTATGAAGTCAACGTCAAGCTATGTCTACTTGTTGGCTGGAGGTGCCATATCCTGGAAGAGTGCTAAACAGTCTATCATAACATTTTCTACTATGGCTGCAGAGTTTGTAGCTTGTTATGAGACATCCAATCAAGGAATTTGGTTGCGAAATTTTGTTACAGGATTACGTGTAGTGGATAGTATTGAATGACCACTCAAATTATTTTGTGACAATAAATCAGCAGTCTTATATTCCAATAATAACAGGAGCTCGACGAAATCTAAACATATAGATATCAAGTTCCTGGCTGTTAAAGAAAGAGTACAGAGTGGACAGTTATTGATAGAGCATATTGGGACAAACTCCATGGTTGCGGATCCGCTTACTAAGGGATTGCCACCTAAAATGTTTCATGAGCATATTGCGCATATGGGTGTCATGTTAATAAATGATGTACAGTTTTAGTGGGAGTTTGATATTTTAAATGCTCTTATGATACTTTTCGGTTATTAATGATTTAAGGATATTTTTTACATATATAAAGTTTAGATTTATTTACACTCTGATTTTGGTATGGTTTGATCTCATAAAATTTAAGGTGGACCAGTTGGAAATAGGCATGTTTTGATCACATTACATGAAATTTCCATGCTACACATCCACATCATGATTCATGTCATTTAATTGCATCGATATATGTGACCATTGATGGGTCGAATTACGAAATTGTGACAAAGGCCGCTTTGATATATTGGTGTGATTGATGGACCGAATTGACTACAGATACATTTTAGTAATAACAGTAAAGTTGAGCTCATACGGTTAATTGCGAAACATAATTATGAGGTTATATATATAGTCCAAGTGGGAGATTATTGGATACTTAATCCAACATTGAACTTATATGTGAATAATTATGGGTTGCAAACTGTCAAATAAAGTTAAGTCCAATTAAAGTGATCAAATATAGTTTGAACTTAATGTATCTAATAGGATGTGTGCCTTTACTGTGTAGAAACTTAAGGGCTCCTATTTCTATGATGGGCTAAAATAGGGCTTCAAAAAGGTATCAGGAATGTTATCTATAAATAAGGGTTATGGTCCCCAGGTCACATGGATCATTATTCTAATTGTCGTTTTTTCTAATACCACAAAATAGCTCTTCTCTGATATCCCATCGTCAGGAAAGATATCAGAGAGAAACTAAAGGCCTCTCTCAAGGACTGGCGAATACGTGTTGACCTGGAAAGCCACCCCAAATTCTCTAAAGATTCAAGTATCAAGTTTGCCAATATGGATTCAGGTACGCTTCCGCTATTTTACTGTTAATTTATTTCTTAATAATCGTCATATAGATTTTGGGTTTAATAGGCGATGGTTTTCACCAAAGGCTAAATTTAGATAACCACCCTTACAATAAGAACTCTAAAGGAAAAAAAAGGATTATGCATTTTATTTAGGATTCTATATTTATCAAATGGATAAAGTTTGATAATTTGAGTTCTTTTCACTACAATAGTTTGATAAAATTTTATATGTCCAATACTTTGCATGATGAGGTAAAGATCGTGCTTTAATTGTAAAGCTTACACCCTTTAAAATGTTTTTTTTAAGCCAAATGAAAAGAATGTGTAGTAGGGCAGCCCGTGGATCTAGAATGGTACAAATATCATCTGTGTTCTAACTCAAATACGAGACTAAAGTAGGACTACAACATAGTTAGGCGTTATTAACATCAGATGATACAGACAACATCAAGTTATCTTTTTTGCACGCATTATATTTGTGACTTGTGACTTGTGACTTGTACTCACAATTGTTGATATGAATTGGCCAAAATTTTTCTTTTCCACAATTCCCATTCCGAATGCCAAGAAAGAAGTTTGCTACTTTTTGACAGTGCCAAAGTCAATAGATTAATTGAAAGTCAAGCACTAATATTGCTTTATATCCATTCCATTCAGTGCTCAACTTCAAGATTTCCAACAATAGCAGTTCTCCATACTTCACACAAGTTGATCACTTTTCCAGTTCTCTATGCTATAAATATCCTTCTTACTCAAACAATTTTTGTCCACATCCTTTTCTCCTTCTTCAAGTACAGAAATGAAGAATTTTCTATTCATCATTTTCTCCATTGCAGTTCTTGTAGGGTCCTTTCCCAGCTGATTTCAAGCCAAAACTGTGACTGTGAACCAGATTTATGCTGCAGCCAGTGGGGCTATTGTGGCACCAGCGACGACTATTGTGGCAAAGGCTGCTAGTCCGGGCCTTGCACCGCTGCATCAGATGGTGGTAATAATGGTGTTTCAGTTGCTGATGTTGTGACAAACGCTTTCTTGAGCGGGACTTCTGATCAAGCTGCTTCAAGCTGTGCTGGAAAAGGGTTCTATACTCGATCGGCATTTCTTGAAGCTCTGAATTCGTATTCTGAGTTTGGAACAGTTGGTTCAGTTGATATTCTAAAAGGGAGATTGCTGCCTTCATTGCTCATGTGACTCATGAGACTGGATGTAAGCTTTGAACAACTCCACCAAGGAGATTTAGTTTTTATTTTGAAATTTTTAGTAACTTTTCTAAGTCTGAGATCCTATTTACTAAATCTTTGTACAGTTCTACATAGGATGTTGTCCTGTGCACTGTTGTCCAAGAACTTTCTTCAAAGATAACGACATTAATATGAAATACTTACTATTGTCAAATAACTTAAAATGACATGCCTAAAAAAAAAGAAATTTATCATGAGGGTGTGTCTCTTATAACTGGGCAGAGGCGTTATTGTTTTCCTTTTTTTTCTACTTTGTTGTATTGGTTATTTATTTAGTCTGTGATTACTTATAACTTTACAATTTCTTTATAACATATGGTCCCTTCTTAATTATTGATGACATTTTTTTGGGATTGTTCTTGATTGATTATTATGACTGACTATAGATTCTGATTTTAAATAATCAATTTTTTTATGTTCTCATTTATTTTTTTATTTAGATTATATATTTTTTTAATAGTAAAAATATCTAAAATCCATGATGTATCAATGAGTGGCTTTCATATATGCAATTGAATACAGTGATAATTGATACAGACTTCTCTATATTGCGCAGATTTATGCTACATAGAAGAGATAGACGGCCCCTTCAAAGATTACTGTGATGAGAGCAATGACGGGCTTTTGATATACGTACAAGTTAAAAAATCCGAAATATATCCGTTTCACTGCAAGTATACAGGTCAACTAATAGTTTAGGGTATATATCGAGTTGATCCCACGAAAAAGATTGAACAATTACTGGTGTTACTAAAGCTTCTCTATTATTTAGACTATCAATGAAATATACAAAATGAAACCTACTGAACTTATGCAAAATAATAATTGAAAGCTCTTTAGGTTATGGTATCCCTAACTACTCATGCAATGCTATATTTGGATCATTGAGTACTACGATCTAGGCTAGTTATGGTGTAATTTCCTTATGCATATGAAACCTACTTTCGTAGTGAATCAACTATACTCATAATTAATCCATACCTACTATCATGGTTATGAAATTAGCTACAAGCTCATTTCTTCAATAAAATTACATGAAATTAATCACCAAAACCACATCGGTGCATCTCTACTCTTGTGAGTGTACTTCCAATGTTTAGCACTTCTTGAACAAGTGTTAAATCTTAATTTTCATTTCAGAAACAACACTTTAGATAATCACAATTAATGGTACCAGATTAATCATGATTTAAAGATCTTAAGTGCTAAATAACTTGCTCAAGTAATAGCATCAAACTAGCCAAATAATAAATACTGACAATCATAGGAAGTTCAACCAACCCAAGGCATAAACTTTAGAGATACATAAATAACATAAAATCCAGAACTTGTATATTAACTAAACTTGGAATCAAGTACAAAAGATAAAGAGTTGGAAAGGAATGTAACCCTTGTCACATGAGTTCATCTCCTTGCCTTCTTCATCCTCCAACCTCTTCTTCATCTAGCTAATAAACAAGAAGGATGAACTAACTAGCTAAACTATCCTACAATAAGAAAATGGAATAACTATATTTTTGCAAACTCCAAGCTTCTCCCGTATATCTCCCAATCTTGCAAGTTTTTGGCTATTTAATGATAAAAGGTGGTCAAGGAATGAGGTTTATACCTCCCTTTTACAGCTGCAAAGTGTTTGTCACATGTCTAGCACTACATGTGACTTATTGGAGGTGAAATCAAGTTGTCCACGTAAAGAGCAGCCTTTTCTGACCACAATCCGGCCATAAATCCGTCCATAAATCTGGCCAAGTTCCGGCCGGATTGCTACAGTGACCTTTTGTGCAGTTTCTGTTCAATTTCTAACTCTGCTCCGATTTTTTCTCAATTTCAACTGAACTTTTCTTGATGATATAAGCTGATTTAACTCTTGACCAAAACATAACACCCCTTTGAGTTAGCTTTCCAATGCATCAAGAATTACCTCATTTGGATTTGTGTAGGCTGAAAAATGACTGAAATACCCTTGACTACTCAATGGCCTGTTTCAGCTTCGATCAATAGAAATTAGCTATTGTAATTCGGCTTTTTTACCTGGAAAACCTTAAAACTGGATTCAGATATCTTCACCAAAGTTATAGATCTATCTCTTATCTTCAAATTGGTTCAAGAATCATCTCAATCCGATCATTGGAGCTCAAGTTATAGCCGAAATACGAAGATGTGTCAAAGTTGTCAAAATTCGCAAAATCCAAGTAAAAAGTGATAAAAACCTCATTTAAAAAGTGATAAAAACCTCATTTAATCACTTAAAAGCATTTTTCACCAATTATAGCCAAAATGATTCTTTTTCTTCCAATAATATAAGAAAAGTGACTAAAAATAATATAAAATGTCATTCAATTAAAACGTAATTTAGTCACTTATCAAGCAACACTCAGTACCCATGTGTGCTAGGCAAGGGATATTACGGCAGGGGTCCTTTACAAATATCATGGAACTTTAACTATGGACCAGCAGGTGAAAGCATAGGGTTCGATGGACTAAATGAACCTGAAACTGTGGCCACAGATAATGTTATTTCATTCAAAACTGCCTTGTGGTTCTGGATGAACAATTGTCATCATCTTATCATTTCTGGTCAGGGTTTGGGGCTACAATTCGTGCCGTTAACGGACAGCTTGAATGTGATGGTGCAAATCCGGACGCTGTTAGTGCTCGTGTTGAATATTATACTGAATATTGTGACCAGTTGAGTGTTGATCCCGGTGATAATCTCAGGTGCTAGGGTACTTGTAAGAGTTTCGAAACTAATAAAAATTAGCAGAAGTTGAGTACCTTTGTAGTTCTTTGACAGCAGAAGTTGTGAATTTGAAATCGGATAAAGAAATTTGAGGACACTTTAAAGTTAATCTTTTACAATAAATAAACAAAATTTGTGAGAAAACAATGAAGTGCCTTGAAGGTTGCCGAAATTTGGCCTCAAATCCTGGTTGCCCCAAATTATATATTTAGTGAAGCCGTCATGGGCGGCTCTGATTGGGTGACGATTTCGATGCTAAAATACAAGCACACAAATGTCTTCGGCTGCAATTTAGTAGTTTCATTTAGAGTTTATTGTTCGTTAACTAACAATTAGAAAGATAACCAATGGATAAAACAAAAGAAGTTTCTCCACCATCTCTCTACACAAACCTTCAAGACAATTATTTTTTCCTCCATGGAGGAATGCCTTCCTCCCTCTGTTTGACTTCCCTCTTTTTTTTTTTTTTATGTCTAATAAAGTATAGTGAGACTATTTAGTGAGAATTTTCTTCTCTACTAAAATATCCTAGTGAGAGTTTTATTTAGATAATTTTATATCTTGTTTTGTTACATTTGAGAGCTTTTCAGATTTGTATGTCAAATCTTGAATTTCTTAACTTATTTTCTCAAGTCTAAAACTAGATTTGGAGCTTGAACCACTTCAATATAAAATCTAACGGGAATGATATGCATAAATATTTATTGAAAATGATGATATGCACATATATTCATTGGGGGCAGATGATTTATCTGAATTTGGAATATATCAGAGGTTCTAAGATAATTTTTGTTAACTTTTATATATCTTGCATCTAACCATTTTTCACTATTGCATGTTGGATGCATTTTCAGCCATTATTAGTGCAATTTGTATGTTTTTTAATAAAGAAAAAAGAGTTTTTTGTGCCGTTCCTTACCACATCGCACCTCGTCAAGCCCTCCAATGACCTTGTAAAGGTGAAATAAGTCTCCACAACTTGTTCGGCATCTCAGACTAATAATAATAATAATAATAATAATAATAATACCCAAAAATGAATTAACCTTTTTATCCTTTTTTTTTGGTGAAAATATGAATTTTAAATGCTATTGACGGGATATTTTGTATCAATGCAAGTTTAATTCCGATTTTACACCCGTTGGACTGCAAGTATACAGGTCGCAATTGTAGTACAAGATGTATATCGGGTCGATCCCACGAGGAGCAATTCAAACAATTACTAAGCCCTTATTTTCTCTATTATTTAGACTAACAATTAATTTGAGCAGAGAAAATCTAATGCTGTAATCTACAAATCTGATATACAAATCTAGTTTAACAAATGCTGAATGCAAATAGAGAAATTTCACTTAAGGAAGATTCTAGGGATGTAGATTCCACTTATGGCATAAACAATACAAATGAATGGATTTACTTCTTGCTATTATTCTTGCTTAACCACAGATTCATTTCCAAAGTTTCCAAGACTCATTTTCATGATGAAATGGCCTAAAGCAATATAGATTTCCCTATTTTCATGGTGAAATACTACTACTACTCTGTTTTATTTCATGAAATGCTAAGTAATCCACCTACGTGTATCTCTATTTTCATGAACATACAACTCAAGCTCTACTCATGTGTTTCCATTGTTATTACCAATTCTCATTGAACAATAACAACTATAACCAAACTATTGGTGATCAATCAATAGCAAGTAATCACAGCTACACAAGTAGACAAGTTAATACAAGATATAACAAGTGTAAATCACATTCAATTTATACTATTTAGCCATAAGTTTCATCTACTCCCTAGATGAAGAAAGTTAGCTACTCATGTATGATTCAACAATCAGAATCACAAGTTTATTGCTGCAAAACATCATACAGTACAAGTATAAGAAAGATGAAAGAAAGCTTAGCCAACTGAAGGTGAAGCTCTCTAATTCCTGCTATGCTCTTGCACAATCTGATTACAAGTGAAAAACTCCAAAGACAAAATGCTTCTCCAAGACTCCTAACTAGAGAGAAACTTGTTACAAAATGAAAAACTAGCTACGTATGGTCATCCTCTGCTTCTCCTCTGTGTTTCTGCATAAAAGGTGGAAGAAATTCCATTCCTCTCACTTCATAATTTCCTCCACTCAGATTTTGTAAAAAGAAGTCAAAGATATGATATTTCCTTTTGTCCATACTCATTTGGTCTTTTCTTTTGTTGCAGAAGCATGTGCCACCGATTTCTGTCCCTCAAAATAGCTGGAAAGTTGTGAAAAAGGTAAAGAAAAACGGCTGTTGCACTTGCTGAGGAGAGAGACAGATCCGAGCCTCGGATCCGAGGAGTGAAAATGGATCCGAGCTCGGATCTTCAGGATCCGAGGGATTTCGTAATGGATCCGAGGTCGGATCGTCCTGACCTCGGATGCTCTCCGCCAGAAGTACAGACGAGGGTTCGGATCCATCTTGTGCACACGGATCCGAGCTCGGATCCGTGTTGACCAATTTCCAGTTTTTCACTTCTTCTCTTTTTTCTACATTTTTGCTCCTAATTTCTTGTGTACTTTGTCCTCTGGATGACCCTTACATTTCTTTGAACTTGTGCATGAATTTCATACATCAATTACCTTCACAAATTCACAAGATTAACGCATTAATTCACTCATTTATCAATTTTTTGAAACCTTAATCAATATTTAAGCAATTATCACCAAAAGAGTTCAAATATGGCTTAATCTTCTCAGAACATACCAAAAATTAATGCCAAATTCATACAAAATGTACGTTAAATATTCACTTATCAAATTCCCCCACACTTGAATCATTGCTTGTCCTCAAGCAATTTTTTTTTTCTTTTTTTTTTTTCTTTTTTCAACTTACTTCAACTATTTTAATAGATAAAACAATATACGTACTTTTGTCAAATTTAATTCCTCAAAAACCTAGAAACCAATCATTATGCCATTTCTCAGATTACACTAAATACTCATAATATTTAATTAAATAAAAATAATTATGCCTTAATTTCAACAAATTCAAATCAATTCTCTCATTCTATCCTAATTTCACAAATAAGTAAATCACATAGTCAATTTTATGGCCTTCCTTATCCCAAAACTTATCAATTTAGAGGGATTTATTCACATTTCTTCTTATTTAAATAATGAAAATGTCTTTTTACGCGAAAATCAACACTTTTAGGTGAAAATTCCCGGTTACTCAACATTTCACTTATTTAAATTGCTAAGCATACTCTTAATTCCAATACCTTTTTACGCGAATGTCGACATTTGTAAATGCCAACCCCCGGTTACTCAGTATATGAATCATTGGAGTAGAAAAATAATAATATTATTCTTGTTTTTTTTTTTTTTTTATGACATATAATTTCTTTTTCCCTCTAAGTATAATTAAAGGAAGAATTTGGCCTTGTTTTTGACTATATCAATCACTTACTTATAAAATTAAGTAAAAATGATAAATCTCATTAATTTTGCAAAATTCTAAGCATAATTTTTCTTATTTAACCAAATATACTTTCTAAAATGTAAATATCCTAATTGCATAATAATTCATTCCAGGCCAAATAAGAACTAAACTTTTCCAAAATACACATACCATTTTATCCAATGGAAGAATTAGACACTTAAAATTTTAACATTTTGGCCATTTTTATGGAAGAATTGTAATGAAATCCTCATGACTATCTCCACATATAATTCCAACATTTTTAAGCCATAAACAACTAAAATCATGCATTTCAACACACAATCACCCATCCATAAGATAAGTAATGCCTCCCCCACACTTAAAATCTACAATGTCCTCATTGTAGAGGAAGGTAAAAGAACTGAAACTTCCCTCAAAATAGGTGGTGATGCCGTTTGAATCTTTTAATCATCACGCTCATCCATTTTCTGTCCAAAATGAGAGAACAAGGGTACCAAATACCATAAGTAGCACAAAATGATTTAAATTAAAGAAAAATAAAAGCTACAAAGTTTGTCTTAACAAAAGAAAAGAAAAATAAAGAAATAAAAGGTCTAATGCGCTAAAAAAGCATCATGGCTGCTGGGAACGAGGGTCTACTGCCTCCTCGGCTCCATGAGGACCCTGTGAGGTACCAATATGGCCCTCCTCCTGATGAGGTGTCGGTGTAGGGGACCGTCGAATATGAAAATGATCCTCGATCGCACGAAGACGGCGATCATGTCGGTCGAGTCGCTCAGTCATCATCCGTTCCGTCTGGTCAATGCGCTCGACGACTCGCGTCTCCATACAGCAAATAGCATTGAGAAGCTCTTGCCACTTGGAGCGCGATTGAGGAGGTGGTCGTGGAACCGGAGGAGGAAGAGTCTGCTGTGCCTCCGTCTCTTGAGTTTCCGCTTGTGGTTCAGTGTGAGGCGGAGGCTGAGTGGAAGTCGATGCTTCTCCTGTGTCCCGGACCAAAGTAGCTCCAAAATCAGTAGAAATACCCAAGGATTTGAGTAACGAATCATTTACCTCGTCGGCCGACCTAGTTACCACAGCTCTCTGGGTTCCAATGGGAATCTTGAGCTTCTCAAAGATGAGGGATAGCAGCCGAGGAAATCCAAAACAAGTCTCGCCGGCCCTCATACGAGCTGTGGTTCGCATATAGCTGATGATAATGCTGGGTAGAGGAATACCAGTCAATTGCCTACCCACTCCATGTATCATTTTATCCAGAAAATAGAGATCGCTATTTCGGATCTCCCGTTTGCCACTCTTTTTCGGTACCACATTGAAGGCAAAAAGGTAGAAAATCAGGTGGTACCGATGCTCGAAGGAGTCGGCATATACCGTGAGTTTTTTCGAACTTCCTCGCTCACGGTATTGACCCTTTAGCCGTCCCACGGCCTCTCCCACTTCCCAAGGGTCTCGAGCTTTGAACTCCTTGGTCAATTTGACATCTTCGCCTTCATCTTTGAGTTTGGTGAATTGTCTCAATGTATCGCGATTGAGAGCCACTCTTCTTCCTCGAACCCACGAGACGATGAGGTTGCCACTGTGACTTTGTTTATTTTCTACATTGGCGTAGAATTCCCTGACCAGATTGGGATAGTAATGTTTTGGCAAATTTAGTATAGTCTCCCATCCGAGTCGCTTAAATACCGTGGAGATGTGGTAGTGTGCATCCACCTCCGGTGCCAAATGTTTTTCAACGATAATCTCTTTGTCCAAACCAGCCTCGTACCACTGTTGATTCTCGAGGGAGGTGAAACGAGTGGTATCATAGTCAGGAATTGGCTCGTCACGGCTAGTGGATGCAGTTTTCCGGCGAGATCGAGGTGGTGATTCAGGCGAAGGGGATTCTTCCTCAGGCGACTCCTCATGCACAGAAGGTGTATGTTCTTCACTTGACGATGGTGTAGGAGTACGAATACGAGCCCTCCTTGTACGAGCCATAGCACCTATAAACAAGATGAGTATTTATTAGAGACGATAGAAACTCTCTCATACATGTTAAATAAGAATTTAAGAAAATTTCGGCAGAATTTCCCCTTGAAAAAGGGCTAAACTCCCTGCCAAAATGTACCCAAAATTAAACAAATAAACTTTCTAACAATTGTCAAATCCAATTCCCACACTCAGAAAGGATATTAGCAGTAAAGAAATCATTTCATGCATATTAAGTGCAAACAATTTTAAATTATATCCATTTGCAAGAATGAACACTCAAACACTTGAGAATATCTCCAATCCATTTCATAACACTCGTTAACACTTAAGTTAACGACATATGAGTCCCAATTAATCCAAATACTAATTATTTCAAGTAAAAGTGGTTCAATGTGCTTAACTTGATCGGGAACACACACTTTTACCCAATGGGCTATTGCTCTAGCATATCATTTTCAATTGGTATAACAGTGATTTATACCTCTCTGAACAAGTTCATATATTCACAGAAAGCAAAATTCACAAGTTTAAACCACTAACATGCTCAAGCCCAAAAATTGAGAAGGAAATCTCAAAACTATCACCAAATCCATAATTCTCACACAAATAAGCATGAAAATAATTATAGCAACTGATTTGAGCACAATGTATCACAATTATATCACGAATTTGCAACAATTAAGCTATTAGCAAAATATATTGAAAAACTAAAAATATATAAAAATGAGAGATATAAAATGTCACAGAAATTCGAAATGTGTTACCTCAAATAGATGGAGTGATGATGGAGGATGATAATGATGCAAAAATGGAGAACAACCAAGCCCAAACGCGACCTCAAATTGCAAGATTTCAATTCGGCCCTAATTTGCGTTTTGAAGATCAAAACCCCTCAATTTGATGTTTTTGATTTCAAATTGTTAAGGGTTAATGCTCAGAAGAGGTTAGTGAAGGTTTTTGTTGTGAAAAATTGGGAATGTTATGGATGAAATGGAAGATTGGAGGAAAGGGAATAGGGTTTCGAAGAGAGAAAAAAAAAAATCTGGAAAAATGAGGAACCGAGGCCTCGTTTCCTTTCTTATCGTGAAAGGATCCGAGGTCGGATCCTTTCTGGAAGGGCTCGGATCCGATAGGGCTCGGATCAGCCCCAACAGAAACACAGACGAGCCCTCGGATCTGTCTGGGTTGGAATGGATCCGAGCTCGGATCTATGGATCCGCGGTCGTATCTGTCTGGGCTTTTAGGATCCGAGCTCGGATCCTTGTGTCTCTGCAACAAATTGCAGAAACTGCAATTTTTTTCAAACTTTTTCTCCCTTTTTTCGGCCAATTCCAAATTACACATTGGACATCCCTTTTCTCAATTCCAACGTCCCATGCACATGTAATATACCATAAACATAATATCCAACCTCTCAAAACACAACAAACACATCTACATTGAAAATCGAGAGGTGAGGTTCTTTGATCATTTTTGCATTTTTACACTAAAATGGCATTTTTTTTTTTGAGCATTAAATGTATATCAAATGAGTCCATGAGCCTTTATAACCATGATATCACCAAAACTCACTTAAATATACTTGAAATGCACAATGTATGTATATGCATGGGAATTTTGAGCACTTAAAACACAATTTGATAAGAAAAACTCCCTTTTACACATATTCTTCAAGTGCACCTCCGAGATGGATGATAAAACTCCCGTACCTCCTACAAACAAGTGAAATATATCTAATTAGTCAATTAAATCACGCCAAAATGTAAGAAACACCTAAAAACACACAAATACACTATTATTATTGGGTTGCCTCCCAACAAGCGCTTTTGTTTATAGTCGTTGGCTCGACAATCCTATAACTTCTTTAATTCTCCTTTGCATTTCCTAAGGAGTAAATTACCCCTTTAGGAACTTTTTCTCCTGCCAAATAGAGCTTCAATCTTTGGCCATTTACTTTGAATGGAGCACCATTTTCTCCTTTTATTTCCACTGCTCCATAAGGAAACATGCGAACCACTTCAAATGGACCGGACCATCGAGACTTAAGCTTTCCAGGAAATAATTTAAGCCTTGAGTTAAACATCAAAACCTTTTGCCCTTGTTCAAAATGCTTAGGGAGGATATGTTTATCATGCCAAAATTTCACTTTTTCTTTGTAAATCTTGACATTCTCATACGAAGTCAACCTCAATTCCTCCAATTCGCTTAACTCAAGCATTCTCTTTTCACCTGCAGATTTAAAATCAAAGTTAATTGCTTTAACAGCCCAATAAGCTCTATGTTCTATTTCCACAGGTAAATGACATGCTTTCCCATAAACAAGCTTATATGGAGACATTCCCAACGGCGTTTTAAATGCCGTTCTATACGCCCATAAAGCATCTTCAAGCTTGTTTGACCAATCCTTTCTTGATCGGTTTACTGTTTTTTCCAAAATGATTTTAATTTCCCGGTTGGCCAACTCCGCTTGTCCATTAGCTTGAGGATGATAGGGGAGTGACTTTTTATGCCTGCACCCATATTTAAACAACAAAGTGTCAATAGCTTTATTACAAAAATGCTTACCTTCGTCGCTTATTATTGCCTTTGGGACTCCAAACCTACAAAATATGTTCCGTTTCAGGAACTTAAGCACAACTTTAGCCTCATTAGTTTGTGAAGGAATGGCCTCCACCCATTTAGAGACATAATCAACTGCTAAAAGGATGTACTTGTTATTATATGAGCTAGGAAATGGTCCCATAAAATCAATGCCCCAAACATCAAATAACTCAACTTCCAAATATGTAGTCAAAGGCATTTCATTCCTTCTTGAGATATTACCGGTTCTTTGGCATTGATCACAACTTTTCACCCAATTTCTAGTATCTTGGTGCATAGTAGGCCAATAAAATCCAGATTGCCATATCTTTGCTACAGTCTTAGTAGTACTAAAATGACCTCCCGTTTCAAGAGTATGACAATGCATTAAAATGCTATGTACCTCCTCCTCCGGAACACATCTTCTAATTATTCCATCTGCACAATGTTTGTAAAAGAATGGTTCCTCCCAAAAGTAATGTTTAGCATCATTTAAGAATTTTTTTCTTTGATGAGAATTCAAATCATTAGGTATCACTCCACTAGCTATAAAGTTAACTAGATCAGCATACCATGGTGACTTATAAATTGCCATTAAAAACTCATCTGGAAATTCTTCTTTAATGGACAAATGGTCATCTTGCTGCATGTTCTCCAGTCTAGAAAGATGATCTGCAACTAAATTCTCGGATCCTTTTTTATCTTTGATCTCCAAGTCAAATTCCTGCAACAATAAAATCCATCGAATTAATCGCGGTTTTGCATCTTTCTTATTTAACAAATACTTGAGTGCTGCATGATCAGTATAAACGATAACTTTAGATCCTACTAAGTATGATCTAAATTTATCCAATGCAAAAATCACTGCTAGCAACTCCTTCTCTGTTGTTGCATAGTTAACTTGAGCTTCATTTAACATTTTACTTGCATAATAAATGACATGAAGTCGCTTATTATGTTTTTGCCCAAGAACAGCCCCAACTGCAAAATCACTTGCGTCACACATTAATTCGAATGGCAAGCTCCAATCCGGTGATGCTATGATAGGTGCGGAGACAAGTTGCTTCTTTAACCTATTAAAAGCAAGTAAACACTCATCAGTAAATTGAAAAGGAACATCTTTTGCAAGTAATTCACATAAAGGTTTAGCAATCTTGGAAAAATCCTTAATAAACCGCCGATAGAATCCCACATGTCCAAGAAAGCTACGAATGCCTTTCACATTGGTTGGTGGAGGCATTCTCTCAATAACCTCTATTTTGGCTTGATCAACCTCAATACCTTCTGAGGAAATTTTGTGGCCTAACACAATACCTTCACAAACCATGAAGTGACATTTTTCCCAATTGAGTACAAGGTTTGTTTCTTCACATCTCTGCAAAATTAGATCTAAATTGTTAAGACAATCATCATAAGTAGATCCAAATACAGAAAAATCATCCATGAAGATTTCCATAATTTTCTCATTAAAATCAGAGAAAATTGCCATCATGCATCGTTGGAAAGTGGCCGGTGCATTGCACAATCCAAAAGGCATCCTTCGAAATGCAAAAGTACCGTAAGGACAAGTGAATGTAGTTTTCTCTTGATCTTCTGGTGCAATGACTATTTGATTGTATCCTGAAAAACCATCCAAGAAACAATAAAATTCATATCCGGCCAATCTTTCTACCATTTGATCAAGAAAAGGAAGAGGGAAATGATCCTTCCTAGTAGCTGCATTCAATTTTCTGTAATCAATACAGACTCGCCAACCAACCACAACTCTAGAGGGAATCATTTCATCATTTTTACCATGTACTATGGTTATCCCCCCTTTCTTTGGTACTACATGGATAGGAGAAATCCACACACTGTCAGAAATTGGAAAAATTATACCTGCATCCAACCATTTAAGGATTTCTACTCTTACCACTTCTTTCATGTTTGGATTTAACCTTCTTTGAGTCTCAACCACTGGTTTAGAATTTTCTTCCAATAAAATCCTGTGCATACAAATAGTTGGACTAATTCCTTTGATATCAGAAATTGTCCATCCTATAGCCTTTAAATGCTTCCTCAAAACACGTAAGAGCTTGTCTAATTGTTCCTCATTTAATGCTGAATTTACAATCACAGGCAGTGTCTCTTTTTCTCCAAGAAATGCATATTTGAGGTGCTTAGGCAGCGGCTTAAGCTCAAGCTGCGGTGCTTTCTCACATGATGGTGGAGGTAGCCCTTTGCTCAGTCCTAACGCCTCGTATGCATTTCTCCTTTTATAAGGAATTTGTGCCTGCAAAAATTCAGTCATTTCTTCAATCTGTTCCTCTTGTATACCTATACCATTAAGACAAAGTTCAAGAGAATCATTATCAAGATTTACTTGACTCATTTCTAATGCCAATTCATCACATATGTCAACCGAATAAACATGGTCGGTAAAAGAGGGATATTTCTCTACTTTACTCAAATCAAATTCCACTTCCTCTTCACCGATTTGAAACTTAAACTTACCTCGTTTGACGTCTATTATTGTACCTGCAGTGGCCAGAAATGGTCTACCAAGTATAATAGGTACATTTACATCTTCCTCCATATCTAAAACAACAAAATCGACAGGAATAATAAATTTCTGCACTTTAATGAGCACATTTTCCAATATGCCCATTGGATGTCTAATAGACCTGTCAGCCAATTGCAAGGAAATGTTAGTACGCTTCAACTCTTTCAACCCCAATTGCCTAGCCACAGTTAAAGGGATCAATGACACACTTGCACCAAGGTCACAAAGTGCTTTAGAAAATTCTACATTACCGATAGTGCAAGGAACTGTAAAACTCCCTGGATCTTTCAATTTGGGTGGCAATTTGTTTTGTATGATTGCACTACATTCTTCTGTTAATGCAATTGTCTCACTGTCTACCAACTTCCTTTTCCTGGTCATTATCTCCTTGAGAAACTTCGCGTACGAAGGAATCTGCAAAATAGCATCCACAAAAGGAATGTTAATATGTAATTGTTTAAAAATGTTGACAAATTTCTCAAATTCTTTGTCATTTCTTGAAGGCTTCAATCTTTGAGGGAATGGCACCGGTGGAGGAATTGGTGTTGCATCTTCCATTTGCAGTTCATTTTCCTCTATCTTTTCTTTCCCTTTTTCTTCCTTGCTTCCCTCTTTTAACTCACTCAATTTCTTATTCTCTCTTTTTTCAAACTCTCTTCCACTTCCAACTACTGGCGGCTCAACTAATTCCTTACCACTACGGAGGGTTATGGCCTTCACATGCTCCCTTGGGTTCACTTCAGTTTTGCTAGGTAAATCCCCTTGGTTGCGATTATTAACCGCATTGGCAATTTGGCCTAATTGGACCTCAACATTCCTGTACATATTGGTGAGTTGGTCCATTCTTCCCTCAATTCTTTCAAACCGTTGAGTAGTGGCACTAGCTAACTTTTCAATTTTATCATTTGATGCATTAGCTAGCTTTTCGATTGCCAATTCCCAAGCTGGTTTGGACTCATGCAGTGTTTGCTTTTGTTGAAAACCTGGTGGATTAACTGGTCTTTGTTGGTTCCCTTGATCTTTCCATCCAAAATTCGGGTGATTACGCCATCCTGGATTATAAGTATTGGAGTATGGATTGTTTTGGGGTGGACGGTTGTAATTGTTGAGATATTGAACCTGTTCACTGCTAGAACACATAAAATCATCATGATCTCCGCCGCAAATGGTACAACTTGCAACAACTACTCCTTGATTAGAACTAGAACCAACTTGCCTATTAAGCATCTTAACCACATTATCCATTTTTGCACTTAACATATTCAAGGTATCTACTTCAAGCATACCTGCGGTTCTCCTTGAATTACCTCGTTCGTTTGCCCATTGGTAGTTGTTAGCAGCCATTTCTTCGATCAATTGCTGAGCTTCCTCAGCTGTCTTTCCCATTAAAGCTCCTCCCGCTGCTGCATCTACATGTGTCTTTGTTGGATAGGTGAGACCATTGTAAAATGTTTGGACTACTAGCCAATCGGGTAGACCATGATGAGGGCATCTTCTTTGCAATTCCCGATAACGCTCCCAAGCTTCATACAATGTCTCTCCTTCCTGTTGAGAGAAACTTGTTATATCCATTCTCAATTTAGCAGTTTTTCCAGGTGGAAAGAATTTATTAAGAAAAGCCTTAGCTAATTCATCCCAAGTAGTAAAAGTATTTGGAGGATGAGATTGTAGCCAAACCTTAGCCTTGTCCCTTAGTGAAAATGGAAACAATCGAAGTTTAATCGCATCTTCACTAACACCATTAAACTTAATTGTATCACAAATTTCAAGAAATGTTGACAAGTGAGAATTTGGATCCTCAGTAGCATTACCTCCATATTGAGATTGTTGTACCATTTGAATCAGTGATGGTTTTATCTCAAAGTTATTAGCGTTTACCGTTGGTCTTACAATGCTAGTTTGAGATCCTTGTGCTCCCGGTAAAGCAAAATCTCGCAGAATTCTCCTATTTGATTCATTTTCTGCCATTTCTTCCTCAAATTGTAATTCTATCAAAATATCTTCTATTGGCTGCCAAACCTCTTGTTCCTCTTGATGTGATGTATTCCTCCTTTGTCTGCGTAATGTTCTTTCAATTTCCGGATCGAAATGTACAACTCCTCGATTTGACCGGTGCACACCCGTTGGACTGCAAGTATACAGGTCGCAATTGTAGTACAAGATGTATATCGGGTCGATCCCACGAGGAGCAATTCAAACAATTACTAAGCCCTTATTTTCTCTATTATTTAGACTAACAATTAATTTGAGCAGAGAAAATCTAATGCTGTAATCTACAAATCTGATATACAAATCTAGTTTAACAAATGCTGAATGCAAATAGAGAAATTTCACTTAAGGAAGATTCTAGGGATGTAGATTCCACTTATGGCATAAACAATACAAATGAATGGATTTACTTCTTGCTATTATTCTTGCTTAACCACAGATTCATTTCCAAAGTTTCCAAGACTCATTTTCATGATGAAATGGCCTAAAGCAATATAGATTTCCCTATTTTCATGGTGAAATACTACTACTACTCTGTTTTATTTCATGAAATGCTAAGTAATCCACCTACGTGTATCTCTATTTTCATGAACATACAACTCAAGCTCTACTCATGTGTTTCCATTGTTATTACCAATTCTCATTGAACAATAACAACTATAACCAAACTATTGGTGATCAATCAATAGCAAGTAATCACAGCTACACAAGTAGACAAGTTAATACAAGATATAACAAGTGTAAATCACATTCAATTTATACTATTTAGCCATAAGTTTCATCTACTCCCTAGATGAAGAAAGTTAGCTACTCATGTATGATTCAACAATCAGAATCACAAGTTTATTGCTGCAAAACATCATACAGTACAAGTATAAGAAAGATGAAAGAAAGCTTAGCCAACTGAAGGTGAAGCTCTCTAATTCCTGCTATGCTCTTGCACAATCTGATTACAAGTGAAAAACTCCAAAGACAAAATGCTTCTCCAAGACTCCTAACTAGAGAGAAACTTGTTACAAAATGAAAAACTAGCTACGTATGGTCATCCTCTGCTTCTCCTCTGTGTTTCTGCATAAAAGGTGGAAGAAATTCCATTCCTCTCACTTCATAATTTCCTCCACTCAGATTTTGTAAAAAGAAGTCAAAGATATGATATTTCCTTTTGTCCATACTCATTTGGTCTTTTCTTTTGTTGCAGAAGCATGTGCCACCGATTTCTGTCCCTCAAAATAGCTGGAAAGTTGTGAAAAAGGTAAAGAAAAACGGCTGTTGCACTTGCTGAGGAGAGAGACAGATCCGAGCCTCGGATCCGAGGAGTGAAAATGGATCCGAGCTCGGATCTTCAGGATCCGAGGGATTTCGTAATGGATCCGAGGTCGGATCGTCCTGACCTCGGATGCTCTCCGCCAGAAGTACAGACGAGGGTTCGGATCCATCTTGTGCACACGGATCCGAGCTCGGATCCGTGTTGACCAATTTCCAGTTTTTCACTTCTTCTCTTTTTTCTACATTTTTGCTCCTAATTTCTTGTGTACTTTGTCCTCTGGATGACCCTTACATTTCTTTGAACTTGTGCATGAATTTCATACATCAATTACCTTCACAAATTCACAAGATTAACGCATTAATTCACTCATTTATCAATTTTTTGAAACCTTAATCAATATTTAAGCAATTATCACCAAAAGAGTTCAAATATGGCTTAATCTTCTCAGAACATACCAAAAATTAATGCCAAATTCATACAAAATGTACGTTAAATATTCACTTATCAAATTCCCCCACACTTGAATCATTGCTTGTCCTCAAGCAATTTTTTTTTTCTTTTTTTTTTTTTCTTTTTTCAACTTACTTCAACTATTTTAATAGATAAAACAATATACGTACTTTTGTCAAATTTAATTCCTCAAAAACCTAGAAACCAATCATTATGCCATTTCTCAGATTACACTAAATACTCATAATATTTAATTAAATAAAAATAATTATGCCTTAATTTCAACAAATTCAAATCAATTCTCTCATTCTATCCTAATTTCACAAATAAGTAAATCACATAGTCAATTTTATGGCCTTCCTTATCCCAAAACTTATCAATTTAGAGGGATTTATTCACATTTCTTCTTATTTAAATAATGAAAATGTCTTTTTACGCGAAAATCAACACTTTTAGGTGAAAATTCCCGGTTACTCAACATTTCACTTATTTAAATTGCTAAGCATACTCTTAATTCCAATACCTTTTTACGCGAATGTCGACATTTGTAAATGCCAACCCCCGGTTACTCAGTATATGAATCATTGGAGTAGAAAAATAATAATATTATTCTTGTTTTTTTTTTTTTTTTATGACATATAATTTCTTTTTCCCTCTAAGTATAATTAAAGGAAGAATTTGGCCTTGTTTTTGACTATATCAATCACTTACTTATAAAATTAAGTAAAAATGATAAATCTCATTAATTTTGCAAAATTCTAAGCATAATTTTTCTTATTTAACCAAATATACTTTCTAAAATGTAAATATCCTAATTGCATAATAATTCATTCCAGGCCAAATAAGAACTAAACTTTTCCAAAATACACATACCATTTTATCCAATGGAAGAATTAGACACTTAAAATTTTAACATTTTGGCCATTTTTATGGAAGAATTGTAATGAAATCCTCATGACTATCTCCACATATAATTCCAACATTTTTAAGCCATAAACAACTAAAATCATGCATTTCAACACACAATCACCCATCCATAAGATAAGTAATGCCTCCCCCACACTTAAAATCTACAATGTCCTCATTGTAGAGGAAGGTAAAAGAACTGAAACTTCCCTCAAAATAGGTGGTGATGCCGTTTGAATCTTTTAATCATCACGCTCATCCATTTTCTGTCCAAAATGAGAGAACAAGGGTACCAAATACCATAAGTAGCACAAAATGATTTAAATTAAAGAAAAATAAAAGCTACAAAGTTTGTCTTAACAAAAGAAAAGAAAAATAAAGAAATAAAAGGTCTAATGCGCTAAAAAGCATCATGGCTGCTGGGAACGAGGGTCTACTGCCTCCTCGGCTCCATGAGGACCCTGTGAGGTACCAATATGGCCCTCCTCCTGATGAGGTGTCGGTGTAGGGGACCGTCGAATATGAAAATGATCCTCGATCGCACGAAGACGGCGATCATGTCGGTCGAGTCGCTCAGTCATCATCCGTTCCGTCTGGTCAATGCGCTCGACGACTCGCGTCTCCATACAGCAAATAGCATTGAGAAGCTCTTGCCACTTGGAGCGCGATTGAGGAGGTGGTCGTGGAACCGGAGGAGGAAGAGTCTGCTGTGCCTCCGTCTCTTGAGTTTCCGCTTGTGGTTCAGTGTGAGGCGGAGGCTGAGTGGAAGTCGATGCTTCTCCTGTGTCCCGGACCAAAGTAGCTCCAAAATCAGTAGAAATACCCAAGGATTTGAGTAACGAATCATTTACCTCGTCGGCCGACCTAGTTACCACAGCTCTCTGGGTTCCAATGGGAATCTTGAGCTTCTCAAAGATGAGGGATAGCAGCCGAGGAAATCCAAAACAAGTCTCGCCGGCCCTCATACGAGCTGTGGTTCGCATATAGCTGATGATAATGCTGGGTAGAGGAATACCAGTCAATTGCCTACCCACTCCATGTATCATTTTATCCAGAAAATAGAGATCGCTATTTCGGATCTCCCGTTTGCCACTCTTTTTCGGTACCACATTGAAGGCAAAAAGGTAGAAAATCAGGTGGTACCGATGCTCGAAGGAGTCGGCATATACCGTGAGTTTTTTCGAACTTCCTCGCTCACGGTATTGACCCTTTAGCCGTCCCACGGCCTCTCCCACTTCCCAAGGGTCTCGAGCTTTGAACTCCTTGGTCAATTTGACATCTTCGCCTTCATCTTTGAGTTTGGTGAATTGTCTCAATGTATCGCGATTGAGAGCCACTCTTCTTCCTCGAACCCACGAGACGATGAGGTTGCCACTGTGACTTTGTTTATTTTCTACATTGGCGTAGAATTCCCTGACCAGATTGGGATAGTAATGTTTTGGCAAATTTAGTATAGTCTCCCATCCGAGTCGCTTAAATACCGTGGAGATGTGGTAGTGTGCATCCACCTCCGGTGCCAAATGTTTTTCAACGATAATCTCTTTGTCCAAACCAGCCTCGTACCACTGTTGATTCTCGAGGGAGGTGAAACGAGTGGTATCATAGTCAGGAATTGGCTCGTCACGGCTAGTGGATGCAGTTTTCCGGCGAGATCGAGGTGGTGATTCAGGCGAAGGGGATTCTTCCTCAGGCGACTCCTCATGCACAGAAGGTGTATGTTCTTCACTTGACGATGGTGTAGGAGTACGAATACGAGCCCTCCTTGTACGAGCCATAGCACCTATAAACAAGATGAGTATTTATTAGAGACGATAGAAACTCTCTCATACATGTTAAATAAGAATTTAAGAAAATTTCGGCAGAATTTCCCCTTGAAAAAGGGCTAAACTCCCTGCCAAAATGTACCCAAAATTAAACAAATAAACTTTCTAACAATTGTCAAATCCAATTCCCACACTCAGAAAGGATATTAGCAGTAAAGAAATCATTTCATGCATATTAAGTGCAAACAATTTTAAATTATATCCATTTGCAAGAATGAACACTCAAACACTTGAGAATATCTCCAATCCATTTCATAACACTCGTTAACACTTAAGTTAACGACATATGAGTCCCAATTAATCCAAATACTAATTATTTCAAGTAAAAGTGGTTCAATGTGCTTAACTTGATCGGGAACACACACTTTTACCCAATGGGCTATTGCTCTAGCATATCATTTTCAATTGGTATAACAGTGATTTATACCTCTCTGAACAAGTTCATATATTCACAGAAAGCAAAATTCACAAGTTTAAACCACTAACATGCTCAAGCCCAAAAATTGAGAAGGAAATCTCAAAACTATCACCAAATCCATAATTCTCACACAAATAAGCATGAAAATAATTATAGCAACTGATTTGAGCACAATGTATCACAATTATATCACGAATTTGCAACAATTAAGCTATTAGCAAAATATATTGAAAAACTAAAAATATACAAAAATGAGAGATATAAAATGTCACAGAAATTCGAAATGTGTTACCTCAAATAGATGGAGTGATGATGGAGGATGATAATGATGCAAAAATGGAGAACAACCAAGCCCAAACGCGACCTCAAATTGCAAGATTTCAATTCGGCCCTAATTTGCGTTTTGAAGATCAAAACCCCTCAATTTGATGTTTTTGATTTCAAATTGTTAAGGGTTAATGCTCAGAAGAGGTTAGTGAAGGTTTTTGTTGTGAAAAATTGGGAATGTTATGGATGAAATGGAAGATTGGAGGAAAGGGAATAGGGTTTCGAAGAGAGAAAAAAAAAAATCTGGAAAAATGAGGAACCGAGGCCTCGTTTCCTTTCTTATCGTGAAAGGATCCGAGGTCGGATCCTTTCTGGAAGGGCTCGGATCCGATAGGGCTCGGATCAGCCCCAACAGAAACACAGACGAGCCCTCGGATCTGTCTGGGTTGGAATGGATCCGAGCTCGGATCTATGGATCCGCGGTCGGATCTGTCTGGGCTTTTAGGATCCGAGCTCGGATCCTTGTGTCTCTGCAACAAATTGCAGAAACTGCAATTTTTTTCAAACTTTTTCTCCCTTTTTTCGGCCAATTCCAAATTACACATTGGACATCCCTTTTCTCAATTCCAACGTCCCATGCACATGTAATATACCATAAACATAATATCCAACCTCTCAAAACACAACAAACACATCTACATTGAAAATCGAGAGGTGAGGTTCTTTGATCATTTTTGCATTTTTACACTAAAATGGCATTTTTTTTTTTGAGCATTAAATGTATATCAAATGAGTCCATGAGCCTTTATAACCATGATATCACCAAAACTCACTTAAATATACTTGAAATGCACAATGTATGTATATGCATGGGAATTTTGAGCACTTAAAACACAATTTGATAAGAAAAACTCCCTTTTACACATATTCTTCAAGTGCACCTCCGAGATGGATGATAAAACTCCCGTACCTCCTACAAACAAGTGAAATATATCTAATTAGTCAATTAAATCACGCCAAAATGTAAGAAACACCTAAAAACACACAAATACACTATTATTATTGGGTTGCCTCCCAACAAGCGCTTTTGTTTATAGTCGTTGGCTCGACAATCCTATAACTTCTTTAATTCTCCTTTGCATTTCCTAAGGAGTAAATTACCCCTTTAGGAACTTTTTCTCCTGCCAAATAGAGCTTCAATCTTTGGCCATTTACTTTGAATGGAGCACCATTTTCTCCTTTTATTTCCACTGCTCCATAAGGAAACATGCGAACCACTTCAAATGGACCGGACCATCGAGACTTAAGCTTTCCAGGAAATAATTTAAGCCTTGAGTTAAACATCAAAACCTTTTGCCCTTGTTCAAAATGCTTAGGGAGGATATGTTTATCATGCCAAAATTTCACTTTTTCTTTGTAAATCTTGACATTCTCATACGAAGTCAACCTCAATTCCTCCAATTCGCTTAACTCAAGCATTCTCTTTTCACCTGCAGATTTAAAATCAAAGTTAATTGCTTTAACAGCCCAATAAGCTCTATGTTCTATTTCCACAGGTAAATGACATGCTTTCCCATAAACAAGCTTATATGGAGACATTCCCAACGGCGTTTTAAATGCCGTTCTATACGCCCATAAAGCATCTTCAAGCTTGTTTGACCAATCCTTTCTTGATCGGTTTACTGTTTTTTCCAAAATGATTTTAATTTCCCGGTTGGCCAACTCCGCTTGTCCATTAGCTTGAGGATGATAGGGGAGTGACTTTTTATGCCTGCACCCATATTTAAACAACAAAGTGTCAATAGCTTTATTACAAAAATGCTTACCTTCGTCGCTTATTATTGCCTTTGGGACTCCAAACCTACAAAATATGTTCCGTTTCAGGAACTTAAGCACAACTTTAGCCTCATTAGTTTGTGAAGGAATGGCCTCCACCCATTTAGAGACATAATCAACTGCTAAAAGGATGTACTTGTTATTATATGAGCTAGGAAATGGTCCCATAAAATCAATGCCCCAAACATCAAATAACTCAACTTCCAAATATGTAGTCAAAGGCATTTCATTCCTTCTTGAGATATTACCGGTTCTTTGGCATTGATCACAACTTTTCACCCAATTTCTAGTATCTTGGTGCATAGTAGGCCAATAAAATCCAGATTGCCATATCTTTGCTACAGTCTTAGTAGTACTAAAATGACCTCCCGTTTCAAGAGTATGACAATGCATTAAAATGCTATGTACCTCCTCCTCCGGAACACATCTTCTAATTATTCCATCTGCACAATGTTTGTAAAAGAATGGTTCCTCCCAAAAGTAATGTTTAGCATCATTTAAGAATTTTTTTCTTTGATGAGAATTCAAATCATTAGGTATCACTCCACTAGCTATAAAGTTAACTAGATCAGCATACCATGGTGACTTATAAATTGCCATTAAAAACTCATCTGGAAATTCTTCTTTAATGGACAAATGGTCATCTTGCTGCATGTTCTCCAGTCTAGAAAGATGATCTGCAACTAAATTCTCGGATCCTTTTTTATCTTTGATCTCCAAGTCAAATTCCTGCAACAATAAAATCCATCGAATTAATCGCGGTTTTGCATCTTTCTTATTTAACAAATACTTGAGTGCTGCATGATCAGTATAAACGATAACTTTAGATCCTACTAAGTATGATCTAAATTTATCCAATGCAAAAATCACTGCTAGCAACTCCTTCTCTGTTGTTGCATAGTTAACTTGAGCTTCATTTAACATTTTACTTGCATAATAAATGACATGAAGTCGCTTATTATGTTTTTGCCCAAGAACAGCCCCAACTGCAAAATCACTTGCGTCACACATTAATTCGAATGGCAAGCTCCAATCCGGTGATGCTATGATAGGTGCGGAGACAAGTTGCTTCTTTAACCTATTAAAAGCAAGTAAACACTCATCAGTAAATTGAAAAGGAACATCTTTTGCAAGTAATTCACATAAAGGTTTAGCAATCTTGGAAAAATCCTTAATAAACCGCCGATAGAATCCCACATGTCCAAGAAAGCTACGAATGCCTTTCACATTGGTTGGTGGAGGCATTCTCTCAATAACCTCTATTTTGGCTTGATCAACCTCAATACCTTCTGAGGAAATTTTGTGGCCTAACACAATACCTTCACAAACCATGAAGTGACATTTTTCCCAATTGAGTACAAGGTTTGTTTCTTCACATCTCTGCAAAATTAGATCTAAATTGTTAAGACAATCATCATAAGTAGATCCAAATACAGAAAAATCATCCATGAAGATTTCCATAATTTTCTCATTAAAATCAGAGAAAATTGCCATCATGCATCGTTGGAAAGTGGCCGGTGCATTGCACAATCCAAAAGGCATCCTTCGAAATGCAAAAGTACCGTAAGGACAAGTGAATGTAGTTTTCTCTTGATCTTCTGGTGCAATGACTATTTGATTGTATCCTGAAAAACCATCCAAGAAACAATAAAATTCATATCCGGCCAATCTTTCTACCATTTGATCAAGAAAAGGAAGAGGGAAATGATCCTTCCTAGTAGCTGCATTCAATTTTCTGTAATCAATACAGACTCGCCAACCAACCACAACTCTAGAGGGAATCATTTCATCATTTTTACCATGTACTATGGTTATCCCCCCTTTCTTTGGTACTACATGGATAGGAGAAATCCACACACTGTCAGAAATTGGAAAAATTATACCTGCATCCAACCATTTAAGGATTTCTACTCTTACCACTTCTTTCATGTTTGGATTTAACCTTCTTTGAGTCTCAACCACTGGTTTAGAATTTTCTTCCAATAAAATCCTGTGCATACAAATAGTTGGACTAATTCCTTTGATATCAGAAATTGTCCATCCTATAGCCTTTAAATGCTTCCTCAAAACACGTAAGAGCTTGTCTAATTGTTCCTCATTTAATGCTGAATTTACAATCACAGGCAGTGTCTCTTTTTCTCCAAGAAATGCATATTTGAGGTGCTTAGGCAGCGGCTTAAGCTCAAGCTGCGGTGCTTTCTCACATGATGGTGGAGGTAGCCCTTTGCTCAGTCCTAACGCCTCGTATGCATTTCTCCTTTTATAAGGAATTTGTGCCTGCAAAAATTCAGTCATTTCTTCAATCTGTTCCTCTTGTATACCTATACCATTAAGACAAAGTTCAAGAGAATCATTATCAAGATTTACTTGACTCATTTCTAATGCCAATTCATCACATATGTCAACCGAATAAACATGGTCGGTAAAAGAGGGATATTTCTCTACTTTACTCAAATCAAATTCCACTTCCTCTTCACCGATTTGAAACTTAAACTTACCTCGTTTGACGTCTATTATTGTACCTGCAGTGGCCAGAAATGGTCTACCAAGTATAATAGGTACATTTACATCTTCCTCCATATCTAAAACAACAAAATCGACAGGAATAATAAATTTCTGCACTTTAATGAGCACATTTTCCAATATGCCCATTGGATGTCTAATAGACCTGTCAGCCAATTGCAAGGAAATGTTAGTACGCTTCAACTCTTTCAACCCCAATTGCCTAGCCACAGTTAAAGGGATCAATGACACACTTGCACCAAGGTCACAAAGTGCTTTAGAAAATTCTACATTACCGATAGTGCAAGGAACTGTAAAACTCCCTGGATCTTTCAATTTGGGTGGCAATTTGTTTTGTATGATTGCACTACATTCTTCTGTTAATGCAATTGTCTCACTGTCTACCAACTTCCTTTTCCTGGTCATTATCTCCTTGAGAAACTTCGCGTACGAAGGAATCTGCAAAATAGCATCCACAAAAGGAATGTTAATATGTAATTGTTTAAAAATGTTGACAAATTTCTCAAATTCTTTGTCATTTCTTGAAGGCTTCAATCTTTGAGGGAATGGCACCGGTGGAGGAATTGGTGTTGCATCTTCCATTTGCAGTTCATTTTCCTCTATCTTTTCTTTCCCTTTTTCTTCCTTGCTTCCCTCTTTTAACTCACTCAATTTCTTATTCTCTCTTTTTTCAAACTCTCTTCCACTTCCAACTACTGGCGGCTCAACTAATTCCTTACCACTACGGAGGGTTATGGCCTTCACATGCTCCCTTGGGTTCACTTCAGTTTTGCTAGGTAAATCCCCTTGGTTGCGATTATTAACCGCATTGGCAATTTGGCCTAATTGGACCTCAACATTCCTGTACATATTGGTGAGTTGGTCCATTCTTCCCTCAATTCTTTCAAACCGTTGAGTAGTGGCACTAGCTAACTTTTCAATTTTATCATTTGATGCATTAGCTAGCTTTTCGATTGCCAATTCCCAAGCTGGTTTGGACTCATGCAGTGTTTGCTTTTGTTGAAAACCTGGTGGATTAACTGGTCTTTGTTGGTTCCCTTGATCTTTCCATCCAAAATTCGGGTGATTACGCCATCCTGGATTATAAGTATTGGAGTATGGATTGTTTTGGGGTGGACGGTTGTAATTGTTGAGATATTGAACCTGTTCACTGCTAGAACACATAAAATCATCATGATCTCCGCCGCAAATGGTACAACTTGCAACAACTACTCCTTGATTAGAACTAGAACCAACTTGCCTATTAAGCATCTTAACCACATTATCCATTTTTGCACTTAACATATTCAAGGTATCTACTTCAAGCATACCTGCGGTTCTCCTTGAATTACCTCGTTCGTTTGCCCATTGGTAGTTGTTAGCAGCCATTTCTTCGATCAATTGCTGAGCTTCCTCAGCTGTCTTTCCCATTAAAGCTCCTCCCGCTGCTGCATCTACATGTGTCTTTGTTGGATAGGTGAGACCATTGTAAAATGTTTGGACTACTAGCCAATCGGGTAGACCATGATGAGGGCATCTTCTTTGCAATTCCCGATAACGCTCCCAAGCTTCATACAATGTCTCTCCTTCCTGTTGAGAGAAACTTGTTATATCCATTCTCAATTTAGCAGTTTTTCCAGGTGGAAAGAATTTATTAAGAAAAGCCTTAGCTAATTCATCCCAAGTAGTAAAAGTATTTGGAGGATGAGATTGTAGCCAAACCTTAGCCTTGTCCCTTAGTGAAAATGGAAACAATCGAAGTTTAATCGCATCTTCACTAACACCATTAAACTTAATTGTATCACAAATTTCAAGAAATGTTGACAAGTGAGAATTTGGATCCTCAGTAGCATTACCTCCATATTGAGATTGTTGTACCATTTGAATCAGTGATGGTTTTATCTCAAAGTTATTAGCGTTTACCGTTGGTCTTACAATGCTAGTTTGAGATCCTTGTGCTCCCGGTAAAGCAAAATCTCGCAGAATTCTCCTATTTGATTCATTTTCTGCCATTTCTTCCTCAAATTGTAATTCTATCAAAATATCTTCTATTGGCTGCCAAACCTCTTGTTCCTCTTGATGTGATGTATTCCTCCTTTGTCTGCGTAATGTTCTTTCAATTTCCGGATCGAAATGTACAACTCCTCGATTTGACCGGTGCATACACTACAAACAAAAACAAGAGAAAATTTTTATACTTTTAATTCAACAACTTGAATAAAGATAATGAAATTTATCTAAATTAATAGAGATGATGAGGCCCTAATATTGCCGCTCCCCGGCAACGGCGCCAAAAACTTGACGGGATATTTTGTATCAATGCAAGTTTAATTCCGATTTTACACCCGTTGGACTGCAAGTATACAGGTCGCAATTGTAGTACAAGATGTATATCGGGTCGATCCCACGAGGAGCAACCTTAAAACTGGATTCAGATATCTTCACCAAAGTTATAGATCTATCTCTTATCTTCAAATTGGTTCAAGAATCATCTCAATCCGATCATTGGAGCTCAAGTTATAGCCGAAATACGAAGATGTGTCAAAGTTGTCAAAATTCGCAAAATCCAAGTAAAAAGTGATAAAAACCTCATTTAAAAAGTGATAAAAACCTCATTTAATCACTTAAAAGCATTTTTCACCAATTATAGCCAAAATGATTCTTTTTCTTCCAATAATATAAGAAAAGTGACTAAAAATAATATAAAATGTCATTCAATTAAAACGTAATTTAGTCACTTATCAAGCAACACTCAGTACCCATGTGTGCTAGGCAAGGGATATTACGGCAGGGGTCCTTTACAAATATCATGGAACTTTAACTATGGACCAGCAGGTGAAAGCATAGGGTTCGATGGACTAAATGAACCTGAAACTGTGGCCACAGATAATGTTATTTCATTCAAAACTGCCTTGTGGTTCTGGATGAACAATTGTCATCATCTTATCATTTCTGGTCAGGGTTTGGGGCTACAATTCGTGCCGTTAACGGACAGCTTGAATGTGATGGTGCAAATCCGGACGCTGTTAGTGCTCGTGTTGAATATTATACTGAATATTGTGACCAGTTGAGTGTTGATCCCGGTGATAATCTCAGGTGCTAGGGTACTTGTAAGAGTTTCGAAACTAATAAAAATTAGCAGAAGTTGAGTACCTTTGTAGTTCTTTGACAGCAGAAGTTGTGAATTTGAAATCGGATAACTGATTTCAACTCAACTTCTTGGAGTATCTGCAATTATTAAATTCCATTTTTGATCCCTTATCATGTTTGACTTTCTTGTTTCACTTTCGACACATTTCTTTGTCAATGATCTGGTGATCACATCTTTCATTTATAGGTTTTTTTAACGGGTGCTAATAAGGCACTCGTTAATACATTAACGTTCATCTAATCTACCATGTATATACATCTATTGACAATTATTAACATTTCTTGCATTTATATATTTTTCTTATTTAATTTTATCTACTCTCTCTTGTATTTATTTATTTTTTCTAATTAATTTTACATTTCCAAAATCATAATGCTTGAGATATATTTTAATGACACTCTATGGACACCTGTTAGACAGACCCTTCATTTATTATTATTCTTCTTCATATTTTCATATGCTATTGGCAAAATTTAGTTGTGCAGAACTCGGTTTATGCCTTTCTTTCCCCAAAATGCCCATAATACATTTGTATGCACTCGGGCAGACAATCAACGAGATGAAGACAAACAATTTTCACGGGTAAAGTTTGAGAGAAAATAGGGAAGAAATTTGAGGACACTTTAAAGTTAATCTTTTACAATAAATAAACAAAATTTGTGAGAAAACAATGAAGTGCCTTGAAGGTTGCCGAAATTTGGCCTCAAATCCTGGTTGCCCCAAATTATATATTTAGTGAAGCCGTCATGGGCGGCTCTGATTGGGTGACGATTTCGATGCTAAAATACAAGCACACAAATGTCTTCGGCTGCAATTTAGTAGTTTCATTTAGAGTTTATTGTTCGTTAACTAACAATTAGAAAGATAACCAATGGATAAAACAAAAGAAGTTTCTCCACCATCTCTCTACACAAACCTTCAAGACAATTATTTTTTCCTCCATGGAGGAATGCCTTCCTCCCTCTGTTTGACTTCCCTCTTTTTTTTTTTTTATGTCTAATAAAGTATAGTGAGACTATCTAGTGAGAATTTTCTTCTCTACTAAAATATCCTAGTGAGAGTTTTATTTAGATAATTTTATATCTTGTTTTGTTACATTTGAGAGCTTTTCAGATTTGTATGTCAAATCTTGAATTTCTTAACTTATTTTCTCAAGTCTAAAACTAGATTTGGAGCTTGAACCACTTCAATATAAAATCTAACGGGAATGATATGCATAAATATTTATTGAAAATGATGATATGCACATATATTCATTGGGGGCAGATGATTTATCTGAATTTGGAATATATCAGAGGTTCTAAGATAATTTTTGTTAACTTTTATATATCTTGCATCTAACCATTTTTCACTATTGCATGTTGGATGCATTTTCAGCCATTATTAGTGCAATTTGTATGTTTTTTAATAAAGAAAAAAGAGTTTTTTGTGCCGTTCCTTACCACATCGCACCTCGTCAAGCCCTCCAATGACCTTGTAAAGGTGAAATAAGTCTCCACAACTTGTTCGGCATCTCAGACTAATAATAATAATAATAATAATAATAATAATACCCAAAAATGAATTAACCTTTTTATCCTTTTTTTTTGGTGAAAATATGAATTTTAAATGCTATTGACGGGATATTTTGTATCAATGCAAGTTTAATTCCGATTTTACACCCGTTGGACTGCAAGTATACAGGTCGCAATTGTAGTACAAGATGTATATCGGGTCGATCCCACGAGGAGCAATTCAAACAATTACTAAGCCCTTATTTTCTCTATTATTTAGACTAACAATTAATTTGAGCAGAGAAAATCTAATGCTGTAATCTACAAATCTGATATACAAATCTAGTTTAACAAATGCTGAATGCAAATAGAGAAATTTCACTTAAGGAAGATTCTAGGGATGTAGATTCCACTTATGGCATAAACAATACAAATGAATGGATTTACTTCTTGCTATTATTCTTGCTTAACCACAGATTCATTTCCAAAGTTTCCAAGACTCATTTTCATGATGAAATGGCCTAAAGCAATATAGATTTCCCTATTTTCATGGTGAAATACTACTACTACTCTGTTTTATTTCATGAAATGCTAAGTAATCCACCTACGTGTATCTCTATTTTCATGAACATACAACTCAAGCTCTACTCATGTGTTTCCATTGTTATTACCAATTCTCATTGAACAATAACAACTATAACCAAACTATTGGTGATCAATCAATAGCAAGTAATCACAGCTACACAAGTAGACAAGTTAATACAAGATATAACAAGTGTAAATCACATTCAATTTATACTATTTAGCCATAAGTTTCATCTACTCCCTAGATGAAGAAAGTTAGCTACTCATGTATGATTCAACAATCAGAATCACAAGTTTATTGCTGCAAAACATCATACAGTACAAGTATAAGAAAGATGAAAGAAAGCTTAGCCAACTGAAGGTGAAGCTCTCTAATTCCTGCTATGCTCTTGCACAATCTGATTACAAGTGAAAAACTCCAAAGACAAAATGCTTCTCCAAGACTCCTAACTAGAGAGAAACTTGTTACAAAATGAAAAACTAGCTACGTATGGTCATCCTCTGCTTCTCCTCTGTGTTTCTGCATAAAAGGTGGAAGAAATTCCATTCCTCTCACTTCATAATTTCCTCCACTCAGATTTTGTAAAAAGAAGTCAAAGATATGATATTTCCTTTTGTCCATACTCATTTGGTCTTTTCTTTTGTTGCAGAAGCATGTGCCACCGATTTCTGTCCCTCAAAATAGCTGGAAAGTTGTGAAAAAGGTAAAGAAAAACGGCTGTTGCACTTGCTGAGGAGAGAGACAGATCCGAGCCTCGGATCCGAGGAGTGAAAATGGATCCGAGCTCGGATCTTCAGGATCCGAGGGATTTCGTAATGGATCCGAGGTCGGATCGTCCTGACCTCGGATGCTCTCCGCCAGAAGTACAGACGAGGGTTCGGATCCATCTTGTGCACACGGATCCGAGCTCGGATCCGTGTTGACCAATTTCCAGTTTTTCACTTCTTCTCTTTTTTCTACATTTTTGCTCCTAATTTCTTGTGTACTTTGTCCTCTGGATGACCCTTACATTTCTTTGAACTTGTGCATGAATTTCATACATCAATTACCTTCACAAATTCACAAGATTAACGCATTAATTCACTCATTTATCAATTTTTTGAAACCTTAATCAATATTTAAGCAATTATCACCAAAAGAGTTCAAATATGGCTTAATCTTCTCAGAACATACCAAAAATTAATGCCAAATTCATACAAAATGTACGTTAAATATTCACTTATCAAATTCCCCCACACTTGAATCATTGCTTGTCCTCAAGCAATTTTTTTTTTCTTTTTTTTTTTTTCTTTTTTCAACTTACTTCAACTATTTTAATAGATAAAACAATATACGTACTTTTGTCAAATTTAATTCCTCAAAAACCTAGAAACCAATCATTATGCCATTTCTCAGATTACACTAAATACTCATAATATTTAATTAAATAAAAATAATTATGCCTTAATTTCAACAAATTCAAATCAATTCTCTCATTCTATCCTAATTTCACAAATAAGTAAATCACATAGTCAATTTTATGGCCTTCCTTATCCCAAAACTTATCAATTTAGAGGGATTTATTCACATTTCTTCTTATTTAAATAATGAAAATGTCTTTTTACGCGAAAATCAACACTTTTAGGTGAAAATTCCCGGTTACTCAACATTTCACTTATTTAAATTGCTAAGCATACTCTTAATTCCAATACCTTTTTACGCGAATGTCGACATTTGTAAATGCCAACCCCCGGTTACTCAGTATATGAATCATTGGAGTAGAAAAATAATAATATTATTCTTGTTTTTTTTTTTTTTTTATGACATATAATTTCTTTTTCCCTCTAAGTATAATTAAAGGAAGAATTTGGCCTTGTTTTTGACTATATCAATCACTTACTTATAAAATTAAGTAAAAATGATAAATCTCATTAATTTTGCAAAATTCTAAGCATAATTTTTCTTATTTAACCAAATATACTTTCTAAAATGTAAATATCCTAATTGCATAATAATTCATTCCAGGCCAAATAAGAACTAAACTTTTCCAAAATACACATACCATTTTATCCAATGGAAGAATTAGACACTTAAAATTTTAACATTTTGGCCATTTTTATGGAAGAATTGTAATGAAATCCTCATGACTATCTCCACATATAATTCCAACATTTTTAAGCCATAAACAACTAAAATCATGCATTTCAACACACAATCACCCATCCATAAGATAAGTAATGCCTCCCCCACACTTAAAATCTACAATGTCCTCATTGTAGAGGAAGGTAAAAGAACTGAAACTTCCCTCAAAATAGGTGGTGATGCCGTTTGAATCTTTTAATCATCACGCTCATCCATTTTCTGTCCAAAATGAGAGAACAAGGGTACCAAATACCATAAGTAGCACAAAATGATTTAAATTAAAGAAAAATAAAAGCTACAAAGTTTGTCTTAACAAAAGAAAAGAAAAATAAAGAAATAAAAGGTCTAATGCGCTAAAAAGCATCATGGCTGCTGGGAACGAGGGTCTACTGCCTCCTCGGCTCCATGAGGACCCTGTGAGGTACCAATATGGCCCTCCTCCTGATGAGGTGTCGGTGTAGGGGACCGTCGAATATGAAAATGATCCTCGATCGCACGAAGACGGCGATCATGTCGGTCGAGTCGCTCAGTCATCATCCGTTCCGTCTGGTCAATGCGCTCGACGACTCGCGTCTCCATACAGCAAATAGCATTGAGAAGCTCTTGCCACTTGGAGCGCGATTGAGGAGGTGGTCGTGGAACCGGAGGAGGAAGAGTCTGCTGTGCCTCCGTCTCTTGAGTTTCCGCTTGTGGTTCAGTGTGAGGCGGAGGCTGAGTGGAAGTCGATGCTTCTCCTGTGTCCCGGACCAAAGTAGCTCCAAAATCAGTAGAAATACCCAAGGATTTGAGTAACGAATCATTTACCTCGTCGGCCGACCTAGTTACCACAGCTCTCTGGGTTCCAATGGGAATCTTGAGCTTCTCAAAGATGAGGGATAGCAGCCGAGGAAATCCAAAACAAGTCTCGCCGGCCCTCATACGAGCTGTGGTTCGCATATAGCTGATGATAATGCTGGGTAGAGGAATACCAGTCAATTGCCTACCCACTCCATGTATCATTTTATCCAGAAAATAGAGATCGCTATTTCGGATCTCCCGTTTGCCACTCTTTTTCGGTACCACATTGAAGGCAAAAAGGTAGAAAATCAGGTGGTACCGATGCTCGAAGGAGTCGGCATATACCGTGAGTTTTTTCGAACTTCCTCGCTCACGGTATTGACCCTTTAGCCGTCCCACGGCCTCTCCCACTTCCCAAGGGTCTCGAGCTTTGAACTCCTTGGTCAATTTGACATCTTCGCCTTCATCTTTGAGTTTGGTGAATTGTCTCAATGTATCGCGATTGAGAGCCACTCTTCTTCCTCGAACCCACGAGACGATGAGGTTGCCACTGTGACTTTGTTTATTTTCTACATTGGCGTAGAATTCCCTGACCAGATTGGGATAGTAATGTTTTGGCAAATTTAGTATAGTCTCCCATCCGAGTCGCTTAAATACCGTGGAGATGTGGTAGTGTGCATCCACCTCCGGTGCCAAATGTTTTTCAACGATAATCTCTTTGTCCAAACCAGCCTCGTACCACTGTTGATTCTCGAGGGAGGTGAAACGAGTGGTATCATAGTCAGGAATTGGCTCGTCACGGCTAGTGGATGCAGTTTTCCGGCGAGATCGAGGTGGTGATTCAGGCGAAGGGGATTCTTCCTCAGGCGACTCCTCATGCACAGAAGGTGTATGTTCTTCACTTGACGATGGTGTAGGAGTACGAATACGAGCCCTCCTTGTACGAGCCATAGCACCTATAAACAAGATGAGTATTTATTAGAGACGATAGAAACTCTCTCATACATGTTAAATAAGAATTTAAGAAAATTTCGGCAGAATTTCCCCTTGAAAAAGGGCTAAACTCCCTGCCAAAATGTACCCAAAATTAAACAAATAAACTTTCTAACAATTGTCAAATCCAATTCCCACACTCAGAAAGGATATTAGCAGTAAAGAAATCATTTCATGCATATTAAGTGCAAACAATTTTAAATTATATCCATTTGCAAGAATGAACACTCAAACACTTGAGAATATCTCCAATCCATTTCATAACACTCGTTAACACTTAAGTTAACGACATATGAGTCCCAATTAATCCAAATACTAATTATTTCAAGTAAAAGTGGTTCAATGTGCTTAACTTGATCGGGAACACACACTTTTACCCAATGGGCTATTGCTCTAGCATATCATTTTCAATTGGTATAACAGTGATTTATACCTCTCTGAACAAGTTCATATATTCACAGAAAGCAAAATTCACAAGTTTAAACCACTAACATGCTCAAGCCCAAAAATTGAGAAGGAAATCTCAAAACTATCACCAAATCCATAATTCTCACACAAATAAGCATGAAAATAATTATAGCAACTGATTTGAGCACAATGTATCACAATTATATCACGAATTTGCAACAATTAAGCTATTAGCAAAATATATTGAAAAACTAAAAATATACAAAAATGAGAGATATAAAATGTCACAGAAATTCGAAATGTGTTACCTCAAATAGATGGAGTGATGATGGAGGATGATAATGATGCAAAAATGGAGAACAACCAAGCCCAAACGCGACCTCAAATTGCAAGATTTCAATTCGGCCCTAATTTGCGTTTTGAAGATCAAAACCCCTCAATTTGATGTTTTTGATTTCAAATTGTTAAGGGTTAATGCTCAGAAGAGGTTAGTGAAGGTTTTTGTTGTGAAAAATTGGGAATGTTATGGATGAAATGGAAGATTGGAGGAAAGGGAATAGGGTTTCGAAGAGAGAAAAAAAAATCTGGAAAAATGAGGAACCGAGGCCTCGTTTCCTTTCTTATCGTGAAAGGATCCGAGGTCGGATCCTTTCTGGAAGGGCTCGGATCCGATAGGGCTCGGATCAGCCCCAACAGAAACACAGACGAGCCCTCGGATCTGTCTGGGTTGGAATGGATCCGAGCTCGGATCTATGGATCCGCGGTCGGATCTGTCTGGGCTTTTAGGATCCGAGCTCGGATCCTTGTGTCTCTGCAACAAATTGCAGAAACTGCAATTTTTTTCAAACTTTTTCTCCCTTTTTTCGGCCAATTCCAAATTACACATTGGACATCCCTTTTCTCAATTCCAACGTCCCATGCACATGTAATATACCATAAACATAATATCCAACCTCTCAAAACACAACAAACACATCTACATTGAAAATCGAGAGGTGAGGTTCTTTGATCATTTTTGCATTTTTACACTAAAATGGCATTTTTTTTTTTTGAGCATTAAATGTATATCAAATGAGTCCATGAGCCTTTATAACCATGATATCACCAAAACTCACTTAAATATACTTGAAATGCACAATGTATGTATATGCATGGGAATTTTGAGCACTTAAAACACAATTTGATAAGAAAAACTCCCTTTTACACATATTCTTCAAGTGCACCTCCGAGATGGATGATAAAACTCCCGTACCTCCTACAAACAAGTGAAATACATCTAATTAGTCAATTAAATCACGCCAAAATGTAAGAAACACCTAAAAACACACAAATACACTATTATTATTGGGTTGCCTCCCAACAAGCGCTTTTGTTTATAGTCGTTGGCTCGACAATCCTATAACTTCTTTAATTCTCCTTTGCATTTCCTAAGGAGTAAATTACCCCTTTAGGAACTTTTTCTCCTGCCAAATAGAGCTTCAATCTTTGGCCATTTACTTTGAATGGAGCACCATTTTCTCCTTTTATTTCCACTGCTCCATAAGGAAACATGCGAACCACTTCAAATGGACCGGACCATCGAGACTTAAGCTTTCCAGGAAATAATTTAAGCCTTGAGTTAAACATCAAAACCTTTTGCCCTTGTTCAAAATGCTTAGGGAGGATATGTTTATCATGCCAAAATTTCACTTTTTCTTTGTAAATCTTGACATTCTCATACGAAGTCAACCTCAATTCCTCCAATTCGCTTAACTCAAGCATTCTCTTTTCACCTGCAGATTTAAAATCAAAGTTAATTGCTTTAACAGCCCAATAAGCTCTATGTTCTATTTCCACAGGTAAATGACATGCTTTCCCATAAACAAGCTTATATGGAGACATTCCCAACGGCGTTTTAAATGCCGTTCTATACGCCCATAAAGCATCTTCAAGCTTGTTTGACCAATCCTTTCTTGATCGGTTTACTGTTTTTTCCAAAATGATTTTAATTTCCCGGTTGGCCAACTCCGCTTGTCCATTAGCTTGAGGATGATAGGGGAGTGACTTTTTATGCCTGCACCCATATTTAAACAACAAAGTGTCAATAGCTTTATTACAAAAATGCTTACCTTCGTCGCTTATTATTGCCTTTGGGACTCCAAACCTACAAAATATGTTCCGTTTCAGGAACTTAAGCACAACTTTAGCCTCATTAGTTTGTGAAGGAATGGCCTCCACCCATTTAGAGACATAATCAACTGCTAAAAGGATGTACTTGTTATTATATGAGCTAGGAAATGGTCCCATAAAATCAATGCCCCAAACATCAAATAACTCAACTTCCAAATATGTAGTCAAAGGCATTTCATTCCTTCTTGAGATATTACCGGTTCTTTGGCATTGATCACAACTTTTCACCCAATTTCTAGTATCTTGGTGCATAGTAGGCCAATAAAATCCAGATTGCCATATCTTTGCTACAGTCTTAGTAGTACTAAAATGACCTCCCGTTTCAAGAGTATGACAATGCATTAAAATGCTATGTACCTCCTCCTCCGGAACACATCTTCTAATTATTCCATCTGCACAATGTTTGTAAAAGAATGGTTCCTCCCAAAAGTAATGTTTAGCATCATTTAAGAATTTTTTTCTTTGATGAGAATTCAAATCATTAGGTATCACTCCACTAGCTATAAAGTTAACTAGATCAGCATACCATGGTGACTTATAAATTGCCATTAAAAACTCATCTGGAAATTCTTCTTTAATGGACAAATGGTCATCTTGCTGCATGTTCTCCAGTCTAGAAAGATGATCTGCAACTAAATTCTCGGATCCTTTTTTATCTTTGATCTCCAAGTCAAATTCCTGCAACAATAAAATCCATCGAATTAATCGCGGTTTTGCATCTTTCTTATTTAACAAATACTTGAGTGCTGCATGATCAGTATAAACGATAACTTTAGATCCTACTAAGTATGATCTAAATTTATCCAATGCAAAAATCACTGCTAGCAACTCCTTCTCTGTTGTTGCATAGTTAACTTGAGCTTCATTTAACATTTTACTTGCATAATAAATGACATGAAGTCGCTTATTATGTTTTTGCCCAAGAACAGCCCCAACTGCAAAATCACTTGCGTCACACATTAATTCGAATGGCAAGCTCCAATCCGGTGATGCTATGATAGGTGCGGAGACAAGTTGCTTCTTTAACCTATTAAAAGCAAGTAAACACTCATCAGTAAATTGAAAAGGAACATCTTTTGCAAGTAATTCACATAAAGGTTTAGCAATCTTGGAAAAATCCTTAATAAACCGCCGATAGAATCCCACATGTCCAAGAAAGCTACGAATGCCTTTCACATTGGTTGGTGGAGGCATTCTCTCAATAACCTCTATTTTGGCTTGATCAACCTCAATACCTTCTGAGGAAATTTTGTGGCCTAACACAATACCTTCACAAACCATGAAGTGACATTTTTCCCAATTGAGTACAAGGTTTGTTTCTTCACATCTCTGCAAAATTAGATCTAAATTGTTAAGACAATCATCATAAGTAGATCCAAATACAGAAAAATCATCCATGAAGATTTCCATAATTTTCTCATTAAAATCAGAGAAAATTGCCATCATGCATCGTTGGAAAGTGGCCGGTGCATTGCACAATCCAAAAGGCATCCTTCGAAATGCAAAAGTACCGTAAGGACAAGTGAATGTAGTTTTCTCTTGATCTTCTGGTGCAATGACTATTTGATTGTATCCTGAAAAACCATCCAAGAAACAATAAAATTCATATCCGGCCAATCTTTCTACCATTTGATCAAGAAAAGGAAGAGGGAAATGATCCTTCCTAGTAGCTGCATTCAATTTTCTGTAATCAATACAGACTCGCCAACCAACCACAACTCTAGAGGGAATCATTTCATCATTTTTACCATGTACTATGGTTATCCCCCCTTTCTTTGGTACTACATGGATAGGAGAAATCCACACACTGTCAGAAATTGGAAAAATTATACCTGCATCCAACCATTTAAGGATTTCTACTCTTACCACTTCTTTCATGTTTGGATTTAACCTTCTTTGAGTCTCAACCACTGGTTTAGAATTTTCTTCCAATAAAATCCTGTGCATACAAATAGTTGGACTAATTCCTTTGATATCAGAAATTGTCCATCCTATAGCCTTTAAATGCTTCCTCAAAACACGTAAGAGCTTGTCTAATTGTTCCTCATTTAATGCTGAATTTACAATCACAGGCAGTGTCTCTTTTTCTCCAAGAAATGCATATTTGAGGTGCTTAGGCAGCGGCTTAAGCTCAAGCTGCGGTGCTTTCTCACATGATGGTGGAGGTAGCCCTTTGCTCAGTCCTAACGCCTCGTATGCATTTCTCCTTTTATAAGGAATTTGTGCCTGCAAAAATTCAGTCATTTCTTCAATCTGTTCCTCTTGTATACCTATACCATTAAGACAAAGTTCAAGAGAATCATTATCAAGATTTACTTGACTCATTTCTAATGCCAATTCATCACATATGTCAACCGAATAAACATGGTCGGTAAAAGAGGGATATTTCTCTACTTTACTCAAATCAAATTCCACTTCCTCTTCACCGATTTGAAACTTAAACTTACCTCGTTTGACGTCTATTATTGTACCTGCAGTGGCCAGAAATGGTCTACCAAGTATAATAGGTACATTTACATCTTCCTCCATATCTAAAACAACAAAATCGACAGGAATAATAAATTTCTGCACTTTAATGAGCACATTTTCCAATATGCCCATTGGATGTCTAATAGACCTGTCAGCCAATTGCAAGGAAATGTTAGTACGCTTCAACTCTTTCAACCCCAATTGCCTAGCCACAGTTAAAGGGATCAATGACACACTTGCACCAAGGTCACAAAGTGCTTTAGAAAATTCTACATTACCGATAGTGCAAGGAACTGTAAAACTCCCTGGATCTTTCAATTTGGGTGGCAATTTGTTTTGTATGATTGCACTACATTCTTCTGTTAATGCAATTGTCTCACTGTCTACCAACTTCCTTTTCCTGGTCATTATCTCCTTGAGAAACTTCGCGTACGAAGGAATCTGCAAAATAGCATCCACAAAAGGAATGTTAATATGTAATTGTTTAAAAATGTTGACAAATTTCTCAAATTCTTTGTCATTTCTTGAAGGCTTCAATCTTTGAGGGAATGGCACCGGTGGAGGAATTGGTGTTGCATCTTCCATTTGCAGTTCATTTTCCTCTATCTTTTCTTTCCCTTTTTCTTCCTTGCTTCCCTCTTTTAACTCACTCAATTTCTTATTCTCTCTTTTTTCAAACTCTCTTCCACTTCCAACTACTGGCGGCTCAACTAATTCCTTACCACTACGGAGGGTTATGGCCTTCACATGCTCCCTTGGGTTCACTTCAGTTTTGCTAGGTAAATCCCCTTGGTTGCGATTATTAACCGCATTGGCAATTTGGCCTAATTGGACCTCAACATTCCTGTACATATTGGTGAGTTGGTCCATTCTTCCCTCAATTCTTTCAAACCGTTGAGTAGTGGCACTAGCTAACTTTTCAATTTTATCATTTGATGCATTAGCTAGCTTTTCGATTGCCAATTCCCAAGCTGGTTTGGACTCATGCAGTGTTTGCTTTTGTTGAAAACCTGGTGGATTAACTGGTCTTTGTTGGTTCCCTTGATCTTTCCATCCAAAATTCGGGTGATTACGCCATCCTGGATTATAAGTATTGGAGTATGGATTGTTTTGGGGTGGACGGTTGTAATTGTTGAGATATTGAACCTGTTCACTGCTAGAACACATAAAATCATCATGATCTCCGCCGCAAATGGTACAACTTGCAACAACTACTCCTTGATTAGAACTAGAACCAACTTGCCTATTAAGCATCTTAACCACATTATCCATTTTTGCACTTAACATATTCAAGGTATCTACTTCAAGCATACCTGCGGTTCTCCTTGAATTACCTCGTTCGTTTGCCCATTGGTAGTTGTTAGCAGCCATTTCTTCGATCAATTGCTGAGCTTCCTCAGCTGTCTTTCCCATTAAAGCTCCTCCCGCTGCTGCATCTACATGTGTCTTTGTTGGATAGGTGAGACCATTGTAAAATGTTTGGACTACTAGCCAATCGGGTAGACCATGATGAGGGCATCTTCTTTGCAATTCCCGATAACGCTCCCAAGCTTCATACAATGTCTCTCCTTCCTGTTGAGAGAAACTTGTTATATCCATTCTCAATTTAGCAGTTTTTCCAGGTGGAAAGAATTTATTAAGAAAAGCCTTAGCTAATTCATCCCAAGTAGTAAAAGTATTTGGAGGATGAGATTGTAGCCAAACCTTAGCCTTGTCCCTTAGTGAAAATGGAAACAATCGAAGTTTAATCGCATCTTCACTAACACCATTAAACTTAATTGTATCACAAATTTCAAGAAATGTTGACAAGTGAGAATTTGGATCCTCAGTAGCATTACCTCCATATTGAGATTGTTGTACCATTTGAATCAGTGATGGTTTTATCTCAAAGTTATTAGCGTTTACCGTTGGTCTTACAATGCTAGTTTGAGATCCTTGTGCTCCCGGTAAAGCAAAATCTCGCAGAATTCTCCTATTTGATTCATTTTCTGCCATTTCTTCCTCAAATTGTAATTCTATCAAAATATCTTCTATTGGCTGCCAAACCTCTTGTTCCTCTTGATGTGATGTATTCCTCCTTTGTCTGCGTAATGTTCTTTCAATTTCCGGATCGAAATGTACAACTCCTCGATTTGATCGGTGCATACACTACAAACAAAAACAAGAGAAAATTTTTATACTTTTAATTCAACAACTTGAATAAAGATAATGAAATTTATCTAAATTAATAGAGATGATGAGGCCCTAATATTGCCGCTCCCCGGCAACGGCGCCAAAAACTTGACGGGATATTTTGTATCAATGCAAGTTTAATTCCGATTTTACACCCGTTGGACTGCAAGTATACAGGTCGCAATTGTAGTACAAGATGTATATCGGGTCGATCCCACGAGGAGCAATTCAAACAATTACTAAGCCCTTATTTTCTCTATTATTTAGACTAACAATTAATTTGAGCAGAGAAAATCTAATGCTGTAATCTACAAATCTGATATACAAATCTAGTTTAACAAATGCTGAATGCAAATAGAGAAATTTCACTTAAGGAAGATTCTAGGGATGTAGATTCCACTTATGGCATAAACAATACAAATGAATGGATTTACTTCTTGCTATTATTCTTGCTTAACCACAGATTCATTTCCAAAGTTTCCAAGACTCATTTTCATGATGAAATGGCCTAAAGCAATATAGATTTCCCTATTTTCATGGTGAAATACTACTACTACTCTGTTTTATTTCATGAAATGCTAAGTAATCCACCTACGTGTATCTCTATTTTCATGAACATACAACTCAAGCTCTACTCATGTGTTTCCATTGTTATTACCAATTCTCATTGAACAATAACAACTATAACCAAACTATTGGTGATCAATCAATAGCAAGTAATCACAGCTACACAAGTAGACAAGTTAATACAAGATATAACAAGTGTAAATCACATTCAATTTATACTATTTAGCCATAAGTTTCATCTACTCCCTAGATGAAGAAAGTTAGCTACTCATGTATGATTCAACAATCAGAATCACAAGTTTATTGCTGCAAAACATCATACAGTACAAGTATAAGAAAGATGAAAGAAAGCTTAGCCAACTGAAGGTGAAGCTCTCTAATTCCTGCTATGCTCTTGCACAATCTGATTACAAGTGAAAAACTCCAAAGACAAAATGCTTCTCCAAGACTCCTAACTAGAGAGAAACTTGTTACAAAATGAAAAACTAGCTACGTATGGTCATCCTCTGCTTCTCCTCTGTGTTTCTGCATAAAAGGTGGAAGAAATTCCATTCCTCTCACTTCATAATTTCCTCCACTCAGATTTTGTAAAAAGAAGTCAAAGATATGATATTTCCTTTTGTCCATACTCATTTGGTCTTTTCTTTTGTTGCAGAAGCATGTGCCACCGATTTCTGTCCCTCAAAATAGCTGGAAAGTTGTGAAAAAGGTAAAGAAAAACGGCTGTTGCACTTGCTGAGGAGAGAGACAGATCCGAGCCTCGGATCCGAGGAGTGAAAATGGATCCGAGCTCGGATCTTCAGGATCCGAGGGATTTCGTAATGGATCCGAGGTCGGATCGTCCTGACCTCGGATGCTCTCCGCCAGAAGTACAGACGAGGGTTCGGATCCATCTTGTGCACACGGATCCGAGCTCGGATCCGTGTTGACCAATTTCCAGTTTTTCACTTCTTCTCTTTTTTCTACATTTTTGCTCCTAATTTCTTGTGTACTTTGTCCTCTGGATGACCCTTACATTTCTTTGAACTTGTGCATGAATTTCATACATCAATTACCTTCACAAATTCACAAGATTAACGCATTAATTCACTCATTTATCAATTTTTTGAAACCTTAATCAATATTTAAGCAATTATCACCAAAAGAGTTCAAATATGGCTTAATCTTCTCAGAACATACCAAAAATTAATGCCAAATTCATACAAAATGTACGTTAAATATTCACTTATCACTTCTGTATTATTTCTTTACTGTACCTGGGCTGTCGTTGAGTTTTGAGGTTTCTTGCTGAATTTTTCCTTTAAAGCTTGCATATATGCCCAAGAAGTTGCATCGAAGAAGAAAAGAATGATTGATGAGGATGGCATGTTTTGTGGCCTACAGTGATTCCGTACGTCCTTCTTTAGTACGGACTTTACACATGAAGCTTGCATGGACTTTACTACACCATGTGTATACCATGTGGAAATATCATGTAATGCAAATATTAATCATCCATCACTGAGTATTAAAGTCAGTCATTTTTTTTTATCTAATACTTATTAGTGATGAGTGATTGATTTTAGACCATCACATTACATATGCTTCATATTGTGCATGATCTACTTAATATTTTCAAGGTGATAATTTTGCTCGCTTGCTGCCTAATTTTCAAGTAACCAATCAACCATAGCGAAGTGAAGTGGATTAAGCACTTAGGCATTTGAAATCTGATGCACAATTAGATTAGTTGGTATGCTTTGAAAAGATATATTCAGTTCATGATAGTGAGTAAGTTAACACGGTAGTTGATCCGTAAAGATTCTTTTTTCATACGGATTCGTATACTGTGCAATAACGTAGATCACATTGATAAATTATGATAATTTTTTTTTAATATCAGAAATGGGATTTTCTGTTTATGGATTGCTGAAAAAATATGCTTGTTCCAAACTGTTGCTAAAACCAACCTCTTGAATTTAGCAACAAACGAATCAAAGCATGCATGCTTACTCCACCATAACACTTCCTGTTGCCAACTCACGCTACTTCCACTTCTATATAAAGTAAAAACATCCTTTCCAACTCATTCTACCTCTAATATAAAGTACCTCTGTCAAAAAAAACAAACAAAAAAAAAAACACATCCTTTGAACTGTATCCCAAGCACAATGCAAAAAGTAACAACTAAAAAACAATTGTCCATAGATTCATTAGTGACACCCCACCTACAAACCCTATCCTTTGTCATCAATCTTTCCTGTATAAGCAATCAAAGCACACAAGAAGACTTGGGAATATGAGCTTTGCCCCATGCCAGGTTGAACCACTTTTTTGCCATCAATCTTTCCAGTATAGCCAACCAAAGCACAAAAGCAAACTTGGGAATATGCGCTTTGCCCCATATCAGGTTGAACCACCTTATCTTAACACCAGAACAGAACAATTTCTTCCTGCCATTTGATCTGGTCGATATAAGTTATATAGCAAAGATAAAGGGGTAGACTTTTTGAAGTCACTAACCAAAGCGGGTAAATTCCCCCCATGTTGTCACTTCCCAATCATCACCTCTGATAAAGTCAATAACTTTTGATTTTATAGTTAGACCCAAACTTTCGAGTAGAGAGACGGGGTATTTATATTTTTTGTACAAGGGACCCAAAGAATGCTTAGAATCATACCAAAAAGAAGTATTGACTTTACTCAAAGGTTGAGCAAGACATCTAAGTTGCAAAACCTTTCTTCACACCTAAAAACAATAATTGGTAAGAATTTTATCCTCTCAAAAATTACACTTCCGTTAGTATAATACATCTCCGTTAGCACAATAGAACGGATCCATCTTAGCATTTCAAAATTTACAAAATGGAGGAATTTTATCCTCCCAACTTTGTTACGAATTTTAAAATCATACTACTAGTAGTTTCTTTTATAGGATCTTTGCATTTTGATAATACCAACTCTCAAGAATTCACATAACGTGAGCTCGTAGAAGTGAAGTTCGCCTTTAAGAGATGCCAGCTTTGAAATGATTGTATTTGAAAGAAAGTGAAGTTCTGACACTACAAGAAATTTGGCCTTTTATGACAATATTCGCTTTGACAATAGAGAAAGTTGTCACAATTGAAAACTTTAGTGACGACTTTTAATGTCGTCATACTTGATCGTGGGTTCACCCGTCAACGGTGATAACACGGAATAAGTCATCACAATTTGGACGGCGCGCAACCATCCAGTGTGGCGGGAAATCACCATTGTGACGACTGGAAAACATGTTGTCACTGAAGTTGGTCCTACAGTGACAACTTAAAATATTGTCACAATATGGTTGCCAGTTCTAAATTAGTGACAACAACTAGTTGTCACTGTCCAAAGCGTTTATTCCCATCCCACTTTCACTATTTCTACTATGTCACCCTAATATTTTCAATATGCCCCATATGTTGTAAATAAATTTTATTAATTCTACTATGACACCCTAACTTTTACATTTTGACCCCATATACCACCTTATTTTTTTTAATATGGCCCATGTGTTGTAAATAAATTTTATTAAATCTACTATGACACCCTAACTTTTACATTTTAGCCCCATATACCACCTTAATTTTTTAATATGGCCCATGTGTTGTAAATAAATTTTATTAATTCTACTATATGACATCCTAACTATTACATTTTAGCCCCATATGCCACCCAAATTTTTTCTATATGGCCCATATGCTGTAAGTAAATTTAATTAATTATGTTATTTTGCTGAACTTTTATATTTTAGCCCCGTATTTGGTAAACTAATCTCATTAACTCTTCCTTGACACCTTATCTTTTACAATTTAGCCTCGTATGTGATAAAGAAAGGTTTTATTAATTCTATTATGGCACCCTATGCTTTTACACTTTAGGTTGTGTTCATCATTAGCAAAATGAGGAAGGTATTGTAAAAAACAATGTTTACCTATTTTTTAATTATTCCAAACGTAACTAATACCTTGTTATAAAGTTAAAAAATATCATGAATTCATTATTTAGTTCTCTTGACAACATATGGGAAATTACTGATTAACATAGTGTGAAAATAATGGTAGAGAATAATAAAATTTAATATGAAATTAAGTAAAAATCTTGACAATTGCATGACTGGAGTTTGTTATGTATTACAATTTACAATAATCAAATTGTTTATGGTTTATGAATCAGTACTTGTATCAAATAGATTTAGTGTTTCATGCATGTAGTAGTAAACAATTTTGGTTATTTGATCAACTAAACAGATTGTTTGGTCTTGTCAGACCACAATTCGTGCATAATTGATAAAATTATTAAATTGATACCAAAAATATTTGCATTAAAAGATCTTTTTTTGAATCATAAACATATTTTTAATAAGCCTTTTAGTTTTTTAACATTATTTTTGGTAGAGATCCTAATGTTGAGATGCCTTGAATCAAGTTTTCAACCTTCGCTGAGCTGTTTGGGGGTCTCGCTGCCCGGTCAGCAAGTTGGGGGTCCAGGGGGCGACGCGTCCAGGCTGGGGGGCTCGGGGGGCAACACCCCTGAAGCTTGTGTTCTTGTTTGTTCACTTGTTTGGTTGCATATGTTATAACACCTAAAAAACCTATGTTAGTAAAAAAAGAAAAAATCCTCAAAAATACTAAATTTTTATATTCAAAAGTTTTAATACAACTTGTGAACTAAAAAAGCTCAAAATAATAAACAATGTTAATTGCACAAAGATTGGGAAAAGAAAAAGAGATAGAAGGCGTTATTTCTATAAAAAAGGTTCAACAATTTAGAGAGAGAAGGCATTATTTTTTAGTGTGCAATAGTGGAAGCGGGAAGCTGAAAACTGAAGGAGTAGAGGCGGGGTTCTAAAAGAAGCAGAAACGATGTCGTTTGAAGTTGATTTGGAAGAAAAATACTCAACAACACTTAGCCAAATTTCAGACAAAACTCATTTCCCTCTTTCTTTGCCTTCAGACACCATCTTTTCCTTCTTTCCATTGGGATCTTGCCAAAATTACTGAGATAATCACTAAATTGAGCTACCCAAACTGATAGGGCAGCTTTAGTAGGTAGCAAATATCCCTAAGTTGAGCCACCATTTGCATCCCTAAATTGAGCTACCCAAATTGATAGGGCAGCTTTAGTAGAGTAGGAGATAACAAATATCCCTAGTTTGTCACGGCATTTGACCATGAATTTTGGGGAAAAGCCAGAGTTTGAAGACTGAATCAGAAGGAAAAGAAGACCTAAGGTTGTCATGGCAAAATTTGAGGTAAAAAATCTCAATATTTTCCATCTATTTTCGAACAGTTCTGTCTAATGTAGGTCGTGTGAGCTGAATGTTGAGTTGTGAGGGTGAAACGAAATGGAAGGGAGAGTTGTGAGTTGCATGTTGAGCTGAATCTTGCAAGGGAGGGTTGTGAGCTGAATGTTGAGCTGAATCTTGGAAGGGAGGAAATTTTGGAGGAAATTTTAGAAATTCTGGAGGAAACTTCGGAAATTCTGGAGGTTTTCGTGGGTTGAAGATGCTTGATTCTGGGTCACCCTTAGTTTATTCTATTGCCTATAGATGCATGGCGGCTTTTATTTCATCAAGGACGGAATTTACATTGTTGTCTCTTTAGATGAATTTTGTGAACTTCTAGAATCTTCGTGCCTTTACTTTCAATACTAGTATGGTTTCTACTTTCTAATGCCTAATTCTGGTGGATTCATGTCAAATATTGTCAGATGCATCTGCTCTACAGTCTGCAGTTTCGGGTTCAGTTTTATCCGTAGGCAACTGAAAGAAAATCATGTCCATGTCTACCTTGCAAGTGTGCCTGTCTTCCAATGGATTCGTCTTTAGACATTTGCTCTGTTGGATCCCTAAAATTCTAAACATGAATCAACCATCATTTCCCACCAACTAAGTTATACATAACTAGCTATCTCCTGAAGCTTAGAAACTATGCATGTAGTTCATTCTTTTTCTCAATTTTTTGTGCAACTGATTTTGTTTCTGATGGTACATATCTACCCCTATTAAACAGGTTACCACACTTGGTGCATTATGTTTGGGTATCTATTTTCTATATATTTCTTCACTAATCAGCTTTTTCATTGGAGCCTTAGTTGAAAAATGGTTCTCAGCTTTTTCATTGCCTTTGTTGCAGCTGCTTTACACTGGACTCAAAAGACAATTAGGCCCGTTTTTACCTCCGTGACTTATGTTCTCGATTTGTAACTCTAGGAAATGGACAAAAATTGGATGAAACTTGATAATAGACAGGACGAGTCTTATAAACTTGGGGTGGCTGCTTTCTTAAAATTCACATATTCTCGAAAGGCAAAACATCTTACAATAGCTTGCCCTTGTAAACAATGCAATAACTTCTGCAACCATACAAAAAGTGTGGTGGAGAACCACTTATTTACATTTGGAATTAGAAAAAGTTACACCAGATGGATTGTCCAAATAAAGACAGATTATGCATTGATGTGTTGGAAAAAGAAATGCTTAGAAATCCACTAGCTGGTACTCTGTGTATGTCATCAATGGTGGTGGCAGATGATTTGATTATGAAGCTGCTGATCCTTGAAAATAGAGGTTATATTTCTATCTATAAAGTTCAATACTGTATCCATGCCTTATTGACCCCAGTGGGACACCATCTTCTTAAAATAGGCTCCTTGAATATAATTATTTGCATCCATTTCTGGTGGCATCAACTTTTGAAGGTTTACTTTTCAATCTGAATTTTTTGTACATGTGTTTTTGAGCCTGCATCAGTAACTATGAGCGACACATAATGGTATAAATAAATAATACAGGCATTGTGTTGGTTCTACTTTCTTGACTTGCCTAGAGGATTGAAAAAAATGAAATGTATGTAGTATAATCAGGAAAAGTATTGAGCCTTGACTTATTGATCAAGCAAAAGTCCCAAGTTTCATTATTTAATTGAAAATCAGGTAGTCAATGTATGATGATCTAATGAGAAACTTTCAGCCAAACTGTTGCGTTAGATGGCAACGATTGGTAAAACCTTTGCTGTTCCCTGGACATGTACCAATTTTATAAGCCTAATGCCCTGAAATTGAATCAAGCTGGAATATTTGTGATTAAAGTAGCAACCAAATTTATTCTGAGATGAAACTTAATTTCTTCTGGAAACAAGTGCTTCCTTTATAATCTTTAGAGAAAGGAAAAAGTTTCCATTTTTTAGAGACAAAAAGACAATACATGGTTTTGGAGTAGAACATAACAAGAACTGTGTAATGATTTACGTATCCTCTGGAAATACCAAGTAATACTTCTCTGTCCTTAATAGAAGGCTGAAACAATTTTATTTCTGGTTATCAGCCAGTGAAAAGGTCTGATGAATTTAGCTATTATACCAATTGAAAGAATTTAATCTTGACAAGCTCAGAAAGTTCACTTCTCATTCAACTGAAGAATCCTCTGGTAGTCCTTTAGTTGTGGTGGAGTGGTTTTTGAGTGACAAGCTCCCCTACTTGGCATCTAGTTTGCTATATTTCTTCACATGGTGATGTGTCATTTGACAAGGGTTCCAGGTGTTGTAAGTTAGTCCCATCTTCCCTACTGCAGTTGCCAAAGTTTCTTTTACTGTTTTAATCATCCTTTCCTGCATCATTGAATGTAATTCCTAGAACTTCAATATGTCCTAAAGTTTTTGGCTTCTGGCAGTGGCATTTGCACAAATATTATTTCCCCAAGAAGCTATGCTAGCAATGGAAATAGCCAATGTGCATTCAACCTCAGCACCTGAATTCTCGCGTCCAAATAGGATTGATTTGAATGAGATACCATATGGGCAAGTGAAACGACTTCAATTGCGGCTACAAGCCCTGCAAAAATCAGGTATTTAAGATCTCGAGCATTCTTTGTATCTTGGGAAAATTAAATGACTCTAAGTTTGATAGATTGCTAAATATCATCAATAGAGATGGCATTGACTAGTTACATAATAATAGAGTAAATAATAGATGTCCTTGTCTGGTTTTCTATCCTCTGCTAATTAATTCAAAACAAAAGAGTTAAAAACAAAACAGTTCCTTGTCTAGTGTTCTCTGATTATGCCATCAACAGCTTAGAGTTATATTTTGCAGAGATATATCAGTATTTGGCATCATTTAACTATATTTTAGGACCTTCAGATGATCATGTATATGTCATTCTTTTTCCCATCTCTTGGATAATTTGGAGCAAGCTAGAAACAACATTAGTGCTTAATGAATGCTAAATTACAAAAGCTGGTCTTCAATATTTTTAAATAATAATGATCGTCATCTTTGTTCTTTGCCTGACTAGCATTGCAATTATTGTTGCCGAGTGGAGGAGTTTTTGATGCCAGTTAGCTCCCAATTTGAGTCAATTCCAGATCAACAATGAAAGAGGTGTCTGGACAAAATTCTAGTAAATTTGGTTTCATATAAACAATTTGACCAAGATATTGGAGTGCTTTGTTTCTAGCCACAGGATTAAGATGGGTGTTTAGCTTTGTAGTCATCCTAAGATGTTACAACTCTAGTTAAAATATTAGTACACCTATGAACTTGTGACTTGCATCACTATTTGTCCTGTTTATGACTAAAATGCCAGCCTTCAAAATGTACTGGATGGTGAACCGAGATTAATAAAACTGCGTACCAAAATCATTAGATTTTACAATTAGAGGTTCTGAGTACAAGAGCTTGCAAGATCAGCAACTTGAAACTAGGGGGCTGTACGAGGAGTTGATAGCCCAAATGAAAGACTTGCGTAAATGATAGACTTCAAAAAAGGTGAGGAGATAGATTCTTTTCTTTTATTTTGGCTGAAACTCTCTTTTTGACTGATTTTTGTACTTATTAGTTCACAATTGTTGGATATGTTGAAACTCTAAAGAAAAATTTATTTTCAATGCAGTTTAGCTTAATATTTTGATCGTGAGAAGGCTGATGCATATGCTGCTAGAGATGATTGAAATCTGACCTGGTTCCGTAGTCTATACTTTAGTTTAGAAATCTAGTACTCTATCTTTTGGGAAGGATATGTATTGGCCATTATTACTTATGCTGATTATGTGGGATTACTATATTCCCAACATTTACGGTTCACTTTTGTTTTGATTAATTTATAGATGTGTTATGGCCAAATATATGACTTTGCGGCATATATTCTACGTTGATTTTGCCTTTTGTCAAATTGAATGTTCTGTTATATTTGTTGAAAATGCCATGGCAATACTATATTTGTATTGGCCAATTTCAACTCCTTAAGACAAAATTCAGTGACAACCTTCCCAAAAGATGTCACTCTTAGCCAAATTTAATTTTTTTGCTATAATTGTAAGAACGAGAGCCGTGACAATGTTATATTTGTAATGAACAATTGCAACTCTTCTAGACAAAGTTGTAAGTTCACTAAGTGACGACTATTCTTGTCATTGAATACTAGGAATGAAAGTGACAAGTTCAAGTCGGCACTGTGTTCGTTCAAATTTGTGACGACTTTTGCTACTTTTTATGACAAAAAAATTTGTGAAACAGTGACAACAAAAGTCATCACAGAAAACTAACCGTTAGTGAAGACTTAGTCTTCGTCATTAAATAACAATATTTAGTGATGACTTTGAAGAGGTTGTCACACATACCCATTTGTGACATAGAATTAGTGACAACCATGTGACAATGGGAAAAGTCATCACTATACGCATATAATGACGACTTTTTATTGTCACAAAAGGCCAAATTTCTTGTAGTGTGATGGCAAAAAGAGTTATAGAGTCCGTGTAGACGTCGGGTACGTAGGGTGGGAGTTATAAAGTAACTCTACAGGTCAATCATGGAGCCAAGAGGGCTGAAGGGGCCATGCCCCTAAATTTTGAAAATTTTAATTTATAGTATACAAATATATATGTAAAACAAAGTTGGCTTTCCTTAATTTTTTGCATTGTTAATTTATATTATGAAATTTCAAAAACCTAAACATATAATTTGATGATCCATAGTAAATTAGCCCAATTTAATATATTATAGTAAAAAGACCTAATACGTAATTATCAACGGGTTAAAATTAAAATAATTACTTTATTGGCCCATATACAAATATACAACTTAGTTCAATTGATTAGAGTGGTTCTCACTTCTCTTCATGTATCAACTGCAACTAAAGAACGAACATTTCTAATTATGAAGATAATCAAGACAAAGCTCCGAAATAAGCTCAAAGATATTTGCTTAAATGATTGCCTAACTGTATACATAGAAAAGGAAATTGCTGAAAAATTTAACAATGATTTAATTATAAATGAATTTAATTCTATGAAAGAACGTAAAACTCATTTTACTTTTAAGAAAAGAGGTTGAAATTTCAAGGTATGTTAACATAACTTTAATTTTTTTTAATTGAAAATAGTTATTTTTATACTACATAGTTATATATATATATATATATATATATATATTGAATAGGTGACATATTGGAATATCTTCTCATAATGTGCAACTTGGATGGTTTATGATGTTATAAAATATTTATTCAAAGGTTATTTATTCTCTTAATTTTTATCATGACTATGCTATATATTTATAAAATAAACATATCTTTATAATTAATGTTAATATTTGATGTTTTTTAGATGTCATATATTTAAATAGATGAAAACTATTTTGAACATAACATATTAAGATAATTTTATTAGAAAAAATTTTGGCATCCTAGAAAAAAAGTTTTGACTCCGTCACTACTAGAGGTCGAATACCTAGACTGGGCGTCTGTAGTGCACTTCAAAACGAAAACTCCATCTTGTCAGAGGCTAGCAGCTAGCTTATGTACAATTCTTAAACCAAAACAAAAAAAAGTCTTAAATGTGAGCTCTTGTCTTCTTTTTTATTATTTTATTTTTCATAAAAACATTATGATTGCTTGTTTGTTTCTATTTTTTTCTCATTTTCTAAAACAATTGAGAAAAGGTGATAAAAATAAAAACTATTGCGTTTGAGAATGAATAGTTGCATCATAATACGTAAAAAATCAATTGAAATTAAATTACTGTTTATCATATGTTTATAAAATTGTTCATTGATTTATCAAATTGCAAATTTTCTTATTTAGTGTTTGCTAGCAAAATAAAGGGATAATTTCGTATATCTCCCTCGATGTTTCAGACAGTTGCACTTAAATCCCCTCTAAAATTAAAATTACACTCATCTCCTTTTAATGGACACATTTAATAAATATTGTAGCCTTTGCCTTTAAAGGAAAGTCAAAAAAGTGGGAAAAGGTACATACACAAGAATTTTTGCCAACTTTACCCTCTTTATATTCTGAACGAAACATTTGCCACTTTGTTTATAAAAATTAATTAAAAAAGAGAAAAAAGATGTGAAAGTAGTAAGGATCCTCTCAATACAACAAAGAGTGCATATACAATTCTGCACTTTTGACCGTTAGAAGCAAGAAGAAGTGGATAGGTTGCAACGGCTCTATCTTGGCATCATATTACCTAATAAAGTGTAAAAAATGCATCCTATTTCAAACTCTTAGCATTATTCCTCTTTATGGAAAATTGAGGAATAATAAAATCAATTTTGCTTCTCAAGATAACAGTTGAGAAATATCAAAATCAATTTTGCTTTTGCAGATGCTTGCGCCAAGAAGCAAATAAAAAATATTATTGTTGTAGGCAATTTTTTCTCACATTTTTGCAATAATATTAGCTGCAACATTTTGAGAGCAAGTTGGTCATTAGGAGGCTTTTGGTGCTAATATGTTGTCATATCCATTACGAGGGAGGTAAGTGTAATTTTTAATTTTAGAGGATATTTAAGTGTAATTGTCAAAAACCTTGAGGGAGGTATCTGAAATTATCCCCAAAATAAAGGAACAAATTTGGGTTTTACTTAATTCAAGGATTTTAAATAATTAGAAGACAATAAAATATGAGTTGTTGATATGTGCCATGTAGATTGATGTTAATGCAAATCAAATAAAAGCTTTAGACATGGAAACTGAGTACAAAATAGAAGCAGTGAGTCCAGCTACAAACTCAATAATTAGGAAGCATATAGTTGGAGAGCTTCAATTCCCAAGAATTCAAGTGGACAAAAAGGTGTTCATTTTGTGACAATCATAGACTGCAATCGATTCAAAGCCCGCACTATGTCAGGTGGAAAGTTGACAGAAAGTTAATGCAGCCACCCTAACTTTTGAGCTGTTGAGAGGTTAATTAACATGTTTGTGTCTGGATTAGCTCATACTCCCACAGTTTAAGGTTTTTTTTTCCCTTCTATTAGACCAATAGTTTCATTTTGACCAATAATTCCTCCTGCTTTTCCGTTCTCCCGTACTCTTAGTCAATAAAAAAAGTTGGATATCTTTATAAAATATCAGTAGACATTGAAAGTTTCCATAGCTTTAACAAATGAATTGATCTTAAGCCAAGGTAATACGCAAGACAAGTGCATCCTGTATCATTCGTTGTTGAGTTTATACACCAGCAAAAGTAATTTGAAGATCAAGACTTAAAAAAGACGCAGTATAGTAATTAACACAAGGAAGGCATAGAAGAAGAGATATAACACTGGGAGTACCATCGAGTTTACAGCTCCGCTCTCTTGAGTATCCCTCTGGCCTCGGCGGTTGCCTTTCTTTTGGGATTAGTGCTCCACTTCGGCATTTTCCAAAGCTAGTTGCGTGATTTAGTCGGAAAATTTTCTTAGTTTAACCTAAAAACTTATCACATTTGAATGTTACTATATGAATGCAAACCTAGACCTAATGGCTAATGGAAAGGCCAATATGTCTCTTCAAATTTTAGTTGGTGCAAATCGCATTAATTGCGACGCCCAAAAGTGATTCTTTGAAAAGATCACAAATATGCAACAATGAGACTTGAAAAAATAGAAAAATTATAATATACAAATATACGCTGTAGACACCAAAAATTTCATCAATTCAATCTTAACTGTATTTAGCTTTATTCAATTTCTGACTCTCTTTGATTCAATTTTAGTTTTTATCATTATTTATTTATTCTTGTTTCATATTTATTATTTTTAATTGATTTGAGGTTGCAAATAGTAATTGATGTTTATTCTTATTTTAATACATTAAAATTCATCATTTTCTTTTTAAAAGCAATTTTACGCTAAATTTTAGGAAAAATCCTGAATAAAGATCCATTTTATTTTTTTAAATTTGATTTTTTCTTGCTAAGGCATTTTGCAAGGTAATTTTAGAAAATTAGCATATTAAACAAGTGTGTCAATTGCATGTTGAACAAGTGTGCAAATAAGCATTAGACAAGTGGTTAAGGAATGGTAGGACAAGTGTTTAGGGAGGGGTAGGTGTTTGAGACACCTGGAGGTCTAAGAGAGGAGAAAAGGTACGAAAGGCTAAAAAAAATCGAAGGAAGCTCTCGGCTGGGGGGCAAGCGAGGGAATGAAAAGGAAAAACAGGGGAAGGTTTTGGGCGGAGCTAAGGGAAGAAAAAACCAGAAAAACAGAGAAGAGGGCAGGGGACGATGAAAAATCTGGAGAGCTAAGCAGGGGGCTTCGGCCTTGAGAGGAAAACAAAGGGGCGGCTGAATCTGGGTGGAGAGAAAAACGCAGAAAAGGGAAAAGAGAAGAGAATGAAGTTAGGATTTTTAGGCAAAGGCTTCGGGCTAAAAACAGAGGATGAACGGCAAAAAATGAAAAAACAGAGAAGGGGCTGCTAGCAAAAGGAAAAAGGCTGAAAGAAAAACAAAGCAAAAGAAAGAAAACAGGGGAGGATTCGGCTAAGGAAAGGCTAAAGAACAGAGAAGGGGGCTGCGGAGAGTAAAGGGAACAGAAAACGGAGAAGATAGCTGAGAGGAATTTAGGAAGAGCAAGAAACGGAACTAAAAAAAAAAGAAACTGGCAGCCGAAATCTGGAATTTGGAGGAGGAATTTCGGGCAGAGGCAAAGGAACTAAACGCAAAGTGAGGAAACAAAGACCAGGAGGTCCGCCGCAATCCGAGCTCCGCCACGGCACCTCCACCTCGTGCGCCACCTTTCTTCTCCAGCGCGACCAACAAGCAGCCAACCGCTTGCCCAAGCCACCTCCAGGCCGCACTCGTCGTTGTTGCTGTATGCTACTCTCCACCTCTGCTGCCGCCTTTCAACTCCCACTGCCGTTGCTGCCACCGTAGCCATCAAAGCAGCAGGGGCTTCTACTGCCATCTCCACAGAGCCGTCTACCGTCAGCGCCACCCCCCCAGATTCAATTCGACTTCAGAATTTATAGCCCTGTAAGTTATTTTCTTCAAATTTCAGTTTCTCTCAAACTTCTGAAATGAGTTTGCCATGGTGTTATTTTGGTGCGAATCCCCTGTTAATTTGCCTAAACTTCTGAACACGTGAGCTTGTATACTGTCCGGACTAAATTTCCTTGGGTTGCTGACAATTTTGGGGTTGATTATCACCCCAATTGAGCTAAGAATCGATGATATGCTTAATGCCCATTAGATGTTTGATGAAATGCCCAGCTAAAATTCTGCTTGAGTGATGATTAACTTGCGTTTTTGCTTTGATGTTTTTATTCTGCGAAGGAAGGCTAAATGGCCACTGATATTCTTTTAATCTGCAACGGCTTAATATGAATGACTGGGTTGCATTGATCAAAGGGGGTTTGAGTTTGTTAAAAAGTTTTGTTTGCTCCGCATCTGTTTCGTGTGGTTCCTGGGGTGAGTTACCGAAGAAAGAAATGAAAAAATTGCAAGAGAACTTCGAGCAGGATGCATGATACTTTCTGAATTTTTTTATTTTAGCCCCAACTTTTGTCCAATTGCATTACGGCCCAGAAACATTTGTAATTGAACGATTCACATCCCTATTGGATGCTCATCTCCTCTTGATATTTTAGGTGCATTTCTAAACTTATTATTTCTGTGGTTGCGGGTATAATTAAACCTTAATTTGTTTTAGTGGATTTGTTATCCTATTGGGCTAAAGGTTTGCTTGGTGGGTTTTTGGCTGATGAGTTTTAGTTTGTTTATTTGAATTTTTTGGTTTGGGCCATAGGGTCATGACCCATCTGTGTGGTTGGCTAATTTTGGGCCAAAATAGTTAAGCTAGCCCATCTGTTTTTGCTTGGGTTTTTTGGTTGGGCTAGGAAGGGTTGGCCCAAACGAACAAATAAAATGGTCCATTCCCTTCTTGCTTTGAATTTCCATTGGGCTGGGAAACTTTGGCCCAAACAAATAAAGGCAATAGCCCAGTGGCTTGATCCACTAAGAAACCAGAAAGCAAATTTGCAAATCAGCCCCTGAATTTCTCCTTAGATGTATTGTGGCCCTGGACATTCTCAACTTCTTTCAATTCGGTCCTTAAATTAATTGTAATTAAGTCCCTGAACTTTATTTTTCTTTAATTTTGACCCCAAAACTTTGTTCGTTTTTGCAATTAAGTCCCTTCTTCTTTTGACTTCTTAAATGTGGGTTTTGACATGATTCAATTGATTCAATTCATGCTTATTTTTATCCTTTGTGATTATTTGCCAAATAAATTGGTGCCTTGACCTTTTTATTATTTTGGAGGGTAAATTAGTAAGTTCACTTCATTGGGGCCCAATTTCAAGGAAGGTACACTCTACCCTTTTATTTGCACTTCATTTGATTCTACGTGCTCCTACGTGTTACGTGAATACGCATGTCTACTCCGCTTTCCTTACCTCCTTGCATGCATTTACTTGCTTTTACTTTTATTTAAGTTTTATGGGGTATGTGTACACCTCTTGGCTTGTAATAGATAGGGCTCGAAGAGCATCTGGTCCATTTCCCCTTCCCCTTTATGCTTTTATGGGGTATGTGTACACCTCTTGGCTTGTAATAGATAGGGCTCGGAGAGCATCTGGTCCATTTCCCCTTCCCCTTGGTTGCTTGTTTTTATTGCTACATGTTTAATTGCTTTATTAGGCTCTTGCATCTAGTCGAGCATGCTAAGTGTTACGTGTTACGTGTTTACGAGTGTTTTGGCATGTCTACTTGCTTTCATAGCCATGAATGAATGGAATGGAATGAATGTACGTCACCACACTAGTCCAACGCTAGTTGTGGCTTATTATTTCATTAGGAATTCATAGAAAGGGCTAGTCCAACGCTAGACCCAATAGGATTTTTCCTTTATTTTTCATTAATGCATTATTTGCCTGTTCACTACATATCATGCATTTTTTCTTAGTTTTATCATCTGGCGTGCTCCTCGATTCCCCTTTCCCCTCACTTTAGGTCTTGCATCCCATACTAGGTATAGTGTACATTTGCATGAGAGTCCCCTTCTGATAAGGGAAACGAGCGAGTGTGGCTACTCGATAGCCTTAGCACGCTAGTTTTGCCTTCTAATCAAAGGGAAAATCGAAGTCGACAAGTTAGGAGTCATTCTCATACCCGACCTGATGCATTCCCTTAGGTTCATTCATTCTCATTTATCACTCACTCATTCTTTTCAATTCACATTTTCCTTTCCTTATTGTTCATTTTGATTTCTACTTCACAAAATTGCATTTAATATGCACTTATCACTATATTTCATACACTTGCACACAAACACTTGGAATTTTCATACAATTGCACACGTGCACCTTTTCATACACTTGCACACAAACACTTGGATTTTTAATTTCTTTCATACACTTCCACACTTGCACATTTGAGTCTCATTTGCATTAATCGACCTCTATGGGGTTTTCTTTTGTTGGCCGCCACAATTCATGTGGTTTGGGACCAAGAGCCTCATGAGAGACATCGTAGAATTTAGGATTGCATTTTTCTTTCCGTTTTGCATTCATATAGTCATATCCAACGTACGAACATATATTGGGTAGAAAACTAGGGAAAATTGGTTTAAGTCACGCAACTAGCCTTGGGTAGGTCAAAGGGGTGCCTTGGATTCTATCCTTGCCTTCCCCTTTGTCAAACGTGACCCCCGAACCTTTTTCTTTGGCTTACGTGGACTAGGAGTCGTTTTAAAAAGGGTTTTACTACTTTGTCTTTAAAAAACACTTTTTGGGTGACTTGGTACACCCTAACTCTATACCAAGTGGCGACTCCATTTTTGATACAAAAAACCCTTTTGAACTTCACTTGGCCAAATCGTCGCATTCGAAGTCCCATGGCCTTTTACTTTTCATTTTACACACGTTCACACATTGCACACCACACACCACACACATTCACATTTACATTACTCAATCGAAAAGTGGGGCGCGACAGTTGGCGACTCCACTGGGGACTTCCTAAGTGGGTCCGAGCATTTGACTTAGCCATTCGTTTCCTTTTTCTACCCTTTTTATGCATTGCATTTGGATATTAGGGTTGCATTTTTTGTTTTAGGACTTTTTCGCATCGCGCGCGTATCAAACATTTCCCTCACTCACGTACGTGTGATTGGTTGATTGGATGTTGTTTATTTGTTTATCTCGCGCTTGCATTGCATTTGGGAGGGGGTGTGTCACCTTTAGAGCCTCGCGTGGTTCTCAACCCCTTCCCTCAAATTAGGGGAACACTTCATACGTGCATATTTATTTGCTTTATCCCATTTTATTTGTTTTTTCGTGGGCGTTTCCCACACCGCCTTGTAGGATTAGGATCGATTGCCTTGGATAGGCGGCTGGTGTGCTCTGCGCCCATAGCGCTACCTAAGGGATCACTCGAGCCACCGATCGAAGGCCCTGGGAGTGATGACCCTTCGCCTTTAGGTCTGAAGGCTTGGGAGCCGAAACTTTATCGAGTCTAGGCATTAGTGAACCCCAGCCTCATGCATCCATATTAGAATGACCTAAGGTAGAGTCGGCCTCACCCTATTTTAAGCACATTAGGCACGAGGGAAGGGGTTCCACCCCTTTTACTTGCTTTATTGTATTTTCTTTTCTTAATTGCTCCCAATGTGTTATGTGTACTATCAATTGCACTAACCATTCTTTTATTTTCCTGGCTTGCATTCATATGCCTTACCAATAAGAGGTCTCTTTGGCACTCTTTTAGTGACTTACCTACTAGATAACTTACATGTTTAAATTCCAGTCATTATGCTTAATTTTCAATAAGTACATTTCATTTTAGACCTTTTTCCCCCGATGCATTATTTATGTCCTTTACACCATATTTGTCACATATTTACATCGCTTTAATAAATGGCATCATGCATAAACCCTAGAAAGGGAATGCCATTTAGGGGATCCCGTGTTAGGAATAAACCACCCCATGTCTCGGATATATAATCCAAATGAGACTTGCACGTTTACCTTTCTCGTACCATCCGAAGGGGTAGTGCACAAGGTAAGGTAGGATCCGATCATTTTCATGGAGTGATCTTTGGAATATGAGCATCTAATAATCACTTTTTGGCCATTTTTTTTAAAAATTGGTAAAAATCCTTTGCGTGAAGGACATTAATTTGAAGAAATTCACAAGTGATTCCTCCTATTGGGACGATAAATAAATTGAGGCCAAAATTTGATTTCTAGAAGGTCATAGACTAATGCACCTCAATAATTTTGAAGTAACCAATGGCCGGACAATTCAACCAATTCATTTTGCCAATTCACTCAATAAATAGTCAATTCATTTGACCAATTTACCCTTTTTAGGGTCACCTGGTCAATTTACCCTTTTTAGGGTCATTCGGTCGATTTTTGCATAAATCATCAATCTCTTTTTCATTCATCTAGCCAATTCACCCATTTTTAGGGCAATCGAATCGATTTTGAATAAATCAAGTTTCATTCATTTGACCAATCTACCCTTTTTAGGGTGATTCGATCAATTTTTGAATAAATCAAATTTCATTTAATTCATTTGACCAGTTTACCTATTTTTAGGGCAATTTGGTCATTTTTAAATAAATCATCAATTTTATCCAATCCATTTGACCCGTTTTTTCCCTTTTTAGGGTTTAAGTCTAAGGGTCACCGAATAAATTAATTGAGACATTGCAATCTCTTTTACACATTATTTCATGCACCGATCAAAGTAGCAATCCATTCGGACTTTTCCCTCATTTTAGGACAAATGTCTCTTTTCATTCCAATGGGCCAAATTTTTCAAATTATTTTTCACTCCATAAGCTGATTGGATCCATCAGGTATTGTATAGTGCCTGCTCTGGAGGATTGCATTTTCATTCTAGGCCTACCCTTGGCATAAAAGGGTTCCCCCATAGGGCATGCATACCAATTTTATAGTCTTGATTACTAACTCTGGATATTTTTTTTTTGTTTTGTTTTCCCCCTCCCCTGCATTCATAAAAATATTTCAATAAGGTGGAAATATTTCTTCCATACCTGATAATAATTTTGATCTAATAAAGTGTCAAAACTGCAAGTGTTATTTGATTCTTGGGCAGATCCTACAACGAAAACATAAATGATTTATCTGGAAGCTCTACGCTAAAGCCTCTGAGAGATGTTGTAATTGTTTTCCAAAGGAAAATTTTGTATATTTGATTTGTTAATACATTTTGTTCCCAAGAGAAAAGAGACAAAAAGTGTATATGTGGAGCTCTTTACAAGTCTCTCTTCTCATTTGTACCATAATTGAATGAGAAATTTTGTTTCAAACTTTTTCAGCAATAAAATTTTTGGACAATTATTGTTTTGTGTATATTTATGTACATTTCATTCTTTATTCTTATTCATTGGAGATTTCATGATGAATTTTAAGAAGTAAGACCAAATTGAGAAGCTTCATGATCATAAGTGTCTGCTTTCCAAAATTCTTATGTACACCAGATTGTTGATCCGAGTCATCCAATAAGAGTGCTAAAAAGATGGTCACTCAAAAGGCCCAATGAGATACCTTTTCTCCTTCATTTAACCTCAAAATAAAGTCAGTCACATTGATTGATAAATTGTAAATTGGGACAATCTTTGCTTGGAAATATCCCCATTGGTTTAACCGGATTCAATTCACATCTAAGTGAAAGCAAAAATGTGCATTATTCTTGTTTGTTTTGAAAATTTGGAATGATACTTTGAGCATTTGTTTCACTACCTATACAGATTTTTATCACTTGCTCTCCCATTTGAGCCTATGAAAGAATAATTTCGTTTCAAATAAAGGCCTTAATGATCTCTACCCTATATTGGAAAATTTTCAAATATCAAATAGGGGAATGGATTTTCAATAACCGTTTCGTTACTTTGGTTGTCATGAGGTGTAAGAATGATGCTTTGGCCGTCGTTTCTACAACCTAAACACTGATCACCCCTTGCATCCCCATTTTGAGCTAAAATTGGTGGTTCTTTTCTAATGCACTCATGGTCGTACCCCATATTGGGGAGGGAGATTGGAGAATTTTCAAAAAAAAAAAAAAAAAAAGAAAAAGGAAAAAAGGGAAAAAGCAAAAATGCTAGAATAAGGAGGGAACTGCAAATTGGGGAAATTTGATTCCACTTGGGTTCCAAGTTTGAAAAAAGAAAAGGAAGGGTTTTTGTCCATGTGAATCGCCTATGTTTCACAAATATGGATGAGCAAGGGTCTTCCTCAGTCAATTAATTCAGACACACGCAAAAAATTTCGCATTAACGAAAGTTTCCTTTCAGAGCTGCTGTAAGGAATGGAATACAAGTCAGGCCATCTTCTTTTCCAATCGAACACTTTATCCCTAGTTATCCCTTTTGAGCCATCAAAATAAATTATTTCGTTTGGCAACCCCTGAGAATCGCAAACCCCACACTGGGGGCGAGTTTGAGTTGAAAAGAAAATTTCAAAAAAGTGAAAAGCAACAAAATCAAAAACAAAAGAAGAAAAGAGAACCTCAGTTCAAAATAAACTGGGGCAAATTTTGTGAAAGTTCAAAAGAATGGCCAAAAGCCGAAAAATCAAAAAAAAGAAAGAAAATGAAAGAGAAAAAGCCTCAATTGAGCAAAAATTGGGGCAAATTCTGATTTAACCCTAAAGTAGGGTTGGCACAACGATGCGATCTCAGATCCTTCAAACCTGTTTCGAAATCCGTTTTCAAGCCTTAACTTTTCTAAGCACCCCACCTGACCCCGTTACAAAAGCCGAAAGTCCTGACTTCTGTTCTTTGCAATGGCCCTGTCAAGAAAATTTCTGATGCCGGAAAATTTTAGCTGTATTTCTGAATTGCTTGAGTATGAGTTTGACGCTACTCACCATGTGAAAACCCATCAGCTCGAGGGAAAGGGAAAAGAGGCAAAAAGCGAAGAAAGAAAAGTAAATGCAAGAAAATGCAGAAAAATCGACGCTGAAGTCTCTGGTGAGTGATGAGAAAAATGCAAACAAAGGCTGAAGTCTTTTGATTTCAAAATAGGGGCAATTTTGGAAAAATGCGATCTATGGTGCAATATCCTTGAAAGTCTTAAACTATCGTTTTCAAGCCAAATTACAAGCTAACAAAGTCCATCGTTGACTTATTCTTTCATGACAATCCAAAATGAGGATCATGCTCACAAGAAATTCATCAAATCATTTGTGATCATAGGGGCATAACCCGTTTCCACATGTTTAGCTATCACTTCTGTCCATACGTTACAAGCCTAGAAAGCTTGTATGTTGACTAAGTTTTCTTGAAAATAAGGGTAACAAACTCTTTGCTTTCACTAAGATGTGACATTGAATGGATTACATACAACTGGGGCACAAAAATGAGACAAATTCTTATCTCCCATTTCCTTAGCCATTTCAAAAATAAAGTCACTTGATTGATTCTGAAAAGATGAGCCAACCAAAAGTGGTGACCCGTTACCCTAACACCAATGCTAAAAAGTGAGGAAGAAATCTTCTTGAATTTGGTGTTACTTCGAGGAATTCATCATGAAATTTCTGCATGAGTTCAAACTTGACGCTTAAAGTTTCTTCACATTGTTGTATATGTGCATTCTTTTCTAAATGGGCAAAAGTGCGGTTTTTCTTTGTTCAAGTAAATGGGAAATCATCTAAACCAATTTTTGCAATCGAATGGGCCCAAACTGGGGCAAAATTTTTATTTGCAAAATTTCGCAAAATAAGCCCACACAGGGGCAAATATTTTTGAAGTCCAAGTGAGGATTTCGTCCAAGAATCAAAATAATGCATTTTTTCAAATCAGTCACGCTCATTTGAGTGCACGTAAGCCCTGTGCAGGTATTTACAGTTGAAGTCGACGAAAAGCATCTGGCGATGTGGAAGGCCGATGCCGAAGAAAGAGGAGAAAGAAGGGAGAAGGGCCCTACACTGGGGCAAATTATTTGTGAAAAAGATTCTCTCGAAAAATCAGAAAAAGTCAAAAATCAAAAATCAAAATTCAAGTTTTTGTTACTTGGAAAATCAAATTTCTTGATTCCTGACAAATCAAGTTCAAGTTCTTGACCAATTGGATGGTAGGACTGGGTCTTATCCCGCTGACCATTCACTTTATTACGTTGGGCCTGAGTTTCGTGCCGCCAACATCACTTTATCACGTTGGGCTTGGTTTTCGTGCCACCAACTTTACTTTATCACGTTGGGCCTGGACTTGGTGCCGCCAACATCACTTTATCACGTTGGGCCTGGATTTAATGCCGCCAACATCTCAAACATCCCGTTGGGCCTGGATTTTGTGCCGCCAACTTCCCAAACATCCCGTTGGGCCTGGATTTTGTGCCGCCAACTTCCCAAACATCCCGTTGGGCCTGGATTTTGTGCCGCCAACTTCCCAAACATCACGTTGGGCCTGGACTTGGTGCCGCCAACATCACTTTATCACGTTGGGCTTGGTGTTCGTGCCACCAACTTCACTTTATCACGTTGGGCCTGGACTTGGTGCCGCCAACATCACTTTATCACGTTGGGCTTGGTGTTCGTGCCACCAACTTCACTTTATCACGTTGGGCCTGGACTTGGTGCCGCCAACATCACTTTATCACGTTGGGCCTGGACTAGGTGCCGCCAACATCACAAATGTCACGTTGGGCTTGGTTTTCGTGCCACCAACTTCACATCACCAAGTTGGGCCTGGATTTCGTGCCGCCAACCTCACAAACATCAAGTTGGGCCTGGATTTCGTGCCGCCAACATTCCAAAAATCAAGTTGGGCCTGGATTTTGTGCCGCCAACGTTCCAAACATCAAGTTGGGCCTGGATTTCGTGCCGCCAACATTCCAAAAATCACGTTGGGCCTGGATTTCGTGCCGCCAACTTCACAATATCCCGTGGGTCTATCCCAATTTTTAATTTCTGTTCGGGTCTATCCCGTGGGTCTATCCCAATTTTAAATTTCTGTCCGAGTCTATCCCGTGGGTCTATCCCAATTTTAAATTTCTGTTCGGGTCTATCCCATGGGTCTATCCCATTTACTTTTCTGTCTGGGTCTATCCCATTTAAATTTCTGTCCGGGTCTATCCCGTGGGTCTATCCCAATTTTAAATTTCTGTTCAGGTCTATCCCGTGGGTCTATCCCAATTTTACATTTCTGTCCGGGTCTATCCCGTGGGTCTAACCCCGTTTTAACTTTCTGTTCGGGTCAATCCATATTTTAAATTTTCTGTTTGGATCAATCCCATTTTAAATTTTTGTCAAAGGGGTCAGTCCCCATTTCTAAAGCATCCATCGTTCGAGACGCTCATAGCCGAATAACACAGGTAAGTATTTGGTGTCTACTTCTTTGCCTCAAGTTTTTTCAAAACTCAGACAAAGAGCGGCAAACTGTAGACACCAAAAATTTCATCAATTCAATCTTAACTGTATTTAGCTTTATTCAATTTCTGACTCTCTTTGATTCAATTTTAGTTTTTATCATTATTTATTTATTCTTGTTTCATATTTATTATTTTTAATTGATTTGAGGTTGCAAATAGTAATTGATGTTTATTCTTATTTTAATACATTAAAATTCATCATTTTCTTTTTAAAAGCAATTTTACGCTAAATTTTAGGAAAAATCCTGAATAAAGATCCATTTTATTTTTTTAAATTTGATTTTTTCTTGCTAAGGCATTTTGCAAGGTAATTTTAGAAAATTAGCATATTAAACAAGTGTGTCAATTGCATGTTGAACAAGTGTGCAAATAAGCATTAGACAAGTGGTTAAGGAATGGTAGGACAAGTGTTTAGGGAGGGGTAGGTGTTTGAGACACCTGGAGGTCTAAGAGAGGAGAAAAGGTACGAAAGGCTAAAAAAAATCGAAGGAAGCTCTTGGCTGGGGGGCAAGCGAGGGAATGAAAAGGAAAAACAGGGGAAGGTTTTGGGCGGAGCTAAGGGAAGAAAAAACCAGAAAAACAGAGAAGAGGGCAGGGGACGATGAAAAATCTGGAGAGCTAAGCAGGGGGCTTCGGCCTTGAGAGGAAAACAAAGGGGCGGCTGAATCTGGGTGGAGAGAAAAACGCAGAAAAGGGAAAAGAGAAGAGAATGAAGTTAGGATTTTTAGGCAAAGGCTTCGGGCTAAAAACAGAGGATGAACGGCAAAAAATGAAAAAACAGAGAAGGGGCTGCTAGCAAAAGGAAAAAGGCTGAAAGAAAAACAAAGCAAAAGAAAGAAAACAGGGGAGGATTCGGCTAAGGAAAGGCTAAAGAACAGAGAAGGGGGCTGCGGAGAGTAAAGGGAACAGAAAACGGAGAAGATAGCTGAGAGGAATTTAGGAAGAGCAAGAAACGGAACTAAAAAAAAAAGAAACTGGCAGCCGAAATCTGGAATTTGGAGGAGGAATTTCGGGCAGAGGCAAAGGAACTAAACGCAAAGTGAGGAAACAAAGACCAGGAGGTCCGCCGCAATCCGAGCTCCGCCACGGCACCTCCACCTCGTGCGCCACCTTTCTTCTCCAGCGCGACCAACAAGCAGCCAACCGCTTGCCCAAGCCACCTCCAGGCCGCACTCGTCGTTGTTGCTGTATGCTACTCTCCACCTCTGCTGCCGCCTTTCAACTCCCACTGCCGTTGCTGCCACCGTAGCCATCAAAGCAGCAGGGGCTTCTACTGCCATCTCCACAGAGCCGTCTACCGTCAGCGCCACCCCCCCAGATTCAATTCGACTTCAGAATTTATAGCCCTGTAAGTTATTTTCTTCAAATTTCAGTTTCTCTCAAACTTCTGAAATGAGTTTGCCATGGTGTTATTTTGGTGCGAATCCCCTGTTAATTTGCCTAAACTTCTGAACACGTGAGCTTGTATACTGTCCGGACTAAATTTCCTTGGGTTGCTGACAATTTTGGGGTTGATTATCACCCCAATTGAGCTAAGAATCGATGATATGCTTAATGCCCATTAGATGTTTGATGAAATGCCCAGCTAAAATTCTGCTTGAGTGATGATTAACTTGCGTTTTTGCTTTGATGTTTTTATTCTGCGAAGGAAGGCTAAATGGCCACTGATATTCTTTTAATCTGCAACGGCTTAATATGAATGACTGGGTTGCATTGATCAAAGGGGGTTTGAGTTTGTTAAAAAGTTTTGTTTGCTCCGCATCTGTTTCGTGTGGTTCCTGGGGTGAGTTACCGAAGAAAGAAATGAAAAAATTGCAAGAGAACTTCGAGCAGGATGCATGATACTTTCTGAATTTTTTTATTTTAGCCCCAACTTTTGTCCAATTGCATTACGGCCCAGAAACATTTGTAATTGAACGATTCACATCCCTATTGGATGCTCATCTCCTCTTGATATTTTAGGTGCATTTCTAAACTTATTATTTCTGTGGTTGCGGGTATAATTAAACCTTAATTTGTTTTAGTGGATTTGTTATCCTATTGGGCTAAAGGTTTGCTTGGTGGGTTTTTGGCTGATGAGTTTTAGTTTGTTTATTTGAATTTTTTGGTTTGGGCCATAGGGTCATGACCCATCTGTGTGGTTGGCTAATTTTGGGCCAAAATAGTTAAGCTAGCCCATCTGTTTTTGCTTGGGTTTTTTGGTTGGGCTAGGAAGGGTTGGCCCAAACGAACAAATAAAATGGTCCATTCCCTTCTTGCTTTGAATTTCCATTGGGCTGGGAAACTTTGGCCCAAACAAATAAAGGCAATAGCCCAGTGGCTTGATCCACTAAGAAACCAGAAAGCAAATTTGCAAATCAGCCCCTGAATTTCTCCTTAGATGTATTGTGGCCCTGGACATTCTCAACTTCTTTCAATTCGGTCCTTAAATTAATTGTAATTAAGTCCCAGAACTTTATTTTTCTTTAATTTTGACCCCAAAACTTTGTTCGTTTTTGCAATTAAGTCCCTTCTTCTTTTGACTTCTTAAATGTGGGTTTTGACATGATTCAATTGATTCAATTCATGCTTATTTTTATCCTTTGTGATTATTTGCCAAATAAATTGGTGCCTTGACCTTTTTATTATTTTGGAGGGTAAATTAGTAAGTTCACTTCATTGGGGCCCAATTTCAAGGAAGGTACACTCTACCCTTTTATTTGCACTTCATTTGATTCTACGTGCTCCTACGTGTTACGTGAATACGCATGTCTACTCCGCTTTCCTTACCTCCTTGCATGCATTTACTTGCTTTTACTTTTATTTAAGTTTTATGGGGTATGTGTACACCTCTTGGCTTGTAATAGATAGGGCTCGAAGAGCATCTGGTCCATTTCCCCTTCCCCTTTATGCTTTTATGGGGTATGTGTACACCTCTTGGCTTGTAATAGATAGGGCTCGGAGAGCATCTGGTCCATTTCCCCTTCCCCTTGGTTGCTTGTTTTTATTGCTACATGTTTAATTGCTTTATTAGGCTCTTGCATCTAGTCGAGCATGCTAAGTGTTACGTGTTACGTGTTTACGAGTGTTTTGGCATGTCTACTTGCTTTCATAGCCATGAATGAATGGAATGGAATGAATGTACGTCACCACACTAGTCCAACGCTAGTTGTGGCTCATTATTTCATTAGGAATTCATAGAAAGGGCTAGTCCAACGCTAGACCCAATAGGATTTTTCCTTTATTTTTCATTAATGCATTATTTGCCTGTTCACTACATATCATGCATTTTTTCTTAGTTTTATCATCTGGCGTGCTCCTCGATTCCCCTTTCCCCTCACTTTAGGTCTTGCATCCCATACTAGGTATAGTGTACATTTGCATGAGAGTCCCCTTCTGATAAGGGAAACGAGCGAGTGTGGCTACTCGATAGTCTTAGCACGCTAGTTTTGCCTTCTAATCAAAGGGAAAATCGAAGTCGACAAGTTAGGAGTCATTCCCATACCCGACCTGATGCATTCCCTTAGGTTCATTCATTCTCATTTATCACTCACTCATTCTTTTCAATTCACATTTTCCTTTCCTTATTGTTCATTTTGATTTCTACTTCACAAAATTGCATTTAATATGCACTTATCACTATATTTCATACACTTGCACACAAACACTTGGAATTTTCATACAATTGCACACGTGCACCTTTTCATACACTTGCACACAAACACTTGGATTTTTAATTTCTTTCATACACTTCCACACTTGCACATTTGAGTCTCATTTGCATTAATCGACCTCTATGGGGTTTTCTTTTGTTGGCCGCCACAATTCATGTGGTTTGGGACCAAGAGCCTCATGAGAGACATCGTAGAATTTAGGATTGCATTTTTCTTTCCGTTTTGCATTCATATAGTCATATCCAACGTACGAACATATATTGGGTAGAAAACTAGGGAAAATTGGTTTAAGTCACGCAACTAGCCTTGGCTAGGTCAAAGGGGTGCCTTGGATTCTATCCTTGCCTTCCCCTTTGTCAAACGTGACCCCCGAACCTTTTTCTTTGGCTTACGTGGACTAGGAGTCGTTTTAAAAAGGGTTTTACTACTTTGTCTTTAAAAAACACTTTTTGGGTGACTTGGTACACCCTAACTCTATACCAAGTGGCGACTCCATTTTTGATACAAAAAACCCTTTTGAACTTCACTTGGCCAAATCGTCGCATTCTAAGTCCCATGGCCTTTTACTTTTCATTTTACACACGTTCACACATTGCACACCACACACCACACACATTCACATTTACATTACTCAATCGAAAAGTGGGGCGCGACATACGCGACCTAAAAGAGAAAAATGCAACATATCGGGTACGGGGGTATTAAGATTCGTGACTCAATTTTTCCTTTTATAAAGGGAATACGAGCCTGCTAAGGTTAAGAAGCCATACTCGTCCATATCTCATATTCGAGGGGTAATTCTCCTACCTAATCAAGCAAATGATCTAATCTAGTTCTAATTTTCTAAAATGGAATGTGAGTCTACATGTCATTTCGCACATAGGGATAAGGGATATGCATATAGGGGAAATATCATGCAAAATGATAAAAATCCTAAAAAAGGTAAAAAATATACATGAAATGTAGTGATTTGTCACACAAATATGATCTAGCGCGTGGACGGTCCCTAAGGATCTAGCGTTGGACTAGCCCATGTCTATAAATTCTCACTAGCGTTGGACTGGTGAGAAGTCAGAGAGAAAGGCCACAACTAGCGTTGGACTAGTGTGGTGATGTCATGCATTTATTATAATCAAATAAATCATATAAAAATAGTAAAAGCAAGTAAACACCTAAATCACATATAACACATAGCACGTAAGCATGATATCTAAATGCAAAGACCCTAAAAAAGCGAGTAAACACGTAAACACACAAACATGCAAGCATGCAAGCAAATAAAAACAAATAGAAATCTAACTATTACATTCAGGGGCCCTAACTACAATCTAAGGGGGGAAAGAATAAAATAATAAAATAACTACCTAACTATTACATATTCTATCTAAATACATGTCTTGAACCCCCTAACTATTACAATTTGACATTTAAACGCCTTTCAAATAATCAAAAATTAAATTAAAATAAATATACAAAATTAAAAAAAATAAAGTGAATAAATAAATAAAATAAAATAAAATAAATAAACATTCAAAGAACATGCAATTACACACATAAAATCACATAGGATCAAGTAAAATCAAAATAAAGGAGTAGAGTGTATCTTCCTTGAATTGGTGACCTAATGAAATGAAATTTCTTTTATTTACCCTCCAACACAAAGAAAATAGTTAAGGCACCACTTTAATTAACAAATAATCATAAGAGATGGAAATAAACATGAAATTGAACAATTGAAGCATTCAAATGAAGATAAGCAACCTAGATTCAAAAATTTAAAACAAGCGGGGACTTAATTGGAAGAATTAAAGAAGTTTGAGGGGTCAAATTATTATTACTACGAATATTAAGGGTCTAAATTAAAATAAAATAAAATAAAATTAAGGGTTTAAGATGAAGCCTACCAAAACCAAATGCTAAAATTCACAAAAATAAATCAAAACCCTCTCACCTAACCCCAAACAAAAATATTACCTAAATTTTAACTATTTTACTAAAATCCAAATCAAAACTATAAATCTATCAAAAATTATTAAACCAACAAATTTCATCCCAAAATTCATGAATAATCTGTCCAAAAATCACATTAAAACATACCAAAAGAAATTTAACATTTTGAAGGGACAAAATTGATTATATTTTCCCAAATTCGGATGCATGTCCTATTGGAGAATCCTTTTTGTGCCAAGGGTAGGCCTAACATGATGCAACACTTCCAAAGTGGGACCCGTTTATCAAACCTGCTTTTGACCACCATTTTGTACAAAAGAAAAGTCATTTCAAATTTCCAAATTTTTATTATTTACATCATTCCTTGGAGACGGTCTCGTACAAAGTCATCAAACCTTTTCAACCTATCTATTATAGCACTTTTGGATTCTCTGGTATAGGGATTGCTCATGTGTTCCACTTGATCGTAAAGTTCCCCGCATTTCCTTTTCAATTCTTGGTGTTTCTCCCGCATCTTTTAACACGCCTCCTCGTGTTTCTCTGCCATCTCTTTGCTAGTTTTGACAGTCTATTTTAGTTGCAAATTTTCTTTGTCTTTAGTTTCAATAATGGCCATCAATCTCTTGACCTCCTCAGATGGTTCGTCTTGCGATTTTTGTGTACCAAAACCCTTAAGTCAATCTTCATGCTGCGGCATTACTAAACCTTTCTGCTTGAGTTCTGAAATGTACTTGACGTGCTCGTCGTCAGACAATGTCCCCAAGGCCTCAATGATAGGAATTTTCATTGGAATTTCACTTGAACACATCCCTTTGTCAAAAACAATGGTGAATTTGGTTAAGTCAAATGTATACGACAGTTCTTGAACACGGCCCAACTGTCGGAGAAACCGCTTCGGGGTATAAGTCATGATACCTTGGGTGGCTAGCAATGGAATGAACTCTGATGCTTTGGTGCGAAGTATGGGTTTAACACAATTAGTCCAATCTAAAATCCATCTAACATTCTGATCAGGCAAGTCCTTTAAGAAATCCACATACTTAGATGCATTACTCGGCAAACCATTTCCATTAACCCTCTTGTGATGCGTGACTATCCAATTATACCTAGACATTGGCAAACTATTAGGAATAGGTGATCGTCTTATAAAGTGCTCCATAGCCCATATGTGAAGAACTAAATTAGATCCATGAAAGAATTTTCCACCCCTTTGGCAAGTCGTGCAAGCTACAAAGATGTCGGCTAAGATAGTCGGAACAATAGAGAATTATCTATCTTTTATCCCTAAAAACAAATCAAACATGACTTTGGTGAGTTTAAAGGCTATCTTCTTGTGTCATTTTGCATGATATTTCCCCTTTATGCATATCTCTTATCACTATGTGTGAAACATGACATATAGACTCACATTCCATTTTAGAAAATTAGAACTAGGTTAGATCATTTACTTGATTAGATAGGAGAATTACTCCTCGAATATGGGATATGGACGAGTATGGCTTCTTAAGCTTAGCACGCTCGTATTCCTTCTATAAAAGGAAAAATTGAGTCAAGAATCTTAGTACTCTCATACCAGATATGTTGCATCCCTCTCTTTTAGGTCACGTATATTTGTATATTATAATTTTTCTATTTTTTCAAGTCTCATTGTTGCATATTCGTGACCACTTTAAAGAATCACTTTTGGGCGTCGCAATGAATACGATTTGCACCAACTAAAATTCGAAGAGACATATTGACCCTTCCATTAGCCATTAGGTCTAGGTTTGCATTCATATAGTAACATCCAAGTGTGATAAGTTTTTAGGTTAAACTAAGAAAATTTTCCGACTAAATCACGTATTTTGCTTTGGTTATGTTGAAATGGTGCTTTGGATTTTATCCTTGCCTTTCCTTTCTTCAACCGTGACTCCCGAGCTTTTTTCTCTCGATTTTCGAAGATTTGGAGTCGTTTAAAAGGGGTTTTCTCTATTTTTTATTTTAAAATTTATTTTAGGTGATTTGGTACATCTTAACTCAATACCAAGTGACAACTCCTACTTTTTACTCTCTCCGTCCCGAAATGATTGTCGCACTTCGGGTCTTGAGCTTATTTTCAACAGTGCTGCATTTTGGTCTAAGTTCCAGCAGTATCCCTTCTGCGCATTACTCCATTGAGTGGCAGAAAGAAAATGAAGGGATGAAAAGATGTGTGAGACTCGTACTTCAAAAATGTCTCCAGCTGTTTTTTGGGAAAGTACCTTACACGACCATTGTTTGCATTTGTTGTGGGACTCACGCATATTAGTGCAACTCTTGTAGTTTTATAGGGCCCATCAAAAGCTTAAAAAGAATCTGGTATATTTAAGGGCATGAGATGGAAATGGGGGAAAGTTTTATTGCCAATTATGGTAAGTGATATTAATTTTGGAACAGACCAAAAAGGAAAACACGACACTTTCAATGGGACGGAGGGAGTATTAAAAATTCTTTTTAAACTATTATTTTGGGCCAAAATCGTCGCACTTTTTGAGTCCTATTTTAGGCCCTTTTTCTTTATTTATTCTCTAACAAATCAAAACTTATTTTTACTCAAAATTAATCAAAAATTCATAAACTCGTAATTTTATTTTTTCAAAAAATGGGGCGCGAAAACTTGGCGACTCCACTGGGGACGTTTTTAGAGATTCCGAGCATTTGATTTAGTCGATCTTTTTCTTTTTCTAACCTTTTTACATATCACAATAGGATGTTTTAGGTTGCATTTTTTTCTTTTTAGGGTTTCTTGCATTTAATACGCGCAATCGTCTCGATATCTGTGTATGTGATGAATAATGTGTTTATTTTCTTTCATTCACTTATATATCGCGCTTGCATCTTGGGGGGAGGGGGATAGCCACCCTAGAACCTTCACCTATATTTGATGGTATTTAATCCCTCCCTTCAAAGGAGCACTTCATACGTGTATACGTTTTACTTTATAAATCCTCATTTCTTTTTACTTTTAGTGGTTGTTACACCACTCTATCCTATTAGGATATGAACGATCCACTTGGACATGTGGCCGTGGCACGACGTGCGTGTAGCAATGTCCGAGGGATCACTCGAACCACCGACTCTTAGGCCTTGGGATTGATGACCCTTCGCCTTTGGTCTGAAGGTTTGAGGACCTAAAACTTTATCGAGTCTAGATGCATTAGTGAGCCCAACCTCATGCATCCATATTAGATATCGCCTAGGATAGAGTCAACCTTACCCGAATAGGAACACTAGGCACGAGAGAAGTGATTACACCCTTCTTTCTTTAATTGCCTTCCATTTTTCATATTATTTGTGTTTGCTCCAATGTGTTATATATCAATTGAACTAACCTTTCTTCGTTTCTTATTCTATTGCATTCATAAGCCTTAGAAATAAGAGTTCTAGCATGATACTCTTTTAGATCCTACCCTCTTAGATAGGTTATTGCACATTTAAATTTCGATATATTGCATTCATAAGTTAATAATTGCACATCATTTTAGGCCCACCCTGACATATAAAGGGTCCCTTTAGGTTATCTTTTTATTTCAAATGGTATATTTAATCGCTTTGATAAATTGGCATCATGCATAAACTTCAGAGGGAATGTCATTTAGGAAATCCCATGTTAAGAATAAACCAACCCTGTATTCCCATATTTTGGAATTTTCATGTTTAATTCCAGTTTAACCGAAAAAGTGGGATTTGTTGGTAAAGTACTTGACACCAACTTCTTGTCTCTAGATGGAACGCCCTCGACGAGTCCAGCAAATATTAGTAGCACCGATTGAGGTATAGAGGTGGGCCGCATTGCTTTCGCCTAGTGAAATAAATCAAGTAGCCTCTCACTTAGGGTCAATTGGGGATTTTAAAGATATCAAATCCGATTGTTACTTGCTAGAAGTTTTAATACATTTATGGGACCCTATTTGCTTCGCATTTAGACTAGGCAAGGAGGAAATGACCGTAACAATTAAGGAGGTATCTGGCCTTCTTAATTTACCGATTCATGGTACCGCTGTAATATTTCTATTTGTGTCTAGCAAAGCCGAGTTCTGTCATTTCACTGGGTTAAAGAAATCTGTAATACAAGGGTCGGACCAAAGTATAGACGTGAAGTTCTTATTCGACCGATTTGCATTGAGAGATGGGTTTGAGAGACACTTAGAAGATTTTTCATTTACGTCCAAGGCAATGTGGGAACGTAAAAGACCGTGGGTGTATGGATTGGTTATAGCCAGAATTTACCTTTTCCTGAGGAAAGACAAGAAGATAGCATTTAAACTCACCAAAGTCATGTTTGATTTGTTTCTAGGGATAAAAGATAGACAATACTCTATTGTTCCGACTATCTTAGCCGACATCTTTGTATCTTGCATGACTTGCCAAAGGGGTGAAAAATTCTTTCATAGATCCAATTTAATTTGCAACTAAAAGAAACTGTCAAAGCTAGCAAAGAGATGACAGAAAAACATAAGGAGATATGTGAAAAGATGTGGGAGAAACACCAAGAATTAAAAAGGAAATGTGGGGAACTGTACGATCAAGTGGAACACATGAGCAATCCCTATACCAGAGAATCCAAAAGTGCTGTAATAGAAAGGTTGAAAAGGTTTAATGACTTTGTACGAAACCGTCTCCGAGGAATGATGTAAATAATGAAAATTTGGAAATTTGAAATGACTTTTCTTTTGTACAAAATGGTAGTAAAAAACAGGTTTGATAAACGGGTCCCACTTTGAAGGTGTTGCATCATGTTAGGCCTACCCTTGACACAAAAAGGGCTCCCCAATAGGACATGTATCCGAATTACTTTAATTTTTACTAACTCGTGTCTTTTTCTTTTCTTTCTTTTTGCCAGCAGTTTATCAAGAAGGGAATCTAAATAGGATTTTTTCTTGAATTTTCATGTAATTGCAAATATAGCTACGCGAAGAAACCTCATCATTACATGATCACGTAGCCAAGTTTTGAGAAATAGTGTAAATATGAGTACACATTCTGAATCATCTGATAGGTTTGCAACAACGCCATCAGCCGACCTTGCAAATTTGGGAGCTCAACTGAGCGAAGTATTAAACAAATTTAATGAGTTAAGCATGGAGATGACCGCACAATGGCGCGTGATTGATTAATTGGTTGCTGGTAGTAGCAGCGGCGTTCAGCATGATCCCCTACCTGTTAGTCAAACTGAACCACAACCACTACCCTTACCCTATAGTCAAACGTCTTTTGCTCCACATGTCGTAAATTCAACTGAGGAACCTTTCACCTATCCCACTTATGGCTTACCGCATACCTATACATCCAATATTCAAACCAATCCTCCTCATCCTCAAGTTCCTCCAAATTATCCACCTGTTAGTTTGAACATGCCACTTGAATTTCAAAGACCATATTATTATTCCACTGTAGAGCCATTCACGCTAGACACCGCTGCCCAAGAACAAATTAAAACAAGGGAATCCTCCGCCCCAATTGGCAAGAATCTATTAAAGAGGTTGGATTGGTTTGACGAGTTCATGAAAAAGAGTCAAGGTTTGAGCAAACAAGGAGGTTTGGATTATAACAAGTTGTGCTTGTTTCCTGATATGCAACTACCTGTGGGTTTTAAAGCACTCAAATTTAGTAACTATGACGGAACAGGCAATCTCAAAACACATTTCCGAATGTTTGCAAACAAATTAGGAAAGCCAATAAATGACGAGAATTTGCCAGTTTGATTGTTTCCCAAGAGTTTAGAAGGTGATGCACTGGATTGGTACTCCAATTTGAAGCCTGGTGAGATGAGAACATGGGTGGATTTGTCAACCGCTTTTGTAAGACACTATGAGTACAATTGCGGGTTTGCTCCGACGAGGACCACACTTGAAGGGACTAAGAGAAAGCTATCTGAGGATCACAAGACATGCGAAGCAATGGAGAAAATTGACTGCCAAAGTGGAACCTCCTATGATTGAAGAAGAAATTGTTCGTACTTTTATCAAATCTCATGACCTTCCCTATTTTGAGGAGATGTTTCGCTTGACTGGATGCTCATTTGTAGACATTGTTACCAAATTGGAGGAGTATGATGAGTTTGTAAGAGCGGGAAAGATTGTTAATGTATCAACTCTGAAATCACAATTAGAAGCGTTGCAAAGTCAAAGCAGCAGTAGCAAGAAGCCTCAGTTCAAAAAGAAAGAGGGGAAAGCCGCATTTGTTTGGGACCAAGACTTTTCTTCCCGACCTAGATACCAACAATATCCCATCTACTCACCTCGTTACCTATTCCATCCACGCCCTCAACTTGTTTACCATACCACTCTTAACCATCCTCGATCCCGACCGAATTACCCAAACACACCCGCAACACCATTTTATATTTCTCCACCTAATTTTTAAACTGGACCTCGCCCTCCTTATAATCCAAGACCTGTTTCATCAGTCAACCAGAATTACAACTATCAACAAATCAATGACACTCAAAATCCAACCTCATACAGAACTTTCACCAATCTAGGTCGGTCCATTGATCAGTTATACGAACAGCTTAAAACCGCAGGGAAAATTGGTACAGTACCTCGTAAAGTCTATCCTAGAGGAGTTTCCCTTGGTTATGATCCTCAATCTTTTTATGCTAATCACTCTGGAGCTCCTAGACATTCTACTGCCAATTGTTGGGCACTTAAGCATAAAATTTAAGACATGATTGAGCCTGGAGATATAGTTTTAAGAAGGAGAGAGGAATAAGGACCAAGTGTTAACAAGAACCATTTTCCTGCGCACAAGGATACTGTTGGAATTATTCCTATTGAAGAGGAAATCGAGGAACCTACTCAATACATTATGGATGAAGATAAAATAATATGGGTCATTGGAGAACCCTTCATACTGGAAGAAGAAACCTCCGAGGTCAAGGAAAAAGCTGATCCTTTTATCTTAGATGTGATACCTTTTTAATGTGAACCTTCAGAGCTTCTGGTACTCGAATTGCCTGAACAAGCGCTTGTTCTTAACCTACAAGAAGTCCCATGAAATTATAGTGAGCCTATCCTATTGATTGGAGGAGAAGAAATGCAGAAGAAGGAGGTGGCTGCCGTTACCAGATCTGGAAGAATCGTGAGTGAACCTGCAGATAGTGAGCCATCAAAGGCAACGAAAAATGCCGCGCCAACAAGACCAACTATGACTGAAGAAGAGGCCTTCAATTTCCTTAGGATATTGAAGAAAAGCGAGTATAAAGTGATCGAACAATTGGATAAAATGCCCGCTCAAATTTCTATGTTAAAATTGCTCTTAACCTCGGAACTTCATAGAGAAGCTCTACTCAAGGTGTTAACTAAGACTCAGGTGCCTAAGAACATTCCGGTCGACAAATTCACTCATGTAATTGAGCATGTCTGGGCTTCAAATCGGATTTCTTTTTCTGATGAGGATTTAACTTCTGAGGGGATTGGACATAACAAGGCATTGTATATCTCAATCTGTTGTAATGAAAAGTTGTTGCCGAGAGTTTTGATAGACAACGGATCTACTTTGAATATCTACCCATGGAATACTTTGGTTAAATTGGGATTTCAAGAAGCTAAACTCCGGCCGTCTGCGACTGTGGTGAGGGGATTTGATGGAGCAAAAAGAGAATCGATGGGAGAAGTGGACTTAATACTGGAAATAGGACCTGTCCAATTCTAAGTTATGTGCCAAGTTATGAATTTTTCAAGTGTTTATAATATTCTACTTGGACGGCCTTGGATTCACGCTTCGAGTGCTATACCATCTTCGCTCCATCAGATATTGAGGTTTGTAGTGAATGACCAATTAATCACGATGTTTGCAGAGGATGATTGTACTATGATCGTCAATCCCACACTGAAAGAAGAAAGTGATAGAAAAGCTCTGATTTTTGTTCACCATGTAGCTGATATCGTTCCAGTAGGTTGGGTATCTAAAGACAAGTCAGTGGTGGGAATGAATTTGCCAGAAGCCAGCGTTATGATGGCTAAAGAAATGATTTGAAAAGGATATGAGATAGGCAAGGGTCTTGGGCATAACTTGCAGGGAATTTTAGAACCAATAGAGCCTCAAGGAAAGAAGGACACTTTTGGACTAGAGTTTCAACCTACTTTCAGAGATAAGAAAGAAATGCTGGATCACAAGAGAGCAGAAAAAGAAGGAAAACAAGTTATCAGGAGTATCTCACAATTGCATTGCACTTTTCCCTATCCATCAGAAGTGATTAGATCTAAATTGGACACGATCGATGAGGTGGATATCGGTTTGTCTAAACTGTTCGTGGGGGTTACTTATGAGAGAGAGTCATTGGAGAATCCAGAATTTTCAGAGGTCTCCAGGGAAGCAATGAAGAATTGGACCAGTGATTTTCTTCCTTCCAGAAGGGAATTTCGGTAAATCTAGGGGATTGCCTTTAATTGAGAACTCTGAAAGATCATTCGCATTGATCATCTTTTGCCTTTCAGTTTGTAAATAGTTTTGAATCAAATGTCTTTTCAATACAAGTCTTATGTTAAGTAGCATATTATGACGTTTTGTCCTTTATTTGAAATTCAATGAAATGTATAGTGTTCATTTTTCAATTGTTTTACTTACACATTGGTATATCTATCTCATTCTTTATCAGATGGCCAAAAATAAAACACATTGACTCTTTGAATATCAATTTTTAGAAATTTGATGACTGTAATCTCGATATCTCTCACGGATTTGAAGTCATGGAATCTGAAGCTCAGGATAAGAATGACAAAGAGGAGGAACCTGAATTTGTTTCCAAGATGTTTGAACAACATAAAGAGAAAATCAAACCAGATTTAGAGGAGATAGAAACTAGAACAGAGGTTAAAGAGATCAAAATTAGTATGCATTTGAATGAGGGACGGGGGAAAAAGTAGGGTCGAGTTCTTAACCATGCACCAAGGGATATTTGCTTGAGTGTATAATGATATGCCAGAGGAGCACTCATTCTTACCGAGATGAATGGGTAGTTTTTCTTTCTCAAGCTAATCAATTTGGATATATGCAAATAGTTTTTATTTGATTATGTGAATTTTCTTTTAAAAAACGGTCTAAGATGGACTAAAAGGCAAGCCTTCTTCTTTTCCCCTTTCAACATTTTATCCCTAGTTCTCCTTTTTGAACCTCCAGAATAATTTATACCTTCGTTTGACAGTCTCCTAAGAATTGCAAACCCCACACTGGGATAAATTTTATCTTTCATTTGTAAGAAAGAAAAAGGAAAAAGGGAAGCAAAAGCCCAAACTGGGGCAAATTTTTTTAAGTTCCAATAGCTTTATACTGGGGCAAGATTTTGTTGGATGCGATCTTAGGATTTTTGAGAACCTTTGAAAAAAAAGAAAGAGAAAAGAAAAAAAAGAAAGAAGAAGAAGAGAAAATTTTGCCTTTAAGTCTTAACATTTCTTAACACCACGCCTAACCCTATTACAAAAGCCATAAAGTCCCGCCTTCCACCTTAGCAGTGATTCTAATAGAAAATTTCTTAATCAAATGGTAAATGATGTCAATACATCTTCACCAATTTTGCAAGGGAAGGATTGTCGCACTGATGTCATCATTTCTTAAAACACATTTCTGAATTGATAAAGCATATCAGCAAGATTTGTTCTTCAGGTGAAAATCCGAAAGGGCACCTTTAAAAAAAAGGAAAAAAGAAAATAAAGGGAAATGAAAAAAAAGAAAAAGAAGAATACAAAGAAAAAAAAAGTGAAAAATGAAAATAAAAGAAAAAGGAAAAAAAAAGGTAGGGGATAGCTTTAGTGAAAACCCAAAAGGGTGCTAAGGTAGGATTTTATGAGAAAAAGTGAGCTTGGAATTGAATGGCGAGTGATTCAGTTCATTTGAATTTCTCTTCACGTTGTGGTTCTGTTGCCAACATTAAATTCCGAAGGGACGATATACAAAGGGTCAAACGTGGCATTTTGTTCGAGAATCAAAGTATTTTGGTTCATCAAACATAAACTTTTGAGTGTACAGGTTCATTTCTCTAAAGTCAATTTTCTTTCACTAAAGATAAATGGTTGTTTTCATGTTACTAGAATTTCAATCATTTTTGTGTAAGTAGAATATTTTTTCTTGTGTTTCATGGTGTCATTTATCTCTTTGGACTTATCAAATGGCAATCCTTATGATTTATTGAAAGTATCTGGATACCAAATGTCATATTTGATTAGCATTAGAAGTTAAGAAGACTTGATACAGTTTGCAGAGCAAAATTGAGTTTTCGCTATATCAGGGAAGAAAATTCAAATACTCATGTTTACACGTTTCTCGAAAGTGAGATTGATCGAATGGTGGTGGCATTATCTTGTTATTATAATTTTTCCTCTTTTGCAGGTCCAAAGGTCCAATAACATCACACTGGGGCAAATCTTTTTAGAAGAAATCATCTGTCTCTATTTTTGAACACCTACAAAAGGTATTTTGTAATAATTTTACGCAGACTCGAGTTTTTATCCCATTAACCAATATTATGGCAGATTCAGATTTTTATTCCACTGACCAATGTTATGGTAGGTAGGCTCGGGTTTTTATCCCACTGACCGATGTTATGGCAGGTTCGGATTTTATCTCACTGACCTTTATATGTTTGCTTGTTTCAGTTCGCAACAGAATAATTACAGGTAAGTATTTGGTGTCTACGTCCTTGTTTCGAGTTTCTGTGAAACTCAGACAAAGAGGGGCAAGTTGTAGGCACCAAAATTTCAATTTTATTTAATTCAATTTTAGCTTTATTTTTTTTATTCTTGTTTTATTTTATTTTATTTTAGTTGACTAAGTTTGTAAAATGATAGTTAGTTTTTTATTTATTTTAATAAATTAGATTCATCATTTTTTTTAAAAAAATATTTTTGCATTAAATTTCCAAAAAATTCTCACAAAAATTAACTTTTTTTTAATCTTTGCAAATTCATGTGTTTTGTAAATAAAATCACAAAAAGGAATTCAATGTTTTAAATTTGCCTTAGTAAGTAAAAAGTAAGTAAAAAATAAGAAAAATAGAATAAAAAGAAAATAAAAAAAAAACAAAATATAACTAGGTGGAAGGCATGCAAATTGGTTAGGTGGAATGCATGCAAATGAGCCATGTGATTTTGACATTTTGCACACTACAACATGCAAGAAACTAGGTAGCTAGGACAGGTGGAGTTGGATGAAAAATCTAGAAACAAAAAGAAAGAAAATTGAGAGAGGAGCTTTGGGCAAAGCAAGGGGGAGGGAAAGAAAAGGAAAAGAGAGAGGAGAAGGTGGAGGCTGGGAAGAAAAAAAAGAAGAGAGCTTCGGGGCTGAGAAACAAAAGAAAGAGAAAAAGGGGAATCTGGGGAAGAGACCAGAAGAGGAAAAACAAGAAAGAAAGAAAGGAAAAGAAGGGTTTCGGTAAGAGAGAAAGAGAAAGAAAAAGGAGAAGAGAAAGAGGGGGATAGAAAGAGAGAATCTGGGAGAGTAAGGGTGGAAGAGAGAAACTAGAAAAAGAAGAAAACAAGAAGAGAAAGGAAAAGGAGAGGGAAGATCGAAAAGAAAAGTTGCTGAAAATTTTCTTCACCAGGCTGACGAGCAAGCCTGGTTCTAGACCAAAGTTAGGCTTCGATTCTGACTTTTTGAGGGTTATTGTGGTTTCTACACCTTCTGGGGAGACAGTAGAAGAAACTTTGTTCACAAATTGCTGGGAGAAAACAGCTCTAGGCCGGATGAATCGAGGCTCAAAGTGACGAGCTCATCACTACTGGAAATTGCTGCTGCAAAGAAAAATAGGGTTTTCTGACTTCCCGCCATAGATCTGCACAGCATCCATCGATTCTCCAGGGTTATTTGTCTCTGTAAGTACATCATTTAAGCTATATTCTGAACCTTATTTAAAGCTTACCAGACGTGAGCTTTTGCTGTGGGTAAACTTTTGTTGGTTCCATTATTTTGACCTCTTGTTTGTTTGATGATTTCTGATTTCGGTAGGAGTTCTTAGGACGAAATTTGTTAAGGAAATGGGTTTGGGGTTTTCTATGGGTTTTTTAATCTGACGAATCCATGAGTTTTTGCTTGAGTTCATGACTGATTTTCGTAACAAGCGAACTCAGAAGATTGCATAAAATTGTTGCAGAAGATTTGCATGTTTGTATGTTGAATTTCTGTAATTTTGCTGCGTAAGATCCAAGTTTCGATGCTGGTTGTGACTTTAATCATGTTTTACAAAGAGAAGTTTGCACCTAAAATCTAGAAATTTGTGGGAAATCTTTCGTGAATGAACCCAGGAAAAGTTGCAGAAGCCTTCGGTTGCAGAACAATGAAGAAGAAAGCTTATTCGAAGCTTGCATGAAAATTTTCAAATAATTGCACTTTAACCCCTAGTTTTCTAAATAATGCTACTATGGCCCGAAATTTGGGAAATTATAATCAATTTTGTCTCTTCCAAATGTTAATTTTGTTTGGTATGTTTTAATGTGATTTTTGGACAGATTATTCATGAGTTTTGGGATGAAATTTGTTGGTTTAATAATTTTTGATAGATTTATAGTTTTGATTTGGATTTTCGTAAAATAGTTAAAATTTAGGTAATATTTTTGTTTGGGGTTAGGTGAGAGGGTTTTGATTTATTTTTATGAATTTTAGCATTTGGTTTTGGTAGGCTTCATCTTCAGCCCTTAATTTTATTTTATTTTATTTTAATTTAGACCCTTAATATTCGTAGTAATAATAATTTGACCCCTCAAACTTCTTTAATTCTTTCAATTAAGTCCCTACTTGTTTTAAAATTTTGAATCTAGGTTGTTTACCTTCATTTGAATGCTTCAATTGTTCGATTTCATGTTTATTTCCATCTCTTATGATTATTTGTTAATTAAAGTGGTGCCTTAACTATTTTCTTTGTGTTTGAGGGTAAATAAGAGAAATTTCATTTTATTAGGTCACCAATTCAAGGGAGATACACTCTGCACCTTTATTTTGATTTTACTTAATCCTATGTGATTTTATGTGTGTAATTGCATGTTCTTTGAATGTTTTTTATTTTATTTTGTTTTATTTATTCATTCACTTATTTGTTTTTTAATTTTGTATATTTATTTTAATTTAATTTTTGATTATTTGAGAGGCGTTTAAATGCCAAATTGTAGTAGTTAGGGGGTTCAAGACATGTATTTAGATAGAATATGTAATAGTTAGATAGTTATTTTATTATTTTATTCTTTCTCCCCTAGATTGTAGTTAGGGCCCCTGAATGTAATAGTTAGGTTTCTATTTGTTTTTATTTGCTTGCATGCTTGCATGTTTGTGTGTTTACATGTTTACTCGTTCTTTTAGGGTTTTTGCATCTGGATATCATGTTTACGTGTTATTTGCTATATGTGATTTATGTGTTTACTTGCTTTTACTATATTTATATGATTTATTTGATTATAATAATTGCATGACATCACCACACTAGTCCAATACTAGTTGTGGCCTTTTTCCCCGACTTCTCACTAGTCCAACGCTAGTGAGAACTTATAGACATGGGTTAGTCCAACGCTAGACTCTTAGGGACCGTCCACGCGCTAGATCATATTTGTGTGACAAATCACTACATTTCATGCATATTTTCTACTTTTTTTAGAATTTTTATCATTTTGCATGATATTTCCCCTATATGCATATCCCTATGTGCGAAACATGACATATAGACTCACATTTCATTTTAGAAAATTAGAACTAGATTAGATCATTTGCTTGATTAAATAGGAGAATTACCTCTCAAATATGGGATATGGACAAGTATGACTTCTTAACCTTAGCACGCTCGTATTCCCTCTATAAAAGGGAAAATTGAGTCACGAATCTTAGTACCCCCGTATCCGATATGTTGCATCCCTCTCTTTTAGGTCACGTATATTTGTATATTGTAATTTTTCTATTTTTTCAAGTCTCATTGTTGCATATTCGTGACATCTTCAAAGAATCACTTTTGGGCGTCGCAATTAATGTAATTTGCACCAACTAAAATTCGAAGAGACATATTGACCTTCCATTAGCCATTAGGTCTAGGTTTGCATTCATATAGTAACATACAAGTGTGATAAGTTTTTAGATTAAACTAAGAAAATTTTGCAACTAAATCACGCAACTAGCTTTGGGTAGATTGAAAGGGTGCCTTGGATTTTATCCTTGCCTTCCCTTTCTTCAATCGTGACTTCCAAGCCTTTTTCTCTCGATTTTCGAAGATTTGGAGTCGTTTAAAAGGGGTTTTCTCTACTTTTTTATTTTAAAATTCATTTTAGGTGACTTGGTACACCTTAACTCAATACCAAGTGGCGAATCCTATTTTTTATTAAAAACCCTTTTTAAACTATTATTTTGGGCCAAAATCGTCGCACTTTTTGAGTCCCATTTTAGGCCATTTTTCTTTATTTATTCTCTAACAAATTAAAAACTCATTTTTACTCAAAAGTAATAAAAAATTCATAAACTCGTAATTTTATTTTTTCAAAAAATGGGGCGTGACATCTTGAAGTATGTTAGATCATTTGATTGATTAGATAGGAGAATTACCCCTCGAATATGGGATATGGACGAATATGGCTTCTTATTCCCTCTATAAAAGGAAAAATTGAGTCAAGAATTTTAGTACCCACGTACCCGATATGTTGCATCCCTATCTTTTAGGTCACGTATATTTGTATATTATAATTTTTCTATTTTTTCAAGTCTTATTGTTACATATTCGTGACCTCTTCAAAGAATCACTTTTGGGCGTTGCAATTAATGCACCAACTAAAATTCGAAGAGACATATTGAACCTTCCATTAGCCATTAGATCTAGGTTTGCATTCATATAGTAACATACAAGTGTGATAAGTTTTTAGGTTAAACTAAGAAAGCTTTCCAACTAAATCACGCAACTACCTTTAGTTAGGTTGAAAGGGTGCCTTGGATTTTATCCTTGCCTTCCCTTTCTTCAACTGTGACTCCGAGCCTTTTTCTCTCGATTTTCGAAGACTTGGAGTCGTTTAAAAGGAATTTTCTCTAGTTTTTTATTTTAAAATTTATTTTAGGTGACTTGGTACACCTTAACTCAATACCAAGTGGCAACTCCTATTTTTTATTAAAAACCCTTTTTCAACTATTATTTTGGGCCAAAATCGTCGCACTTTTTGAGTCCCATTTTAGGCCATTTTTCTTTATTTATTCTCTAACAAATCAAAAACTTATTTTTACTCAAAATTAATCAAAAATTCATAAACTCGTAATTTTATTTTTTCAAAAAATGGGGCGCGACACCAAGCACATCTGTTTCTTATATTCAATGAAATTTCTCAGGTCACTACCCCCGATGAGATCTAAATCACAATTTTCTGCTTGCCTCCTCAATTGTACTACTTCCCCTTGATTATGTAGGGAGATAGTCAACTGATGGAAGTCAAAAGTAATGGGGCTGAAGTGAGTCATCCAGTCTACTCCCAATATCATATCCCAGTCACTTAAGTCCATCACTTTGATATCAAAGCAGAACTTATGCTGGCTCATTTCCCATGACACTTTGGGATAGATGGCTTTACCGGTCACACAGGGCCCATTGCCTACAATCACAGAGAATGGTTCCACTAATCGATATGGTATGTCAAATGCAATCACCTTCTCACTGCTGATATAACTGTCTGAACTCCCAATGTCAACTAAAATGAGCATTTCCTCTCCATCCCATTTCCCTATCAGTGTCATTGTTTTTCTTTTCATAGCCTCTGACAATGCATGCAAGGACATTTCCATGATTTGTCCTGGATTCCCTGTAGACTCATCTTGCTCCCCCAATGCATCTTCAAACTCAGACTCTTCTTCTTCGTCAGTAACCAGAAGGTTTAGGTGACCAGATTTGCACTGATGACCCTGTCCAAAATTCTCTCCACACTTGAAACAAAGTCTATTATTCCTCCTGTATTGTAACTCTTGTGCTGAGATCCTCCTAGGTTCAGAACCCGGGGTAGACATTGTTTTGCCTTTGAATGGAGTATTACTGAATGTACTGGTAGAAGGCACCCTGTAGTGAGAATTGTGGGTCTGGTGCTGAGAAGGACTCCTGGAAATCCCAAATCTGTCTTCAGGCACCGTTTTCCCTCCTTCTTTGAAGGTCCTTGTTTGTAGCCTTAATGCCTCCTCCTGTAGTGCAGCCAATTCAAAGGCTTCTAACAGGGTTGCAGGCTTAAGCATCCTTATCATAGTTTTGATTTCATCCTTAAGTCCACTGATGAAGCTAGACACAAAATATTCCTCATCTAAATGCTGATTCCTAATCATCCTAAGAGTTTTAAGTTCTTCAAACTTTTCTTGGTGCTCCTCCACTTTGCCAGATTGCCTCAGTTTGTTAAATTCCTCCATTACTTCCCTACCATTTCTATTATCAAATCTTTTGTATAGTAATTCCTCAAATGTTCTCCAAGTTATTCCTGGGTTTTCCAATTTAATTCCCAGGAACCAGTTATCTGCCTTCCCTTCCAAGTACATTTTTATGACTTCCACCTTTTGATCCTCAAGAATCTAGTAATTTAGGTAGTACTTATTGTATTTCCGGATCCACTCCCTCGGATTTTCACCAGTAAACATAGGTAAATCGATTCTAGGAGGATTTGGTATCAGAATCTTACTTGTTTCCTTCCTTGCTGCTTTGCTGATTTCAGATCCTATCTGTAACCTCTGATTTAGTGGAGGAGTTGGTAAGAGTGGTGCCTGTTCCACTCTCGGTCTGTCTTCTTCTGGAACAGCTTTTTCCTTGCTTATCATTGCTCTCATGAAAGCGTTGAACTCCGGCTTCATTTCAACTACCAAGCCTTCCATTCTTTTGTTGTTTTCCTCGAGTTCAGTACGGAACTCATTCTGCATTTGTTGTTGTTGCAACTGCCAAGTTTACAGACCTTCCATTACTTCTTGGAGTCGGATTTCCTGCTTTTTGATTTGTTCCTCCAGAGTCTTGAATCTGATGTTTTCCGCCATAGATTTTTGGTATCGTCCAAGGATTCAGCCTGCTCTGATACCAATTGTCAAGCTGCTGACTCCATCTCTGACCTTAATCGATGAATTATTTGAGAGCTGGGGAAGAAAGTTGCAGAGGAGGGGAAGAAGGGAGAATGAGGATTGGGGAAAATAGAGAGAGAAAGTAAAAAAAGGAAATGAAATTCTGTTATTCTGTTCGATGCTTTCTTGGGCAATCACATGTGTACAAATAGGACAAGTAACCGACTCAATTAATTCTTGCAACTGAATATGTTAATTCCTTCCTACGACGTTGCCCCATTAATTCCTGCCTCCAACGACGTTGTCACATTTATTCCTCCTACTATCAAACCTAATTTGGACAATCAAATGAAACGGCATCGTTACATTTTGGGAAAAAATTAGTTTCCTGACACTATACTAGGGCTGATGCTGGACCGAGTAGCTTGACTGAAGCTCGCAAGCTACTCGGTCAATAGCTCGGCTCGAGCTTGTTTTGACCGAGTTCGAGCTCGAGCTGCTTCTTCAATATTTTGCACTCGAAAACTTGACAAGCCTAATCAAGTTTTTTATAATATATATTTTAATTTTTATTCTTGTGAAATGTTAATAATATTCTTTATTTAAAATTATATGTAAAACATTAATTTTTATTACGTGAGCTTGATTAGGCTCGATTGAGCTTGATTTGAACTGATTAGATTTAATTAAACTCGAACTCGAGTTCAAGCTCGAGTAACATAAATTGACGTCGAGTTCGAGCTCGAACTCGAATTCTAAAAGCTCGACGAGTTCGAGCTCGATCTCGAGCTTAGTTAGCACTACTTGAGCTCGACTCGAGGTAAAATAACTACTGGAACGCACCCCTAAGCTAGACAGCTTTGTTGTGTCTGAAATTATCAGGCACCTGAAATTCGGTCGCGCTAAGACCTTCATGTTAAAGAAGCTTTGCTACGAGATTAAATAAGTTTGTAAATACAGGGAAAAAAGATGAAAAATCTTATTCTAGGCAACATAAGACTTGTATGATAGACACAAATTAAATGATAGTCCATCTCCTTAATTTTAGAATTTTTGTATTTATATCTTCCACAACAAATTACAAAATTATATGACACAAACTAAAAAATTATGGAAGCAGCCTTGTCACTATTGACAGCATGAATATCAGGTTTGAATGCATAACAGTTGATTTTAATATAAGTTTGAAAATCAAGTTTTGCACACATGACATCTATCTAAACTTGATATTGCATACACTGTTAGAATATTGAAATTAATCTTTATTTAAATACATAACATGTTAATTCTTATTTGTTAATCTAATACATAAAAAGTTAATATTGTACCAAAAAGTCTGTTATATACCACGTTAAAATGGAAGCAGCGCAATAACAAGTAATTAATAATCAAATCACTTGTGCACATTCTATTGAAAAATATCATGTAATTATATATATATAGATACACCAAACTTTTTTAGTCACAAAATGCCCAATCAATTGTTGAATGCTTATAGTTTCCACACCACTTCAAAAGAAAATGCACTCAGTCTTTTAAAAGAGATTGGAATATAGAATACAAACGAAACATTAGCTGCACGAAAGTGCAATTATTCTTTACTCCTATGTTGTTGTAAAAGACAAAAAACAAAACTAAAAACAGTGGCAAATACCATTGACTATGTATCTCTTTTGTTCAGCAGTAAACATCCAAATCATTCGGGACAAATTTCAAGTCATTAGACAACTCTATAAATAAATAAATAAATATATATATATATATATATAATTGATTTCGCTGTTTCTTCCGTAGTCAAGAAAACATTATTATCAAGTCATTATAATTGATTTCGCTGGTTCCGAGGCAAAATTGGGTGACTTTGATAAGTATAATAGTTGATTGCTTTTCAAAACTTAGCATCACGTAACTGACCATAGAAAAGAAACATCATAAATTCATTTCATTTTGTAAACTTGATATTACAAGACTTAGGTACATCAGATTCGCTTCCTCTGAAGTCATTTTGGGCTTCCTCTTGGAGCCACATGGGAAAACATACATCCCATTCAACATTTGTTGTTAGCTTTACAGCAAATTTTGCTACACTATGTGCACATCTATTCCCATCTCTATGCACAAAAGAGAAAGTATATTGTTCAAACAAACATCTCATATTTGCTATATCCTCAAGGATGACCACTGTCCTATTTTGCTGCTTTTGTTTCTTGTTTATCATGTCCACCACCTCTTTGCAGTCTGATTGGAGCTCTACTGCCCTCCAGTTTGCTTTCCAGGCCATTTGCATTCCCATCCTAATTGCTGCTGCATCCTCCACTTGTGGCTCACTACGTTTTAGTTCAGCTCTTGCCCAAACTTTCATCAGCTCTCCTTCAGCGTTTCTGGCCACAACACCTATACGAAATTTCTCATTCGCTATAGAAAATAATATTACATACCGGAAGTCAAACATTGACATTTTGAACACATGCTAGCCATCATGACTAGTAACCAAATTTCCATTTACTTAATTTGTCAAGCTGAATACTTTAATTGTCTTCCCTTTTCTACCATTTCGACTGTTTAAAAATCATTTGCACACCCTTGATTAAATATAGTAGGACACCCTTTAAGTGCTTAGCCCATTCGAGACTCATGACCAAGAAAATAAACAGCTCCCAGCTGGTCCATTCAAAACATCAAACCTTGGACTCAATTAATCAACATGACACAAGCAGATACTTTTCTACTAACCCATTCCACTGGCTACATTACCAAAACCGCATCCTTGCAACAAAAAGAGGGGCAAGAATTATTGCCAAAAGCATTCATTTCTGATGGTTAACTCGAAAAATTATCTCAAATTCTAAAATTTAATTCACATTTTTATTCATCACTTTTATTATAAACAAATTTTTTTTAATGAAAAAAAGCGAGACTTAAGAATCAGGAAGGAGACGAAAAAATTATACTGCTATTACTTTACACCTCGTACAACATAATTTAAAGTAGTAAAACGTACGGTTGACAAACCTAATAGAAGCATTGTTACATCTGTCAGTTGTCGTACACAACCATTCGTATGTACCCTCCAACCCTGTTGCGATAAATTCCATCCCTGTTGCAATAGATTTGAATGATTCCAAACTGCACAGCCAAGAGACCCATACAAAATTCCAAGCACCTCGTGGCATTCAAAATTTCACATGTTCAGCCCCCCAAGTCGGATAAATTCAATCACGAATAGGACCACATCAATTTTACATCTCCTTAGTCAACACGTAACCCTGTTTGGAAAATTGCGGCACATTCAACCCTCTTCGTTCAAAGTGTCAAACATGACTCCAAACAAACTCCCCCCATACTATAAATACCCCAACATCTCCACACCTCTGCTACAAATTAACATCCGTAGCAAGAATAAACCAAGAATCAACCAATTCACCTACATTTTCAGCTAATAAATTTGTCCTTTTTTGTGGGTTTTAGTCGAGAGTTGGGCTCAAGATGGATTGCAGAAAAGCAGCGATTCTTGTATTGGTTTTTGTCATCTTTGTTGCCATTATGGGGCAAGTTCATGTGGAGGCAGCGAGGTTGCTGACGGAGGGAAACTTCGCAAGTGCCAATCACTTGGATACATTTCCTTCGGTGTATGCAAAAGCAAGAGACACGATGTCGCATTGGCTTGAAAGGTTGGCTTCTGGACCTAGCCCTAGAGGACCTGGTCATTAAGCTTAAAAGTATGGCCAGCAAGTATTTAGAGAGCGGTTCAGCCATGCATGGACAATGACAACCAACACTAGTATATTTTGGTAGTATTTACCATATAGAGAGGGTCTAAGACTCTGTTTTTTTTTTTTTTGGTTATTTCGTTCATTATTTCTTTCTTTGATGTCTTGTTACACGATGAAATCTTAAAGCATAGATGTATATTTCTGACTTTTTCCCTTGAAGTGGCAGTTATAATGATAGATATTTTTTTTTTCTCAATGATTTCTTTCATTTCTTTTGCCCTTGATCAATGGTTCAAGCTTTCTACAATAGCAAGTCCATGGATAACTCAGGTGTTCCAGTTCATCATACGTCAAAAACATGAAAACATTTTTCTGCACATTTCATGTGCAGACACTTCAATCAACAAATTAGAAAATTTTCTGATGGATCATGAGTTGGCTGCATGAGACACTGTAGTGCAGCTTTTATAGAAGCATTCCTCACAAAGCATGGATTATCATTTCCTACAGCATACTATCGAGGATGAAAACTTCCATCTACTCCATAAAGTTGTATTCTTTTAAGGGTTCTCTGTCTATAATAAGTACCTTTAGGACACTGGTGAAATGGGATGAAATATTTATTATGATGGCTCTAATCAATTCTATCAAATTTTTTATGTGGATATCTATTTTTTCTGTCTATTCTTATCTTATTAAATGTCCAAACCTTTATTTATTTTGTTTAGGTTTAAGTCATCTACCTATTATTGTTACGACATGTTATCGTAGCTTGATTATTGTTGTTAAGAAACAATCACATTTCATATTTTTGTCTCCATTTATTATTATTATTATTTTTTGTTGTGATCAACAAAAAGAGAAAGGCAAAAGGAGAAATAGACAATTTATCGGCCTTGGCAGACTTTTATTTCAGAAGATGTAAAAAACGTATATATATATATATATATATATATATATATATATATATATATATATATATATATAGAGAGAGAGAGAGAGAGAGAGAGAGAGAGAGAGAGAGAGAGAGCAAACAAAAGCCATAAAATGATAGTAGCTAGTTGCAATGAAGTCAACCTTGAAGTTTATTTTCTTTCCATTTTTTCTTCTTGTTCCCTTTTGGGGAGTATAATAGTCTTGCGTGGAAAACGATATACAAGACTGTTCTTTTTTTTTTTTTTCTAACTTTGGGATTATACATCTCACAAAATCATAGAGCAATATGACGTTTTCTTTCTTTTTTTCTTCTTTTAAATAGTCAAAACATGGGATAGAAAAAATGATGTGGAAGCAGGTAGAAGGAATGGTTTCACGAGCTTTTTCCAAAAATAACAAAGATGCGATTCAAGAAAACAAAATTACAACAAAAGGCAGAAAACGAAAAAAAAAATAAAGAAAAACAAAGTGCTACTCCGATGAAGTCCGATGCCAATGTTGGCGTCGGTTCTCCTCTGAAGGGAAGTCCGGCGCTGATCTTCAGACTTCCTCTGAAGTCGTGGGCATGCAGCTTCCGTTTGCTCTCTCTTTTGCTAGCTCCATTTTGTCCAAAACCTCGCAGCAACTTGTTCTACATCAAAAAACTGTAGTAGGATAACCTTGAGAAGATATACACATCTAAAAGTATATTTATGAAGTTTATCGCTTTTTTTTATTAGTAGGGAAAAATTAAGATTTAAGAAGCAAAAATAGAGAAATTGCATATTAATCAACAGGAGTTAGGCAAGCATTATTCAAACTTGTCCATTTTTAATTTTCATCTTCACTAGTAATTAAGTAGTCTAATTCAGGTTCTTGTTATAGACACAGAAGGTCAAAAATAGACAGAACTAAGGGGCGGGAGAGTCATTGCCGCCCGCTGCCGAAGTTTTTCGAAAGGCTAGTTGGAGATGGGCCTCGTGCTTCGCCTGAGGTTGCCCAGGCAAAGATGTCGACTGGCGGTGCACGTATAGAGAAATAAAAAAGAGTAAATCTTTCCTATATTGACTGTGTACACACTATCATCGTTAGATTCATGACATATGTGTAAAAGTTGAATATCAAATTTAAATTTTGTATAATTGTCATTTATCCAAACTATCAGCGTAAAAAAAATTAATCCAAAAAAAATTTTTAAAACAGAAGAGCAAAAGCGGAAATTTAAGGAAACAATCAGCAATACAGAAAGAAAGAGAAGTAACCATTTAAATAGATGAATGTATTGTGCTATTAGTTTGATTTCATTAGTAAAAAGAGTATTCTAAATAAATAGGGATAATTTCAGAAACCTTCCTTGAGGTTTTTGACAATTTCAGGAAAGCTTTCCTCAATATTTTAAAATTACACATACCTCCCCTATCAATGCAAAAGTACTCTACTACCCCTCATAAAATACTTAAAGACATTTTTTTGGAAAAAATTCGAAAATCCAAACCGAAAACAAAAACAAAAACATTTGATTCTCTCTCTTGGGCGTCCCTTACGTTGCTTTTTTTCCCATTTCATCCTTTGCCCAACTCTCGTCTACCCAACTTTCCTGCTCTACTTTAGGACACTAACTATTGTCCATCAACTCTTGCCCGTGCTTGTCCCCCTCTTTTTCCTTCTCGGCATATCTTTTTTTTGACTTTTCCTACATCAATTCCCTTCTCTTTGCAAACTTGATTTGATTAGACTCATCCCTTCCTCCCTTTTTTTTTCCTATTCAGGGTGTATTGGGTTTGATTTTTTTTGTATCTATGTTCTTTATCCAATATTGGTTGATCATGGGTGATAAAACTTGGTGATGTCAAAGATCAAGAGTGAGAAATGGATCTTGGGCTTCATAAAATGGGTTGTTGAAAGAAAACGAAAGGCTGCAAAGGGAGGAAGAGTAAGGGGATTTGACATGTGGGATTGGTTCTTGATGGAGTGTTGGTTTTGGATAAAATTTGGGGTTTTTTATTTCTGGTAAAATTTGATGGAGTATCGGTTGAGTTTTATCAATTTAATAATAAGAGGCGGGTGTATTTACCTTGTAGGGAAAGTGTTGGGGCTGGATAGAGGGTAAGAATTAGCCTAGGCTGCCGAAAGTAAATTGGATTGCGATGTTTTGCGTGCCTACAATTGTTGGAATTGCTTTTGATTCAGCTTGGGATGTTTGCTTGGCTTTTCTGATGGTGTTGCCAAGAAAAGGCAATCATCAAAATTCTTTTTTTTTTTATTTTTTAAAAATTTTTGGTAGAGAGGATTTCTTGGCTTTTGATTGTCTTGCTTGGAAGAAGACAGTCAACAAAGAAGGCAAATAGTGAATACGATCAGCAAAAATCTTTTTCCTTTTTTTGTTTTTGCAGAAAGGGTAGTTTAAGATATATATGAAGAAAAATATATGCTATTGAGTCTATTTTGAAGCATAAATAGTGAAAGCAAGAGTGGTGGATGTAATTGTTAAAATTTAAGGGGAGCTCTCTGAAATTGTTTGAAAGCTCAAGAGAGGTTTCTGAAATTATCCCAAATAAATATGGATCCGTCTAACGGGTTGCTCATAGGGCATTCATTAAAATATATTTTAGATGTCATATATTTTGAAAATGTAAAATTAATTAGAAAAATAAATAAATACAAGAAAGGGTAGGTAAGATTAAATAGAAAAAATATAAAAACACAAAAGAGGGTAATAATTGTTAGTATGTGCATATACATGGTAGATTAGATTAATGTTAGGTATGTTAATGAGTGCCCTATGGCACCCATTAGAAAAATCCAATAAATATAACTATTGATCTGGCATCCATTGGTGGACCTAAGTGTAGGAATCACAATGGGAACCAAAGCTGAAACAGTAGGTAGATATAAAATATATCTTATTAAGTAAGGAAAAGAACTCTGATTTCACTACAACAAAAATGGCTTTTAGCGGCATTTAAAGGTGTTAGTATAGATAATCTAACTTGACACTTTATTTATCCTCACACCTAGGGCGAGTGTTGTCCCTTCCAATGTGGGGATAGCCTCAAATCTTTAGCAGCATTCAAATGTGTCAGGAAAACCATGCTGCTATATCATTCCCTCTGCCAACAAAAACTTTTTTTTGTGATAATCGAAAGCGTCAGTATAGCATTAGAACATCAGTAGCGGATCAGTAGGATATCCAATTTATGAAGGCATCTTGAGTTGTCTTAATATATGGCTTTAAGGACACGTAGCCATGTGAATTTACACTGCTTTGGATGACATGCCCATTTGTCATTAGTGTTTTTCGAAACTAAGCTATGTTGACACTTTTAATTGCCAGGAGTTTTTTCCCTATTTTTTTTTTATATGGAAGCAACCTGCAATTAGTCCTCCCCGCTGTACATTCCATCAACCAGAATCCCAAGGGACTTGTAAAATTAACCCAAAGAGCAGAATGCATATAGCAATTTAAAAGAAGAAGTCGATACTCAAATATAATTCATTGAATTAAAAGTCGGTAACAAGTACAAACATAGCAAGTACTAAAATCCCAAACAAGTACTAAAACATTCTCATGTACACAAACTTGAAATACTCTCTTGTGCACAAACTAAAAGATTCTCATCCCTAACAAGTTGAAAGAACTAACAGTAGCTTCCAAACTTTCCAATGAAATGAGAGCTTTCAGTCATAACCACGAAGTCCCCATCAATCTTCAGCTGGTTCCACCTATGCACAAAGTTTGTAGGGGATCATTAGATCATCATACTAACAAGAGCTTTCCAGAAAAGCCACTATGTATTTGCTAAAGATCAAATTAAATTGTCGTGATTCCAGAGGCGAAGCCATTCTTGATGAGACCTAAGAACCACGATGTAAAGACATGAACCCCTTTTCCATTACTCTGGGTTAGGCCACGAGCCATGTCATTTTGTTTGATTCAAAGTTAGGAACCATTCTAAGAATTTAAATTTGTTCAAATTTTCTGTATTCGACGAAATAATCACTTCCAGGGGGAAATTTTGCAACCCACTCACACTTAAGATCAATCTGCTATCAATGAAAACCTAAACCTTGTATCCACTCAGTAACATAAAGTCAACTGCTAACAAAACTAGTTACATGCATTTCATATCGGCAATTACAGGACAGATCAATGCGTAAAGTTAAAAGCTTTCAGAATAAGTATTAGCAACTCAATGCCCATAAAGCCAATACATAAATGTGCAGCAGTAGCTGATCATGAAGCTTTAGTTGCATTTACTTCTTAAATATTAGCTAGAGAAAAGATCATAACGTTTCCCACCTGGAAGCTTTAATTTCATCTATTAGTTACCACCTCATACTTGCCAACAACCATAATCACACCACTCATCCTCTTATACCAACCACAAAGTCCAATAAACCCAATCTCCTGCCCCCTGACCCTCCTCTTCCCTACCCCAAAAAAAAAAAAGAAAACTTAAAAAAGAAAGAACAGAACAAGAAATGGTTCTTGGAACATTTACAATTTTCACAACCCTTTCACAACAAATACATGGAAAGCACTAATGAACATCATCTGTAGGCCCAATTGAATCAAACAAAACTGACTACTAGTGAAATGAGAGCCTTTAGTCATAACCACGAATATTCCATCAATCTTCAACTGGTTCCTCTTATCTCACTGGAAAGGTCAAACAACAGAGATATCTTGGACAAAATTTCACGAAGCACTAACATCACAAATGAACGAATCCAAGTGCTCAATGAAGAAGTTTGAATGATTACTTGTGATTACTTGTTCACTGGATTGTCACAATTAGCACATCTAGACTATATAGTAAGTAAACATATCAAATACTAATAAACAAGGATAAGGGAGTGATTTTCGAATTATAGAACTAATTAACAACATTAAGATATTTGCTTGAGTATTTGTTTTGTCCCCTTTAAGGTATCCTATGATTAAATCATAGCAATTGAAAGAACATAGGTACAAACAAAACTCATTACGTCAGTCAACCCAGCTATTAAAAGAAATTAAAAACTCCCACAAGCCTGCAGCATTTTTGTCTAAGAAAAGCCCATGACGTGTCTGCTTGAGAGCACAAACAGTTAATTGGCATTAAAGACGAATTACCATGGAGTAAAACTACACAGGTATGCAGAAAACGAACTTATAGCACAATGAAAAAGGAAATTGTAAAATGCGTACCAAAGAGAGATCAAATTAAAGAAAAAGGCTAACATTCAATAGTCAGTCATTAAATACGTATTGTATAAACAATATCTCACCCTTAGTTCCACACGGGAAAGATAAGGCCTCATCTCTGTGTCATGAAAAAATTGAACTTTTCCCTTTTTCTCTCCTGACTTCATCCATTCCTTATTAACATTGGGATGAATCCACATATCTTCCATGTCTTCTTTCGAAGTTCTGGAGTTCCAAGTTGTATTCAATGGACCTGCTGCCTCGTGTATAAACACAGAAAATTTCTTTTTTAGCACAAATTGGAGTGAATTAATAAAAGATAGAATGAGATTCACAGTAGTCATATCATAAAATTCAAAATGCTAATTTGGTAAAAGTCAAACTAGTCAAGTTTCAAGGATTGACCTAGAAAAATTGGATATAGGTTAGACTGATTAGGCTCTATTTGCAAGGAATTCATACTAATAAAACACCAGAAAAGATATTTCATTCTGGGGAAAGTTCACTTCTTCTGTCTCCTTAACTAAGGTATCCAAATAGAATTACAGCTTTCTGTTTTGGTGTAAAGACAAAATAGTTAAACCCAAAATGTTCAAGAAACTAAGATGAGATATTTCTAGGACAGAACAACTTAATCTAAGTCCTCCACTTGTTCTATCACTAAACCAACGACATAACCAGAATCATATTCCAACAGGGAGACTGCATTTTTTCATAGATTAATCAGAAGATAACAAAATTTGAAATACAGTAAAAAACAACGGAACATGTGTATCTACCAACTTATAAAGCAATGATCATAATACTTGCACATTAAAAAAAATTACAAGTTCAGCTCAACTTATCACCTTTGAGTTAACAAAGAAACATACACTTATCAACAACAGAGTCTTATGTGAGTATATATATTGACACAATTCGTTTACCCACCCTAGATTGATTAAATTGACGACTATATGAGTTATTTCAAGCTACAGTAGAGCATAGCAGTAAACATTCATTGTTGCACAAAATCAAAATGATCTCCATGCCAAAAAATAGCAGCTTCATCAAGTAGCCAATAACATGAGACTACTAGCTCGATTTACCTTCTTGTATTATTGTCAAAGCTACAAATTAGTGTAGTATCAATATTAGAAAATGAGTTTCTTTTCACTAAATTTCTATTAGTGTATATATTATTGAGTAAATTAATATAAGTACCAAAAGAAAGAAGGTTGACATTTTATCGAACAGGTTATGGACAACAAATCCTTAAAGCTGAACAGGGAGATTTAGCAAAAAACATTATATCAGATTCAACAAAAACATTGTATCAGATTCAATTAGACAACCAAGAGGAATCAATTTAGGGCAGGAAGAAGTAAACGAGGTATATCATGGGGGTTAAAGAGAGTCCCGCACCCCTTTCACCTGGTCTTTTTGTCCTTGGAGCGGAGGTTCCTACTATAAGACTAGAAACTGGAAATCAAATTGCAAAAGCTGCAAGAACTGCATTAACTCAAGGACTCGGCTATCCAACATTCTTGTGGCTAGGCTAGTGGGAGATTGGGATCTCTGTAGAAAGGCAGGCTGTCCCTAATGCCCTCTATCGAATAAGGAGTAGTAGTACCCCAACCAAACAAGGGTTAGTTGTGTGGTAGCTGGAATCTGGCTTGCTGCCAAAGGGGTTGGATATCGATTGTTCCGCTGTCACCAACCTGATTGCTCGCTGCTAGATATGAATAGCCCACAAGTCTTCATCCCCATTTCAGTTAGGGCAGATGGCTCCTGCGTGGGCTGTTGCTTTCGCATGGCCTGCTTGAAACTACCCAAGTTTGCCAAGGCACGATTGTGTGCACTTGAATTTAGGGCCTTAGCCTCCTGGCACTCCAACTTGCAACGACGAGGGAATTAAGATCTTCGGCAAAAGCCTCTTCCTTGGGGTCCCAAAAAGAGAGAGCCAAGAAGCGGTGGCACTTGAATCGCAGGTTCTGAAAACAGTGACGGGTCTCTCGGGGAGAGGCCCAAGCATAATTACCAGTCATAGCTCTTTCCTCCTCAGATAGACAGAGCCTCCTCTTTCCTTGGGAATTTCTTTTCTCTCTTTTTACTTTTTTCAAAGCTTTCGTGTGGTGGGTTTTGTCCCAGATCCTCTTTCTGCAATCCATACCTTCAATAGGAAAGCAAGGGTAGTTTGATATTCAACAGAAAAAACTTTGTGGGCAAAGGAAAATTTTGGCCGAGAGTTTTGAGAGATAGTTTGCCAAGAGAGAGTTTGTGAGAGAGATGAGAAGAATCAAAATTTCACTTGCTGGCAAAATGAAAAATTTGAGATTTCACTAAGTGTTTTGGCAGGCAAAGGAATCATCTACCAAAATCAAACGACATGGTTTTGTGTTTTAACTTTTTTTATGTGTCTCACATTTTCTCAAGTGTCATGATAGCGAGCCTAAAGATACATTATTATTTTTATATCAGATAAAATAAAAAAAAAATTAAAGTATATATTATTGAATTGATAACAAGTGTCATGATAGAAGTGTTATAATGACACAAACCAACAAGTGTCCTTATAGACGTGTCAGGAAAGGCCATTTTTGTTGTAGTGTTTGTTTAATAAACAGAAAAATTTTGATGCACTTGAATTAAACAGAGTTCATAAAAGAACATATTCTATTAGCTAGTAGAAAACGTGCCTGATGTCAACAATGAGGGTAAAAAATTTTAGTTAAGTTTCATAAAGATAAGGTAATAAAAGACATTAAAATCATTACGAAACAGTAAGAAATGAATGCAACCAAACCCTCATAACATGAATTGAAATAAGAAAAAGACTAATAATATCTGTAACTAACAGTTGTAGGGTAAGTTTTCAATACAACTATTCATGTTAGTAATATCAATGCGCTAATTGTATTCACAAGTATGTTAATGAATAAAGTAATTAAAGTTGTAATATATGAACATCATTTGTTGGCTAAACATCTACATGCAACCAATAACAAGTGTGGTAATAAGCAAAAATGGAGCTACTGTGTAATGGCTGAGTTGGAGCCAAATTAGCTGACGTCAGGAAGTTAGTTAGGAGGGAATATTCCAAATAACAGATTGCATGTGTTGGTTATTTGATCTTGCATGTAGTCATTTCATATTGCATGCGTTAGTTATATTGTTAGAATACCAGAAACTAGTATAAAGCAGTGGAGGAGGAGAAGAAATGTAGATTTTAAACGTAAACATTTCTCATTTCATTTATAATATCTTAGTCTTCCTTCTGTTCTTTCTCCTCTCCTTCTTCTCTATCTTCATTTCTCTTTTGAATTCATTCCTTCTTGTATAAGACCAGTACAATTGGTATCAGAGCTTACGGTCCTTGGATCTGCGAGCTCGGCTACCGAATCTGTAGCTGACCATGGCGGAAGGCACCAGAATGAAAGGTTTCGAAGAACAGCTGAAGAAACAGGATTCACGGATTCAGAGTATCCTTGAAGCTAATGCAGTAGAAAGACTAGCATTGGAAGAGAAATTGGCGACAAATTACTCTGATATGAAGGCGCTCTTAGAAGCAAACTCAGCTGAGATGAAAATTTTCATGGTTTCAATGAGTGCTCAATACACTGCTTTTGTGAGGAGCTTGCAAGGCGACAAAGGGATATTGGGAACTTTACCAGACAACACAGAGAGACATCCTGTCCAAAGGCCTCGGAGAAATTTGGAGTTGGGGCAGTCCAGTCAAGGAGAAAGGAATTATCTACCTGTAGGGAGTTCTAAGGTGAAATTTCCCAATTTTGATGGTTCTAACCCCAAGGAGTGGGTTAGGAAATGTGAGAAGTTTTTCAGTTTATGTCGCATTCTAGACTCTCAGCAAATGGATCTAGTGGAATTGCATTTGGATGGAAAAGCTAGTATCTGGTATCAAGGCTTCAAGATGGATAAGGGTGAGTTACGATGGGACAGATTCAGCCAAGAGCTTTGCAATAGATTTGGAAATTTGGGGGAGGACGATGTCATAGAGGAGTTTAACAAGTTTCATCAAACTTCCACAGTAATGGCCTATCAAGAAAAATTTGAGGAGCTGCGAGCTGTTGTAATGCTCAAGGTTCCTAGTCTCACTGAATCTTATTACATTTCCAGTTTCCTGAGTGGATTAAAGGAGGAGATTAAGTCTGTGGTCAAGATCCACAAGCCTACCGCCCTGCAATTAGCATTTGAGAAGGCGAGATGGCAGGAACACTATTTGCAGGTTATGTCTAAGTAACACAGGATGGCCACAAAACCAACTCTAGTTGCAGATGCAATGCCGAAGAAGCCTGCACACCAGGCATTTGACAATAGTAACAGTAAAACTACCTCCCAAGGCCCTAGGAGGATTACCCCCACTGAGTTCCAGTATAGGAAGGATCACAACTTATGTTACAAATGTGGAGAGAAGTTTTCTCCTGGGCATGTTTACAGGAATAAGGGAATTCATTTGCTGCTAGCAGATGAAGGCGAGGCACAAGTAGATGAAGTAGCAGATGAAGAGGATGAGGTCATTGAGTATCAAGGCAACAAGTATGGCAGAGATATTACACTATCCCTCCACTCAGTTTCAGGCCAATTGTCTTCCAGTACCATTAAAATGCTGGATGGTGATCAAGAGGTGTCGATCCTGTTGGACGGAGGCAGCACCAACTGTTTCATAAAGCCAACTATTGCTCAACTCTACCCTGAAGCTGTTAAGAGTCATAAACCTTTTAAAGTCAGGATTGCAAATGGGAAAGAATTAGTTTGTGAGCAATGGATTCCTGATATGAAGTGGATAATGCAGGGCCATCATTTTACTCACAATGTGTATGTGCTAGACTTGGAACCATACGATTTGATTTTGGGGGTTGACTGGATGAAGTGTTACAGCCCCATGACTTTGATTTTGAAAAGCTGTCATTGTCATTTGAGAAGGAGGGTGAAATGGTGCTGTTACAAGGGGATTCCCATTCTGCTAAGGTGTTGATGAGGCAAGGAGTATCTGCCCAGAAGTATTGCAGAAACAAATCAGAACAGCTTTGCAACATTCTTGCATGATCCGAGTACAAAACTCACAGGTAACTACTGTGCCCAAAACACTCACACAATTACTTGCTCAATATGAAGACATATTTGCTGTACCTACAACTTTACCCCCCAACCGTAGCCTCAATCATCAGATACCTTTGAAACCTGATGCTAAACCCTTCAAGATTAGCCCATATAGGTATCGCCACAGGCAAAAAACAGAAATAGAAAGGAAATTCAAAGAAATGTTGGCCCTGGTATCATCCAAACCAGCCATAGCCCTTTTGCATCCCCAGCCTTGCTAGTTAAAAAAAAAAAATGGCAGTTGGAGGTTATGCATTGACTATAGACAACTTAACAGCCTCACCATCAAAGACAAGTTTCCCATTCCAATCATTGATGACCTCTTTGATGAACTGCATAGTGCAAAAGCTTTTTCAAAGATTGATTTGAGGTCAGGGTATCATCATATAAGAATGAACCCACCTGATATCCAAAAAATAGCTTTCAGAACCCACTCTGGCCTCTATGAATACTTAGTGATGTCATTTGGCCTCACTAATGCACAAGCAACCTTCCAAGCTTTAATGAACTCAGTGTTTGAACCTTTTATTCGAAAATTTGTACTAGTATTCTTTGATGACATTCTAGTTTACAGCCCAGATTTTGACTCCCATCTCAAACACCTATCCCTTGTTTTTGACACCCTCAGAAACCACTCCTTATATGCAAAAATGTCTAAATGTTCATTTGAGCAAGATAGAGTAGAGTACTTGGGGCATATAGTTACTGGTGAAGGAGTCTCTGCTGATCCTGCAGAAGTGGAAGCCATGCTGTCCTGACCTACCCCTACCACTGTTAAAGGTTTAAGGGGCTTTTTGGGACTGACAGGTTATTACAAGAGATTTGTGATGGGATATGGGAAGATAGCTAAACCTTTAACTAATCTACTCAAGAAGGATGGTTTTGAGTGGGATGAACAAGCTGAGGATGCTTTCCAAGAACTCAAACATGCTATAACTCAAGCACCTGTACTAGCACTACCTGACTTCTCAAGAACATTTGTGTTGGAAACTAATGCTAGCCAAAAGGCCATTGGAGCAGTTTTGATGCAGCAAGGTAGGCCTATTGCTTTCATGAGTCAGGCACTTGGACCAAAGAATCAAGCACAGTCCATATATAAAAAGGAGTTATTGTCATTGATTACTGCAGTGGGGAAATGGAGACACTATTTGTTAAGAACTCACTTCATAATCAAAACTGATCATGAAAGTTTGAAGTACTTACTAGAACAAACGATCACTACACCCCTCCAGCAAAAATGGTTGGCCAAGCTTATGGGGTTGGACTATGAGATCCAATATAAAAGGGGTAAGGATAATTTGGTGGCTGATGCTCTCCCTAGAAGGTTGGAAGGGAGGAACGAGGGGTCTAGTAGTGAGGAGGTGCAGGTTCATGCCATATCCACAGTAAAACCATTATGGCTAACAAGGGTCTCAAGCAGTTATAATGGAGATGAGAAGGCCAAGGAACTACTGACTGCACTAGCTGTGGACAAATCTAGTGTGCAAGACTACACCTATCAACAAGGGATTATCAGGTATATGGGAAGGTTGTATATTGAGAGTAACTCAGAATTAAGGTCATAGCTCATCAATTGCATGCATGATTCTGCAATTGGAGGACACTCAGGGAACCAGGGAACATACCAGAGAATGAAGAACTATTTCTACTGGCCAGGAATGAAAAAGGATGTGGAGTCCTGTGTACAATCTTGTGACATTTGCAAGAGGAGTAAAGGGGAGCATTGCCACTACCGAGGATTGTTGCAGCCATTATCAATCCTTGAGCAAGCATGGTAGGAAATTTCTATGGATTTTATTGAAGGACTACCCAAATCATATGGTCATGATGTCTGACGGGTTTTCACTTTAAGTGCAAGTTTAATTCCGATTTTACACCCGTTGGACTGCAAGTATACAGGTCGCAATTTTAGTACAAGATGCGTATCGGGTCGATCCCACGAGGAGCAATTTAAACAATTACTAAGCCCCTGTTCTCTCTATTATTTAGACTTACAATTAATTTTTGAGCAGAGAAAGTCTAATGCTGTAATCTACAAATCTGATATACAAATCTAGTTTAACAAATGCTGAATGCAAATAGAGAAATTTCACTTAATGAAGATTCTAGGGATGTAGATTCCACTTATGGCATAAACTACACAAATGAATGGATTTACTTCTTGCTATTATTCTTGCTTAACCAGAGATTTATTTCCAAGATTACCAAGTCTCATTTTCATGATGAAATGGCTTAGAGCAATATAGATTTCCCTATTTTCATGGTGAAATACTACTACTACTCCGTTTTATTTCATGAAATGCTCAATAATCCACCTAAGTGTATCTCTATTTTCATGAACATACAACTCAAGCACTACTCATGTGTTTCAATTGTTATTACCAATTCTCATTGAATAATAACACTATAAACATGCTATTGGTGATCAATCAATAACAAGAAATCACAGCTACACAAGTAGACAAGTTAACTCAAGATATAACAAGTGTAAATCACATTCAATTAGTATTATTTAGCCATAAGTTTCATCTACTCCCTAGATGAAGGAGTTTAGCTACTCATGAATGATTTAACAATCAAATTCACAAGTTTATTACTGCAAAACATCATAAAGTACAAGTATAAGAAAGATAAAAGAAAGCTTAGCCAATTGAAGGTGAAGCTCTCCAATTCCTGCTATGTTCTTGCACAATATGATTACAAGTGAAAACTCTAAATGCTTCTCTAAGAACTCTTAACTAGAGAGAAAACTTGTTGCAAGAAGGAAAACTAGCTACGTCCGGTCATCCAGGCTTCTCCCCTGTATTTCTGCATAAAAGGTGGTAGAAATTCCATTCCTCTCACTTCATAATTTCCTCCACTCAGATTTTGTAAAAAGAAGTCAAAGATATGATGTTTCCTTTTGTCCACACTCATTTGGTCTTCTCTTTTATTGCAGAAGCATGTGCACCGAATTCCCTTGCATCTTATAGCTGGAAAGTGGTATGCACACAAGAGAATTGACTGAGTCAAATTGCAGAATTTCGGCTATAAAACGCGCCTACACAAAACGCGGTATAAACTCGCGTTTTTTCTACTCGCGTTTTCACTCTGGCCTTATTTCAACTGCGATTTTCTCCATGATAAAGGCCAAACTAGCTTTTGTGCAAAACACAAAAGTTGTAGCCCTTTGAGTTAGCTTTCCAATGCTTCAAGAATCATCCAAATCGGAGCATTGTAGCCTGAGATATGATCGAAATACTGTCACCTGTTCAAACCTCTGTTTTAACTTCCGACCACAGAATGCAGCTTCTGTATTCCAACGTTTTGCCCATGAAGATGGCAGAAATGGATTTCGATGTCTTCATACGAATTGTAGGTCTCTTTCTTAGCTTTAAAATGGTATAAAGATCACCTCAATCCGATAAGTGTAGCTCCAGATATGGTCAAAATACTGAAGAGTGTCAAAACTGACTTGTATTGCATTTCCTCACTTGAACATTTTTCACTTCATTCTTCTTGTTGCCACTTGAATTCATCACCAAATCTCTATTTTTTACCTCATTTGACATCCTTTGGTGATTGAATCATCATTCCTGCATAAAAATGAAGTTTTTACCATTAAAATCAATAGAAATGCAATATTATCCACTTTTACCAAAAATATATAATTTTACCAAAAACCTCTTTATTTTATTTATAAAACTAAATAATCAACTCAAAATTAACTAATAAAATACACTTAAAAATACGTAAAATAAACTCTTATCAAATACCCCCACACTTGAATCATTGCTTGTCCTCAAGCAATATGAAATTCCAACCATCAATGATCCAAAAATTGAAAATAAACATATGTAGTATTTCAACTCCATTTCCTTGAATCAAGGTAAATAACCTTATGTGATCTTTCCATTAAGTTCAAGTACTCATAATATCAAGCAAAGAAGAGCCAAGTATACCATAATTTTACCAATTCAACTCAACTTCTTATTTTTATCCAATTTCGCAAGCAAGCAACTCCTATAGTCAATAAAGATGCTAACTAATCTCATGATCAACTTCTTATTTTTCTTAAAGAGGGATTTAATTTACTTCTTCTTTTTTTTTTTCTCTTTTTTTTTTATTTATATATATATATATATTTTAAGGATTAAATATTACTTAAGTTGTGAAAAATGCCTTTTGACGCGAAGATCAACATTTTTAGATGCAGATCCCCGGTTACTCAACATTTCACATACTCAAGTTGCTTTGCATACTCTTAATTCAAGTACCTTTTTACGCGAATGTCGACATTTGTAGATGCCAACCCCCGGTTACTCGGTACGAGAATCATTGGAGTAGAATAACACTTTTTTTTTTTTTTTAATGTATATATATAATAAAATTCCCTCTAAGAGTAATCATGAGAAGAGTATGACACTTATTAACCATATTAATTTCTTATCTTATAAAATTAGATAAAAAGAAGAATTTTCATCAAATATACAAAATGTAGGCATAATTTTCTCCACTTTACTAGATATACTTTCCTATAAATGTAAAAATTATAATCACATAAAAATCATTTCCAAATTTCATAAGAAAAGAAGTATCAAAACCGCATATATTTATTTCAAAAGGATAAGTGACAAAATTTTATTTATTTATTATAGTTAATAACATATATATGTATAAGGTTTTGGAAAAATTTTGACAGAATCTCCCCTTAAAAGTGGACTAAAACTCCCTGCCAGCAACCACAAGAAACACCATTTAAGCACAAGAATTATATCAAACACAACTAAAACCACAAGTATCACACATATTTCTCCCCCCACACTTAAATTACACATTGTCCTCAATGTGTAGGGAAGAAATGAAACAAAAGAAGAAAAGAAAAGAAAAGAAAGAAGTACTCCCCAAGTCAATGGCTGAGATCCAGGTCAGCCACTAATCACGGACCACTGTCAAAATACAAGTACCTACCACATAGAAAACAGAAAAATAAAATGAAGTTAAACATCTTAAGTTCCACAAGTTAAGATAATTAGGCAAGCAAGTTCATCAACTAAAGATAGCTTCTGCAGTGTGCCAAGTCAGTCATCCCCCTCGGCATCATCGTCATCCTCTGCATCACGATTGGGCGGTGGATGAATGCCCAAATGATCTTCAATTCGGCTTAGACGATTATGGAGTACAAATGAAGATTTGTGAGTTGGGTAGAAGAGAAGAAGAAAAACGCGGCTGGAAAAATGGAAAAGTGAAGAAATGTTCTGGAAATCGCGTTTTTGAAGCAGAAAAATGAACCGAAAACGCGACTAAAAACGCGCCTTCAACGCGCGTTTTTAAATCCGCGTTTTCTGCACAAATCTCGCAGAATTTAAAACGCGGTTACGTATTAAAACGCGACTTAAAGTCGCGTTTATATGTGTCGCGTTTTCCAGTTTTGCTCAGGCGTGAAAACGCGACTTCCTCTAAAACGCGACTTAAAGTCACGTTTTAAAGGCGCGTTTTCTGTTCTGCAGGCGCAGAATTGAAAACGCGATTCTGAGAAACGCGACTTATAGTCGCGTTTCCTTGGAAAACGCGTTTTCGGCTTCGATTTTTAGCAGAATTTCAACTTTTGAAAAATTACAAAAGGTACCCCAATGACTCAAAATGCATCATAGATCATTTGTTTGCCAATTTTAATCACTGGAACAAATGTAAAACATTAAAAACATGCATTTTACCCCTTTATAATGAATCAAAAACACCTTTAACGCAAATCGAGGGGTTGAGTTGTTTGATCACAGTTCGCCTTTTTCACCTCAAATGGTCATTCTTGCTTCCATTTGCCAACCCTATCACACAAAAACAACAAATTAACTAAAACACTTATTCAAACCACAAAATGACACCAATTTAACACATATAACATAAACATTGGGTTGCCTCCCAATTAGCGCTTTTGTTTATAGTCGTTGGCTCGACTCACACATTCAGTTTCTTAATTTGAAGAAGAGTCGCCCAAAAGACATATGAGTCCTTTGGGTACGATTTCACCTGCCAAGTAGGGTTTCACTCGTTGCCCATTGACCTTAAACCTTTCATTTCTTGAATTTGCCACTTCAACCGCTCCATAGGGAAATACTTGAGTGACTTCAAATGGTCCAGACCACCTTGACTTCAATTTTCCTGGAAATAACCTCAGGCGTGAATTGAATAAAAGCACTTTTTGCCCTACCTGAAATTGTTTAGGAATAATGTGCTTGTCATGCCAATATTTGATCTTTTCTTTGTAAATTTTGGCATTTTCATATGCATGTAACCGGTGTTCCTCCAATTCACTCAACTCAAGTAATCTCCTTCCACCTGCAAGATTAAAATCTATATTAATTGCTTTAATAGCCCAATAAGCTTTATGTTCAATCTCTACAGGTAAGTGACAAGCTTTTCCATAGACTAAACGATACGGCGACATCCCTAAGGGAGTCTTAAATGCCGTTCGGTAAGCCCATAGTGTGTCATCTAGCTTTGTAGCCCAATCCTTGCGTGATTTATTCACAGTTTTCTCCAAAATGAGCTTTATCTCACGATTAGCTAGCTCCGCTTGTCCATTGGCTTGAGGATGGTACGGGAGTGATGTCTTGTGCCTACAGCCATATTTAAACAATAAGGAATCCAGTTGTTTGTTACAAAAATGTTTTCCTTCATCACTTATTATGGCCTTAGGTATACCAAATCTACAAAAAATATTCTTTTTAAGGAATCGGAGTACAACCTTAGAGTCATTAGTAGGTGAAGCGATTGCTTCTACCCATTTAGAAACATAATCCACTGCTACTAAGATGTACTTATTATTAAAAGAGCTTGGAAATGGTCCCATAAAGTCTATACCCCATATATCAAATAATTCAACTTCTAAGAAGGTAGTTAGGGGCATTTCATTCTTTCGAGATATATTTCCAGTTCTTTGGCATGCATCACAACTTTTAACATATTCCCGAACATCTCGATACATAGTTGGCCAATAAAATCCTGATTGCCATACCTTTGCCACAGTTTTTGAGGTGCTAAAATGTCCACCTGTTTCAAGGTTATGACAATGATATAAAATATTATGTACCTCGTTTTCGGGAATACATCTACGTACCATACCATCGGCACAATGTTTATACAGCAATGGTTCCTCCCAAAAGTAACTTTTGACATCATGTAAGAATTTCTTCTTTTGATGGTAATTAATTCCCTTTGGAATCTCTCCACTTACCAAAAAATTAGCAATATCAGCATACCATGGAGAATTGATAATTGCTAGGACAAACTCATCCGGGAAATTCTCTTGAATAGGAACTTGATCCTTGACTGGAATATATTCTAGGCGTGATAGATGATCCGCTACTAGATTCTCTGTTCCCTTTTTGTCTTTTATTTCCACATCAAATTCCTGCAATAAAAGAATCCACCGAATTAGTCTTGGTTTTGCATCTTTTTTATGTAACAAATATTTAAGAGCCGCATGGTCCGTATATATAATAACTTTAGATCCTACTAGATAAGATCTAAATTTATCCAAAGCAAATATCACTGCCAATAGCTCTTTTTCTGTGGTTGCATAATTGAGTTGTGCTTCATTTAGCAACTTGCTAGCATAGTAAATGACGTGCAACCGTCCTTCTTTCTTTTGTCCCAAAACTGCTCCAACCGCATAATCACTTGCATCACACATCAATTCAAATGGTAGTGACCAATCAGGCGAAGTTATAATTGGGGCCGAAATCAATTCCTTCTTCAACCTTTCAAATGCAACCAAACAATTGTCATCAAATTGAAAAGGAGTATCTTTACATAATAAATCACATAATGGCTTTACGATTTTAGAAAAATCTTTAATAAAACGTCTATAAAAGCCAGCATGTCCTAAAAAACTCCTTATCCCCTTGACATTGCTTGGGGGTGGCAATTTTTCGATGACTTCTATTTTGGCTTGATCCACCTCAATTCCCTTGGAGGAAATCTTGTGTCCTAAAACAATTCCTTCTTTTACCATAAAATGACATTTCTCCCAATTCAGTACAAGATTTGTTTCCTCGCATCTCTGCAAAATCAATTCCAAATTATGAAGACACTGATCAAAAGATGAACCATACACAGAAAAATCATCCATAAATATCTCCATAATTTTCTCAATATAATCAGAAAAAATAGCCATCATGCATCGTTGAAAAGTTGCGGGAGCATTGCATAACCCAAATGGCATTCTTCTAAAGGCAAAAGTGCCATAAGGACATGTAAATGTGGTCTTCTCTTGATCCTCTGGAGCTATAGCTATTTGATTATATCCTGAAAAACCATCAAGAAAACAGTAAAATTCATATCCGGCTATTCGCTCCAATAATTGATCAAGAAATGGTAGGGGAAAATGATCTTTTCTTGTTACCGTATTTAACTTACGATAATCGATACACACTCTCCACCCTACCACAAGTCTAGATGGAATTAATTCATCATTTTTACCCACGATTGTAGTCATTCCACCTTTCTTTGGTACCACATGAATTGGACTAATCCAAACACTATCGGAGATAGGAAAAACTATACCTGCGTCAAGCCATTTAAGAATTTCATTTCTTACCACCTCTTTCATGTTTGGATTGAGTCTTCTTTGTGTTTCCACCACTGGTTTGCAACCGTTCTCCAATAAAATTCGATGCATGCATATAGAAGGACTTATACCTTTAATGTCTGAAATTGTCCATCCAATTGCCTTCTTACGCCTTCTTAGAACTCTTAACAACTTTGCACACTGTTCATCATTAAGGTCAGCACTAACAATTACAGGTAAAGTTTTATTTTCTCCAAGAAATTCATACCTTAGATGAGTCGGAAGTGGCTTGAGCTCTAACTTTGGAGGTTCAATTTCTGAAGGTTGTGAAAACCCTTTTCCTTGGCCAAGACTTTCATACAAATTACCCCTTTTATAAGGTGCTTGAAAATCCAAGTATTTGGCCAATTCTTCAATTTCTTCACAAACATCTTCTTGCTTACCTAAACTCATTAAACAATACTCAAGAGGATCTAAGTCAAAGTTGACTTGACTCATCTCTTGGGTTAGTTTATCAATTGTGCCAATAGAATAAGCATGATCGGTAAAAGAAGGGTATTTTTCCATTTCATTCAAATTAAATTCTACCTCTTCTTCACCTACTTGAAACTTAAGTTTGCCATTTTTTACATCAATAATAGTACCTGCAGTAGCTAGAAATGGTCTACCTAGAATAATTGGCATAGATATATCTTCTTCCATATCTAATATCACAAAATCCACTGGAATGATAAATTTTTGAACTTTTATCAATACATTCTCCAACACTCCCAATGGATATCTAATAGACCGATCCGCTAGTTGCAAAGTGATATTAGTGCGTTTAAGCTCATGCAAACCCAATTGTCTAGCCACCGTTAAAGGTATTAATGATACACTAGCACCAAGATCACACAATGCCTTAGAAAAATCAACGTTACCTATGGTGCAAGGTATAGAAAAACTCCCCGGATCCTTCAACTTCGGTGGTAGCTTATTTTGAATAATTGCACTACATTCCTCCGTTAATGCTATTGTTTCGCAGTCTTCCAACTTTCTTTTTCTAGTCATGATTTCCTTGAGAAATTTCGCATAAGATGGAATCTGCAAAATAGCATCGGCAAAAGGAATGTTAATGTGCAATTGTTTGAAAAGTTTAACAAATTTTTCAAAATCTTTATCAAACTTATTTTGCTTTAATCTTTGTGGAAATGGAACCGCAGGGGGTATTGGAATGGTAGTGGAAGATGATGGTTGCTTTTCTCTTGGATTCTCCCGCCTATTTTCCTCCACAATCGCCTCTTGGTTCCTCTGCTTTTCTTCTTGTTTTTCATTCTCATCTTTCTCAACTTCCTTCACTGGAGGATCTTCTAATTGTCTACCACTACGAAGAGTAATGGCTTGCACCTGCTCCTTAGGATTGACCTCTGTTTTGCTAGGTAATTCTCCTTGATTTCGATTATTCAAAGAACTAGCAATTTGACCAATTTGGACCTCTACATTCCTGTACATTGTAGTGAGTTGATCCAGTCTCCCTTCTACTCGTTCAAATCTGTCCGAAGTCACCTTAGCAAGTTTTTCCACCGCGATCTCCCAACTTGGTTTAGTTTCAGCCTGTGGTTGCCTTGGTTGAAATCCCGGCGGATTGGTTGGCCTTTGTTGATTTCCTTGATCCTTCCATCCGAAGTTTGGATGATTTCTCCATCCCGGATTGTAAGTATTCGAGTAGGGGTTATTTTGAGCATTACGATTGTAATTATTGACGAATTGTACCTGTTCAGAATCGACACACTCATTAGTATCATGTTCACCTCCACATACAGAACAGCATGCTACATGTGCATTAGATGAACTTGGACCTTGTCTACTTAGCAATTTCATCACATTATTCATTTGAACACTCAGCATATTGAGAGTGTCCATTTCTATCATACCTGCGTGACGTCTTGTATTACCTCTCTCATTGGCCCATTGATAGTTATTTGCTGCCATTTCTTCTATCAAATTATGAGCTTCTTGGGGTGTTTTTCCCATTAAAGCTCCACCTGCAGCTGCATCAATAATAGTTTTAGTGGAGAAAGATAAACCATTATAAAAGGTTTGTATGATTAACCACTCCGGCAGTCCATGATGTGGACATTTCCGAAGCAAATCTCTAAACCTTTCCCATGCCTCATATAATGATTCACCTTCCAATTGGCTAAAACTAGTGATATCCATTCTAAGCTTAGCAGTCTTACCTGGTGGAAAATACTTATTTAAGAATGCTCTTGATAATTCATCCCATCCAGTGAAAGTATTGGGAGCATGAGAGTGTAGCCAAAGTTTGGCCTTATCTCTTAATGAAAATGGGAACAATCTTAGCCTTATAGCATCATCACTAACTCCATTCATTTTAATTGTATCACAAATTTCCAAGAATGTAGCTAAGTGTGTATTAGGATCTTCTACTGCATTACCTCCAAATTGAGATTGTTGAACCATTTGGATAAGTGATGGTTTAATCTCAAAGTTGTTAGCATTTACCGCAGGCCTTGCTATGCTCGTTTGTGAACCTTGTGTTCCCGGTATAGTAAAATCTCGCAGAACTCGCCTATTTAGGTCATTTTCAGCCATTTCTTCTTCAAATGGTAATTCTATCAAGATATCTTCTATTGGCTGCCAAACCTCTTGTTCCTCTTGATGCAGTGTATTCCTCCTTTGTCTCCGCAATGTTCTTTCAATTTCAGGATCAAAATGTCCAACTTCTCTATTTGATCGGTGCATGCACTACAAATAAAAATAAGAGAAATTTTTGTAGTTTTAATTCAACAACTTGGATAAAAACAATGAAAATGTCTAAATTAATAGAGATGACTAGGCCCTAATATTGCCGCTCCCCGGCAACGGCGCCAAAAACTTGACGGGTTTTCACTTTAAGTGCAAGTTTAATTCCGATTTTACACCCGTTGGACTGCAAGTATACAGGTCGCAATTTTAGTACAAGATGCGTATCGGGTCGATCCCACGAGGAGCAATTTAAACAATTACTAAGCCCCTGTTCTCTCTATTATTTAGACTTACAATTAATTTTTGAGCAGAGAAAGTCTAATGCTGTAATCTACAAATCTGATATACAAATCTAGTTTAACAAATGCTGAATGCAAATAGAGAAATTTCACTTAATGAAGATTCTAGGGATGTAGATTCCACTTATGGCATAAACTACACAAATGAATGGATTTACTTCTTGCTATTATTCTTGCTTAACCAGAGATTTATTTCCAAGATTACCAAGTCTCATTTTCATGATGAAATGGCTTAGAGCAATATAGATTTCCCTATTTTCATGGTGAAATACTACTACTACTCCGTTTTATTTCATGAAATGCTCAATAATCCACCTAAGTGTATCTCTATTTTCATGAACATACAACTCAAGCACTACTCATGTGTTTCAATTGTTATTACCAATTCTCATTGAATAATAACACTATAAACATGCTATTGGTGATCAATCAATAACAAGAAATCACAGCTACACAAGTAGACAAGTTAACTCAAGATATAACAAGTGTAAATCACATTCAATTAGTATTATTTAGCCATAAGTTTCATCTACTCCCTAGATGAAGGAGTTTAGCTACTCATGAATGATTTAACAATCAAATTCACAAGTTTATTACTGCAAAACATCATAAAGTACAAGTATAAGAAAGATAAAAGAAAGCTTAGCCAATTGAAGGTGAAGCTCTCCAATTCCTGCTATGTTCTTGCACAATATGATTACAAGTGAAAACTCTAAATGCTTCTCTAAGAACTCTTAACTAGAGAGAAAACTTGTTGCAAGAAGGAAAACTAGCTACGTCCGGTCATCCAGGCTTCTCCCCTGTATTTATGCATAAAAGGTGGTAGAAATTCCATTCCTCTCACTTCATAATTTCCTCCACTCAGATTTTGTAAAAAGAAGTCAAAGATATGATGTTTCCTTTTGTCCACACTCATTTGGTCTTCTCTTTTATTGCAGAAGCATGTGCACCGAATTCCCTTGCATCTTATAGCTGGAAAGTGGTATGCACACAAGAGAATTGACTGAGTCAAATTGCAGAATTTCGGCTATAAAACGCGCCTACACAAAACGCGGTATAAACTCGTGTTTTTTCTACTCGCGTTTTCACTCTGGCCTTATTTCAACTGCGATTTTCTCCATGATAAAGGCCAAACTAGCTTTTGTGCAAAACACAAAAGTTGTAGCCCTTTGAGTTAGCTTTCCAATTCTTCAAGAATCATCCAAATCGGAGCATTGTAGCCTGAGATATGATCGAAATACTGTCACCTGTTCAAACCTCTGTTTTAACTTCCGACCACAGAATGCAGCTTCTGTATTCCAACGTTTTGCCCATGAAGATGGCAGAAATGGATTTCGATGTCTTCATACGAATTGTAGGTCTCTTTCTTAGCTTTAAAATGGTATAAAGATCACCTCAATCCGATAAGTGTAGCTCCAGATATGGTCAAAATACTGAAGAGTGTCAAAACTGACTTGTATTGCATTTCCTCACTTGAACATTTTTCACTTCATTCTTCTTGTTGCCACTTGAATTCATCACCAAATCTCTATTTTTTACCTCATTTGACATCCTTTGGTGATTGAATCATCATTCCTGCATAAAAATGAAGTTTTTACCATTAAAATCAATAGAAATGCAATATTATCCACTTTTACCAAAAATATATAATTTTACCAAAAACCTCTTTATTTTATTTATAAAACTAAATAATCAACTCAAAATTAACTAATAAAATGCACTTAAAAATACGTAAAATAAACTCTTATCAATGTCATATTTGTGGTGGTAGACAGATTTACAAAATATGCTCACTTTACCTCCATGAATTCTCATTACACTGCTAAGAGTGTTGCTTAGGTATTTTTCGACCAAATATTTAGATTACATGGTCTGCCAAAAGGGATTGTATCTGATAGAGACAAAGTGTTCACCAGCATATTCTAGCAGGAGCTTTTTAAGCAAGTAGGGCTGATCTTAGTTTTTCTTCTTCCTATCACCCTCAGTTTAATAGACAAACTGAGAGGATGAATAGGTGTTTGGAGACTTACTTAAGAGCCATGTGCTTGCAGCAACCAGGCTATTGGAAAAGGTGTTTACCTGCGGCTGAATGGTGGTACAACACTAACTTCCACTCCAGTTTGTAGATGACACCGTTCCAAGCTTTATATGGCTACAAACCACCCCAACTGAGTCTGAACACAGGTGACACTCAAGTTGCTGCTGTTAAGGATTGGATAAAGGAAATGGTGAACTGGAATACATTGCTCAGGGAGAATTTATTGCAGGCTCAGAACCGAATGAAACAGTTTGCAGATAAACATAGAACAGACAGGTCTTTTGTTGAGGGGGATTGCGTGTATCTCAAGTTGCAGCCTTATAGACAGACTACGCTAGCACTAAGGAGAAACTTGAAGTTGGCAGCCAAGTATTATGGGCCATATCAGGTGGAAAAGAAGATTGGGTCAGTAGCTTATAGACTCAAGCTTCCACAGGGTATTGCTATTCATCCTATTTTCCATGTTTCACTTTTGAAACCATCGACTAAAGGAGCTCCTATCAGCAATGAATTGCCACAAGTATCAGAGGAAGGGCTCTACACTACTGCCCCCACTGCAATCCTAGATAGAAGAATGATTGATAGGGATGGCCAGCAGGTGGAGCAGGTCTTAATATGTTGGAAGAACATGAATGAGGAGGATGCTACCTGGGAGGATTTGACTGTTATACAAAGCCAATTCCCGTCCTTCAATCCTAGAAACTAGGATTGTTTGAAGGGAAGGCAACTGTAATGGCTGAGCTGGAGCCAAATTAGCTGACATCAGGAAGTTAGTTAGGAGGGAGTATTCCAAATAACAGGTTGCATGTGTTATTATTTGATCTTGCATGTAGTCATTTCATATTGCATACGTTAGTTATATTGTTAGAATACCAGAAACTAGTATAAAGCAGTGGAGGAGGAGAAGAAATGTAGATTTTGGATGTAAACATTTCTCATTTCATCTATAATATCTTAGTCTTCCTTCTGTTCTATCTCCTCTTCTTCTTCTCTATCTTCATTTTTTTTTGAATTCATTCCTTCTTGTATAAGACTAGTACATACTGCATCAACGTGAAGGAATGGGTAGCGTTTACTACCCATTGAAAAGAAAAGCACATCAAAAAAGATGGTTCTTCTGGAAAAAAAAGCAGAAAATGCAAGTCGTAATTAGGGTCGATCCCTAGTCTGTCAAGACAAGTGTTCAACTCCCTTTCATAATACTTTAATACTTTAATATTTCCTACCCCATGTAGTGTCCTTTAATTCCTTGACATTGTAAATGATTGAGAGAATGGCTTTCACATTAATCGTTGTTTTATGTGTTGCACATTTGATTATGTTAAGAACTCTTATCATAATTATTTTCTTTGGCTGTAAAAAAAAGAAAAAAATCTCATCAGTTATTTGTTGCTAGAACTCATGTTAAACCAAAAAAGGTTCTTTTTCTTTGTGTTGTAATTGGGATGAGCACACAAAAAATAGAGATGGACAACAACATACACAAATAAAATTGTAGAACATAGGGGAGCACTCCAACGTACCACTTGCTTTTTCATTTGAGTTGGGCCGGTAGGAGAATTAAGGTCAATTGGGTTTGGCAAACAAATGAGGCCCAAAGGCAAAGTAGAAAAATACTAATAGGTTAATGGTCATGATAAATCGACTATTAAATCCACCCATTATGGCCTGGGAACCAGCAGTCAATTTTCTTCAGTAAAGAAGGAAAAACAAAGATATATATATTTATATATAATTGTCTTATGACTTGAAAACTCCTTAAGATGATTTTGATTTTTGGTCGCCCCAATGAATGATGCACATAGACAATGGTATAGCCATTTTTGCTGCTTGTGTTTTGTCTCTGACAGGGTGTCGAGCCTGTGCAATAATAAATACCTGTTTAAATAAAATATAATTTTTGTAGATAGTGATAAGCAGGGTCGAATCCACAGGGACTGGGGATAATTTATTTCTTTTAGAGTCCGAAGTATGGGGGGTGATAAGTGACTAATTTACGTAATAATTGTATGATATTTTATATTATTTTTAGTCACTTTAGTTATATTATTGGTAGAATATGAATCATTTTGGCTATAATTGGTGAAAAATGCTTTTAAGTGATTAAATGAGGTTTTTATCACTTTTTACTTGGATTTTGTGTATTTTGACAGTTTTGACACATTTTCGTATTTCGGCTATAACTTGAGTTACAATGATCGGATTGGGATGATTCTTGACCCCATTTGAAGATAAGAGATAGATCTACAACTTTGGTGAAGACATCTAAATCCAGTTTGAAGGTTTTCCAGGTCAAAATGCCGAATTACAATAGCAAATTTCTACTGGTCGAAGCTGGAACAGGGCAATGAGCAGGCAAGGGTATTTCAGTCATATCTCAGCCTACACAGATCCAAATGAGGTGATTCTTGATGCATTAGAAAGATAACTCAAAAGGCTACAACTTTCGTGTTTTAGACATGAGCTGGTTCAGCCTCTAACATCAAGAAAAGATTGGTTGAAGTTGGGCCAAAAACAGAGCAAGTGATCCACACTCGGATCCACTATTCATCCGAACCCTCGGTTGTTTCTGGGTTAGTGGAACCGAGCTCGGATCCATACGGATCCGAGGTACTGTAGCAGCTCAGATCACTGGTCAGAAAAGGCTGCTCTGTACGCGTAAAACTCAATTTCACCCCCCCACCAACTCACATTGGATGCTAGACATGTGAGAAACATTCCCAGCTGTAAAAGGGAGATGTAATCCTCATTTCTTGACCACCTTTCATCATTAAATAGCCAAATGCATTGCAAAATAGGGATTGGGAGTCCATAGCAGAAAAATAGAGAGAGCTACGGGAGAAGCTTGAAGTTGCAGAAATGTAGCTCTTTCATCTCCCTAGTGTTAGTTTAGCTTAGTATAGAGTAGTGTAGCTTTTCCATTCTTGTTTATTATCTAGATTAGGATGAAGATGGAGGATGGAGAAGGCAAGGAAGAAAGCTCATGTGACAAGGGTTGTATTCCTTCCAAACTCTTTATCTTTTGTATTTGATTCCAAGTTTAGTTAATATACAAGTTCTGGATTTTGTGTTTAATATGTGTATCTAAAGTTTATGCCTTGGGTTTGGTTGAACTTTCTATAATTGTTAGTGTTTATTATTTGGTTATTTGATTGCTATGATTTGAGCAAGTTATTTAGCACTTTGGCTCTTTAAATCATGATTAATCTGGTACCATTAATTGTGATTATCTAAGGTGTTGTTTCTGCAATGGAAATTGAGATTTAACACTAGTTCAAGAAGTGCTAAACATAGGAAGTACACTCACGAAAGTAGAGGTGCATCTATGTGGTTTTTAGTGATTCATTTCATGTAATTTCACTGAAGAAATGAACTTGTAGCTAATTTCATAACCATGAGAATAGGTATGGATTAGTTATAAGTATAATTGATTCACTACGAAAGTAGGATTCAAATGCATAAGGAAATTACACCATAACTAGCCTAAATGTAGTAACTAATGATCCAAATATAGCACTTGCATGAGTAGTTAGGGATACCACAACCTAAGGAGCTTTCATTTGCTATTTTCTTGCATAATTTCAGTAGGTTTTAATGTGTTATAATTCATTGATAGTCTAAATAATAGAGAAGCTTTAGTAATACCGGTAATTGCAATCTTCCTTGTGGGATCGACCCTTAATACCCTATACTCGCTCACGATTCGTATACTTGCGATAAATCGCGTGTGGGGTATTTAGGAGTTTATAAATGTAAAACTTGATTAGGATGAGCTTAATTGTATATGTATACTCCGCGCACGTCAGGGGGTTTTCGAAAATGAGAGTAACTAAATTACTTGGAATAAATTAAAATAAAATAAAATAACTACAACTCAAATAACTAATTATCACAATGAAAATAATAATGGACGAACTCTAGCCAAGAGACAACCTCGGAGATGGTTCACTTAATTCGATCACAGATGCAAGGATTATTCTAGTTACTATCTGATAAATTAGTTATAGTTGTCATACACGCGATAAACAACCAACTCTTCCTCAATTTGTCGATAGCCAAGGTACGACCGTTGACTATTTCTCTAATCAGGAAACAACCCTAGGTACGACCATAGAAGTTCAATTCCCTAATTGCATGAATAATTAGAAGAGCCTAATTCTAACCAATCAACACGCTACGAGGGTCTCTTTAAGTTAGCCTGTCTATCTCCCTGACACAAACCCAATCATGCCAGTTGCCACCAGTTTAGAATAATTAAACAATTACGGATTTAACTACCCTAATTGGCTTCAGGTTATTGAATTAATCTAGAATCTGGGCCCTGGATAATCGAATAATAAAACAACCGTATGAACATAAAGCAGAAGATAGACGAATACCAGTGAATAATGGAAATAAATAAAAACTAATTCGATCTCACAAATTTAGTAGAACCAAGTCCTGCGTTGTTCCTCGACTAGACGAAATGAATTAGTTCATCTTCATGGAGGAAATCCCGCTCAAAACTGCAGAAGTAATTATTCTAAAACAAAGCTATGTCTTCGTCATCTCCCTAGAAGAGACGGAAAAAGGGCAAATAGATAAACGAAAGAATTAGACGAAACCAAAAGAACGAAGTTCCCTATTCTAAAACAATTGCCTCACTTTTCTCGGTGGTCCCCACAAATGAGTAACAAGGCTGCCGAATTACTCCTTGTTTTAAGCCTCTGTACGTTTCTTTCTTCTTAAAAGCCCAACATGACTAATGCTTCATACTCCGTGGTCCCCGCCGAATTGAGTGAAAGGTTACCAGAAGTCAAACTCTGCCCAATTCCCTTATTGTTTCCTATTGACCTTCGTACTCCAATCTCCTAATCAGCAAAGGACATGCAATCCCTTTGTAGCACCATGTGGGCCCGGTTGTTTGAAGTCTCCATTGTCTTCCGAAAGTCCCTCCTATTTTGTGCTTTTCTGTTCCACTCCCTGAAATTGAGTCCAATACCAAATATAAGTAAATATTAATAATTAAAACTATATTTGGCAAGGATAAAGGGGGAAATTAATAATAAAATAACTAATAATTAACACCCTATCAGTCTCTTTTACAACAATATACAGGAGCAAAGAAATAAAGAATAATTGCACAGAAAAGAAATTTTTGTGCAACTAACATTTTGTAAGACTGTCTATAAAAAAAAATTTCAATTACTAACCCGATTATAAAATTGAGTGTACATAGTTTGAGTATATATCCCCAACAATTAATCGGGCATTTCTTGACTAAAGATTTACCGTCCAGATTTACCTCTTCTTCCACAACTTTTTTTTATCCCATTCGAAAGATTTACCATCTAGTTTGATGATTTCTTATGATCATGGAAATAATGAATTTTGATGGAAAATAGGTCACAAGTGATTTTCAGTCCTAGATTTTGGGTTCTCAAGGTATTGGGTATTTAGGGATTTTTGGGTATTCTCAATCAGGAGTTTTTGGAACAATCTATTTTGACTCTCACGATAAGGGTTTATTTAGAGGTATCAAAATGGGTGATTTGAGAGGGTTTGGGTTAGGTAAAATGGGTAATAGGTATAAGTGAGTCAACTCATTTATACCCATCTAATTAGATGGATATAAATAGGTAAGTCAAAAAATAAATTGGGTAACCCAATTATCCATTTATAACCCATTTATTTTAACTTTTGTAAATTCATTTAAATTCATTTTTGCAAACTAAGTTATCAATTTATACCTTCCTTTGTACCCATCATTAGTTTTAAATATTTATTTATAATGCTCAATAAGCCTAATTACCAATTTTTTTCATTTATACTCTATGTCGCAAAATTACATATTATTTAATAATTAAACAATAAGAATATAAAATTTTGAACTAAATACTAGCAAAAGTTAATATAAAAACTTGATCCAAAAATTTTGAACCCCTAACATTTTTTTCATATATAAATTTAAATTTTCATTTTAAAAGATAAGAAAAGAGACTAAAACTTATCATAAATTGGTAATGCTGAAAAATGAGCAAGTTAACAAACTAAGAGAAAATAAAATAATAAGATAAAACCAACAAATAATAATAATAATAATAAAAATTAGTTAACATCATGACAAAATGAAAAATTTGAAAAAAAAATGGGTAGGGGAAGATAATTCTAAATGGGTTAATTGGGTTTGATGGGTTACCCAATAATACCAATTTATTAAATGGGTATTATTGAGTAATCCATTTATACCCATATACAAAAATTTAAGATACCCATACTTATTTATTCATGAACATGTATGAATAAATTTAGTTGAGTGGGTTAGTTTGCCACATATATTCAAAACTTAGCATCACAAAACTGACCATGGAAAAGAAACAGTACACTGGGGTGTGAAAATGAAAATATAATCGGACGCCATGACATCATCACTCAAGCCTGAGCTTAAGGAATCATATTTATATATTTTCAACTTCAACAATTATTTTAAACTCTCTTGTCTAAACGAGAAAGTCTTCGACATCATATTCTGAAATTGAAGTGACAAACATTTAATAATTAAACCACAGTCAACCAGTGGACACGAAAAAATTGTGTAATAATACTACTTGCGTGGGCTGACCATTCTCAACACATTTTTCCACTTTATAACATTTCTTTTTTCCTTCTTCAAACTGCAAAAAATACAAAATATTTCACGTTTATGTGCTTAAAATAAGAGCTTATATGGTGGATAATCTTATATTTTTTTCATGCAATATTTATAGGAAAACATCTAAATATTGTAGCAGATATTTATTTTTAATTTTGTAATTGGTATATGAATAAGAGTAAATCTTTCTTATACTGACGGTAAAATTCAACTTTTGTACACATGTCATGAATCCAACGATAGATGTTGTATAACCTACTCTAGCCTAATTTAGGGGAAAGGGCAGGGGGATGGTCAACTAAGACCAGCCACATATTGTGGCCAAATTGTGGGAGGCAGGGGTTGATCCCCTGACCTCCAGCATCACCATTATGGTGATAACCACTGGACCAAATGGCCAGTGGCGACTATACGAAATTTCTCATTCGCTATAGAAAATAATATTACAGACCGGAAGTCAAACATTGACATTTTGAACACATGCTAGCCATCATGACTAGTAACCAAATTTCCTTTTACTTATACTTAATGTGTCAAGCTGAATACTTTAATTGTCTTCCCTTTTCTACCATTTCGACTGTTTAAAAATCATTTGCACACCCTTAATTAAATATGGTAGGTGAATTATTAATTAAATATAGTAGGACACTATTAGGGAGGAAAGAATCAGCATAACACAACAATCAATTCATATGAATCAAGTTTTTTGTTTCTTTTTTTTAATTCCGGCATTGTCTTACATGTGTCTTATTATATAATGTGCTGTCCAGCCGGAGAATACCCCAAAACGAATAGAAACTTATATCTGATTTTTAAAGGGTAATTATGCAATTTTAGTTAGTAAGGCAGCATCTTAGTGGATTCCCCAAAAATACTTCCATTAACCAAAGTGCTTAGTCCATTCAAGACTCAAGACCAAGAAAATAAACAGCTCCCAGCTGGTCCATTCAAAACATCAAACCTTGGACTCAATTAATCAACATGACACAAGCAGATACTTTTCTACTAACCCATTCTACTGGCTACATTACCAAAACCGCATCCTTGCAACAAAAAGAGGGGCAAGAATTATTGCCAAAAGCATTCATATCCGATGGTTAACTCTTAAAATTAGTTCAAATTCTAAAATTTAATTCACATTTTTAACACTATATACAAAATCTGAAAACGAATTTTTTTTTAATGACGAAAAAGCAAGATTTAAGAAAAAGGAAGGAGACGGAAAAATTATACTGCTATTACTTTACAGCTCGTACAACATAATTTAAAGTAGGAAAACGTACGGTTGACAAACCTAATAGAAGCATATTGTTACATCTGTCAGTTGTCGTACACGACCAATCGTATGTACCCTCCAACCCTGTTGCGATAAATTCCATCCACGTGGTAATCTTAGGCATTTGAATGATTCCAAACTGCACAGCCAAGAGACCCATACAAAATTCCAAGCACCTCGTGGCATTCAAATTTTCACATGTACAGCCCCTCAAGTCTGATAAATTCAATCACGAATAGGACCACTTCAATTTTACACAATGTTTTAAAAATCGGACCGTTAATTGAACCGGTGAAGTGAAAGGGTCGAGGTTCAACCGGTCGGACCGATTCAACCTCGGTTCAATGAATTTTTTTAAAAATAATTTATATAGGTATATATATGCACAAAATAAGACATGTAATGGACTAATTTAATACTTTATATGATGAAAAGTTTACTATTTTTTAATAACTTGGATTTTTAAAAATAAAATTTTTAAATTATAAGTTAAAAAAAATAAATTTCATCTCAATTTCAATTATATCTAAATCCAACCCAAAAATATCACAATATTTTGAAATTATACAAAATTCACGTCTATGAGAATTTAGACATCGTGAACTTAAATTTTAATTTACGTTTTGGGATTTAGAGATTGCAATTTAAAAAAGGAAGTTTGGAATTCAAAGGAAGTCAAGCGAATCGAAAATAGAAATGTAAACTTGATAAGAAACAAAAAATGAGATAAAAATGAGTGGTTGTGGCATTAAATAATTTGGGTTAAAGAAAAATAATTCTTTTAACTTTTTTCAATTTAATTGACAAAAACAAAATTAAAAGATGGAAGAAAACATCAATAAATTAAAAATAAAGAGGTTTGATTAAAAAGGAAGTGATAAAAGAAAAGAGGATAGAGAGAGAGAGAGAGAGTTGAAGATTAAAAAGAAAGAGTCATGAGAGAATGAGATTTTGTAAGAAAAATGGAAAAAGGAAATATGAGTGTTTGTTTTATATAAATAAGTTATCAAAAAAAACTAATAAGATGTGATGGTGTAACGGTTAATACATTGGTTTTCTATTACAAAGGTCTTGAGTTCAAATCTTGAAAGCTGCATTTTGCAAAACTTGCCGGTTCAATCCAGTTCGGCGGTTTTTACGGTTCAACCGAATTTTGACCGATTTTCTGACAAAGTCAATTATGGCATTGAACCGGACCGGTGCCATGCCGTTCGCGGTTCGACCAGCCGGTCCGATTCGATTTTCAAAACATTGATTTTACATCTCCTTTGTCAACACGTAACCCTGTTTGGAAAATTGCGGCACATTCAACCCTCTTCGTTCAAAGTGTCAAACATGACTCCAAACCAACTCCAACCTCCCATACTATAAATACCCCAACATCTCCACACTTCTGCAACTAATTAACATCCATAGCAAGAATAAACCAAGAATCAACCAATTCACCTACATTTTCAGCTAATAAATTTGTCCTTTTTTGTGGGTTTTAGTCGATTTTTGGGCTCAAGATGGATTGCAGAAAAGCAGCGATTCTTGTATTGGTATTTGTCATCTCTGTTGCCATTATCGGGCAAGTTCATGTGGAGGCAGCGAGGTTGCTGATGGAGGAAGACTTCGCCGGTGCCAATCACTTGGATAGATTTCCATCGGTATATGCAAAAGCAAGAGACACGATGTCATATTGGTTTGAAAGGTTGGCATCTGGACCTAGCCCTAAAGGACCTGGTCATTAAGCTTAAAAGTATGGCCAGCAAGTATTTAGGCAGCAGTTCGGCCATGCAAGGACAATGAGCAACCAACACTAGTATATTTTGGTAGTATTTACCATTTAGAGAGGGTCTAAGACTCAGTTTTTTTTTTTTGGTTATTTCATTCTTTCTTTCTTTGATGTCATGTTACACGATGAAATCTTAATGCATAGATGTATATATCTGACTTTTGCCCTCGAAGTGGCAGTTATAATGATAGATATTTTTTTTTTCAATGCTTTCTTTCATTTCTTTTGCCCTTGATCAATGGTTCAAGCTTTCTACAATAGCAAGTCTATGGATAACTCAGGTGTTCCAGTTCATCATACGTAAAAAACATGAAAAATTTTTTCTGCACATTTCATTAGGCCTTCCTTAGTTTGCAGACACTTCGATCAACAAATTAGAAAATTTTCTGATGATGGATCATGAGCTGGCTGCATGGGACAGTGTAGTGCAGCTTTTATAGAAGTATTCCTTACAAAGCACAGATTATCATTTCCTATAGGATAGTATCATGGATTATCATATCCTACAGCATGCTATCGAGGATGAAAACTTCCATCTACTCCATAAAGTTGTACTCTTTTAAGGGTTCTCTGTCTATAATAAGTACCTTTAAGACACTGGTGAAGTGGGATGAAATATTTATTATGATGGCTCTCAGATCAATTCTATCAAATTTTTTATGTGGCTATCTAATTTTTTTTTATCTTTTTATCTTATTAAATGTCCAAATTTTTTTTTATTTTGTTTAGGTTTAAGTCTCCTACCTATTATTGTTACGACATGTTAGAGTAGCTTGATTATTGTTGTTAAGAAACAATCACATTTCATATTTTTGTCTTCATTTATTTTTATTATTATTATTATTATTATTATTATTATTATTGTTATTATTATTACTATTATTATTATTATTATTATTATTATTATTGTTATGATCAACAAAAAGAGAAAGGCAAAAGGAGAAAGAGATAATTTATCGGCCGTGGCTAACTTTTATTTCAGAAGATGTAAAAAACTTATATATATATAAACTAGGGGAAAAAGCCCGCGCCACGCACGGGAGTTTAATACCTGTAATTAAAGATAGTTAATAATTATTATTTGATATTTTGTAGTATAAGAATTGAAGTATGATAATTTTATTATTTGATATTAAACAGAAAAATCATAAATTACATATTGAGTCAAAAAATATAATATGCAATGAAATATAATTATAAGATACGATTAACCACTTTGCGTTTAATCTACTAGAATAAAAGATCTACTTATACCTGCTCAGGCACTTTAGGCATATTAAAATTTGTTATTTAGTTTGAATTTGATCTTGATATGAGGGCAATCCACCACATTATCGTCATACAAGTGAGATTTGAACAATTAGCATACTTGAAGAAATCATTGTCAGTGGAATTTCGGTTCTTGCAAGCCAAATTCTTGAATTTATATTGATTTCAAGGACATATCATCCTGAAACCTCCATATTGACCAATCAATCAATTATAATTTATTGTTATGATTTAGGACATATAGCAAAGCATCTTCTTCTCGATAGGGGTTACAATCACAAAACATCAATTTTTGACATAGTTGCAAAAATATACAATAACTAACATGCTAATCTAGATAAATAATTACCTAAAAAAAAGTACTAAAACATCTTAATCCACTCAATTCAAGAAAACAATTAAAAGTAATGAAGAATATAATTTTAAGTAGATAGTTAAACATATTGGCAAATCACATGTAGTGAAAAATTGCCTACATGGAATCATCAATAAAAAAGCAAACAATTTGAAAATTACCGTAACTAATAGTTAAAACAACAAAGGAAGTAGATGCAAACTATAAATGAAAAAATTTATGATGATAAACTTATTTTAAACCACAAATAACAATTAACAAATGTGATCTCCTCCCTATCAAGTCTATCTAACATGGACAATTGAATTAAAATACTAAAAAAAGTATTGCACATACAACTTGCAAGATCACAGATTTCTTATAACCAAAAAAGTAGATTAGCTAAAAAAACATACCTATTGAGAAAGATGTTGCCAAATGGGAAAGAGGAGTAGCTAATATAGCAACATCTGAATTCAATAGACTACATGATTGTAGTGGAACAAAGTTATAAGTAAATGAAATGAATTTGAATAGATAGGCGTTACTATGGTAATGGTCAAGAAACCAAACTTCTCTACTAATCGCCATTAATTGTGTCTTAACATCTATATTTTGCAAATAACTAATGAGAAAGGCTTTAAGGAATGAAGAGACTTGGATGTTAATACAATTAAATGATTAAAAGGGTTTTTATGTAATTCCACTAAAACACAAGTTGAATTCAATTGTACCCAATGTTCAATCGGATATCAAAAATTGTCGTATGTTAAACTTACCCCTAGCTTTAAATGTCTGAGAGGACATTTAAGTAATTATAAAAAAATCAAATTAGCTATAATGATTTATATTCAATACTCCAATTGCACTTTAAATACTCTCACATTTCCAAAATAGCCTCACCATTGCGGTTGAAATCTTTGCCCTAAACTCATTCTTATGCAAATAACTAATGAGAAAGGCTTTAAGGAATGAAGAGACTTGGATGTTAATACAATTAAATGATTAAAAAGGTTTTTATGTAATTCCACTAAAACACAAGTTGAATTCAATTGTACCCAATGTTCAATAGGATATCGAAAACTGTCATATGTTAAACTTACCCCTAGCTTTAAATGTCTGAGAGGACATTTAAGTAATTATAAAAAAATCAAATTAGCTATAATGATTTATATTCAATACTCCAATTGCACTTTAAATACTCTCACATTCCAAAAATAGCCTCACCATTGCGGTTGAAATTTTTGCCCTAAACTCATTCTTATATAGTATAAGGATATATATGTATATATATATATATATATATATAGAGAGAGAGAGAGCAAACAAAAGGCATAAAAGGATAGTAGCTGGTTGCATTGAAGTCAACCTTGAAGTTTATTTTCTTTCCATTTTTTCTTCTTGTTCCCTTTTGGGGAGTATAATAGTCTTGCGTGGAAAACGATATATTGTTTGCTGTTTTTTTGTCTAACTTTGGGAATGTTCATCTCACTAAATCATAGAGCAATATGACGGGTGGCCTATGGCTACTCGTTAAATAAATATGGGTCTGTTTAACAGGTCGCTCATAGTGCATTCATTAAAATATATTTAAGGTGTCATATTTTGAAAATTTAAAATAAATTAAAAAAATATATAAATACAAGAGAGAGTAGATAAAATAAGAAAAATATAGAAATGCAAATAAGGATAATAATTATTAGCATATGCATATACATGGTAAGTTAGATAAATATTAAATATATTAACGAGTAGCCATAGGCCACCCGTTAGAAAAATTTAATAAATATAACTATTGATCTGACATCCGGTGTACTAAGTGTAGGAATCACAATGGGAGCCAAAGCTGAAACAGTAGGTAGATATAAGGTATATCTTATTAAGTAAGGAAAAAGAACTCTGATTTGTTTAATAAACAGAAAATATTTTGATGCACTTGAATTAAGCAGAGTTCATAAAAGAACAAATTCTATTAGCTAGTAAAAAACGTGCCTGGTGTCAACAACGAGGGTAAAAAATTTTAGTTAAGTTTCATAAAGATAAGGTAATAAAAGACATTAAAATCATTACGAAACAGTAAGAAATGAACGCAACCAAACCCTGATAACATGAATTGAAACAAGAAAAAGACTAATAATATCTGTAAATAACAGTTGCAGGGTAAGTAATATCAATGCGCTAGCCGTATTCACAAGTGTGTTAATGAATAAAGTAGTTAAAGTTGTAATATATGAACATCATTCACAAGAAGCCAGTTTTCCTAAGTCCAGCAGTCAAGATCAAAATTTTAAACTACCGTTTGTGATAGTGGAACGCAAAATGACATGAAAACCACACCGGTTTATCCAATCCATTTCATTGTTAATAGGGATATGAAAGGAACAGAGGGACCTCGTTGTAAAACAACACTTGAAAGTCAGGACATTATGGTCAAAACAAAGAAACAAGCAAACCGTTCTCAGTCCAATGGTCCAAAAAACAACGACTAACCAATGCTAAAGTCTGAAACCCCTTCCAAATTGACCAAAACACTCACCTACTTATGGTGTCCACAAGGGGCCATGAATTACTATTTACAAACTCAACTTCCCCATTTTTTGTTAGGGATTAGTGATATACAGCCCAAACTCCAAAACGCTAATCGCAAAAAATTTTATAGCTTGAGCGATCAAACAATAGGGACAGAGATATATTTAAACTGTGGATATGTTTGTAAGTAGTACTATGTTTATATTAGAATATTAGGTATATTAGATCAACTTTTTAGTCTTTTTGAGGTTAAACACACAAAAGTAATATGTGCATTTGCTAAATGCGAGTTCTAACACAAAAAAATAAAAAAATTTTGAGCTAGCATTTAGCAAATGCGAGCTCAATAATAAAACATTTTTTTTCTACATGAACTCGCATTCCCTGCGAGCTTAGGTGATCTTGCATTTTCTGAATGCGAAGACCCCTGGTCGGAATCCCACACCAAAATCACCCCTTTTGCAGAACTTTTTTGAAATCCATCACAAAGTTAGAAATTTGTCATCAATTTGGGTGATTTGAAAGGCTTTTTGGGCATCGAGGCCTCTTGATCAAAGAAGGACATTTTTATTTTGCAAATGAAGTATGCTTTGGACATTTTGAAGGATGGAGGATATTTGGGAGCTAAACCAGTGGATTTTCCTATGGAACAAAATGTCAAATTATCAGATGAAGGAAATTTACTCGAGGACCCATCTCAATATAGACGACTTGTTGGACGTTTGATATATTTGACTGTTACTCATCCGATATTACATATTCAGTACATGCATTAAGCAGGTTTATGCAGTGACGGAGCCAGGATTTTTTTTTTGGGGGGGCCAAAATTGAAATTCCATTCAAAGATGACTAATTCATATATATATATATATATATATATATATATATATATATATATATATCAACTCTCATAATATAAACTAAAATTGAAAAAATTTAGGGGGGGCCAATTTTATTTTACACACATATTTACATATTATGAATTAAAATTCTCAAAACTTAGGGGGGGCCATGGCCCCCCTCTGCCCCCCCTTGGCTCCGTCATTGGGTTTATGCATGCACCTTGGAAACCCATTTGGAGTTTGCTTTACGCGTATTACATTACTTGAAAATAATTCAGGACAAGGTTTGTTTTTCCCCCTTCAGAATGATCTATTTTTTAGAGCATTTTTTGATTATGATTGGGCAGATTGTCCTATTTCAACGAAAATCAACCACTGGTTATTGTATTTTGTTGGGATCTGCTTTTGTTTCTTAACGGACAACGGCAAATGTCTGTCTCGCCCTCATCAGCTGTAGCCGAATATAGAGTTGTGACGGGAATATGTTGTAAACTATCTTGGATGCATTTATTGTTAAAAGATTTGAGAATATTAGATCTAAAACCGGCATTACTGCATTGCGACAATAAAGTAGCTTTGCATATAGCAGCCAATCCAGTGTTTCATGAGAGAACCAAATATACAGAAATAGATTGTCATTTCATTCATGACAAGAAACAAGATGACTTAGTTGCAACTCAATATGTTTCTTCCACAAATCAACTTGCGGATGTGTTTACAAAGCCTTTGGAAAAAGAGATGTTTTCAATCATGAAACGCAAGTTGGGAGTTCTTGATATCCACTCTTCAACTTAAGGGGGAGTGTTGAGAAAGCAAGTCCACAAATATTGACATAGATTTTATTGTAATCAAAATGTAATTAGGAAAGATTTGGTGTGATGACCCTACCTTCTCTTAGGGCGAACCCTAAGGGTTAGCGAACTGCCTGTCTAACTTTAACCAGGGTTCACTCACTCATATTAATTTGAGAGATAGCATTTCTATTAAACAACTGCACATTCAATCTTAAGTACGTAATCAACTAGACTAGAATGTAAATTCGTCCATTAAAAGGAACAAAATACAAGTTTTAAACAGCGATATACAAATTTGACCACCCAAAACCATCTATCTCTACTCGACGCTTCTTCCAATCTCAACTCCTGTAAGGAAAACAAAACTAAGGGGATAAGCTTACGCCCAGTGAGGTTTTCCAAATAAGCAAACATTCAATAAACACTTAAACTAGTAAAAATTAAGCAAGTAAAGAACACTTTACTATATAATTACTTTCAAAAGGATACGGTGCTCATTAGAAGCCACTTATATAATACTGTACATTTCACAATATAATAACTCATTCAACATAAAAGGATACAAGCTCCTTTTGGGAGTCATTTCAATATCACTGCACATTCTGCCAAAATCACCCTCTTATATCTTTCAAAACAATAAACAATCCCCTTTATTCATTAATCAGTTCAATAATCTCCAAATTTCAGGATAATACTCAACTATACCGAAACACTTACCCAAAACTGTCGTCGTACCCCACCAAACCCTTTGCTGGCTCGAATAGTCCGTTGAACAGAGGATTTTGGGGCTCAGTTCAACTGGTGTACTAAAGTATGGTTTACATTCATGCATACTTACAGTAACACTTGATCAATTATCAACCTTCAAAATCAACTAAGTTGAGTGCAATAAAGTACGCCCCTGACTTAGAAGGCGAGGGACACTGGAGATACACTTTACAATGAATCGCTAGCAATATTCTGTAATAAGCACATTTATCACATAACATCACTTAAGTAAAACATAAATAGTTTAGACACACAATTTTGGAAACACTCACTTAGTCAAACAAGTTACACTTCGGTCCCGAGATTGCTTTCACGCCCACTAATAGTTCCTGAGATAAATTTCAAGTACTATAGTTATGGTATAATTCTAAGAATAATCACTAAGTGCAGTTACTTTCATCCCCAATCCTAATTCTAAGTTGATTATACTAAGTTTAATCGTTAGAAAGTACCCAAAGTACATATATCATTCACTTTAGTAGAATTTAGTCAGGTTCAAGAACAATAATATTGTATAAAATCTACCCAACAACTCAGGTTAAAAACCAGAATTAATTAAAGTTAAAGTTTAACCTTAAAGGTGGAATAATTGTCCAGGTTCACTTCTTCCGTTTCCCTCGCGCAAAGCCTAAACTTTCTTATTTAGATCAATTGAAAGATCTCATTCAACTCCACAGCTCCTATTTAAAATGTCAATTATACAACATATTATTGCTAGATTAGAACATTGGATGCTGCCTAAAGCAAGTTTGAACCAAGTTTATCAAAACTCGTGGCAAGAAAATGGAAAATTTCCAAGTTTAGAGTTTCCTCCAAAAATCAATCTTTTCTAGCTTTGAACTTAACGATTACCACATGCATGTTTTGATAAAAGAGGCAAATGGTACATGAAGTGAGTTGTGACCAAAACTTACAAAACTTTGAAGTTAAAGCTGCAACCCTCAACTCTACTCCAACAGTCCTCAATTATCAATCATGACCGGAATTTTCAGCAAAGTTCCCTCAATGCCAACACTTATTTCATGACTTGGATTCAAGTCAACTGCTACATGCATGTCAATATTAATGTATTATAAGGTATAAACAACAACATTATGCAATTTTCAGTTGAAATTCATGGAGAAAACAGAAAAATTCTTCGTCATCTCTCTCTCGGCCAAAACTGGAAAAATTCCAGCAATTAGACAGTTTAAAAGAGTTCCATTTTTTTATAATACAATTGAAGATCAAAATTGCCAATTGTTTTATGTAGATATCTATCTTTCTATCTATTCTTATCTAATTCTCTAACCATAAATGTTACAACTTCTTTTAGTAGTTTAATCATTTTTGTTAAGAAATTATCACACTTCATGATTTTATGGCCATTTACTTTTAGAATGGGGGCTGCCTGATAGACAACTAAAGGAAAAACAGAAAAAGACTGCAAAACCACAATGAAAATGAAACTCTTCTTGTTTATTGTGTTGTTTATTTTGTTAAAGAAAGGAAGAGAAAATTTTGCTTTATCAAGAGGAAAAATAAGGGAAGAAGAGACAACTTAGCAGCCATGAAATCTTGAAAAAAAAGAAGAAAAACTTAGCAGCCCTGGAGCTGACTTTTATCTCCAAACCCATTATCAATGTGAAATAGAAACCAAAAGAATTCAAATGAATAAACGATCAAAGAAAAATATAGCCTAAAAGAAAGGCCATAAAATAATTAAAAAAAAAAAAGAAAAGGGAAAAACCCTAAAACATGCGAAAATAATAGAATGGCCCATGGCAAGTTCAACAGCGGAAAGCTGGAGTGAGCCCAATAAAGCAAATCCTACAGCCGGTTCTTACGCCGAACGATCAGAGTTTCGCTAATAAAAATCAAATCACGAATAAGACCGCTTCAATATTACATCTCCTTCGTCAACACGTAACACAGTTGGAGATTTGAGGAATATTCAACCCTTTACGTTCAAAGTTTCTAACATGACTCCAAACCGCTCTTACTCTCCCTGCTATAAATACCCCAAAAATCTCCCCACTTCTGCATCCATTGCAAGCATAACCAAGAATAAACAACCAAATCACCTATATTTTGAGCTGGTAAATTTGTTCTTTTTTCGCGGGTTTTAGTCGATTTTCGGGTTCGAGATGGATTGCAGAAAAGCAGCGATTCTTGTATTGGTTTTTGTCATTTTTGTTGCCATCATGGGCCGAGTTCATGTGGAGGCAGCGAGGTTGTTGACAGAGGAAGACTTCGCAGGTGCCAATCACTTGGATAAATTTCCTTCGGTCTATGCAAAAGCAAGAGACACGATGTCGCATTGGCTTGAAAGGTTGGCTTCTGGACCTAGCCCTAGAGGACCTGGTCATTAAGCTTAAAAGTGTGGCCAGCAAGTATTTAGAGAGCGGTTCAGCCATGCAAGGACAATGACAACCAACACTAGTATATTTTGGTAGTATTTACCATATAGAGAGGGTCTAATACTATTTTTTTTTTTTTTGGTTATTTCATTTTTTCTTTCTTTCTTTGATGTGTTGTTACGCGATGAAATCTTAAAGCATAGATGTATATTTCTGACTTTTGCCCTTGAAGTGGCAGTTATAATGATAGATATCTTTTTTCTCAATGATTTCTTTCATTTCTTTTGCCCTTGATCAATGGTTCAAGCTTTCTGCAATAGCAAGTCCATGGATAACTCAGGTGTTCCAGTTCATCATACGTTAAAAACATGAAAAAAATTTTCTGCACATTTCATGTGCAGACACTTCGATCAACAAATTAGAAAAATTTCTGATGGATCATGAGTTGGCTGCATGAGACAGTGTAGTGCAGCTTTTATAGAAGTATTCCTCACAAAGCATGGATTATCATATCCTACAACATACTATCGTGGTGAAAACTTCCGTCTACTCCGATCCATAAAGTTGTATTCTTTTAAGGGTTCTCTGTCTATAATAAGTACCTTTAAGCCACTGGTGAAGTGGGATGAAATATTTATTATGATGGCTCTAAGATCAATTCTATCAAATTTTTTATGTGGATATCTATTTTTTTTTATCTATTTTTATCTTATTAAATGTCCAAACTTTTATTTATTTTGTTTAGATTTAAGTCTCCTACCTATTAGTGTTACGACATGTTATAGTAGTTTGATTATTGTTGTTAAGAAACAATCACATTTCATATTTTTGTCTCCATTTATTATTATTATTATTTTTTGTTGTGATCAACAAAAATAGAAAGGCAAAAGGAGAAATACACAATTTATCGGCCTTGGCAGACTTTTATTTCTGAAGATGTAAAAAACTTATATATATATATATATATATATATATAGAGAGAGAGAGAGAGAGAGAGAGAGAGAGAGAGAGAGAGAGAGAGCAAACAAAAGCCATAAAATGATCGGGTGTGTTTTGAAGTAAAATAATTTACTTCACAAATTCCAATCACCTTTTTATCTTTCCAATCATCTTTTTATCTCACATACATCACATCACAAAAAGTGTTATGGTAATTATCTCAAATAAACTTTTATCCAAACAAACTCATCGATAGTAGCTAGTTGCAATGAAGTCAACCTTGAAGTTTATTTTCTTTCCATTTTTTCTTCTTGTTCCCTTTTGGGGAGTATAATAGTCTTGCATGGAAAACGATATAAAAGACTGTTCTTTTTTTTTTTTTCTAACTTTGGGATTATACATCTCACAAAATCATAGAGCAATATGACGTTTTCTTTCTTTTTTTCTTCTTTTAAATAGTCAAAACATGGGATAGAAAAAATGATGCGGAAGCAGGTAGAAGGAATGGTTTCACGAGCTTTTTCCAAAAATAACAAAGATGCGATTCAAGAAAACAAAATTACAACAAAAGGCAGAAAACGAAAAAAAAAAGAAAAACAAAGTGCTACTCCGATGAAGTCCTATGCCAATGTTGGCGTCGGTTCTCCTCTGAAGGGAAGTCTGGCGCTAATCTTCGGACTTCCTCTGAAGTCGTGGGCGTGCAGCTTCCGTTTGCTCTCTCTTTTGCTAGCTCCATTTTGTCCAAAACCTCGCAGCAACTTGTTCTACATAAAAAGAGTGTAGTAGGATAACCTTGTATACACATCTAAAAATATATTTATGAAGTTTATCGCTTTTTTTATTAGTAGGGAAAAATTAAGATTTAAGAAGCAAAAATAGAGAAATTGCATATTAATCAACAGGAGTTAGGCAAGCATTATTCGAACTTGTCCACTTTTAATTTTCATCTTCACTAGTAATTAAGTAGTCTAATTCAGGTTCTTGTTATAGACACAGAAGGTCAAAAATAGACAGAACTAAGGGGCGGGAGAGTCATTGCCGCCCGCTGCCCAAGTTTTTCGAAAGGCAAGTTGGAGATGGGCACGTATAGAGAAATAAAAAAGAGTAAATCTTTTATATATTAACTGTGTATATACTATCATCATTGGATTCATGACATATGTGTAAAAGTTGAATTTCAAATTCAAATTTTGTATAATTGTCATTTATCCAACGCTGATAGTGTATACACTGTCAGTGTAGGAAAAATTAATCCAATAAAAAATTTTAAAACAGAAGAGCAAAAGCGGAAATTTAAGGAAACAATCAGCAATACAGAAAGAAAGAGAAGTAACCATTTAAATAGATGAATGCATTGTGCTATTAGTTTGATTTCATTAGTAAAAAGAGTATTCTAAATAAATAGGGATAATTTCAGAAACCTCCCTTGAGGTTTTTGACAATTTCAGGAAAGCTTTCCTCAATATTTTAAAATTACACATACCTTCCCTATCAGTGCAAGAGTACTCTACTACCCCTCATAAAATACTTAAAGACATTTTTTTGGAAAAAATTCGAAAATCCAAACCAAAAACAAAAACAGCAACAATTGATTCTCTCTCTTGGGCATCCCTTACGTTGTTTTTTTTCCCACTTCATCCTTTGCCCAACTTCCCATCACCCCTCTCCAACTCTCGTCTACCCAACTTTCCTGCTCTACTTTAGGACACTAACTATTGTCCATCAACTCTTGCCCGGGCTTGTCCCCCTCTTTTTCCTTCTCGGCTTATCTTTTTTTTGACTTTTCCTACATCAATTCCCTTTTCTTTGCAAACTTGATTTGATTAGACTCATCCCTTCCTCCTTTTTTTTTCCTATTCAGGGTGTATTGGGTTTGATTTTTTTTGTATCTATGTTCTTTATCCAATTTTGGTTGATCATGGGTGATAAAACTTGGTGATGTCAAAGATCAAGAGTTTGAGAAATGGATCTTGGGCTTCAGAAATGGTTAATGCTTTGATTCCAGTTTCTTGTGTGGGGTTTTTCTAATTTTTGAATCCAATTGAATTGCTATCTTGCTTTGTTTTTAGGATAATACTCAAAAATGCCCTTGTGTAATGAGTTTTAATTTACTTCCTTATAGAATTATAAGATTATCTAATGTAATTATAAGGAAAAGATGTCGAATTTTTCATGTCCATACCTATTATTTGATAAACAACTATAATAATAATAATTTTATCACTATGATATGATACTTTTGATAATATTTTATTTATGAATTTAGATTTATATGAATAATTGAATACTATCAAAAGTATCAAAAGTAAAATATTATTTTATTCACAGTACTTTTGATAAAATAATTGTTATCAAAAATATTAACTAATATTTGATAGTATCCACTAATTTAGTTAGTAAGAATTAAATATTTGATCAATATTGAATCATATTTAGTGCTAATTTAATTAGTAAGAATTGATCACTGCTTTGTAAAATATCGTGTATTCGAATTCAGTTGCTAATATGACGATTGTATTGGTAAGTGATCAATAAGAACCTCAGACATATGGTCCTAGTGATACGCAATCAAAAATATTTGGATAAGCTAATTTTCATAAACCACCATGTGATTTCCAATAGTTGATGGCTGACAAAGCTAATTTTCCACGATTGTCACCAACAAATTACACCATCATTCTAAAGTTGAAGTACTGATGTGTATACATCCTCAGCTTGAATGCATGATACAATGTTCCTTTCCCTAAACATCACCTTAAGACTGAACAAATGCTAAAATGATTTCTCTTTAAATCATGATATGATTTTGGCAAACTTTCTTTCCGGTCCCTTTCTTTTCTTTCCTTTTCTCAGCTTCCAAAAGCTGTATAAGCAATCCAAATCGGTTTTAGGTTGTCAATCATGCTCCCTTTCGAAGTAATATATATTGACATTGTAGCAAGACTACAACAAAAAAAATTAATCAAGTACATATTACCTAGCTATTACTAAGTTGTGAGGTTTACAATCAAGTTGCAGTAAAGGTTGTCGACAAATGGTCAAATGTTACTGGAAAATGATTCAACCCTCAATCAAATAACCCAAACTAAAAAGAAATGCTTTTAAAAAGAACAGCAAGGCCATATGATAAGTGACTAATTTACGTAATAATTGTATGATATTTTATATTATTTTTAGTCGCTTTGGTTATATTATTGGAAGAATATGAATCATTTTGGCTATAATTGGTGAATAAATGTTTTTAAGTGATTAAATGAGGTTTTAATCACTTTTTACTTGGATTTTGTGTATTTTGACAGTTTTGACACATTTTCGTATTTCGGCTATAACTTGAGTTACAATGATCGGATTGGGATGATTCTTGAACCCATTTGAAGATAAGAGATAGATCTACAACTTTGGTGAAGACATCTAAATCCAGTTTGAAGGTTTTCCAGGTCAAAATGCCGAATTACAATAGAAAATTTCTACTGGTCGAAGCTGGAACAGGGCAATGAGCAGGCAAGGGTATTTCAGTCATATCTCAGCCTACACAGATCCAAATGAGGTGATTCTTGATGCATTAGAAAGATAACTCAAAAGGCTACAACTTTCGTGTTTTAGACATGAGCTGGTTCAGCCTCTAACATCAAGAAAAGATTGGTTGAAATTGGGCCAAAAACAGAGCAAGTGATCCACACTCGGATCCACTATTCATCCGAACCCTCGGTTGTTTCTGGGTTAGTGGAACCGAGCTCGGATCCATACGGATCCGAGGTACTGTAGCAGCTCGGATCACTGGCCGGATTGTGGTCAGAAAAGGCTGCTCTGTACGCGTAAAACTCAATTTCACCTCCACCAACTCACATTGGATGCTAGACATGTGAGAAACATTCCCAGCTGTAAAAGGGAGATGTAATCCTCATTTCTTGACCACCTTTCATCATAAAAGAGCCAAATTCATTGCAAAAAGGAGATTGGGAGTCCATAGCAGAAAAATAGAGAGAGCTACGGGAGAAGCTGGAAGTTGCAGAAATGTAGCTCTTTCATCTCCCTAGTGTTAGTTTAGCTTAGTATAGAGTAGTGTAGCTTTTCCATTCTTGTTTATTATCTAGATTAGGATGAAGATGGAGGATGAAGAAGGCAAGGAAGAAAGCTCATGTGACAAGGGTTGTATTCCTTGAGAAATTTCTAATTTTGTGATGAATTTTAAAAAAATTCTACAAAAGGGGTGATTTTGATTGGGTATTCCGTAGGGGGGTCTTCGCATTTTGCGAATGCGAGCTCTGCTGAGCTCGCATTCGCAAAATGCGAGCTCTGCTTATTGAGCTCGCATTCCACGAATGCGAGCTCAATAGAGCTCACCCTGATATTTTTTTTTTTTTTTTGACTCTCATTAAATTTTTTCCAGAAAATAGTAAGAGCTAAATAAAATTTTTCAAATAGCTCGCATTTGATAAATTTGACCTCCAAAAATTGTATTTAATTTTTTTGTTAGATTTCGCATTTATAAGTATGACTTTCAGAAAATTAAATTCAAACTTGCTAGAAAAAAAATTTAAAATGAAATTTACGAGCTCCCACCAAAATGTATCTTTTTCAGAAAATGTTGTTTGTTTTGTAGAATTTGCCTTTACTAAAATGCTGTCGGTAGTAAAATCTTATTTTAAAAGCTCTACTAAAATCTTATATTTCGGAGAAATGTTAAAGAAATGTTATTTAAAATCTGTAATTAGCAGAGGAATAAATTTTTTTATTTTAAAACTTGCACGTGCCTAAAGTCATCAAATATGTGTTCTAAAAAAAATCATATTTCTTTTATATTAAAAAAAATTGGTAATTGTACGGTTGAAAATACGTTATTTTATTATAATACATTTAAATGGTGGAAAAAGTACACATGCATAGTTCTTTCTATTTCATATATCAATGAAAAAATAGAATGAAATTGTTAACATGTAAGGTATTGACTATATTTTATGAATAAAATACTAACTTTTTTTCCTTTTTTATCAAATAAATTTTTTTTATCAAATTCTAATTTTCCTTTGTTATTAATGAATCGTATTTATTTGTTGACACCGACGAATTTTAGTTATAAGAATCTAATAGTTAATAGTCATTAATATCTGTTACAATTTCAACTGTAATTTTAGAAATTTCATAACGCAATGTTATTTAAAAAAATTATATAAGTTATTTTTATGAAGTGCATGTTATTTGTTTTCTTTGTTTTGCTGTTCGACAATTCCGAAATCTTTGTTTTGATGTTCGGCAGCTATGTTTCGATATTGCGTTCTGCTTCTCCCACTCACTTTTGTCTTTTTTTTTTTCGAAATGGGTCTTGGCGGTATGTAGTGCGAGAATGCGAGCTCAATGTGAGCTCGCATTTCCAGAATGCGAAGACCCTCTTTTGTGGAAACAAACCCAAGAACCGCCCTCGTTGTAGAATTCTTTTTTTTTTCCATCATAAACTGAGAATTCACCCGTTAATGTATTTATATCTTTACTAGTCTGAAAAATTTCCAACTTTGTGATGAATTTAAAAAAAATTCTACAAAAGGGGTGATTTTGGGATTAATTTCCGTCCTTATTGAGCTCGCATTCCGCATATAAGAGCTCTTGTCTATTTTTTTTTTCATTTTTTAAGAGCTAGGGAATTATTTCCAGAAAGCAAATGCGAGGTCTTATCTTTTTTATTTTGTATTTTTTGAGAGGTAGGGAATTATTCGCAGAAAGCTGCTAATTTTTGTTTTAAAAAATGTTGCAAATATTTAAAATTTTGCAAATAGCTCGCATTTGTTAAATTTGACCTGGAAAAATTGTATTTAACTTTTTTGTTAGATTTCGCATTTATAAGTATGACTTTTACAAAATTAATTTAAAAAATGTTAGGAAAAAAATATGTAATGATATCTACGAGTTCCATAAAAAATATAAAAGTAAATGTAAATATTGTTTGTTTTGTAGAAGTTGCCTTTATTAAAATGGTGTCGGTAGTAAAATGCCTTTTGTGTCAAATAAATGTTTTGACATCGATAAAAATTAGTTATAAGAATATAATAGTTAATAGTCATTAATATATGTTACAATGTCAACCGTAATTTTAGAAATTGTACAACGCAATGTTATTTTAAAAAATTATATAAGTTATTTTCATGAAGTGCATGTTATTTGTTTGTTAGTTGGAAAGGAAAAGGAAAAAAATGAAAGCAAAGAAAGGTTAAGGAAGACGGGCGTGACACTTGCTGTAGAGAGTCCACTGATCCGATCGTTGGATGGGAAGCTTAAATATAAATCCGAGGTCGGATCCAACGATCCGAGGGCGGATAGGTAGGATCCGAGGACTTCGCATGATGGATCCGAGGCCGGATCTTCTGACCTCGGATACACTCCTACAGAAGTACAGACGAGGGATCGGATCTGTCTTAGCTCTTATCGATCCGAGCTCGGATCTATTCCATTAAATTTCCTAATTTTTGTCTTCTTTCGTTTTTCGTTCATTTTTTCTCCTAATTTCTTGTGCACTTTATCGGCGGGACTATCTTCCCATTGATTTCAGCTCGTGCATGAACTTCGTATGGAATGTCCCCCACAATCTCAAGTATCCAATAATGCATCTATCCACCCATTTAATCAACTAAAAAAAATGGGCAAAATTGAACATTTTGGCCAGTAACTTGAAATTGTGGACAACATTGTTTACAAATTTTGAAAGAATTTCTCCAAAAAAATTGACAAAACTCCCTGTCAACAACTTCAATTTCAAGAAAATTAACCTTATGACAATATTTCCAAAAACAAAACTAACATTTTCAAGCTATAGACAACTAAAATGTAAAACAGTTTCAAGCCATAGACAACACTTTGTAACCATTTTCAAGCATAATTTTTCTTATTTAACCAAATATACTTTGGAAAATGTAAAAATCCTAATAGCATAATAATTCATTCCAAGCCAAATAAGAATTAAACTTTTCTAAAATACACATAGCATTTTATCCAAAGGAAGAATTACACACTTAAAATTGGAACATTTTGGGCATTTAATTGGAAGATTTGGAATGAAATATTGGAAAACGTTTTCGAAAAATTTGGACAGAGTTTCCCCATAAAAATGGATGAAACTCCCTGCCAACATCCTCAAATTCAGAAAAATAACTCCTCTGTACAGTATCTCCAAATATAATTCCAACATTTTGAAGCCATAAACAACTAAAATCATGCATTTCAAGACACATTGTCGTCATTGTAGACGAAGGTAAAACAACCTAAACTTCCAATTAAAAAGGTGGTGATGCAATTTGAAGCCCTTAATCATCACAATCATCCAATTTGTGTCCAAAATGAGACAACAAGGGTACCAAACATGCTTAAGTAGCACAAGATGATTCAACTAAAAGAAAAATAAAATGTACAAAGTTTGTCTTAACAAAAGAAAAGAAAAATAAAGAAATAAAAGATCCAATCCGCTAAAGAGCATCATGGCTGCTGGGAACGAGGGTCTACTCCCTCCTCGGCTCCATGAGGACCTTGTGAGGTACCAATATGGCCCTCCTCCTGATGAGTTGTAGGAGTAGGGGACCGGCGGATATGGAAATGATCCTCGATCGCACGAAGACGGCGATCGTGTCGGTCGAGCCGCTCGGTCATCATCCGCTCCGTTTGGTCAATGCGCTCGACAACTCGCGTCTCCATACAACAAATGGCATTTAGGAGCTCTTGCCACTTGGAGCGCGGTTGAGGAGGTGGTCGCGGAATCGGAGGAGGAAGAGTCTGTTGTGCCTCCGTCCCTTGAGTTTCCGCTTGTGGTTCAGTACGAGGCGGAGGCTGAGTGGAAGTCGATGCTTCTCCTGTGTCCCGGACCAAAGCAGCTCCAAAATTCGTAGAAATACCCAAGGATTTGAGTATCGTAGCATTCACCTCCTCGGCCGACCTAGTTACAACCGCTCTCTCGGTTCCAAGAGGAACCTTGAGCTTCTCAAAAACAAGTGATAGCAGTCGAGGAAATCCGAAACAAGTGTCGCCGGGCCTCATGCGAGCTGTGGTCCGCATATAACTGATGATAATGCTGGGTAGAGGAATTCCGGTCAATTGCATACCCACTCCATGTATCATCTTATCCAGAAAATAGAGATCGCTATTTCGGATCTCCCGTTTGCCACTCTTTTTCGGCACCACATTAAAGGCAAAAAGATAGAAGATCAGGTGGAACCGATGATCGAAGGAGTCGGCATATACCGTGAGTTTTTTCGAACTTCCTCGCTCACGGTACTGCCCCTTTAGACGTCCCACAGCCTCTCCCACTTCCCAAGGATCTCTAGCTTTGAACTCCTTGGTCAATTTGACGTCGTCGCCTTCGTCTTTGAGTTCGACGAAGCGTCTCAGTGCATCTCGATTGAGAGCCACTCTCTTGCCTCTAACCCGTGACACAATGAGGTTGCCACTGTGGCTCTCCTTGTTTTCTACATTAGCATAGAACTCCCGGACTAGGTTGGGGTAGTAGTGCTTGGGCAACTGAAGGATCTTCTCCCATCCAAGTCTCTTGAATGTTGTAGAAATGTGATAGTGCGCGTCCACCTCCGGTGCCAAGTGTTTCTCAATGATGATCTCCTTGTCCAGTCCGGCTTCATACCACTCTTGGTTTTCGAGCGATGTGAATCGTGTGGTATCGTAGTCTGGCGGTGGCTCGTCACGGCTAGTAGATGCGGTCTTCCGGCGAGAACGAGGTGGCGACTCAGGTGAGGAAGATTCTTGCTCAGGTGACTCCTCGTGCATAGAGGGTGTGTGTTCCTCACTTGAGGAAGGAGTAGGAGTACGAATGCGAGCCCTCCTTGTGCGAGCCATAATACCTATACCAAAAAGCTTTGAACGTTCATTAGAAAACGGATAAACTTGCTCACACTTGTTATATAAGAATTTTACAAAATTTCTGCAGAGTTTCCCCTTGTAAAAGGGCTAAACTCCCTGCCAACATGTGCCAAAAAAACACAACCAAATATCGTACATAGACTACTGAAGCTCTTGGTTAACAGAATACATCAAGTAAAAACACAAACAAATTGAATTAGGGTTCTCATATAATAATACTATACCTCGCAGTTCTAAGTTACACCATATAATGGATGCATTTTTATATGCTGAGATAGTTTCATGTTCAACTTGATAAAATTTTGCAGGCAGAAATTTTTACCTGGTTTTGAAATGCGTAAATTGAGAGCAGAAAAATTCTCGAATGATAACACATTTCTAAAGGGATATATATTCAGAAACTGCATTTGGCATATATAACAATACCATTCTACCATTCTATGGTACTCCTATCTGAATAATGTCTGAATTGAATACAAAGAGTTAGGAGATCCTTGAACCGGTCAATAAACCAGGATTGCAACGAAATGAGTGTTTCCACTGCCCTTTCCCTCCCCACGTTTTACTTCTTCTGAAATCTTCAATATTTGGTACAAGAATCAATCTTTGTTACCAAGGTCAACTTCTGGACAAATGCTAGATAGACAACAAGCCGAATGGCCCAGAAAGGCATATGAGACTTAGAATCTGAAATCCTAATCCCAAAAGGCATGCGTGGAGTCTTTTGATCAAAATCATAACTGTACAGTTGAAGAGCAACTGCTCCAAGATTTTGCCATCAAAGCCAAGGCGACCAAACTGATAGCTAGAAAAGATGAAGTACCTATCTGAAATAAAATCTTAGCAAGCTCAATTGCATATTTTCAAGTAAAAGCGTCATCAAACAAATCAATCTTTTCAATCTTAACCATCATTTGCAGAATGCATATGCCAATATAATCATAATTCATTCATTCACAATTCATAATTGTTTCATAATATAATCATAATTCATTCATTCACAATTCCTACTTCGCACATAATATAATGTCGTGCTTCATTCATTCAGCATCAAATTCATTCATTCAATTAAAACCAACATTCACAAGTCTAAATAAATAAAATGCTCATGCCCAAAAATTTAGAAAAACTCTTAAAAATATCATCAAAACCATAGTTTTGAAAAAAATAAGCATGAAAATAGCTGTAACAATCTCTTTAAGCACAATGTGGCACAATTATATCAAGAAATCCCAGCAAACATGCATTTATCATAATATTCCCAAAAACTATAAAATTTGCAATGTAATAAATTATAAAATGTTGTTGGTAAGAGCAAATTGTTACCTCAAATGTGTAGATTGATAATGGAGGATGAAAATGGTGTAAAATTTGACAGACAAACAAGCCAAAATACCCCCCAATTTGAGGATATCAGCTGCGGCCCGAAATTAGGTTTTGAAGATGAAAACCCTTGTTTGATGTTGTTTGTTGGTAAAATAGATGGGGGTTACTGATCAGAAGAGGTTTTTGGAGGTTTTTATGATGGAAGATTGGATAATTGATGGTTAAAATGGAAGATTGGAAGAAAGGGGTAGGGTTTCGGTGAGAAGAGGGAACAATTTTTTAAAAAATAGCAGAAACGAAGCCTCGTTTCTGCTATATCCCTGAACCGATCCGCGCTCGGATCGGTTCAGTAAGGTCTCGGATCCTACAGGGCTCGGATCAGTTTCAACAGAAAGACAGACGAACCCTCGGATGTATTTCGCTTGAACTGGATCCGAGCTCGGATGGGGTAAAAGTGCAGAAACGAAGCCTCGTTTCTGCTATATCCGCGAACCGATCCGAGGACGGATGGGTTCATGAAGGCCTCGGATCCTAAAGGCCTCGGATCAGTCTCAACAGAAACACAGGCGAGGCCTCGGATGTATCTGGTTATCTATCGATCCGAGGTCGGATCCATAGATCCGCGGTCTGATCTTTCTGGGCTTCCTAGGATCCGAGCTCGGATCAGTGTTTCTCTGCAACAATTGCAGAAACTGCAATTTTCCAAACCTTTTTCCCCTTTTTCGGCCAATTCCAATTCACACATTTGACAAACATTTTATCAATTCTAATCTCGTACGCACATGTAATTTACCATAACCACTATATCCGAGATCTCAAAACACAACAAACACATTTACATTAGAATTCGAGGGGTGAGGTTCTTTGGTCTTTTTTGCACTTTTACACTAAAAGGGCATATTTTGGCCTTAAATACATATGAAATGACTAAACTTGAGCTTTTATAACCATGATATCACCAACACTCACTTGAAATGCACAATGCATGTATATGCATGAGAATTTCAAGCACTTAAAAGACAATTTGCCCAGAAAAACTCCCTTAAACCACGTGTTCTTCAATTGCACCTTCAAGATGGAAGTTCCGACATGTAACTAATTTACCGTGTATAAAATATAGGTGTACACTCGTATAATGCATAAGAATACTCATATAACCTACTTTTTTTGTACTCATATAAAGTGAGAACTAAGATACGCGCGATCGCAACATTCATACTCATATTATCCGTCATTTTAGAATATATACAAAATGTCACAAACAAAATTGTGTAATCCATAAGTTAGGTTAGTTATACAATAACAATACGAGTAATGGAATCAATGCTGCCCAAGTTTCCCATGAGTACCACATGTTGTTGGTTTGGGTATTCTTTGGCTTCGACGTGGCTGGTTTGGCACTACTGTATGGCCAAGAGTCCGTTGTGTCAACAGTGTATTATCTTGAATTTCAGTGCTTGTGCCTTCACCTCCTTCAAATTGCTCAGAAACATCGCGATGTGAATCCCTATCGGGCGTAAACTCTGTGTAAGTCACAGGGGACCTGTGATAATGGCCAATCGATCCACCTCCGTCATGCATGACATCGGTCTGAGGTGTGACAAAAGCAGATGCGCCAGCTTGGTCTTCAGTTGCCATCGAACCTCCATGGAATGCAGTTTGCATGGTGGGCTCTGGTGATCGGAGTCTACGACGTCGCCCACCGCCATGCTGACTTCCGTGGGTATTTCTAGGAGCTCGCTGAACACGACATGGATCAGGGTATAGTGGAATCTCATGTGGTACGTGTGGAGGACGAAATGCAAGTCGGCGGGACTCTCCTACATGATGCAAAGATGTGGATGCAAAGTCCCTCAACTCTTGAAAATATCCGCTGTGTTGTTCATCACTAACGCCAAGAGAGTCCTGTGCCATGAAATACATGCGAGACATGGCATCGCTCTGCAAAACCAATGGACCGAATTAGAAGGACATACAGAATCTCAAAATAGTTTAAAAGGTCTATAAAAGTATTTGTGCTTGTTAAAAAGTGGGTTGGAAATAAACTATACAAGATATTGTGCCCTAGCGCTATCACCCCGGAAGCCCTCAGGGAAAGCGGGAAATCGACTCGGGTTTGAAATATAAATCACCGTGCGCTCCCGATACCACTGAACATACTCATCCGATGGATATGTAGTATCTTCAATTACTGTGCCATCTTGTATATGCACACGTCGATCATTCCAAATATCAATATATTGTCTATGTGTGGTGCTCCAGTCTTGATTCGCCCTACCACGACGATCTAGACAATGTAGAGCTGCCTGATTATCCGTCAACCTCATATCAGGCAGGGACTGATGAAACCCAAACTGCCGCATAACTCGATGAGGGAGGTGCGGCTCAACTACATCCCAGCAAATAAGATACGTTTCGGACCTCCAAATGTCCTGACCTGCAGTACAATACGCAGGAAGAGAAGCGAGAACGTCCGCCGAATATGGCTGCCATACGAACTGGAAAAAAATATAACATGAAAAATCCAAATCTTTTTTTTGTATTAAGAACTAATAAAAGGAACCGAGCCGAGCACGGATCGAAACTGAATGAGTTCGGATCCGGCAGAGTTCGGATGAAAACCGATTTATGAATTCTTGGATGATCCCACGCACATGTAATATAGCAAAAGTACAATACCCACTCTAGCAAAACACATCAAACACATCATATGCTAGTCAATACCTCTTCAGGCCGCAGGCCTGCTAACTGATCTCGGAATGCGGGCACAACATGCCTAACAACTCTGTGTACGTCCAAATCATTGTTCCACCTAAAAAATTAAAAAGTACGGTACATGTTTAGAACAAATTATATGTTGGTTCGATATCAAAGGTCACGGAAACCCCCGAAATAAGGGCGAAACGACGCACCTAGCTCCATATGGACCAGGGTAATGCTCCAACGGCGCGATTCGGTCCGGACGCATGGTTGGTATATGTTCCCAAATCCATAGCTGTTACAAAATTAGAATCAATGTTAAAAGTGCAAAATGGAAAAATGAAAAAATCCGGTGATAAATGTCCCTATTGAGTGCAATGTACCTGTAGTAAAACTAATGGACCGGCAATAGCCGATTTGGCAGGATGCGTGGCATCACAAAGTGACCGATAGAGAGTCGCCAAACACGCACTACCCCAACTATATTGCCCAACAGTTTCCAAGTCCCGCAGTAATGGAAGATACAACAAAGGAACTTTGTTGCCGGACTTATCGGACAATAAGTGTCCACCTAATATCAGTAAGAGGTAAATGCGCGCACGCTGCCTACATTCCGCATCTGAAGCATCGGGTGGCAACTCTGTATCCAACACTCTTGCTAAACATCCCAACTTTAGCCTCTGTCCATCAAAGTATCCAACTGCTGGCGAAAATCCAAGGAGCTCCTCACAAATGGCTCCCCACTCCTGAATGCTGCGGTATGTGTCTACCCCTATAACCGGTGGACCATCGATGTTCAACCCCCACAACACCTCTACATCCTGTAATGTCACGGTAGCCTCTCCAACCGGTAAATGGAATGTATGCGTCTCGGGCCGCCATCTCTCGACTAAAGATGTGATCAAAGAATGATCAACCATCTGATATCCACTCTCAAGCACGCCCTCAAATCCAGCCAAGGCAATATAACGCAAAACCCGATCAGGAATAGGCGTATGCGACCAAAATCCTCTGTCACACCGTCTGACATCTAACTGATTGCCCTCAATATGTCCGTGGAAAATTGAATGCGCCCGGTGTGCAGTTCCCCCCGATATAATGTCGTGCACGTATGGTCCTGGATGTAGACCTGCAGGGATAGGAGTGTCGGCCATATTCCGGATGCAAATATCTACATCAATTAAAGACGGTGAGTCATGCATAAGTAAAACCCTAAAAGTGGGCAGTATCCAGTTTTGACCAATAAATCGCGAACTGAATGTTTTATTTTGTAGCAAAATTTGACCAAAGAACTAAGATACATCGAGTGAGAACTTTGGGGCTGCAGGTGTAAACAGGAAATTCTATACTTATCAAAGCATTGAACGAGTAGCGCATTTGACAAATGATAAATTCAAGTCAGCAATGTAGTTATTTAGAATAAATCCAGCATCGAACACAAATGAACTAGACTATAAATCCCACGTTCAAAAAGTTGAACTAACATGAAACAAAAATATCTAGGGAGTCGATAAAATCAAGGCCTATAATTCGGACAATTTCTCCTATTGTGACCCGTCTGATGACAATTTCGACATCTTCTTGGTTCGTCTGGATCCCTTTCATCCATCTCATTCCGAATTCTGCTAGCTCGCACCCGCCCTGCCCGGCGTGTAATAAATTTGCTCTTGTCTGCCTGCAGGGCCCACCCAGGATAGAGCCAAGTATCTTGATGCGGCAATGGGTTAAACATGCCTGAATACTGGACCGCCCACCTTGTTTTAGTAAACTGCTGGTCCACAAGCAATCCCGGATTGTCACCTCTATTCCTGCACACCGCCAAAGCGTGTGAACAAGGAAGTCTGTATATCTGCCACTTTCCACAAGAGCATGTCTTATCAAAAAACCTGATGGTTTGCGTATTGCCTCCTTTACCATCGACGCGCCGCCCTGTGATAACCTTATATACGCCCGATGGGCCATCGAACTCAATGACTCTGTGGGCGCCTGCCTTCCGCTCAGCATATTTAAAACGCCGCCATATCCTTGGGGGAAAAGGATTGCGACAATGTGAAGCATCTTCCCTTCTCGTCTTGAATAACGCAACTGTCCGATGAAATGTCATGTCAATGCATGCACGAATTGGCAAATGCCGTGCCCCGCGCAAGACATTATTATAGCTTTCGGATATGTTGGTAGTTAGAATACCCCACCGACGGCCATCGTCGTGTGTTAGACACCACTTTTCTGGACTAATGGCTGACAGATAATTCCAAGCATCTGGGAACATGCTCCGTAGTTCTCTTCTGAACATCCGCCACTTGCGCAATTGTCTTGCCCTTCCCATTGCCCAACACAACTTACGAAGGTGTAAACCTTTGAAGTGTGTCATCAAATTGCTCCTAACATGTCGCAGGCAAAATCTATGGTAGGCTAAAGGTTCCGCCCAATAGTCAAAGTGTGTCATAGTATAGATGATACCATTGTGGCGATCGGAAATGACACAGATAGGATGTCGATCAAGTGCCACATTATATCTTAATTGTTCCATAAACCACGACCAACTGGAAATCGTCTCCTCATCAACTATGGCATAAGCAAGTGGCAGAATGTGGTTGTTCGCATCTTGCGTGACTGCAACAAGGAGTTTGCCCTTGTATTCGCCACGCAAATGAGTGCCATCAACGCATATAACCGGCCTGCACATGTGGAATGCTTCAATAGCCGGTCCAAAAGCCCAGAATACATACTTAAAGGTCTTAACTCGATCCGAACTATCCGAATGATGCGACCACTCCACCACGGTGCCTGGATTGGATTGCACCAGTGCATCGAGATACTGTGGTAGTTCGGCAAAATTCGCTTCCCAAGATCCAAACACAAGCTCAATTGCTTTACGTCTCGCGTACCAGGCTTTTTTGTAAGACACATCAACCTTCAAGTTTTCTTTAACGGAACTTAGTATGTTCTTGACCTTTAATCCAGGGTCATCTTCAATGCTACGGAGGATGTACCTTGAAATAACGGAAGCAGTCAGGCTTGTATTGTTATTTCTAATCATGTCGCCCAAGCAGTTATGGTCATTCACCCACTTTGTAATTTGCCACATTCCATGAGTCTTTTTCTTTACGGCTCTAACACACCATTCGCATGGTGGATACGATGGCGCGGTTGAAGTGGAAGGATGTCGATCAATTGATGACTTGCACTTAGCAAACCACGTGTTACTCTTACTCTCAATAACTCTGAACTCCCTATTGTGATTGATGGACCACATCCTAACTGCTCGGCTGAGCTGCTGCTTACTCTCAAATCTCATATGAAGACGTATATTATTATTCTCCTCACTGAATGTTACAATACGCTCCAATCCATCCTCCTCTTCCATATCATCATGATCTATGTTCCCAAGATCGGAGAAAAATGTCATTCCTCTTGGCACATATGCAGAGCTGCCAGCTGTGCTATTGCGTCTGTCCAAGTGGTCCATATCGAGGTTTACTCTTAAACCCCCACCTTCATGCTCATCATCCGAATCACTACCAGACACATCTTGCGACTCCGACTCTTCAACCTCTTCCGCATCAACTTCCGGGTCATCTTCCGGGTCATCTTCTTCCACATCATCTTCAAGAGAGCCAAGGAGCCCATCGTGTATACTAGCATATACATCATTTTCAGCTGAACTGCGACAACCTTGCCCAGGGTTAGACTCGATCCCAATTGGAGAAATATGGCATGATGGACCTGGATCTCCAAAACTTGGAATCGAATCCAGGCCATGAAAATATTCCTGGGCACCCATGGACCCTGATGTGAGCCTTGGTTCTAATGAATCCATAGATCGATCACCATGCATATAATGACATGCTGATGAAGTCTCTGGAACGACTACACTAGAATCGAAGTGCAACTTTGTTGGATCCATGAATGCATGAACCAGCGACATCATTGGACCAACAGTACCTATTGCTCCAGTGAATACGCTATTAACTACAGGCATTTGGACGATTTCTTCCTTCTCGATATAAATCTCCGCCATGTATGAAACTCTTTCGATCCAAAGATCGTACATTACATCAAGAGTTTCATCATCCACCACTGCGGAAACAGTATATTTGGAACTCTCCAACGGTTGACGAAGAAACAATTTCAGCTTGAACATCCCTTTATCGACCCCAATATAGTGGTAAATCCTGTCAACCAACTCCCCGTATCCAATTCTATGCCTCAAAGTTAATGTCCGGTTGGAAGTACGAGGCATATAACAAACAAAGTCACCTTCGTAATGTATTTGTCCTCCCCAGTATAGGTTTACCCGCAGAGGTCTTTCTACAGACATGTTTGTAAAATGAATCCCTATTTTGGGGACAATATATTAGAATTAGAAGTCCAAGCGTCCAAACAAATGAAAGAGAGGATGGACTATAGGTCGAAATTGGAACTATTATATAGACTAATTTCGATCCATATGTTTATGAAAAAATTTAAAACAGGTATGAAATATGCTATAAATAACGATAGCAATAGCCTAAAACTCCGAACGCAATCTTTAGAAAATTTGGACAGAGTCTCCCCTAAAATTACACTAAAACTCCCTGCCAACCAATCCGAAAAGGGAAGCCGATTAAGTAGTAATCACATTTGCCACACTACATATTGTCAAGAGACCCTATAATTTTCAAAGTACAGGCGTAAGAAATGTATTTAGAAGTTATATATATTTGGGCTCCACATTCACACCTCATAAAAAGATCCACATTCACAATGATGTGATATTCTAGCTATGAATCTTACAAAATTAATGTTATTTTTTCAAATAACCTAATAGTGAGTTACCCTCACAAAGAAAGATCTACAAAAATTTCGACATAATCTCCCCTATAAATAGCCTCAAACTCCCTGTCAAACAATCCAAATATCCATGAAATTCAAAAGCTCCAATCTATAAACTACATAATGTCAATAAAGTCCCAAAGCTCCAATTGCAAAACATACAATATCCAATGTACATAGTGTTTCGACCAAAAGTAATAGGGTCGATAAATAGATTTTAAAAAAAAATTCTGATGAATTTTAAAAGAATTCTACAAATGGGGCATTTTGAGCATGGGATTACATCCAAAGGGTCTTCGCCTTCAGCAAATGCGAACTCACAGAGCTCGAATTTTCGCACGCTGAAATCCACAAAAAATTTTAACAAAAAATAAAACAATAGCTCGCATTTATTATTATGAAATGGACGGATCCGAGCTCGGATAATTTATTGAAGCCCTCGGATCCAACAGGGTTCGGATCCTTCTCAACGGATGATCAGACGAGACCTCGGATCTGAGTAAACAACTATAAATCCGACCTCGGATCCTTATGATCCGAGGTCGGATCTTTCTGACTTTAGTCGTATCCGAGCTCGGATCTTGCTTTTTCTGCAATAATTGCAGAAATCTGCAAATAAACTGCAACTAATTGGAAATGGAAAAATTGCCAGTCATCGAAAAAGATAACGTATTTCCTCAAATCCACCACAAAAATTGCAAAAATAAGCACAACCCACATCACATTTACACCCAAATTGCACAACAAATCTGAACCTGCCCTTGGATGATAGTATTCAACTATTAATTAAACTTAAAAAGCTATACGTGAGGCATTGCAAGTGCAAAAGCCTAACCTTTATGCTGTTTGACAGTTGCAATGGGACGGCAATGCGGTCAAATTTTGGGAAGCGGCAAACGCGAAACCAGTCTTTCGATGCTCCGGTCTGCTCCGGTCTTTGGATGCTTCGATGTGCAGAAACCAGGTCTGTCTGTTTTCTTTGTTTTGCTAAGCAAAATTCGCTTCCGAATTCTTTGTTTTGCTGTTCCACAGCTATTCAACCAGCTATTCTTTGTTGGGTCTTTTTTTTTTTCGAAATGGGGTCTTGGCGGTTGTAGGGGAGCTTGTGAATGCGAGGTCACAGAGCTCGCATTCTGATGAGCTCGCATTCTGAGAATGCGAAGACCCCCCTTTGTAGAAACAAATCCAAAAACCGCCCTCGTTGTAGAAATCTTTTTTTTTTTCATCACAAAATAAGAATTCACCCTATGTTTGATGGGACCCGAATGCAATCGATTACTATTTGTCAATCCGTTGTTTCCGATATAAAGGCAGGGGTGGAGATTCATTTTAGCATGACACTTGGTTTCCTCTCATTTCCTCAGTTTTTTGAATGGTCGGGTCGTCAAGGCAACATTATTACTTTTCACCTAGTGCGGTGGAAGGCAAGGGAGACAGTCGATCTGACACTGAATACAGATGGATGTTCCAAGGGTAATCTAGGGTGGAGTGGTGGTGGTGGAGTCTTACAGGACTCGTTAGGAGTGCCTCTGTTGGCTTTCTTTGGAATAAGGTCGAGTTTACAGGCCGAATCCCTTGCAATGTTAACCGACCTTCAGCTATGTGCGAAGTGAGGATTTGCCAATGTGAAAATTCAATCGGACTCTAAGGTTTTAGTGGGGATTCTTCAACACCGTTTTCGGTGCCCATGGCAGATCCGGAATGAAATAGAACAAATCTGGAACCTGACTGTGGACGTCGTCAGAGTCTCTCACTGCTTCAGAGAAGCTAATCGTGTGGCGGATATTCTGGCTAACGTGGGTGTCTTTCACCCACAACAAAGCTGTGTTATCTATGATGACATAAGCGTGTTTCCAAAATTAGTAAAGGGGGAGGTCCGATTAGATAAGTTAGGCATGTCATCTATTAGGAGGATAGGAGGGAATGCGGTGTAACAAGGGCGTGTTGGTGACAATCTGTAACTTTGGTTTGCAAATATAACATATGCTCCTTTTAAAAAAAAAAAATCATAAGGCGTAATATTAAAAATACTTTTGCGTTAAAAAAAAGGCTAATTTTCCACAATTGTCACCAACAAATAACACCATCATTCTAAAGTTGAAGTAATGATGCGTATACATCCTCAACTTGAATGCATGATACAATGTTTCTTTCCCTAAACATCACCTTAAGACTGATCAAATGCTAAAATGATTTCTCTTTTAATTATGATATGAGTTTGGCAAACTTTCTTTCCAGTCCCTTTCTTTTCTTTCTTTTCTCACCTTCCAAAAGCTGTATAAGCAATCCAAATCGGTTTTAGGTTGTCAATCATGCTCCCTTTCGAAGTAATATATATTGACATTGTAGCAAGACTACAACAAAAGAAAATTAATCAAGTACATATTACCTAGCTATTACTAAGTTGTGAGGTTTACAATCAGGTTGTCGACAAATGGTTAAATGTTACTGGAAAATGATTTAACCCTCAATCAAATAGGCCAAAGTAAAAAGAAATGTTTTTAAAGAGAACAGCAAGGCCACGAAAGGATTTGGGGCCACATAAAAAAAAATTGTGGAACACTCTGGTTTATACCTCAGTCAAAATTATACAAAACTAGCAACACTAACATGCAGTATATTTTAGTTTGAATTTTCTCCTTGAGGATTAGGTTTTGGGTAAGTCAATCTATTGGCATTATGCCTTAAAAAATAAATAGAAAAAATCTATTGGCATTATACCTCATACATCTGCCCTATCCACACATAAGCTGACACAAAGCTTTGTACACTTGTTCCGCAATTTAAGAAATCAAGATTTCTAAGGCCTTGTTCCTCCTGTTGATTGCCTAGAAAACAATAACTATAGTTCTATTACCGTCACATTAGACACTGAAACATCTAATGCAATTGGATTCTCAATTTTTCCACAACAGAGGCCAAAAATAACACAAACTGCACATAATTAACCCAAGGATGTGTTTAATATTAAAAAAGTGGCACGAAAACCTCAAAAATAGAAAACAAAAAGGATATAGTACAACAATAGAAAAACCTTTTTATCTTACATAGAAAATAACGAAAGAATTGTAGTTTTCCTATAGAATATCATGGGGCCTATTTGGCAAATTAATTTTTGGCCAAGTTTATCTCCTACCAGTTTTTTTAAAACTGTCAAATAGATGCCAACTAGTATCTTACATAAGTAAAATTTGAAAGACAATGTCAAATAGATGCCTAATGAAACTATGTATCATTCAATACAAGATCTCATCAAACTATATACGCCATGAGCTTCATACCCAGTGAAATCTTAGTTGTCGCAGCTGCACCGCTCCACACTGCTAACGGGTTGCATACTTTTTTTTTTTTGTCGTAACGGTAGAATTCCTATAACCTAATCTAGCCTAATCTAAGGGGAGGGAGATGAGGATTTAATGTGATACAGACTTCATCGAAAAAAGCCAATGAAGGCCGTCACATTTTGTGACAAATTTTGATGGGAGGCAAGGGTTGAACCTTGACCTCCCGCACCACCAAGTTGGTGGTGACCACCAGGCCAAAGGCCCAGTGGCTCTAACAGGTTGCATATGTTTTCCACATTTGTAGAAGAATCCTGTATGACACCTGTATAAAGAATTTAACAAGCTTGAAGAGAATTAATAAGTGAAACTGGAGGTAAAATTGCAGACCATGAAATTTTCAGGTAAGGGACCTATACATGCTTAATTGACTGTGAAAAAGAAACTTGAGGTAAAAAATATTTCTTTTTTATACTTGATAGCGTGAAATCTGGCAAAACCAAGCTAAAAACAAGTTAACTGAATCACAGAAAGTGAAACAAGAGACCTGTACCTTGCTTCCTTCATCTATACATGCAAATATAATATTTCAATAGAAAAAAGTAAACCAAAGAGATTGGCAGTTAATAATTTCATGACTAGTACCAGTGCCCATCTGCAATTTCTCCTTGAAACATTTGTTGCATCAAATTCTCAATGAAGTATATGATTCCTCTACAATACTTGAAACTTTAACGACAATTACAAGACAAATTTGTCACTAGGAATTATTTGTAGAATACCAGCTGCATTGCCAATTTATCAGTATCAGTGCATTGAGAACTTGCTACAATTTAGAAACAGTAACCTATTTGTGAAGAATATTAGCACCAGCATCGGTTATTTACCAAGAAAATTGTCATAATTCAATATGCATGGTTTCCAACTAATACGTGACTTATCCAGGTGGAATTGAAAATTACCCGTTCAATAACATATCACAAGGAAACACAAATTCCACAGTTCAAAGAAGACAAGTGTACATACTCTAACAAATATGAGTGCATTTGTCATTCGCTTTGTCCAAGCATGCTTATATGGAACGGACAATTTTATTTGGCCAAGCTAGACTGACTGTAAATCTAAGAAGCTCAGGCCACTTTGTCCAAGTTAGAGTACTATGAATTATCTGTTATACATTAAGTTTGTATACGTGACTAGTACCCAAAAAAAAAAAAATTAAAAATTCTTCTTTGGACAACTAAGCAAAAAAAATTTTTAATGACCAAATATTCAATTTTATAGGTTCTTATTCACATCAAATATATTTGCTTTCTATACTGACCTTGCATACAAGATTAAAGCAAAACAAGGGCAGTTCTATGTTTCACTGAACAACAAAACTGGATTGGGGATCGATCAATGGGAGTGCATTTTGATGAAGTTTGATTGATCTTGGCAATGCATCAAGCGAAGTTAAAACATCTCTCGAACAGCCAGAAAAACAAAGAGAAGCACCAAAAGAAAAAAAAAGAACTAAAATGCATATAGGATCAATCAACTGTGGGGGGTGTTTTGGGTTTTTTGTGTTTTGGAGGAGGAGGAGGAGGAGGAGGAGGAGGAGGGGGGGGGTCTTTAGTTTGAATCTTCTATGCAATGCATTCACAAACTGAAAACAGAGAAACAACAAAATAAGAAAAAGAGATAGAAAAAACACTAAAATGCGTGTCAGCATATGCGATCAATCAATAGCGGGATTCTTGCTCTAGTTTGAATGTTCTAGGCTATGCATCAAGAAATGAAAGCAATTTCACATGGCCAATAAAAACAGGGTGAAACACCAAAAATAAGAATATGAGAAATCAAATACCTGCATCTCAGAAAGCTGCAGCCATTAATGCGCTCAACATGAATGTGGCATCCGGGCCACTTAGTCCATCTCTGAGCCTTCACAAGCTCTTCAAATAAGATATCATTTTCATGTTCCTTGGATCCCCCTTTTTGTGCATCTCCTCACATACATTCCATGGAAGAATACAATCGAAACAGAAGAATTTCTTGCACATTGGACATTCTGATTTCCTCAGATTTTCCTGACAACATTCATCAAGGATCAGCTCTGGGCAATCGGGATTCGGGCAATAGCATTTTCTTATCCCTGTGACCGCATTTTCACAAAGCAGATCACACCATCTCGTAAATAGTTTTTTTGCGATGATTTTTTCGCATTCAAATAGATCCAACGGTTCTGTGCATCCTCCTTGAGGGCATGTTATGTTGAGAACTTTTCCATCAACTTTTGCAGCAATATAATTCTCAATACATTTATCTCTGCCGCTAAATACCCTTGTTTTTTGGATCTTCCTTGCGCATATTTGACAAGTAGGAGCCTTAACATTTTTTTAGTATTTTTCACCTTTTCTTCTTCTTCTATTTTCCTCTTTAAGCTCCGTGTAACTCCTCTCCATTGAACAAAGTAAAACTCATAGTACCTAGAAAAATTAATACAAGATTCTTAATAAATGTGGCTCAGATTTTCTAAAGAATGCATAGGAATAAATGCAAAATTATGTACTATTTGTTCTGATGATTTTGTCAGTGGAAGTATAAGAATTCTGCACATGATTTAAACCCTAAACCCTAAATTTCTTCATGGCTGATGAGTGGCAATATAAACAGAGATTTTTCTAAACCCTTCTGGACAAAGATTACCTCTGAAAGTCTAATCCTCCATTCGAATGTAATCAGAGCTGAAATCACCGTCTCTTTTCTTCCCTTATCCTCAGACAGGTTTAACCTTTTCTCCTTCCATACTCAATGGACTTCTACATTTATTAACATGAAAAATGTAATAACAAAGGAATACCATGATTAATAACAAAGGAAAAATGTAATTTTGGTCCTAAAGTTTCTCAAAGTAGCGATACTAGTCCCCAAAAGTTGCCCTAACGTAAATCTGGTCCCTAATGATTTCAATTTGAAGTATATTTAGAACAATTGACTTATTTTTATCAATTCTTACTGAAATATTGGCAAGTGCAGTCGTGTGTTTTGCTTTAATGTTCCCAAAGTTTAACTTTTCACTGGCCAAAAAAATACTTTAGTATGAGCAATTACTATGACCCCAATGTTGACATCTATGGAAAAATTACAAGAATCGAAGTGGATCCATTTATTGAAGGTTTCCGATCATTCATTTTTTTTTAATTCTTAGAGATATGTTGCTTCATGATTCTTCGGATTATCTTGAATTGTCCAAAATTTTCTTTGGTCTCCAAAGCTTTGACTGCTTTTTTGAGGGCACAGTTTTGGTCTCAATTTTTTTTTTTTTTTTGAAGGAGAAGGGAAAAGAAAGAAGGTCTGGATTGGAAATGATTTTGGGGATGCCCCAATGTGTGTGTTTTTTTAATATATTTATGTTAATGTCTCTTTTATTTTCTCTCTTAGATTCATTTAATGCGTGTGTTTATGAAATTAATTAATCATTAATGTCAATAAACTGTTGCTTAATTTTTTAAACGAAAATTTTCAGCATGGGACACGTGACCGCACTCGGTGCTATTCGAGTAGGAATTGAGAAAAAGCAGCCATTTGCCTTAAATGTGCTTCAAATTTGAAACACTTAGGGCTAAATTTGCTTTGTCCCAAACTTTGGGGACTAGTGTCACTATTTTGTCAAACTTTGAGGATCAAAACTACATTTTACTCTAATAGCGAAAGGTAACATTTTGGTGCGTATCCTATTTACTTGTTTAATTAAACTATGTAGATCTTGAGTACGGGTGGGTGACTTTTACTGTATTTATATCACCATTTAGGGTAAAAGGCTTCGTCCATTAACCACCCTCGGAAAAGATGATATTGTTGTTGAAGGATTAGATTTTTTTTTCCCACATCATTCATAAATTATTAAATTCTAAAAAATAGTCTTATTTATGTGTATGCACTTTAATCATCAGAAAAGCCAAAAGATATATGTCAAAAAAGAGAGAGAGAAAAAAGGGAAAATGTATCAATTGAAAAAATTACACTTCTCGATGGTGTTGACTTTTCGATTTTTCTTAAAAGGTCTTTGACACTCATTAAGATATATTTCAAATGTCATATTTTTAAAATATAAGATTAATTGAAAAAGTAAATAAATATTAGGGAGGGTAGGTTAGATGAATTTTAAGTACATTAACGAGTACTCATTAGAGAAACCCTTTTTGAATGCCCAAAGATTTCTATTTATTCTTGACGGGTATTTTACATACGTGCAAGCTAAAAAATACCGAATTACACCCGTTCACTGCAAGTATACAGATCAACTAGTAGTTTAGGGTATATATCGGGTCGATCCCACAGGGAAGAGTGAACAATTACCGGTATTACTAAAGCTTCTCTATTATTTAGACTATCAATGAATTATAACAAATTTAACCTACTGAAATTATACAAGAAATTAACAAATAAAAGCTCCTTAGGTTGTGGTATCCCTAACTACTCATGCAAGTGCTATAATTGGATCATTGAATACTACATCTAGGCTAATTATGGTGTAATTTCCTTATGCATTTGAATCCTACTTTCGTAGTGAATCAATTATACTTATAACTAATCCATACCTATTCTCATGGTTATGAAATTAGCTACAAGTTCATTTCTTCAGTGAAATTACATGAAATGAATCACTAAAAACCACATAGGTGCACCTCTACTTTCGTGAGTGTACTCCCTATGTTTAGCACTTCTTGAACTAATGTTAAATCTCAATTTTCATTGCAGAAATAACACCTTAGATAATCACAATTAATGGTACCATATTAATCATGATTTAAAGAGTTAAAGTGCTAAATAACTTGCTCAAATCATAGCAGTTAAATAGCCAAATGATAAACACTAACAATCATAAAAAGTTCAACCAAACCCAAGGTATAAACTTTAAAGACACATATTAAATATAAAATCCAGAAATTGCATATTAACTATATTTAAGAATCCAATACAAAAGATAAAGAGTTGGAGAAGAGATAACCCATGTCACTTGAGCTTCAACTTCTCTTTCTTCATCTCCATTTTCATCCTAATCTAGCCATTATACAAGAATGGATGAACTACACTTACTACACTATCCTACACTAAGGAAATGGAAGAACTACATTTCTGCACTCCTCAAGCTTCTCCCGTATATTTCCCCCTCCTCAGACCACCCAAAATGTCTCTGCATATAAACTGCTTAAGAGCTCCATTTTTCCAAGTCAATTTCCACATTTTGATTCCCAAATCTCAACTTTGTTAGGATAGTCAATAACAAATGTTTTTGACATGAAAATAAGCCACCTTGTCTGCCCTTTTGTCTTCTGAAGCATGTGCACCGAATTCTCTTGCAACTTATAGCTGGAAAGTGGTATGAACACGAGAATTGACTGAGCAAATTGCAGAATTTCGGCCAGAAAACGCGCCTTTACAAAACGCGTCTACAACTCGCGTTTTGTGCACTCGCGTTTTCACTTTATCCTTACTTCAACTGCGATTTTCTCCATGATGCAGGCCGAACTGGCTTTTGTGCAAAACACCAAAGTTGTAGATCTTTGAGTTAGCTTTCCAATGCTTCAAGAATCATCCAAATTGGAGCTTTGTAGACTGAGATATGATCCAAATACTAAACACTGGTCGGAACTCTGTTTTCCACTTTGGACAGCTGAGTTGAATTTCGGTATTTCAACTTTTGGACTATGAAAACGGATGAATTGGACTTTGATGTCTTCATACCAAATGTAGATATATCTCTTAGCTTCAAAATGGTACCAAGATCACCTTGATCCGATCATTGTAGCTCCTGATATAGTCAAAATACGAAAATATGTCTGAGTTGTCAAAGCTGACTTTTCTTGATTTTTGTCCTCAAATTGCATTTCTTCCTTTTACACTTCATATTTTATTTTCCTCACTTTAATCCATCTTCAATCATCCAAATATCTTCTCAATGCACTTCATTTGATGATTGAATCATTAAACCTACAAAATATGAAGTTTTTACCATAAAAATCCATAAAATGCAATGTTTAGCCACTTTAACATAAAATGTAGTTTTTTACCAAAACCTTAGTTATTTTAGTTATAAAACTAAATAATCAAACCAAAATTAACTAATAAAACACACTAAAAATACGTAAAATAAACCCTTGTCAAATACCCCCACACTTGAACCATTGCTTGTCCTCAAGCAATAAAAATACAAACCAACAATGATCCAAAATTTGAAAATAAACATATGTAGCATTTCAACTTCATTTCCTCAAAACAAAGTAAATAACCATTATGCAATTATTCAATTAAGTTCAAGTACTCATAATATCAAGTAAAGGAGAGCCAATTATACCGTTATTATAACAAATTCAAATCAATTTTTCATCCTTACCCAATCTTACAAGTAAGTAACTCATATGGTCAATAATAATGCTTCCTAAACTCATGATCATCTTTTAATTCTGTTTAAAAAGATATTTATTAATATTACATATCTAAATATTACTTAAGACGTGAGAATGCCTTTTGACGCGAGGATCGACATTTTTAGATGAAGATCACCGGTTACTCAACACTTCACATACTCAAGTTGCTTTGCATACTCTTAATTCAAGTACCGTTTTACGCGAAAGTCGACATTTGTAGATGAAGACTCCCGGTTACTAAGTACAAGAATCATTGGAGTAGAAGAATTTTTATTTATTTTCTTTTTTCTTTTGTTTTTTGTTTTTCTCTTTTTCTTCATTTTTTTCATTTTTCATCATTTTTTTTTCTTTTTTTTTTTTATAGCAAAGAGAATAATAATTTTCTAAAAAAAAATAATCATGAGAAGAGTATTGCACTTATTGACCATATTTATCACTTAACTTATAAAATCCAATAAAGAGAAGAAATTTCATCAAATATGCAAAAAAATATAGGCATAATTTTCTCCACTTCACAAGATATATTTTCCTACAAATGCAAAATTATAATCACATAATAGTCATTTCCAAGTTAAATGAGAAAAGAAGTTTCCAAATCATATATATTTATCTCAAATGTAGAAGGAATTTGAACTACTAATGGTATGGAACTTGTTACCCCTTGGATAAAATCGAAAAAATATGAAACTTTTTGGGGCAAGTTTGCAATTTTGGACAAGATTTTAGAAAAATTTTGAATTTTAACACAAGTCCAATATTTGCAACTAATAATTTAATCACATACAATATATATAATCTCAATTCTCCCCCCACACTTAACATACACATTGTCCTCAATGTGTAAAAAGGAAAATCAAGATAAAGAAAGTAATACTCCCCTATGATGTGATTGAATATGAAGCTTCAAAATCCATTGTCCGTTTATCTCCAACGCTTCATGAGTTCCATTGGATAACCATTAGTGATGTAAACCTAAAAATGGAAAATGAGAAACAAAAGTGAAAACAAAGGTTTAATAAACAAAATGATGATCCGTAACTTCAATCCTTTGTTTTCGTGATGTACCTAAAAAAAATACACAATAAGCAACTCAAGGTACAAGAAAATATATATGAGGAAAAGAGGAAAAAAGAGAATCAAGGAATCTGCATTTTTTTTTTTTACTCCGAAAACGCGACTCATCAAAACGCGCCACCAAGCCGCGTTTTGTGAAGTCGCGTTTCTTCACATATCTTGCAGGATCGAAAACGCGACTGTGTTATAAAACGCGACTTGGAGTCGCGTATTTGAAGGCGCGTTTTTGGTTTCTGAACAGGCTGGAAAACGCGACTTGGTAGAAAACGCGACTTTATGTCGCGTTTTGAGGCGCGTTTTCTTCAGTATAGGCGCAGAATCGAAAATGCGATTATTGAAAACGCGATTCTAAGGCGCGTTTTCAGCCCAAATGCATTTTCTTCTGCGAAATTTTTGCAGAAAGCCAACTTTGGAAAATTACAAATGATACCCCAATCACTCAAAATGCATCATAAATCATTTGTTTGTAAAATTTATCAATGTGCACACATGTAAAACATTAAAAACATGCATTTTAGCCCCTTTTAACGGATCAAAAACAACAATTACTCAAATCGAGGGATTGAGTTCCTTGATCAAATTTCGCCTTTTTCACCTCATTTGGTCACTTTTGCTTCCATTTCCAATACCTACAAATGAAAAATAACAAAATAACTCAAACATATACTTTAAACATAAAATCACCCCAAAATAACATAAACTTAAACAAACATTGGGTTGCCTCCCAATAAGCGCTTCTTTAAAGTCAATAGCTTGACTATTTCTCCTCATTTTTCAAGGAGGTTTAGTTAACGAATAATCCACCATTTTAGGCCGTGGTGGATCATTAAATGGTGACTTTATAGCCAAAGCCACATGATCTAATGATGTGAGAAATGAAAGTGACTTACCTATCCCAAGTGTTTCATAGATATTACCTTGAATATGCACCACTTGAGAACTTACCAAAGGAAATGTCATGAGAGTATCTTGGGCAGGAATACCTTTAGAACCTATACTTTCACTGCACTCCTCAAGAGGGGTGAAAAATGAGTCATTAAAACTCACCTCTTGAGGCTCAAAGTTAGTTCCAAAGATATTATCATGTGAAATGGATATTTGCTCATTGAAACACAATTGAGATTCATCATTTTCATCAAAATGTAACCCATTTTCACATACAACATTCCCACCATTCATGCTAGGATCATTTTGCAAATTATTAGAAGAAATAACCTCACACAATGCATTCAATTGCTCATTTATTCTGCCAAAGTGAGAAGTTAATTCATCTATTCTTTTCTCAATCCTATCAAAACGGTCGGAAGTCACATTAGCTAACTTTTCTATAGCTAACTCCCAAGATGGTTTTGCTTTATATTGGACATTTTCAGATTGGTAATCATAAAAATATGGATAATCACTATATGCACATTGATTTTCCCAACCATAAGAAAGAGAATTGCTCCAATTAGCACTGTATTGATCAAAATAAGGATTGTAATGCTCTAATTCATCATAGCAATCCATATTTTGTGCTTGCATACATGTATTAGTTGCATGATAACCTCCACACAAGTCACAAATCACATGATAAGAATTAAAAGCATTAAAATTCCTCCCTTGCTCAATTTCATGCATAATTGTGTCCATTTGAACTTGTAACATAATTACATCAAATTTTGCCTTTAAGCACTTCAAACCATCTTTAAAAGACATACCCTCAGTAATTTCTTGGTTACCTCTGTTGAAGGAGCTTTGCACTAGGTAACCATCCATTGCCAATCTTTCATTTCTCAAGCTTTGTCCTCCAAATTGACCTACCCTCCTCATTATCTAAAATTACTTTTAAACAATCTCAAAAGTAAGATTAGTTAAGAAGGATAGATTCCAAGACACAAATTAAAACAAAAAAAAATAAAAGTTGACTAAAAAAAAAATGACATAAAACACATAAGATACAACAAAAACAACAAAAATAAGAAAAATTGTCTAAATTAATAAAGTTGCTCTTCACACCGATATTGCCAAATCTTCCCCGGCAACGGCGCCAAAAACTTGACGGGTATTTTACATACGTGCAAGTTAAAAAATACCGAATTACACCCGTTCACTGCAAGTATACAGATCAACTAGTAGTTTAGGGTATATATCGGGTCGATCCCACAGGGAAGAGTGAACAATTACCGGTATTACTAAAGCTTCTCTATTATTTAGACTATCAATGAATTATAACAAATTTAACCTACTGAAATTATACAAGAAATTAACAAATAAAAGCTCCTTAGGTTGTGGTATCCCTAACTACTCATGCAAGTGCTATAATTGGATCATTGAATACTACATCTAGGCTAATTATGGTGTAATTTCCTTATGCATTTGAATCCTACTTTCGTAGTGAATCAATTATACTTATAACTAATCCATACCTATTCTCATGGTTATGAAATTAGCTACAAGTTCATTTCTTCAGTGAAATTACATGAAATGAATCACTAAAAACCACATAGGTGCACCTCTACTTTCGTGAGTGTACTCCCTATGTTTAGCACTTCTTGAACTAATGTTAAATCTCAATTTTCATTGCAGAAATAACACCTTAGATAATCACAATTAATGGTACCATATTAATCATGATTTAAAGAGTTAAAGTGCTAAATAACTTGCTCAAATCATAGCAGTTAAATAGCCAAATGATAAACACTAACAATCATAAAAAGTTCAACCAAACCCAAGGTATAAACTTTAAAGACACATATTAAATATAAAATCCAGAAATTGCATATTAACTATATTTAAGAATCCAATACAAAAGATAAAGAGTTGGAGAAGAGATAACCCATGTCACTTGAGCTTCAACTTCTCTTTCTTCATCTCCATTTTCATCCTAATCTAGCCATTATACAAGAATGGATGAACTACACTTACTACACTATCCTACACTAAGGAAATGGAAGAACTACATTTCTGCACTCCTCAAGCTTCTCCCGTATATTTCCCCCTCCTCAGACCACCCAAAATGTCTCTGCATATAAACTGCTTAAGAGCTCCATTTTTCCAAGTCAATTTCCACATTTTGATTCCCAAATCTCAACTTTGTTAGGATAGTCAATAACAAATGTTTTTGACATGAAAATAAGCCACCTTGTCTGCCCTTTTGTCTTCTGAAGCATGTGCACCGAATTCTCTTGCAACTTATAGCTGGAAAGTGGTATGAACACGAGAATTGACTGAGCAAATTGCAGAATTTCGGCCAGAAAACGCGCCTTTACAAAACGCGTCTACAACTCGCGTTTTGTGCACTCGCGTTTTCACTTTATCCTTACTTCAACTGCGATTTTCTCCATGATGCAGGCCGAACTGGCTTTTGTGCAAAACACCAAAGTTGTAGATCTTTGAGTTAGCTTTCCAATGCTTCAAGAATCATCCAAATTGGAGCTTTGTAGACTGAGATATGATCCAAATACTAAACACTGGTCGGAACTCTGTTTTCCACTTTGGACAGCTGAGTTGAATTTCGGTATTTCAACTTTTGGACTATGAAAACGGATGAATTGGACTTTGATGTCTTCATACCAAATGTAGATATATCTCTTAGCTTCAAAATGGTACCAAGATCACCTTGATCCGATCATTGTAGCTCCTGATATAGTCAAAATACGAAAATATGTCTGAGTTGTCAAAGCTGACTTTTCTTGATTTTTGTCCTCAAATTGCATTTCTTCCTTTTACACTTCATATTTTATTTTCCTCACTTTAATCCATCTTCAATCATCCAAATATCTTCTCAATGCACTTCATTTGATGATTGAATCATTAAACCTACAAAATATGAAGTTTTTACCATAAAAATCCATAAAATGCAATGTTTAGCCACTTTAACATAAAATGTAGTTTTTTACCAAAACCTTAGTTATTTTAGTTATAAAACTAAATAATCAAACCAAAATTAACTAATAAAACACACTAAAAATACGTAAAATAAACCCTTGTCAATTCTAAAAGGGTTAATTACATATTGCTCCCTATAATTAGGATTTTGTTGCAAAACACCCGCTCTATTCATGAAATCAATAGATTGCCCCGTAGTGACTAATAGTCAAAACACTATACCCTCATTATAGTAAAATTGCCAAAAAGGCCTTTTCTTTTTTATCTCATTGTATCTTCTTTGGGCTAGTATGTTTAAACTCTTTCCCCTCATTTTACATTATTGCTATTTAAATTTTGACCAAAAATTTGCCAAATTATTTCTTTTCACTGCTCAACATAGATTGTTATTTTCCTATTAAAATATCAATTGTCATGAATTACGATAAGAAAAGAACAAGTATACTTTATCCAAAATAATCTAATTAAGTATTTCTATTTTTATTTCAAATTTCTTATTATGCATTAATTTCTAATATTATGATCATGATGCATTAATTGTTAACAAAAATTTTTTTTAAAAAAAAGCGCATAGACTCTTTCCAATCAACCCATTCACTATTCTTTTTTCCCCCTTCTTAAATCAATCATCAACTCTTACACTACTTCTACTCTAATCTATTTAAGGGAGGGTCCAACTAGACGATGGGGGTTTAGAGAGAGTGTGTTCTTACCACTATCGCAAAGAGATGTACTACTGTATGTCTTTTAAATTTTATTACAGGTGTAGAGGTTTGAATTTCTAACATGTAGCCAGATCTACATTTTATGCTTCACCTGGTGGCCAACTTACATAAAATGAGTTGGTTAACCCATTCAACTATTCAAAGTGTTCAAATAGTCCATTTTATTGTTTAATTAATAAATAGTATGTAATTTTGCGACATCGAGTACGGATGGAAAAAAATTGATAATTAGGCTTATTGAGCATTATAAGTAAATATTTAAAACTAATGATGGGTTCAAAGGACAGTATAAATTGATAACTTAGTTTGCAAAAATAAATTTAAATGAATTTATAAAAGTTAAAATAAATGGGTTATAAATGGATAATTAGATTATTCAATTCATTTTTTTGACTTACCTAGTTATACTCGTCTAATTATATAGGTATAAATGAGTTGACTCACTTATACCTATTACCCATTTTACCTAACCCAAACCTGCCCAAATTACCCATTTTGATATCTGTAAATAAACCCTTATCGTGAGAGTCAAAATAGATTGTTCCAAAAACTCCTGATTGAGAGTACCCAAAAATCCCTATATACCCAGTACCTTGAGAACCCAAAATCTAGGGCTGAAAATCACTTGTGACCTATTTTCCAACAAAATTCATTATTTCCATGATCATAATAAATCATCAAACTAGATGGTAAATCTTTCGAATGGGATAAAAAAAGTTGTGGAAGAAGCGGTAAATCTAGATGGTAAATCTTTAGTCAAGAAATGCCCGATTAATTGTTGGGGATATATACTCAAACTATGTACACTCAATTTTATAATCGGGTTAGTAATTGAAATTCTTTTTATAGACATTCTTACCAAATGTTAGTTGCACAAAAATTTCTTTTCTGTGCAATTATTCTTTATGTCTTTGCTCCTGTATATTGCTGTAAAAGAGACAAGACACAAGCAGCAAAATGGCTATACCATTGTCTATGTTGTGCATAATTCAATGGGGCGACCAAAATTCAAAATCATCTTAAGGAATTTTCAAGTCATAAGACAACTACAATATATATATATATATATATATATATATATATATATATATATTTGTTTTTCCTTCTTTACTGAAGAAAATTGACTGCTGGTTCTCAGGCCATATTGGGTGGATTTAATAGTCGATTTATCATCACCATTAGCCTATTAGTATTTTATCTTTTGACTTTGGGCCTTATTTGTTTGCCAAGCCCAATTGACCTTAATTCTCCTAACGGCCCAACTCAAACGAAAATGCAAGTGGTACTTTGGAGTGCTCCCCTATGTTCTACAATTTTATTTGTGTATGTTGTTGTCCATCTCTATTTTTTGTGTGCTCATCCCATTACTACACAAAGAAAAAAGAACCTTTTTTTGGTTTAACATTGATTTCTAGCAACAAATAACTGATGAGATTTTTTTTTTTTTTACAGCCAAAGAAAATAATTATGATAAGAGTTCTTAGCATAGTCAAATGTGCAACACATAAAGCAACGATTAATGTGAAAGGCATTCCCTCAATCATTTGCAATGTCAAGGAATTAAAGGACACTACATGGGGTAGAAAATGAACAAGGAAATGTTAATGTATTAAAGTATTATGAAAGGGAGTTGAGCGCTTGTCTTGACAGACTAGGGATCGACCCTAATTATGACTTGCATTTTCTGCCTTTTTTTTCCAGAAGAACCATCGCTTTTGATGTGCTTTCCTTTTCAATGGGTAGTAAACGCTACCCATTCCTTCACGCTCGATGCAGTAGCACCATTTTTGCTTATTACCACACTTGTAGCAGAATTCGGTTCCACATCTACACAAGAAATTATTTCCTCAATGTGCGCAGAAAAAAAAAATGGAATTACGTTTGCAACAAAAAAAAAAAAAGAATTTACACGCATATAAAAGATTTTTTATTAAACCATGGTAATATAAGTGGTGAAGAAAATCAAATGTTGAAAACCCATAATGGCTTCGACATAGACGATTAACTCTGACAAATCTTATGCTGATAGAATAGCCCTTCAAAAAAGCTTTAAAATCAGTCATAATATGTTCAAAGAAATTAACGGAAACCATCTTCAAAAAAATAAATAAATTACACGAATAAGAAGCAATTGAAGAAAAAAGTTAGAAATTCAAACCTGCATTTTATATGATCGCATCCGCTTTTGCGCTCAACAAAATACTTGCATTGGGGGCATTTTTTCCAGCCTTTCTGGTTTGCAAGATCAGTGAATAGTTTATCATTTTTGCGACCAATTTTTCTGCTTGAAATAATGCTTAATAATCCCATGATGTCGTTAGTTCCAGCGGAAGTGGTTTCAATTGTTATGGAATAGATACGTTATTTTAATGAGGTAGGTCAAGTTTTGAAAAAGCAGAACAGACAGACAAAAAGAGGAAATTTTTTACTCAATTTCTACAGCCTATCTGTCAAATAAACTTAAATACAGCGATTGTCAGCCACTAATTGAGGCAATGTCATTTTCTGATGGGAAGTCCTATCATATCATATCACACAATATTTTATCTTTTATTATGTATGATTATTAAAATTATGAGTGGCTGTTCACCAATAATTTTGCTAAGTTGTTTAGGTAAGTTTTACTCGGAGTCGTTTTACATTGGTCACATCAATAACTCTTTATTTATGTAATTTTCACAATTTAACAACCAGTTGATTCTCCATTGTAATAATCAATCAATCAGCTCATTGGTTGTTTAGAAGAATAGATTTAATTTTATGTCTTTAACATGTGATCTAAATAGCACCTTGGGCAACGCGGAATCATTATTCAATTTCTATTTCTTTATGCTTACACTACTTTTAATTTGTTATGAATTTTTATCATAAACGACCTTTTCATTTGCTTTCAATTTTTTCATTGGACACCTGTTAGATAGGCCTTTTTATTTTCTTTGTAGAATTCGTCTCAAAAGCTACTACTTAATTTATTGTCCTTTTTCCCCCCTCAAAAATCAATCTCCAAATTTCTTTTCTTTTTTTTGTAATATCAAACATCAATCTCCAACTTTCTTTTCATATTTTTTCCCTGAAAAGTCAATCTTCAAGTTTCCTGCTATAATCATGCTTTGTAACGTTTCGGTAATTTAGAAATCATCTCTCCTACAGTTAAGGTTATCTATATGAAGTTTCTCTTGCTTCACGGCTTATAAACTTCTGCTGCTATCTCAACTTTCCTAGTATACGCAGAAAACATGTATAGATTAGTATCGGGAGAATGCTATTTTTCCTTAACAAATAAGCATTTCTCTTTACTGGTGCAAAAAAAAAAAAAAAATTTGAAACCATATATTCTCAGAAAAAAAAGAAAAAAAATTTACCGTGTCTTAATTGAAAAAAGAAAATTAACATAAAAAAAATCTTACTATGTCTATGACTTTACTTACCGCTCATCTAAGAAAATTTTGGTGCACTGAAAGAAAAAGGAAATAATTTGGAGCTCTGAAGTTTAAGGTTTTCCTTGTGATCTTCCATTATAATCAATCAACCGTAGCTCATATAGAATCTCCTTGATTTTTCACTCTGGAGTTCCTAACTTTTTATTCTTTTGGGTGAATTATACTTCTCCTCCCAACCAACCACCCTCCCAAGATGGGCACCAAACCCTATTATTTCTGTCTGTCTTTGCACCATTCAATTTTGTTTATCAACATTTAATACCTTTTTATCGACTTCTAAGAATCGTTGGACAAATATGCCCCTATTGTCATACTCTTTCTTTGAGTTGTGTGTCTGCGCGCGCGCACTTTTGCCTCTTCCGTTCTTTTCTCATTTTTTCCTTTTTTCCTTTTGGCTTCTTGATTTTTTTCCATGCAACTAAATTCTGACATGTTTTTTTTTTTTTTTGCATTTTTAGAATGAACTTGTTATTTGTATAATCGCATCTTGTCATTTTTTTTATTCAGTCTTTGGATTAGTTATTTTGTCACTATGAATGACTCATTAATCATGAACTATAGCATGGCAAGCTATAGTTGAAGTACTTACAAGAGAATGCAATAGTCGCAAATTTATGGTAATTGAATATTTGAATGGGTATGCCTTCGAAGTATGAGCAATATAAAACTAAATATAAATAGTTGAATAATTAATCAAACTTTTTTTTGTAGCACAATAAGTTGTCAATCATCACCTTAGCAAATCAACTAACCTTGTTATTCTTGTTTACATAATGGTATGACTTCTTTATGTGGGCATTGAAATGATTATTATACTTTTGTTATCGAAATATGTTGCATTTATGAAAAAAAAAAAAGGGAAAACAAAAGGAAAAGCAAAAAAAAAAAACCAATTGAAGGGGCACTTTTGTCCCTTAAAATTTGAAAGGGGATAAAGTGATGATAAATGAACTTGAGAGGAGGAAAGTGACACAAGGGTGTAAATTACGGAGTGAAGTGTAATTTACCATTTTTCCCCTTGCCCATCTGTTTCAAATTCTGTGATTTTTTTTTTTGAAAAGCAAATTCTGTGATTTACACTAGTTTTCTCCAAATCCACGTCATTGGAGCTTGAGAAGAATACATCCACCTGACTCATATTCCTTCTTTTTTTTTCTTTTTTTTCTCTTCCCTTCATTTGCTTTACTTTTCTAAAACTCTCTATTGATCCTGCAAATCTCTTGCACATTTTTATGTCTTATTCCGTACATTTTAAAATTTCTGTACATTGTAAAAGGACATTTTCCATAACTATTTCAGAGCCAAAAATTTGTTTATTAAGATGTAACAGATGTTTACCTTAAGAAGCATCATAAAAAACATATCTGTCATTTGTATTTACGTCATCGGTCAAGCACTAACACAAGAATTAGAAGTTGTATTTCTAGCCAAAAGATTTAGTAATTTACTATAAAACAAACACAATAATAATAATTAATTATTGAGAGACCATTAAAATTCGGAAGAACACCTAATTCTAGCCTGAACGGGAAAGCCCATTTCACGATTCTATGAACTCTGAAAGAACTTCATGGGATCAGACAAAATACAGTTGATATCTAGAATTTTTTGTTTCCTCCTGCATTTTTAGATTCATCTTTTAGAAAATTTAAGTTTGATTCATTCTTGAAATACCTCTTATGCATGGAAACAAATATTTGTTATGGATCGAACTAAATGAATTGAAAGATATCTGAGGTAGGGGAGGGGAAGGAGAGGAAAGGAATTGAGAATGAGATCAGAAATAAGGGAGAGAGAATAGAGAGGGAAAGAAAAGGATTGAATTGTTTAGGAAAGAAATTTAGAACAACGTATCACATGATCTGCCTGCAAATGCAGATGAATTACTTATACAAATCTTAGCTTTGAGCTCAAGAAACAGCCTACTAGTAACTAACTACTTTTCCTGCCAAATAACTACTCTTCATTCTGTTACATCAATTGCGAAGCCACGTGACTCTCTTCACGCTATCACATTTCTGATGCTACTCCCTTGCTGACTCATCCCAGTCATTTGTGCATGACAATTTGGACTGATTCCAGGCCATAACAATACCTCCCCCTAAAAACAATCCTAGTCTCTAGGATTGATTGATTTGGAAAGAAGGAAATTGAGCATGAATGAACGTCCAATCCTCCCAAGTGGCTTCCTCAGGTTCCATGTTTTCCCACTGCACCAACACTTGCTCAACTCCCTGACCCTTCCTATAGATTGTCCTTCTATCCAACACTGTTGAGGGGGTGACCTCAAACTCACTATCTGCATTCAAGGTAGGCAAGGTAGTGCTGACTAGAGCCTCTTTTGGTGACTTCTTGAGCAATGAAACATGAAAAACAGGGTGTATGGTGGATCCTGCAGGTAGCTTCAGCCTGTATGCTACAGTCCCCACCTTTTGTTCCACCTGATAGGGCCCGTAGTACTTAGCAGTCAGTTTCAAATTCCTCCTTACGGCTACTGAGGTTTGTCTGTAAGGTTGGAGCTTCAAATAAGCCCAGTCTCCCACTATAAACTCCCTGTCACTCCTCCCTTTATCAGCCATTTGCTTCATTCTGTTCTGAGCCTTAAACAGGTTCTCCTTGAGCAAGGAATTCCAGCCTACTCTTTCCTGTGCCCAATCCTCCACAGCAGCTACTATTGTTTTATCGGGCCTCAGGTTCAGTTGTATAGGTTTGTAACCATATAAGGCCTGGAAAGGGGATATTTGTAGACTGCTATGGTGGTTAGTGTTATACCACCATTCTGCTGCAGGAAGCCATTTCCTCCACTTCCCTGGTTGATACATACACACACTCCTCAGGTAGCTTTCTACACATCTATTAACCCTCTCAGTCTGTCCATCGGATTGAGGGTGATATGCAGAAGAGAGATTTAGCTCTGTGCCAAGCATCTTGAAGAGTTCCTGCCAGAACAAGCTAGTAAAGGCCTTATCCCTGTCAGAGACAATGTGTGTTGGTAGGCCATGTAACCTGAAAATCTGATCAAAGAATGTCTCTGCTACATTTTTAGCAGTGTAATGAGAAGTCATAGGGATGAAATGAGCATATTTAGTAAATCTGTCTACCACCACATAGATGACATTACAACCAAAAAATTTAGGCAAACCTTTTATGAAATCCATAGAAATTTGTTGCCAAGCTTGCTCAGGAATGGCCAATGGCTGCAACAGTCCTGGATAAGCGCAATTCTCATTTTTACTTCTCTTGCAGACATCACAATTCTGTACATACTATTCGACCTCCTTTTTCATTCTAGGCCAGTATAGGTAGCTCTTGATCCTCTGATAAGTACCATGATTCCCAGAGTGACCTCCAAGACAAGAATCATGAAAACAGGAAATCAATTTTTACCTTAGTTCATCATCTGTTCCTACCCAAATCCTTCCTTTAAATCTCAAAATCCCTTGGTTATAAGAGTAGTCAGGTAGTGCTTCAGCTCCCATGGCCAACCTCAGTAGAACCTCCTTTGCCATGTCATCACCATTGTAGCTCTCAGCTACCATTGACAACCTTTGAGGCTTGATGGTAGTGATGACATGTACAAACGTTTCTGCTGACTCCTCCTGCTCTCCCCTCCTTGATAATGCATCAGCAACAACATTGTCCTTACCCCTCTTATACTGGATCTCATAATCCATCCCCAAAAGTTTAACCAGCCACTTCTGTTGAAGGGGAGTGTTTATTTTCTGATCCAGCAAGTATTTGAGGCTCTCATGGTCAGTCTTTATAATAAAGTGGTTCCCCATCAAGTAATGTTTCCATTTTTAAACTGCTGTGATGAGTGATAGGAGTTCTTTTTCATAGGTGGATCTGGTCTGGTTCTTCTGGCCCAACACTTGACTGTAGTAAGCTATAGGTCTCCCTTGTTGCATCAGAACAGCCCCAATAGCTAACTGACTAGCATCAGTTTCCAATAGGAATGGTTTTGAGAAGTCAGGTAATGCTAATACTGGAGATTTACTCATGGCCTCCTTCAACTGTTGAAATGCAGATTCTGCAACAGCACTCCAAGCAAATTGATCTTTCTTCAGTAACTCAGTGAGGGGCTTAGCAATTTCTCCATTCCCCTTAACAAACCTCCTATAATACCATGTTAGGCCCAAAAATCCTCTGAGGGCCTTCAAACAAGTAGGAGTTGGCCAGGACAGCATAGCCTCCACCTTGGATGGGTCAGTATTCACACCTTCACTAGTAATAACATGTCCCAGATACTCCACTTGGTTTTGACCAAAAGAACATTTAGACATCTTTGCATACAGGGAGTGTTTTCTCAAGGTTCCTAATACTAAGGATAAGTGGTGTAAGTGAGTTTTATAATCTGGACTATAGATCAGAATGTCATCAAAGAACACAAGGACAAATTTTCTGATGTAAGGTTCAAAAACTGAGTTCATTAGTGCTTGAAAGGTGGCGGGGGCATTTGTCAGGCCAAATGGCATTACAAGGAATTCATAAAGTCCAGAATGAGTTCTAAAAACAGTTTTATGGATGTCCTCAGGTCTCATTCTGATTTGGTGATAGCCTGATCTCAGATCAATTTTAGAGAATACCCTGGCTCCATGTAAGTCATCTATAATAGGGATTGGAAATTTATCTTTGATGGTAAGGTTGTTCAGTTGTGTATAATCAATACAAAGCCTCCAGCTCCCATCTTTCTTTTTAACTAAGAGAGTAGGTGATGCAAAGGGGCTGTGGCTAATTTGTATAAGACCAGAGGTTAACATGTCCTTCACTTGCTTGTCAATTTCATTTTTCTGTACATGGGGGGTACCTATATGGGGGAATTTTGAAAGGTTTGGCATCTGGTTTAAGGGGGATTTGGTGATCATGGCATCTGTTTGGGGGAAGAGTTTTAGGTTCTGCAAAGACATCATCATACTTGGCCAACAACTGAGTAAGAGAATCTGGTTCAGAAATTACCTGTGAGTTGCGAACCTTCACCATACAAGATTGCTGCAGAGCCTTCTTGATCTTATGTCTGACATATTTATGAGCTGTTGAGCCTTGCTGCATTCTAACGTTTGCATTGTTGGAGTCTCCTTTTAACATCACTTGCTCTCCTCCCTTTTCAAAAGACAGGTTTAGTCTCTTGAAATCAAAGGTAATGGGGCTGTAGGATTTCATCCAATCAACCCCAAGGATCATATCATAAGGTTCCAGGTCCATGACAAATACATCATGTGTAAATCTGTGGCCCTGCATGTCCCACTGCATTCCTGGAATCCACTGGTCACAGTGCAACTCTTTGCCATCAGCAATCTTGACCTTAAAAGGCCTATGTTTCTGCACAGTTTCTGGATACAACTGAGCCACTGATCTCCTGATAAAACAATTGGTACTTCCTCCATCCAGTAGGATTGTCAGCTGACGACTCTTGTACTGCCCCTGCATTTTGATGACACTTGAAGATAATTCCCCTGTCATTGCATGCAGGGTCAACATCACATCATGCTCCTGCTGGTTCCCCATGTACTCAATAACTTCCTCTTCTTCTGTTGTTTGTTCTGTCTCACCTTTTTCCTCATCTTCTACTAACATCATGTGGATCCCCTTGCTCTTACAATTGTGTCCGGGAGTAAATTTGTCTCCACACCTAAAGCATAGGTTGTGCTCCTTCCTGTATTGGAATTCAGTAGGAGAGATCTTCCTAAAAACTTGCTGTGAATTGGACTTCTTGCTGTAGTCTGTTGGCGAAGTACTAGCCTGCCTTGCTCCTGGATCCTGGACTCCCTGCGTTCCCTTGGTAGGACCATAGGAGCCTGAGTGTAATGTACTCTTGAGTGTGGTCCTGCTGAACTTGTGAACAAGCTCCAAATGGTGCTCCTGCCATCTGGCCATCTCAAAGGCAGCTTGTAGAGTGTCTGGCCTATGCATCTTCACAGCAGACTTAATTTCCCCCCTCAATCCACTTAGGAAGCTAGCAATGTAGTAAGATTCAGTTAGTTCTGGCACCTGGATCATTACAATGGACCTCAACTCTTCAAACTTCTCCTGATAAGCCAAAACAGTGGATGATTGGCTGAGCTTACTGAACTCCTCCACCGCATTTGCTTCCCCTACAGTGCTGAACCTCCTACATACTTCCAAACTGAAATCCTTCCAATGAACTACTCCTCTATCTTTTTTGAAATTCTGATACCAGAGATCTGCCTTGCCTTCTAAGTGTAGTTCCACCAAGTCAATCTACTGTTCTTCAGGAGTGCGAAACAGTTGGAAGAACTTTTCACACTTCCTGATCCATTCCTTGGGACTATGGCCGTCAAATTTGGGGAAGTCCAGCCTGGGAACCCCCATGGGCCAATGCTGACCCTCTCTGCCTGATGAACTGCCAAATTCACCATGCCTGACATTTTGAACTCCAGTAGCTCGATGATTAGGAGTTCGATCTGCAGAACCAGTGGGATTTCCCAAGATTCCCTTGTCGCCTTGCAAACTCCTCAAAATTGAGCTAATCTGATTACTCACAAAGTTTTTCAGTTCTGTATTATTGGCCTCCATTAATGCTCACATCTCCCTTTGATTTGTCTCCAGCCTTTCTTCCATAACTTGCTTGTATGCAACCATGGAGTCAAGGACTGCTTGGATTCTGGCATCTTGTTTCCTGAGTTGCTCCTCAAAGCCTTTCATTCGAGTACCTTCAGCCATGCTTGACAGTGAATTGAAGCTCGCAATCCAAGGATCGCAAGCTCTGATACCACTGTTATGGATCGAACTAAATGAATTGAAAGATATCTGAGGTAGGGGAGGGGAAGGAGAGGAAAGGAATTGAGAATGAGATCAGAAATAAGGGAGAGGGAATAGAGAGGGAAAGAAAAGGATTGAATTGTTTAGGAAAGAAATTTAGAACAACGTATCACATGATCTGCCTGCAAATGCAGATGAATTACTTATACAAATCTTAGCTTTGAGCTCAAGAAACAGCCTACTAGTAACTAACTACTTTTCCCGCCAAATAACTACTCTTCATTCTGTTACATCAATTGCTAAGCCACGTGACTCTCTTCATGCTATCACATTTCTGTTGCTACTCCCTTGTTGACTCATCCCAGTCATTTGTGCATGACAATTTGGACTGATTCCAGGCCATAACAATATTCAAAGCTTCGTAAGATTTCTTGTCCTTGAAATCCATTGATCAAGTTAAGGATATCACTAAGGATTGCCAAACTCTGTTTTCGGCACTTTTTTCGCAATAAATTTCTATTTCCTCTTGTATAATTTGAGGGCATTTTTTTGAAAATTATTGATGACATATAGTTGAAGATTTCTATTGACCTATTAGTTCATTCTTGCTTTAAAGAAGGGGTTGATTACACGAATATATCCGGCAGCTAGACAGCTTTGTTGAATCTAAAATTATCAGGCATCTGAAATTCGGTCGCGCTAAGTGTCACCTTCATGTTAAAGAAGCTTTGCTATATACGAGATTAAATAAGGTTGTATCTAGAGGGAAAGAAATGAAAAATCTTATTCTAAGCAACATAAGACTTGTACGATAAACACAAATTAAATGATAGCCCATCTCCTTAATTTTAGAATTTCTGTATTTATATCTATCACAACAAATTACAAATTATATGACACAAACTAAAAAATTATGGAAGCAACCTTGTCACTATTGATAGCATGAATATCAGGTTTGAATGCATAACAGCTGATCTTAATTTAAGTTTGAAAATCAAGTTTTATACACATGACATCTATCCAAATTTGATAGTGCATACACTGTCAATATATTAAAATTAATCTTTATTTAAATGCATAACATGTTGATTCTTATTTGTTAATCTAATACATAAAAAGTTAATATTCTACCAAAAAATATATGTTATATACCATGTTAAAATGGAAGCAGCGAAGTAACAAGTAATCAATAATCACATCACTTTGTGCACATTCTATTACAAAATATCATGTATATATATATATATATATATATTCCAAACTTTTTTAGTCACAAAATGTCCAATCAATTGTAGAATGCTTATGCTCTATTTGGATTAGCTGTTTTTGAAGGTGTTTTTGAAAAATTTTACTGTAACAGTGTATATGAAAAATTTTTACTATAAAATTTTTTTAAAACATTTGATATATTATATGGATGAGATATTTTTTTAAGTTATTGTGTATTACTGTAGCATTGTATTTGAAAAAATGGCTAATCCAAACGGATTATAGTTTCCACACTACTTCAAAAGAAAATGCATTCAGTCTTTTAAAAGAGATTGGAACTAAAAAGCAATATAGAACACAAACGAAACATTAGTTGCACGAAAGTGCAATTATTCTTTACTCCTATATTTTTGTAAAAGAGAAAAAACAAAACTAAAAACAGTGGCAAATACCATTGACTATGTATCTCTTTTGCTCGGCAGTAAACATCCAACTCATTCGGGACAAATTTCAAGTCATTAGACAGCTATATATATATATATATATATATATATATATTGATTTCGCTGTTCCTTCCGTAGTCAAGAAAACATTATTGCTGGTTCCGAGGCAAAATTGGGTTACTTTGATAAGTAAAACAGTTGATTGCTTTTCAAAACTTAGCATCACATAATTGACCATAGAAAAGAAACAGTACACTGGGGTGTGAAAATGAAAATATATTCGGACGCCATGACATCATCACTCAAGGCTGAGCTTAAGGAATCATATTTATATATTTTCAACTTCAACAATTATTTTAAACTCTCTTGTCTAAACGAGAAAGTCTTCGACATCATATTCTGAAATTGAAGTGACAAACATTTAATAATTAAGCCACAGTAAACCAGTGGACACGAAAAAATTTTGTTTAATATTACTACTAGTGTGGGCTGATCATTCTCAACACATTTTTCTAAAAAAAATGTCACAACTAGTGTTGGTACTATGAAATGCCGAAGTGAAAGGCCGGTGTGGCCTATGAAGCAGCACGCCAATTGGTACTAGCACATGGAGATATGCGTGGATCTAGACCTCGGTATTATATTGATTGAGGCAACAAACGAATCTTGATTGAACAATCAAATGGGGCCGGATGGAACAAGCAACACTTCACCAAACTAGCACGTGGATGATGTCGATGCTAAAAAAAATTGAAGGAATATGAAAACGAATTTTTTTTTTGAGAGATTAATCAACAAGCTCTTGATACCATGTTGAAAGAAATATTTGGGAGAGAAAAGTTTATTGAATCCATAATTTCTACAACAATATAGTGCCTATATATATAGACATACATGATGAATCTAGACTAATATTATGCAAGGTAAGTCCCTAATTGTGATCCTAATTGATGCTAATTAATACAAGAAATATCCTAATTTGTGATCCTAATTAATGCTAATATTATTTACATTAACAATTTGCTAATTTTTTTAATTGTTTCTTGATTGTCAGTTTGCCCCACCCTCCCCCTCCCCCTGCCAAAATCAAAATCCTGCATTCGTCACCATACACACATGCTCATAGAGGGAGGATATAAGTAACATCCTGTTTACGAATAGCAACAAGGGGTTTAGGGGATGGGGTGGCGGCATCCGTTAAAGTTGGCGGAGAAAAATTCTCCAATCCCCCCCACCCCGCCCTGCATTTTTTCCCGTCCTGTTGATTCCCAGTTGGCACTCATCCCATTGCATCCCTAATCCTATTGCTAAATGTTCTAATGTCATCCGAACTAATGTATTTTTCTGCTCCTTCTTTTTTATTACTGGAAAATAATATGCTTCATCGTTTTCTTAATAGAACTTTTTTTTTTCTTAATATTCCTCCTCCTCCCAAATAATGCCGAAATTGCCCGTAATTTTTGATGTAATTGATCATAAGAGCAGAGAAAACTTAAGCATCATACTATTTGTTTCAATTTCTTGGCCCGGGGAAGTTGCCTTTCAGTAGAAAAAGAGCAAAGAAACTAAAACTTGAAATTTGGTTTAGAACGTTTTTCGAAATCAATAACTTAGTAGGGGTACCATTTTGATATCTTCAGTAACAAGGGTTTGTTTTGGTTTTTCTGAATTTTGCGAACCAAGAATAAAACCAGAGCAAAATTAGTTAACACTATGGTCAATTTGAGAGTTTAAGGGGAAATATTTAGAAAAAGAAAAGTACATCCTGTATAAAACAAGAGGATCATATTAACTCGCCCAATTTACTGCGAGATGTTTCTTGACATGGTCAGCCATGAAGCTCCATTCTAGAAATTGTCATTTAACCAACTAATTAATTATAGGCAAAGACTCTGCATGTGACGATATGTCGATAATTCACTATGACCTAATACTGCTTATAAACTATAGTGCTGAAATCTTGCATGAAAACATTTTGGACCATTTCATTGCTAACAATTCACGTCCAACAAACATGTCAAAATTTTTTTTTTTTTTTTTTGACAAACGTCCAACAAACATGTCAAATGAAACATACATATAGTCATAACGTGTACTAACAAAAGCCACATAGTTTGCCATGCATGATATATATATATATATATCCGCCACTTTATTCTTTCTGAACTTCTCGAAAAGCTGATGACCACTTACGTCAATTTGTAGAAGTATTTCTTTTCTTTATCATTGACCCTAAAAATTATTCTAGTACATGTTGTATACGATTTTATTTCTGGAATTGTAATTAAATAAATAAGTATGTCTCGTATTTTTCTGTTCTAATTCAAACACAATTTTGAAGTATTACTAAAACATAGTTAGGCAAGTAAACACAATAATAAGCATCAAATTAAATGATTTAGGCAACTTCAAATTATATTTTTGCACACATTATAGTGGTGACTTGTTAGTCTACGTGACTTATTCTCACAATTGTTCATATGAATTGGCCAAAATCTTTCCTTTTGACCTTTTCCATTCTAGAAGCCAAGAAAGAGAGTTTCCGCTTCATTGACAATGTCAAAGTCAATACGCACGATAGAAGTCAACCATTCGTCTTCTGTTTTCTTTTATTGCTCAAATTCAATAATTTCAACAATAACAGCTGTGCATGCTTCACACAAGCCGATCGGTTTTCAGTTCTCTTCCCTATATATACCCTTCTTTCTGATACAACTTCTGCCCGCAAGCTTCTCTCCTTTATCAAATCCAAAAATGAAGAGTTTTCCAACCATCATTTTCTCCATTGTAGTTCTTGTAGGAGCCTTTCCACAGCTGATTTCAAGCCAAAACTGCGGCTGTGCACCAGACTTGTGCTGCAGCAAATTCGGCTATTGCGGTACCGGCAACGACTACTGTGGCTCTGGCTGTCAATCCGGCCCTTGCACGGCAGCTCCGAGCAGTGGTAATAGTGGTGCTTCAGTTGCTGAAATTGTGACGGACGCTTTCTTTAATGGGATTGCTGATAAAGCTGCTTCAAGCTGTGCTGGAAAAGGGTTCTATACTCGATCAGCTTTTCTTGAAGCTCTGAACTCGTATCCCCAGTTTGGAACCGTTGGTTCTGTTGATGATTCTAAAAGGGAGATTGCTGCTTTCTTTGCTCATGTCACTCATGAGACTGGACGTAAGTTTTGAATAACACTAGCTTGGAAATTAAATTTTGAAGATATTTTCTACTTCTTTAGTAGCTCCTGTAAATTTCTAGACAGTATATCTTGGAATCTAAATTATCCTGTGCACTATTATCCAAGAATTTTTTCTTCAAAAAATAAAACTTGAATATGAAAGATTTATTAATGTCAAATAATTTATCATGATGAAGGTTTAATCCTTATAAGGGGATAGAAGGATTATTATCTCCATCTTCTTTTTACTTTTCTTGTAGTGGTAACTTTTATATCTACAGAAGCAAGTTTTTGTGCCTTTACATTCTAAGCTTAAGGTGGTTGTGTATTTTGCTGCATCTAAAAGTAGATCATGTGGCTTTATCTTTTGGATTCCTTTTTTTTTTTTTTTAAGTTAAGATTGGCTCGCACATGAGTATGACAACTGACAGATACACATTTCCGACCTTCCAATTTACCGAGTAGAATTTAACTATTTCACCTAAATTTGGCGGTAAATTAGTTCAAATTTATTAGCCAAATATATTTTAGACGTCCATGAAACCTTTGTAATTTTTATATCACTGTTAGTCCCTTCTTAATCTTGCTATTGCCAAGTTTTATTTGTCTATCGTATAATCCTATAATGTTAAATCATTCCAAAATTTTACCTCATAAAAATAGTGTTTACTTTAAGTCTGTCCAATCCAATTTTTACAGAATCGGATAAAGTCTTTTCTCACCAATTGAATTCATCAGTAAAACAATCAAATCTAAAATTTTGCAAAAAATTCCAGACCTCCTGATTTTCTTTGATTCTAGCCCTTTATCAATCATTTCAATTGAGTGACAAAATTTCTTTATATTGCGCAGATTTGTGCTACATAGAAGAGATAGACGGCCCCTCCAAAGATTACTGTGATGAGAGCAACACTCAGTACCCATGTGTGCCAGGCAAGGGATATTACGGCAGGGGTCCAATACAAATATCATGGAACTTTAACTATGGACCAGCAGGTGAAAGCATTGGATTCAATGGACTCAGCCAACCTGAAACTGTGGCCACAGATAATGTTATTTCATTCAAAACTGCCTTGTGGTATTGGATGAACCATTGTCATGATCTTATCACTTCTGGCCAGGGTTTTGGAGCTACAATTCGTGCCATTAATGGTGGGCTTGAATGTGATGGTGCAAATCCAAACACAGTTAGTGCTCGAGTTGAGTATTATACTGAATATTGTAACCAGTTGGGTGTTGATCCCGGTGATAATCTCAGATGCTAGGGTATTTAATCCCAGGAAAAACAAGTTCATGATTGGGGGGGAAAAAAGCAATAAATTGTTTAACTTTATTTGTTCTTTACAAGCAAAAGTTATGACTCTTGAAATCAAATAATTGATTATGTTGATCTTGGTTCGACTTAACTTGTTGGAGTGTTTTACCAATAATTATGTTCTTATTTTGATCCGTTGATAATATTTTTCGAGCTTTTGTCTTTGGTATTTAAATCTCAAGGCATATCTTCATTAAAGTTTCCTCACATCTTTCATTTTGTGTTCATGTTTCGAAACAAAACAAAGGCTTATGCTCTAAAGCACCATGCAGCTGACAAAGAAAACGAAAAATCCCACAGCAAAACCAGTACTCCTAAGACGGAGTTTAATCGCATATTCCACACTTTCAACCATAATCATGCAACCCAATTATACTATCAATAACATTATGACACTTGAATAAACAAAACATGATGACACTTGGATACGACCAATAATACTGATAACCTAATAATAAAGTCTTGTTTGGTTTTCAGCTTCCTATATACAATGCGTTTGCCAACTTTTGTGAGAGGGATGCGAAATTTCTCATGAATTTGATGTGAATCATTACACAATATATAAAAGCACATATATGATACAATTATATAAATAATTAGTGAATTTCAAAATCAGTCGTACCATAGGGAAAATTTCTTTTAGTATTGACATCCGAATTGGAGTTCCTCGAAATGGTTCCGATAGAAATAAGAATTTTGAACAGTATTTTTTAGTTGGTGACGGACACATCAAGTTTACAAAGGATAATCCATCGACCTTGTTTGAGGGTTTTGACTTCATTTAGCTGCATGCACCAAAGTTTTCAAACTTACTGTTACCTCTCTTGTTTTAAGGTTTCCTTAACATGTTTGTTTCATGTTATATGTTACTTCCATGCTTACCCTTGCCATATTTTAAAGAATTTGTAACCCTTTTTTGTGTCTCCTTTTCATTCCCTTTTTTCTATTTGAAAAGAGTATGCACAATGCGTGCTAGAAGGTAATGATGGAAGTAGCATACTTTTGAGTACTTTTCAAAACCCTATTCTACTCACTTTAGCATACATTAAATTGTTAAGTGTATAGGTGAGTATATCTATATATTTGAATCAAAAGGGTTTTACGAATGCCTTTGTTTATGAGTTATAGCTAGGAAGTATAACACTTTCACAAATCTCTTGTATATAATTTGTATCGCTTTGTATAGAGAGTGTCAATGGTAAACATAAGGGGTAAAATTCAGCATTTACCTTGGAAATCAATAGCTAATAGGCACAAGTGTAATGCAATAATTTGAGGGGAACTATGATGAATTTTTATAAAATTCAAAGGAGATTTGTTAAATTATCCCAATGTCCAAATATACCACATTATTTCCCCAAAGGTTGCTTCCTCGGCTGAAAGATCTATAAGAAGAATAAAAAAAAAACGAAGAAGAAGAACACGTGGCCAGCCCAAAAGATCTCATTCTTATCTTTGGCCCTTAAAGTAAACATGAATCCTTGCTGGTCTCCTCCTAGTTGAGACAACTACTCAACTACTCTGATTGTTCTTGAAATTGCAAAGAGATATCAAAAGGTGAACGAAGGAGAACGATTGCACTTCACACAACTGGCCATACACACCTGTTTTATTCTATCACTAATAGAACTATATCGCTTAGCATTCAGCTTCCACAACTCACCCTTCTTTTTTTTTTTTTTTTTGAGCAAATGATAAACTTTTTATTGAAGACCCCATTAAACAGCCTGTATACAAGTGAAAAACTCATCTCACCCTTCAACAACTTCAGTTTCACATATTCAGATTACAAGGGAGAACATTAACATTCCAAACTTTCTACAAAGTCTCAGGATAATTGGCATATTTCAACTTTGCTATTGATCTGTCTTTATGGCCAATTAGTGAACTGAACTTCGATACTTTAAAAGCAAATTGAAGATTTTGAAAATGTACTGGAATCATTAAAATATAGGTTGCCTCCCAATATTTGGGTTGCCTCCCAAAAAGTGTCTTTTTTTAATGTCTTTGGCTAGACATTGTCATGTTTGTTCAGGGAGGATAAAATCTTGTAACTCATTTCAGTGCTTCATCTTCTATGTAATCCTGATAGCCCTCGTAAATAGAGTCATCATTGAGCACACGAGCTACGGTCTTCCATGGACTAGTAGATGGCGCCAAACAAGTCAACTATGATCTGAATTCTCCACTCACTCCTCCATCACACCCATTTATCGGTTCAAGATATTTTGCCATCGCCACTCTTAACTTATTCATGTCATGAAATTTAAAATTTTCTGGTATAATAAAATCAATCTCAATAACAGGAGTTGAAGAATAGGAGTCAAGAGAATATTGATTAAGGAATGAAGAAGATGTCACCGCATTTGGAGATTGTTCACTGGATTCATTCACTTGGACAAGTTAATATTGGGGTCTCATTTCTTGCATGTCAACTTCCTTTTCAACTGCATCTTTAGATCCGTTTTCTTGAAACCCTTGCAGTTCCATGTCATTTGTCCAGATGATTGCACTCTCATCTTCTTTCAGGTCGATGTTGGTCTGTGAGGGCAATTCTTCACACATCTTAGAAGCTAATTGCGATATCCTGGATGTCAATAGATGCACTTGATCCGCCATCCCGGATGTCAATAGATGCACTTGATCCGCAAGGTTACTAATGCTCGTTTGTGTCTCCTGATGAAATCGATATGTATTAGTAGCTAGTAATTCAATCATTTCTTTAAGAGACATACCTAACATGGATGATGGTTGTTGAGACTCTTGCTGTTGAAAACCTATTGGCCTGGTCACATAATTAAAATTGGAATCATCCCACCATCCTTGATCATACCCGTTTGAACAAGGGTCACACAACCTTTGATATTGAGGTGAAAAATCTGCAAAAGTATCGATTGGAATACTTAGGCAATCTTGAAATGCGGGGTATATGTCGGTTGAATGATCCGAAGCAAAATAACTTCCACAATTTGCAACATCCAATTGATCAATAGAAAAAACATGCATGTCTTATAACCCCTTCTAAAAATAAAATCCAGTTTATCACCAAAATACGGAATGTTAGCAGCCATAAACTATATATAAAAAAATAAGAGAAAAAAAAAGAAAGAAAACAAGATGAACTCAAAAAGAAACAAATTAATCAGGCACCAGTCCCCGACAACGGTGCCAAAAATTGATAGGTTGTCGAGCCTGTGCAATAATAAATACCTACTCAAATAAAATATAATTTCTATAGATAGTGATAAGTAGGGTCGAATCCACAGGGATTGGGGATATTTGTCTCTTTTAAAGTTCAAATTAACAATGGGGGATTTTAGGAAAACTAACAATGAGTTATACTAATCAAATATTACAATTAAATAAAAATTAAATAGCAAACTATAGAAACTCAAATAGTATTGGACAGCTCTAGTCAAGAAGCAACTTCGGAAATGGTTCTTCTAATTGATCATCGATGCAAGAATATTCCACATATAAACTGATAAACAAGTTATAATTGTCAAACAAGCGATGACAATCAATTTCTCCTTAATTATTGATAGCCAAGGTACGACCGTTAGTTATTGCCCTAATTGCAAAATAATCCTAGGTACGACCATAGAATTAAATTTCACAATTGCCTTAAGATTTAGAGAAACCCTATTCTAACCAGACAACACGCTACGAGGGTTGTCTACAAATTAGCCCATATATTTCCCTGACATAACTTTGATTAAGCCAGTTGCCACTAATTTAGAATAATCAAACAATTACGGATTTAATTATTCTAATTGGCTCTAGGTTACTGAATTAATCTAACATCCGAGCCCAGGATAATGGAATAATACACTAACCATGAGAAAATAAAGCAGGAAATATACGAATACCAGAAAATAATAGGAAAGATCAAATCAGTTAGATCTCACAATTTAGGTCGAATCAAATCCTCCGTTGTTCCTTAACTAGAAAAAAAGGGATTTAGTTCATCCCTGTTGAGGAGAACCCACACATAATTGCAGAGAAAATTATCGCCTCCATTCTCCTCAATTGAGAGAATTTTATTTGATGGAATCCGAACAAAAAGAAAGTTACAAAGTTAAAAAAGAATGTCCTGGACTTCTTCAGTAGCCTCCCTTTTTAATTCTGACGGCCATCCGGCTCAAAGAAAGGAATCAATCTCCTAAGCTAAGTCTACCTCCTTTTTCTCCTAATTGTTTCCTTGTCTTATACGGCCATACGAAGACTAGAGGAAAGAGCCCCACTTTGACTCCACTTTGCTCTTCATCTGCACCAATCAAGCTAGGAAATCTCCTAGTTGGCATGTTTCCCATTCGTGCTAAACTACCTTTATTAATTCAAATTAAGCAAACGGCTAATGGAATGTCTGCTGCCCACGTTTGCACTTCCAATTGACAGTTGGTGTTACTTGTCTTTTCCTCATCTTCTGGACATGTTAAGGTCTGATTTGACGTGACTATGCCAAACAGCAATTGGAGTGGGAAATTTGCACAGTTTCACCACATTTTTTTCCAACTCCTTATAATAAGCATAAATACCAAAAGTGAATAGAATCTGACAATTAATCCACATTTGGTAAGGTCATAGGGAAAATTAATTACAAAATAAGTAGCAAAATTATAACCCATGAGAGGGCTTCACTCCAAATTTTAGTAAATCAGCAGTGGTTAAAATTGTTCAACTTGACTTGTCTCTCATGGGCTAAAGCTCCTTGTAGTAAGGAAAATTGGGAGTTGTTGTTAGAATGGGGGATAGATCACGGATGTTTGTTAGATTGATCTTGGTTGAATTCTATCTATTTTGTTTGTTTTCACTTGCATAGTATTGCATAATAGGTATAGCTCACTACAGATTTTGTTGTAGTAAGAGTAGGTTTTGCTCCTTTGAAAAGCTTATGTTCCAGTGACAAACGAGAAGACACTCAAAAAATAAAAAGAAAAAAAATTCTCTCTAGTATTGTTCAAGGATGGCAGTTTTCTTTGTTTTCTAGAATTTCAGACTTGTATATCGTCAAAATCCAAACAAAAATTAAGGACCATATGTTTTCAATGAACTAGATATTTCAAAATGAATTTTATCCTTGAGTGCACTAATTCTTAGTTGTTTAAACTACAATTGTCCAAATGAGGGAAAATACCGGTTTTCATCCCCAAACTTTGGGCACAAGACACATTTCGTCCCTCATCTTTCGGGCATGACACATTTGGTGTCTGAATTAATAATTTTTGACCAAATGTCATCTCAGACGGCAATTTAGCCAACCTTTAACGGAACCGGTCACGTGAAAATCACGTGACCGTTAAGTAAATGTGGCTATCCGAAACAAAATCAGATGGAAAATGACGTTGTCTTCACTTTCCCTTTTTCTTTCACTTCAACAACTTCCTCTGCAAATTTCCAAGACTAAGCTCCTACTGCAAATTTCTCCGAGAGTAAACCCCCTCTTCCAAGTATAAATATATAATTATAATTATATAATACATATAAATATTACTTATACTAATATTTTTTAATATAATAATAATGTATATTAGATATTAAATTTAATCATTATATAACCTTATATTCATAATAATAAATATAAATATAATTTATTAATTTATTAATATTATATACACATATATATTATAAGGGATAATTTCAGAAACCTCCCCTAAATTAGCTTATGGAAAAATGGGAAAATGGATAATTTATGGAGAAAAGCCACAAAGAGCTGGTCTTTTATTGGAGAACTGGTTTATTTTTATTTTATCCGATAAATAAATTTGTTTATGAAAAAATGGGTACTATGTTCTTATAATAGAGAAAAGCCATAAAGAGTTGGTATTTTATTGGAAAACGAGTTTATTTTTATTTTATTCGATAAATAAATTTATTTATGGAAAAATGAGTACTTTGTTCTTATAATGGAGGAAAGCCCTAAAGAGCTAGTCTTTTATGGGAAAGTGACACTTTACAGAAAGTGACCGCGATTTAGTTTATGAAATTATCCAAAAAAAATTAGAATGAATTTGTTTATTTAATTAAATAATTATTATATATATTTATATAATGCATTATATAATTATACTAATATATTATATGAGTATAAAGTATATTATATATTAATTATAATTTTTAGTATATATTAGTATATTTATAATAATAAATATAAATATAAATATATAATATATTATTACTATATACACATATATATTAAAATATATGCACATATAATATACATTTATAAATATATTATTAGGGTATATACCCTAATAACTATAATATATTTAGGGTAATAACTATAATAACTATACCTTAATACCCTAATAACTATAATATATTTATATATATATTTATAAATATATACTATATGTGCATATATTTATAATATATATGTGTATATAGTAATAATATATTATATAATTATAATTAATTTTATTATTATAAATATACTAATATATACTAAAAATTATAATTAATATATAATATACTTTATAATCATATAATATATTAGTATAATTAATATTTATATATATTATATAGTTATAATTATATATTTTATAATAATATTAGTATAATTATATAATGTATTATATAAATATATATTATAATTATTTGATTAAATAAACAAATTCATTCTAAATTTTTTTTGGGATAATTTCATAAACCAAATCGCGGTCACTTTCTGTAAAGTATCACTTTCTCATAAAAGACCACCTCTTTGTAGCTTTCCTCCATTATAAGAACAGAGTATGGTAAACTTGAGGAGAAAATGAATTGATTTTTTTTTCTTATCTTAATTTTTAAGCAAGGAGGTATGCCCTGCCAAATTGTGAGCATATTTTTTTTCGAACTTCTTTGTCAGCAGAATTGTCTTTAGACAAGAACAGCAAAGAAACGAAAATTTGACTTTTGACTCTAGTTGTTTTCTGAACACAATTACTTACTAGGGGCACCAATTTGATATCTTCACTAACAATTCTTTTTTGGAAATACTAATTATAACACTGAAATCCTGAATGAAAAAAGTTCAAAGCATTCAATTTGTTGATGATTCAATCTAACAGGGGCACTCTAGTTATATTTTTATCTGGTTCTATGTAGTTATTTTACTTGATACTATTTGATTTACAAGTACATTATATTATTGTGTTAAAAAATTAACATATATAAATTAAATATTTCATATATATTTAGAATATAATATTTTGTTATGAAATGGGACATGATGCAAATGGACATGCCAGTATCCCAACAAACACGTGAAGTGGAATACTATAGTAACGTGTACTAGCAGGAGCCACATAGTTTTGTCAATCATGATATGCAAGTGGCCTAATTAGGATGCGTTTGATAGAAGTTAAGTGTGAAAATTGAATTCTAAAATTTGAAAATTGAAAATTGAAATTTGAATCCGTTAAATTATTGAGTTGTTAAGTATTAAATTTAATATATTTGAGTGCATATCACATTCAATGATAAGTGAATAGCTTATCACTTAGGGGGGAGGGATGGGTTGGGTGGTACGTGGGGAGGGAGTGTAAACAAGAGGTCTCGGGCTCGAGTCCTCCTACTTACACAAAAAAAAAAAGAAAAAAGAATAGCTTATCACTTAATTTTGAGAATAAGTTTTGCCTAGAAAATTCAGTGCCAATTAATTAATTCAGATGTTCAATCTTTGGTTATCAAATAGTCTTAGGTTATCAAACAGAGCTGTAATCCTTTCTTAGCTTTTCCAAAATTGACTACCATTTATATTGCTATGTAAAAGCGTTTCTTTTCTTTACCATTTAACCTAAAATTATTCTAATATAGGTTCTACACTATTTTATTTCATGAATTGTAACTGATGAATTGATATGTCTCATATTTTTGAGTGCTTAAACTCAAATGCAAGTGTGAAGTATGACTAAAACATAGTTAGGCAAGTTAATGTATTAATGAGCACTAAATTAAATGCTGTAGACAACTTCAAGTCATAAAAATGCACACAATAGTTGTGACTTGTGAGTCTACATTATTCAATTCCAAAATTATTGATATCGATTGATCAAAATCAATCTTTCACAGATACCATTCTAGAAACCAAGAACAAAAATTCCCACTTATTGACACTGTCAAAGTCAATGCACAAATAAAAGTCAAACGTGATTTCTGTTTCCATTCATTAGTCAACTTAAATTTTTTCAACAATAACCTATGTTTTCAAAACCGGACCGGATATTGACTCAGCCGAGGTCAGGGGTCAGGGGTCAATGGGTTCGACCGGGGGTCGATAGGGGTCGAACCGGATGACGTCATAAATAAAAATTATTTAAAAATTAAATTATTGTATATAAAATATCCAATAACATATTGATATTAATAAAGGTATATTTATATATATTTGATGTTTCAAATATATTTAACAAGAAAATACAAAGAAATTAGAACAATCAAGTAACAATTTATATTATTTAATAAACATTAACAAGTTTAGAATTAAAATTATGGATTTAATTGAAAAATAACATCAAATTTTAGGACAATATTTATAAAAGTATGAAATATTTGAGGTATATTAATAAGTTTTCACAATTTAGGGGGTCAAAACATAATATTAAAAAAGTTTAAACTTTTTTTATAAAATCTCCTGTTGGACCTGTTTTTCCGGTTCTGTAACGGTCAAACCCGGTTTTTGACCGGGTTTTAAATCTCCCGGTTCTGATGACCAACTCGGACCGGACACTTGACCGGTTCCCGGTTCAACCAGCCGGTCCGGTCCGAGTTTGAAAACACAGACAATAACAGCTCTCCCTTCTTCACACAAGCTGATCCATTTTCCAGTTCTCCTCCCTATATATACCCTTTTTTCTCAAACAGCTTCTGCCCACATCCATTTCTCTTCCTTTAAGCACAAGAATGAAGAATTCTCGAACCATCATTTTCTCCATTATGGTTCTTGTCGGAGCCTTCCCACGGCTGATTTCAAGTCAAAACTGTGGCTGTGCACCAAACTTATGCTGCAGCAAATTCGGCTATTGCGGCACCAGCAACGACTACTGTGGCCCCGGCTGCCAATCCGGCCCTTGCACTGTTGCACCCAGTGGTGGTAATAATGGTGCTTCAGTTGCTGGTATTGTCACAGACGCTTTCTTTAATGGGATTGCTAATCAAGCTGCTTCGGGTTGTGCTGGAAAAAGGTTCTATACCTATGTTTTCAGAACCGGACCGGGTATCGACTCGGTTGAGCTCAGGGGTCAGGGGTCAATGGGTTCGATCGGGATTGAACCGGATGATGTCATAAATAAAAATTATTTAAAAATTAAAATATTATATGTAAAATACCTAATAACATGTTAATATTAATAAATGTATATTTATATATATTTGATGTTTCAAATATATTTAACAAGAAAATACAAAAAAATTAGAACAATCAAGTAGCAATTTATATTATTTAATGAGTATTAACAAGTTTAAAATTAAAATTATGGACTCCATTAAAAAATAACACCAAATTTTAAGATAATATTTATAAAGTATAAAATATTTGAGATATATTAATAATTTTTAATAACCTAGAGGTCAAAACATAATATTAAAAATATTTTGATCTTTAAAAAAAAAGTAAAAAAAAAAAGAGCCTATATACATGCATGGAGAGGGAGGAGCAAGAAGATGTGGATGTTGTATGAAGACGTGCGAGCGAGTTGTGGCCAGGGATGTAGAAGTACTGCAGCAGTAATCAACTGTGCATGCATGTGCCACTACAAAAATCGTGTGTTGTTTTCGGATATTGGCTAAGCATATGGAGCCAAGAGGAGTGGGTCCCTCTCTTTCCTTTCCTTGAGTGAGATGCATAGTGGAAATTCCCGGTTCTTATTTTTTCGGTCAAATCGGGTCAAATCTGGTCAAACCCGATTTTTGACCTGGTTTGACCGAGTTTTAAAACTTCCGATTTTTAGAATTAGCTCGGACCGGACACTTGGCCGGTTCCCGGTTCGACTGGTCCGGTCCGAGTTTAAAAATAGAGTTCTATACTCGATCGGCATTTCTTGAAGCTCAGAAGTCGTATTCTAAGTTTGGAACTGCTGGTTCTGCTGATGATTCTAAAAGGGAGGTTGCTGCTTTCTTTGCTCATGTCACTCATGAGACTGGGCGCAAGTGTTTTCAACAACTCTACTAAAGAGAATTATTTTGGAACTTTCTATAAATTATTTTTAGTAACTTTTCTAAATGTTGGTACAGTAATATATATATTATTTTTCTGGACTCACCCTTGGGTAAGTCCCATGTTAAAAAAAAATTTTTTTTTGGAAGACGATAAACCTAATCTATCCTACACTAAGGGGGAGAGGACGGACCTAAGGAGGCTCAGGGGTAACTCGGAGGGGATTGAACCACCACCAGATTAGACGGGTGCACAGCACACCCACCTGGATTTTTTTAGAAACAAGCCACTTAAATGTGGCATTTTTGGTAGGAGGCAAGGTTTGAACCCTTTGGTCTATTGGATATTTGAAAACCGGATCTACCCAAGTTTTGACTATTTTTTTTTTGCAATATTATCCAAGAACTAAAAGTTTAACAAGAAATACTTATTATTGTAATAATTTATCATGAATATGGGTGTCACTTATAACTGGATAGAGAAATTATTAGTTTCCGTTCTTTCACTACAAGAAAATTGTTCATCAGTGACAACACAAAGTCATCACAGAACATACAAATATCGTCACAAATACCTATTATTGACGACTTTTTGATCGTCACAAAGTCGTCACTAAATCCCCGTCGGTAAAAGTAAACAGTGACGACCTAAAATGTCGTCACTAAATAGTTGTCATTAGTGACGACTTTAAGTTTAACATTTTTGACAAAAGATCAAGTCGTCAATAAAACACTTCCGGATTGTCGTCACTAATGACCACTATTTAGTGACGACATGATTGTCGTCACTAAATAGTGGTCATTAGTGACGACAATCCGGAAGTGTTTTATTGACGACTTGATCTTTTGTCAAAAATGCTCTACTTAAAGTCGTCACTAAAAAGCACCGAAAGCCATTGTATATAACTATTTTACTAACAACAATTGTCATCACAAATGTAGTTTAGATTTAGTGACAATCTCTGTTGTGACAAGGAGTTTTTATTTTCTATTTTGTGACAACTTTTTTTTGTCATTAGATAATTTCTCAATAGCTTAATAGTCATAATTTGGCCTGTAATCATTGATTTTAAACAAACCATACAAATAAACATGAACGATTGATAACCAAAAGTATTTGCATTAGATTACATGGTAATAATATAGCATTCTCAAATGCCAAATTCAAGTGTACATTACCCAACTAATGCCTACAAAAATAACATTTGTCCAAAATATCACTTGTACATAAGGTACATTTACAAAAGCAATCACAGTTTAAGAAATTGAAGAACATCTAAATGAACCACTCCATGAGCAAAAGGCAATTTTGTCTTCAACATTCTTCAACCATAACCATAGATATCTTCCAAAAGCTAGTATGAATAGCATTTATCTGTCATAAAAGAGTAAAAGAAGTAGGTAAGGGGAGGAGTACAATAATAAAGAACAAGTAATGAGACTTAGATTATTAAGACAAAAATTACAATTCATTAAGAACCTCATATAATTTGGGCCCACATATTACAACACCAGCAAGAAGTTAGAAATCACAGTCCAATCTATACAAATACAACACTGCATAAGCTCAACAAAAGAGCTCTCTAAAACAGTTTTTTTTTATTTTCTTTCTTCTTCTTTAAATAGCTCAACTTATTGAACAATTAAATTGGACTCCCACAGTAATTATTGTTTACAACTAGAATCGATGCCTGCTTGCAGCTTTTCGTGCCCTTTCTCATACATTCAAGGGAATGGGAAATGATTGTGGAAGTAGAAAAAGTAGACAACTTTCCTACAAAACATTCATAACATACCGCTTTGACGCCAGCTTCTTGCACGTATGTAATATCAGCAGGTGTAAAAAGTCCAGACTCACTAACGACCTAAAGATTTTGAAGACAGGAAAATGAATACATTGGTGATTAGACAAAATAATATGTAATGAGGCAGTCATGTGCCTCTGTCAACAATTTAACAAAGAAGGAGAAATCTTAAAGGGCATGAGAAAAGTGCAGAAATAGGATACTCACAATTATGCCTCTTTCTCGGATTATTCTCCCACGTTCTCCTTGAAGAAGATTTTTAGTATTGCTAATGTCAACCTTAAATGTTTCTGCAGATAGACAAAGCTAAATTAACTTGCAAGACTCCAACAAATGACTTGTACTGATTCTGTAAGCTACTCATTGCTCTTTTAACATTTTTTCTAGGTTGTGCATTTTTTATCATCTTCATCCTTGTTCTTTTCGGATTTATAGCTTGTTTCCACTCACCCATCCTCAAGATGAGCACCTTTACCCATTGTTACCTAACTCATTTTTTCCTGACTGACTGTTTACGAACTACCATTCTAAGAGAAAAAGGTTATATCATGCAACCATATTGAATATCAGCACTAAGCAAGACGAGATATAACTAGGAAGAGTATCCAGCACCAGATTTTGGCATCTAGCAATTGGTGCCGTACGGAAGTATGTCAAAGAAGTTAATTCCTAGAAAGTTTAAAAAAAAAAAGGGAAGTAGGGGATTGTCATAACAGAATTAATTTGTTGGTATTATTATTTATAGCATCACAGTGCAAATGATATACACTTCAACAAATGATTAGCTACTTGAAAATATTTAGGCCTTCTCATCGATGTTAGTAAGAATACAAGGAACTAATTTTTGTCCAAATATAGCTACAATCGAATGTAAACTCGATAGCAGCTTCAGAATCAAAATATCAAGGTATCAAACTTTAAATGCACAATCAAGAAGGAGAAGATTTAAATGATCGATATAGAATTTTCTTTAGAAACATACTGAGGTTACGGTTGTTTATTCCAATAAGTTCAATCCCATCAATCCCAAGAACACGATCCATCTCCCTCTCATCATGTACCTAAAAAATGAGATATGACAAACAAAGGTCAAAATCATTGATACTTCAAACTTTTTACTTGACAAGAAAAACAAAATAAAACCAAAATCAGGAAAAAATAAAACCAAAATTGCTTCAAGTAAAGTACCAAGATAATTATTAGACAACCTTCATGAGAACAGAAGGACCACTAACCTACATATGTTTAAAAAAGAAATTTTTTCTTCATGAAGAAGACAAAAAACAAACTTGAGATATCATTACAGATTTTTGTTGATATTCCGATTTTTGTACAAATCACAAACAAGAAAATGAAAATTACCCTGACTTAAGCGTCCTAAATCTAACACTAAAAGTGAGGAGGGAATTGAGTTCTATTAATTGTTAAGACAGCAAAAGGAAAGAAAGAAGAAAACAATAACCATACCTCCACAAGTGGTGTTAAACCAAGCAATTTGCAGATCTTAGTCATGTATTTGATATCAAGATCTGGTAAAACAGCAACAATTAACAGGATTGCATCTGCGCCTTTTGTGCGAGCATAGTATATTGGCCAAGCGTCTATAACAAACTCTTTGCATAACAGAGGGCACTGCACATGTAAATTGTTTCAGCAATCACTTTAAAAAATAATACTTCGAGCTAATATTCAGCAGAAATATGCATCAAGAAGAAAAAAAAAATACCTTCACTCCTGAATTCCTTATCTTCTCCAAATTCTCAAAGCCTCCCTTATTTTATGGAGCACAGAAACAAAAAAGTAGTGATGATAATTAGCAGTAAGAATTAACTTAAAAACAAATACATTGACTTGCAGAGACAGGCTTATATGACCCTGAAGAAAAAAGTCACCAAATGACTGAAGAGTTTAAATCCTTACTTGAAAGTATTTCTGGTCTGTTAATACACTGAGGCATGCTGCTCCACCTTTTTCATAGGCCTTAGCAATTTCAACCTGTTATAATAGACAACCAAGAATTAATGCAAACAGATAACACTGTCAACATCTTAAGAATTGTATTCAGATATTATAACCCACAGTAACCTATTCAATTAACCACTGATAGAGGAATAAACCAGCAAACAGCTATAGGACCAAAAGATTCTCTAATCAAACCAGAACAAGCAGCTTTTATATAATATAACTAAGTCTCCCTGTATGAAGCTTCCAACTTATTGATAACTGTAATCTGCCATACAAGCCTTTTAAAATCTTACAAAATGATTTAGTTCCAGTTCTTCCTTATCTAATTCTCTGCTTTAGTTCCTCACATACTGACCAATCTACTCCCATTATACTTACAGAGCCATATAAGATCAATCTTTTTTGCACGGCAAAAAAAGAGCATGCAGTCAAAACTCATATGCTCTATTTTTGTACAATCAAACCTCGTAACATATACAAATTTTGACCATGAAGATTGTAAGTGTTCAGTAATGCACAGAATACATGGGATTTCAAGGTCAAAGAAAACGTTACAGGGGAGGGAAAAAAATGAAAAACAGAAGCAAGGGCAATGCACAATGACAACTGCATACCACTGAACAGGTACTTCTAGCTTCTGTGCACCACTCTATTGGCAGCAGAAAAGTCTCGCAAAAAGAGAAGAGGGGGCAAAAAGGAAAAAAGGCATGCATCTGTAAGGACTTGAATACAAGGCATAGACCTTCTCCACCAGCATCTTTAACATCCATTAAAGATAAATTTAGCATCTCCTTTTAACAAACTTAGAATCTGGAGTATCTTGAGGAAAAAGGGGACTTTGAGTATAATCAGTTTACTAACAAGAAAGACAGGTTTTCAAATTGCTCATATCTTTTAAGGAATACGTGACTTTGAACTAAATATGAGAACATCCAATTCCAGGTTAGTGAAAGTCCTTAAAGCTTCCACTGATGGCTATGCGCTTTACAATTAGCCTGAAATTGACTCATCACAGTTCCTAATGTCCTACCTGAGCTCGATCAAGTAAATTGAAAAACAAACCATAGCTAAATGAAATTGTGGTCACCGGCTAAGATCAAAAAGTCATTTAGTGATGTGATAATATGGTTGACGAAGAAAACTAGAGGATATGCCAAAAGCTATTATCAAAATTAGGGCCATAAAGCAATTGGAGAAAATGATCAAGTAAATAACAACATAGCTATGATAGCATCTAATAATCAAGAGCTGCTTCGAGATTTTGGGCAGAGATTTGCAAAAAATATTGTAGAATATTAGGGATTTGGAAAAATTGGGGAAAATGTATAGGAGAGAGAAAAATGAACCTTTCCAATGAAAACCTTGCCCTTTAATGCTGGACAGCCATGGTGATGCTAGTGAGAAGCCAGAGAACGGATTTGTTGTGTGGGTGAAAGTATCAGGTGCTGTGCGGAAGCTCTATTTTGTGCTCAGTGCAGAAGCTTGTTTGTTTCAGCTCGGTGAAAGTTTGTGTTGCTCAAGTGTTCCGTTGCTTTAACTCAGACCAAGTGTTCCGTTGCTTTTGTTTTCAGAATGTGTTCCGTTGCTTTGGTCTTTGCTTTGCTTTGGATATTGTTTTTGTTGCGCGGCACTTTCACTATGATTTGATCAAAATTTTGACTTCACTCATTTTCCCTCCATTTGATACCAAAAATCATGTTTTTTTCTGGATTTGTAATATGGTTTGAACCATAGATTTTAATGCTATAGTATTATTCTTTATTTTTTAGCAAAAAATAAAAATTTTCATCAACATAGGTGGCAAAATTTGTTAATTTCATATAATTGAAAATGTACTTTTATAATTTTCTAATATTTTATACTAATTTCTTATAATTGCAGCACTAAAGAACATCATGTAATTGAAAATAATTAAACTCAAATTATATGGTTATAACATAGTTTCAATAAAAATAATCATTTTCCCAACATTTGAGACCAATCATCATGCTTTTTTTTATTTTTAATTTGGTTTGAAGCATAGATTTTATTGCTATAGTATTATTCTTTATTTTTTAGTACAAAAACACAAATTTTCATCAATATAGGTGGCAAAATTTGTTAATTACATATAAGTGAAAATATACTTTTATAATTTGCAAATATTTTAGCCCTACACTTTTTTATAATTACAGCACTAAAGTACATCATTAATTTGGTTTGAAGCATAGATTTTATTGCTATAGTATTATTCTTTATTTTTTAGTACAAAAACACAAATTTTCATCAATATAGGTGGCAAAATTTGTTAATTACATATAAGTGAAAATATACTTTTATAATTTGCAAATATTTTAGCCCTATACTTTTTTATAATTACAGCACTAAAGTACATCATTAATTGAAAATAACGAAAGTCAAATTCTATGGTTATAACAGACTTTCATTAAAAATAATCAAATGCTATTAATAAGACATTATTGTTAAGTCAAAATCAAAGAAAATTTAGTGATGACATAATGTTATCACTAATTTATTCAAGATTATAATGACAAGAAAAGTCGTCACTAATTAAATTGATAGTTTTTAATATTGTCAATTGCTAGTTTTTAATACTTTTGTGAAAATATTGATAATGGTTGAGAAAATTTTGTTACATTACTGCAAGTGATAAATGTACTTTTGTTCTTTTTCAAACATTTATTTTAATGTTTAATTTTGTTTAAAACTATTGTACTAGTATAGATTTGCAAGACAAAACTTAAGTTCTCAATAGTTAAAAAATTCATTACAGAGAAAACACAAAGTAGTAGTTGCAAAATGTGTATAAATTACAGATATTTTAATGTGTATAAATTACAGTTTATTTTAATGTTTAATTTTGTTTGAAACTATTTTACTAGTATAGATTTGCAAGACATAGATTTATGGGTAATTTCTTTTTTTTTTTGCTTTCACATATTTAATTTATGTTAAATACAAAACCTACCAGTTTCCCTTTCATAAAAATATTAGTGCAACACTTTTTGAATTTTACTTACAAACATTTATGTATTTAACATAAATTAAATGATTCAGAGTGAAATGCCCATAAAGAGCAGAATATTTGTTCATGTAATGGAGGAAACCCACAAAGAGTTGGTACATTATGGGCCATTTCTTTTTTTAAAAAAATTTAATTTATGTTGAAAAGATAACCTGCCAGTTTTTGTTTTGTAAGAAATCAGTGTAACACTTTTTGAATTTTACTTACAAATATTTATAAATTTATCATAAATTATATGTTTGAGAGTAAAATGCCCATAAAAAGTTGGTACTTTGAATAGATAATGCTCATTTGCCCATAAACTACACTCCCTGAAGGCTATTTTGTTAATTACTTTGTAGTACTTTGTTATTCCTTTACTAATACTACTTGGCATGTAGTACAAAGGATAAATCTGGCATAAATTTCTTATTCCATTGATAAAAAGACCTGCCTGCCTTATAACTATTGTAATGAAAGATATATCTTTAGAGTTTATAACAAATTATTACTTAAGTTTGAGAAAATTATAAAATATTTATGCATAGTTTATCAAGATACCATTTGCAATTTCCTAATAAAAAAATAGGGGCTAAATTGTAAAAGCTAGGGTGTCATAATAGAAATAATAAAATTGGTGTATTACATATGGGGGTTAAATTGCAAAAGTTAGAGTGCCATAGTAGAATTAATGAAATTGGTGAATTACATATGGGGCTAAATTACAAAAGTTAGGGAGTAATAATAGAATTAAAGAAATCGGTGTACTACATATGGGGCTAAATTGTAAAAGTTAAGGTATCATAATGGAATTTTTTACAACATTTGGGGCTAAATCGTAAAAGTTAGGGTGGCACAGTAGAATTAATGAAAGTGACTTAGAAATAAGTACTTTAAACAGTGACAATTAATTCTTGTCACTAAATCCGAATCGGTAGAGTGACAGTGACGATATTAGAAGTTGTCACTATATAGATCATTTTAGTGACAACTTTTTCAAGGTCATCACTGAAAACTTAGTTGCTTTGAGCAATTATGACAACTTTCCTTGTCGTCACTAAACAACCACGTTTTGTGACGACTTTTGTCGTCACTAGAAAATGTTGTCACTAATGACCATATTTCTTGCAGTGTAGTTTGTGACGAAAATAACGGGTCGTCACTAAACATTTAGTTGCTTTGACGCAATTGTGACAACTTTAGGTGTCGCGACTAAAGAAGCTCCTTTTGTGACGACTTATTGTCATCACTACAAAATGTTGTCACTAATAACTTTTTTTTTTAGTGATTAGTGACGACAACAAAAAGTCGTCCGTAAATAGGGCAAGCAATAGTGATGATGTTCTTAATGTCGTCACTATTGTGTGTTCTAAACACTCCCACGCTCTTGTTAAATCTTGGCGGGAATTTACTAGTGACGACTTAGAAAAGTCGTCACAAATGAGTTGGCTCCCATTAGAGGTTTGTGACGAGTTGGAAAGTCGTCAATAAAGGATCCCCTTTTGTGACAACTTTTTTTCGTCACAGAGAAAAGTTGTCACTGATGACTAATTTTCTTGTAGTGTTTTTACTTTGTTTTTGTAGTCAACTTTATAATTTAGTAAGCATGTGATTACTTACAACTTTGTAAATTTTAAATCATTACTTACAACTTTGTAAATTTTAAATCACTTGTGGTCCATTCATAAATATTGATGGCTCTTCTTTTCTTTTTCTTTTTGGGAAAATAAACCAAGCTTCAAAAATTTTCTTTTTAATTATCATTGTTTTATTGAAGTCAAGTTCTAGTAATTTTATTATTTAGTGATTGGTGCTTTATTTCATAATTAATCATGTTGTTTCTTATTCAATGATTCTGATAAATTATCACTAGAGTATTAGGTGGAGTATTTTCTAAAAATTTAAGAGAGCCTAAAATAGTCTATAGAAAATTTATTAGATTTTTATTGTGGTGAGATTTTCTTCTTTGTTTGAAATATTAATGTCATTTTAAGTTAAGTTATTTATTCTCTTTTCTCCCACATAAATATTTTTGTTTGTGATTCTTAAATCCTTTTAATTCTATAATTTTGCAATTAATTGTTATTAGAACTCATAAAATTTGTTTTCTACATTTTTCATTATCATATCATCCGACAATCCTTGTCTTACCTAACGTCCATTTTTTTCTTTTTTGGCAATTCGACGGAATGATAACTAATACAACTTCTCTATATCATGCAGATATGTGCTATATAGAAGAGATAAACGGCCCGTCCAGAAACTACTGTGACAAGAGCAACACTTAGTATCCATGTGTGCCAGGCAAGGGGTATTACGGCCGCGGTCCACTACAAATATCATGGAACTACAACTACGGACCAGCAGGACAAAACATTGGGTTCAATGGACTAAGTCAACCTGAACTTGTAGCCAGGGATAATGTTATTTCATTCAAAACTGCCTTGTGGTTTTGGATGAACAATTGTCATTCTCGTATCATTTCCGGCCAGGGTTTTGGGGCTACAATTCGTGCCATTAATGGTCAGCTGGAATGTGACGGTGCAAATCCAAACACTGTTAGTGCTCGTGTTGGGTATTATACTCAATATTGTCGCCAACTGGGTATTGATCCTGGTCAGAATCTCAGATGCTAGGTTACTTCTGGAGAGCCGAAAGTGCTCGGAAGGGAGTAATATGTTGAGCTATAAAGGCTTAAAACTGATTGGAAATTAATAAAAATTAGCAAAAGGTGTTTACCTTTCTTGCTCTTTATAAGCGAAAGTTGTTAAGTTTTGAAATCATATAATTGATTTTGTTGGCCTTGTTCCGATTTCTTGGAGTATTTACAAATAGGCATGTTCCAGTTTTGAACCCTTGATCATATTTGTCGAGCTTTTGACTTTGGTGTTTGCACTCTCAACATGCCTCTCCATTGAAGTTTCCTCACGTCTTTCATTTACTTTTTATGTTTCAATATGCTATTGGCAATTTTAGACGTGATTTTTCTCAAGGTATGACCCTTGAGGCTCAGAAACATACTAAGATTATGCGAGGGTCTAAACGCACCAATGTTAAGGCAATATTGGGAGTTCAACCGAAGCATAAAAGACTAAGGAACAGAAAGCACTATTATACCGAAGTACCAAAAACGTTGAATTAGATCTAATTCTACTGGCTGAAGAGACTAATTAGGGAATTATAAGGTCTTTGGTTCAATTCTGTTTTATCTTTCTGCCACCAAAAGGGCAATAACTTATCTGCACACGCATGGTGAGACAATGAACGACGAGAAACAAATAACTTTCACTTGTAAAGTCTATGAGAATATGGGGAAACTTATGCTTCGAAAAGATTTTTTTTCAGCTCATGGTAGAAACCAAAAAATTGGGCAGCATAATAAGCCATCGGGTAGTAAATATAGTATTTTATATTGGTATCATTTCCTATACGCTAGCAAAATTTTACCAAATAATTCATGTAGTGTGCAATAAGTGTTGGATCTTTCATCCAATATTGGACTTATATGTGAATAATTATGGGTTGCAAACTGTCAAATAAAGTTAAGTCCAATTAAAGTGATCAAATATGGTTTGGATTTAATGTATCTAATAGGATGTGGGCCTTTAATGTGTAGAAACTTAAGAGCTCCTATTTCTATGATGGGCTGAAATAGGGCTCCAAAAAGGTAACAAGAATGTTACCTATAAATAAGGGTTATGGTCCCCAGGTCACACGGATCATTATTCTAGTTGTCGTATTTTCTAATACCACAAAATAGCTCTTCCCTGATATCCCATCGTCAGGAAAGATACCAGAGAGAAACTAAAGGCCTCTCTCAAGGATTGGCGAATACGTGTTGACCTGGAAGGCCACCCCAAATTCTCTAAGGATTCAAGTATCAAGTTTGTCAATAAGGATTTAGGTACGCTTCCGCTATTTTACTGTTAATTTATTTCTTAATAATCGCCATATAGATTTTGGGTTTAATAGGTGATGGTTTTCACCAAAGGCTAAATTTAGATAACCACCCTTACAAGTGGTATCAGAGCCGATATGGTTGATTATTAGGAAATAAGTTGGATTTAGTAATTTATATATAAACATATATATATATATTTCTGTCTCATGAATTCGGTTTTTGGATATATATATATATATCCATGAATTCGGTTTTTTGACTATATATATATCTGTCTCATGAATTCGGTTTTTGCACATAGGCCATTAAACAAAAAAAATCTTGGTAATCGAGACTGTCTTGAATTTTGACTATGAATGCATGGATCCGCCGCATGATGAATAAGTCATGATATGGCTTTGTCATTATGTTAAGATTGATTGTTATGATGTTATTCATGCTATTGATTCATAGATTTGGTTATATGGAATTGGGAAATTTGCCAAATTAGTCCCTAACATTATCACAAAAAACTTTTTTAGTCCTTAACATTTAAAATTTGTCAGAATAGTTCCTAACATATAAATTATGAGCCAATTTGATCCTAATGCTCGTATTTGCTCTTTTTTCCGGCTAAAAATACCACATCGACATAATTTCAAGGGCAAAATTGGAAACATTTGGTAATCCATAATTTTCCACCATTCTCTTTCTTTCTGATGGCAGCTTGCATAGCCAGATTCCTAGAATTGGCTCAAAGGTTTTTGAGAATCTGGAAGCTTATAATAGGGAAGGAACTAGTGGTGGTGGGGGGAAATAATGGGGAGGTCAGGCGGAGGAGGGGATGGTGAAGGTGGGGGTGGCGATGGGACCAAGGGTGGTGGTGGTGGTAAGGGCAGAGGTGGTGATGGTGAAGGTGGTGGAGGGGATGGGGATGGTGGGGCGAGGAAGGAATTGCAGGTGGTGGGGGTGAAGGTGAAGGTGATACAGGCGGCGGTGATGGTTGAACCGGTGGCGGTGAAGGGACTACGGGTGGAGGCAGCGATATGGGTGGTGGTGGAGGTATGAGCAGTGGTGGTAGCACTGCAGGTGGAGGGGAAGGAAGTAGCGGTGGCAGTAAAGGAATGAGTGGAGGAAGAGGAGGAAAAGGCTGCACAATTGGCGGCCACAGTGGAGTCGGGCGGGGAGAGGGAGTTGGCCTAGGCAGGAAAGGGTTGTTTCCAGAAGACCTTGAGAAAGGCCATGCCCGCAGCTTCCAAATAAATATGAATAAAGAGGGTCACAATTTGATGATCCTCCTGATCTTCTTCCTCCGCTGCGGCCTCTTCTACTGCCAACTCTATTTCTTCTTCGAGCACTTCTTAGTTCTTGATCCTCTTCTTGTTGACTCGATTTTGTATGGTTATCCTTGGGATGATTTCTGGAATATTCTGCAAATGATGAATTGACAAACACCAATGCTATCAGAGTCACTACCAGTACGTTTCTTTTCATCCTCAATATTTTTGGTCGTGTGTGTCAGATCCCAACTCAAAAACCTTTGAGCCAATTCCAGGAATCTGGCTATGCAAGCTGCCATCAGAAAGAAAGAGAATGGTGGAAAATTATGGATTACCGAATGTTTCCAATTTTGCCCTTGAAATTATGTCGGTGTGCTATTTTTAGCCGGAAAAAAGAACAAATACGAGCATTAGGACCAAACTGGCTCATAATTTATATGTTAGGAACTATTCTGACAAATTTTAAATGTTAAGGACTAAAAAAGTTTTTTATGATAATGTTAGGGATCAATTTGGCAAATTTCCCTATGGAATTTAGTGGGTCATACTTTAGTCAAGCTTCGGTTGGCCGATCTGTACTTTCTTGTGGTACTTTAGTTGATCGATTGTCAGCTTTGTCTGTAGTCTCTTGGTCATAATAATTCCATAGTTGTGGTTTTTTGATTCACGGAAATTTGGTCAAATTCTATTCTGGTCATGATTGATTGCTATGGTGTCAGATTGTCAATTACATTTGATTCCATCTATTGGTTTTACAGAATGCATGTGGGTCACACTTTAATTGGCAGACGTGGGGTATCTTTTGATTTCCCTCTTCTTAATGATTAAATTGACAAAGTATGATGCAATCCAGTAATTAGTATTTTGGCCTGGTTTCTGTATAAGAGAATTTGCATATATTTTTATGTTAAGGATATTAGGGTTTCTCTAATTTAAGTGAATCCTAATAAAATTAAAAAAAAATATTTAAGCCCAATAAAATTCATATGTTTGGCCCACTAAATATATAGTTTTATGAGACATTATGAATTTCAAGAAAATTTTGGGCTTGAATAATAAATTAGGTCAAATTATGGATATGGACCTTTGGTCCAATAAGTCTTGATCTAATTGAAAGGTTTGACCAGAGTTGACCAAAGTTAACCTTGATAAAAAATTTTTGTTTAATTTATATAATTTTAAATTTGAATATTGGTATAATTATATATATTTTGAAATAAATTAATTGAAATAATATGTCACCAAAGTGACCTCTATTATGGAAATTAATTTATTTTAAAATATAACTAGTTTGGTACTTGTAATTTTATGAATATTGATCAGCCCAAAGAAAGGTCAATATTTAATGAAATTACATGTGCACTTGCAGTAATAAATACGTGATAATTATTTTAATTTTACATGTGATTCATAAATTGGTTCAAAGAAAAATTTATTTTTTGACATGTTATTATTATCAATATTTATTACTGCACCAAGATATCATTTAGAAGTTAATATTTTTGTCCATAGACAAAATATTAATGGAATATCGATATCTTGAGATGGGATTACCTTTATTTAAATTTATTATTATTTTGATTTATGTGAGTATAGTTTTAATTATATTATGTTTTCTGTTCAGTTGCGAATGATCTTACAAATATCACTTCCAACATCAATAATATACCTATGTTGAATGGCACAAACTTCAAGTCCTGGAAAGAAAATCTCTTAATAGTACTTAGAATAATGGATCTCGACCTTGCGTGAAGGGATGATTCTCTCCCACCTCTTATAGATCAGAGTACCTCTGATGAAAAGAAAAATAATGAGAGGTGGGACAGATCAAATCGCTTGTGTCTGATGATCATTAAAAAGGCCGTTCCAGAAGCATTCAGGGGATGTCAGAAACGACTGTAACCGCTAAAGAGTTCCTTCAAGACATTGAAAAAAGGTTTGTCAAGAACGAAAAGACTGAAGTTAGGACGCTCTTGACACGTTTAGTTTCAATGAAATATAGTGGTAAAGACAATATCAGAGAGTACATCATGGAGATGTCTCATCTTGTTTTCAAATTAAATGCACTTAAGTTGAAACTCTCTGAAGAGTTACTAGTGCATTTGATTTTAATATCTCTTCCTACACAGTTTAGTCAGTTTAAGATGAGTTACAACTGTCAAAGGGAGACTTGATCTCTAAATGAACTCATCTCACACTATGTAGAAGAAGAGGAAAGGTTGAAACAAGAACAGACAGAAAGTGCCCATCTGTTGTCAACCACTAATAATAAAAGCAAGGGATTTAAGAGAAAGAAAGAAAAAAGAGTTGCAGGTACAGCGCCACAAAAGAAACAACAAAAGAAATCAAATGATCAGGGAAAGAATAGTTGTTTCTTCTGTGGAGCTGAAGGGCATCAAAAGAAGCATTGCACCAACTATCACGCTTGGCGTGCTAAGAAATGTATGCTTCTTAATTTAGTTTGTTCTGAGGTTAATTTAACTTCGGTACCTAAACACACATGGTGGTTAGATTCTGGTGCAACAACTCACATCAATGTGTCTATGCAGGGTTGCCTGAATTGTCGAAAACCTAATGATAATGAAAGATATATCTACGTGGGCGATAGCAAAACAGTTCAAGTTGAGGCAATTGAAATTTTTAGATTATTGTTAAAAATCGGATTTTATTTGGATCTCTATGAGACATTTATTGTACCGTCTTTTAGACGGAATTTAGTTTTTATTTCTGCTTTGGACAAATTTGGTTATTTTTGTTCATTTGAAAATGAAAATTTTGAATTGTTTCATGATTCAAAATTGGTTGGTTCTGATTCTTTAATGCATTATAATAATCTATATTTAATTGATACGATTGGCTCATTTAATGAATCTCTGTATTTGAGTACTAGATGAGTAAAGAGAAAATTAACCAATGAGAATTCAGCTGCATTATGGCACAAGAGATTGGGACACATTTTCAAACGGAGAATGGAAAGACTTGTGTCAAATGAAATTCTCGACCCCTTGAATTTTACAAATTTTAATGATTGTATTAACTGTATAAAGGGGAAACAAACTAATGAAAGAAGATTTGAAACCAATAGGTCCTCAGACGTCTTAGAACTTATACATACAGATATTTGTGGACCATTTCCTTCATCTGCTTGGAATGATTAACAATATTTTATAACATTCATAGATGTTTTTTCAAGATATGGTTACATATATTTCATTTCAGAAAAGTCACAGTCACTGGACGTGTTCAAAAATTTTAAGGCTGAAGTTGAGAATCAACTCAATAAAAGAATTAAAAGCGTCAGATCTGACCGTGGTGGTGAATACTATGGTAGATATGACGGTTCAGGTGAACAACGTTCAGGACCATTTGTTAAATATCTAGAGAAATGTAGTATCATCTCATAGTACACTATGTTGGGTTCACCCACTATGAATGATGTAGTTGAAAGACTAAATAGAACATTTAAAGACATGGTAAGGAGTATGATATGTCATTCTACCTTACTAGAGTCATTCTGGGGTGAAACACTTTAGACTGTAGCATAAATCCTTAATAGAATTCTAACTAAAGCAACTATCAAAACCCCTTATGAGATTTGGATAGGGAAAAAATATAGTTTAAAGCATATGCATGTTTGGGGGTGTCCAGTTGAGACAAGGCCTTATAGGCCAAATGAAAAGAAACTGGACTCAAAAACAGTTAGTTGTTATTTTAATGGATATTCTGAAAGATCTAGATGTTACAATTTTTATGATCCCACAATTAAATCAATTTTTGAGACAGAAAATACCCGGTTCTTTAAAGATGTCGAGTTTGGGGGAGAAAATACAGAAGGGACATTGTCTTTAAAGAGGAATATATTAATATTCTCACAGGTGTCATTGATCTTGTTCTGGATCCTATTTCTGAACAAGATCATGACATAACAAATCAAGACAATGTCAAAGGACAAACTGTTATAGAAGAACAAACTCTTCCTCTACAAGAACCAGTACTATTAAGAAGATCCACTAGAGAAAGAAAAAGTGCAGTGCTAGATGATTACATTATTTTTCTCCAAGAACATGAGGATGACTCTGGATTGATGGAAGATGATCCAATCAACTTTCGTCAAGTCATGAAAAGTTTAAATTCTCAAAAGTGGATCGATGTCATGAATGAGGAGATTAAATTCATGATGGACAATGACGTTTGGGATCTTGTCCCATTGCCAGGAGGAGCAAAACCCATTAGTTGTAAATGGATATTTAAAATCAAAAGAGATTCGAAAGACAATGTGGAAAGATACAAAACTCGTCTTGTCGCCAAAAGATTTACACAAAAAGAAGGTATCGACTATAAAGAAACCTTCTCTCCAGTTTCTTCAAAGGACTCCTTTAGAATTATTATAGCATTAGTGGCGCATTTCAATCTTGATCTCATACGGTTAATTGCGAAACATAATTATGAGATTACACATATAGTCCAAGTGAGAGATTGTTGGATCCTTAATCCAACATTGGACTTATATGTGAATAATTATGGGTTGCAAACTGTCAAATAAAGTTAAGTCCAATTAAAGTGATCAAATATGATTTGGACTTAATGTATCTAATAGGATGTGTGCCTTTAATGTGTAGAAACTTAAGAACTTCTATTTCTATGATGGGATGAAATAGGGTTCCAAAAAGATAACAGGAATGTTACCTATAAATAAGGGTTATGGTCCCCAGGTCACACGGATCATTATTCTAGTTGTCGTATTTTTTAATACCACAAAATAGCTCTTCCCTGATATCCCATCGTCAGGAAAGATATCAGAGAGAAACTAAAGGTCTCTCTCAAGGACTGGCGAATACGTGTTGACCTGGAAGGTCACCCCAAATTTTCTAAGGATTCAAGTATCAAGTTTGCCAATATGGATTCAGGTACGCTTCCGCTATTTTACTGTTAATTTATTTCTTAATAATCGCTATATAGATTTTGGGTTTAATAGGTGATGGTTTTCACCAAAGGCTAAATTTAGATAACCACCCTTACAATAAGAACTCTAAAGGAAAAAAAAGGATTATGCATTTTATTTTGGATTCTATATTTATCAAATGGATAAAGTTTGATAATTTGAGTTCTTTTCATTACAACAGTTTCATAAAATTTTATATGTCCAATACTTTGCATGATGAGGTAAAGATCGTGCTTTAATTGTAAAGCTTACACCCTTTAAAATGTTTTTTTTAAGCCAAATGAAAAGTATGTGTAGTAGGGCAGCCCGTGGATCTAGAATGGTACAAATATCATCTGTGATCTAACTCAAATACGAGACTGAAGTAGGACTACAACATAGTTAGGCGTCATTAACATCAGATGATACAGACAACATCAAGTTATCTTTTTTGCACGCATTATATTTGTGACTTGTGACTTGTGACTTGTACTCACAATTGTTGATATCAATTGGCCAAAATTTTTCTTTTCCACAATTCCCATTCCGAATGCCAAGAAAGAAGGTTGCTACTTTTTGAGAGTGCCAAAGTCAATAGATTAATTGAAAGTCAAGCACTAATATTGCTTTTTATATCCATTCCATTCAGTGCTCAACTTCAAGATTTCCAACAATAGCAGTTCTCCATACTTCACACAAGCTGATCACTTTTCCAGTTCTCTATGCTATAAATATCCTTCTTACTCAAACAATTTCTGTCCACATCCTTTTCTCCTTCTTCAAGTACAGAAATGAAGAATTTTCTAATCATCATTTTCTCCATTGCAGTTCTTGTAGGGTCCTTTCCCAGCTGATTTCAAGCCAAAACTGTGACTGTGAACCAGATTTATGCTGCAGCCAGTGGGGCTATTGTGGCACCAGCGACGACTATTGTGGCAAAGGCTGCCAGTCCGGCCCTTGCACCGCTGCATCAGATGGTGGTAATAATGGTGTTTCAGTTGCTGATGTTGTAACAAACGCTTTCTTGAGCGGGACTTCTGATCAAGCTGCTTCAAGCTGTGCTGGAAAAGGGTTCTATAATCGATCGGCATTTCTTGAAGTTCTGAATTCATATTCTGAGTTTGGAACAGTTGGTTCAGTTGATGATTCTAAAAGGGAGATTGCTGCCTTCATTGCTCATGTGACTCATGAGACTGGACGTAAGCTTTGAACAACTCCACCAAGGAGATTTAGTTTTTTTTTTGAAATTTTTAGTAACTTTTCTAAGTCTGAGATCCAATTTACTAAATCTTTGTACAGTTCTACATAGGATGTTGTCCTGTGCACTGTTGTCCAAGAACTTTCTTCAAAGATAACGACATTAATATGAAATACTTACTATTGTCAAATAACTTAAAATGGCATGCCTAAAAAAAAAAAGAAATTTATCATGAGGGTGTGTCTCTTATAACTGGGCAGAGGCGTTATTGTTTTCCTTTTTTTTCTACTTTGTTGTATTGGTTATTTATTTAGTCTGTGATTACTTATAACTTTACAATTTCTTTATAACATATAGTCCCTTCTTAATTATTGATGACATTTTTTTGGGATTGTTCTTGATTGATTATTATGACTGACTATAGATTCTGATTTTAAATAATCAATTTTTTTATGTTCTCATTTATTTTTTTATTTAGATTATATTTTTTTTAATAGTAAAAATATCTAAAATCCATGATGTATCAATGAGTGGTTTTCATATATGCAATTGAATACAGTGATAATTGATACAGACTTCTCTATATTGCGCAGATTTGTGCTACATAGAAGAGATAGACGGCCCCTTCAAAGATTACTGTGATGAGAGCAATGACAGGCTTTTGATATACGTACAAGTTAAAAAAATCCGAAATATATCCATTTCACTGCAAGTATACAGGTCAACTAGTAGTTTAGGGTATATATCGAGTCGATCCCACGAAAAAGATTGAACAATTACCAGTGTTACTAAAGCTTCTCTATTATTTAGACTATCAATGAAATATACAAAATGAAACCTATTGAACTTATGCAAAATAACAATTGAAAGCTCTTTAGGTTATGGTATCCCTAACTACTCATGCAAGTGCTATATTTGGATCATTGAGTACTACGATCTAGGCTAGTTATGGTGTAATTTCCTTATGCATATGAAACCTACTTTTGTAGTGAATCAACTATACTCATAACTAATCCATACCTATTATCATGGTTATGAAATTAGCTACAAGTTCATTTCTTCAATGAAATTACATGAAATTAATCACCAAAATTACATCGGTGCACCTCTACTCTCGTGAGTGTACTCTCTATGTTTAGCACTTCTTGAACCAATGTTAAATCTCAATTTTCATTTCAGAAACAACACTTTAGATAATCACAATTAATTGTACCAGATTAATCATGATTTAAAGATCTTAAGTACTAAATAACTTGCTCAAGTAATAGCATCAAACTAGCCAAATAATAAACACTGACAATCATAAGAAGTTCAACCAACCCAAGGCATAAACTTTAGAGACACATAAATAACATAAAATTCAGAACTTGTATTTTAACTAAACTTGGAATCAAGTACAAAAGATAAAGAGTTGGAAAGGAATGTAACCCTTGTCACATGAGTTCATCTCCTTGCCTTCTTCATTCTCCAACCTCTTCTTCATCTAACTAATAAACAAGAAGGATGAACTAACTAGCTAAACTATCTTACAATAAGAAAATGGAAGAACTATATTTTTGCAAATTCCAAGCTTCTCCAGTATATCTCCCAATCTTGCAAGTTTTTGGCTATTTAATGATAAAAGGTGGTCAAGGAATGAGGTTTATACCTCCCTTTTACAGCTGCAAAGTGTTTGTCACATGTCTAGCACTACATGTGACTTATTGGAGGTGAAATCAAGTTGTCCGCTTAAAGAGCAGCCTTTTCTGACCACAATCCGGTCATAAATGATAAGTGACTAACTTACGTAATAATTGTATGACATTTTATATTATTTTTAGTCACTTTGGTTATATTATTGGAAGAATACGAATCATTTTGGCTATAATTGGTGAAAAATGCTTTTAAGTAGTTAAATGAGGTTTTTATCACTTTTTACTTGGATTTTGTGTATTTTGACAGTTTTGACATATTTTCGTATTTCGGCTATAACTTGAGTTACAATGATCGGATTGAGATGATTCTTGAACCAATTTGAAGATAAGAGATAGATCTATAACTTTGGTGAAGACATCTAAATCCAGTTTGAAGGTTTTCAAAGTCAAAAAGCCGAATTACAGTAGCTAATTTCTACTGGTCGAAGCTGAAACAGGGCAATGAGCAGGTAAGGGTATTTCGGTCATTTCTCATCCTACACAGATCCAAATGAGGTGATTCTTGATGCATTGGAAAGCTAACTCAAAGGTCTACAAGTTTCATGTTTTGGTCAAGAGCTAAATCAGCTTTTATCATCAAGAAAAGTTCAGTGGAAGTTGATGCAAAATCGGAGCAGAGCTGGAAATTGAACCAGAAGTGACCAAATGGTCACTGTAGAAATCCGGCCGGAATTTGGCCGGATTGTGGTCAGAAAAGGCTGCTCTGTACGCGTAAAACTCAATTTCACTCCCACCAACTCACATGTGATGCTATACATGTGAGAAACATTCCCAGCTGTAAAAGGGAGAGGTAATCCTCATTTCTTGACCACCTTTCATCATAAAAGAGCCAAATTCATTGCAAGAGGAGAGAGAGAAGAGATTGGAGTTCATAGCAGAAAAATAGAGAGTGAGCTACGGGAGAAAGGTTGAAGGTGCAGAAATGTAGCTCTTTCATCTCCCTAGTGTTAGTTTAGCTTAGTATAGAGTAGTGTAGCTTTTCCATTCTTGTTTATTATCTAGATTAGGATGAAGATGGAGGATGAAGAAGGCAAGGAAGAAAGCTCATGTGATAAGGGTTGTATTCCTTCCAAACTCTTTATCTTTTGTATTTGATTCCAAGTTTAGTTAATATACAAGTTCTGGATTTTGTGTTCATTATGTGTTTCTAAAGTTTATACCTTGGGTTTGGTTGAACTTTCTATGATTGTTAGTGTTAATTGTTTGGTTATTTGATTGCTACGATTTGAGCAAGTTATTTAGCACTTTGGCTTCTTAAATCATGATTAATCTGGTACCATTAATTGTGATTATCTAAGGTGTTATTTCTGCAATGAAAATTGAGATTTAACACTAGTTCAAGAAGTGCTAAACATAGGGAGTACACTCACGAAAGTAGAGGTGCACTTATGTGGTTTTTAGTGATTCATTTCATGTAATTTCATTGAAGAAATGAACTTGTAGCTAATTTCATAACCATGAAAATAGGTATGGATTAGTTATGAGTATAATTGATTCACTACGAAAGTAGGATTCAAATGCATAAGGAAATTACACCATAATTAGCCTAGATGTAGTATTCAATGATCCAAATATAACACTTGCATGAGTAGTTAGGGATACCACAACCTAAGGAGTTTTTATTTGTTAATTTCTTGTATAAGTGCAGTAGGTTAAATTTCTTATCATTAATTGATAGTCTAAATAATAGAGAAGCTTTGGTAATACCGGTAATTGTTCACTCTTCCTTGTGGGATCGACCCGATATATACCCTAAACTACTAGTTGACCTGTATACTTGCAGTGAACGGGTGTAATTCGGTATTTTTTAGCTTGCACGTATGTAAAATACCCGTCAATAAATCCGTCCATAAATCCGGCCAAGTTCCGGCCGGATTGCTACAGTGACCTTTTGTGCAATTTCTGTTCAATTTCCAACTCTGCTCCGATTTTTTCTTAATTTCAACTGAACTTTTCTTGATGATATAAGCTAATTTAACTCTTGACCAAAACATAACACTTGTAGCCCTTTGAGTTAGCTTTCTAATGCATCAAGAATCACCTCATTTGGATTTGTGTAGGCTGAGAAATGGCTGAAATACCCTTGACTACTCAATGCCCTGTTTCAGCTTCGATCAATAGAAATTAGCTACTGTAATTCGGGTTTTTTACCTGGAAAACCTTAAAACTGGATTCAGATATCTTCACCAAAGTTGTATATCTATCTCTTATCTTCAAATTGGTTCAAGAATCATCTCAATCTGATCATTGGAGCTCAAGTTATAGCCGAAATACGAAGATGTGTCAAAGCTGTCAAAATTCGCAAAATCCAAGTAAAAAGTGATAAAAACCTCATTTAATCACTTAGAAGCATTTTTCACCAATTATAGCCAAAATGATTCTTTTTCTTCCAATAATATAAGAAAAGTGACTAAAAATAACATAAAATGTCATTCAATTAAAATGTAATTTAGTCACTTATCAAGCAACACTCAGTACCCATGTGTGCTAGGCAAGGGATATTACGGCAGGGGTCCTTTACAAATATCATGGAACTTTAACTATGGACCAGCAGGTGAAAGCATAGGGTTCAATGGACTAAATGAACCTGAAACTGTGGCCACAGATTTTGTTATTTCATTCAAAACTGCCTTGTGGTTCTGGATGAACAATTGTCATGATCTTATCATTTCTGGTCAGGGTTTGGGGCTACAATTCGTGCCGTTAACGGACAGCTTGAATGTGATGGTGCAAATCCGGACGCTGTTAGTGCTCGTGTTGAATATTATACTGAATATTGTGACCAGTTGGGTGTTGATCCCGGTGATAATCTCAGGTGCTAGGGTACTTGTAAGAGTTTCGAAACTAATAAAAATTAGCAGAAGTTGAGTACCTTTGTAGTTCTTTGACAGCAGAAGTTGTGAATTTGAAATCGGATAACTGATTTCAACTCAACTTCTTGGAGTATCTGCAATTATTAAATTCCATTTTTGATCCCTTATCATGTTTGACTTTCTTGTTTCACTTTCGACACATTTCTTTGTCAATGATTTGGTGATCACATCTTTCATTTATAGGTTTTTTTAACGGGTGCTAATAAGGCACTCGTTAATACATTAACGTTCATCTAATCTACCATGTATATACATCTATTAACAATTATTAACATTTCTTGCATTTATATACTTTTCTTATTTAATTTTATCTACTCTCTCTTGTATTTATTTATTTTTTCTAATTAATTTTACATTTCCAAAAACATAACGCTTGAGATATATTTTAATGACGCTCTATGGACACCTGTTAGACAGACCCTTCATTTCACTTCATTTATTATTATTCTTCTTCATATTTTCATATGCTATTGGCAAAATTTAGTTGTGCAGAACTCGGTTTATGCCTTTCTTTCCCCAAAATGCCCATAATACATTTGTATGCACTCGGGCAGACAATCAACGAGATGAAGACAAACAATTTTCACGGGTAAAGTTTGAGAGAAAATAGGGAAGAAATTTGAGGACACTTTAAAGTTAATCTTTTACAATTAATAAACAAAATTTGTGAGAAAACAATGAAGTGTCTTGAAGTGAAGGTTGCCGAAATTTGGCCTCAAATCCTGGTTGCCCCAAATTATATATTTAGTGAAGCCGTCATGGGCGGCTCTGATTGGGTGACGATTACGATGCTAAAATACAAGCACAAAAATGTCTTCGGCTGCAGTTTAGTAGTTTCATTTAGAGTTTATTGTTCGTTAACTAACAATTAAAAAGATAACCAATGGATAAAACAAAAGAAGTTTCTCCACCATCTCTCTACACAACCTTCAAGACAATTATTTTTTCCTCCATGGAGGAATGCCTTCCTCCCTCTGTTTGACGTCCCTCTTTTTTTTTTTTTTTATGTCTTATAAAGTATAGTGAGACTATCTAGTGGGAATTTTCTTCTCTTCTAAAATATCCTAGTGAGAGTTTTATTTAGATAATTTTATATCTTGTTTTGTTACATTTGAGAGCTTTTCAGATTTGTATGTCAAATCTTGAATTTCTTAACTTATTTTCTCAAGTCTAAAACTAGATTTGGAGCTTGAACCACTTCAATATAAAATCTAACGGGATTGATATGCATAAATATTTATTGAAATGATGATATGCACATATATTCATTGGGGGCAGATGATTTATCTGAATTTGGAATATATCAGAGGTTCTAAGATAATTTTTGTTAACTTTTATATATCTTGCATCTAACCATTTTTCACTATTGCATGTTGGATGCATTTTCAGCCATTATTAGTGCAATTTGTATGTTTTTTAATAAAGAAAAAAGAGTTTTTTGTGCCGTTCCTTACCACATCGCACCTCGTCAAGCCCACCAATGACCTTGTAAAGGTGAAATAAGTCTCCACAACTTGTTCGGCATCTCAGACTAATAATAATAATAATAATACCCAAAAATGAATTAACCTTTTTATCCTTTTTTTTGGTGAAAATATGAATTTTAAATGCTATAAGCCATATAAAAATTACTGACAACTTCTAACACTTTATTATGTTCTACTCTAATCAAACTAATTGCTTAATCTTGTATTCCCGGTGCTCTTTTCATTTTCTAGTCTGTTATCTTGGCTATATACAGCCCATAGTTTTTAGACACCTGGAATCTAAAAAATCTCATGTCATTGTGTGGATCTCTCTGACTTTCAAAAATGCTACTACTACTTTACTATTATTATTAGGGAGAATTGCAATTTTGGTCTCCAATGTTAGGCTAGTGTGCCAAATTAATCTCCAATACTTTGATTAAAACAAATCTAGCTCCCAAAATTTATCATTTTAGACAAAATTTTGACAATTAATGAAAATTGAATAATCACTAATGGTCAATATCAAATTGCCATTAGTTAACAACTTCGACTTCGCACTTTTGGTCCCTAATATTTTGATTTTGAATCATTATATATTTTTTTAATTTTTAAATAGTGATATTAAGGGTTTTAACATGAATTGAGATGCAAATTAGAATGAAGTAGTATTAAATGGGCAATAATGATTCTAATTAAACTTCTTTTGCTTTTTTTATTTTATTTATTCATGTTCATAAGTAACAATATATCATATGTTTCTTTTCTTTTACGTAGTTAGTCTCAAATAATTAATTCATAGTGAGTTTTATTATTTTTATTTCTAATGATAATTAAAAACTTAATTAACTGTCCCTTTAAAATATAAGGAATATATACTTTTTGTAAATTAAGTTGATCTTTTTTTTGGGATTTTAATAGGTTATCAATTAAATTTGAAATGAAGTTGGTATTTCATATACATTGTATGAACCACTAAATGATTATCAAAGTGCATAGAAATTAAAATAAATGCTTTAAAACTACAATATTGGAACATTAGTTTTCAATTCATAGGAAAGACAACAAAAACTAGTTTTTTTAAGAATTCCTGAAATTACTTTATATTGACACTGATCTTCACTAGATTTATAAGTACAATCCCTAACTACTTTTTTTTTTTTTTTTTTTTTTTATTGATGAGAATAATTGTTACACACAAAGAAACACCATTTTGAAGTACAGGATTGAACTATAAAGACAACAAATGAACCAGAAATGTTTGGTGCTTAGTTGAAAAGCAAAATAGCTCCAATTCTCCATTATCCTCAGCCCTTCATACGCTTAATTTTCCGAATTGAAGGCATCCGTAATCTATCGAGGCGAATTGCTCCACGAGCCATAGTTGGGAACATGTGGAAGGAGTCGTATAACTTGAGTTGATGCTCTGGATGAGAGACGCCCACATTGGACAATGCATCAGCGACTGTGTTAGCTTCCCTATAACAATGTGAAAAACGATCAGAATCTTCCACGAACTGCCAAATATGCCTAATCTCTCGTCGAATCTTCCAAGGGCAGTGAATACGTTTCTGAAGAATTCCAATTAATACCAAAGAATCCGATTGAATATAGAGATTCTCAAAACCCCAATGTATGCATGTTTGAATGCCAATAAGAAGAGCCCGGGCCGCCGAAAAACCAATCAAAGGAATGCCATGTGAATCCCGAAGAACCCCACCTCCTCCACCCAATCCTGGATTACCTTTAGAACAGCCATCAGTATTTAGTGTAAACCGACCGGTTTCCTTTGGTTCCCAACAAACAAGTTTGTACGTGACATAAGTGTGAGATGAATAGTGCCAATCATACAAATGATAGAATGAATGAGCCTTGAAAACTTGTCTGAAATAAATTTCCACAATGGTATGGATTTCCAAGGAAATGGCGACACAAATGGCGGGCGATCTCATATGGACATCCTCAAAAAATGCTTTATTTCTTGCTTTCCAAATTTGCCAACATACTATACTGGGAAGAATGCGTCCAATGAATCGCTGTATGTCTGAATCATATGAGTGCAACCACCAACTCACTATACGGGAGCGTAAAGAAGAGCCTGGAAAAGTCAATCCACATGAAGCTCCAAAGTAATTCCAAACTGTTGAAGCTATATGTCCTTTGGAAAATAAATGTTCAATTGACTCCTCAGATGCGGTATCGCAGCAGAAACACTTTGATGGTAAATGTAAACCAAGTTTACATAACCTATCCGGTAAAGGCAGCCTTTCCAGCAACAATCTTAACATGAAGAATGAAATTTTGAGTGGGATCTGAGGATGCCAAATGCTATCAAAAACCATAGACTTGTTTCGTGCTTGCCTAATATCCCGGAATGCCGAAGCTAGAGAGAAGTTTCCAGATGTTGTGGACATCCAAATGACTTCAGCTTCACCCCAGTCTTCCGGGACTGGATGCTCTAAAATAGAGGGAACCAGATCCGTCGGCAATGTCTGATATAATCTAATCACATCCCAGTGTCCATTGATGATAAAATCACCAAACGACAAATTAGAGACAACCGTCGTATGGAGAAATAAGGCACCCCCTCCCAACCAATTGTCGTACCAAAAATGACAAGCTCCGTTTTTGATATCCCATAGCATAGATAGCTCCACTTGTCGACTTACATTGACCATCCTTCTCCAGATTGCGGAGTCCATTGACCTGATTTCTACCTGACAAGGATGTAGTAGTCTACAATACTTAGCTTTCATGAACGAAGCCCACAACGAGTATCCCTTTCTGAAGTTCCACCAAAGCTTGAATGAGAATGCTGTGTAGATGTCCTGTAACCTCCGGAAACCAACTCCTCCCTCATCAACCGGATAGCACATCTGAGACCACCGTATCCAGTGAAATTTAGACTCGTCGGAGGATGACCCCCATAGGAAGGTCGAGAAGGCTTTTTCTATAGTTCTAAATACCTTACCCGGGATAACCGCTGCTGACAACAGATGTACTGGCATCGTTGCCAACACATGTTTGATTAGAACTATTTTGCCTCCAAGAGAAAGCATCCTTGATTTCCATGACCTTATTCTCCCTAGGATAGATTGGCAAACTTCCCCAAAAAATGATGATTTACATCTGCCAAAGTAGAGGGGGAATCCCAAATAACGTATCGGAAATGGTTGATAATTAAATTTGGTGATACGTTCAATCACCCTTCTTCTTGCCGGTGATATCGAGGGATGTACTAAGTAACAACTTTTCTGCACATTTATCAATTGCCCAGAACACCTTTGATACGCATCTAGCACCTGCATGATAAGCTTTAGAGAATAAGAGGATCCATTTGAAAAAATTAGAATATCATCCGCAAAAGCCAAATGAGTTATAGTAGGACATGCCAAGGGGACTTTGAAACCCACAAACGCCGATTGCATAGCAAGATTATTCAATCCTCTAGATAACACCTCAGCTCCTATAATGAATAAAGCAGGCGATAATGGATCACCCTGACGTAGGCCTCGTGTAGATTTAAAGAAACCATGCGATGCCCCATTTATAATGATAGAAAACCAGACATTGGAGATCAATCGCCAAACCAAATCAATGAATCTTTCTCCAAAGCCAAATCTCCTGAGAATACCAATGATATGATCCCATGCAACTCGGTCATATGCCTTAGACATGTCCAGCTTCATTACCACATTACCACCTCTAGTTTTTTTCCCAATACCCGACACTACCTCCTGTGCTAGCAGAAAATTTTCTGTTATATTACGGCCCTTCACAAAGCCTGTCTGCTGGGGCGAAATAATTTTGGGCAATAGAGAAGCCACTCTATCAGCTAAGATCCTGGATAGCAACTTGTTGAAGAAGTTACACAGACTGATTGGCCTATAATGAGAAAACTCCTGAGGATTTGGTTTTTTTGGAATTAATACAATTGAGGTAGAGGTGATAAATCGAGGTAACTCTGCTCCACAGAAAAAACTGAGAATTGCCTTGTAAACATCTTGGGCAATAATTTCCCAGGCGAATGTAAAAAATTTGCCTGTGAAGCCATCGGGGCCAGCAGCACTATCTCCATCCATTGACTTTAGGACTCGATGAATCTCTTCAATGGAAGGCATTTCTTCCAATTTTATATTTTCCTCTTCCGATATCATGTGCGGAATCATATGTCGCATATCAGAAGATGACTCAAGATATCCAGTGAAGAGATCAGAGAAATATGATATGGCCTCAGTTGCTATGTCAGCATTGGTGTCCACCCAAACTCCGTTTGACTTTTTGATTCGGTGTATCATTCCTTTAATTCGTCTCTGTCTTACAACCGCATGGAAATATTTTGAATTGCGATCTCCCTCTTTAAGCCATTTTGCCCTGGCTTTTTGACTCCAAAATTGCTCTTCTATTGACAATGCATTCCGCAACTCTGCCTGAGCCTTACTGAGCTCAACCTGAGATTCCTCCGATGCATATTGATCCATCGATTCTTCTGCTTGTTGGACCACCACTTCCGCAGAACGTACAGCATCAAATATATTCCCAAAATGTTGCTTGTTCCATGTATGAATAGCCCTCCTCGTTGCCAATAATTTAGAGCACAAAACACGTAGCGGAGATCCACTCACATCTTGATTCCAAGCCTGTCGAATCACATCTAATAGTTCTGGTTTGCTCGTCCAGACATTCAAAAATCTGAAAGGTCGTGGACTATTGTCTGATCTATCAGAAAAAGTAATTTTCAATGGTGCATGATCCGAGGGATGTCTTGGCAGATGGAGTACAGAAATCACGTCTGAGAGATCCAAACAAGACCCATTAATTAAAAATCTGTCTAATCTCTTTGAAACCCGAGCTCTACCTCTCCGATTATTAGACCACGTGAAACTAGCTCCTGAAAAGCCAACATCCAAAACCCCTGCCTCTTCCATAAAAGACATGAAATCCGCTCCTTCCGCTATAGCAAACGGACGTCCACCTCGTTTTTCATGAGGGGCTAAAATAACATTAAAGTCACCCCCAATACACCAAGGTAGTGAAATAGGCTTGTCATTTAATAATGAACACCATAAGCCACACCGCTCCTCTAATGAACATTTAGCATGGACAAAAGACATGATGATTGGAGAAGAGAACAATTGACTTTGAACATGTATGGAAATATGCTGATCCGAACTACCAATAATGGAACACACAAAAGGGCTATTATAGAATATCCAAATATCACCCGATAAGTTAACAAAGGAATAATCAAATAATAATCGTAGACGAATGGACTCAATTTTGGACACGTCTAACTTCGGTTCACAAATGACAACAAACTTCAAATGATGAGCACGAACTAAATTTATCAATCTTCTTATATTAGGGGCTTTTGCAACCCCTCTGATATTCCAAAATAAACCACTAATCATGAGAAAAAACCTGGAAAGAGTTTTGAGATGATGTCGCTGAACGGAGCTGTCTGTCGGATGGGAAGCCAGCTCGCACACCCTTAACACGATCTTGTCGGCAATCCATTTGAACACCTACAGATTGGTCAATGTTTAGAGTGTGTATTGATGGCTCAGCCGACTTCTCACGTGGTATAACCAATCTCGGAGATAAATTTCCTGCGTTAGTTGGCAAAGCTACTTCATCAGCCGCATTGGATTTGGAATCTTCATCATCATCTCCACGCAAATCGACATAAAGATTATCTATGTCAGTGGTGTCGGGCCTTTCATTATAAACTAATCCCAAGTTATGCTCCTCAATAAGCTGGGGCCCCGCTGAATTATTCCCATTGGAATTGTCGGGCAGTTGATTAATTGTGCTTGTGGTGTCGATCATTTGATGCTGAACCATTCCCACGTTATGTTTCCTGAGACTTTGTGGCCCCTCACAATCATTTCCATAGCAAACTGTCAATTGGTCTTCCACTACCGAATGCTCCTTATGGACATGCATGGCGACATCAGCAACCGATTGTGGATGTGCATCAGTTTTTGAAGCTGCTGTTTTTTTTCCCTCCTTGACCGCGTAAGCGTCGGCAACTGCATCGTTTTGCTCAGGTGCTCCAGAATGTTCCATTGCACCTATTGACGTTCCTTCAATTTCAATTACGCCCGTAAGTCGAGCCTCTTCAGTAGCTGACTTGAATTCCATTGATGCTTTCCCTTTGGCTTCAGTGTTGCATTTATCAGCAGTTCCCGCAGATTCCTTTGTTACAGCTGTTGTAATTCCTTCGTCTTCTTTCTCACCAGAACTTTGCATTTGTTCAGGAGCTGTTGTACCCTCTTTTGATAATTTATCTTTAGCTTCTAAGTCATTACATTCATTTGTAATGACTAATTCATGCTGAGTATTTCCAGACAGCTTTGAACCATGCTTAAGCCTTTTGGTTTGATTGTTTTGGTGTTGATGTCCACCATCGACGAAGTGCTTCTTGCAGTTTTCAGATGAATGACCCAATCTCCAGCAAACTGAGCAATATCTTGGCATATCATCTGGTACAATTTTTTGCCAAAAGCCGGTTTCTCCTTCAACCGCCATCCAGATTCTCGATAAAACAGGCTTTGCTACATCGATCTCCACGCATACCCTTGCCACACTAGGACGCGTCCCAGCAGCCGTTGCCGAATCCAAAAACAATGGTCTTCCTACTGGAGATAATATGGAAAACAACGAATGTTTATCAAAATAATGGATAGGTAAATTTGGAAGTTCAACCCAAACTGGAACCAGAGAGGATTCTCTGAGCACATGAAATTCCCGGGACCATCGAAATACACGCATTGGAAATTTGCCTAATTGCCAAATCCCTCTCGTCCAAATCCTGTTAAAATCTGCTTCAGCGGAGCACTTGATCAGAACATGCCTGTAATCCATCAAGCCAATGAAAATGTGGTCTTTTAGATTTAATGAAGCAAAGAACTTGCGAATATCTTCTAAAGAAGGTCTCCCATGAGAGAATTTTCCAACTAAAGACCATCGAAAAGGCTCCGCAAGTTTTTCTGCATCTGCTCTGGAGAAAATGACTGCAGCTTCACCTTTGTAGATAGTCGCTTGCCGAATTGGGATAACAGATGTTGAAGGTTGTGAAAAAAGTTGGGAGAAAGATTTTTTTTCTGTAGGAGATCCTTGCCCCTCAGCCGACGGCTGAAGGGCAGCCATGAAACGTAGAGCAAACTGAAGAAATTTTTAGAGAGAGAGAGATAGAAAGTTTTAGAGAGAGAGAGAGATAGACTGCTTCCGCAAAGCTCCTTCCCAATCCCTAACTACAACAATTTAAAACTTACATGCACAAGACATGCGACAATTTTTGAAGTAGTAACTATAAGAAATTTAGATTACAAAGATAGAATTCTCCATTTCTTCTACTACTTTATGTTTTACTTATTATTGGTACATTATCATCCAATTATAACATATTTAACAAAGTAGACCAGTTAGGCTATGACCATGTTGTGTCAATATAAAGTGTTTTAATTAATAGTGAGAAACAATAACATACATATATACCAAATTTGAAACTAACCATGCAAAAGAAGAGAAACACATATATTATTAGCATGATAAATGAAATAAAAGAAAAGAAGAAAAAGAAATTTAGTTATACTAAAATTCTTATCACCCATTTAATACTATTTCATTCTGATTTATATCTTAATTCATGCTAAAAATCTTAATATCACTATTTAAAATAAGAAAAATGTAATGATTCAAAATCAAAATATTGGGGGCCAAAAGTGTAGAGTCAAAGTTTTTAACTAACAATAATTTGATATTGACCATTAGTCATTGTTTTATTTCCGTTCTAAATCTACCTATCATAGTTAGTCTCAAAATATTTTTCATAGTATTTTAAAATATATAAATACAAAAAAAATTTAAATTATACATGTAATCATGTATTATACAAGTATATTATGAGTACTTACTAACTAAGGTACTAAGTTTTAATCATTAATAACATTTTATTGTTATTTCGAATAAACTTCCTAGTATTGGTTCGTTATAAGTTTTTTAAGCCAAATGGTACATTTGTGCCATAAATTAGTAAGTTTTGGTCATTAATCAAATTTACTACGTTATAAGTAAGAATTACTAGTTATGTATAAAAACTTACTATTACTTGAACTAAACTTATTCTCTCAAAAGTATGTTTGGGATATAAAATAGTAATTTATCTCTTTAAAAAGTAAGTTTCATATTTATTCCAATTTACCTTTTGATACACAAAAGTTACTAATTATTATGGTTAACTTATTATTTTAGATGAGAAAGTTATTTCCTTATTTTTAGGCATTATCCTATTTAGGTGGATAGGTCCAACAGATAATCAAATGGCCACTAAAAGTATAATAACCTGTTATATCAGGTAAAAACTATTTAGTTACCATAACGATAGTTACTACAGCATTTTCCTACCAGAATTTTGTTTATCAACATTTAATACCTTTTTATCGACTTCTAAGAATCATTGGACAAATATGCCCCTATTGTTATACTCTTTCTTTGTGTGTGTGCGCACACACTTTTCCCTCTTCCTTTCTTTTCTCATTTTTTTTTCTTTTTTTCCTCTTGGCTTCTTGATTTTTTTCCATGCAACTAAATTCTCACATGTCTTTTTTTTTTTTTTTTGCATTTTTAGAATGAACTTGTTATTTGTATAATCGCATCTTTTCATTTTTTTATGCAGTCTTTGGATTTGTTATTTTGTCACTATGAATGACTGATTAATCATGAACAATAGCATGTCAAGCTATATTTGAAGTACTTACAAGAGAATGTAATAGTCGCAAATTTATGGTAATTGAATATTTGAATGGGTATGCCTTCCAAGTATGAGCAATATAAAACTAAATATAAATAGTTGAATAATTAATCAAATTTTTTTTTGTAGCACAATAAGTTGTCAATCATCACCTTAGCAAATCAATTAACCTTGTTATTCTTGTTTACATAATGGTATGACTTCTATATGTGGGCATTGAAATGATTATTATACTTTTGTTATCGACATATGTTGCATTTATGAAAAAAAGGGAAAACAAAAGGAAAAGCCAAAAAAAAAAACCAATTGAAGGGGCACTTTTGTCCCTTAAAATTTGAAAGGGGATAAAGTGATGATAAATGAACTTGAGAGGAGGAAAGTGACAGAAGGGTGTAAATTATGGGGTGAAGTGTAATTTACCATTTTTCCCCTTGCCCATCTGTTTCCAATTCTATGATAAGAGTTCTAGCGACAAATAACTGATGAGATTTTTTTCTTTTTTTTTACAGCCAAAGAAAATAATTATGATAAGAGTTCTTAACATAATCAAATGTGCAACACATAAAGCAACGATTAATGTGAAAGCCACTCTCAATCATTTGCAATGTCAAGGAATTAAAGGACACTAAATGGGGTAGAAAAAGAACAAGGAAATATTAATGTATTAAAGTATTATGAAAGGGAGTTGAACACTTGTCTTGACAGACTAGGGATCGACCCTAATTACGACTTGCATTTTCTGCTTTTTTTTCGAGAAGAACCATCTTTTTTGATGTGCTTTTCTTTTCAATGGGTAGTAAACGCTACCCATTCCTTCACGCTAGATGCAGTAGCACCATTTTTGCTTATTACCACACTTGTTATTGGTTGCATGTAGATGTTTAGCCAACAAATGATGTTCATATATTACAACTTTAATTACTTTATTCGTTAACACACTTGTGAATACAATTAGACCATTGATATTACGTACATGAATAAGTTTATTGAAAACTTACCCTGCAACTGTTAGTTACAGATATTATTAGTCTTTTTCTTATTTCAATTCATGTTATGAGGGTTTGGTTGCGTTCATTTCTTACTGTTTCGTGATGATTTTAATGTCTTTTATTACCTTATCTTTATGAAACTTAACTAAAATTTTTTACCCTCATTGTTGACATCAGGCACGTTTTTTACTAGCTAATAGAATATGTTATTTTATGAACTTTGTTTAGTTCAAGTGCATCAAAATTTTTCTGTTTATTAAACAAATCAGAGTTCTTTTTCCTTAATAAGATATATTTTATATCTACCTACTGTTTCAGCTTTGGTTCCCATTGTGATTCCTACACTTAGGTCCACCAATGGATGCCAGAACAATAGTTATATTTATTGGATTTTTCTAATGGGTGCCATAGGTAGGCAAGGCCACAGTTCCAGAATCGACGGTTCTGGTTCTTCAAAGAGATAGAACCAGAACCACACCATATAATATGGTTCTGGTTCTGGTTCTTCAAAGAGGTAGAACCAGAACCACACCATATAAGATGGTTCTGGTTCTGGTTCTAGTTCTTCAAATTGGTAGAACCAGAACCGCATAGTTCTGATTTCGGTTCCTTATGGTTCTGGTTCTGGTTCCGTATGGTACCCTACAATTTTATTTAATTCTTTATCCTTACCAATTTTAATACGAATATAACAATATATTTAAAATTTCAAATAGAATGTACAAAAATAAATACAAAATAAAGATCATATTTTAATTTTATTATTGTTCTACAAAGTAAGAAGTAATAAATAGACAATACAAATTTTATGAAAAGTACATTACATTATCAAATTAAAAAATACATTACACTATCAAATGGTTGTCATGTGTTTACTTTCTTGAGTTGAACAATCATCAATGTTGAAGATTTCATTTGAAGAAATATTGCAAAAAATATTTTTTTGCTTGCTTGATTTTGAAGATGAGCTACTACCATCAAAACTTGCCATTTTTTGATAGCAAATAAGCAAAAAAAAAAAAAATTGTAAGTAATAATTTAATACTTACAAATTATAATGATAGATATTAGACGAATAGAAATAATTAAATAATTAGTAAAATATATAGAAAGTCCATAAAATTTAAACTTTCTTAAATCCTATTAAACACAACTAATTTTTTGAATTATCTCACTACTTATATTAATTATTTTTAACGGTTCTGGAACCAGCGGTTCTGGTTCTGGTTCTGGTTCTATTTTTTAGAGAACCAAAACCGGAACCTTTATCCAAGGTTCTGCCACGGTTCTGGTTCCATGGTTCTGGTCCGGTTCCCGTTTCCAAATGGAACCATGGCCATGCCTAGCCATAGGGCACTCATTAACACACCTAACATTAATCTAATCTATCATGTATATGCACATACTAACAATTATTACCCTCTTTTGTGTTTTTATATTTTTTCCTATTTAATCTTATCTACCCTTTCTTGTTTTTATTTATTTTTTCTAATTAATTTTACATTTTCAAAAATATGACATCTAAAATATATCTTAATGTGCCCTATGAGCAACCCGTTAGACAGATCCATATTTATTTGGGATAATTTCAGAAACCTCCCTTGAGGTTTCAAACAATTTCAGAGAGCTCCCCTTAAATTTTAACAATTACATCCACCACTCTTGCTTTCACTATTTATGCTTCAAAATAGACCCAATAGCATACATTTTTCATCATATATATCTTAAACTACCCTTTCTGCCAAAAAAAAAAAGGAAAAAGATTTTGCTGATCGTATTCACTAATTGCCTTCTTTGTTGACTGTCTTCTTCCAAGCAAGACTATCAAAAGCCAAGAAATCCTCTCTACCAAAAATTTTTAAAAAATAAAATAAAATAAAAAGAATTTTGATGATTGCCTCTTTTCTGGGCAACGCCATCAGAAAAGCCAAGCAAACATCCCAAGCCGAATCAAAAGCAATTCCAACAATTGTAGGCACGCAAAACATCGCAATCCAATTTACTTTCGGCAGCATAGGCTAATTCTTACACTCTATCCAGCCCCATCACTTTCTCTACAAGGTAAATACACCTCTTTAGGGCAGGTCATTGGATCGACCCCGGAGAACTAACGTGCTGTGAACCTTGGGGGGGCTCTTACAGTCGCAAGAGATTAGTCGGGTCCAATGGTTCTGGACACCCTTGTGTTGAAAAAAATATATATATATATATATATATATATATATATATATATATATATATATATATATATACACCCACCTCTTATTATTAAATTGATAAAACTCAACCAATACTCCATCAAATTTTACCAGAAATAAAAAACCCCAAATTTTATCCAAAACCAACACTCCACCAAGAACCAATCCCACATGTCAAATCCCCTTACTCTTCCTCCCTTTGCAGCCTTTCGTTTTCTTTCAACAACCCATTTTATGAAGCCCAAGATCCATTTCTCAAACTCTTGATCTTTGACATCACCAAGTTTTATCACCCATGATCAACCAAAATTGGATAAAGAACATAGATATAAAAAAAAAATCAAACCCACTACACCCTGAATAGGAAAAAAAAAGGAGGAAGGGATGAGTCTAATCAAATCAAGTTTGCAAAGAGAAGGGAATTGATGTAGGAAAAGTCAAAAAAAAGAGAAGCCGAGAAGGAAAAAGAGGGGGATAAGCACGGGCAAGAGTTGAGGGACAATAGGTAGTGTCCTGAAGTAGAGCAGGAAAGTTGGGTACACGAGAGTTGGACAAAGGATGCAGTGGGAAAAAAAAGCAACGTAAGGGACGCCCAAGAGAGAGAATCAATTGTTGCTGTTTTTGTTTTTGGTTTGGATTTTTGAATTTTTTCCAAAAAAATGTCTTTAAGTATTTTATGAGGGGTAGTAGAGAACTTTTGTACTGATAGGGGAGGTATGTGTAATTTTAAAATATTGAGGAAAGCTTTCCTGAATTTGTCAAAAACCTCAAGGGAGGTTTATGAAATTATCCCTATTTATTTAGAATACTCTTTTTACTAATGAAATCAAACTAATAGCACAATACATTCATCTATTTAAATGGTTACTTCTCTTTCTTTCTGTATTGCTGATTGTTTCCTTAAATTTTTCCTACACTTACAATATATACATTATCAGCGTTGGATAAATGACAATTATACAAAATTTGAATTTGAAATTCAACTTTTATACATATATCATGAATTCAACGAGGATAGTATATACACAGTCAATATAGAAAAAATTTACTCTTTTTTATTTCTCTATACGTGCGCAGCCAGTCGACATCTTTGCCTAGGCAACCTCAGGCGAAGCACGAGGCCCATCTCCAACTAGCCTTTCGAAAAACTTGGGCAGCGGGCGGCAATGACTCTCCCGCCCCTTAGTTCTGTCTATTTTTGACCTTCTGTGTCTATAACAAGAACCTGAATTAGACTACTTAATTACTAGTGATGATGAAAATTAAAAATGGACAAGTTCGAATAATGCTTGCCTAACTCCTGTTGATTAATATGCAATTTCTCCATTTTTGCTTCTTAAATCTTAATTTTTCCCTACTAATAAAAAAAGCGATAAACTTCATAAATATATTTTTAGATGTGTATATCTTCTCAAGGTTATCCTACTACAGTTTTTGATGTAGAACAAGTTGCTGCGAGGTTTTGGACAAAATGGAGCTAGCAAAAGAGAGAGCAAACGGAAGCTGCACGCCCACGACTTCAGAGGAAGTCCGAAGATCAGCGCCGGACTTCCCTTCAGAGGAGAACCGACGCCAACATTGGCATCGGACTTCATCGGAGTAGCACTTTGTTTTTCTTTTTCTTTTTTTTTTTTCGTTTTCTGCCTTTTGTTGTAATTTTGTTTTCTTGAATCGCATCTTTGTTATTTTTGGAAAAAGCTCGTGAAACCATTCCTTCTACCTGCTTCTGCATCATTTTTTCTATCCCATGTTTTGACTATTTAAAAGAAGAAAAAAAGAAAGAAAACGTCATATTGCTCTATGAATTTGTGAGATGTATAATCCCAAAGTTAGAAAAAAAAAAAAAGAACAGTCTTGTATATCGTATATCGTTTTCCACGCAAGACTATTATACTCCCCAAAAGGGAACAAGAAGAAAAAATGGAAAGAAAATAAACTTCAAGGTTGACTTCAATGCAACTAGCTACTATCTTTTTTTTTCCGCAGTTAGATCAAACAAACACACACACACAAAGAAAGTAACACTCGGAAGTTACAGTTAAACGCCCCATTAAGAGAAATCTAAGGGGAACTCACAAGAACACTACATCCAATCAATTGGTAACTGCAACTAGCTACTATCAATTTATGGCTTTTGTTTGCTCTCTCTCTCTCTCTCTCTCTCTCTCTCTATATATATATATATATATATATATATATATATATAAGTTTTTTACATCTTCTGAAATAAAAGTCTGCCAAGGCCGATAAATTGTCTTTTTCTCCTTTTGCCTTTCTCTTTTTGTTGATCACAACAAAAAATAATAATAATAATAAATGGAGACAAAAATATGAAATGTGATTGTTTCTTAACAACAATAATCAAGCTACTATAACATGTCGTAACAATAATAGGTAGGAGACTTAAACCTAAACAAAATAAATAAGGGTTTGGACATTTAATAAGATAAGAATAGACAGAAAAAATAGATATCCACATAAAAAATTTGATAGAATTGATTAGAGCCATCATAATAAATATTTCATCCCATTTCACCAGTATCCTAAAGGTACTTATTATAGATAGAGAACCCTTAAAAGAATACAACTTTATGGAGTAGATGGAAGTTTTCATCCTCGATAGTATGTTGTAGGAAATGATAATCTATGCTTTGTGAGGAATGATCTATAAAAGCTGCACTACACTACTGTCTCATGCAGCCAACTCATGATCCATCAGAAAATTTTCTAATTTGTTGGTCGAAGTTTCTGCAGAAAAATGTTTTCATGTTTTTAACGTATGATGAACTGGAACACCTGAGTTATCCATGGACTTGCTATTGTAGAAAGCTTGAACCATTGATCAAGGGCAAAAGAAATGAAAGAAATCATTGAGAAAAAAAAATATCTATCATTATAACTGCCACTTCAAGGGCAAAAGTCAGAAATATACATCTATGCTTTAAGATTTCATCGTGTAACAAGACATCAAAGAAAGAATGAATGAATGAAATAACCAAAATAAAAAAAAAACAGAGTCTTAGACCCTCTCTATATGGTAAATACTACCAAAATATACTAGTGTTGGTTGCTCATTGTCCTTGCATGGCTGAACCGCTCTCTAAATACTTGCTGGCCATACTTTTAAGCTTAATGACCAGGTCCTCTAGGGCTAGGTCCAGAAGCCAATCTTTCAAGCCAATGCGACATCGTGTCTCTTGCTTTTGCATACACCGAAGGAAATGTATCCAAGTGATTGGCAATTGCGAAGTCTTCCTCTGCCAACAACCTCGCTGCATCCACATGAACTTGGCCCATGATGGCAACAAAGATGACAAAAATCAATACAAGAATCGCTGCTTTTCTACAATCCATCTTGAGCCCGAAAATCGACTAAAACCCGCAAAAATGTTAACTCAATTAGAACGAAGAGGTGAAATTTATTAGCTGAAAATGTAGATGAATTGGTTGATTCTTGGTTTATTCTTGCTATGGATGTTAGTTTGTTGCAGAAGTGTGGAGATGTTGGGGGTATTTATAGTATGGGAGGTTGGAGTTGGTTTGGAGTCATGTTTGACACTTTGAACGAAGAGGGTTGAATGTGCATTGGCTTACGTGTTGACTAAGGAGATGTAAAATTGAAGTGGTCCTATTCGTGATTGAATTTATCAGAATTGAGGGGCTGTACATGTAAAATTTTGAATGCCACGAGGGCTTGGAATTTTTGTATGGGTCTCTTGGCTGTGCAGTTTGGAATCATTCAAATGCCTAAGATTACCACAGGATGGAATTTATTGCTACAGGGTTGGAGGCTACATACGAATGGTCGTGTACGCAATGACGGAGCCAAGGGGGGGCAGAGGGGGGCCATGGCCCCCCCTAAGTTTTGAGAATTTTAATTCATAATATGTAAATATGTGTGTAAAATAAAATTGGCCCCCCCTAAATTTTTTCAATTTTAGTTTATATTATGAGAGTTGATATATATATATATATATATATATATATATATGAATTAGTCATCTTTGAATGGAATGGCCTGCAAGCTTTAATTTGCCATGAATGTCCATATGCCTATTACATTCATTGTTTGGCTCATAGGCTTCAACTTGCTTTAGTTGCAGTTTCTAGAGAAGTAGCTTCTGTTCACCAATTCTTCTCCAATTTAGTTTTCATTATCAACATTGTTACTGCATCTAACAAACGTAATGATGAATTAAAGGAGGCTCAAGCAATTGAAGTTGCTACTAAGATTGCTAATGGTGAACTTGAAACTGGAAGGGAGCTTAATCAAATTGGCACTTTAAAACGAACTGGAGATACTCGTTGGGGTTCTCATTTGGATTCTATTTCTAGTTTACTGAAAATGTTCAATGCTACTTGTGTGGTTTTAAGTAACATTGCAGTAGATGGAGGTTCATACTCTTAACGTGGAGATGCAAATTTTGCTTTGAATCAGTTGTTATCCTTTAAGTTTGTTTTCACTTTGCATCTTATGAAAGACATTATGGAAATTACTCATCTTCTTTATATAGCATTACAACATAAATCTCAAGATATTTTGAATGCAATGCATCTTGTCTCAAGCACAACAAAGCTACTGAAGACTTTTCGAGATTCGGGATGGGATAATTTCTTGGTGAAAGTTAAATTATTTTGTGAGCAACATCAAATTGATATCCCATGTATGAATGCTCAATATATTGCAAGACGTGGTAGATCTCGAAGTCATCATGATGAGATTAGTGTGGGGCATTATTATCGAGTGGATATATTTCTTGCAACAATTGATTATCAATTGCAAGAGTTACATAGCAGGTTTAATGATCATACCGTGGAATTGCTTATTTTGAGCACTACTTTAGATCCTAGCAATGGATTTATGCTGTTCAAGATTGATGATATTTGTAAACTTGCAGAGAAGTTCTATCCAAATGATTTTATGGAGCAAGAACTAGTACGTCTAAGAATAGAACTTCAACATTTTGAGCTCGACATTCCAAATCATCCTGAATTGCAAGAATTATCTGGTATTAATGAGTTATGTCAAGGCTTGGTGAAGACAAGAAAATCAGTGATATATCATGTTATTGATAGATTGATTCGACTTGTTCTTACTCTTCCTATATCAACTGCAACTTCAGAGCGGGCATTTTCAATTATGAAAATAATCAAGACAAAGCTCCAAAACAAGATGGAAGATAATTTCTTGAATGATTGTCTAACTGTGTATATAGAAAAGAAGGTTGCTGAAAAATTTAGCAGTGATTCAATCATAGATGAATTTAGTTTTATGAAAGAGCTTAGAGCTCAATTTACTTCTAAGAAAAGATGTTGAAATTTCAAAGTATGCTAACATAACTTTTATCTTTTTTTAATTGAAAATAGTTACATTTATATTACAAGGTTATATATATATATATTGCATAGGTGACATATTGGAGAGCATCTTCTCATAATGTGCAAATTGGATGGTTTGTGATGTTATAAGATATTTAATCAAAGGATATCTTTTTTGTTAATTTTTGTTATAACTCTACGGTATATTTATGAATAGACATGCCTATATAATTAAATTTAATATTTGATAGTTTTAGATGTTATATATTTAAATAGAAGAAAATTATTTTGAACATAATAATTAAGATAATTTTATTAGGAAAAAATTTTGGCCCCCCCAAAAAAAAAATCCTGGCTCCGTCACTGCGTGTACGACAACTGACAGATGTAACAATGCCTCTATTAGGTTTGTCAACCGTACGCTTTACTACTATAAATTCTAGCTCCGTTGAATTCAAGAGTTTTTCAAAAATTAATTTTTCAAATACATTACTATGTTTGGATTGGTTATTTTTTCAAAAATAAGTTTTTCAAATATAATGCTATGGTAATATACAATAATTCAAAAAACATCTCAATCATATAATATATCAAATATTTCAAAAAATTTTATAATAAAATTTTTTTTATATACACTGTTATAGTAAAATTTTTCAAAAACACTCTCAAAACGGAACCATACAAGATGTAAAGTAATAGTGGCATAATTTTTTCGTCTCCTTCCTGCTTCTTAAATCTTGCTTTTTTGTCATTAAAAAAAAATCATTTATAGATTTTGTATATGGTGTAAAAAATGATGTATGAAAATGTGAATTAAATTTTAGAATTTGAGCTAGTTTTGAGAGTTAACCTTCGGAAATGGATGGCAACAATTCCTGCCCCTCTTTTTGTTGCAAGGGTGTGGTTTTGGCAATGTAGCCAGTAGAATGGGTTAATAGAAAGTATCTGCTTGTGTCATGTTGATTAATTGAGTCCAAGGTTTGATGTTTTGAATGGACCAGCTGGGAGCTGTTTATTTTCTTGGTCTTGAGTCTTGAATGGACTAAGCACTTTGGTTAATGGAAGTATTTTTGGGGAATCCACTAATATGCTGCCTTACTAACTAAAATTGCATAATTACCCTTTAAAAATCAGATATAAGTTTCTATTCGTTTTGGGCTATTCTCCGGCCGGACAGCACATTAAATAATAAGACACATGTAAGACATTGCCGGAATTAAAATAAAAAAAAAAAAAACTTGATTCATATGAATTGATTGTTGTGTTATGCAAATGATTTTTAAACAGTCGAAATGGTAGAAAAGGGAAGACAATTAAAGTATTCAGCTTGACAAATTAAGTAAATGGAAATTTGGTCACTAGTCAAGATGGCTGGCATGTGTTCAAAAAGTCAATGTTTGACTTCCGGTATGTAATATTATTTTCTATAGCGAATGAGAAATTTCGTATAGTCGTGTGTGTATGTGTCTATATGTGTGTGTATATATATAATAAATGATAAAGTTTATTCATATACCAATTATAAAATTAAAAATAAATATCTGCTACAATATTTAGATGTTTTCCTATAAATATTGCATGAAAAAAATATAAGATTATCCACCATATAAGCTCTTATTTTAAGTACATAAACGTGAAATATTTTGTATTTTTTGAAGTTTGGAGAAGGAAAAAAAAAAAAGAAATGTTATAAAGTGGAAAAATGTGTTGAGAATGGTCAGCCCACGCAAGTAGTAATATTAAACAAAATTTTTTCGTGTCCACTGGTTTACTGTCACTACAACAAAAATGGCCTTTAACGGCATTTAAAAGTGTCAGTATAGATAATCTAACCTGACACTTTATCTATCCTCACACCTAAGGCGAGTGTTGTCCCTTCCAATGTGGGGATAGACTCATACTATTCAACATGTCAGGAAAACTATGCTATTATAACATCCCATCTACCAACAAAAATCCCTTTTCTTGATAATTGAAAGTGTCAGGATAGGTATTATACAACATTAGAATATCGAATTCTATGCTGACACTTTTAATTGTCAGGAGTTTTTTTTTTTTTTTTTGAGATAGAAGCAACCTGCAGGTAATGCTCCCTGCTATACATTCCGTCAATCAGAAACCCAAAGGACTTTTAAAATTATCCCAAAGAACAGAATGCATATAAGATAATATGCTATGATGCAAAAATCTAGAAACATCAAACTTTAGCAGTATTGTGATTATGAGAACTGAAAATGCCAACCCCCATAAGCAAGAGGAGATTTGTCATCATGTTTCATACATCAAAAGCAGAATGCAAATGAGACTAAATGATATACAAGCCAACACACAGTGGAAAATCTCAGAATAAATGCAAGCGCACTTTGTTTATAGCAATAACAATTCGCATTCCAGCTGCTTTGGCATGAGCAATGGCCTCTTCTATTTGAGGTCGAATTCCATCATCAGCAGCAACTACAATAACAGCAATGTCTATTACTCTGGCTCCACGAGCTCTCATTGCTCGAAATGCCTATCCAATGCAGAGCGATGTGAAGCCGCAGGCCTCAGACCAGCTGTAGCATGGCTGAGAGCCTTGCCTGTGAGAAGTAAAAGGTCCCTAGGAACAAAGCCACTATCAGCCAGGTACCAGCGGCCATTGGGGTCACAAACGTGGAAATCATAGGAAAGAACTGGTGGATAATTAATCAAAGAAAACAAAGTGTTGAAGCATTACAATTCCAAAAATGATCTGGTTGAAATGTAGAAAAAATGTATAAGCAGTTAAAAAGGAATCCAGGAAATTAGTACATATTGTTGCAACCTACCTACTGATCATAAAAAAAAAGTCCAAATATAGGTTACAACACCTGAAGTCCAGGAGCATCTGAGGAAATTAGCGTCAGCAGCCCCTTCTCTACTTCACCATTTCCACTCAGTTTTCCACCTCCTGTAGATCCTTTTCCATTTAGTGAGTGTGTACTGGAAAAGGTTGCAACAAGCACTGATGAAGAAGTCTCGTTAGCAGGCAATGGGCTATCGTCAAGCAAGTGATTGAAAACACTGCAAGCAGTGATACATTCTAAATACAGATCAGAAAACACTAAAGTTGACCACTAAAAGCAAGCATATTTTAAGTTCAAAATAGAAGTCATCTCTAAGAAATATTTTCAAGTTTTTGGAGCCTCCAGAGTCCAATGACAAGCTGGATGGTCTAAAGAGCAGGGTAAAGTTCAAGATCATGAGATTGAACATAAAAGGTGACATGGATTATGTACCAGAGCTGTTTGATGAGCATAGGGATCAAGTTGCAGTTGAACAGATTCTGCGGGTTATTTTATTTTATTTTTTTAAAAAGAAGAGAAAAAAAGAGACGAGAAAAGTTTTACATTGTATAGCTTGGTTTTCACATAATTAAAGAGTAGATTGATACTATATAACGACAAAACAAAGTTTTCAAAGTAGATACATGATTATCTTGTGTAGTGGTTCAGGAGGTTTTGATTTAACAGCTAAAGTTGATACACTAAAATTTAAACATCTTGGGTTTCAATATTTTCTCTCCATTCCCACTTCTTATATCTCACGCTTCCCCTGGAGCCTGATCATCTTACCCCTGCACTCGAAAAACTGAATCGTCAACTAGCTGAGGCTGAGGCTAAGCTTGAGGTACGCAAAAGGCCTCCTCCAGAGGACAAAGGTCTAAGAGTTCTTGGGGAAGGTCTTGTCTTTTATGAATGGAAGGAAATGAGGGAAAGATATCTTGCAAGACAACTGGTCAAAGGAGTTGATTCAATATAAGCTGCTAAACTTTCTTTCCAGTGATGCAGAATAGAAAACTGGAGTGAAAGTGAAATCACAGGCAGCAAAATCTGGAATTTATGAGTTTAACATGCTATTTCAGGGATTCAATGAAGCATAATAGAGAGAACTATTTTGCTTCCCTTTGATATCAGAATAACTATATGATTCAAGGATTATCTCCTGGCTGAGACTTTTGTTCATGCAAAATTAGGTCAGAACGTCACCAAAGGCAACCACGACAAGGAGACAAATTAAAGTTTTGCCATTTTGTCTATATACTCTCTCACATGAAAAGATAACTTTTAACTGCTATCCAAATAGCATGATAAACTAGTGCTAATTGTATTATCAATTCAACATCACAGATGCATCAGAAGCAACAATCCCCATGACTCAAGCCTCTCAAATATCATGTAAGACTTATTATTGATAGACCCCTATATTGCCAAAGCCTACCAGTACTTCTTATAGCACTCAACAAACTGAATCAGTTCCCAGTGATTACAAGCATTAAAGTAAATTATACAAGTCTACATACGGGTAGCAAATAAAGCAAGCTATGACTTGTAAAGCCTAATCATTCTACAGCTTTATCAGCAATGATCAACTTAAAACTCTGAAAATTAGCTGAAACTTCAACAAAAATCCTGCACTGAAATAGAATACAAAGCATATAGGGGTGGTGAAGTTGACGTACCTGCTTGAGATTTATGGACTGAAGATAACTATTGAGTACAACAACAGAATACTCAGTTTTTGCAGTCGAAGCAAAATCTTCAAGCCCAAATCCACACCTGTTAATTATCCAGCATAATCTAAAATTAGTACCAAACATTTCTACATTGACAGTCTAAATCAATACGTTCCCAAAAATAATTAAAAAACACTACATATATATTTATATCCTGCCGTAGCTTAACTCACAAACCCACTCTTGCTACAAGCTCTTGTAACTTTTGATTAATTCACCAATTTCTTTCTCATGTTTTTGCTCAATATTGGCCAGGGCTTCCCTTAGATCCTGCATTATTTAGTAAGGAAAAGGCCCAAAAAGTTAACTTTTTTTTTTTGTAGGAAACCACCAACTAAAATTTACATATAGAAAAATTGCAGAGTATAACCTGTTCATCGATGACATCGATATCTGCAAGCTTGTGGCCAGATTCCTTACCGGAATTGCCTAATTCTTTTGCTAAGAAATAATTTCTAGAGAATCTGAACTCATCCTCTTCGATGGGGCGACTGGACGGCAGAGATAGGGAGCAGAGGAGAGGAAATTGGCTGAGAGAGAAGGAGGGCAAAAATTGGTATTTCAGATTCAGGCAGACAACCAAGAAAAATCAATTTAGGGCAAAAATTTATCATGTAATTACATATCTTCAATGGGAAAACATGGGTAGTTTGATTGCAGAGAGATTCAATAGAAAAAACTCTTCGGGGAAAGCAAAATTTTGGCCAAGAGTTTTGACAGATAGTTTGCCGAGAGAGTGAGAGAGAGAGAGAGAGTTTGTGAGAGAGATAAGAGAAGCAAAATTTCAGCAGGCAAAATGAGGTTTTGAAATTTCACTAAGTGTTTTGGCAAAGCAATCTTCCGCCAAAATCAAACGACGCCATTTTGTGTTCTAATTTTTTTTTGGTGCATCTCACATTTTTTCAAGTGTCATAATAGGTAGTCTAAAGATACATTATTATTCTTATATCAGATAAAATAAAATAAAAAAGAGTATAAATTATTGATTTGATAACAAGTGTAATGATAGAAGTGCTATAATGACACAAACCATCAAGTGTCCTCATATGTATGTCAGGAAATGCCATTTTTGTTGTAGTGTGTGGCTTAATTATTAAATGTTTGTCACTTCAATTTCAGAATATGATGTCGAAGACTTTCTCGTTTAGACAAGAGATTTTAAAATAATTGTTGAAGTTGAAAATATATAAATATGATTCCTTAAGCTCAGCCTTGAGTGATGATGTCATGGCGTCCCCAGTGTACTGTTTCTTTTCCATGGTCAGTTATGTGATGCTAAGTTTTGAATATAGGTGGCAAATTAACTCACTTAACTAAATTTATTCATACCCGTCCATGAATAGATGGGTATCTTAAATTTTTGTATATGGGTATAAATGGGTTACCCAATAATACTCATTTAATAAATAGGTATTATTAAGTAACCCATCAAACCTAATTAACCCATTTAGAATTGTCTTCCCCCAAACCTCCCTCTTCCCCCACCCATTTTTTTTTTTCAAATTTTGATTTTGTCATGATGTTAACTACTTTTGTTTCATTATTATTATTATTTGTTGGTTTTATCTTATTATTTTACTTTCTCTTAGTTTGTTAACTTGCTCATTTTTCAGCATTACCAATTTATGATAAGATTTAGCCTCTTTTCTTATCTTTCTAAAATGAAAATTTAAATTTATATATGAAAAAAATGTTAGGGGTTCAAAATTTTTGAATTAAGTTTTTATATTAACTTTTATAGTATTTAGTTCAAATTTTTATATTCTTTTTGTTTAATTATTAAATAATATGTAATTTTGCGACATAGAGTATAAATGGAAAAAAAATTGGTAATTAGGCTTATTGAGTATTATAAGTAAATATTTAAAACTAATGATGGGTACAAAGGATGGTATAAATTGATAACTTAGTTTGCAAAAATGAATTTAAATGAATTTTCAAAAGTTAAAATAAATGAGTTATAAATGGATAATTGGGTTAGCCAGTTCATTTTTTGACTTACCTATTTATACTCATCTAATTAAATGGGTATAAATGAGTTGACTCACTTATACCTCTTACCATTTTACCTAACCCAAATCTGCCCAAATTACCCATTTTGATACCTCTAAATAAACCCTTATCGTGAGAGTCAAAATAGATTGTTCCAAAAACTCCTAATTGAGAGTACCCAAAATTCCCTAAATACCCAATACCTTGAGAACCCAAAATCTAGGACTGAAAATCACGTGTGACCTATTTTCCATCAAAATTGATTATTTCCATGATCATAATAAATCATCAAACTAGATGGTAAATCTTTCGAATGGGATAAAAAAAGTTGTGGAAGAAGAGGTAAATCTAGATGGTAAATCTTTAGTCAAGAAATGCCCGATTAATTGTTGGGGATATATACTCAAACTATGTACACTCAATGAGGCAGGTAAAGTTTTGAAAAAGCAGAACAGACAGACAAAAAGAGGAAATTTTTTACTCAATTTCTACAGCCTATCTGTCAAATAAACTTAAATACAGCAATTGTCAGCCACTAATTGAGGCAATGTCATTTTCTGATGGGAAGTCCTATCATATCATATCACACAATATTTTATCTTTTATTATGTATGATTATTAAAATTATGAGTGGCAGTGCTAAGTTGTTTAGGTAAGTTTTACATTGGTCACTTCAATAACTCTTTATTTATGTAATTTTCACAATTTAACAACCAGTTGATTCTCCATTGTAATAATCAATCAATCAGCTCATTGGTTTAGAAGAATAGATTTAATTTTATGTCTTTAACAACATGTGATCTAAATAGCACCTTGGGCAACGCAGAATCATTATTCAATTTCTATTTCTTTATATTTACACTACTTTTAATTTGTTATGAATTTTATCATAAACGACTTTTTTATTTGCTTTCAATTTTTTTATTGAACACCCGTTAAACAGACCCTTTTATTTTCTTTGTAGAATTCTTCTCAAAAGCTACTACTTAATTTATTGTCCTTTTTCCCCCTCAAAAATCAATCTCCAAATTTCTTTTCTTTTTTTTTTGTAATATCAAACATCAATCTCCAACTCTCTTTTCAAATTTTTTCCCTGAAAAGTCAATCTTCAAGTTTCCTGCTATAATCATGCTTTGTAACGTTTCGGTAATTTAGAAATCATCTCTCCTACAGTTAAGGTTATCTATATGAAGTTTCTCTTGCTTCACGGCTTATAAACTTCTGCTGCTATCTCAACTTTCCTAGTATACGCAGAAAACATGTATAGATTAGTATCGGGAGAATGCTATTTTTCCTTAACAAATAAGCATTTCTCTTTACTGGCGCAAAAAAAAAATAAATTTAAAGCCATATATTCTCAGAAAAAAAAAAGAAAAGAAATTTACCGTGTCTTAATTGAAAAAAGAAAATTAACATAAAAAAATCTTACTATGTCTATGACTTTACTTACCGCTCATCTAAGAAAATTTTGGTGCACTGAAAGAAAAAGGAAATAATTTGGAGCTCTGAAGTTTAAGGTTTTCCTTGTGATCTTCTATTATAATCAATCAACCGTAGCTCATATAGAACCTCCCTGATTTTTCACTCTGAAGCTCCTAACTTTTTATTCTTTTGGGTGAATTATACTTCTCCTCCCAATCAACCACCCTTCCCCCCTATTATTTCTGTCTGTCTTTGCACCATTCAATTTTGTTTATCAACATTTAATACCTTTTTATCGACTTCTAAGAATCATTGGACAAATATGCCCCTATTGTTATACTCTTTCTTTGTGTGCGCGCGCACTTTTCCCTCTTCCTTTCTTTTCTCATTTTTTTTTCTTTTTTTCCTCTTGGCTTCTTGATTTTTTTCCATGCAACTAAATTCTCATTGGACAAATACCTTTTTATCGACTTCTAAGAATCATTGGACAAATATGCCCCTATTGTTATACTCTTTCTTTGTGTGCGCGCGCACTTTTCCCTCTTCCTTTCTTTTCTCATTTTTTTTTTCTTTTTTTCCTCTTGGCTTCTTGATTTTTTTCCATGCAACTAAATTCTCACATGTCTTTTTTTTTTTTTTTGCATTTTTAGAATGAACTTGTTATTTGTATACTCGCATCTTTTCATTTTCTATGCAGTCTTTGGATTTGTTATTTTGTCACTATGAATTACTGATTAATCATGAACTATAGCATGTCAAGCTATATTTGAAGTACTTACAAGAGAATGTAATAGTCGCAAATTTATGGTAATTGAATATTTGAATGGGTATGCCTTCGAAGTATGAGCAATATAAAACTAAATATAAATAGTTGAATAATTAATCAAATTTTTTTTGTAGCACAATAAGTTGTCAATCATCACCTTAGCAAATCAATTAACCTTGTTATTCTTGTTTACATAATGGTATGACTTCTTTATGTGGGCATTGAAATGATTATTATACTTTTGTTATCGAAATATGTTGCATTTTTGAAAAAAAGGAAAAAAAAGGAAAAGCAAAAAAAAAAACCAATTGAAGGGGCACTTTTGTCCCTTAAAATTTGAAAGGGGATAAAGTGATGATAAATGAACTTGAGAGGAGGAAAGTGACACAAGGGTGTAAATTACGGGGTCAAGTGTAATTTACCATTTTTCCCCTTGCCCATCTGTTTCAAATTCTGTGATTTTTTTTTTTTGAAATGCAAATTCTGTGATTTACACTAGTTTCTCCAAATCCACGTCATTGGAGCTTGAGAAGAATACATCCACCTGACTCATATTCCTTCTTTTTTTTTTCCTCTTCCCTTCATTTCCTTTACTTTTCTAAAACTCTCTAATGATCCTGCAAATCTCTTGCACATTTTTATGTCTTATTCCGTACATTTTAAAATTTCTGTACATTGTAAAAGGACATTTTCCATAACTATTTCAGAGCCAAAAATTTGTTTATTAAGATGTAACAGATGTTTACCTTAAGAAGCATCATAAAAAACATATCTGTCATTTGTATTTACGTCATCGGTCAAGCACTAACACAAGAATTAGAAGTTGTATTTCTAGCCAAAAGATTTAGTAATTTACTAGTCTCTCCTACTCATAGTTGTTATGAAAAACAACCACAATACTAATACTAATACTAATACTAATACTTATAATAATAATATTATTATTATTATTATTGTGAGACCATTAAAATTCGGAAGAACACCTAATTCCAGCCTGAACGGGAAAGCCCATTTCAAGATACTATAAACTCTGAAAGAACTTCATGGGTTCAGACAAAAGACAGTTGATATCTAAAATTTTTGTTTCCTACTGTATTTCCAGATTCATCTTTTAGAAAATTTACGTTTGATTCATTGTTGAAAGATCTCTTATGCACGGAAACAAATATTCAAAGCCTCGTAAGATTTCTTGTTTTTGAAAACCATTGATCAAGTTAAGGATATCACTAAGGACTGCCAAACTCTGTTTTCGGCACTTTTTTCGCAATAAATTTCTATTTCCTCTTGTATAATTTGAAGGCTGCTTCGTGTATTTCTAGATTCATTTTTTTGAAAATTATTGATGATATATACTTGAAGATTTCTATTGACCAAACTTTGCATGCCTAGTAGTCCATTCTTGCTTTAAAGAAGGGGTTGATTACACAAAAATGTCCAGTAGCTAGATGTCAAGCTGCTGACCCCATCTCTGACCTTAATCGATGAATTATTTGAGAGCAGGGGAAGAAAGTTGCAGAGAAGGGGAAGAAGGGAGAATGAGGATTGGGGAAAGTAGAGAGAGAAAGTAAGAAAAGGAAATGAAATTCTATTATTCTGTTCGATGCTTTCTTGGCCAATCACATGTGTACAAATAGGACAAGTAACCGACTCAATTAATTCTTGCAACTAAATCTGTTAATTCCTTCCTACGACGTCGTCCTACTAATTCCTGCCTCCAACGACGTCGTCACATTTATTCCTCCTATTATCAAACCTAATTTGGACAATCAAATGAAACGGCATCGTTACACTTTGGGAAAAAATTAGTTTCCTGACATTGCCATCCTCTTTTAACAGTCTTGTCCTCAAGACTGGAACTGAGGAAACTGAGTTTGTATGAAGTCTTGATCCTCCCACGAAGCTTCTTCTTCACTTAGCTGACACCACTTGATTAAGTATTGAATCACGGTTTGTCCATTTCTCATGATCACCCTCCTTCTCAGAATTCGCTCTGGTAGCAAGCTGTCAGGCTCGGGTAATGTAGCTGCAATTGGTTACAGTGTTCCTATCTTCTTTTTGAGCAACGAAACATGAAAAATTGGGTGAATGCGTGCCCCTATAGATAATTTGAGGCGATAAGCAACTAGTCCAACCTTTGCTTCGATCTGACATGGACCATAGAATCTGGCAGAGAGTTTGAGGCACCTCCTGATAGCAACTGATTGCTACCTATAAGGCAGCAGTTTTAAGAACACCCAATCCCCAACTTTGAAAATCCGTTCAGTGCACTTTTGATCCGCGAAATATTTCATCCTTTGTTGAGATTTTGTGAGGTGGTCCTTGATGCTACTGGAAATCCTCAGCCTTTCTTGGAGAAGTGGAGATGCTGCTGGTATAATGGTATCAAGGTGAGGACCTAGAGGTAAAAGAGTAGGTTTGTAGCTATATAAGACTTCAAAAGGTGTCATTTGTAAGCCGGAGTGATAAGAGGAGTTGTACCACCAATCTGCTAATGGCAACCACTTGTTCTAGTTGTGGGGAAACTCCCCAGTCATGCACCTTAGGTAAGCTTCCACACATTGATTAAGCCTCTCGCTCTGCCCATCTGACTGAGGGTGATAAGCAGAGCTATAGCTTAATGCTATCCCAGCTAGCTTGAACATTTCTTGCCAGAAAGCACTAGTGAATATTCTATCCCTGTCAGTCACTATAGATTCTGGAAGTCCATGTAATCTAAAAATGTTTCCAGGAAGAGTTGAGCCACCTGTTTGGTTGTGAAGGGGTGAGCTAAGGCAAGCAAATGACCTACTTTGGACAACCTATCAATCACCACCATCACTGTATTATATCCTTGAGATTCTGGAAGGCTCTCTATGAAGTCCATAGTTAGGTGAGTCCAAGCTAAACGAGGAATAGGTAATGGTTGTAGCAGTCCAAGGTAGGGTACATGCTTTGACTTAAATCTTTGGCATATGTCACAAGCTTGAATATACCTGATGATATCCTACTTCGTGTTAGGCCAATACAATAAGGCCTTCAATCTTTGCAAGCACCCTCTTTGTCGAGAATGTCCTCCAATTGCAGAATCATGCAGAGTTTGGATCAACTTATCCCTTAATCCATTGGTCGATCCTACATAAAGTTTGCCACTGTACTTTAATAGTCCATTGTCCCATTCATATTGTGAATAAGCAGCTGGATCCAGTAATAATGGGAAAATGATATTCTGGCACTGAGGATCAGAATCATAACTCTCTTGAAGTTCCTATATCCATAGTGGTTTGGCCAAGTGGGACCCTTGTTGAGCTGCCTGATCTGTATTCCTTGCATGCAGTCTAGACAATGCATCAGCTACTTTATTTTCTACTCCCTTTTTGTACTGAATCTCATAATCCAGGCCAAGCAATTTAGCCAACCATTTATGTTGCAATGAAGTGGTGAGTTTCTGATCTAGCAAGTTCTACTGATGATCTGTTTTAATAATTAAATGGTATTCTAGCAGGTAGTGTTTCCACTTGGTCACTGCCATCAACAGTGCCAGTAGCTCTTTCTCATACGCTGATAGCCCCAAATTCCTAGGTGATAATGCCTTACTTAGGAAGGCTATAGGATGGCCTTCCTGCATCAGTACTGCTCAAATTCCTCCTCCACTAGCATTAGTTTCAATAGTGAAGGTTTTTTGAAAATCTGGTAGTCTAAGTACAGGAGCCTTGCATATGATGTGTTTCCGTGACTTAAAGGCCTCCTCTGCTCCACCATTCAAAACAAAATTATCCTTCTTGAGTAACTCTGTGAGTGGTTTGCAGATGATCCCATAGTGCTTGATGAACCTTCTGTAATATCCAATCAGCCCCAAAAACCCCCTTAAATCTTTTACTGTCCTAGGAGAGGGCCAGTTCATGATACTTTCAATCTTGGACTAGTCCATGGTGCAAAGGAGCATTTGGATCTCTTTGCAAATAGCTTGGGCTTTCTCAGGACAGATAGCACTATTTTCAAGTGCTCTAAATGCAATTCCAGTGTGGAGCTGTAAATCAAGATATCGTCAAAGAATACCAAAACAAATTTCCTTAAGTATGGTTGAAATATCTTATTCATAAGAGACTGAAATGTTGCTGGTGCATTAGTTAATCCGAATGGCATCACTAGAAATTCATAGTGACCACAGTGAGTCTGAAAAGCAGTCTTATGAGTATCTTTGGGTTTGACTCTGATCTGGTGGTAGCCAGAAGTGAGGTCCAGTTTGGTTTTATACCTTGATCCTGTTAATTCATTGATCAGTTCATCTACATTTGGTATAGGACACCTGTCTTAAATAGTCATCTCATTCAAACGCCTGTAATCCACACAAAAATGCCATGTGCCTCCTTTTTTCTTGACTAACAACACTAGTGAGGCAAAGGGGCTATTGCTATGGATAATGATCCCATGCTGCATCATATCTTTTACCTGTTTTTATATTTCACCATTTTGGGAATGAGGATACCTGTAAGGTTTCATTTTGAAAGCTTGGGATCCAGGCTTTAAGGGAATCTCATGGTCTATTTCCCTAGTGAGAGGCAACTCAGTAGGAGTCTGAAATACATCACTAAATTCTTCAATGATCTGCTGAACCTCAGTAGGCATAACAAATTCTTCAGACAACTTACTCTGTCCCATCCTCAAAGCCAAGCACATCTGTTTCTTATATTCAATGAAATTTCTAAGGTCACTACCCCTGATGAGATCTAAATCACAATTTTCTTCTTGCCCCCTCAATTGCACTACTTCCCCTTGATTATGCAAGGAGATAGTCAACTGATGGAAGTCAAAAGTAATGGGGCTGAAGTGAGTCATCTAGTCTACTCCCAATATCATATCCCAGCCACTTAAGTCCATCACTTTGAGATCAAAGCAGAACTTATGCTGGCTGGCTTTACTAGTCACACAGGCCCCATTGCCTACAATCACAGAGAATGGTTCCATTAATCGATATGGTATGTCAAATGCAATCACCTTCTCACTGCTGATATAACTGTTTGAACTCCCAGTGTCAACTAAAATGAGCATTTCCTCTCCATCCCACTTCCTTATCAGTGTTATTGTCTTTCTTTTCATAGCCTCTGACAATGCATGCAAGGACATTTCCATGATTTGTCCTGGATTCCCTGTGGACTCATCTTGCTTCCCCGATGCATCTTCAAACTCAGACTCTTCTTCTTCGTCAGTAACTAGAAGGTTTAGGTGACCAGATTTGCACTGATGACCTTGTTCAAACTTCTCTTCACACTTGAAACAAAGTCCATTATTCCTCCTGTATTGTAACTCTTGTGCTGAGATCCTCCTAGGTTTAGAACCTGAGGTAGACACTGTTTTGCCTTTGAATGGAGTATTCCTGAATGTACTGGTAGAAGGCACCCTGTAGTGAGAATTATGGGTCTGGTGCTGAGAAGGATTCCTGGAAATCACAAATCTGTCTTCAGACACCGTTTTCCCTCCTTCTTTGAAGGTCCTTGTTTGTAGCCTTAATGCCTTCTCCTGTAGTGCAGCCAATTCAAAGGCTTCTGACAGGGTTGCAGGCTTAAGCATCCTTATCATAGTTTTGATTTCACCCTCAAGTCCACTGATAAAGCTAGACACAAAATATTCCTCATCTAAATGTTGATTCGTAATCATCATAAGAGTTTTAAGTTCTTCAAACTTTTCTTGGTACTCCTCCACTTTGCCAGATTGCCTCAGTTTGTTAAATTCCTCCATTACATCTCTTCCATTTCTATTATCAAATCTTTTGTATAGTAATTCCTCAAATGTTCTCCAAGTTATCCTTGGGTTTTCCAATTTAATTTCCTGGAACCAGTTATCTGCCTTCCCTTCCAAGTACATTTCTATGACTTCCACCTTTTGATCCTTAGGAATCTGGTAATTTAGGTAGTACTTATTGCATTTCCAGATCCACTCCCTCGTATTTTCAGCAGTAAACATAGGTAAATCGATTCTAGGAGGATTTGGTATTAGAATCTTACTTGTTTCCTTCCTTGCTGCTCTGTTGATTTCAGATCCTATCTGTAGCCTCTAATAGTGAAGGAGTTGGTAAGAGTGGTGCTTGTTCCACTCTCGGTCTGTCTTCTTCTGGAACAGCTCTTTCCTAACTTATCATTGCTCTCATGAAAGCGCTGAACTCCTGCTTCATTTCAACTACCAAGTCTTCCATTCTTTTGTTGTTTTCCTTGAGTTCAGTATGGAACTCATTCTGCATTTGTTGTTGTTGCAACTGCGAAGTTTGCAGACCTTCCATTACTTCCTGGAGTCGGATTTCTTGCTTTTTGATTTGTTCCTCCAGAGTCTTGAATCTGATGCTTTCTGCCATAGATTTTTGGTATCGTCCAAGGATTCAGCCTGCTCTGATACCAATTGTCAAGCTACTGACTCCATCTCTAACCTTAATCGATGAATTATTTGAGAGCTGGGGAAGAAAGTTGCAGAGGAGGGGAAGAAGGGAGAATGAGAATTGGGGAAAGTAGAGAAGAAAGTAAGAAAAGGAAATGAAATTTTTGTTCAATGCTTTCTTGGCCAATCACATGTGTACAAATAGGACAAGTAACCGACTCAATTAATTCTTGCAACTGAATCTGTTAATTCCTTCCAACGACTTCGTCCCACTAATTCCTGCCTCCAATGACGTCGTCACATTTATTCGTCCTACTATCAAACCTAATTTGGACAATCAAATGAAACGGCATCATAACGCTTTGGGAAAAAAATTAGTTTCTTGACACTAGACTAGGGCTGATGCTGGACCGAATAGCTTGACTCGAGCTCGCAAGCTACTCGGTCAACAGCTCAGCTCGAGTTCGTTTTGACCGAGTTGCTTGATAGAAGCAGCGAGTCGAGCTCGAGCTTCAATAATTTGCACTGGAAGACTCGACGAGCCTAATCGAGCTTCTTATAATATATATTTTAATTTTTATTCTTGTGAAATGTTAATAATATCCTTTATTTAAAATTATATGTAAAATATTAATTTTTATTACGTGAGCTTGATTAGGCTTGATTGAGCTCGAATAGGTTTGATTAAACTTGATTTGAATTGATTAGATTTAATTAAATTCAAACTCGAGTTCAAGCTCGAGTAACGTAAATTGACGTCGAGTTTGAGCTCGAGCTCGAATTCTAAAAGCTCGACGAGCTCGAGCGTTAGTTATTTTACCTCACCACTCGAGCTCGACTCGACTCGAATGCACCTCTAAGCTAGACAGCTTTGTTGTGTCTAAAATTATCAGGCGCCTGAAATTCAGTCGCGCTAAGACCTTCAAGTTAAAGGAGCTTTGCTACGAGATTAAATAAGTTTGTAAATAGAGGGAAAAAAGATGAAAAATCTTAATCTAGGCAACATAAGACTTGTACGATGGACACAAATTAAATGATAGTCCATCTCCTTAATTTTAGAATTTCTGTATTTATATCTTCCACAACAAATTACAAAAATATATGACACAAACTAAAGAATTATGGAAGCACCCTTGTCACTATTGACAGATGAATATCAGGTTTGAATGCATAACAGTTGATCTTAATATAAGTTTGAAAATCAAGTTTTACACACATGACATCTATCTAAACTTGATATTGCATACACTGTTAGAATATTGAAATTAATAATCAAATCACTTGTGCACATTCTATTGAAAAATATCATGTAATTATATATATACCAAACTTTTTTAGTCACAAAATGCCCAATCAATTGTTGAATGCTTATAGTTTCCACACCACTTCAAAAGAAAATGGATTCAGTCTTTTAAAAGAGATTGGAACCAAAAAGCAATATAGAACACAAACGAAACATTAGTTGCACGAAAGTGCAATTATTCTTTACTCCTATATTGTTGTAAAAGAGGAAAAAACAAAACTAAAAACAGTCGCAAATACCATTGACTATGCATCTCTTTTGTTCGGCAGTAAACATCCAAATCATTCTGGACAAATTTCAAGTCATTAGACAAATTATATATATATATATTGATATATATATATATATATATATATATTGATTTCGGTGTTCCTTCCGTAGTCAAGAAAACATTATTTCTGGTTCCGAGGCAAAATTGGGTGACTTTGATAAGTAAAATAGTTGATTGCTTTTCAAAACTTAGCATCACATAACTGACCATAGAAAAGAAACAGTACACTGGGGTGTGAAAATGAAAATATAATCGGACGCCATGACGCCTGAGCTTAAGGAATCATATTTATATATTTTCAACTTCAACAATTATTTTAAACTCTCTTGTCTAAACGAGAAAGTCTTCTACATCATATTCTGAAATTGAAGTGACAAACATTTAATAATTAAACCACTAGTAAACCAATGGACACGAAAAAATTTTGTTTAATATTACTACTTGCGTGGGCTGACCATTCTCAACACATTTTCCCACTTTATAACATTTCTTTTTTCCTTCTTCAAACTTCAAAAAATACAAAATATTTCACGTTTATGTGCTTAAAATAAGAGCTTATATGGTGGATAATCTTATTTTTTTTCATGCAATACTTATAGGAAAAACATCTAAATATTGTACCAGATATTTATCTTTAATTTTGTAATTGGTATATGAATAAACTTTATCATTTAATATATATATATATACACACACATGCATATAGACACATACACACATGACTATACGAAATTTCTCATTCGCTAAAGAAAATAATATTACATACGGGAAGTCAAACATTGACATTTTGAACACATGCTAGCCATCATGACTAGTAACCAAATTTCCTTTTACTTAATTTGTCAAGCTGAATACTTTAATTGTCTTCCCTTTTCTACCATTTCGACTGTTTAAAAATCATTTGCACACCCTTAATTAAATATGGTAGGTGAATTATTAATTAAATATAGTAGGACACTATTAGGGAGGAAAGAATCAGCATAACACAACAATCAAGTTTTTTGTTTCTTCTTTTTAATTCCGGCAATGTCTTACATGTGTTTTTTAATATAATGTGCTGTCCGGCCGGAGAATACCCCAAAAAGAATAGAAATTTATATCTGATTTTTAAAGGGTAATTATGCAATTTTAGTTCGTAAGGCAGCATCTTAGTGGATTTTCCAAAAATACTTCCATTAACCAAAGTGCTTAGTCCATTCAAGACTCAAGACCAAGAAAATAAACAGATCCCAGCTGGTCCATTCAAAACATCAAACCTTGGACTCAATTAATCAACATGACACGAGCAGATACTTTTCTACTAACCCATTCTACTGGCTACATTACCAAAACCGCATCCTTGCAACAAAAAGAGGGGCAAGAATTATTGCCAAAAGCATTCATTTCCGATGGTTAACTCTAAAAATTTAATTCACATTTTTATTCATTACTTTTAAAATTATATAAAAATTTATAAACAAATAAAGCGAGATTTAAGAATCAGAAAGGAGACGAAAAAATTATACTGCAATTACTTTACACCTTGTACAAGATCATTTAAAGTAGTAAAACGTACGGTTGACAAAACCTAATAGAAGCATTGTTACATCTGTCAGTTGTCGTACACAACCATTCGTATGTACCCTCCATCCCTGTTGCAATAAATTCCATCCAGGTGGTAATCTTAAGCAGTTGAATGATTCCAAACTGCACGACCAAGAGGGAGGAGGGGCAGGGACAGTAACACAATTAATGGTCAAGATTTGATTAAAAAAAATTGTAAGGTTCAGATTTTAACATGTGTGAGACCCATAAAATTTTGTTCTAATGTTACGTGTTGTTAAAAATAAATTACACCGTATATAAATAAAATTATACCTTATATAAAATACACATAATCTTTCGAAACGGTTGCACCTGTAACCGTTCCAGCCCCGGGTCGACCAAGAGACCCTTACAAAATTCCAATCACCTCGTGGCATTCAAAATTTCACATGTACAGCCCCTCAATTCTGATAAATTCAATCACGAATAGGACCACTTCAATTTTACATCTCCTTATTCAACACGTAACCCTGTTTGGAAAATTGCGGCACATTCAACCCTCTTCGTTCAAAGTGTCAAACATGACTCCAAACCAACTCCAACCTCACATACTATAAATACCCCCAACATCTCCACACTTCTGCAACAAATTAACATCCATAGCAAGAATAAACCAAGAATCAACCAATTCATCTACATTTTCAGCTAATAAATTTGTCATTTTTTTGCGGGTTTTAGTCGATTTTCAGGCTCAAGATGGATTGTAGAAAAGCAGCGATTCTTGTATTGGTTTTTGTCATCTTTGTTGCCATCATGAGCCAAGTTCATGTGGATGCAGCGAGGTTGTTGGCAGAGGAAGACTTCGCAAGTGCCAATCACTTGGATACATTTCCTTCGGTGTATGCAAAAGCAAGAGACACGATGTCGCATTGGCTTGAAAGGTTGGCTTCTGGACCTAGCCCTAGAGGACCTGGTCATTAAGCTTAGAAGTATGGCCAGCAAGTATTTGGAGAGCGGTTCAGCCATGCATGGACAATGACAACCAACACTAGTATATTTTGGTAGTATTTACCATATAGAGAGGGTCTAAGACTCTGTTTTTTTTTTTTTTGGTTATTTCATTCATTCTTCTTTCTTTGATGTCTTGTTACACGATGAAATCTTAAAGCATAGATGTATATTTCTGACTTTTGCCCTTGAAGTGGCACTTATAATGATAGATATTTTTTTTCTCAATGATTTCTTTCATTTGTTTTGCCCTTGATCAATGGTTCAAGCTTTCTACAATAGCAAGTCCATGGATAACTCAGGTGTTCCAGTTCATCACACGTTAAAAACATGAAAACATTTTTCTGCACATTTCATGTGCAGACACTTCGATCAACAAATTAGAAAATTTTCTGATGGATCATGAGTTGGCTGCATGAGACAGTGTAGTGCAGCTTTTATAGAAGCATTCCTCACAAAGCATGGATTATCATTTCCTACAACATACTATCGAGGATGAAAACTTCCATCCACTCCATAAAGTTGTGTTCTTTTAAGGGTTCTCTGTCTATAATAAGTACCTTTAGGACACTGGTGAAATGGGATGAAATATTTGTTATGATGGCTCTAATCAATTCCATCAAATTTTTTATGTGGATATCTATTTTTTCTGTCTATTCTTATCTTATTAAATGTCCAAACCTTTATTTATTTTGTTTAGGTTTAAGTCTCCTACCTATTATTGTTACGACATGTTATAGTAGCTTGATTATTGTTGTTAAGAAACAATCACATTTCATATTTTTGTCTCCATTTATTATTGTGATCAACAAAAATAGAAAGGCAACAGGAGAAATACACAATTTATCGGCCTTGGCAAACTTTTATTTAAGAAGATGTAAAAAACTTATATATATATATATATATATATATATATATATAGAGAGAGAGAGAGAGAGAGAGAGAGAGAGCAAACAAAAGCCATAAAATCGATAGTAGCTAGTTGCAATGAAGTCAACCTTGAAGTTTATTTTCTTTCCATTTTTTGTTCTTGTTCCCTTTTGGGGAGTATAATAGTCTTGCATGGAAAACGATATAAAAGACTGTTCTTTTTTTTTTTTTTTCTAACTTTGGGATTATACATCTCACAAAATCATAGAGCAATATGACGTTTTCTTTCTTTTTTTCTTCTTTTAAATAGTCAAAACATGGGATAGAAAAAATGATGCGGAAGCAGGTAGAAGGAATGGTTTCACGAGCTTTTTCCAAAAATAACAAAGATGCGATTCAAGAAAACAAAATTACAACAAAAGGCAGAAAACGAAAAAAAAAAAAAAAAACAAAGTGCTACTCCGATGAAGTCCTATGCCAATGTTGGCGTCGGTTGTCCTCTGAAGAGAAGTCCGGCGCTAATCTTCGGACTTCCTCTGAAGTCGTGGGCGTGCAGCTTCCGTTTGCTCTCTCTTTTGCTAGCTCCATTTTGTCCAAAACCTCGCAGCAACTTGTTCTACATCAAAAAAGTGTATACACATCTAAAAATATATTTATGAAGTTTATTGCTTTTTTTATTAGTAGGGAAAAATTAAGATTTAAGAAGCAAAAATAGAGAAATTGCATATTAATCAACAGGAGTTAGGCAAGCATTATTCGAACTTGTCCATTTTTAATTTTCATCTTCACTAGTAATTAAGTAGTCTAATGTTGTGGTTAGCTTTCTGAGCAAGGTAATGTTAAGAGAAAACAGAGAAGGAATAGAACAGATCTGAGAGAGAGAGAGAGAGTGAGTGAGAGAGAGAGAATATAATCTGAAATGGAATAAGAATGAATTGATCTCAAAAACTGATTAAACCAATACATCCTTCAGTTATTTATACACGATTGTGCTCCTATGCATGCAGACGTTCAGCTAACAGAAAAGATCCCTTTCCTAACTAACTCCTCCAGCTAGGATGCCAGCCTGGCACACTGACGGATGACCTGCTTGGATTTTGCCAGGACATAACATTGCTCCCCCCTTCACACAATCCTAGTCCCTAGGATTCAATTCTGGAAATTGCACTCGGATAAAGGACCAATCTTCCCAAGTGGAGTCATCCTTGTTCAAATTCTCCCATTCAATCAACACTTGTTTAACCTCTTGACCCTTCCTGTAAATGACTCTCTTGTCCAGAATGGCCTTGGGAGCTACCTTGAACTCTCCTTCTGCAGTTGCTTCAGGAGGCGTAGGGTGAATTTGGCTCCCATTGGCAGACTTCTTAAGAAGGGAAACGTGGAACACAGGGTGCACTGAACATCCATCTGGGAGCTTCAGTTTATAGGCCACTGATCCCACCTTCTGCTCAACCTGGTATGGACCGTAATACCTGGCAGACAACTTTAGGTTCCTTCTTAAAGCCACAGAAGATTGTCTGTACGGTTGTAGCTTAAGGTACACCCAATCTCCCTCCTCAAAATTCCTATCTGTCCTACCCTTATCAGCCAGTTGCTTCATTCTATTCTGGGCCTGCAACAAGTTGTCCTTGAGTAAAGTATTCCAGTTCACCCTTTCATTAGACCAATCCTCCACTGCAGCAACTAGTGTCTGCGTTGGTGATAAGGTGAGTTGTGAAGGTCTGTATCCATAGAGGGCCTGAAAAGGAGTCATGGTCAGACTAGTGTGGTAGTTGGTGTTGTACCACCATTCAGCTGTAGGCAGCCACCTCTTCCATTTGCCTGGTTGTTGCATACACATACTCCTAAGGTAAGTCTCCACACATCTGTTGACTCTCTCGGTCTGACCATCTGACTGAGGATGGTATGCCGAAGAGAAGCTGAGTTTAGTGCCCAACAGTTTGAAGAGCTCCTGCCAGAAGAGGCCGGTGAAAACCTTGTCCCTATCAGACACAATGCAAGAAGGCAGTCCATGGAGCTTGAAGATTTGATCAAAGAAAACTTCTGCAATGCCCTTAGCAGTGTAATGAGAGGTTATAGGGATGAAGTGGGCATACTTAGTGAGCCTGTCTACTACCACATAGATGGCATCACTGCCCAAGGACTTAGGCAATCCGGTTATGAAATCCATTGAGATGTGTTGCCAAGCTTGATCTGGAATAGCCAGGGGCTGTAGCAGTCCTGGGTATGGACAATGTTCAGACTTGCTCCTGCTGCAAACATCACACCTCTGTACAAAAACCTCTATATCCTTCCTCATGTTAGGCCAGTACAAGAAAGGCTTCATCCGCTGATAAGTACCCTGAATCCCTGAGTGACCACCCCAACAGGTATCATGAAAACACGAAATCAGATTCTGCCTGAGGTCAGATCCTGATCCTACCAAAACTTTGTCCTTATGCCGTATGATTCCCTTCTGGTAAGTGTACTCAGGGGAAGAGTTGGTACCCGTGGTCAAGGCTATCACCAGTTCCTTGATACTGGCATCACCAACATAACTATCACCCACTAGAGAGAGCCACTGAGGTGCAACGGCTGACACAGCATGCACTTCTGCCACCCCACTTTCGCTCCCTCCCTCCATTCCCTCTGTTCTCCTAGAGAGAGCATCCGCCACCACATTCTCCTTTCCCCTTTTATATTGAATTTCATAATCCATTCCCATAAGCTTGGCCAACCATTTTTGCTGTAATGGTGTAGTGATTTTCTGTTCAAGTAAGTACTTCAAGCTCTCTTGATCAGTTTTAATCACAAAGTGCCCTCCTAACAGATAATGCTTCCATTTTTGAACTGCAGTCATTAAGGACAGCAGCTCCTTCTCATAGATGGATAAGGTCTGGTTCCTTCTACCCAATACCTGACTCATGTAGGCTATGGCTCTTCCTTGCTGCATCAGAACAGCACCAATGGCAGCTTGGCTTGCATCAGTTTCCAACACAAATGACTTAGTAAAGTCTGGTAGAGCCAAGACTGGTGTGGTACTCATTGCTTCTTTCAACTTCTGGAAAGCTTGATCCGCTTGCGTACTCCAAGTGAACTGCCCCTTTTTAAGCAGCTCGGTAAGAGGCCTGGCAATCACCCCGTAGCTTTTCACGAATCTCCTATAGTAGCCGGTCAACCCCAAGAAGCCCCTGAGAGCCTTAATATGGGAAGGAGTAGGCCAAGATAGCATAGCTTCAACCTTTGAGGGATCAGCCTTCACACCTGTCTCAGTGACTATGTGGCCTAAATACTTTACTTGATTCTGACCAAATGTACACTTGGACAATTTAGCATAGAGGGAGTGTGTTCGGAGGGTGTTTAATACCAAGGATAGGTGATGTAAATGGGTCGAAAGGTCAGGGCTGTAAATCAGGATGTCGTCAAAGAATACAAGGACAAATTTCCTGATATAAGGTTCAAATACAGAATTCATTAAAGCTTGGAAGGTTGCCGGTGCGTTTGTTAAACCAAAAGGCATGACAAAGAACTCATATAAACCAGAATGTGTTCTAAAAGCTGTTTTTGGAATGTCATCAGGAGCCATTCGAATCTGGTGATAACCTGATCTGAGGTCTATTTTGGAAAAATTTTTAGCTCCATGTAATTCATCAAGGAGGTCATCTATGATGGGAATGGGAAATTTATCTTTGATGGTCAGGCTGTTCAATTGTCTGTAGTCAATGCAAAGTCTCCAACTGCCATCTTTCTTTTTAACCAGAAGAGCTGGAGAGGCAAAAGGACTATGACTTTTCTGAATGATACCAGAGGTTAACATTTCCTTGACTTGTTTTTCTATCTCTGTCTTTTGTGAATGGGGGTACCTATAGGGGCCAATTTTGAAGGGCCTAGCTTCAGCTTTAAGAGGTATATTATGGTCATGCGTTCTAGATGGGGGCAAGTTTATAGGATCAGAGAAAATGTCCTCATATGCAGCCAGTAATTCAGTAAGAGAGTTAGGCACACTAGTCACCTGACAGTTGTGAACCTTCACCATGCAAGATTGCTGCAGAGCTTTCCTGACCCTGTGTCTGATGTCTCTGCCCGCAGCTGCTCCTTTCCTGAGCCTCACCTGTGCAGTCTCAGAGTTCCCCTTCAATAGGACCTGCTCTCCCTCCTTGTCAAAGGTTATCTGTAAAGCTTTGAAATCAAATGTTAGGGGACTGTATTTCCTCATCCAATCAACTCCGATTATCATGTCATAAGGTTCAAGTTCCAAAACAAATACATCATGCTCAAATTGGTGGCCCTGGATCTCCCACTTCATCTGAGGCACCCATTGATCGCAATGCAAAACTTTCTCATCTGCAATTTTGACTTTGAAGGGTCTGTGTTTCCTGACTTTCTCAGGATATAATTGCGCAACAGCAGGTCGGATAAAACAGTTAGTACTCCCACCATCTACCAAAACTGATAGCTGCTGGTTACCATACAGGCCTTGCATTTTGATAGTACTAGAAGACAACTCACCTGAGACTGAGTGTAGAGCCAGTACCACTGCTTGTTCTGCATTGGTACCCCTATACTCTATGACCTCTTCCTCCTCTCCTTTGTCTGATTCCTCCTCTTCCACCAACAACATGTGGAGTTCCTTGTTCTTACAAATGTGTCCAGGGGAGAACTTCTCCCCACATTTAAAACACAAATGGTTGTCCTTCCTGTACTGAAACTCGGAAGGCGAGATTTTCTTAAAGACAGGTTGGAAGTCACTCCTTTTCCTAGTTTCTTCACTATTATTAGGTTGCATCCTTCGGTTCCCATTGGCACCAACGTGTCCTCCATTGAAACCAGATGGCAGCGGACTCCTGTAAGCTACTCTACTGTTTTTGGAGAGTGCTTCCAAGAGGTGTTCCTGCCACATAGCCTTCTCAAAAGCTAGCTGAAGAGAGTCTGGTTTGTGCATTTTCACAGCAGACTTGATTTCATTCTTCAATCCACTCAAGAAGCAAGAAACGTAATAGGATTCTGACAGATTGGGAACCTTGGCCATGACCAATGCTCTCAATTCCTCAAATCTTTCCTGGTAAGCTAATACAGATGAGGTTTGCTGCAGCTTGTTGAACTCCTCAATGGCATCATCCTCCCCCAGTTCTCTGAATCTTCTACAGAGTTCCTCCTTGAATTCGTTCCAACCGACTCCTCCCTTGTCTTTTTTGAAGTTCTGGTACCATAGATCAGCTCGCCCTTCCAAGTGCAGTTCTGCCATATCTACCTGGCTCTCTTCTGTGATCCTGCAAAGATGGAAGAATTTCTCGCACTTCCTCACCCAATCTCTGGGGTTGCTCCCATTAAATTGAGGAAATTCCAGCTTAGGAATTGCCACTGTATAGTGATTCCTTGTTGTTACTCCACCTCCAGTTCCCCCTTCCCCCATTCTCCTAGCTTGAGCCCCACTGTTATGGTTAGGGCTCCCCAGGATCCCCCTATCACCGTGCACACCCCTCGCAAATGCACTGAACTGGTTATTCATATCAGTCATGAATGTCTTCATTTCCAGTCGATTGGCTTCCAGAAGAGCCTTCACATCCTGGAAGATATCTCCCACCTTTTCCTCCAATGCTGCCGTAGAATCCAACACAGTCTGGATTCGTGCGTCCTGTTTCCGCAGCTGTTCTTCGAAACTCTTCATCCTCGTCCCTTCGGCCATGGCTTGTTGCAGCTGATAGTCCAAGGACCACCAGCTCTGATACCACTGTTGTGGTTAGCTTTCTGAGCAAGGTAATGTTAAGAGAAAACAGAGAAGGAATAGAACAGATCTGAGAGAGAGAGAGAGAGTGAGTGAGAGAGAGAGAGAATATAATCTGAAATGGAATAAGAATGAATTGATCTCAAAAACTGATTAAACCAATACATCCTTCAGTTATTTATACACGATTGTGCTCCTATGCATGCAGACGTTCAGCTAACAGAAAAGATCCCTTTCCTAACTAACTCCTCCAGCTAGGATGCCAGCCTGGCACACTGACGGATGACCTGCTTGGATTTTGCCAGGACATAACAATTCAGGTTCTTGTTATAGACACAGAAGGTCAAAAATAGACAGAACTAAGGGGTGGGAGAGTCATTGCCGCCCGCTGCCCAAGTTTTTCGAAAGGCAAGTTGGAGATGGGCCTCGTGCTTCGCCTGAGGTTGCCCAGGCAAAGATGTCGACTGGCGGTGCACGTATAGAGAAATAAAAAAGAGTAAATCTTTTCTATATTAACTGTGTATATACTATCATCGTTGGATTCATGACATATGTGTAAAAGTTGAATTTCAAATTCAAATTTTGTATAATTGTCATTTATCCAACGCTGATAGTGTATACACTGTTAGTGTAGGAAAAATTAATCCAATAAAAAATTTTAAAACAGAAGAGCAAAAGCGGAAATTTAGAATTTAGAAATATTCTAGAATAGTGCATTATATAGATATATGAATCGAATATACACGATAGGTATATTGTAATTTGAGCAATTTGAATATATTATATAGTTGAATAAATTACATAACTAATTAATTCTCCTTAAAGCCAAACGTGTGGAAACCTACTAAATTGATATAAGCGAAATCTTCGAAGTACACATAATTTAGAACCAACGAAACTTTGAGTCAACGCGTGAGACAATAAAAATATGGCCTTGTAGCAAATAAATGATCTAAAACGAAACGACCGAACTAATCTTGGGAACTAGAAGAAGAGATGCAAAAAGTACCCCGACCTATCTCTTGAGAAAGTAAGAATTTTGAGGACAAAATTCATTTTAAGGAGGGAAGGATGTGAGAACCCTGAAAATAGACATATAAATATCAGTGCATATTTCATTTGCATTCTAATTCTTTAATAAATTTTAGCACTAAGTCTAATTGTTTTTAAATAAGTGCGTAGAAATAAACGTTATGTGCAAAATAAAAGAATTGTGCTAAACTACTAAACTTCTTAGTTTTGTTACATTAACTTCATATTTCGATGGTAAACTATTTCATTGATCTAATCATTAATTTCTTTGAATTCTAGTATTGTAACTAATTGTTTTGAAATAAAAGTGTAAAGATAATTTTTATGAAATAAATAATATAACTATGCCAATATTGAATTATTCGGTTTTATTATACAAAAGTAATAATTCTTGAGTTATATTAAGTTTACTCTTTAAAAATAAATTCCTTAATTTGCAATAGCTAACATTCTCTCCGAATAAGATTAAGGGTATACAAAAACCTTAGTATTAAGATGCCATCGATAAATTTTATAATACAAGTATACTAATTACGCGTGGGACGTAAATATTTCGATAATTGAAGCCTTGCAAGATTAGTACATCATTAGGAATTTAATTTACGTTCGGAATAATTTTTGGAGTTAAATTGGAATTGGGGTCTTAAGTGGTCTTTAGTAGGACAATGTGAAATGTCCAAATTACCCTCTACAATATCACAAAACTACCATGCAAACCCAAAACAATATCCGGACATCATGATAGCTAACCTCTCCATTCGGCCAACCCGCACCTTCACTACCACCACACTTAATCACCTCATACACTCAACCTTCCTCAAAACCGCAACTTCACTCCACAATTCCATTCTGTGCCGGTCCAAGAACAAACGAGAGAGAGAGACTTACCTCGTGAGTATCGACTGATGGAGAGAGCGAGAGAGCGAACCGAAAAATAATTTCTGGTTCTGTCCGCAAGCATCGCAGAGGGAAGAGAGGAGGAGAAACCGTGAGCAAACTCCCTTCTGCATTCTCCAAGACCAGCCGGTTGCCATCCAGCTTCCACCACCACCAGTCGCAACCGCTACAATCGAACCCAGGACCAAACAGCGTGCGTGAGAGCCGAGAGGAAGAAAATTTTTCAGACTTGCTGTGTGAAAGCTTAGCTTACTGTGAGGTAATTTCTGGATCATTTTAGGGTTGATCAGAGGTATATTGAGCCATTTAGGGACATGCATGCATGGTTTAGACAGCCGGTTAATGAAATCAAAGTCCTAGAAAAATCTGCTTTGGAAGTAAATGCTTCTGCTGAGAAGCTGATTCGAAATGCGGCTTCATTTTGTTTATCCTGTGACAATCAGAGCACTTTAATGAAATTAGCCGTGTGAATACTTGATGATTAAGACCATGCATGTTGATTGTGCTTTCGGATGATAACGGTAAAGCACAAGAAAATTCTGTTTTAAGAAGAAATGTCTTAGCCGAGAATCTGGTTTGGAAATGCAGCTTTAATGTTGTTTTCCTAGAGTAATCTGAGCATACAATGGTGATTAACTAACTGAATCTTGGATGATTATTATGATTTGGGCCATGCATGATAATTTTATGCGATTGGATGATGGAATCAGAACCTGGAAAATTCTGTTTTAGTGGAATGGAGTTTTTTTGTTGTGAACCAGAAATCTGAATCGCAGTTGTAATCTATTCCAATTGATAATCTGAGCTTTCGGCTGTGTTACCTAACTTAAGACGAGAGGATTATGGCCTTGCATGTAGAGTGATTCGATCAGATGTTGGAATCAGAAGTTTGAGAAAATCTGTTTGATGAAATGGAATTACCGTGAGCTGGAAATTTTGAAATGCAGTCTAATGTAATTAAATGTGATAATTTGAGTTGATATCTATGTTTATCTAAGCGAACAACATGATGATTGAGGCTGGCATGAGGATGATTAACTCGGCTAACCAAGAAAATAAAACGAAAACAGAAATCTATTTCATGCATGTTATTTCGAGGCTAGCTGGAGTTTCTTTCTTGGAAATTTGATGACTTGTGTTGTTAATCCAACTTAATTTTTGAACTGGAAATGTTAATCAGTTAGTTAAGTATTTGTATGCTGAATTTGAGTATTTAAATCACTGAATAAGCCAAGAAAAATTTTTATCCAAGCTTAATGGCTGCTGGAAAATTTAGCTAACCAAATGTTTGAGCGGAAAATATTAAATTGTTTCCAGATTTCACCAGTTGATGTTGAATATTTTCCCTTGGCATATAATGGTTTCGAAACGCAGGAAAAGGTGTATTTTAAGATATATAAGTTGTTTAACTATGAAACAGTGGATATTTTGGAAGTTTGAATCGAAATGATGAAGTGTAAACCTGGAAAATTTTCCAGCCTTAGCCGAGTTTGATAAGGAATTACTTATTGATTCCTTTATAGAGTTTGGGGCTGTGAAAGATTATATTATTGTTGATATCGCTTTATAATACCTTGAGATGGTCATGCATTTGAATTTTGGGGTGACAATTTGATACTATGGATGAAATTTCTTGGCTTTGGTTCAAATACTTGGGTATGAGGTTGTTGCAAATTTGGTCCTTGGTTTAGATACCTGTTAGTAAATTTAAACACTTGAAATGTTAGCCTTATTGCTATAAAAACGAATTGATGGTCGTCAAAGGCTAATGATTGATGAAGCCTTAGCCATTTGAATAATGTTATATAAGTGTTTAAGTGTGGTGAAATTGAACTGCTGGACTTGTTGTTGACGTGCGCGGAGTATACATATACATTTTGCCTCATTCTAATCAAGTTTTACATTTATAAACTCCTAAACACCCCACACGCGATTTATCGCAAGTATACGAATCGTGAGCGAGTATAGGGTATTAAGGGTCGATCCCACAAGGAAGATTGCAATTACCGGTACTACTAAAGCTTCTCTATTATTTAGACTATCAATGAATTATAACAAATTTAACCTATTGAAATTATACAAAATGACAAATGAAAGCTCCTTGGGTTGTGGTATCCCTAACTACTCAAGCAAGTGCTATATTTGGATCATTAATTACTACATCTAGGCTAGTTATGGTGTAATTTCCTTATGCATTTGAATCCCACTTTCGTAGTGAATCAATTATACTCATAACTAATCCATACCTATTCTCATGGTTATGAAATTAGCTACAAGTTCATTTCTTCAATGAAATTACATGAAATGAATCACTAAAAACCACATAGATGCACCTCTACTTTCGTGAGTGTACTCCCTATGTTTAGCACTTCTTGAACTAGTGTTAAATCTCAATTTCCATTGCAGAAACAACACCTTAGATAATCACAATCAATGGTACCAGATTAATCATGATTTAAAGAGCCAAAGTGCTAAATAACTTGCTCAAATCATAGCAGTCAAATAACCAAATAATAAACACTAACAATTATAGAAAGTTCAACCAAACCCAAGGTATAAACTTTAGAAATACATATTAAACACAAAATCCAGAACTTGTATATTAACTAAACTTGGAATCAAATACAAAAGATAAAGAATTTGGAAGGAATACAACCCTTGTCACATGAGCTTTCTTCCTTGCCTTCTTCATCCTCCATCTTCATCCTAATCTAGATAATAAACAAGAATGGAAAAGCTACACTACTCTATACTAAGCTAAACTAACACTAGGGAGATGAAAGAGCTACATTTCTGCAGACTCAAGCTTCTCCCGTATGTCTCTCTATTTTTCTGCTATGAACTCCCCATCCCCCCAATCTTTTTGCAATGAATTTTGGCTCTTTTATAATGAAAGGTGGTCAAGAAATGAGGATTACATCTCCCTTTTACAGCTGGGAATGTTTCTCACATGTCTAGCATCCAATGTGAGTTGGTGGAGGTGAAATTGAGTTTTACGCGTATAAAGCAGCCTTTTCTGACCAGTGATCCGAGATGCTACAGTGCCTCGGATCCGTATGGATCCGAGCTCGGTTCCACTAACCCAGAAACAACCGAGGGTTTGGATGAATAGTGGATCCGAGTGTGGATCACTTGCTCTATTTTTGGCCCAACTTCAACCAATCTTTTCTTGATGTTAGAGGCTGAACCAGCTCATGCCTAAAACACGAAAGTTGTAGCCTTTTGAGTTATCTTTCTAATGCATCAAGAATCACCTCATTTGGATCTGTGTAGGCTGAGATATGACTGAAATACCCTTGCCTGCTCATTGCCCTGTTCCAGTTTCGACCAGTAGAAATTTGCTATTGTAATTCGGCATTTTGACCTGGAAAACCTTCAAACTGGATTTAGATGTCTTCACCAAAGTTGTAGATCTATCTCTTATCTTCAAATGGGTTCAAGAATCATCCCAATCCGATCATTGTAACTCAAGTTATAGCCGAAATACGAAAATGTGTCAAAACTGTCAAAATACACAAAATCCAAGTAAAAAGTGATAAAAACCTCATTTAATCACTTAAAAGCATTTTTCACCAATTATAGCCAAAATGATTCATATTCTTCCAATAATATAACCAAAGTGACTAAAAATAATATAAAATGTCATACAATTATTACGTAAATTAGTCACTTATCAAACTCCCCCACACTTAAATCATTGCTTGTCCTCAAGCAATTCACACATAATCAAATGCAATGATTCAAGAGGTGAAACAATATATGCACTTTGTCCAATTTAATTCCTCAAGACTTGGAAAATAATCATTATACAATTATTCAATTTACACTAAATACTTATAATATCAAGTAAAGAAAAGATAATTATACCCTAAATTCAACAAGTTAAACTTAATCTCTTACCCTAACTTAATTTTACAAATAAGCAAATCACATAGTCAATTTATAGCTTTCCTCCTCCTATAATCATCTTTTTCTCAAAATTCTATAACTAAGAGGGATTTATTCACACAAATTTTACTTAAATAGTGAGAATGCCTTTTTACGCGAAAATCGACACTTTTAGGTGAAGATCCCCGGTTACTCAACATTTCACTTATTCAAGTTGCTATGCATACTCTTAATTCAAGTACCTTTTTACGCGAATGTCGACATTTGTTGATGCCAACCTCCGGTTACTCGGTACATGAATCATTGGAGTAGAACAATTTTTATTTACTTTCTCTTTTTTTTTTTTTTTTTTTTTTTTTTTTTTTACTTTTTTTTTCTTTTTCAGAAATAAAGGACAATAAATAGATAACCCCTCTTAGAAAATATATAAGAATAATCAAAGGAGGAATATAACCTTTATCGACTATATCAATCACTTACTTGCAAAATTAAGTAAAAAGAAGAAATCTCATTAAACATGTAAAATTATAGGCATAATTTTCCTCACTTTACCAAATATACTTTCTAAAATGTAAAAATTCTAATTGCATAATACTATTTCCAAGTTAAATGAGGACTAAACCTTCCAACATACATATAAAGTTTCAACAATTGGAAGAATATAAACATTTAAAGTTGGAACAAATTAGCCCTTTTTGAATGAAAATACAAAAATTTGAAGAACTTTTGGGCCATAGTGAAATATTGGAAAAGATTTTAGAAATTTTTTTTTACAGAGTTTCTCCTTATAAATGGATGAAAACTCTGTGCCAACAAATCCAATTTCAAGCAAATTATCCACATGGCAAATAGTTCAAACATAATTCCAACATTTCTAAGCATTTAAATCCACAAAATGTCATCACATGGCAAGTAAATGCAAGTTCAATACTTTCCTCCCCCACACTTAAACTTCACATTGTCCTCAATGTGAGAAAGGAAAAATAACGAAAATAAGAGAAAGTAATACTCCCCTAATGAACTTGCGCGATCCGAATCCATGGCAATGTGATGAATTTCCAACTTTACTTGAAAGAATGGAGACTTCAATTAATGCACCTCATTTGGTCACTTTTGCATCTTTTTCCAAAACCTACAAATGAAAAATAACAAAATAACTCAAACTTATACTTTAAACATAAAATCACTCCAAAGTAACACCAACTTAAACAAGCATTGGGTTGCCTCCCAATAAGCGCTTCTTTAAAGTCAATAGCTTGACTATATCACCTCATTTTTCAAGGAGGCTTAGTTAACGAATAATCCACCATTTTAGGCCTTGGTGGATCATTGTAAGGTGACTTAATAGAAAAAGCCACATGAACTAATGATGTGAGAAATGGAAGTGACTTACCTATTCCAAGTGTTTCATAGATATTACCTTGAATATGCACCACTTGAGAATTTACCAAAGGAAATGTCATGAGAGTATCTTGGGCAGCAATACCCTTAGAACCTATACTTTCAATGCACTCCTCAAGAGGGGTGAAAAATGAGTCATTAAAACTCACCTCTTGAGGCTCAAAGTTAGTTTCAAAGGTATTATCATGTGAAATGGATATTTGCTCATTGAAATATAATTGAGATTCATCATTTTCATCCAAATGCAATCCATTTTCACATACAACATTTCCACGATTCATGCTAGGATCATTTTGCAAATTATTAGAAGAAATAACTTCACACAATACATTCAATTGCTCATGTATATTACCAAAGTGAGAAGCTAATTCATCTAACCTTTCCTCAATCCTATCAAAACGGTTGGAAGTTGCATTAGCTAATTTTTCTAAAGCTAACTCCCAAGATGGCTTAGAATCATTAGCTACCATTTCAATTGCCAACTCCCAAGATGGTTTTGATTCATATTGGACACATTCAGGTTGGTAATCATAAAAATATGAAGAATTACTATAAGTACATTGATTATTCCAACCATACGCAGGAGAATTGCTCAAATTAGCACTATATCGATCAAAACAAGGATTGTAATGCTCTAATTCATCATAATAATCCATATTTTGTGCTTGCATACATGTATTAGTAGCATGATAACCTCCACACAAGTCACAAATCACATGATAAGAATTAAAAACATTAACATTCCTCCTCTGCTCAATTTCATGCATCATGGTGTCCATTTGAACTTGTAACATCATAACATCAAATTTAGCCTTTAAGCACCTTAAACCATCTTCAAAAGACATACATTCAGTAAATTCTTGGTTACCTCTATTAAAGGAGCTTTGCACTTGGTAACCATCCATTACCAATCTTCCACTTCTCAAGCATTGTCCTCCAAATTGTCCTACCCTTCTCATCACCTAAAATTGCTTTTAAACAACTTAAGAGCAAAATTAGTAAGAAGAATAGGTGATAAAACACATACACATAAAAAATTCTAAAATGACAGAAAATAACATTCACACAATAACTAATAAAATGTCTAAACTAATAAAGTTACTCTTCACACCGATATTGCCAAATCTTCCCCGGCAACGGCGCCAAAAACTTGACGTGCGCGGAGTATACATATACATTTTGCCTCATTCTAATCAAGTTTTACATTTATAAACTCCTAAACACCCCACACGCGATTTATCGCAAGTATACGAATCGTGAGCGAGTATAGGGTATTAAGGGTCGATCCCACAAGGAAGATTGCAATTACCGGTACTACTAAAGCTTCTCTATTATTTAGACTATCAATGAATTATAACAAATTTAACCTATTGAAATTATACAAAATGACAAATGAAAGCTCCTTGGGTTGTGGTATCCCTAACTACTCAAGCAAGTGCTATATTTGGATCATTAATTACTACATCTAGGCTAGTTATGGTGTAATTTCCTTATGCATTTGAATCCCACTTTCGTAGTGAATCAATTATACTCATAACTAATCCATACCTATTCTCATGGTTATGAAATTAGCTACAAGTTCATTTCTTCAATGAAATTACATGAAATGAATCACTAAAAACCACATAGATGCACCTCTACTTTCGTGAGTGTACTCCCTATGTTTAGCACTTCTTGAACTAGTGTTAAATCTCAATTTCCATTGCAGAAACAACACCTTAGATAATCACAATCAATGGTACCAGATTAATCATGATTTAAAGAGCCAAAGTGCTAAATAACTTGCTCAAATCATAGCAGTCAAATAACCAAATAATAAACACTAACAATTATAGAAAGTTCAACCAAACCCAAGGTATAAACTTTAGAAATACATATTAAACACAAAATCCAGAACTTGTATATTAACTAAACTTGGAATCAAATACAAAAGATAAAGAATTTGGAAGGAATACAACCCTTGTCACATGAGCTTTCTTCCTTGCCTTCTTCATCCTCCATCTTCATCCTAATCTAGATAATAAACAAGAATGGAAAAGCTACACTACTCTATACTAAGCTAAACTAACACTAGGGAGATGAAAGAGCTACATTTCTGCAGACTCAAGCTTCTCCCGTATGTCTCTCTATTTTTCTGCTATGAACTCCCCATCCCCCCAATCTTTTTGCAATGAATTTTGGCTCTTTTATAATGAAAGGTGGTCAAGAAATGAGGATTACATCTCCCTTTTACAGCTGGGAATGTTTCTCACATGTCTAGCATCCAATGTGAGTTGGTGGAGGTGAAATTGAGTTTTACGCGTATAAAGCAGCCTTTTCTGACCAGTGATCCGAGATGCTACAGTGCCTCGGATCCGTATGGATCCGAGCTCGGTTCCACTAACCCAGAAACAACCGAGGGTTTGGATGAATAGTGGATCCGAGTGTGGATCACTTGCTCTATTTTTGGCCCAACTTCAACCAATCTTTTCTTGATGTTAGAGGCTGAACCAGCTCATGCCTAAAACACGAAAGTTGTAGCCTTTTGAGTTATCTTTCTAATGCATCAAGAATCACCTCATTTGGATCTGTGTAGGCTGAGATATGACTGAAATACCCTTGCCTGCTCATTGCCCTGTTCCAGTTTCGACCAGTAGAAATTTGCTATTGTAATTCGGCATTTTGACCTGGAAAACCTTCAAACTGGATTTAGATGTCTTCACCAAAGTTGTAGATCTATCTCTTATCTTCAAATGGGTTCAAGAATCATCCCAATCCGATCATTGTAACTCAAGTTATAGCCGAAATACGAAAATGTGTCAAAACTGTCAAAATACACAAAATCCAAGTAAAAAGTGATAAAAACCTCATTTAATCACTTAAAAGCATTTTTCACCAATTATAGCCAAAATGATTCATATTCTTCCAATAATATAACCAAAGTGACTAAAAATAATATAAAATGTCATACAATTATTACGTAAATTAGTCACTTATCAGGAGCTGATATATTTATTTCGATTAAGTTAAGATGTGATATGAACTTGCCAAAAAAAAAAATCAAGTGCTAATGATTGACGAAGCCTTGGTCATTTATTTTATTCTCGATCTGAAGTGAATCTATTGAAACCTAGGGCTAATGATTGACGAAGCCCTAGTAATTTACTATTTGAAATGTGAGTTTGCTATATTGACAAATCTGAATTAATACGAGCTTGTGTCTCGGAATAGAAAGGAATCTGTTTAGTCCTTAGATTTGAGAAAGTGTCAATCAAGCTATTTAAATATATCTTCGTGCGTGTATGGAGCGAGAACACTTAGTATCGCCGATTAACGCCAAAAATTTTGTGTAAGGACTTTTCATTAAGCCTTGTCAACTCAACATTCTTATTTTCTTCCTTTAGCTAAACTAGCCACACTATTTATAGAAAATAACTTTCTAGCTCTAAAACCCTAGTTCCTTTCTCCTCTCTAAGAATTGTTCCTGGCTAGTTGATTATAAGAAAAACTCCAAAATTCGAGTTTTTAATAACTTTAATTAAAAATGTAGAAACTTGCGCGGCAGGAAACTTTATTTTAGGTAAAATAGTTTTAGTGACAATTTTTACAAGAACCATAGCTTAAAAGAAATCTTTCAAAGTATCTTTCTAGTTTTGATATTAAGTGGTTTGTCGACTTATCTCAAGAAAATAATACTAATTACCTTTTATAAGGAAAACTACAAGAAACATTTTTACTACTTTTGCCAAGTTTCAACCTAAGTAGATCTTTGAATTTACTTCGAAATGATAAACTAGTTATATACTCGATAAACCTTTATAGTTATAAACCTGGAACTTGAATAGAAATTGAAAGTGTTATAATTGTGCTTTAAAGGTCAAACTTGATTTTAATAATTTTAAATAAAAGGCACAGAAAACTTGTTTGGCAAGAAATCTTATTCAAAGCAAACTGGTTCTGGTTTGCACCTCTAGAAAGGAAGAAATCCTACGAAGTATTTCATCACTTTCATCAGTTTAACTCTAGGGAAATTGTTGATTTATTTGGAGTAGATAAACTAGTTATGTACCAGATAACTTTGTATTTATAAACCAAGAACCGTATAACAACACTTATAGTTTTAAAACCTGGTTTTCTAGGGTATAGCGAGGACGTGGAATTTTGAATCCCAGCTTGAACTCTGAACTTCAATTTTGGTGAGTGTCCCTGCTTGTTTTATGCTTATGTGGTTAAGCGCTTTATCAACTCGCTATGTGATAATTGTCAAAAATGAAACAAATGGTTTCTGATCCATCGAAGTGAGCAGTGTGTACTTTATCGCACTAGCCGTTCGAGTGGTGACGTGTGTGAAACATTTTCTAATAAACCCGTGAATCTAAATGTAGTTGCGTCGTTGGGTGAATCCCTCGACTCGTGAATCCAACTACCATAATGTATGAATCCGTGAATCTAAATGTAGTTGCGTCGTTGGGTGAATCCCTCGACTCGTGAATCCAACTACCATAACGTCGTTGGGTGAATCCCTCGACTAATTTTATACGGGTATATCTCGAGTATACTGCGTCGGTAGGCGAAGTTCGGGCCAGAAGCAGAGGTATGAACGGTGACGGGTTAGGATTAAAATGAGTGGATCTACATGGACTATAAGTAGTGAGAGTTGACGGAGGGTCAACTACGATGAATGGTGATCAAGCGAGGAAAATGGCTCCTGAGAGCCCCTGTATCCTACCTTGTGCTGTTATACGCTTTCCTAACTGTTCAATTTGGTTAAGTTATTACTCGCTGTTTGATTTACGTGACTGCATGTTTTGGGGCACCACTGAGCTTTAGCTCACCCCACATTTATTTGTTTTCCTTGACAGGTTCTGGAAATTGAAAGTTTTGAAACGTATCCATATTTCGTTTTGGGATGTATTTGTATACTATGACTATTTGTGTGGGCTGTAGTGTGTTAAATTCGGATAATGTACTTTTTTTATTTTGGATTGCCACTTGAAGCTGGAAAATGTGTAAAACTTAATTTGGATGCTTGGCTTGATTGTTGTATTGTGTTGTATGAATTTTTTTTAGTTGGGACGGTACGATTCTATTCCGCAGTTCGCAACGCGTGAAATGTTTAGGAGCCGTCGTTTGGCTATTTTAAATCACTGCTATCTCTGAAGTTAATGTGGCTTTAGTGACGGTCTTCTTCGGAAGAATTGTTTTGTAATAGATTAGGTTATTTTTCGAAAGGTTTTGGATTAGAATGCTTGCGTGAGTCCTGGCGAGAGCTGGGCAGACGGCCCGCCAACCCTTTGGTTCGCCTTAGGGGGAAGTGGGGTCGCCACAAATATGACGATTGTATTGGTAAGTGATCAATAAGAACCTCAGACATATGGTCCTAGTGATACGCAATCAAAAATATTTGGATAAGCTAATTTTCATAAACCACCATGTGATTTCCAATAGTTGATGGCTGACAAAGCTAATTTTCCACGATTGTCACCAACAAATTACACCATCATTCTAAAGTTGAAGTACTGATGTGTATACATCCTCAGCTTGAATGCATGATACAATGTTCCTTTCCCTAAACATCACCTTAAGACTGAACAAATGCTAAAATGATTTCTCTTTAAATCATGATATGATTTTGGCAAACTTTCTTTCCAGTCCCTTTCTTTTCTTTCCTTTTCTCAGCTTCCAAAAGCTGTATAAGCAATCCAAATCGGTTTTAGGTTGTCAATCATGCTCCCTTTCGAAGTAATATATATTGACATTGTAGCAAGACTACAACAAAAAAAATTAATCAAGTACATATTACCTAGCTAGTACTAAGTTGTGAGGTTTACAATCAAGTTGCAGTAAAGGTTGTCGACAAATGGTCAAATGTTACTGGAAAATGATTCAACCCTCAATCAAATAACCCAAAGTAAAAAGAAATGCTTTTAAAGAGAACAGTAAGGCCATACATAAAAAAAATAAAAAAAAAAATTGTGGAACACTCTGATTTATACCAAGTCAAAATTATACAAAACTAGCAACAGTAACTTGCAGTATATTTTAGTTTGAATTTTCTCTTGAGGATTAGGTTTTGGGTAAGTCAATCTATTGGCATTATGCCTTAAAAAATAAATAGAAAAAATCTGTTGGCATTATACCTCATACATCTGCCCTGTCCACACATAAGCTGTACAGAAAACTTTGTACACTTGTTCCGCAATTTAAGAAATCAAGATTTCTAAGGCCTTATTCCTCCTGTTGATTGCCTAGAAAAACAATAACTATAGTTCTATTACCGTCACATTAGACACTGAAACATGTAATGCAATTGGATACTCAATTTTTCCAAAACAGACGCAAAAAATAACACAAACCGCACATGACGATTGTATTCGAATTCAGTTGCTAATATGATGATTGTATTGGTAAGTGATCAATAAGAACCTCAAACATATGGTCCTAGTGATATGCAATCAAAAATATTTGGATAAGCTAATTTTCATAAACCACCACTATGATTTCCAATAGTTGATGGCTGATATAGCTAATTTTTCGAGGATGGGGTTTCAGATGATGCCGTCAAAATGTTGGTGCTGTCCTGAGGGAGCGATCCAGACAGTAGAACATGCATTTTCCGAGAGGCAGGTCGCTAAGGATGTGTGGAATTATTTTACTAGCATATGCGGTCTCACATATAGAGGGTCTTCTTTGAGGGCTAGAGTAGTGGCTTGGTGGATGTCGCCTTCGAGATCAGCTCACAAGCGGCTCATCTTCACGTTGTTGCCGAGTTTCATTTGCTGGCACATTTGGAAGGCAAGGAATGCATACATGTTTGATAGGACCCGAGTGCAATCTATTACTATTTGTCAATCCGTTGTTTCCGATATAAAGGCAGGGGTGGAGATTCATTTTAGCATGACACTTGGTTTCCTCTCATTTCCTCGGCTTTTTGAATGGTCGGGTCGTCAAGGCAACATTATTACTTTTCACCTAGTGCGGTGGAAGGCAAGGGAGACAGTCGATCTGACGCTGAATACAGATGGATGTTCCAAGGGTAATCCAGGGTGGAGTGGTGGTGGTGGAGTCTTACGGGACTCGTTAGGAGTGCCTCTGTTGGCTTTCTCGGCTTTCTTTGGAATAAGGTCGAGTTTACAGGCTGAATCCCTCGCAATGTTAACCGACCTTCAGCTGTGTGCGGAGCGAGGATTTGCCAATGTGAAAATTCAATCGGACTCTAAGGTTTTAGTGGGGATTCTTCAACACCGTTTTCGGTGCCCATGGCAGATCCGGAATGAAATAGAACAAATCTGGAACCTGACTGTGGACGTTGTCAGAGTCTCTCACTGCTTCAGAGAAGCCAATCGTGTGGCGGATATTCTGGCTAACGTGGGTGTCTTTCACCCGCAACAAAGCTGTGTTATCTATGATGACATAAGCGTGTTTCCAAAGTTAGTAAAGGGGGAGGTCCAATTAGATAAGTTAGGCATGTCATCTATTAGGAGGATAGGAGGGAATGCAGTGTAACAAGGGCGTGTTGGTGACAATCTGTAACTTTGGTTTGCAAATATAACATATGCTCCTTTTAAAAAAAAAAAAAATCATAAGGCGTAATATTAAAAATACTTTTGCGTTAAAAAAAAGAAGCTAATTTTCCACAATTGTCACCAACAAATAACACCATCATTCTAAAGTTGAAGTAATGATGCGTATACATCCTCAACTTGAATGCATGATACAATGTTTCTTTCCCTAAACATCACCTTAAGACTGATCAAATGCTAAAATGATTTCTCTTTTAATTATGATATGAGTTTGGCAAACTTTCTTTCCAGTCCCTTTCTTTTCTTTCTTTTCTCACCTTCCAAAAGCTGTATAAGCAATCCAAATCGGTTTTAGGTTGTCAATCATGCTCCCTTTCGAAGTAATATATATTGACATTGTAACAAGACTACAACAAAAGAAAATTAATCAAGTACATATTACCTAGCTATTACTAAGTTGTGAGGTTTACAATCAGGTTGTCGACAAATGGTTAAATGTTACTGGAAAATGATTTAACCCTCAATCAAATAGCGCAACGGATCTTCTGTCCCACACTCTGTGCCACTCTCTATCCCACTTTTTATTATATTGCTATTTCTCTTTCATAAACATCATGTTTTAATTCTTTTTTGTTTCCTTAAGATCCAATAACTATTAATTAAGTAAAAAATAAATACAACAACCTCAAAAAAGTAAAATATAATAGAAAATTAAAAAATACAGCAGAAAATTCATAAAAAATCTCATTTTTTATGCATTTTGATTTTTTTGAGTTTGTTAAATTTTGTGTATTACTCAATTAATAGTTATTGGATCTTAAGGAAACAAAAAAGAATTAAAACATGATGTTTATGAAGGAGAAATTGCAATATAATAAAAAGTGGGACAGAGAGTGGCACAGGATGTGGGACAGAAGATCCGTTGCGATCAAATAGGCCAAAGTAAAAAGAAATGCTTTTAAAGAGAACAGCAAGGCCATGAAAGGATTTGGGACCACATAAAAAAAAATTGTGGAACAGTCTGGTTTATACCTCAGTCAAAATTATATAAAACTAGCAACACTAACATGCAGTATATTTTAGTTTGAATTTTCTCCTTGAGGATTAGGTTTTGGGTAAGTCAATCTATTGGCATTATGCCTTAAAAAATAAATAGAAAAAATCTATTGGCATTATACCTCATACATCTGCCCTATCCACACATAAGCTGACACAAAGCTTTGTACACTTGTTCCGCAATTTAAGAAATCAAGATTTCTAAGGCCTTGTTCCTCCTGTTGATTGCCTAGAAAACAATAACTATAGTTCTATTACCGTCACATTAGACACTGAAACATCTAATGCAATTGGATTCTCAATTTTTCCACAACAGAGGCCAAAAATAACACAAACTGCACATAATTAACCCAAGGATGTGTTTAATATTAAAAAAAAGTGGCACGAAAACCTCAAAAATAGAAAACAAAAAGGATATAGTACAACAATAGAAAAACCTTTTCATCTTACATAGAAAATAACGAAAGAATTGTAGATTTCCTATAGAATATCATGGGGCCTATTTGGCAAATTAATTTTTGGCCAAGTTTATCTCCTACCAATTTTTTTAACAATGTCAAATAGATGCCAAATAGTATATCTTACATAAGTAAAATTTGAAAGACAATGTCAAATAGATGCCTAATGAAACTATGTATCATTCAATACAAGATCTCATCAAACTATATACGCCATGAGCTTCATACCCAGTGAAATCTTAGTTGTCGCAGCTGCACCGCTCCATACTGCTAACGGGTTGCATACTCTTTTTTTTGTCGCAACGGTAGAATTCCTATAACCTAATCTAGCCTAATCTAAGGGGAGGGAGATAAGGATTTAATGTGATACAGACTTCATCGAAAAAAACCAATAAAGGCCGTCACATTTTGCCGTCACATTTTGTGACAAATTTTGATGGGAGGCAAAGGTTGAACCTTGACCTCCCGCACCACCAAGTTGGTGGTGACCACCAGGCCAAAGGCCCAGTGGCTCTAACAGGTTGCATATGTTTTCCACATTTGTAGAAGAATCCTGTATGACACTTGTATAAAGAATTTAACAAGCTTGAAGAGAATTAATAAGTGAAACTGGAGGTAAAATTGCAGACGATGAAATTTTCAGGTAAGGGACCTATACATGCTTAATTGACTGTGATAAAGAAACTTGAGGTAAAAAATATTTCTTTTTTATACTTGATAGCGTGAAATCTGGCAAAACCAAGCTAAAAACAAGTTAACTGAATCACAGAAAGTGAAACAAGAGACCTGTACCTTGCTTCCTTCATCTATACATGCAAATATAATATTTCAATAGAAAAAAGTAAACCAAAGAGATTGGCAGTTAATAATTTCATGACTAGTACCAGTGCCCATCTGCAATTTCTCCTTGAAACATTTGTTGCATCAAATTCTCAGTGAAGTATATGATTCCTCTACAATACTTGAAACTTTAACGACAATTACAAGACAAATTTGTCACTAGCAATTATTTGTAGAATACCAGCTGCATTGCCAATTTATCAGTATCAGTGCATTGAGAACTTGCTACAATTTAGAAACAGTAACCTATTTGTGAAGAATATTAGCACCAGCATCGGTTATTTACCAAGAAAATTGTCATAATTCAATATGCATGGTTTCCAACTAATACGTGACTTATCCAGGTGGAATTGAAAATTACCCGTTCAATAACATATCACAAGGAAACACAAATTCCACAGTTCAAAGAAGACAAGTGTACATACTCTAACAAATATGAGTGCATTTGTCATTCGCTTTGTCCAAGCATGCTTATATGGAACGGACAATTTTATTTGGCCAAGCTAGACTGACTGTAAATCTAAGAAGCTCAGGCCATTTTGTCCAAGTTAGAGTACTATGAATTATCTGTTATACATTAAGTTTGTATACGTGACTAGTACCCAAAAAAAAAAAAAATTTCTTCTTTGGACAACTAAGCAAAAAAAATTTTTAATGACCAAATATTCAATTTTATAGGTTCTTATTCACATCAAATATATTTGCTTTCTATACTGACCTTGCATACAAGATTAAAGCAAAACAAGGGCAGTTCTATGTTTCACTGAACAACAAAACTGGATTGGGGATCGATCAATGGGAGTGCATTTTGATGAAGTTTGATTGATCTTGGCAATGCATCAAGCGAAGTTAAAACATCTCTCGAACAGCCAGAAAAACAAAGAGAAGCACCAAAAGAAAAAAAAAGAACTAAAATGCATATAGGATCAATCAACTGTGGGGGGTGTTTTGGGTTTTGGAGGAGGAGGAGGAGGAGGAGGAGGAGGAGGGGGGGGTCTTTAGTTTGAATCTTCTAGGCAATGCATTCACAAACTGAAAACAGAGAAACAACAAAATAAGAAAAAGAGATAGAAAAAACACTAAAATGCGTGTCAGCATATGCGATCAATCAATAGCGGGATTCTTGCTCTAGTTTGAATGTTCTAGGCTATGCATCAAGAAATGAAAGCAATTTCACATGGCCAATTAAAACAGGGTGAAACACCAAAAATAAGAATATGAGAAATCAAATACCTGCATCTCAGAAAGCTGCAGCCATTAATGCGCTCAACATGAATGTGGCATCCTGGCCACTTAGTCCATCTCTGAGTCTTCACAAGCTCTTCAAATAAGATATCATTTTCATGTTCCTTGGATCCCCCTTTTTGTGCATCTCCTCACATACATTCCATGGAAGAATACAATCGAAACAGAAGAATTTCTTGCACATTGGACATTCTGATTTCCTCAGATTTTCCTGACAACATTCATCAAGGATCAGCTCTGAGCAATCGGGATTCGGGCAATATCATTTTCTTATCCCTGTGACCGCATTTTCACAAAGCAGATCACACCATCTCGTAAATAGTTTTTTTGCGATGATTTTTTCGCATTCAAATTGATCCAACGGTTCTGTGCATCCTACTTGAGGGCATGTTATGTTGAGAACTTTTCCATCAACTTTTGCAGCAATATAATTCTCAATACATTTATCTCTGCCGCTAAATACCCTTGTTTTTTGGATCTTCCTTGCGCATATTTGACAAGTAGGAGCCTTAACATTTTTTTAGTGTTTTTCACCTTTTCTTCTTCTTCTATTTTCCTCTTTAAGCTCCGTGTAACTCCTCTCCATTGAACAAAGTAAAACTCATAGTACCTAGAAAAATTAATACAAGATTCTTAATAAATGTGGCTCAGATTTTCTAAAGAATGCATAGGAATAAATGCAAAATTATGTACTATTTGTTCTGATGATTTTGTCAGTGGAAGTATAAGAATTCTGCACATGATTTAAACCCTAAACCCTAAATTTCTTCATGGCTGATGAGTGGCAATATAAACAGAGATTTTTCTAAACCCTTCTGGACAAAGATTACCTCTGAAAGTCTAATCCTCCATTCGAATGTAATCAGAGCTGAAATCACCGTCTCTTTTCTTCCCTTATCCTCAGACAGGTTTAACCTTTTCTCCTTCCATACTCAATGGACTTCTACATTTATTATTCTTCGAGTTGAAAAATACATGTGAATACCATGATTAATAACAAAGGAAAAATGTAATTTTGGTCCTAAAGTTTCTCAAAGTAGCAATCTAGTCCCCAAAAGTTGCCCTAACGTAAATCTGGTCCCTAATGATTTCAATTTGAAGTATATTTAGAACAATTGACTTATTTTATCAATTCTTACTGAAATATTGGCAAGTGCAGTCATGTGTTTTGCATTAATGTTCCCAAAGTTTAACTTTTCACTGGCCCAAAAAATACTTTAGTGTGAGCAACTATGACCCCAATGTTGACATCTATGGAAAAATTACAAGAATCGAAGTGGATCCATTTATTGAAGGTTTCCGATCATTCATTTTTTTTAATTCTTAGAGATATGTTGCTTCATGATTCTTCGGATTATCTTGAATTGTCCAAAATTTTCTTTGGTCTCCAAAGCTTTGACTGCTTTTTTGAGGGCACAGTTTTGGTATCAATTTTTTTTTTTTTGAAGGAGAAGGGAAAAGAAAGAAGGTCTGCATTGGAAATGATTTTGGGGATGCCCCAATGTGTGTGTTTTTTTAATATATTTATGTTAATGTCTCTTTTATTTTCTCTCTTAGATTCATTTAATGCGTGTGTTTATGAAATTAATTAATCATTAATGTCAATAAACTGTTGCTTAATTTTTTAAACGACATTTGTAGATGAAGACTCCCGGTTACTAAGTACAAGAATCATTGGAGTAGAAGAATTTTTATTTATTTTCTTTTTTCTTTTGTTTTTTGTTTTTCTCTTTTTCTTCATTTTTTTCATTTTTCATCATTTTTTTTTCTTTTTTTTTATAGCAAAGAGAATAATAAGTTTCTAAAAAAAATAATCATGAGAAGAGTATTGCACTTATTGACCATATTTATCACTTAACTTATAAAATCCAATAAAGAGAAGAAATTTCATCAAATATGCAAAAAAAATATAGGCATAATTTTCTCCACTTCACAAGATATATTTTCCTACAAATGCAAAATTATAATCACATAATAGTCATTTCCAAGTTAAATGAGAAAAGAAGTTTCCAAATCATATATATTTATCTCAAATGTAGAAGGAATTTGAACTACTAATGGTATGGAACTTGTTACCCCTTGGATAAAATCGAAAAAATATGAAACTTTTTGGGGCAAGTTTGCAATTTTGGACAAGATTTTAGAAAAATTTTGAATTTTAACACAAGTCCAATATTTGCAACTAATAATTCAATCACATACAATGTATATAATCTCAATTCTCCCCCCACACTTAACATACACATTGTCCTCAATGTGTAAAAAGGAAAATCAAGATAAAGAAAAGTAATACTCCCCTATTGTTGCGATTGAATATGAAGCTTCAAAATCCATTGTCCGTGTATCTCCAACGCTTCATGAGTTTCATTGGATAACCATTAGTGATGTAATCCTAAAAAAAAAAATGAGAAGCAAAAGTGATAACAAAAGTTTAATAAACAAAATGATGATCCGTAACTTCAATCCTTTGTTTTCGTGATGTACCTAAAAAAATACACAATAAGCAACTCAAGGTACAAGAAAATATATATGAGGAAAAGAAGAAAAAAGAGAATCAAGGAATCTGCATTTTTTTTTTTTTTTTTTTTTTGCTCCGAAAACGCGACTCATCAAAACGCGCCACCAAGCCGCTTTTTCTGAAGTCGCGTTTCTTCACATATCTTGCAGGATCGAAAACGCGACTGTGTTATAAAATGCGACTTCGAGTCGCGTATTTGAAGTCGCGTTTTCAATTTTTGATCAGGCTGTAAAACGCGACTTGGTAGAAAACGCGACTTCCTGTCGCGTTTGGAGGCGCGTTTTCTTCAGTATAGGCGCAGAATTGGAAACGCGATTATGGAAAACGCGATTCTATGGCGCGTTTTCAGCCCAAATGCGTTTTCTTCTGCGAAATTTTTGCAGAAAGCCAACTTTTGAATAATTACAAATGATACCCCAATCACTCAAAATGCATCATAAATCATTTGTTTGTACAATTTATCAATGTGCACACATGTAAAACATTAAAAACATGCATTTTAGCCCCTTTTAACGGATCAAAAACAACAATTACTCAAATCGAGGGGTTGAGTTCCTTGATCAAACTTCGCCTTTTTCACCTCATTTGGTCACTTTTGCTTTCATTTCCAATACCTACAAATGAAAAATAACGAAATAACTCAAACACGTATTGTAAACATAAAATCACACCAAAATAATATAAATAGCCAAAACATTGGGTTGCCTCCCAATAAGCGCTTTTATTTATAGTCGTTGGCTCGACTATTGAACCTCATTTTTCAAGGAGGTTTAGTTAACGAATAATCCACCATTTTAGGTCGTGGTGGATCATTAAAAGGTGACTTTATAGCAAAAGTCACATGATCTAATGATAGGAGAAATGGAATTGACTTACCTATCCCAAGTGTTTCATAAATATTACCTTGAATATGCACCACTTGAGAACTTACCAACGGGAATGCCATGAGAGTATCTTGGGCAGCAATACCCTTAGAACCTATACTTTCAATGCACTCCTCAAGAGGGGTGAAAAATGAGTCATTAAAACTCACCTCTGGAGGCTCAAAGTTAGTTCCAAAGATATTATCTTGTGAAATGGACATTTGCTCATTGAAACACAATTGAGATTCATCATTTTCATCAACATGCAATCCATTTTCACATACAACATTCCTACCATTCATGCTAGGATCATTTTGCAATTTATTAGAAGAAATAACCTCACACAATGCATTCAATTGCTCATTTATTCTGCCAAAGTGAGAAGTTAATTCATCTATTCTTTTCTCAATCCTATCAAAACGGTCGGAAGTCACATTAGCTAATTTTTCTATAGCTAACTCCCAAGATGGTTTTGCTTTATATTGGACATTTTCAGATTGGTAATCATAAAAATATGGATAATCACTATATGCACATTGATTTTCCCAACCATAAGAAAGAGAATTGCTCCAATTAGCACTGTATTGATCAAAATAAGGATTGTAATGCTCTAATTCATCATAGTAATCCATATTTTGTGCTTGCATACATGTATTAGTTGCATGATAACCTCCACACAAGTCACAAATCACATGATAAGAATTAAAAGCATTAAAATTCCTCCCTTGCTCAATTTCATGCATAATTGTGTCCATTTGAACTTGTAACATCATAACATCAAATTTTGCCTTTAAGCACTTCAAACCATCTTCAAAAGACATACCCTCAGTAATTTCTTGGTTACCTCTGTTGAAGGAGCTTTGCACTTGGTAACCATTCATTGTCAAACTTCCACTTCTCAAGCTTTGTCCTCCCAATTCACCTACCCTCCTCATTATCTAAAATTACTTTTAAACAATCTCAAAAGTAAGATTAGTTAAGAAGGATAGATTCCAAGACACAAACAAAAACAGAAAAAAAAAAAATAATAATAATAAAAGTTGACTCAAAAAAATGACATAAAACACACAAGATACAACAAAAACAACAAAAATAAGAAAAATTGTCTAAATTAATAAAGTTGCTCTTCACACCGATATTGCCAAATCTTCCCCGGCAACGGCGCCAAAAACTTGACGGGTATTTTACATACGTGCAAGCTAAAAAATACCGAATTACACCCGTTCACTGCAAGTATACAGATCAACTAGTAGTTTAGGGTATATATCGGGTCGATCCCACAGGAAAGAGTGAACAATTACCGGTATTACTAAAGTTTCTTTATTATTTAGACTATCAATTAATGATAAGAAATTTAACCTACTGCACTTATACAAGAAATTAACAAATAAAAGCTCCTTAGGTTGTGGTATCCCTAACTACTCATGCAAGTGTTATATTTGGATCATTAATTACTACATCTAGGCTAATTATGGTGTAATTTCCTTATGCATTTGAATCCTACTTTCGTAGTGAATCAATTATACTTATAACTAATCCATACCTATTCTCATGGTTATGAAATTAGCTACAAGTTCATTTCTTCAGTGAAATTACATGAAATGAATCACTAAAAACCACATAGTTGCACCTCTACTCTCGTGAGTGTACTCCCTATGTTTAGCACTTCTTGAACTAATGTTAAATCTCAATTTTCATTGCAGAAATAACACCTTAGATAATCAGAATTAATGGTACCAGATTAATCATGATTTAAAGAGTTAAAGTGCTAAATAACTTGCTCAAATCATAGCAGTTAAATAGCCAAATGATAAACACTAACAATCATAGAAAGTTCAACCAAACCCAAGGCATAAACTTTAGAAACACATAAATAACATAAATTCCAGAACTTGTATATTAACTAAACTTGGAATCAAATACAAAAGATAAAGAGTTTGGAAGGAATACAACCCTTGTCACATGAGCTTTCTTCCTTGCCTTCTTCATCCTCCATTTTCATCCTAATCTAGATAATATACAAGAGTGGATGAACTAACTAGCTAAACTATACTACACTAATCTAATACTAAGAGAATGGAAAAGCTACATTTTTGCAGACTCCAAACTTCTCCCGTATGATTCTGAATGTCCTGCATATAAGCTGATGAAAAGTCCTTCCCTTACCAGTCAAAAATTTCTGCTATGATTCTCCAAATCTGAATTTGTTAAGGGAGTCAAAAATAATGGCTTTTGACTTGGAACCTTGGCTATATCTCTTCCTTATGTCTTCTGAAGCATGTGCAGCCTACGTTTTCTCTCCAACTCTAGCTGGAAAGTAGTGTGAAGATGAGAAAAATGGCTGAGCAAATTACAGAAATTCGGCTGCCAGACACGTTTTTACTTTTGACCTCACTTCAACTGCATTTTTCTCCATGATGAAGGCCGAACTGGCTTTTGTGTAAAACACAAAAGTTGTAGCCCTTTGAATTAGAGTTCCAATGCTTCAAGAATCATATAATTTGGAGATCGGTGGACGGAGATATGGTCAAAATACCATAGACTGGTCAATTCTGGGTTTCAGCTTTCGACCATCCAGATAAGTTTCTGTGTTTCGACCTTTTGACCAGGAAAACGGCTGAATTGGACTTTGATGTCTTCATACCAAATGCAGATATATCTCTTAGCTTCAAAATGGTACCAAGATCACCTTGATCCGATCATTGTAGCTCCTGATATAGTCAAAATACGAAAATATGTCTGAGTTGTCAAAGCTGACTTTTCTTGATTTTTTGTCCTCAAATTGCATTTCTTCCTTTTACACTTCATATTTTATTTTCCCCACTTTAATCCATCTTCAATCATCCAAATATCTTCTCAATGCACTTCATTTGATGATTGAATCATTAAACCTACAAAATATGAAGTTTTTCCCATAAAAATCCAACAAATGCAATATTTAGCCAATTTAACATAAAATGTAGATTTTTACCAAAACCTTAGTTATTTTAGTTATAAAACTAAATAATCAAACCAAAATTAACTAATAAAACACACTAAAAATACGTAAAATAAACCCTTGTCAAATACCCCCACACTTGAACCATTGCTTGTCCTCAAGCAATAAAAATACAAACCAACAATGATCCAAAATTTGAAAATAAACATATGTAGCATTTCAACTTCATCTCCTCAAAACAAAGTAAATAACCATTATGCAATTATTCAATTAAGTTCAAGTACTCATAATATCAAGTAAAGGAGAGCCAATTATACCATCATTATAACAAATTCAAATCAATTTTTCATCCTTACCTGATTTCACAAGCAAGCAACTCATATGGTCAATAATAATGCTTCCTAAACTCATGATCATCTTTTAATTCTGTTTAAAAAGATATTTATTAATATTACGTATCTAAATATTACTTAAGACGTGAGAATGCCTTTTGACGCGAGGATCGACATTTTTAGATGAAGATCACCGGTTACTCAACACTTCACATACTCAAGTTGCTTTGCATACTCTTAATTCAAGTACCGTTTTACGCGAAAGTCGACATTTGTAGATGAACACTCCCGGTTACTAAGTACAAGAATCATTGGAGTAGAAGAATTTTTATTTATTTTCTTTTTTCTTTTGTTTTTTGTTTTTCTCTTTTTCTTCATTTTTTTCATTTTTCATCATTTTTTTTTCTTTTTTTTTATAGCAAAGAGAATAATAAGTTTCTAAAAAAAATAATCATGAGAAGAGTATTGCACTTATTGACCATATTTATCACTTAACTTATAAAATCCAATAAAGAGAAGAAATTTCATCAAATATGCAAAAAAAATATAGGCATAATTTTCTCCACTTCACAAGATATATTTTCCTACAAATGCAAAATTATAATCACATAATAGTCATTTCCAAGTTAAATGAGAAAAGAAGTTTCCAAATCATATATATTTATCTCAAATGTAGAAGGAATTTGAACTACTAATGGTATGGAACTTGTTACCCCTTGGATAAAATCGAAAAAATATGAAACTTTTTGGGGCAAGTTTGCAATTTTGGACAAGATTTTAGAAAAATTTTGAATTTTAACACAAGTCCAATATTTGCAACTAATAATTCAATCACATACAATGTATATAATCTCAATTCTCCCCCCACACTTAACATACACATTGTCCTCAATGTGTAAAAAGGAAAATCAAGATAAAGAAAAGTAATACTCCCCTATTGTTGCGATTGAATATGAAGCTTCAAAATCCATTGTCCGTGTATCTCCAACGCTTCATGAGTTTCATTGGATAACCATTAGTGATGTAATCCTAAAAAAAAAAATGAGAAGCAAAAGTGATAACAAAGGTTTAATAAACAAAATGATGATCCGTAACTTCAATCCTTTGTTTTCGTGATGTACCTAAAAAAATACACAATAAGCAACTCAAGGTACAAGAAAATATATATGAGGAAAAGAAGAAAAAAGAGAATCAAGGAATCTGCTTTTTTTTTTTTTTTTTTTTTTTGCTCCGAAAACGCGACTCATCAAAACGCGCCACCAAGCCGCGTTTTCTGAAGTCGCGTTTCTTCACATATCTTGCAGGATCGAAAACGCGACTGTGTTATAAAACGCGACTTCGAGTCGCGTATTTGAAGTCGCGTTTTCAATTTTTGATCAGGCTGTAAAACGCGACTTGGTAGAAAACGCGACTTCCTGTCGCGTTTGGAGGCGCGTTTTCTTCAGTATAGGCGCAGAATTGGAAACGCGATTATGGAAAACGCGATTCTATGGCGCGTTTTCAGCCCAAATGCGTTTTCTTCTGCGAAATTTTTGCAGAAAGCCAACTTTTGAATAATTACAAATGATACCCCAATCACTCAAAATGCATCATAAATCATTTGTTTGTACAATTTATCAATGTGCACACATGTAAAACATTAAAAACATGCATTTTAGCCCCTTTTAACGGATCAAAAACAACAATTACTCAAATCGAGGGGTTGAGTTCCTTGATCAAACTTCGCCTTTTTCACCTCATTTGGTCACTTTTGCTTTCATTTCCAATACCTACAAATGAAAAATAACGAAATAACTCAAACACATATTGTAAACATAAAATCACACCAAAATAATATAAATAGCCAAAACATTGGGTTGCCTCCCAATAAGCGCTTTTATTTATAGTCGTTGGCTCGACTATTGAACCTCATTTTTCAAGGAGGTTTAGTTAACGAATAATCCACCATTTTAGGTCGTGGTGGATCATTAAAAGGTGACTTTATAGCAAAAGTCACATGATCTAATGATAGGAGAAATGGAATTGACTTACCTATCGCAAGTGTTTCATAAATATTACCTTGAATATGCACCACTTGAGAACTTACCAACGGGAATGCCATGAGAGTATCTTGGGCAGCAATACCCTTAGAACCTATACTTTCAATGCACTCCTCAAGAGGGGTGAAAAATGAGTCATTAAAACTCACCTCTGGAGGCTCAAAGTTAGTTCCAAAGATATTATCTTGTGAAATGGACATTTGCTCATTGAAACACAATTGAGATTCATCATTTTCATCAACATGCAATCCATTTTCACATACAACATTCCTACCATTCATGCTAGGATCATTTTGCAATTTATTAGAAGAAATAACCTCACACAATGCATTCAATTGCTCATTTATTCTGCCAAAGTGAGAAGTTAATTCATCTATTCTTTTCTCAATCCTATCAAAACGGTCGGAAGTCACATTAGCTAATTTTTCTATAGCTAACTCCCAAGATGGTTTTGCTTTATATTGGACATTTTCAGATTGGTAATCATAAAAATATGGATAATCACTATATGCACATTGATTTTCCCAACCATAAGAAAGAGAATTGCTCCAATTAGCACTGTATTGATCAAAATAAGGATTGTAATGCTCTAATTCATCATAGTAATCCATATTTTGTGCTTGCATACATGTATTAGTTGCATGATAACCTCCACACAAGTCACAAATCACATGATAAGAATTAAAAGCATTAAAATTCCTCCCTTGCTCAATTTCATGCATAATTGTGTCCATTTGAACTTGTAACATCATAACATCAAATTTTGCCTTTAAGCACTTCAAACCATCTTCAAAAGACATACCCTCAGTAATTTCTTGGTTACCTCTGTTGAAGGAGCTTTGCACTTGGTAACCATTCATTGTCAAACTTCCACTTCTCAAGCTTTGTCCTCCCAATTCACCTACCCTCCTCATTATCTAAAATTACTTTTAAACAATCTCAAAAGTAAGATTAGTTAAGAAGGATAGATTCCAAGACACAAACAAAAACAGAAAAAAAAAATAATAATAATAATAAAAGTTGACTCAAAAAAATGACATAAAACACACAAGATACAACAAAAACAACAAAAATAAGAAAAATTGTCTAAATTAATAAAGTTGCTCTTCACACCGATATTGCCAAATCTTCCCCGGCAACGGCGCCAAAAACTTGACGGGTATTTTACATACGTGCAAGCTAAAAAATACCGAATTACACCCGTTCACTGCAAGTATACAGATCAACTAGTAGTTTAGGGTATATATCGGGTCGATCCCACAGGAAAGAGTGAACAATTACCGGTATTACTAAAGTTTCTTTATTATTTAGACTATCAATTAATGATAAGAAATTTAACCTACTGCACTTATACAAGAAATTAACAAATAAAAGCTCCTTAGGTTGTGGTATCCCTAACTACTCATGCAAGTGTTATATTTGGATCATTAATTACTACATCTAGGCTAATTATGGTGTAATTTCCTTATGCATTTGAATCCTACTTTCGTAGTGAATCAATTATACTTATAACTAATCCATACCTATTCTCATGGTTATGAAATTAGCTACAAGTTCATTTCTTCAGTGAAATTACATGAAATGAATCACTAAAAACCACATAGTTGCACCTCTACTCTCGTGAGTGTACTCCCTATGTTTAGCACTTCTTGAACTAATGTTAAATCTCAATTTTCATTGCAGAAATAACACCTTAGATAATCAGAATTAATGGTACCAGATTAATCATGATTTAAAGAGTTAAAGTGCTAAATAACTTGCTCAAATCATAGCAGTTAAATAGCCAAATGATAAACACTAACAATCATAGAAAGTTCAACCAAACCCAAGGCATAAACTTTAGAAACACATAAATAACATAAATTCCAGAACTTGTATATTAACTAAACTTGGAATCAAATACAAAAGATAAAGAGTTTGGAAGGAATACAACCCTTGTCACATGAGCTTTCTTCCTTGCCTTCTTCATCCTCCATTTTCATCCTAATCTAGATAATATACAAGAGTGGATGAACTAACTAGCTAAACTATACTACACTAATCTAATACTAAGAGAATGGAAAAGCTACATTTTTGCAGACTCCAAACTTCTCCCGTATGATTCTGAATGTCCTGCATATAAGCTGATGAAAAGTCCTTCCCTTACCAGTCAAAAATTTCTGCTATGATTCTCCAAATCTGAATTTGTTAAGGGAGTCAAAAATAATGGCTTTTGACTTGGAACCTTGGCTATATCTCTTCCTTATGTCTTCTGAAGCATGTGCAGCCTACGTTTTCTCTCCAACTCTAGCTGGAAAGTAGTGTGAAGATGAGAAAAATGGCTGAGCAAATTACAGAAATTCGGCTGCCAGACACGTTTTTACTTTTGACCTCACTTCAACTGCATTTTTCTCCATGATGAAGGCCGAACTGGCTTTTGTGTAAAACACAAAAGTTGTAGCCCTTTGAATTAGAGTTCCAATGCTTCAAGAATCATATAATTTGGAGATCGGTGGACGGAGATATGGTCAAAATACCATAGACTGGTCAATTCTGGGTTTCAGCTTTCGACCATCCAGATAAGTTTCTGTGTTTCGACCTTTTGACCAGGAAAACGGCTGAATTGGACTTTGATGTCTTCATACCAAATGCAGATATATCTCTTAGCTTCAAAATGGTACCAAGATCACCTTGATCCGATCATTGTAGCTCCTGATATAGTCAAAATACGAAAATATGTCTGAGTTGTCAAAGCTGACTTTTCTTGATTTTTTGTCCTCAAATTGCATTTCTTCCTTTTACACTTCATATTTTATTTTCCCCACTTTAATCCATCTTCAATCATCCAAATATCTTCTCAATGCACTTCATTTGATGATTGAATCATTAAACCTACAAAATATGAAGTTTTTCCCATAAAAATCCAACAAATGCAATATTTAGCCAATTTAACATAAAATGTAGATTTTTACCAAAACCTTAGTTATTTTAGTTATAAAACTAAATAATCAAACCAAAATTAACTAATAAAACACACTAAAAATACGTAAAATAAACCCTTGTCAAATACCCCCACACTTGAACCATTGCTTGTCCTCAAGCAATAAAAATACAAACCAACAATGATCCAAAATTTGAAAATAAACATATGTAGCATTTCAACTTCATCTCCTCAAAACAAAGTAAATAACCATTATGCAATTATTCAATTAAGTTCAAGTACTCATAATATCAAGTAAAGGAGAGCCAATTATACCATCATTATAACAAATTCAAATCAATTTTTCATCCTTACCTGATTTCACAAGCAAGCAACTCATATGGTCAATAATAATGCTTCCTAAACTCATGATCATCTTTTAATTCTGTTTAAAAAGATATTTATTAATATTACGTATCTAAATATTACTTAAGACGTGAGAATGCCTTTTGACGCGAGGATCGACATTTTTAGATGAAGATCACCGGTTACTCAACACTTCACATACTCAAGTTGCTTTGCATACTCTTAATTCAAGTACCGTTTTACGCGAAAGTCGACATTTGTAGATGAACACTCCCGGTTACTAAGTACAAGAATCATTGGAGTAGAAGAATTTTTATTTATTTTCTTTTTTCTTTTGTTTTTTGTTTTTCTCTTTTTCTTCATTTTTTTCATTTTTCATCATTTTTTTTTCTTTTTTTTTATAGCAAAGAGAATAATAAGTTTCTAAAAAAAATAATCATGAGAAGAGTATTGCACTTATTGACCATATTTATCACTTAACTTATAAAATCCAATAAAGAGAAGAAATTTCATCAAATATGCAAAAAAAATATAGGCATAATTTTCTCCACTTCACAAGATATATTTTCCTACAAATGCAAAATTATAATCACATAATAGTCATTTCCAAGTTAAATGAGAAAAGAAGTTTCCAAATCATATATATTTATCTCAAATGTAGAAGGAATTTGAACTACTAATGGTATGGAACTTGTTACCCCTTGGATAAAATCGAAAAAATATGAAACTTTTTGGGGCAAGTTTGCAATTTTGGACAAGATTTTAGAAAAATTTTGAATTTTAACACAAGTCCAATATTTGCAACTAATAATTCAATCACATACAATGTATATAATCTCAATTCTCCCCCCACACTTAACATACACATTGTCCTCAATGTGTAAAAAGGAAAATCAAGATAAAGAAAAGTAATACTCCCCTATTGTTGCGATTGAATATGAAGCTTCAAAATCCATTGTCCGTGTATCTCCAACGCTTCATGAGTTTCATTGGATAACCATTAGTGATGTAATCCTAAAAAAAAAAATGAGAAGCAAAAGTGATAACAAAGGTTTAATAAACAAAATGATGATCCGTAACTTCAATCCTTTGTTTTCGTGATGTACCTAAAAAAATACACAATAAGCAACTCAAGGTACAAGAAAATATATATGAGGAAAAGAAGAAAAAAGAGAATCAAGGAATCTGCTTTTTTTTTTTTTTTTTTTTTTTGCTCCGAAAACGCGACTCATCAAAACGCGCCACCAAGCCGCGTTTTCTGAAGTCGCGTTTCTTCACATATCTTGCAGGATCGAAAACGCGACTGTGTTATAAAACGCGACTTCGAGTCGCGTATTTGAAGTCGCGTTTTCAATTTTTGATCAGGCTGTAAAACGCGACTTGGTAGAAAACGCGACTTCCTGTCGCGTTTGGAGGCGCGTTTTCTTCAGTATAGGCGCAGAATTGGAAACGCGATTATGGAAAACGCGATTCTATGGCGCGTTTTCAGCCCAAATGCGTTTTCTTCTGCGAAATTTTTGCAGAAAGCCAACTTTTGAATAATTACAAATGATACCCCAATCACTCAAAATGCATCATAAATCATTTGTTTGTACAATTTATCAATGTGCACACATGTAAAACATTAAAAACATGCATTTTAGCCCCTTTTAACGGATCAAAAACAACAATTACTCAAATCGAGGGGTTGAGTTCCTTGATCAAACTTCGCCTTTTTCACCTCATTTGGTCACTTTTGCTTTCATTTCCAATACCTACAAATGAAAAATAACGAAATAACTCAAACACATATTGTAAACATAAAATCACACCAAAATAATATAAATAGCCAAAACATTGGGTTGCCTCCCAATAAGCGCTTTTATTTATAGTCGTTGGCTCGACTATTGAACCTCATTTTTCAAGGAGGTTTAGTTAACGAATAATCCACCATTTTAGGTCGTGGTGGATCATTAAAAGGTGACTTTATAGCAAAAGTCACATGATCTAATGATAGGAGAAATGGAATTGACTTACCTATCGCAAGTGTTTCATAAATATTACCTTGAATATGCACCACTTGAGAACTTACCAACGGGAATGCCATGAGAGTATCTTGGGCAGCAATACCCTTAGAACCTATACTTTCAATGCACTCCTCAAGAGGGGTGAAAAATGAGTCATTAAAACTCACCTCTGGAGGCTCAAAGTTAGTTCCAAAGATATTATCTTGTGAAATGGACATTTGCTCATTGAAACACAATTGAGATTCATCATTTTCATCAACATGCAATCCATTTTCACATACAACATTCCTACCATTCATGCTAGGATCATTTTGCAATTTATTAGAAGAAATAACCTCACACAATGCATTCAATTGCTCATTTATTCTGCCAAAGTGAGAAGTTAATTCATCTATTCTTTTCTCAATCCTATCAAAACGGTCGGAAGTCACATTAGCTAATTTTTCTATAGCTAACTCCCAAGATGGTTTTGCTTTATATTGGACATTTTCAGATTGGTAATCATAAAAATATGGATAATCACTATATGCACATTGATTTTCCCAACCATAAGAAAGAGAATTGCTCCAATTAGCACTGTATTGATCAAAATAAGGATTGTAATGCTCTAATTCATCATAGTAATCCATATTTTGTGCTTGCATACATGTATTAGTTGCATGATAACCTCCACACAAGTCACAAATCACATGATAAGAATTAAAAGCATTAAAATTCCTCCCTTGCTCAATTTCATGCATAATTGTGTCCATTTGAACTTGTAACATCATAACATCAAATTTTGCCTTTAAGCACTTCAAACCATCTTCAAAAGACATACCCTCAGTAATTTCTTGGTTACCTCTGTTGAAGGAGCTTTGCACTTGGTAACCATTCATTGTCAAACTTCCACTTCTCAAGCTTTGTCCTCCCAATTCACCTACCCTCCTCATTATCTAAAATTACTTTTAAACAATCTCAAAAGTAAGATTAGTTAAGAAGGATAGATTCCAAGACACAAACAAAAACAGAAAAAAAAAATAATAATAATAATAAAAGTTGACTCAAAAAAATGACATAAAACACACAAGATACAACAAAAACAACAAAAATAAGAAAAATTGTCTAAATTAATAAAGTTGCTCTTCACACCGATATTGCCAAATCTTCCCCGGCAACGGCGCCAAAAACTTGACGGGTATTTTACATACGTGCAAGCTAAAAAATACCGAATTACACCCGTTCACTGCAAGTATACAGATCAACTAGTAGTTTAGGGTATATATCGGGTCGATCCCACAGGAAAGAGTGAACAATTACCGGTATTACTAAAGTTTCTTTATTATTTAGACTATCAATTAATGATAAGAAATTTAACCTACTGCACTTATACAAGAAATTAACAAATAAAAGCTCCTTAGGTTGTGGTATCCCTAACTACTCATGCAAGTGTTATATTTGGATCATTAATTACTACATCTAGGCTAATTATGGTGTAATTTCCTTATGCATTTGAATCCTACTTTCGTAGTGAATCAATTATACTTATAACTAATCCATACCTATTCTCATGGTTATGAAATTAGCTACAAGTTCATTTCTTCAGTGAAATTACATGAAATGAATCACTAAAAACCACATAGTTGCACCTCTACTCTCGTGAGTGTACTCCCTATGTTTAGCACTTCTTGAACTAATGTTAAATCTCAATTTTCATTGCAGAAATAACACCTTAGATAATCAGAATTAATGGTACCAGATTAATCATGATTTAAAGAGTTAAAGTGCTAAATAACTTGCTCAAATCATAGCAGTTAAATAGCCAAATGATAAACACTAACAATCATAGAAAGTTCAACCAAACCCAAGGCATAAACTTTAGAAACACATAAATAACATAAATTCCAGAACTTGTATATTAACTAAACTTGGAATCAAATACAAAAGATAAAGAGTTTGGAAGGAATACAACCCTTGTCACATGAGCTTTCTTCCTTGCCTTCTTCATCCTCCATTTTCATCCTAATCTAGATAATATACAAGAGTGGATGAACTAACTAGCTAAACTATACTACACTAATCTAATACTAAGAGAATGGAAAAGCTACATTTTTGCAGACTCCAAACTTCTCCCGTATGATTCTGAATGTCCTGCATATAAGCTGATGAAAAGTCCTTCCCTTACCAGTCAAAAATTTCTGCTATGATTCTCCAAATCTGAATTTGTTAAGGGAGTCAAAAATAATGGCTTTTGACTTGGAACCTTGGCTATATCTCTTCCTTATGTCTTCTGAAGCATGTGCAGCCTACGTTTTCTCTCCAACTCTAGCTGGAAAGTAGTGTGAAGATGAGAAAAATGGCTGAGCAAATTACAGAAATTCGGCTGCCAGACACGTTTTTACTTTTGACCTCACTTCAACTGCATTTTTCTCCATGATGAAGGCCGAACTGGCTTTTGTGTAAAACACAAAAGTTGTAGCCCTTTGAATTAGAGTTCCAATGCTTCAAGAATCATATAATTTGGAGATCGGTGGACGGAGATATGGTCAAAATACCATAGACTGGTCAATTCTGGGTTTCAGCTTTCGACCATCCAGATAAGTTTCTGTGTTTCGACCTTTTGACCAGGAAAACGGCTGAATTGGACTTTGATGTCTTCATACCAAATGCAGATATATCTCTTAGCTTCAAAATGGTACCAAGATCACCTTGATCCGATCATTGTAGCTCCTGATATAGTCAAAATACGAAAATATGTCTGAGTTGTCAAAGCTGACTTTTCTTGATTTTTTGTCCTCAAATTGCATTTCTTCCTTTTACACTTCATATTTTATTTTCCCCACTTTAATCCATCTTCAATCATCCAAATATCTTCTCAATGCACTTCATTTGATGATTGAATCATTAAACCTACAAAATATGAAGTTTTTCCCATAAAAATCCAACAAATGCAATATTTAGCCAATTTAACATAAAATGTAGATTTTTACCAAAACCTTAGTTATTTTAGTTATAAAACTAAATAATCAAACCAAAATTAACTAATAAAACACACTAAAAATACGTAAAATAAACCCTTGTCAAATACCCCCACACTTGAACCATTGCTTGTCCTCAAGCAATAAAAATACAAACCAACAATGATCCAAAATTTGAAAATAAACATATGTAGCATTTCAACTTCATCTCCTCAAAACAAAGTAAATAACCATTATGCAATTATTCAATTAAGTTCAAGTACTCATAATATCAAGTAAAGGAGAGCCAATTATACCATCATTATAACAAATTCAAATCAATTTTTCATCCTTACCTGATTTCACAAGCAAGCAACTCATATGGTCAATAATAATGCTTCCTAAACTCATGATCATCTTTTAATTCTGTTTAAAAAGATATTTATTAATATTACGTATCTAAATATTACTTAAGACGTGAGAATGCCTTTTGACGCGAGGATCGACATTTTTAGATGAAGATCACCGGTTACTCAACACTTCACATACTCAAGTTGCTTTGCATACTCTTAATTCAAGTACCGTTTTACGCGAAAGTCGACATTTGTAGATGAACACTCCCGGTTACTAAGTACAAGAATCATTGGAGTAGAAGAATTTTTATTTATTTTCTTTTTTCTTTTGTTTTTTGTTTTTCTCTTTTTCTTCATTTTTTTCATTTTTCATCATTTTTTTTTCTTTTTTTTTATAGCAAAGAGAATAATAAGTTTCTAAAAAAAATAATCATGAGAAGAGTATTGCACTTATTGACCATATTTATCACTTAACTTATAAAATCCAATAAAGAGAAGAAATTTCATCAAATATGCAAAAAAAATATAGGCATAATTTTCTCCACTTCACAAGATATATTTTCCTACAAATGCAAAATTATAATCACATAATAGTCATTTCCAAGTTAAATGAGAAAAGAAGTTTCCAAATCATATATATTTATCTCAAATGTAGAAGGAATTTGAACTACTAATGGTATGGAACTTGTTACCCCTTGGATAAAATCGAAAAAATATGAAACTTTTTGGGGCAAGTTTGCAATTTTGGACAAGATTTTAGAAAAATTTTGAATTTTAACACAAGTCCAATATTTGCAACTAATAATTCAATCACATACAATGTATATAATCTCAATTCTCCCCCCACACTTAACATACACATTGTCCTCAATGTGTAAAAAGGAAAATCAAGATAAAGAAAAGTAATACTCCCCTATTGTTGCGATTGAATATGAAGCTTCAAAATCCATTGTCCGTGTATCTCCAACGCTTCATGAGTTTCATTGGATAACCATTAGTGATGTAATCCTAAAAAAAAAAATGAGAAGCAAAAGTGATAACAAAGGTTTAATAAACAAAATGATGATCCGTAACTTCAATCCTTTGTTTTCGTGATGTACCTAAAAAAATACACAATAAGCAACTCAAGGTACAAGAAAATATATATGAGGAAAAGAAGAAAAAAGAGAATCAAGGAATCTGCTTTTTTTTTTTTTTTTTTTTTTTGCTCCGAAAACGCGACTCATCAAAACGCGCCACCAAGCCGCGTTTTCTGAAGTCGCGTTTCTTCACATATCTTGCAGGATCGAAAACGCGACTGTGTTATAAAACGCGACTTCGAGTCGCGTATTTGAAGTCGCGTTTTCAATTTTTGATCAGGCTGTAAAACGCGACTTGGTAGAAAACGCGACTTCCTGTCGCGTTTGGAGGCGCGTTTTCTTCAGTATAGGCGCAGAATTGGAAACGCGATTATGGAAAACGCGATTCTATGGCGCGTTTTCAGCCCAAATGCGTTTTCTTCTGCGAAATTTTTGCAGAAAGCCAACTTTTGAATAATTACAAATGATACCCCAATCACTCAAAATGCATCATAAATCATTTGTTTGTACAATTTATCAATGTGCACACATGTAAAACATTAAAAACATGCATTTTAGCCCCTTTTAACGGATCAAAAACAACAATTACTCAAATCGAGGGGTTGAGTTCCTTGATCAAACTTCGCCTTTTTCACCTCATTTGGTCACTTTTGCTTTCATTTCCAATACCTACAAATGAAAAATAACGAAATAACTCAAACACATATTGTAAACATAAAATCACACCAAAATAATATAAATAGCCAAAACATTGGGTTGCCTCCCAATAAGCGCTTTTATTTATAGTCGTTGGCTCGACTATTGAACCTCATTTTTCAAGGAGGTTTAGTTAACGAATAATCCACCATTTTAGGTCGTGGTGGATCATTAAAAGGTGACTTTATAGCAAAAGTCACATGATCTAATGATAGGAGAAATGGAATTGACTTACCTATCGCAAGTGTTTCATAAATATTACCTTGAATATGCACCACTTGAGAACTTACCAACGGGAATGCCATGAGAGTATCTTGGGCAGCAATACCCTTAGAACCTATACTTTCAATGCACTCCTCAAGAGGGGTGAAAAATGAGTCATTAAAACTCACCTCTGGAGGCTCAAAGTTAGTTCCAAAGATATTATCTTGTGAAATGGACATTTGCTCATTGAAACACAATTGAGATTCATCATTTTCATCAACATGCAATCCATTTTCACATACAACATTCCTACCATTCATGCTAGGATCATTTTGCAATTTATTAGAAGAAATAACCTCACACAATGCATTCAATTGCTCATTTATTCTGCCAAAGTGAGAAGTTAATTCATCTATTCTTTTCTCAATCCTATCAAAACGGTCGGAAGTCACATTAGCTAATTTTTCTATAGCTAACTCCCAAGATGGTTTTGCTTTATATTGGACATTTTCAGATTGGTAATCATAAAAATATGGATAATCACTATATGCACATTGATTTTCCCAACCATAAGAAAGAGAATTGCTCCAATTAGCACTGTATTGATCAAAATAAGGATTGTAATGCTCTAATTCATCATAGTAATCCATATTTTGTGCTTGCATACATGTATTAGTTGCATGATAACCTCCACACAAGTCACAAATCACATGATAAGAATTAAAAGCATTAAAATTCCTCCCTTGCTCAATTTCATGCATAATTGTGTCCATTTGAACTTGTAACATCATAACATCAAATTTTGCCTTTAAGCACTTCAAACCATCTTCAAAAGACATACCCTCAGTAATTTCTTGGTTACCTCTGTTGAAGGAGCTTTGCACTTGGTAACCATTCATTGTCAAACTTCCACTTCTCAAGCTTTGTCCTCCCAATTCACCTACCCTCCTCATTATCTAAAATTACTTTTAAACAATCTCAAAAGTAAGATTAGTTAAGAAGGATAGATTCCAAGACACAAACAAAAACAGAAAAAAAAAATAATAATAATAATAAAAGTTGACTCAAAAAAATGACATAAAACACACAAGATACAACAAAAACAACAAAAATAAGAAAAATTGTCTAAATTAATAAAGTTGCTCTTCACACCGATATTGCCAAATCTTCCCCGGCAACGGCGCCAAAAACTTGACGGGTATTTTACATACGTGCAAGCTAAAAAATACCGAATTACACCCGTTCACTGCAAGTATACAGATCAACTAGTAGTTTAGGGTATATATCGGGTCGATCCCACAGGAAAGAGTGAACAATTACCGGTATTACTAAAGTTTCTTTATTATTTAGACTATCAATTAATGATAAGAAATTTAACCTACTGCACTTATACAAGAAATTAACAAATAAAAGCTCCTTAGGTTGTGGTATCCCTAACTACTCATGCAAGTGTTATATTTGGATCATTAATTACTACATCTAGGCTAATTATGGTGTAATTTCCTTATGCATTTGAATCCTACTTTCGTAGTGAATCAATTATACTTATAACTAATCCATACCTATTCTCATGGTTATGAAATTAGCTACAAGTTCATTTCTTCAGTGAAATTACATGAAATGAATCACTAAAAACCACATAGTTGCACCTCTACTCTCGTGAGTGTACTCCCTATGTTTAGCACTTCTTGAACTAATGTTAAATCTCAATTTTCATTGCAGAAATAACACCTTAGATAATCAGAATTAATGGTACCAGATTAATCATGATTTAAAGAGTTAAAGTGCTAAATAACTTGCTCAAATCATAGCAGTTAAATAGCCAAATGATAAACACTAACAATCATAGAAAGTTCAACCAAACCCAAGGCATAAACTTTAGAAACACATAAATAACATAAATTCCAGAACTTGTATATTAACTAAACTTGGAATCAAATACAAAAGATAAAGAGTTTGGAAGGAATACAACCCTTGTCACATGAGCTTTCTTCCTTGCCTTCTTCATCCTCCATTTTCATCCTAATCTAGATAATATACAAGAGTGGATGAACTAACTAGCTAAACTATACTACACTAATCTAATACTAAGAGAATGGAAAAGCTACATTTTTGCAGACTCCAAACTTCTCCCGTATGATTCTGAATGTCCTGCATATAAGCTGATGAAAAGTCCTTCCCTTACCAGTCAAAAATTTCTGCTATGATTCTCCAAATCTGAATTTGTTAAGGGAGTCAAAAATAATGGCTTTTGACTTGGAACCTTGGCTATATCTCTTCCTTATGTCTTCTGAAGCATGTGCAGCCTACGTTTTCTCTCCAACTCTAGCTGGAAAGTAGTGTGAAGATGAGAAAAATGGCTGAGCAAATTACAGAAATTCGGCTGCCAGACACGTTTTTACTTTTGACCTCACTTCAACTGCATTTTTCTCCATGATGAAGGCCGAACTGGCTTTTGTGTAAAACACAAAAGTTGTAGCCCTTTGAATTAGAGTTCCAATGCTTCAAGAATCATATAATTTGGAGATCGGTGGACGGAGATATGGTCAAAATACCATAGACTGGTCAATTCTGGGTTTCAGCTTTCGACCATCCAGATAAGTTTCTGTGTTTCGACCTTTTGACCAGGAAAACGGCTGAATTGGACTTTGATGTCTTCATACCAAATGCAGATATATCTCTTAGCTTCAAAATGGTACCAAGATCACCTTGATCCGATCATTGTAGCTCCTGATATAGTCAAAATACGAAAATATGTCTGAGTTGTCAAAGCTGACTTTTCTTGATTTTTTGTCCTCAAATTGCATTTCTTCCTTTTACACTTCATATTTTATTTTCCCCACTTTAATCCATCTTCAATCATCCAAATATCTTCTCAATGCACTTCATTTGATGATTGAATCATTAAACCTACAAAATATGAAGTTTTTCCCATAAAAATCCAACAAATGCAATATTTAGCCAATTTAACATAAAATGTAGATTTTTACCAAAACCTTAGTTATTTTAGTTATAAAACTAAATAATCAAACCAAAATTAACTAATAAAACACACTAAAAATACGTAAAATAAACCCTTGTCAAATACCCCCACACTTGAACCATTGCTTGTCCTCAAGCAATAAAAATACAAACCAACAATGATCCAAAATTTGAAAATAAACATATGTAGCATTTCAACTTCATCTCCTCAAAACAAAGTAAATAACCATTATGCAATTATTCAATTAAGTTCAAGTACTCATAATATCAAGTAAAGGAGAGCCAATTATACCATCATTATAACAAATTCAAATCAATTTTTCATCCTTACCTGATTTCACAAGCAAGCAACTCATATGGTCAATAATAATGCTTCCTAAACTCATGATCATCTTTTAATTCTGTTTAAAAAGATATTTATTAATATTACGTATCTAAATATTACTTAAGACGTGAGAATGCCTTTTGACGCGAGGATCGACATTTTTAGATGAAGATCACCGGTTACTCAACACTTCACATACTCAAGTTGCTTTGCATACTCTTAATTCAAGTACCGTTTTACGCGAAAGTCGACATTTGTAGATGAACACTCCCGGTTACTAAGTACAAGAATCATTGGAGTAGAAGAATTTTTATTTATTTTCTTTTTTCTTTTGTTTTTTGTTTTTCTCTTTTTCTTCATTTTTTTCATTTTTCATCATTTTTTTTTCTTTTTTTTTATAGCAAAGAGAATAATAAGTTTCTAAAAAAAATAATCATGAGAAGAGTATTGCACTTATTGACCATATTTATCACTTAACTTATAAAATCCAATAAAGAGAAGAAATTTCATCAAATATGCAAAAAAAATATAGGCATAATTTTCTCCACTTCACAAGATATATTTTCCTACAAATGCAAAATTATAATCACATAATAGTCATTTCCAAGTTAAATGAGAAAAGAAGTTTCCAAATCATATATATTTATCTCAAATGTAGAAGGAATTTGAACTACTAATGGTATGGAACTTGTTACCCCTTGGATAAAATCGAAAAAATATGAAACTTTTTGGGGCAAGTTTGCAATTTTGGACAAGATTTTAGAAAAATTTTGAATTTTAACACAAGTCCAATATTTGCAACTAATAATTCAATCACATACAATGTATATAATCTCAATTCTCCCCCCACACTTAACATACACATTGTCCTCAATGTGTAAAAAGGAAAATCAAGATAAAGAAAAGTAATACTCCCCTATTGTTGCGATTGAATATGAAGCTTCAAAATCCATTGTCCGTGTATCTCCAACGCTTCATGAGTTTCATTGGATAACCATTAGTGATGTAATCCTAAAAAAAAAAATGAGAAGCAAAAGTGATAACAAAGGTTTAATAAACAAAATGATGATCCGTAACTTCAATCCTTTGTTTTCGTGATGTACCTAAAAAAATACACAATAAGCAACTCAAGGTACAAGAAAATATATATGAGGAAAAGAAGAAAAAAGAGAATCAAGGAATCTGCTTTTTTTTTTTTTTTTTTTTTTTGCTCCGAAAACGCGACTCATCAAAACGCGCCACCAAGCCGCGTTTTCTGAAGTCGCGTTTCTTCACATATCTTGCAGGATCGAAAACGCGACTGTGTTATAAAACGCGACTTCGAGTCGCGTATTTGAAGTCGCGTTTTCAATTTTTGATCAGGCTGTAAAACGCGACTTGGTAGAAAACGCGACTTCCTGTCGCGTTTGGAGGCGCGTTTTCTTCAGTATAGGCGCAGAATTGGAAACGCGATTATGGAAAACGCGATTCTATGGCGCGTTTTCAGCCCAAATGCGTTTTCTTCTGCGAAATTTTTGCAGAAAGCCAACTTTTGAATAATTACAAATGATACCCCAATCACTCAAAATGCATCATAAATCATTTGTTTGTACAATTTATCAATGTGCACACATGTAAAACATTAAAAACATGCATTTTAGCCCCTTTTAACGGATCAAAAACAACAATTACTCAAATCGAGGGGTTGAGTTCCTTGATCAAACTTCGCCTTTTTCACCTCATTTGGTCACTTTTGCTTTCATTTCCAATACCTACAAATGAAAAATAACGAAATAACTCAAACACATATTGTAAACATAAAATCACACCAAAATAATATAAATAGCCAAAACATTGGGTTGCCTCCCAATAAGCGCTTTTATTTATAGTCGTTGGCTCGACTATTGAACCTCATTTTTCAAGGAGGTTTAGTTAACGAATAATCCACCATTTTAGGTCGTGGTGGATCATTAAAAGGTGACTTTATAGCAAAAGTCACATGATCTAATGATAGGAGAAATGGAATTGACTTACCTATCGCAAGTGTTTCATAAATATTACCTTGAATATGCACCACTTGAGAACTTACCAACGGGAATGCCATGAGAGTATCTTGGGCAGCAATACCCTTAGAACCTATACTTTCAATGCACTCCTCAAGAGGGGTGAAAAATGAGTCATTAAAACTCACCTCTGGAGGCTCAAAGTTAGTTCCAAAGATATTATCTTGTGAAATGGACATTTGCTCATTGAAACACAATTGAGATTCATCATTTTCATCAACATGCAATCCATTTTCACATACAACATTCCTACCATTCATGCTAGGATCATTTTGCAATTTATTAGAAGAAATAACCTCACACAATGCATTCAATTGCTCATTTATTCTGCCAAAGTGAGAAGTTAATTCATCTATTCTTTTCTCAATCCTATCAAAACGGTCGGAAGTCACATTAGCTAATTTTTCTATAGCTAACTCCCAAGATGGTTTTGCTTTATATTGGACATTTTCAGATTGGTAATCATAAAAATATGGATAATCACTATATGCACATTGATTTTCCCAACCATAAGAAAGAGAATTGCTCCAATTAGCACTGTATTGATCAAAATAAGGATTGTAATGCTCTAATTCATCATAGTAATCCATATTTTGTGCTTGCATACATGTATTAGTTGCATGATAACCTCCACACAAGTCACAAATCACATGATAAGAATTAAAAGCATTAAAATTCCTCCCTTGCTCAATTTCATGCATAATTGTGTCCATTTGAACTTGTAACATCATAACATCAAATTTTGCCTTTAAGCACTTCAAACCATCTTCAAAAGACATACCCTCAGTAATTTCTTGGTTACCTCTGTTGAAGGAGCTTTGCACTTGGTAACCATTCATTGTCAAACTTCCACTTCTCAAGCTTTGTCCTCCCAATTCACCTACCCTCCTCATTATCTAAAATTACTTTTAAACAATCTCAAAAGTAAGATTAGTTAAGAAGGATAGATTCCAAGACACAAACAAAAACAGAAAAAAAAAATAATAATAATAATAAAAGTTGACTCAAAAAAATGACATAAAACACACAAGATACAACAAAAACAACAAAAATAAGAAAAATTGTCTAAATTAATAAAGTTGCTCTTCACACCGATATTGCCAAATCTTCCCCGGCAACGGCGCCAAAAACTTGACGGGTATTTTACATACGTGCAAGCTAAAAAATACCGAATTACACCCGTTCACTGCAAGTATACAGATCAACTAGTAGTTTAGGGTATATATCGGGTCGATCCCACAGGAAAGAGTGAACAATTACCGGTATTACTAAAGTTTCTTTATTATTTAGACTATCAATTAATGATAAGAAATTTAACCTACTGCACTTATACAAGAAATTAACAAATAAAAGCTCCTTAGGTTGTGGTATCCCTAACTACTCATGCAAGTGTTATATTTGGATCATTAATTACTACATCTAGGCTAATTATGGTGTAATTTCCTTATGCATTTGAATCCTACTTTCGTAGTGAATCAATTATACTTATAACTAATCCATACCTATTCTCATGGTTATGAAATTAGCTACAAGTTCATTTCTTCAGTGAAATTACATGAAATGAATCACTAAAAACCACATAGTTGCACCTCTACTCTCGTGAGTGTACTCCCTATGTTTAGCACTTCTTGAACTAATGTTAAATCTCAATTTTCATTGCAGAAATGACACCTTAGATAATCAGAATTAATGGTACCAGATTAATCATGATTTAAAGAGTTAAAGTGCTAAATAACTTGCTCAAATCATGGCAGTTAAATAGCCAAATGATAAACACTAACAATCATAGAAAGTTCAACCAAACCCAAGGCATAAACTTTAGAAACACATAAATAACATAAATTCCAGAACTTGTATATTAACTAAACTTGGAATCAAATACAAAAGATAAAGAGTTTGGAAGGAATACAACCCTTGTCACATGAGCTTTCTTCCTTGCCTTCTTCATCCTCCATTTTCATCCTAATCTAGATAATATACAAGAGTGGATGAACTAACTAGCTAAACTATACTACACTAATCTAATACTAAGAGAATGGAAAAGCTACATTTTTGCAGACTCCAAACTTCTCCCGTATGATTCTGAATGTCCTGCATATAAGCTGATGAAAAGTCCTTCCCTTACCAGTCAAAAATTTCTGCTATGATTCTCCAAATCTGAATTTGTTAAGGGAGTCAAAAATAATGGCTTTTGACTTGGAACCTTGGCTATATCTCTTCCTTATGTCTTCTGAAGCATGTGCAGCCTACGTTTTCTCTCCAACTCTAGCTGGAAAGTAGTGTGAAGATGAGAAAAATGGCTGAGCAAATTACAGAAATTCGGCTGCCAGACACGTTTTTACTTTTGACCTCACTTCAACTGCATTTTTCTCCATGATGAAGGCCGAACTGGCTTTTGTGTAAAACACAAAAGTTGTAGCCCTTTGAATTAGAGTTCCAATGCTTCAAGAATCATATAATTTGGAGATCGGTGGACGGAGATATGGTCAAAATACCATAGACTGGTCAATTCTGGGTTTCAGCTTTCGACCATCCAGATAAGTTTCTGTGTTTCGACCTTTTGACCAGGAAAACGGCTGAATTGGACTTTGATGTCTTCATACCAAATGCAGATATATCTCTTAGCTTCAAAATGGTACCAAGATCACCTTGATCCGATCATTGTAGCTCCTGATATAGTCAAAATACGAAAATATGTCTGAGTTGTCAAAGCTGACTTTTCTTGATTTTTTGTCCTCAAATTGCATTTCTTCCTTTTACACTTCATATTTTATTTTCCCCACTTTAATCCATCTTCAATCATCCAAATATCTTCTCAATGCACTTCATTTGATGATTGAATCATTAAACCTACAAAATATGAAGTTTTTCCCATAAAAATCCAACAAATGCAATATTTAGCCAATTTAACATAAAATGTAGATTTTTACCAAAACCTTAGTTATTTTAGTTATAAAACTAAATAATCAAACCAAAATTAACTAATAAAACACACTAAAAATACGTAAAATAAACCCTTGTCAAATACCCCCACACTTGAACCATTGCTTGTCCTCAAGCAATAAAAATACAAACCAACAATGATCCAAAATTTGAAAATAAACATATGTAGCATTTCAACTTCATCTCCTCAAAACAAAGTAAATAACCATTATGCAATTATTCAATTAAGTTCAAGTACTCATAATATCAAGTAAAGGAGAGCCAATTATACCATCATTATAACAAATTCAAATCAATTTTTCATCCTTACCTGATTTCACAAGCAAGCAACTCATATGGTCAATAATAATGCTTCCTAAACTCATGATCATCTTTTAATTCTGTTTAAAAAGATATTTATTAATATTACGTATCTAAATATTACTTAAGACGTGAGAATGCCTTTTGACGCGAGGATCGACATTTTTAGATGAAGATCACCGGTTACTCAACACTTCACATACTCAAGTTGCTTTGCATACTCTTAATTCAAGTACCGTTTTACGCGAAAGTCGACATTTGTAGATGAACACTCCCGGTTACTAAGTACAAGAATCATTGGAGTAGAAGAATTTTTATTTATTTTCTTTTTTCTTTTGTTTTTTGTTTTTCTCTTTTTCTTCATTTTTTTCATTTTTCATCATTTTTTTTTCTTTTTTTTTATAGCAAAGAGAATAATAAGTTTCTAAAAAAAATAATCATGAGAAGAGTATTGCACTTATTGACCATATTTATCACTTAACTTATAAAATCCAATAAAGAGAAGAAATTTCATCAAATATGCAAAAAAAATATAGGCATAATTTTCTCCACTTCACAAGATATATTTTCCTACAAATGCAAAATTATAATCACATAATAGTCATTTCCAAGTTAAATGAGAAAAGAAGTTTCCAAATCATATATATTTATCTCAAATGTAGAAGGAATTTGAACTACTAATGGTATGGAACTTGTTACCCCTTGGATAAAATCGAAAAAATATGAAACTTTTTGGGGCAAGTTTGCAATTTTGGACAAGATTTTAGAAAAATTTTGAATTTTAACACAAGTCCAATATTTGCAACTAATAATTCAATCACATACAATGTATATAATCTCAATTCTCCCCCCACACTTAACATACACATTGTCCTCAATGTGTAAAAAGGAAAATCAAGATAAAGAAAAGTAATACTCCCCTATTGTTGCGATTGAATATGAAGCTTCAAAATCCATTGTCCGTGTATCTCCAACGCTTCATGAGTTTCATTGGATAACCATTAGTGATGTAATCCTAAAAAAAAAAATGAGAAGCAAAAGTGATAACAAAGGTTTAATAAACAAAATGATGATCCGTAACTTCAATCCTTTGTTTTCGTGATGTACCTAAAAAAATACACAATAAGCAACTCAAGGTACAAGAAAATATATATGAGGAAAAGAAGAAAAAAGAGAATCAAGGAATCTGCTTTTTTTTTTTTTTGCTCCGAAAACGCGACTCATCAAAACGCGCCACCAAGCCGCGTTTTCTGAAGTCGCGTTTCTTCACATATCTTGCAGGATCGAAAACGCGACTGTGTTATAAAACGCGACTTCGAGTCGCGTATTTGAAGTCGCGTTTTCAATTTTTGATCAGGCTGTAAAACGCGACTTGGTAGAAAACGCGACTTCCTGTCGCGTTTGGAGGCGCGTTTTCTTCAGTATAGGCGCAGAATTGGAAACGCGATTATGGAAAACGCGATTCTATGGCGCGTTTTCAGCCCAAATGCGTTTTCTTCTGCGAAATTTTTGCAGAAAGCCAACTTTTGAATAATTACAAATGATACCCCAATCACTCAAAATGCATCATAAATCATTTGTTTGTACAATTTATCAATGTGCACACATGTAAAACATTAAAAACATGCATTTTAGCCCCTTTTAACGGATCAAAAACAACAATTACTCAAATCGAGGGGTTGAGTTCCTTGATCAAACTTCGCCTTTTTCACCTCATTTGGTCACTTTTGCTGTCATTTCCAATACCTACAAATGAAAAATAACGAAATAACTCAAACACATATTGTAAACATAAAATCACACCAAAATAATATAAATAGCCAAAACATTGGGTTGCCTCCCAATAAGCGCTTTTATTTATAGTCGTTGGCTCGACTATTGAACCTCATTTTTCAAGGAGGTTTAGTTAACGAATAATCCACCATTTTAGGTCGTGGTGGATCATTAAAAGGTGACTTTATAGCAAAAGTCACATGATCTAATGATAGGAGAAATGGAATTGACTTACCTATCCCAAGTGTTTCATAAATATTACCTTGAATATGCACCACTTGAGAACTTACCAACGGGAATGCCATGAGAGTATCTTGGGCAGCAATACCCTTAGAACCTATACTTTCAATGCACTCCTCAAGAGGGGTGAAAAATGAGTCATTAAAACTCACCTCTGGAGGCTCAAAGTTAGTTCCAAAGATATTATCTTGTGAAATGGACATTTGCTCATTGAAACACAATTGAGATTCATCATTTTCATCAACATGCAATCCATTTTCACATACAACATTCCTACCATTCATGCTAGGATCATTTTGCAATTTATTAGAAGAAATAACCTCACACAATGCATTCAATTGCTCATTTATTCTGCCAAAGTGAGAAGTTAATTCATCTATTCTTTTCTCAATCCTATCAAAACGGTCGGAAGTCACATTAGCTAATTTTTCTATAGCTAACTCCCAAGATGGTTTTGCTTTATATTGGACATTTTCAGATTGGTAATCATAAAAATATGGATAATCACTATATGCACATTGATTTTCCCAACCATAAGAAAGAGAATTGCTCCAATTAGCACTGTATTGATCAAAATAAGGATTGTAATGCTCTAATTCATCATAGTAATCCATATTTTGTGCTTGCATACATGTATTAGTTGCATGATAACCTCCACACAAGTCACAAATCACATGATAAGAATTAAAAGCATTAAAATTCCTCCCTTGCTCAATTTCATGCATAATTGTGTCCATTTGAACTTGTAACATCATAACATCAAATTTTGCCTTTAAGCACTTCAAACCATCTTCAAAAGACATACCCTCAGTAATTTCTTGGTTACCTCTGTTGAAGGAGTTTTGCACTTGGTAACCATTCATTGTCAAACTTCCACTTCTCAAGCTTTGTCCTCCCAATTCACCTACCCTCCTCATTATCTAAAATTACTTTTAAACAATCTCAAAAGTAAGATTAGTTAAGAAGGATAGATTCCAAGACACAAACAAAAACAGAAAAAAAAAATAATAATAATAATAAAAGTTGACTCAAAAAAATGACATAAAACACACAAGATACAACAAAAACAACAAAAATAAGAAAAATTGTCTAAATTAATAAAGTTGCTCTTCACACCGATATTGCCAAATCTTCCCCGGCAACGGCGCCAAAAACTTGACGGGTATTTTACATACGTGCAAGCTAAAAAATACCGAATTACACCCGTTCACTGCAAGTATACAGATCAACTAGTAGTTTAGGGTATATATCGGGTCGATCCCACAGGAAAGAGTGAACAATTACCGGTATTACTAAAGTTTCTTTATTATTTAGACTATCAATTAATGATAAGAAATTTAACCTACTGCACTTATACAAGAAATTAACAAATAAAAGCTCCTTAGGTTGTGGTATCCCTAACTACTCATGCAAGTGTTATATTTGGATCATTAATTACTACATCTAGGCTAATTATGGTGTAATTTCCTTATGCATTTGAATCCTACTTTCGTAGTGAATCAATTATACTTATAACTAATCCATACCTATTCTCATGGTTATGAAATTAGCTACAAGTTCATTTCTTCAGTGAAATTACATGAAATGAATCACTAAAAACCACATAGTTGCACCTCTACTCTCGTGAGTGTACTCCCTATGTTTAGCACTTCTTGAACTAATGTTAAATCTCAATTTTCATTGCAGAAATAACACCTTAGATAATCAGAATTAATGGTACCAGATTAATCATGATTTAAAGAGTTAAAGTGCTAAATAACTTGCTCAAATCATAGCAGTTAAATAGCCAAATGATAAACACTAACAATCATAGAAAGTTCAACCAAACCCAAGGCATAAACTTTAGAAACACATAAATAACATAAATTCCAGAACTTGTATATTAACTAAACTTGGAATCAAATACAAAAGATAAAGAGTTTGGAAGGAATACAACCCTTGTCACATGAGCTTTCTTCCTTGCCTTCTTCATCCTCCATTTTCATCCTAATCTAGATAATATACAAGAGTGGATGAACTAACTAGCTAAACTATACTACACTAATCTAATACTAAGAGAATGGAAAAGCTACATTTTTGCAGACTCCAAACTTCTCCCGTATGATTCTGAATGTCCTGCATATAAGCTGATGAAAAGTCCTTCCCTTACCAGTCAAAAATTTCTGCTATGATTCTCCAAATCTGAATTTGTTAAGGGAGTCAAAAATAATGGCTTTTGACTTGGAACCTTGGCTATATCTCTTCCTTATGTCTTCTGAAGCATGTGCAGCCTACGTTTTCTCTCCAACTCTAGCTGGAAAGTAGTGTGAAGATGAGAAAAATGGCTGAGCAAATTACAGAAATTCGGCTGCCAGACACGTTTTTACTTTTGACCTCACTTCAACTGCATTTTTCTCCATGATGAAGGCCGAACTGGCTTTTGTGTAAAACACAAAAGTTGTAGCCCTTTGAATTAGAGTTCCAATGCTTCAAGAATCATATAATTTGGAGATCGGTGGACGGAGATATGGTCAAAATACCATAGACTGGTCAATTCTGGGTTTCAGCTTTCGACCATCCAGATAAGTTTCTGTGTTTCGACCTTTTGACCAGGAAAACGGCTGAATTGGACTTTGATGTCTTCATACCAAATGCAGATATATCTCTTAGCTTCAAAATGGTACCAAGATCACCTTGATCCGATCATTGTAGCTCCTGATATAGTCAAAATACGAAAATATGTCTGAGTTGTCAAAGCTGACTTTTCTTGATTTTTTGTCCTCAAATTGCATTTCTTCCTTTTACACTTCATATTTTATTTTCCCCACTTTAATCCATCTTCAATCATCCAAATATCTTCTCAATGCACTTCATTTGATGATTGAATCATTAAACCTACAAAATATGAAGTTTTTCCCATAAAAATCCAACAAATGCAATATTTAGCCAATTTAACATAAAATGTAGATTTTTACCAAAACCTTAGTTATTTTAGTTATAAAACTAAATAATCAAACCAAAATTAACTAATAAAACACACTAAAAATACGTAAAATAAACCCTTGTCACACATGCTCCACAAAGCCACCTGACTAGGAATAAACCTATAGCTGTCAAACAAATCCATTTAACTAAATTTATCCATACTTGTCCATGAATAAATAAGTATGGGTATCTTAAACTTTTGCATATGGGTATTAATGGGTATAAATGGATTACCCATTAATGCCCATTTATTAAATGGGTATTATTATAAATGAATATTATTGGGTAACCCATCAAAGTCAATTAACTCATTTAGAAATGTCTTCCCTCAAACCTCCTCTCTTCCCCCACCCATTTTTTTTTTCAAAATTTTATTTTGGCATGATGTTAACTACTTTTGTTTCATTATTATTATTATTATTATTATTTGTTGGTTTTATCTTATCATTTTATTTTATCTTAGTTTGTTAACTTGCTCATTTTTCAGTATTATCAATTTATGACAAGTTTTAGCCTCTTTTCTTACTTTTCCAAACTGAAAATTTAAATTTACACACAAAAAAATGCTAGAGATTCAAAATTTTTGGATTAAGTTTTTAAGTTAACTTTTATAATACTTATTTCAAAATTTTATATTCTTATTATTTAATTATTAAATAGTATGTAATTTTGTGACATCGAGTACGGATGGAAAAAAATTGATAATTAGGCTTATTGAGCATTATAAGTAAATATTTAAAACTAATGATGGGTTCAAAGGACAGTATAAATTGATAACTTAGTTTGCAAAAATGAATTTAAATGAATTTATAAAAGTTAAAATAAATGGGTTATAAATGGATAATTAGATTATTCAATTCATTTTTTGACTTACCTAGTTATACCCATCTAATTAAATGGATATAAATGAGTTGACTCACTTATACCTATTACCCATTTTACCTAACCCAAACCTGTCCAAATTACCCATTTTGATATCTGTAAATAAACCCTTATCGTGAGAGTCAAAATAGATTGTTCCAAAAACTCCTGATTGAGAGTACCCAAAAATCCCTATATACCCAGTACCTTGAGAACCCAAAATCTAGGGCTGAAAATCACTTGTGACCTATTTTCCATCAAAATTCATTATTTCCATGATCATAATAAATCATCAAACTAGATGGTAAATCTTTCGAATGGGATAAAAAAAAGTTGTGGAAGAAGAGGTAGATCTAGATGGTAAATCTTTAGTCAAGAAATGCCCGATTAATTGTTGGGGATATATACTCAAACTATGTACACTCAATTTTATAATCGGGTTAGTAATTGAAATTCATTTTATAGACATTCTTACCAAATGTTAGTTTTACAAAAATTTCTTTTCTGTGCAATTATTCTTTATGTCTTTGCTCCTGTATATTGCTGTAAAAGAGACAAGACACAAGCAGCAAAAATGGCTATACCATTGTCTATGTGCATAATTCAATGGGGCGACCAAAATTCAAAATCATCTTAAGGAATTTTCAAGTCATAAGACAACTACAATTTATATATATATATATATATATCTTTGTTTTTCCTTCTTTACTGAAGAAAATTGACTGCTGGTTCTCAGGCCATATTGGGTGGATTTAATAGTCGATTTATCGTCACCATTAGCCTATTAGTATTTTATCTTTTGCCTTTGGGCCTTATTTGTTTGCCAAGCCCAACTGACCTTAATTCTCCTAACGGCCCAACTCAAACGAAAATGCAAGTGGTACTTTGGAGTGCTCCCCTATGTTCTACAATTTTATTTGTGTATGTTGTTGTCCATCTCTATTTTTTGTGTGCTCATCCCATTACTACACAAAGAAAAAAGAACCTTTTTTTGGTTTAACATGATTTCTAGCAACAAATAATTGATGAGATTTTTTCTTTTTTTTTTTTACAGCCAAAGAAAATAATTATGATAAGAGTTCTTAGCATAGTCAAATGTGCAACACATAAAGCAACGATTAATGTGAAATGCATTCTCTCAAGCATTTGCAATGTCAAGGAATTAAAGGACACTACATGGGGTAGAAAATGAACAAGGAAATGTTAATGTATTAAAGTATTATGAAAGGTAGTTGAGCGCTTGTCTTGACAGACTAGGGATCGACCCTAATTATGACTTGCATTTTCTGCCTTTTTTTCCCAGAAGAACCATCGTTTTTGATGTGCTTTCCTTTTCAATGGGTAGTAAACGCTACCCATTCCTTCACGCTCGATGCAGTAGCACCATTTTTGCTTATTACCACACTTGTAGCAGAATTCGGTTCCACATCTACACAAGAAATTATTTCCTCAATGTGCGCAGAAAAAAAAATGGAATTACGTTTGCAACAAAAAAAAAAAAAAAGAATTTACACGCATATAAAAGATTTTTTATTAAACCATGGTAATATTAGTGGTGAAAAAATCAAATGTTGAAAACCCAAAATGGCTTCGACATATACGATTAACTCTGGCAAATCTTATGCTGAGAATCAGTAATAATAGGTTCAAAGAAATTAACGGAACCGTCTTCAAAAAAATAAATAAATTACAAAGATGTAGGAAATAATGAAGCCGTTAAATTTCACGAATAAGAAGCAACTGAAGAAAAAAGTTAGAAATTCAAACCTGCATTTTATATGATCGCATCCGCTTTTGCGCTCAACAAAATACTTGCATTGGGGGCATTTTTTCCAGCCTTTCTGGTTTGCAAGATCAGTGAATAGTTTATCATTTTTTGCGACCAATTTTTCTGCTTGAAATAATGCTTAATAATCCCATGATGTCGTTAGTTCCAGCGGAAGTGGTTTCAATTGTTATGGAATAGAGACGTTATTTTAATGAGGTAGGTAAAGTTTTGAAATTTTGTACTCAATTTCTACAGCCTACCTGTCAAATAAACTTAAATACAGCAATTGTCAGCCACTAATTGAGGCATTATCATTTTCTGATGGGAAGTCCTATCATATCATATCACACAATATTTTATCTTTTATTATGTATGATTATTAAAATTATGAGTGGCTGTTCACCTGTAATTTTGCTAAGTTGTTTAGGTAAGTTTTACTCGGACTCGTTTTACATTGGTCACATCAATAACTCTTTATTTATGTAATTTTCACAATTTAACAACCAGTTGATTCTCCATTGTAATAATCAATCAATCAGCTCATTGGTTTAGTAGAATAGATTTAATTTTTTGTCTTTAACACGTGATCGAAATCGCACCATGGGCAACGCGGAATCATTATTCAATTTCTATTTCTTTATATTTACACTACTTTTAATTTGTTATGAATTTTATCATAAATGACTTTTTTATTTGCTTTCAATTTTTTATTGAACACCCGTTAAACAGACCCTTTTATTTTCTTTGTAGAATTCTTCTCAAAAGCTACTACTTAATTTATTGTCCTCTTTCCCCCTCAAAAATCAATCTCCAAATTTCTTTTCTTTATTTTGTAATATCAAACATCAATCTCCAACTCTCTTTTCAAATTTTTTCCCTGAAAAGTCGATCTTCAAGTTTCCTGCTATAATCATGCTTTGTAACGTTTCGGTAATTTAGAAATCATCTCTCCTACAGTTAAGGTTATCTATATGAAGTTTCTCTTGCTTCACGGCTTATAAACTTCTGCTGCTATCTCAACTTTCCTAGTATACGCAGAAAACATGTATAGATTAGTATCGGGAGAATGCTATTTTTCCTTAACAAATAAGCATTTCTCTTTACTGGCGCAAAAAAAAAAAAATTTAAAGCCATATATTCTCAGAAAAAAAAAAAAGAAAAGAAATTTACCGTGTCTTAATTGAAAAAAGAAAATTAACATAAAAAAAATCTTACTATGTCTATGACTTTACTTACCGCTCATCTAAGAAAATTTTGGTGCACTGAAAGAAAAAGGAAATAATTTGGAGCTCTGAAGTTTAAGGTTTTCCTTGTGATCTTCTATTATAATCAATCAACCGTAGCTCATATAGAACCTCCCTGATTTTTCACTCTGAAGCTCCTAACTTTTTATTCTTTTGGGTGAATTATACTTCTCCTCCCAATCAACCACCCTTCCCCCCTATTATTTCTGTCTGTCTTTGCACCATTCAATTTTGTTTATCAACATTTAATACCTTTTTATCGACTTCTAAGAATCATTGGACAAATATGCCCCTATTGTTATACTCTTTCTTTGTGTGCGCGCGCACTTTTCCCTCTTCCTTTCTTTTCTCATTTTTTTTTCTTTTTTTCCTCTTGGCTTCTTGATTTTTTTCCATGCAACTAAATTCTCACGTCTTTTTTTTTTTTTTTTTTTTTGCATTTTTAGAATGAACTTGTTATTTGTATAATCGCATCTTTTCATTTTTTATGCAGTCTTTGGATTTGTTATTTTGTCACTATGAATGACTGATTAATCATGAACTATAGCATGTCAAGCTACAGTTGAAGTACTTACAAGAGAATGTAATAGTCGCAAATTTATGATAATTGAATATTTGAATGGGTACGCCTTCGAAGTATGAGCAATATAAAACTAAATATAAATAGTTGAATAATTAATCAAATTTTTTTTGTAGCACAATAAGTTGTCAGTCATCACCTTTGCAAATCAATTAACCTTGTTATTCTTGTTTACATAATGGTATGACTTCTTTATGTGGGCATTGAAATGATTATTATACTTTTGTTATCGAAATATGTTGCATTTATGAAAAAAAGGGAAAAGCAAAAAAAAAAAAAAAAAAACCAATTGAAGGGGCACTTTTGTCCCTTAAAATTTGAAAGGGGATAAAGTGATGATAAATGAACTTGAGAGGAGGAAAGTGACACAAGGGTGTAAATTATGGGGTGAAGTGTAATTTATTATTTTTCCCCTTGCCCATCTGTTTCAAATTCTGTGATTTTTTTTTTTTTTTGAAATGCAAAATCTGTGATTTACACTAGTTTCTTCAAATCCACGTCATTGGAGCTTGAGAAGAATACATCCACCTGACTCATATTCCTTCTTTTTTTTTCTTCCTCTTCCCTTCATTTCCTTTACTTTTCTAAAACTCTCTAATGATCCTGCAAATCCCTTGCAAATTTTTATGTCTTATTCCGTACATTTTAAAATTTCTGTACATTGTAAAAGGACATTTTCCATAACTATTTTAGAGCCAAAATTTGTTTACTAATATGTAACAGATGTTTGCCTTAAGAAACATCCTAAAATACGCATCTGTCATTTGTATTTATGTCACTGGTCAAGCAGTAACACAAGAATTAGAAGTTGTACTTTGAAAGAACTTCATGGGTTCAGACAAAAGACAGCTGATATCTAAAATTTTTGTTTCCTACTGTATTTCCAGATTCATCTTTTAGAAAATTTACGTTTGATTCATTGTTGAAAGATCTCTTATGCACGGAAACAAATATTCAAAGCCTCATAAGATTTCTTGTTTTTGAAAACCATTGCTCAAGTTAAGGAGATCACTAAGGACTGCCAAACTCTGTTTTCGGCACTTTTTTCGCAATAAATTTCTATTTCCTCTTGTATAATTTGAAGGCTGCTTCGTGTATTTCTAGATTCATTTTTTTGAAAATTATTGATGATATATACTTGAAGATTTCTATTGACCAAACTTTGTATGCCTAGCAGTCCATTCTTGCTTTAAAGAAGGGGTTGATTAACAAAAATGTCCAGTAGCTAGATGTCAAGCTGCTGACTCCATCTCTGACCTTAATTGATGAATTATTTGAGAGCTGGGGAAGAAAGTTGCAGAGAAGGGGAAGAAGGGAGAATGACGATTGGGGAAAGTAGAGAGAGAAAGTAAGAAAAGGAAATGAAATTCTGTTATTCTGTTCGATGCTTTCTTGGCCAATCACATGTGTACAAACAGAACAAGTAACCGACTCAATTAATTCTTGCAACTAAATCTGTTAATTCCTTCCTACGACGTCGTCCCACTAATTCCTGCCTCCAACGACGTCGTCACATTTATTCCTCCTACTATCAAACCTAATTTGGACAATCAAATGAAACGGCATCGTTACACTTTGGGAAAAAATTAGTTTCCTGACATTGCCTTCCTCTTTTAACACTCTTGTCCTCAAGACTGGAACTGAGGAAACTGAGTCTGTATGAAGTCTTGATCCTCCCACGAAGCTTCTTCTTCACTTACCTGACACCACTTGATTAAGTATTGAATCACGGTTTGTCCATTTCTCATTATCACCCTCCTTCTCAGAATTCGCTCTGGTAGCAAGCTGTCAGGCTCGGGTAATGTAGCTGCACTACAAGAATTTTGGTCATCAGTGATAACTACTTTTCGTCACAAATAATCAAAAAGTCGTCACTGATGACCATTATTGACAACATTTCAGTTGTCGCAAGGTCGTCACTGAATCTCCGTCGGTAAAAGTATACAGTGACGACTTTAAAGTCGTCAGTAAATAGAACCTTTTTTCTGACAATCTATGTCGTCAGTAAAAGATGAAATTATACAGTGACGACCTTAGAGTCGTCACTGAATGAAACTTTTAATGACAACATATGTCATCAGTAAAAGCTATAAATCTAGTGACAACACCTTCTCTTGTCAGTGATGCAAGTGATGCATGAAGGGACGATAGTGAGGGCATAGGGGAATTAGTGACGACTTTGTTGTCAATAAACCCCTGATCAACTGTGACAACATTCCCTTATCAATAGACAGTTTTGATTGAGTGACAATAACAATTGTCAATAAAGACATCCTGCCTAGAAAAATACTACTCATTTACAACACCTTACACATGACTTTCCTACTGCAATAATATCTAAAAAATGAAAATATCAGCAATGTTTAATAAATAACAAATGTAGGCACCGTTACAATAGAATATGTCAAAATAATATATTAAATATTCAAATGTCATAAATAAGTGCAACATCATAGTACAAATAGTTTCATAAGTTTGAGTAGAACAAATACTACTCATATAAGTCAAGGCTGCACTAAAAAACATATTCCAAGTCCCAAAACATTTCCTACGCTTCTGAAACATTTTCTAAACTTAAGACAGCACTATAACCACAGTTTTTGAGCCGACATGTAAGCCGTACTGCTAATCTTCTTCGAAACCTCCAAAATGAGCAATATATCTGCAATAAAGTAGTAAAGTTATTAGTAAAGTTATCAGGTGACAAAAGCAAAACAGTCTCTAATTGCTAAATAAACAACAAAAGTAACAAGCATTCACTAATCTGATACCACCGTAATGAATGCAGCAATTGCAGCAGAAATAGAGTGATAAGGGGGAGAGAAACTAGACTTGAGGAAGAAGAAAGAGAGATATTATTCAAAATGATATTTCCATGTTGCCCAATCCAGATTTCTGCATTCTTATACAGCTCAAGAATAACAAAATAACTACTTGATTGTTGACTCAGCACAACAGTCTAACTAACAAGGAAGATTCCCTTTAACTACATGAAGGAAATACATTTCGCATGTACTAAACTGGTATTCTTCAAGTGAAGTACTATACTAGAAATACATTAATTCTTTAAGTTGAAACTGACAATCCACTGCAGAGAGACCAAACAGTACTATACTGGTATTAAAGGCTAGACGGACACAAATTAATGGAAGGGGAGAAGATGGAGAAGGGGAGAGTATGTGTAACAGGTGAGCAAGGAGGACTAGGTAGGTAGGTGGCAGTTCTTCTCATGGCTGGTAAGACATAACAAAACTGTTTACCCCAATGAAGAAAAAGCAATCTTTAGAACTAAAGTCTGTAGAGCTGAATCGGATTCCACCCTGCATGCCATCCGGAGGATTGTAAATGGATTGATGGTCTGTGGAAAAAAAAAATTAGTGCACAGGAGTATGTGTAGGAGGAAAGAGTTGGTGGATTGGATTGATGATCCGAATTTGATTGCTGAAGACATTGGTGGGGTAGAAAAATCTTGTTTCTGCAAATTTTGCCTGGATGTCAAGAAATGATATGTTTTTGCTGCAATGGATGGAAACAGGGAAAAACTGGGAACTGTGATAATTGCAGGCCTTATCTACTACACAAGATGCCTTGGTTGACTACCAAAGAACGAGGAGTGTTAACGGTTGTAAAGAGGAGGTTTGTCACAAATGAAGACCAATTTTGGCATCAGCAATGTTTCTTTAATCTGTCAAAATACTGTCAAAGATGAATAAATCTTCTGTTTTGTTCGTCCATCACTACTATACTACCACTCTGCTATACAAGAGGAATATTCCTTTTAGAATAGTCACGTAATCAAATCAGTAATCTTACAATACAAGTCAGCGATTGATAAAATGTTCACGTAATCAAATGCAGTATTCTCCCAACCCAACACAAGTCGGAGATTGATTAAATTGTTCACTTAACACTTGGGACTGTATATCTTGTTCCGTCAAAAGTTTTTAGCTAACTCATTGGCCATGAAAAGTTTTTAGCTAACTCATTGGCCAAATGACAATAATAATCTTTTCTATTCTTTAGCCCTTCTGTGCTCCTCAAATTAATATCATGAAACAGAAACACTATTGAAGCTTTTTTTTTGTGTAATGTTATTGTTTCATGATAACAAAGCTATGATAAAGCCACAAATGTACTCCCAGGATCAAAACACCATCTGATTAGAACCTTGTGTTGACAGAAGTAATTCTTAAATGTCCCTCCTCAGTCTTGATATTACAAGTTAATATTGTCACCTACCAATAACTAATTTGCAATAACTTATGTTAACTGTAAACCATAGCAGCCATTATATCTATTTAGACAAGTATATATAGTTGAAAAATTGCTTACCAATCAGTTCGTTCAGATGTGCCTTCATCGAAATGGATAGGAACAAAAGGTTCCGAAATGGGACTCAAATCAATATTCAACATTAATTGGTTCACATTTTCCACAAGTCAACATCCCATTTTTTTTAATCTGGATTTGCTTTGAAAGCAAATTGATACACAAATCCAAGATAAAAATAAGAAGAAAACGAGTGAAATATTTCCTCAATAAGGACAGTCTTCATCCAGCATTTGCTGTGATTGAGTTATTATGGGCCATAGTAGCACCATCAAAACTATAAGTTCTTTAGAAAACCATTAAACTTTCCTATTTCATCCTAAAGTTCATGAAAAATCTATCCACAAATCAAATGAAAACATACCAAGGAAAAATAATATGTCAAAAGGATAAAAATGATTAATCTTTTCAATCTTATGGGCCATAGTAGCACTAAACCCAAATTAAGGGGTTAAAGTACAATTTTTTGAACATTCCCATGCAAAATGCATGCAAAATGCTACGACCCAGCTTCTGCAGCAACAAACCAAAAAAAAACAACTTCCAGCATGCTAAAAAGTGAATTCCCTATGATTTCATCCGCAAGCTTCATTCATAAACCTTCAGCAAGCGAAACTTTGAACTAACTTTAATTAAAACAAGACTAAACAACACCTGACAAGGCAATTATGCAAATTAACTGAGAAACAAACCTCTGCAACTACTTTCTATACTTCAGAAATTTTTTTCTTTTCTTCCCCAACCATTCTCATGCAATTTCTTTATTCAACTTAGATGCATTCATGCGAACAAACCAAGAAAAACTTGATTGATTTGTTAACTAAACAGAAAACACCGGAGCTTGGAATCAAAAAGAAAGAAGAAAGGAAAAAAAAGGACTGTCGAACACAGCCTACATCCAAGCAATCACAGCTTTGAATCACAGGCCCTTAAAACAAACTTAAATCATGGACAAGAGCGAAAACCACCCAAAGTTAGCAGCTCACATTACTTCAGTTTCACGGGAGAAACTGATACACCATATACATAAGCTCCCCATCAAAAGATACAAAGCACAGCTTTAAGAAAGAACAAAGGAGCATCCAAAACTTCAGGTTCCTAAAATTTCCTAAAGGTTTCTGGGCTCCGGCAGACCGAAGCTTTCTTTGCTCCCACAAAGCAAGCTCTTTCTGCTGCAACAATTGCAGCTCAAACCCAAACAGATTCAGCAGCCAAACCGACATTAACTTTCGTAAACTCATAATCAAAATGCCATGTTGTACATACAAGAGGATAAGAGCTAACAAAGTGAAAGTTTGCAAATTCTAATTCATTCAAAAGGTCTCCACCAGTTCTGAATTTACCTATGGGAGTTCACTTAACAAGTTAACACTCACACTTGGTCGGCATTATGAAAAGGAAAACAGCAGTGAAAGTCTTGTTTCATGGTAAAGCAAGTCAAAATCTCTCAAACGGGCTCTTAAGCAAAACTCCACAGAAACGTAAGAAAACAGTTACTTAAACAAGTGAACGAACAGGAGCACAACAGAAGGTAGCAGGCTTACTGATTGCTGTTTTAAATCGTAGCATACTCATATATGAGATTATTATCAAACAACAAACCAACCAAAAAGGAAATTCAAACCATTCCAGAAACTTCAACAATTCAAAAGATCAAAATTTTTATTGCTGCAATAGAGAATAGGGCTCTAATCTGTCTACATTGCTGCAGCAGGACAAGGAGCACCGTCCTTGTTGCAGCAACTCTCAGCTACTGGAATTGCTCGCATAACAGCGAGGGAATGGGAAAAGAGGACAGTGTGCCTTTAGTTCAAGGCTAATGACTTTCTAAACACAGCCCTGATAGCTGATATGTTCATAGTATCCCACTCCAGTTGCAAACGAAAACAAGATTATCAAATGAAACCACAACTTTAGCAATCCCAGAAAGAAAAGACTGCTGCAACAAGCCGATAACTTCGAGCTTGTCGCAGCGCATCCTTCGATTGGACTCCAAAGGCCCTAACAGACCCAGGTTATGCAAATAAGGACCAAAGATGTAGTCTTTGGCTTACCAGATTGGAGAAAGTTAAAACCTTTGGATCAAACAACAAACACAGCATCACATCAAACGCTATCTCAGCGACCGAAAGGCCAAAAAAGATTAAAAAAAAAAAAAAAGTACCGGAAACAGTTGCAACAAGCAAAAGGTTTCATCTTGTTGCAGGGGTTCTAACAAAACCATTAATCACTACCACAAGTAAAGGAATGGAACGTTGAAACAGGAAATTTATGTGATTTTTCTGATTTTGGCCTGTCAAAACATAAGAGGGCAACCATAAACATCCAACGAAAGACCTCATGGGTTCATCATAGACTGTACCAAGAACCTTAAAATCATAAGTATGGCAAGGCTACCTCGTCATCGTCAAACAGATAGATAAGAAGTAACATACCTGGACAGCAAAAAGGAAGCGGATTGGAAAGATCTTTAGCGGACAGAGTTGCCCTTCAACGATGATGGAAACCGATGATGGAAAGCGATGGTTTTCTCCTTCACTCGCTGCTTTCCCTTTCCTTTTGCTTAGAATTTCTCAGCCTTACTCTCGGCTCTCTCGGTTTCTCTTCTCAGTTTTTCCTTCTTGTTTCAGTCTTTTTCCTCTCAGCTCCAACACCTTGCTCCCCTGTGCTTCCTCGACATAAATAGAGGGGGCAAAAGATTGGAAAAAAAAAGGAGAAAAGCAAATGTAGTAGGGATTTGGAAAAATTGGGGAAAATGTAGTAGAATATTAGGGATTTGGAAAAATTGGGGAAAATGTATAGGAAGCTCTGTTTCAGCTCAGTGCAGAAGCTTGTTTGTGTTTCAGACCAAGTGTTCCGTTGCTTTTGTTTTCAGAATGTGTTCCGCTGCTTTGGTCTTTGCTTTGCTTTGGATATTGTTTTTGTTGCGCGGCACTTTCCTATGATTTGATCAAAATTTTGACTTCACTCATTTTCCCCCCATTTGATACCAAAAATCATGTTTTTTTCTGGATTTGTAATATGGTTTGAACCATAGATTTTAATGCTATAGTATTATTCTTTATTTTTTAGCAAAAAATAAAAATTTTCATCAACATAGGTGGCAAAATTTGTTAATTTCATATAATTGAAAATGTACTTTTATAATTTGCTAATATTTTATACTAATTTCTTATAATTGCAGCACTAAAGAACATCATGTAATTCAAAATAATTAAACTCAAATTATATCGTTATAACATAGTTTCAATAAAAATAATCATTTTCCCAACATTTGAGACCAATCATCATGCTTTTTTTTATTTTTAATTTGGTTTGAAGCATAGATTTTATTGCTATAGTATTATTCTTTATTTTTTAGTACAAAAACACAAATTTTCATCAATATAGGTGGCAAAATTTGTTAATTACATATAAGTGAAAATATACTTTTGTTCTTTTTCAAACATTTATTTTAATGTTTAATTTTGTTTAAAACTATTGTACTAGTATAGATTTGCAAGACAAAACTTAAGTTCTCAATAGTTAAAAAATTCATTACAGAGAAAACACAAAGTAGTAGTTGCAAAATGTGTATAAATTACAGATATTTTAATGTGTATAAATTACAGTTTATTTTAATGTTTAATTTTGTTTGAAACTATTTTACTAGTATAGATTTGCAAGACATAGATTTATGGGTAATTTCTTTTTTTTTTTTGCTTTCACATATTTAATTTATGTTAAATACAAAACCTACCAATTTCCCTCTCATAAAAATATTAGTGCAACACTTTTTGAATTTTACTTACAAACATTTATGTATTTAACATAAATTAAATGATTCAGAGTGAAATGCCCATAAAGAGCAGAATATTTGTTCATGTAATGGAGGAAACCCACAAAGAGTTGGTACTTTATGGGCCATTTCTTTTTTTAAAAAAATTTAATTTATATTGAAAAGATAACCTACCAGTTTTCGTTTTGTAAGAAATCAGTGTAACACTTTTTGAATTTTACTTACAAACATTTATAAATTTATCATAAATTATATGTTTGAGAGTAAAATGCCCATAAAAAGTTGGTACTTTGAATAGATAATGCTCATTTGCCCATAAACTACACTCCCTGAAGGCTATTTTGTTAATTACTTTGTAGTACTTTGTTATTCCTTTGCTAATACTACTTGGCATGTAGTACAAAGGATAAATCTGGCATAAATTTCTTATTCCATTGATAAAAAGACCTGCCTGCTTTATAACTATTGTAATGAAAGATATATCTTTAGAGTTTATAACAAATTATTACTTAAGTTTGAGAAAATTATAAAATATTTATGCATAGTTTATCAAGATACCATTCGCAATTTCCTAATAAAAAAATAGGGGCTAAATTGTAAAAGCTAGGGTGCCATAATAGAAATAATAAAATTGGTGTATTACATATGGGTGTTAAATTGCAAAAGTTAGAGTGCCATAGTAGAATTAATGAAATTAGTGAATTACATATGGGGCTAAATTACAAAAGTTAGGGAGTAATAATAGAATTAAAAAAATCGGTGTACTACATATGGGGCTAAATTGTAAAAGTTAAGGTATCATAATGGAATTTTTTACAACATTTGGGGCTAAATCGCAAAAGTTAGGGTGGCACAGTAGAATTAATGAAAGTGACTTAGAAATAAGTACTTTAAACAGTGACGATTAATTCTTGTCACTAAATCTGAATCGGTAGAGTGACAGTGACGATATTAGAAGTTGTCACTATATAGATCATTTTAGTGACAACTTTTTCAAGGTCATCACTGAAGACTTAGTTGCTTTGAGCAATTATGACAACTTTCCTTGTCGTCACTAAACAACTACTTTTTGTGACGACTTTTGTCGTCACTAAAAATGTTGTCACTAATGAACATATTTCTTGCGGTGTAGTTTGTGACGAAAATAACGGGTCGTCACTAAACATTTAGTTGCTTTGATGCAATTGTGACAACTTTAGGTGTCGCGACTAAAGAAATACCTTTTGTGACGACTTATTGTCATCACTAAAAGTTGTTGTCACTAATAAATTTTTTTTATAGTGATCAGTGACGACAACTAAAAGTCGTCTGTAAATAGTCCAAGCAATAGTGATGATGTTCTTAATGTCGTCACTATTGTGTGTTCTAAACACTCCCGCACTCTTGCTAAATCTTGCCGGGAATTTACTAGTGACTACTTTTCTAAGTCGTCACAAATGAGTTGGCTCCCATTAGAGGTTTGTGACGAGTTAGAAAGTCGTCAATAAAGGATCCACTTTTGTGACAACTTTTTTTCGTCACAGAGAAAAGTTGTCACTGATGACCAATTCTGGCACTGAGGATCAGAATCATAACTCTTTTGAAGTTCCTATATCCATAGTGGTTTGGCCAAGCGGGACCCTTGTTGAGCTGCCTGATCTGTATTCCTTGCATGCAGCCTAGACAATGCATCAGCTACTTTATTTTCTGCTTCCTTTTTGTACTAAATCTCATAATCCAGGCCAAGCAATTTAGCCAACCATTTATGTTGCAATGAAGTGGTGAGTTTCTGATCTAGCAAGTACTTCAGGGACTGATGATCTGTTTTAATAATTAAATGGTATCCTAGCAGGTAGTGTTTCCACTTGGTCACTGCCATCAACAGTGCCAGTAGCTCTTTCTCATAAGCTGATAGCCCCAAATTCCTAGGTGATAATGCCTTACTTTGGAAGGCTATAGGATGGCCTTCCTGCATCACTACTGCTCCAATTCCTCCTCCACTAGCATTAGTTTCAATAGTGAAGGTTTTTTGAAAATTTGGTAGTCTAAGTACAGGAACCTTGCACATGATGTGTTTCAATGACTTAAAGGCCTTCTCTACTCCACCATTCCAAACAAAATTATCCTTCTTGAGTAACTCTGTGAGTGGTTTGCAGATGATTCCATAGTGCTTGATGAACCTTCTGTAATATCCAATCAGCCCCAAAAACCCCCTTAAATCTTTTACTGTCCTAGGAGAGGGCCAGTTCATGATACTTTCAATCTTGGACTGGTCCATGGTGCAAAGGAGCATTTGGATCTCTTTGCAAATAGCTTGCGTTTTCTCAGGACAGATAGCACTATTTTCAAGTGCTCTAAATGCAATTCCAGTGTGGAGCTGTAAATCAAGATATCATCAAAGAATACCCAAACAAATTTCCTTAAGTATGGTTGAAATATCTGATTCATAAGAGACTGAAATGTTGCTGGTGCATTAGTTAATCCGAATGGCACCACTAGAAATTCATAGTGACCACAGTGAGTCTGAAAAGCAGTCTTATGAGTATCCTTGGGCTTGACTCTGATCTGGTGGTAGCCAGAAGTGAGGTCCAGTTTGGTTTTATACCTTGATCCTGCTAATTCATTGATCAGTTCATCTATATTTGGTATAGGACACCTGTCTTTAATAGTCATCTCATTCAAATGCCTGTAATCCACACAAAAATGCCATGTGCCTTCTTTTTTCTTGACTAACAACACTTGTGAGGCATAGGGGCTATTGCTATGGATAATGATCCCATGCTGTATCATATCTTTTACCTGTTTTTCTATTTCACCATTTTGGGAATGAGGATACCTGTAAGGTTTCATTTTGAAAGCTTGGGATCCAGGCTTTAAGGGAATCTCATAGTCTATTTCCCTAGTAAGGGGCAACTCAGTGGGAGTCCAAAATACATCACTAAATTCTTCAATGATCTGCTGAACCTCAGTAGGCATAACAAATTCTTCAGACAACTTACTCTGTCCCATCCTCAAAGCCAAGCACATCTGTTTCTTATATTCAATGAAATTTCTCAGGTCACTACCCCTGATGAGATCTAAATCACAATTTTCTTCTTGCCCTCTCAATTGCACTACTTCCCCTTGATTATGGAAGGAGATAGTCAACTGATGGAAGTCAAAAGTAATGGGGCTGAAGTGAGTCATCTAGTCTACTCCCAATATCATATCCCAGCCACTTAAGTCCATCACTTTGAGATCAAAGCAGAACTTATGCTGGCTCATTTCCCATGACACTTTGGGACAAATGGCTTTACTAGTCACACAGGCCCCATTGCCTACACTCACAGAGAATGGTTCCATTAATTGATATGGTATGTCAAATGCAATCACCTTCTCACTGCTGATATAACTGTTTGAACTCCCAGTGCCAACTAAAATGAGCATTTCCTCTCCATCCCACTTCCCTATCAGTGTTATTGTCTTTCTTTTCATAGCCTCTGACAATGCATGCAAGGACATTTCCATGATTTGTCCTGGATTCCCTATGGACTCATCTTGCTTCCCCAATGCATCTTCAAACTCAGACTCTTCTTCTTCGTCAATAACCAGAAGGTTTAGGTGACTAGATTTGCACTGACGACCTTGTCCAAATTTCTCTCCACACTTGAAACAAAGTCCATTATTCCTCCTGTATTGTAACTCTTGTGCTGAGATCCTCCTAGGTTTAGAACCTGAGGTAGACATTGTTTTGCCTTTGAATGGAGTATTCCTGAATGTACTGGTAGAAGGCACCCTGTAGTGAGAATTGTGGGTCTAGTGCTGAGAAGGACTCCTGGAAATCACAAATCTGTCTTCAGGCACCGTTTTCCCTCTTTCTTTGTTGTAGCCTTAATGCTTTCTCCTATAGTGCAGCCAATTCAAAGGCTTCTGACAGGGTTGCAGGCTTAAGCATCCTTATCATAGTTTTGATTTCACCCTTAAGTCCACTGATGAAGCTAGACACAAAATATTCCTCATCTAAATGTTGATTCGTAATCATCATAAGAGTTTTAAGTTCTTCAAACTTTTCTTGGTACTCCTCCACTTTGCCAGATTGCTTCAGTTTGTTAAATTCCTCCATTACATCCCTTCCATTTCTACTATCAAATCTTTTGTATAGTAATTCCTCAAATGTTCTCCAAGTTATCCTTGGGTTTTCCAATTTAATTCCCTGGAACCAGTTATCTGCCTTCCCTTCCAAGTACATTTCTATGACTTCCACCTTTTGATCCTTAGGAATCTGGTAATTTAGGCAGTACTTATTGCATTTCCAGATCCACTCCCTCGGATTTTCACCAGTAAACATAGGTAAATCGATTCTAGGAGGATTTGGTATCAGAATCTTACTTGTTTCCTTCCTTGCTGCTCTGCTGATTTCAGATCCTATCTGTAGCCTCTGATTTAGTGGAGGAGTTGGTAAGAGTGGTGCCTGTTCCACTCTCGGTCTGTCTTCTTCTGGAACAGTTCTTTCCTTACTTATCATTGCTCTCATGAAAGCGCTGAACTCCTGCTTCATTTCAACTACTAAGCCTTCCATTCTTTTGTTGTTTTCCTTGAGTTCAGTATGGAACTCATTCTGCATTTGTTGTTGTTACAACTGCGAAGTTTGCAGACCTTCCATTACTTCTTGGAGTCGGATTTCCTGCTTTTTGATTTGTTCCTCCAGAGTCTTGAATCTGGTGCTTTCTGCCATAGATTTTTGGTATCGTCCAAGGATTCAGCCTGCTCTAATACCAATTGTCAAGCTACTGACTCCATCTCTAACCTTAATCGATGAATTATTTGAGAGCTGGGGAAGAAAGTTGCAGAGGAGGGGTAGAAGGGAGAATGAGAATTGGGGAAAGTAGAGAGAGAAAATAAGAAAAGGAAATGAAATTTTTGTTCAATGCTTTCTTGGCCAATCACATGTGTACAAATAGGACAAGTAACCGACTCAATTAATTCTTGCAACTGAATCTGTTAATTCTTTCCAACGACTTCGTCCCACTAATTCCTGCCTCCAACGACGTCGTCACATTTATTCCTCCTAATATCAAACCTAATTTGGACAATCAAATGAAACGGCATCATTACGCTTTGGGAAAAAATTAGTTTCTTGACACTAGACTAGGGCTGATGTTGAACCGAATAGCTTGACTCGAGCTCGCAAGCTACTCGGTGAACAGCTCAGCTCGAGTTCGTTTTGACCGAGCTGCTTGATAAAAGTAGCGAGTCGAGCTCGAGCTTCAATAATTTGCACTGGAAGACTCGACGAGCCTAATCGAGTTTCTTATAATATATATTTTTATTTTTATTCTTGTGAAATGTTAATAATATCCTTTATTTAAAATTATATGTAAAATATTAATTTTTATTACGTGAGCTTGATTAGCCTTGATTGAGCTCGAATAGGTTTGATTGAGCTTGATTTGAATTGATTAGATTTAATTAAATTCAAACTCGAGTTCAAGCTCGAGTAACGTAAATTGACGTCGAGTTCGAGTTCGAGCTCGAGCTCGAATTCTAAAAGCTCGACGAGCTCGAGCGTTAGTTATTTTACCTCACTACTCGAGCTCGACTCGACTCGAATGCACCCCTAAGCTAGATAGCTTTGTTGTGTCTGAAATTATCAGGCGCCTGAAATTCGGTCGCGCTAAGACCTTCATGTTAAAGAAGCTTCGCTACGAGATTAAATAAGTTTGTAAATAGAGGGAAAAAAAGATGAAAAATCTTATTCTAGGCAACATAAGACTTGTATGATGGACACAAATTAAATGATAGTCCATCTCCTTAATTTTAGAATTTCTGTATTTATATCTTCCACAACAAATTACAAAAATATATGACACAAACTAAAGAATTATGGAAGCAGCCTTGTCACTATTGACAGCATGAATATCAGGTTTGAATGCATGACAGTTGATCTTAATATAAGTTTGAAAATCAAGTTTTACACACATGACATCTATCTAAACTTGATATTGCATACACTGTTAGAATATTGAAATTAATCTTTATTTAAATACATAACATGTTAATTCTTATTTGTTAATCTAATACATAAAAAGTTAATATTCTACCAAAAAATCTGTTATATACCACGTTAAAATGGAAGCAGCGCAGTAACATGTAATTAATAATCAAATCACTTGTGCACATTCTATTGAAAAATATCATGTAATTATATATATACCAAACTTTTTTAGTCACAAAATGCCCAATCAATTGTTGAATGCTTATAGTTTCCACACCACTTCAAAAGAAAATGGATTCAGTCTTTTAAAAGAGATTGGAACTAAAAAGCAATATAGAACACAAACGAAACATTAGTTGCACGAAAGTGCAATTATTCTTTACTCCTATATTGTTGTAAAAGAGGAAAAAACAAAACTAAAAACAGTCGCAAATACCATTGACTATGCATCTATTTTGTTCGGCAGTAAACATCCAAATCATTCTGGACAAATTTCAAGTCATTAGACAAATTATATATATATATATATATATATATTGATTTCGGTGTTCCTTCCGTAGTCAAGAAAACATTATTTCTGGTTCCGAGGCAAAATTGGGTGACTTTGATAAGTAAAATAGTTGATTGCTTTTCAAAACTTAGCATCACATAACTGACCATAGAAAAGAAACAGTACACTGGGGTGTGAAAATGAAAATATAATCGGACGCCATGACGCCTGAGCTTAAGGAATCATATTTATATATTTTCAACTTCAACAATTATTTTAAACTCTCTTGTCTAAACGAGAAAGTCTTCTACATCATATTCTGAAATTGAAGTGACAAACATTTAATAATTAAACCACTAGTAAACCAATGGACACGAAAAAATTTTGTTTAATATTACTACTTGCGTGGGCTGACCATTCTCAACACATTTTCCCACTTTATAACATTTCTTTTTTCCTTCTTCAAACTTCAAAAAATACAAAATATTTCACGTTTATGTGCTTAAAATAAGAGCTTATATGGTGGATAATCTTATTTTTTTTCATGCAATACTTATAGGAAAAACATCTAAATATTGTACCAGATATTTATCTTTAATTTTGTAATTGGTATATGAATAAACTTTATCATTTAATATATATATATACACACACATGCATATAGACACATACACACATGACTATACGAAATTTCTCATTCGCTAAAGAAAATAATATTACATACCGGAAGTCAAACATTGACATTTTGAACACATGCTAGCCATCATGACTAGTAACCAAATTTCCTTTTACTTAATTTGTCAAGCTGAATACTTTAATTGTCTTCCCTTTTCTACCATTTCGACTGTTTAAAAATCATTTGCACACCCTTAATTAAATATGGTAGGTGAATTATTAATTAAATATAGTAGGACACTATTAGGGAGGAAAGAATCAGCATAACACAACAATCAAGTTTTTTGTTTCTTCTTTTTAATTCCGGCAATGTCTTACATGTGTTTTTTAATATAATGTGCTGTCCGGCCGGAGAATACCCCAAAAAGAATAGAAATTTATATCTGATTTTTAAAGGGTAATTATGCAATTTTAGTTCGTAAGGCAGCATCTTAGTGGATTTTCCAAAAATACTTCCATTAACCAAAGTGCTTAGTCCATTCAAGACTCAAGACCAAGAAAATAAACAGCTCCCAGCTGGTCCATTCAAAACATCAAACCTTGGACTCAATTAATCAACATGACACGAGCAGATACTTTTCTACTAACCCATTCTACTGGCTACATTACCAAAACCGCATCCTTGCAACAAAAAGAGGGGCAAGAATTATTGCCAAAAGCATTCATTTCCGATGGTTAACTCTAAAAATTTAATTCACATTTTTATTCATTACTTTTAAAATTATATAAAAATTTATAAACAAATAAAGCGAGATTTAAGAATCAGGAAGGAGACGAAAAAATTATACTGCTATTACTTTACACCTCGTACAACATCATTTAAAGTAGTAAAACGTACGGTTGACAAAACCTAATAGAAGCATTGTTACATCTGTCAGTTGTCGTACACAACCATTCGTATGTACCCTCCATCCCTGTTGCAATAAATTCCATCCAGGTGGTAATCTTAAGCAGTTGAATGATTCCAAACTGCACGACCAAGAGGGAGGAGGGGCAGGGACAGTAACACAATTAATGGTCAAGATTCGATTAAAAAAAATTGTAAGGTTCAGATTTTAACATGTGTGAAACCCATAAAATTTTATTCTAGTGTTACGTGTTGTTAAAAATAAATTACACCGTATATAAATAAAATTATACCTTATATAAAATACACATAATCTTTCGAAACGGTTGCACCTATAACCGTTCCAGCCCCGGGTCAACCAAGAGACCCTTACAAAATTCCAATCACCTCGTGGCATTCAAAATTTCACATGTACAGCCCCTCAATTCTGATAAATTCAATCACGAATAGGACCACTTCAATTTTACATCTCCTTAGTCAACACGTAACCCTGTTTGGAAAATTGCGGCACATTCAACCCTCTTCGTTCAAAGTGTCAAACATGACTCCAAACCAACTCCAACCTCACATACTATAAATACCCCCAACATCTCCACACTTCTGCAACAAATTAACATCCATAGCAAGAATAAACCAAGAATCAACCAATTCATCTACATTTTCAGCTAATAAATTTGTCATTTTTTTGCGGGTTTTAGTCGATTTTCAGGCTCAAGATGGATTGTAGAAAAGCAGCGATTCTTGTATTGGTTTTTGTCATCTTTGTTGCCATCATGAGCCAAGTTCATGTGGATGCAGCGAGGTTGTTGGCAGAGGAAGACTTCGCAAGTGCCAATCACTTGGATACATTTCCTTCGGTGTATGCAAAAGCAAGAGACACGATGTCGCATTGGCTTGAAAGGTTGGCTTCTGGACCTAGCCCTAGAGGACCTGGTCATTAAGCTTAGAAGTATGGCCAGCAAGTATTTGGAGAGCGGTTCAGCCATGCATGGACAATGACAACCAACACTAGTATATTTTGGTAGTATTTACCATATAGAGAGGGTCTAAGACTCTGTTTTTTTTTTTTTTGGTTATTTCATTCATTCTTCTTTCTTTGATGTCTTGTTACACGATGAAATCTTAAAGCATAGATGTATATTTCTGACTTTTGCCCTTGAAGTGGCACTTATAATGATAGATATTTTTTTTCTCAATGATTTCTTTCATTTGTTTTGCCCTTCATCAATGGTTCAAGCTTTCTACAATAGCAAGTCCATGGATAACTCAGGTGTTCCAGTTCATCATACGTTAAAAACATGAAAACATTTTTCTGCACATTTCATGTGCAGACACTTCGATCAACAAATTACAAAATTTTCTGATGGATCATGAGTTGGCTGCATGAGACAGTGTAGTGCAGCTTTTATAGAAGCATTCCTCACAAAGCATGGATTATCATTTCCTACAACATACTATCGAGGATGAAAACTTCCATCCACTCCATAAAGTTGTGTTCTTTTAAGGGTTCTCTGTCTATAATAAGTACCTTTAGGACACTGGTGAAATGGGATGAAATATTTGTTATGATGGCTCTAATCAATTCCATCAAATTTTTTATGTGGATATCTATTTTTTCTGTCTATTCTTATCTTATTAAATGTCCAAACCTTTATTTATTTTGTTTAGGTTTAAGTCTCCTACCTATTATTGTTACGACATGTTATAGTAGCTTGATTATTGTTGTTAAGAAACAATCACATTTCATATTTTTGTCTCCATTTATTATTATTATTACTTTTTGTTGTGATCAACAAAAAGAGAAAGGCAAAAGGAGAAATAGACAATTTATCGGCCTTGGCAGACTTTTATTTCAGAAGATGTAAAAAACGTATATATATATATATATAGAGAGAGAGAGAGAGACAAACAAAAGCCATAAAATGATAGTAGCTAGTTGCAATGAAGTCAACCTTGAAGTTTATTTTCTTTCCATTTTTTCTTCTTGTTCCCTTTTGGGAGTATAATAGTCTTGCGTGGAAAACGATATACAAGCCTGTTCTTTTTTTTTTTCTTTCTAACTTTGGGATTATACATCTCACAAAATCATAGAGCAATATGACGTTTTCTTTCTTTTTTTCTTCTTTTAAATTGTCAAAACATGGGATAGAAAAAATGATGCGGAAGCAGGTAGAAGGAATGGTTTCACGAGCTTTTTCCAAAAATAACAAAGATGCGATTCAAGAAAACAAAATTACAACAAAAGGCAGAAAACGAAAAAAAAAAAAGAAAAACAAAGTGCTACTCCGATGAAGTCCGATGCCAATGTTGGCGTCGGTTCTCCTCTGAAGGGAAGTCCGGTGCTGATCTTCAGACTTCCTCTGAAGTCGTGGGCGTGCAGCTTCCGTTTGCTCTCTCTTTTGCTGGCTCCATTTTGTCCAAAACCTCGCAGCAACTTGTTCTACATCAAAAAACTGTAGTAGGATAACCTTGAGAAGATATACACATCTAAAAGTATATTTATGAAGTTTATCGATTTTTTTTACTAGTAGGAAAAAATTAAGATTTAAGAAGCAAAAATAGAGAAATTGCATATTAATCAACAGGAGTTAGGCAAGCATTATTCAAACTTGTCCATTTTTAATTTTCATCTTCACTAGTAATTAAGTAGTCTAATTCAGGTTCTTGTTATAGACACAGAAGCTCAAAAATAGACAGAACTAAGGGGCGGGAGAGTCATTGCCGCCCGCTGCCGAAGTTTTTCGAAAGGCTAGTTGGAGATGGGCCTCGTGCTTCGCCTGAGGTTGCCCAGGCAAAGATGTCGACTGGCTGTGCACGTATAGAGAAATAAAAAAGAGTAAATTTTTCCTATATTGACCGTGTATACACTATCCTCGTTGAATTCATGATATATGTATAAAAATTGAATTTCAAATTCAAATTTTGTATAATTGTCATTTATCCAACGCTGATAATGTATATATTGTAAGTGTAGGAAAAATTTAAGGAAAGAATCAGCAATACAGAAAGAAAGAGAAGTAACCATTTAAATAGATGAATGTATTGTGCTATTAGTTTGATTTCATTAGTAAAAAGAGTATTCTAAATAAATAGGGATAATTTCAGAAACCTTCCTTGAGGTTTTTGACAATTTCAGGAAAGCTTTCCTCAATATTTTAAAATTACACATACCTCCCCTATCAATGCAAAAGTACTCTACTACCCCTCATAAAATACTTAAAGACATTTTTTGGAAAAAATTCGAAAATCCAAACCGAAAACAAAAACAAAAACAATTGATTCTCTCTCTTGGGCGTCCCTTACGTTGCTTTTTTTCCCACTTCATCCTTTGCCCAACTCTCGTCTACCCAACTTTCCTGCTCTACTTTAGGACACTAACTATTGTCCATCAACTCTTGCCCGTGCTTGTCCCCCTCTTTTTCCTTCTCGGCTTATCTTTTTTTTGACTTTTCCTACATCAATTCCCTTCTCTTTGCAAACTTGATTTGATTAGACTCATCCCTTCCTCCCTTTTTTTTCCTATTCAGGGTGTATTGGGTTTGATTTTTTTTGTATCTATGTTCTTTATCCAATATTGGTTGATCATGGGTGATAAAACTTGGTGATGTCAAAGATCAAGAGTGAGAAATGGATCTTGGGCTTCATAAAATGGGTTGTTGAAAGAAAACGAAAGGCTGCAAAGGGAGGAAGAGTAAGGGGATTTGACATGTGGGATTGGTTCTTGATGGAGTGTTGGTTTTGGATAAAATTTGGGGTTTTTTATTTCTGGTAAAATTTGATGGAGTATTGGTTGAGTTTTATCAATTTAATAATAAGAGGCTTCTCTATCTTCATTTCTCTTTTGAATTCATTCCTTCTTGTATAAGACCAGTACAATTGGTATCAGAGCTTGCGGTCCTTGGATCTGCGAGCTCGGCTACCGAATCTGTAGCTGACCATGGCGGAAGGCACCAGAATGAAAGGTTTCGAAGAACAGCTGAAGAAACAGGATTCACGGATTCAGAGTATCCTTGAAGCTAATGCAGTAGAAAGACTAGCATTGGAAGAGAAATTGGCGACAAATTACTCTGATTTGAAGGCGCTCTTAGAAGCAAACTCAGCTGAGATGAAAAATTTCATGGTTTCAATGAGTGCTCAATACACTGCTTTTGTGAGGAGCTTGCAAAGTGACAAAGGGATATTGGGAACTTCACCAGACAACACAGAGAGACATCCTGTCCAAAGGCCTCGGAGAAATTTGGAGTTGCGGCAGTCCAGTCAAGGAGAAAGGAATTATCTACCTGTAGGGAGTCCTAAGGTGGAATTTCCCAATTTTGATGGTTCTAACCCCAGGGAGTGGGTTAGGAAATGTGAGAAGTTTTTCAGTTTATGTCGCATTCTAGACTCTCAGCAAATGGATCTAGTGGAATTGCATTCGGATGGAAAAGCTAGTATCTGGTATCAAGGCTTCAAGATGGATAAGGGTGAGTTACGATGGGACAGATTCAGCCAAGCGCTTTGCAATAGATTTGGAAATTTGGGGGAGGACGATGTCATAGAGGAGTTTAACAAGCTTCATCAAACTTCCACAGTAATGGCCTATCAAGAAAAATTTAAGGAGCTGCAAACTGTTGTAATGCTCAAGGTTCCTGGTCTCACTGAACTTATTACATTTCCAGTTTCCTGAGTGGATTAAAGGAGGAGATTAAGTCCGTAGTCAAGATCCACAAGCCTACCGCCCTGCAATTAGCATTTGAGAAGGCGCGATGGCAGGAACACTATTTGCAGGTTATGTCTAAGTAACACAAGATGGCCACAAAACCAACTTCAGTTGTAGATGCAATGCCGAAGAAGCCTGCACACCAGGCATTTGACAATAGTAACAGTAAAACTACCTCCCAAGGCCCTAGGAGGATTACCCCCACTGAGTTCCAGTATAGGAAGGATCACAACTTATGTTACAAATATGGAGAGAAGTTTTCTCCTGGGCATGTTTGCAGGAATAAGGGAATTCATTTGCTGCTAGCAGATGAAGGCGAGGCACAAGTAGATGAAGTAGCAGATGAAGAGGATGAGGTCATTGAGTATCAAGGCAACAAGTATGGCAGAGATATTACACTATCCCTCCACTCAGTTTCAGGCCAATTGTCTTCCAGTACCATTAAAAAGCTGGATGGTGATCAAGAGGTGTCGATCCTGTTGGACGGAGGCAGCACCAACTGTTTCATAAAGCCAACTATTGCTCAACTCTACCCTGAAGCTGTTAAGAGTCATAAACCTTTTAAAGTCAGGATTGCAAATGGGAAAGAATTAGTTTGTGAGCAATGGATTCCTGATATGAAGTGGATAATGCAGGCCATCATTTTACTCACAATGTGTATGTGCTAGACTTGGAACCATACGATTTGATTTTGGGGGTTGACTGGATGAAGTGTTACAGCCCCATGACTTTGATTTTGAAAAGCTGTCATTGTCATTTGAGAAGGAGGGTGAAATGGTGCTGCTACAAGGGGATTCCCATTCTGCTAAGGTGTTGATGAGGCAAGGAGTATCTGCCCAGAAGTATTGCAGAAACAAATCAGAACAGCTTTGCAACATTCTTGCATGATCCGAGTACAAAACTCACAGGTAACTACTGTGCCCAAAACACTCACACAATTACTTGCTCAATATGAAGACATATTTGATGTACCTACAACTTTACCCCCCAACCGTAGCCTCAATCATCAGATACCTTTGAAACCTGATGCTAAACCCTTCAAGATTAGCCCATATAGGTATCGCCATAGGCAAAAAACAGTAATAGAAAGGCAAGTCAAAGAAATGTTGGCCCTGGTATCATCCAAACCAGCCATAGCCCTTTTGCATCCCCAGCCTTGCTAGTTAAAAAAAAAAAAAGATGGCAGTTGGAGGTTATGCATTGACTATGGACAACTTAAAAGCCTCACCATCAAAGACAAGTTTCCCATTCCAATCATTGATGACCTCCTTGATGAACTGCATGGTGCAAAAGCTTTTTCAACTATTGATTTGAGGTCAGGGTATCATCAGATAAGAATGAACCCACCTAATATCCAAAAAACAGCTTTCAGAACCCACTCTGGCCTCTATGAATACTTAGTGATGCCATTTGGCCTCACTAATGCACCAGCAACCTTCCAGGCTTTAATGAACTCAGTGTTTGAACCTTTTATTCGAAAATTTGTACTAGTATTCTTTGATGACATTCTAGTTTACAGCCCAGATTTTGACTCCCATCTCAAACACCTATCCCTTGTTCTTGACACCCTCAGAAACCACTCCTTATATGCAAAAATGTCTAAATGTTCATTTGAGCAAGATAGAGTAGAGTATTTGGGGCATATAGTTACTGGTGAAGGAGTCTCTGCTGATCCTGCAAAAGTGGAAGCCATGCTGTCCTGGCCTACCCCTACCACTGTTAAAGGTTTAAGGGGCTTTTTGGGACTGACAGGTTATTACAAGAGATTTGTGAAGGGATATGGGAAGATAGCTAAACCTTTAACTAATCTGCTCAAGAAGGATGGTTTTGAGTGGGATGAACAAGCTGAGGATGCTTTCCAAGAACTCAAACATGCTATAACTCAAGCACCTGTACTAGCACTACCTGACTTCTCAGGAACATTTGTGTTGGAAACTAATGCTAGCCAAAAGGCCATTGGAGCAGTTTTGATGCAGCAAGGTAGGCCTATTGCTTTCATGAGTCAGGCACTTGGACCAAAGAATCAAGCACAGTCCATATATGAAAAGGAGTTATTGTCATTGATTACTGCAGTGGGGAAATGGAGACACTATTTGTTAAGAACTCAGTTCATAATCAAAACTGATCATGAAAGTTTGAAGTACTTACTGGAACAAACGATCACTACACCCCTCCAGTAAAAATGGTTGGCCAAGCTTATGGGGTTGGACTATGAGATCCAATATAAAAGGGGTAAGGATAATTTGGTGGCTGATGCTCTCTCTAGAAGGTTGGAAGGGAGGAACGAGGGGTCTAGTAGTGAGGAGGTGCAGGTTCATGCCATATCCACAGCAAAACCATTATGGCTAACAAGGGTCTCAAGCAGTTATAATGGAGATGAGAAGGCCAAGGAACTACTGACTGCACTAGCTGTGGACAAATCTAGTGTGCAATACTACACCTATCAACAAGGGATTATCAGGTATATGGGAAGGTTGTATATTGAGAGTAACTCAGAATTAAGGTCATAGCTCATCAACTACATGCATGATTATGCAATTGGAGGACACTCATGGAACCAGGGAACATACCAGAGAATGAAGAACTATTTCTACTGGCCAGGAATGAAAAAGGATGTGAAGTCCTGTGTACAATCTTGTGATATTTGCAAGAGGAGTAAAGGGGAGCATTGCCACTACCGAGGATTGTTGCAGCCATTATCAATCCTTGAGCAAGCATGGCAGGAAATTTCTATGGATTTTATTGAAGGACTACCCAAATCATATGGTCATGATGTCATATTTGTGGTGGTAGACAGATTTACAAAATATGCTCACTGTACCTCCATGAATTCTCATTACACTGCTAAGAGTGTTGCTTAGGTATTTTTCGACCAAATATTTAGATTACATGGTCTGCCAAAAGGGATTGTATCTGATAGAGACAAAGTGTTCACCAGCATATTCTAGCAGGAGCTTTTTAAGCAAGTAGGGCTGATCTTAGTTTTTCTTCTTCCTATCACCCTCAGTTTAATAGACAAACTGAGAGGGTGAATAGGTGTTTGGAGACTTACTTAAGAGCCATGTGCTTGCAGCAACCAGGCTATTGGAAAAGGTGTTTACCTGTGGCTGAATAGTGGTACAACACTAACTTCCACTCCAGTTTGCAGATGACACCGTTCCAAGCTTTATATGGCTACAAACCACCCCAACTGAGTCTGAACACAGGTGACACTCAAGTTGCTGCTGTTGAGGATTGGATAAAGGAAAAGGTGAACTGGAATACATTGCTCAGGGAGAATTTATTGCAGGCTCAGAACCGAATGAAACAGTTTGCAGATAAACATAGAACAGACAGGTCTTTTGCTGAGGGGGATTGCGTGTATCTCAAGTTGCAACCTTATAGACAGACTACGGTAGCACTAAGGAGAAACTTGAAGTTGGCAGCCAAGTATTATGGGCCATATCAGGTGGAAAAGAAGATTGGGTCAGTAGCTTATAGACTCAAGCTTCCACAGGGTGCTGCTATTCATCCTATTTTCCATGTTTCACTTTTGAAACCATCGACTAAAGGAGCTCCTATCAGCAATGAATTGCCACAAGTATCAGAGGAAGGGCTCTACACTACTGCCCCCACTGCAATCCTGGATAGAAGAATGATTGATAGGGATGGCTAGCAGGTGGAGCAGGTCTTAATATGTTGGAAGAACATGAATGAGGAGGATGCTACCTGGGAGGATTTGACTGTTATACAAAGCCAATTCCCGTCCTTCAATCCTAGAAACTAGGATTGGTTGAAGGGAAGGCAACTGTAATGGCTGAGCTGGAGCCAAATTAGCTGACATCAGGAAGTTAGTTAGGAGGGAGTATTCCAAATAACAGGTTGCATGTGTTAGTTATTTGATCTTGCATGTAGTCATTTCATATTGCATACGTTAGTTATATTGTTAGAATACCAGAAACTAGTATAAAGCAGTGGAGGAAGAGAAGAAATGTAGATTTTGGACGTAAACATTTCTCATTTCATCTATAATATCTTAGTCTTCCTTCTGTTCTATCTCCGCTCCTTCTTCTCTATCTTCATTTTTTTTTGAATTCATTCCTTCTTGTATAAGACCAGTACATACTGCATCTAGCGTGAAGGAATGGGTAGCGTTTACAACCCATTGAAAAGAAAAACACATAAAAAAAGATGGTTCTTCTAGAAAAAAAAGCAGAAAATGCAAGTCGTAATTAGGGTCGATCCCTAGTCTGTCAAGACAAGTGTTCAACTCCCTTTCATAATACTTTAATACATTAATATTTCCTACCCCATGTAGTGTCCTTTAATTCCTTGACATTGTAAATGATTGAGAGAATGGCTTTCACATTAATCGTTGCTTTATGTGTCGCACATTTGATTATGTTAAGAACTCTTATCATAATTATTTTCTTTGGCTGTAAAAAAAAGAAAAAAATCTCATCAGTTATTTGTTGCTAGAACTCATGTTAAACCAAAAAAGGTTCTTTTTCTTTGTGTTGTAATTGGGATGAGCACACAAAAAATAGAGATGGACAACAACATCTAACTATATAAAAGCGGGAGTTGGACAATGAACAGTCCATTTTTTGTCAAGCGGTTATAACGTAATTTCTAGCAACTTTGAGGGCATTTGGTTTTCAGCAACTTCAGGTACTTACAGCACTGCAAATTTGTTGTTATTTGTACTAAAGAATCGGGGAATAATCAAATGCCACATCACCCAAAGAGTAAGGTATGCCGTATAGCATACAATGTTGATTCGGCCTTCACCTTGGGACTAAATACCGCTCAAGTACAGTTCCAAAAACAAAAGCCCAGTTAGTCACAAAAAATTAAGCAAAAAACTCCACAAAACCAAACAACTCAGCAGCAACAAAAATGGAGCCAATTTTCTTTGTAGACTCCAAAACCGCTCAACAAAACTACTCTAATGGAACAATAAAAACAACATTTACATATGTAACTCAAGACGCTAATGGAGTCCCAAAATATATTGGTAAGAGCAAAATATTGGTAAGAGCAAATGGTAAGATCAATATTTTCAACAAAATATATTGCAAATCAAAATCCACTTTAATTTTTTCTTACTTTTGCTACTAATTTTCAGGTCATACCAGCCAAATTTTTGCCGCATATAGGACACCATATGCGAAGAACAATAATACTAAAAAATGGAAACAAAATTTGGTTTATTAAATTACACGAAAGTCCCGCAAATTCTGGCTGGAAAGAATTTCTATGTGATCACCAAATACAAGAAAACTTCATGATCCAATTTTTTCACATAGGTGTAATGGCCTTTCGAGTGCAGATATTTGCTCCAAATCGTTGCTCAACTTTCTATGAATGGAACATTTTACCAGCCCAAGACTATGGCCAAGACGAATACGGTATGGTACAAAATTATTACTCTCTAATTAAACACAATTTATCAACCTAAATTGTTATCCAAGAAAACTGCAGGAACATTCTGCCCAACAGAAGGACTACTAACAAAAAGTTTCAATTCTATGTGACAATACGGCCATCCGATATAGAATACTAGGTAATTTTCATATTACACAAAATATTTAACATATCAGTGTATCAATATTTTTACAAAAATTTCACTTCTTTTTATGACAGGAATTACATCCAGATGATGCCTTCCATATTCTACCAAATAAAGATAGCATAATTGTGCTCTATTGTCAACAAAAGACTTGGGACATAAAAGTTGAGGACAATTATTTAACAAATGGATGGGAAAAGTTGACAAAATTTCATGTAATTAAAGTAGACCATACTGTCGTATTTACTCACTTAGGATTGAACAAATATACACTTCAAATATTTGACGATGAACTTGTTCAAGTGTATCCAATATAATCTAAATAAAATACAATTAAAATGTTCACAAAACTCAACGCAGTTATTTAACGTTGCTACTCTCATAAACATAGTCCAATAAAATCCAATGAAATCCAATGAATAACATTGTTCACAAACTCAACGCAATTATTTAACATTGCTACTCTAATGAAATCAATTCCAGATGCACTTTTGCTCCACTATCATATAACTATCAACCCAACTATGCATGTAATATCTTATGGACTGACTTCCATCTATGTAACTGCACTTCCATCACTTTGTAACCATCTTTTTATTCATGTAACTATCAATCCAACTATGCATATAACTATCTTGTGGACTGACTTCCATGCATGTAACAACACTTCCTTCGCTTTGTAACTTCAACTATACTTTTTCCCACCTTTGTAATCACTTAACCCACGCCACATAATTTATACTAATCATATCATACAAAATATCAACACTATATATTATTTGAACTAATTCAAACCAAGCTTATACTACCTATATCATTCTCTACACTATAATAACTATACAATAACTAAAAATTGTGCAACTTAACACGGGAAATATTAGCTCTCCTGCGCAACGCGCAAGCCGTCTCACTAGTACACAAATAAAATTGTAGAACATAGGGGAGCACTCCAACCTACCACTTGCTTTTTCATTTGAGTTGGGCCGGTAGGAGAATTAAGGTCAATTGGGTTTGGCAAACAAATGAGGCCCAAAGGCAAAGTAGAAAAACACTAATAGGTTAATGGTCATGACAAATCGACTATTAAATCCACCCATTATGGCCTGGGAACCAGCAGTCAATTTTCTTCTAATAAAGAAGGAAAAACAAAGATATATATATATATACTAGGGGGGAGGCCCGCGCAATGCGCGGGAGTGGGGTGCCTGTGGGTCGCGCAATGCGCACTCCATAATGCGCGTGGTGAGATCTATCTAACCTTCGTAAATAATAGTGAAGAGAGAAAAGATTGAAGTTGTAACTGAGAAGCCGTACGAAAATAATAGAGAACCACACCATAGTATTATAAAAAACCATAGCTTAGATCAGGATGTTTGAGTTCATGACCATACGGACAGGGATATAGGCCCAATGATAGTTTCAGATTTAGATTAAATGCTCAGTGGCTCCTTTTCTAAGAAGGTATAATAGACCACCTTGCACTTAACCTAATTTGAAACAGTCTTATTTTAGATACTTCTATTTACATAGAACAGATAAAGGAAAAGTTCAGCCAAGTTTGTCCGTTAAAGTAGTAGTACTTAGGAATAATGAAGATCCATTCGCAAAGGATATAACTTCAAGGATGGGCTTTGGCAGTTTAGGTGCGGTGTTTCTTAGTGGGGTTGACTCTGAGTTTCATTGGGGCTGCTGCAACTGCTGCCTTTTTCTTCTTATCTTCTGTGTTAGAAGGACTGAGTTGATCCACTCCTTTGCTTTGTGTTTCTCCTTCCATTATGCTGTCAACTTTTTCTATTGCCATATTTTCAGCCATGTCGGTAACATTCTTTTTGGAATGTTCTTCTTGTGCTGCTGCCCAAGTGGATGCTGTAGCTTTGTAGTTGGTGATATATTTGCTGATGACATAGTTTTCTTCTGCAGTAGCATTGTTGATATGGGCAACTATGGCATTGTACTTTTCTGAGCTCCTGGAACTGTGGATTGTATTTGATTTCTTGACCAAGCAAACTAAGTTTTTCTGCTTGATGAAATCTGCTATAGTGGCGTACTGGACATTTCCCTGTAGGAAGAATAGAGACTTTAAGTATTTATTTGAAGTGAGCAGAATGTTGCAAAGTAGTTTTGAGTTCGAATGTACCTGCTGCTCTTGCTTTTGGATGTCACTTATGCAGAATGGGAGGAGTTGTTCAGCATCATCACCACTCAGGTCAAGAGTTATAGCACCACTCATATCACTAATTTGCACTGTTAGTCTGCAGCTGTTTTTGGGTTCATGTTATTAGAAGCTTTTTTGGCAGCAGGGGTTGTTAATATTAGATTAAGGTATATGTTTACCGTGGAGTGAGACGGATGCGTTGGTAGCATGAAGTGCAGGTGATCTCGCAATCTGGCCTTGCTCTGATGTATTTGTAGCAGTGGGGGCATGAATGGTACCATAGCTTTTGACTTCTATCTAGAAGTTTTGGTATGCCTCTAATCCAATAGGGCCTTGCCTGCAATGAATGAGCATTGTATTATTACAAAGGCTCGGACAAGTATACCAAGTTTGCTAATAGTAATAGAAGTCAAAGTAGATAATCAATTTTGTAGCACTGTTAACCTATTGTGTTAAGCCATTTGTTAACATCTAGTACGCCAGGCAAGAATTGTATTAGGCCCAGAAGACCCTCTTATAAAAGATAATGCAAAGCATATGATTCTTGAATTTCACAACTCTTTTTTAAACAACTCTTCTTTTAAAATTTCTAATTTGGCATGAAAAACTCTAGCAGAAAGATCAACACGGTTTTGAGACTCATCAGTGGGCAGTAAGTTTTCTTTGATTTCTGGCCATGATGGGTTACAAGTCATTGTTAAAAAAATGTCAGGTTTTCCGAATTTTTGAACTAAGGCCATAGCATCAACATACCTTCTTTTCATATCACGAGGACCTCCTATAAAAGATGCTGGCAAAATTACTCGTTGCCCTACTTTTGAACCTCTACATTGGCCCTCAACTACAGAATCCATGACACCCTGTAATTGCTCAGTCCTAATTTGTTGTTGCCTATGCCGGAAAAAATCAAGCCTTTGACTCTCAATTTTTACGTACATGTCCACTACATACTGTTGAAATGCACGGGCAGTATTAAGAATACTTGGTTTATTTTTCTCCCTCATCTGGAACCTATATGCATAGTATTCACGCATGGACACATTCTCCTTTGAATTCTCAAAGTTTTTGAAAGCTGTTTCAAAAAATTTTAAGCTTCAATTTACATTTGGTAAACTAAAATTGTATTCATAAAATTTGTATTATATTTAAAAACAACTAACCTTTCTCTTCTGATTCTATTATATCTTCGGCAGATCTGAAGCTTGTTAAAGTTGCAGTCTGTTGATGATTTCTAACTGACCTTTTCCTTTTTTTTGGATTACCAGTGCCAGATCTCTGAATTCCAGGTTGCCACCCTGTTTCGCCAAAGGGAAATAGAAGTGGATACTGCAATGGATCATAACAGCCATAGTAATATTGAATTCTACGGCTTTGACCCTCTTTTGTGTATACTTGAATGTGTCTAGCATAGCTGTCCTGTGAGTTTTCACCTTCAACCCACAGTGCAGCTACTTGGGATACTGTTGGCTTGTTAAAGACTCGCTGATCAGTTTGACAGTAAGATTTCAGGACTATTTGATAATTGTCCAAGTCTGGAACATGTCTCAGGCTTCGGAAAAAGCAGGCATAAGGGTTACTTTTCATGAGTTCCATGAGTTTCACCACTATGCTCTCAGTTAGTTTTGTTGAAAAAGCCAATCGATTTGCGATTTCATGTTCAGTATCATGAAAGTATAACTGTAAAAACATTCCCGATCCTCCATGGGGAATCAATTGATTTATAAAATGATACGTTTGGCCCTGAATTTTGAAAGTATATATTCCGTTTCTTCTTTGGCAAAGCGATTTATCATAGTTAACTCCAAAAGAGGTGAAAGCGAACATACTATTGTATGTTCTTACATAGGTTCTGAAACAAATTGCTTCTTCAGTTTCACCAGTAAATAGCTCTATTAATATGTCTGGCATTTTATTCTCTTCTAAGACTACTTCTCCATCAGAGCAACAAAAGTTTGCAGACTCAGAATAAAATTTTTTGGCTCCGCAGTACTTGCAATTCTGTTGCTCTGGTAATCTATCAGCTTCCAAGCTTATCGAAGATAATGCCTCAATTCCCGTCACCACCCTTTTATGTTGTTTGCGTACATTGTTTTGTTTCCTAATCGAAGCATTTTGGTCTTCCCCACAGCTTTTAACTACATGAATGGATCAAAAATGTCATTAATATGATTTTTAATATGTTGAAGTTTTACAACTTGTTTTATTATGTAGAAGGAATAAACCTGAATTCTGTTTACACCTTCGTCTTGACATATGTTTAGCTTCTCTTGAACGTTTAGGTTCAACTGAATATCCTATATATGCAATGGTGATCAGTTTTTGTCAATGGGATCGCCACTGTTATATGATCAACAATGGTGATCAGTTTGTTAGCTAACCTGTTAGATCCTCCATTGCTTCAGAAAGCAAGCTATAGCAGGAGTTGCAGATGGGTGGTTGGTCTACAATATTGGCAAATAAGGTGATCACTTTTAGCTAGTAGCTAGGGAGAAATCTCGGTTGGTAATGTTTGTTTCAAGAGGAAAGAATAATTAAACTTAGCAGTAGGAAACAATAACTAAACCTGAAGATTGGGTCGCTTTAGAATGCTGACACTTTTTTATCCGTCGAGCTGTAGAAGTAGAACCTATACATTTTCCACAGGATGTTAACTAACATATTTTGTAGGTCTCTTTTAATATATCTTTGGATATTTGTGAATTAAAAATGTTTTTAATTCTATGTGGTTCACCTTTGTGATATGTTGAAAATTCTGAAACATGCTCCTTCTGCCTTCGATTACCTTCAACTTTGTCTCCAGGAACTAAATAGATTGTGAAAATGTTATGCCTATATGACATCACAATAGCCTAAAGGAAAAGGGATTACAAAAATAACCTGCCTCACTGTGGTGCTTATGACCACAGTTAGGTTCCTGAATGCGAAAAGCCTGCTGTAACAGTTGCTTATTACTGGTGTGCTCATCATCTGAGCATAGAGATACAGGCAAAGGTAGTTTAGTTTACAGCCATACTTGTTGGGAGTTATTATAGAGGTAGGTGGGCCTCTAAATATTCACTATAATGTAGTATATACAGCGCGATACCTTTTCCTCTCAATACTAACGAGGAGGTAAAAGTAGTCTTTGTCTTTTCTTTTTTACTTTTATAGGTATCACGGCGTTTTTTCCGTTGGATTTCTTTCTGCTCCTCAGTTAAAGAGGCATATCTTTGTCTAGCCTTTTTGTTACGTCGAGCTTTTCGGTCGAACATTTTAGAAGGATCAATGTTTCGATTCATAGTGGGTTGCTATGGAAATGTTGGGTCAACTAACAAAAGTGGTTGGAACTTGAGGTTTACACAAACTTGAACAATTCGAATGAATCCTAAGACACAAGAATGAATCCTAAGACACAAGCTTATTTGTAGTATACTTCAGCACAGATTCAGCCTACAAATATTAACCACTTTTTGCTACCGAATGAACTGCAGCTCTTTTAAAATAAGGAACAACTACAATACTAATTGCTTATGCTTTCATGTATATACACATGTCATGAAATCTATGAGCGATGAAAGAGCAAAAGATTTTTTAACTGCACTACATAATACTCAAATCCAATGTAAACAAAAGAAGATTGCCAAACAAGCATAAATTGTAAACTAACGGAGATTTCCAAGCAGGCATGAATTCAATGATAAACACAGTCCACAAAATCATTTTTAAAAAAAACAAAACAGCTATTCCAGCAAGTTTGGAGAAAGGTCGAAAATGAACTAACCTTTTTTAAAAAGAAACCGATAAAACTTGATCTTGATGAGAAGAGTTTGAGCCTGCATGACAAAAAAAATAATTAACTTGGTATGAAAGGCCGGAATTAATAAACGGACGAAGGATGCAGATGAGAACAAACACATCAGGTCTAAGAAAGCATGGTAATTCTTTTTTTGAAAGCAAAAGCCAAAATCAAATGGGTAAAATTACTTGTATACGAATCTCACCAAAATTCCAAGGAAATTCCATATCGGCGACCAAACATATCACAGAGAAACAGCTATATGTAGCAACAGATTTAACACCAACCAATCATAGAAGGAAAGGAGAGAAACGGAAGAAGATGGAAGGCTATGCGTCTAGCAAATGCGAAAGGAGGAGGAAAGCCATAGGTGGCAAACGTGGGGGAGCTAATACTTCATCTGGTGGCTGTTTAATAATTAGAGCCATTAAGAGGAATAAAGTGGAAGAAGAAGCAAATAAGCGGAAATCAAACCTAATCAGCCAAGGAATTAAAGAAGCCCAACATAATAAGAGGAACAGAAACTGACATGGGTGGCAAACATGGAGAAATTAAGAGACCGTTTAACAGAGGGAGGTGAAACTGGTGGAAGTTGAATTAAAAACCTCTCATAATAGTCACCAATAATCAAAGGGGCTTCGGTGAAATTTGCAAAGGGGCAAATGAGAAAACGGTTTTGGGTGGCAGAGGAAGAGAAACAGGGGTCTGACCATTTAATGTTAGATTTGATTACTGAGGTCCCTTATTCAGTGCCTATTCAGTGCTGTGTAATTAAGCTTAGCACCGGCCACTTCAGGATTGGCATACGAAGGATTATACTGGTGCATTTTATTTAGGAATTAGTATTCTACATATGGGCTCATTTGGTAATATGAGCCCCTAAGCAATTAAGAAAGGGACCCATCAAAATAATAAGAGGAGAGCAGACTACAATGGGTGATAACGTTGCAAGCATCATGGATAAAATAGTCATATTAACACCAATCATTGCATTAACAACTTGTACAATATCAGCTCAACATCTCTACCTTGTCCAGTTGTCCACTCAATTGACAACGATATCCAAAAAGGGCGGTTGAAACTTAAAGCTTTCTTGCACAACGAAGATTTTCTTATATATGTATAGGATATATATATATATATATTGTAGTTGTCTTATGACTTGAAAACTCCTTAAGATGGTTTTGATTTTTGGTCGCCCCAATGAATGATGCACATAGACAATGGTATAGCCATTTTTGCTGCTTGTGTTTTGTCTCTTTTACAGCAATATACAGGAGCAAAGAAATAAAGAATAATTGCACAGAAAAGAAATTTTTGTGCAACTAACATTTTGTAAGACTGTCTATAAAAAACAAAAATTCAATTACTAACCCGATTATAAAATTGAGTGTACATAGTTTGAGTATATATCCCCAACAATTAATCGGGCATTTCTTGACTAAAGATTTACCGTCTAGATTTACCTCTTCTTCCACAACTTTTTTTTATCCCATTCGAAAGATTTACCATCTAGTTTGATGATTTCTTATGATCATGGAAATAATGAATTTTGATGGAAAATAGGTCACAAGTGATTTTCAGTCCTAGATTTTGGGTTCTCAAGGTATTGGGTATTTAGGGAATTTTGGGTATTCTCAATCAGGAGCTTTTGGAACAATCTATTTTGACTCTCACGATAAGGGTTTATTTAGAGGTATCAAAATGGGTGATTTGAGAGGGTTTGAGTTAGGTAAAATGGGTAATAGGTATAAGTGAGTCAACTCATTTATACCCATCTAATTAGATGGATATAAATAGGTAAGTCAAAAAATAAATTGGGTAACCCAATTATCCATTTATAACCCATTTATTTTAACTTTTGTAAATTCATTTAAATTCATTTTTGCAAACTAAGTTATCAATTTATACCTTCCTTTGTACCCATCATTAGTTTTAAATATTTATTTATAATGCTCAATAAGCCTAATTACCAATTTTTTTCATTTATACTCTATGTCGCAAAATTACATATTATTTAATAATTAAACAATAAGAATATAAAAATTTGAACTAAATACTATAAAAGTTAATATAAAAACTTGATCCAAAAAATTTGAACCCCTAACATTTTTATAAATTTAAAATTTCATTTTAAAAGATAAGAAAAGAGACTAAAACTTATCATAAATTGGTAATGCTGAAAAATGAGCAAGTTAACAAACTAAGAGAAAATAAAATAATAAGATAAAACCAACAAATAATAATAATAATAATAAAAAGTAGTTAACATCATGACAAAATGAAAAATTTGGAAAAAAAATGGGTGGGGGAAGACAATTCTAAATGGGTTAATTGGGTTTGATGGGTTACCCAATAATACCCATTTATTAAATGGGTATTATTGAGTAATTCATTTATACTCATATACAAAAATTTAAGATACCCATACCTATTTATTCATGAACATGTATGAATAAATTTAGTTGAGTAGGTTAGTTTGCCACCTATATTCAAAACTTAGCATCACAAAACTGACCATGGAAAAGAAACAGTACACTGGGGTGTGAAAATGAAAATATAATCGGACGCCATGACATCATCACTCAAGCCTGAGCTTAAGGAATCATATTTATATATTTTCAACTTCAACAATTATTTTAAACTCTCTTGTCTAAACGAGAAAGTCTTCGACATCATATTCTGAAATTGAAGTGACAAACATTTAATAATTAAACCACAGTCAACCAGTGGACACGAAAAAATTGTGTAATAATACTACTTGCGTGGGCTGACCATTCTCAACACATTTTTCCACTTTATAACATTTCTTTTTTCCTTCTTCAAACTGCAAAAAATACAAAATATTTCACGTTTATGTGCTTAAAATAAGAGCTTATATGGTGGATAATCTTATATTTTTTTCATGCAATATTTATAGGAAAACATCTAATTATTGTAGCAGATAGTTATTTTTAATTTTGTAATTGGTATATGAATAAGAGTAAATCTTTCTTATACTGACGGTGAAATTCAACTTTTGTACACATGTCATGAATCCAACGCTGATAGTGTACACTGTCAGTGTAGGAAAGATTAATCCTATGATGAATAAACTCTATCATTTAATATATATATATACACACACATATACATATAGACACACATGACTATACGAAATTTCTCTTTTTTTTTTTTGTCGCAACAATAGATGTTGTATAATCTACTCTAGCCTAATTTAGGGGAAGGGGCAGGGGGATGGTCAACTAAGACCAGCCACATATTGTGGCCAAATTGTGGGAGGCAGGGGTTGATCCCAGCATCACCATTATGGTGATAACCACTGGACCAAATTTCTCATTCGCTAGTGGCCAGTGGCGACTATACGAAATTTCTCATTCGCTATAGAAAATAATATTACAGACCGGAAGTCAAACATTGACATTTTGAACACATGCTAGCCATCATGACTAGTAACCAAATTTCCTTTTACTTATACTTAATTTGTCAAGCTGAATACTTTAATTGTCTTCCCTTTTCTACCATTTCGACTGTTTAAAAATCATTTGCACTATTAGGTAGGTGAATTATTAATTAAATATAGTAGGACACTATTAGGGAGGAAAGAATCAGCATAACACAACAATCAATTCATATGAATCAAGTTTTTTGTTTCTTTTTTTTAATTCCGGCAATGTCTTACATGTGTCTTATTATATAATGTGCTGTCCAGCCGCAGAATACCCCAAAACGAATAGAAACTTATATCTGATTTTTAAAGGGTAATTATGCAATTTTAGTTAGTAAGGCAGCATCTTAGTGGATTTCCCAAAAATACTTCCATTAACCAAAGTGCTTAGTCCATTCAAGACTCAAGACCAAGAAAATAAACAGCTCCCAGCTGGTCCATTCAAAACATCAAACCTTGGACTCAATTAATCAACATGACACAAGCAGATACTTTTCTACTAACCCATTCTACTGGCTACATTACCAAAACCGCATCCTTGCAACAAAAAGAGGGGCAAGAATTATTGCCAAAAGCATTCATATCCGATGGTTAACTCTCAAAATTAGTTCAAATTCTAAAATTTAATTCACATTTTTAATACTATATACAAAATCTGTAAACGAATTTTTTTTTAATGACGAAAAAGCAAGATTTAAGAAAAAGGAAGGAGACGGGAAAATTATACTGCTATTACTTTGCAGCTCGTACAACATAATTTAAAGTAGTAAAACGTACGGTTGACAAACCTAATAGAAGCATATTGTTACATCTGTCAGTTGTCGTACACGACCATTCGTATGTACCCTCCAACCCTGTTGCAATAATTCCATCCACGTGGTAATCTTAGGCATTTGAATGATTCCAAACTGCACGGCCAAGATACCCTTACAAAATTCCAATCACGTCGTGGCATTCAAAATTTCGCGAATAGGACCACTTCAATTTTACATCTCCTTAGTCCTGTTTGGAAAATTGCGGCACATTCAACCTCTTCGTTCAAAGTGTCAAACATGACTCCAAACCAACTCCAACCAAGAATACCCCCAACATCTCCACACTTCTGCAACAAATTAACATCCATAGCAAGAATAAACCAAGAATCAACCAATTCACCTACATTTTCAGCTAATAAATTTGTCCTTTTTTGTGGGTTTTAGTCGATTTTTGGGCTCAAGATGGATTGCAGAAAAGCAGCGATTCTTGTATTGGTTTTTGTCATCTTTGTTGCCATTGTGGGGCAAGTTCATGTGGAGGCAGCGAGGTTGCTGACGGAGGGAAACTTCGCAAGTGCCAATCACTTGGATACATTTCCTTCGGTGTATGCAAAAGCAAGAGACACGATGTCGCATTGGCTTGAAAGGTTGGCTTCTGGACCTAGCCCTAGAGGACCTGGTCATTAAGCTTAGAAGTATGGCCAGCAAGTATTTGGAGAGCGGTTCAGCCATGCATGGACAATGACAACCAACACTAGTATATTTTGGTAGTATTTACCATATAGAGAGGGTCTAAGACTCTGTTTTTTTTTTTTTTTTGGTTATTTCATTCATTCTTTCTTTCTTTGATGTCTTGTTACACGATGAAATCTTAAAGCATAGATGTATATTTCTGACTTTTGCCCTTGAAGTGGCAGTTATAATGATAGTTTTTTTTTTCTCAATGCTTTCTTTCATTTCTTTTGCCCTTGATCAATGCTTCAAGCTTTCTACAATAGCAAGTCCATGGATAACTCAGGTGTTCCAGTTCATCATACGCAAAAAACATGAAAAATTTTTTTACACATTTCTTGAGGCCTTCCTTAGTTTGCAGATACTTCGATCAGCAAATTAGAAAATTTTCTGATGATGGATCATGAGTTGGCTGCATGAGACAGTGTAGTGCAGCTTTTATAGAAGTATTCCTCACAACGCATGGATTATCATTTTCTAGAAAATACTATCACGGATTATCATATCCTACAACATACTATCGTGGTGAAAACTTCCGTCTACTCCATAAAGTTGTATTCTTTTAAGGGTTCTCTGTCTATAATAAGTACCTTTAAGCCACTGGTGAAGTGGGATGAAATATTTATTATGATGGCTCTAAGATCAATTCTATCAAATTTTTTATCTGGATATCTATTTATTTCTATCTATTCTTATCTTATTAAATGTCCAAACCTTTATTTAGGTTTAAGTCTCCTACCTATTATATTGTTACGACATGTTATAGTAGCTTGATTATTGTTGTTAAGAAACAATCGCATTTCAGATTTTTGTCTCCATTTATTATTATTATTATTATTTTTTGTTATGATCAACAAAAAGAGAAAGGCAAAAGGAGAAAAAGATAATTTATCGGCCCTGGCTGACTTTTATTTCAGAAGATGTAAAAAACTTATATATATATATATATATATATATATAGAGAGAGAGAGAGAGAGAGAGAGAGCGCGCAAACAAAAGCCATAAAAAATGATAGTAGCTGGTTGCCTTGAAGTCAACCTTGAAGTTTATTTTCTTTCCATTTTTTCTTCTTGTTCCCTTTTGGGAAGTATAATAGTCTTGCGTGGAAAATGATATACAAGACTGTTCTTTTTTTTTTTTTTTCCTAACTTTGCTCACTAAATCAAGAGCAATATGAGGTTTTCTTTCTTTTTTTTTCTTCTTTTAAATAGTCAAAACTTGGGATAGAAAAAATGATGCAGAAGCAGGTAGAAGGAATGGTTTCACGAGCTTTTTCCAAAAATAACAAAGGAGCGATTCAAGAAAACAAAATTACAACAAAGACAGAAAACGAAAAAAAAAAAAAACAAAGTGCTACTCCGATGAAGTCCGATGCCAATGTTGGTGTCGGTCCTCCTCTAAAGGGAAGTCCGGCGCTGATCTTCAGACTTCCTCTGAAGTCGTGGGCTGCAGCTTCCGTTTGCTCTCTCTTTTGCTAGCTCCATTTTGTCCAAAACCTCGCAGCAACTTGTTCTACATCAAAAAACTGTAGTAGGATAACCTTGAGAAGATATACACATCTAAAAGTATATTTATGAAGTTTATCGCTTTTTTTTATTAGTAGGGAAAAATTAAGATTTCCGAAGCAAAAATAGAGAAATTGCATATTAATCAACAGAAGTTAGGCAAGCATTATTCGAACTTGTCCATTTTTAATTTTCATCTTCACTAGTAATTAAGTAGTCTAATTCATGTTCTTGTTATAGACACATAAGCTCAAAAATAGACAGAACTAAGGGGCGGGAGAGTCATTGCCGCCCGCTGCCGAAGTTTTTCGAAAGGCTAGTTGGAAATGGGCCTCGCGCTTCGCCTGAGGTTGCCCAGGCAAAGATGTCGAATGGCGGTGCACGTATAGAGAAATAAAAAAAGTAAATCTTTCCTATATTGACTGTGTATCCACTATCATTGTTGGATTCATGACATATGTGTAAAAGTTGAATATCAAATTTAAATTTTGTATAATTGTCATTTATCCAAACTATCAGCATAGAAAAAATTAATCCAATAAAAAATTTTAAAGCAGAAGAGCAAAAGCGGAAATTTAAGGAAACAATCAGCAACACAAAAAGAAAGAGAAGTAACCATTTAAATAGATGAATGTATTGTGCTATTAGTTTGATTTCATTAGTAAAAAGAGTATTCTAAATAAATAGGGATAATTTCAGAAACTTCCTTTGAGGTTTTTGACAATTTCAGGAAAGCTTTCCTCAATATTTTAAAATTACACATACCTCCCCTATCAATGCAAAAGTACTCTACTACCCCTCATAAAATACTTAAAGACATTTTTTTGGAAAAAATTCAAAAATCCAAACCAAAAACAAAAACAACAACAATTGATTCTCTCTCTTGGGCGTCCCTTACGTTGCTTTTTTTCCCACTTCATCCTTTGCCCAACTCTCATCTACCCAACTTTCCTGCTCTACTTTAGGACACTAACTATTGTCCATCAACTCTTGCCGTGCTTGTCCCCCTCTTTTTCCTTCTTGGCTTATCTTTTTTTGGACTTTTCCTACATCAATTCCCTTCTCTTTGCAAACTTGATTTGATTAGACTCATCCCTTCCACCCTTTTTTTTCCTATTCAGGGTGTATTGGGTTTGATTTTTTTTTTGTATCTATGTTCTTTATCCAATTTTGGTTGATCATGGGTGATAAAACTTGGTGATGTCAAAGATCAAGAGTGAGAAATGGATCTTGGGCTTCATAAAATGGGTTGTTGAAAGAAAACGAAAGGCTGCAAAGGGAGGAAGAGTAAGGGGATTTGACATGTGGGATTGGTTCTTGACGGAGTGTTGGTTTTGGATAAAATTTGGGGTTTTTTATTTCTGGTAAAATTTGATGGAGTATTGGTTGAGTTTTATCAATTTAATAATAAGAGGCGGGTGTATTTACCTTGTAGGGAAAGTGTTGGGGCTGGATAGAGGGTAAGAATTAGCCTAGGCTGCCGAAAGTAAATTGGATTGCGATGTTTTGCGTGCCTACAATTGTTGGAATTGCTTTTGATTTAGCTTGGGATGTTTGCTTGGCTTTTCTGATGGTGTTGCCAAGAAAAGGCAATCATCAAAATTCTTTTTTTTTTATTTTATTTTTTAAAAATTTTTGGTAGAGAGGATTTCTTGGCTTTTGATTGTCTTGCTTGGAAGAAGACAGTCAACAAAGAAGGCAATTAGTGAATACGATCAGCAAAAATCTTTTTCCTTTTTTTGTTTGGCAGAAAGGGTAGTTTAAGATATATATGAAGAAAAATGTATGCTATTGAGTTTATTTTGAAGCATAAATAGTGAAAGCAAGAGTGGTGGATGTAATTGTTAAAATTTAAGGGGAGCTCTCTGAAATTGTTTGAAACCTCAAGAGAGGTTTCTGAAATTATCCCAAAGAAATATGGATCTGTCTAACGGGTTGCTCATAGGGCATTCATTTTTAGATGTCATATATTTTGAAAATGTAAAATTAATTAGAAAAATAAATAAATACAAGAAAGGGTAGGTAAGATTAAATAGAAAAAATATAAAAACACAAAAGAAGGTAATAATTGTTAGTATGTACATATACATGGTAGTTTAGATTAATGTTAGGTGTGTTAATGAGTGCCCTATGACACCCATTAGAAAAATCCAATAAATATAACTATTGATCTGGCATCCATTGGTGGACCTAAGTGTAGGAATCACAATGGGAACCAAAGCTGAAACAGTAGGTAGATATAAAATATATCTTATTAAGTAAGGAAAAGAACTCTGATTTGTTTAATAAACAGAAAATTTTAATGCACTTGAATTAAACAGAGTTCATAAAAGAACATATTCTATTAGCTAGAAAAAAACGTGCCTGATGTCAACAATGAGGGTAAAAATTTTAGTTAAGTTTCATAAAGATAAGGTAATAAAAGACATTAAAATCATTATGAAACAGTAAGAAATGAATGCAACCAAACCCCCATAACATGAATTGAAATAAGAAAAAGACTAATAATATCTGTAACTAACAGTTGCAGGGTAAGTTTTCAATAAAACTATTCATGTTAGTAATATCAATGCGCTAATTGTATTCACAAGTGTGTTAATGAATAAAGTAATTAAAGTTGTAATATATGAACATCATTTGTTGGCTAAACATCTACATGCAACCAATAACAAGTGTGGTAATAAGCAAAAATGGAGCTACTATGTAATGGCTGAGCTGGAGCCAAATTAGCTAACATCAGGAAGTTAGTTAGGAGGGAATATTCCAAATAACAGATTGCATGTGTTGGTTATTTGATCTTGCATGTAGTCATTTCATATTGCATGCGTTAGTTATATTGTTAGAATACCAAAAACTAGTATAAAGCAGTGGAGGAGGAAAAGAAATGTAGATTTTGAACGTAAACATTTCTCATTTCATCTATAATATCTTAGTCTTCCTTTTGTTCTTTCTCATTTCATCTATAATAGCAGTGGAGGAGGTTGTACCCTATGTTATTTGATGCAATATTTGAGATGTATATTGTAATTTATTTGAGAACTGTAGTGAGTGAGTGAGTCCCGGCGAGAGTTGGGCAGGCGGTCCGCTGAACCCTTTGGTTCGCCTTGGGGGGAGGTGGGGCTGTCACAGTTGGTATTAGAGCTTAGGCTTCAGATCTCTGTAGTGTATCCTAAACTTAAAGTTTAGGATACCGGACTGTGGGTCTGGTTTGAAATATCAGTGATTTCTTGTGGGATCGAAAATCAGACAAGTGGGTTTTGTTTGACTCTTAGTGCTTGCTTGGAAATGCTTGATTGACTTTTGAGGGATATCTTGACCTGATTAGTACGAGTTAGAATGTCGAGGACGACATTCTTTTAAGGGGGGAGCTTATGAAGCCCCGAAAGAAAAGGAAAAAAAAATTTGGTGAAAAAGGGTAGGACCAAATCCTGCCGCAAATCCGGCCAGTTCTTGGCCGGATTGTTGGTGCGTTTTGAAAAAAAAATTTGAAATCTCCACTGCCTTGAATCCGGTTTGGAATCCGGCCAGATTCTGGCCGGATTGTGACGTGTCACAGACGGTAGCCAAGTTTGACTGGCTGTTTTCTTCATTCTTATCTTGTATCTTGGCTGAAATATCTTCCATTCTTGTTCCTTCTTGGCCGTGCATCATAGAGAGAAAAGAGGGAAAGTTCTTCATTTTTGCTAGCTTCAATCTTTGCTCAAATCTTGAGATTTCACCGATGGTTTTGGAAACTACTCCATACAAGTGCTTACCAAGGAAGTTTAAAGAGGTTGGTGGAGTTGTTTTGAAAGGGGAAGCCTTAAGTTGCTATCTTTCTTGAGTTATGAGGTAAGTTGTTAAGGAATTCCCTTTTTGTTCTTAATAATGGTATATTAGTGGTTTGTAGTGGTTAAATATGTTATTTGGTGGAAGATTTCACAAGAAATCATCAAACTAAATGGTAAATGTTTCGAATGGAATAAAAAAAAGTTGTGGAAGAAGAGGTAAATCTAGACGGTAAATCTTTAGTCAAGAAATGCCCGATTAATTGTTGGGGATATATACTCAAACTATGTACACTCAATTTTATAATCGGGTTAGTAATTGAAATTTTTTTTATAGACATTCTTACAAAATGTTAGTTGCACAAAAATTTCTTTTCTGTGCAATTATTCTTTATTTCTTTGCTCCTGTATATTGCTGTAAAAGAGACAAAACACAAGCAGCAAAAATGGCTATACCATTGTCTATGTGCATCATTCATTGGGGCGACCAAAATTCAAAATCATCTTAAGGAATTTTCAAGTCATAAGACAACTACAATATATATATATATATCTTTGTTTTTCCTTCTTTACCGAAGAAAAGTTTATTGCTGGTTCTCAGGCTATATTGGGTGGACTTAATAGTCGATTAATCATGACCATTAACCTATTAGTATTATTCTCTTTTGCCTTTGGGCCTCATTTGTTTACCAAACCCAATTGCTAACGGCCCAATTCAACGAAAAAGCAAGTGGTACTTTGGAGTGCAACCCTGTGTTCTGCAATTTTATTTGTGTATGTTGTTGTCCATCTCTATTTTTTTGTGTGCTCATCTAGGCCTGTCAACGGGCCGGGTCCAGGCCGAAATTCATTACTTTGAACCCAGGCCCGGCATATCATATTGAATGTGGATCCGACCCGTTTATTCGACGGGTCTTTTACTCTATATTTCGGATCTCGGATCCGGGTCGGGTCTACCCAAAAAAATTTATCAAACTTATAATTTCTAATAAAAATGAGAAAAAAATATATTTGTAAACTAATTTCTAACTAATACAAAAAAAATAAATAAGAAAAGAAATCAAATTGACTTTACTCAAATACATGACCCTAATGAAATTATATTGATAAATATATATATTTTAAATTATTAATCCATTTATATCCGGATCCGGGTCTAATACGGAGTGGAATACTATATTCCGTATCCGACCCGTTTTCTGTTTGACAAAATGGATCCGGATCCGGGTAACGGAATTAAATCCCTACCCGTACCCGCAATAATTTGACGGATTTAGTCCGGATCCGGGTCTAGACCCGGACCGTTGACAGGCCTATGCTCATCCATTACTACACAAAGAAAAGAACCTTTTTTCGGTTTAACATGAGTTCTAGCAGCAAATAACTGACGAGATTTTTTCTTTTTTTTTTTTACAGCCAAAGAAAATAATTATGATAAGAGTTCTTAGCATAATCAAGTGTGCAACACATAAAGCAACGATTAATGTGAAAGGCATACCCTCAATCATTTGCAATGTCAAGGAATTAAAGGACACTACATGGGGTACAAAAAGAACAAGGAAATATTAATCTATTAAAGTATTATGAAAAGTTTATAAGGGCTAGTGGTTAGGGAGTTGAACAGACAGACTAGGGATCACCCTAATTACGACTTGCATTTTCTGCCTTTTTTTTCGAGAAGAACCATCTTTTTTTATGTGCTTTCCTTTTCAATGGGTAGTAAACACTACCCATTCCTTCACGCTCGATGCAGTAGCACCATTTTTGCTTTTCACCACACTTGTAGCAGAATTCCGTTCCACATCTACACAAGAAATTATTTCCTCAATGTGCGCAGAAAAAAAAAGGAATTACGTTTGCAACAAAAAAAAAAAAAAAGAATTTACACGCATATAAAAGATTTTTTATTAAACCATGGTAATATAAGTGGTGAAGAAAATCAAGTGTTGAAAACCCATAATGGCTTCGAAATAGACGATTAACTCTGACAAATCTTATGCAGAGAATCAGTAATAATAGGTTCAAAGAAATTAACGGAACCATCTTCAAAAAAATAAATAAATTACAAAGATGTAGGAAATAAAGTCGTTAAATTTCACGAATAAGAAGCAATTGAAGAAAAAAGTTAGAAATTCAAACCTGCATTTTATATGGTCGCATCCGCTTTTGCGCTCAATAAAATAATTGCATTGGGGGCATTTTTTCCAGCCGTTCTGGTTTGCAAGATCAGTGAATAGTTTATCATTTTTGCGACGAATTTTTCTGCTTGAAATAATGCTTAATAATCCCATGAAATCGTTAGTTCCGGCGGAAGTGGTTTCAATTGTTACGGAATAGAGATGTTATTTTAATGAGGTAGGTAAAGTTTTGAAGTAGACAGACAAAAAGAGGAAATTTTGTACCCAATTTCTACAGCCTATCTGTCAAATAAACTTAAATACAGCAATTGTCAGCCACTAATTGAGGCAATGTCATTTTCTGATGGGAAACCCTATCATATCATATCACACAATACTTTATCTTTTATTATGTATGATTATTAAAATTATGAGTGGCTGTTCACCAATAATTTTGCTAAGTTGTTTAGGTAAGTTTTACTCGGACTCGTTTTACATTGGTCACATCAATAACTCTTTATTTATGTAATTTTCACAATTTAACAACCAGTTGATTCTCCATTGTAATAATCAATCAATCAGCTCATTGGTTTAGAAGAATAGATTTAATTTTATGTCTTTAACATGTGATCTAAATAGCACCTTGGGCAACGCGGAATCATTATTCAATTTCTATTTCTTTATGTTTACACTACTTTAAATTTATTATGAATTTTATCATAAACGACTTTTTCATTTGCTTTCAATTTTTCTATTGGACACCCGTTAAACAGACTTTTTATTTTTTTGTAGAATTCTTCTCAAAAGCTACTACTTAATTTATTGTCTCTTTTCCTCCTCAAAAGTCAATCTCCAAATTTCTTTTCTTTTTTTGCAATATCAAACATCAATATCCAACTTTCTTTTCAAGTTTTTTCCCTGAAAAGTCAATCTTCAAACATCAATATCAAACATCTCTCCTACAGTTAAGGTTATCTATATGAAGTTTCTCTTGCTTCACGGCTTATAAACTTCTGCTGCTATCTCAACTTTCCTAGCATACGCAGAAAACATGTATAGATTAGTATCGGGGGAATGCTATTTTTCCCTAACAAATAAGCATTTCTCTTTACTGGCGCAAAAAAAAAAAATAAAACCATATATTCTCAAAAAAGAAAAGAAAAGAAAAGAAATTTACCATGTCTTAATTTAAAAAAGAAAATTAACATAAAAAAATCTTACTAGGTCTATGACTTTACTTACCGGTTATCTAAGAAAATTTTGGTGCACTGAAAGAAAAAGGAAATAATTTGGAGCTCTGAAGTTTAAGGTTTTCCTTGTGATCTTCTATTATAAATTTATAATCAATCAACCGTAGCTCATATAGAATCTCCCTGATTTTTCACTCTGAAGTTCCTAACTTTTTATTCTTTTGGGTGAATTATACTTCTCCTCCCAACCAACCACCCTCCCAAGATGGGCACCAAACCCTATTATTTCTGTCTGTCTTTGCACCATTCAATTTTGTTTATCAACATTTAATACCTTTTTATCGACTTCTAAGAATCGTTGGACAAATATGCCCCTATTGTTATACTCTTTCTTTGAGTTGTGTGTCTGCGCGCGCGCACTTTTGCCTCTTCCGTTCTTTTCTCATTTTTTCTTCCTTTTTTCCTTTTGGCTTCTTGATTTTTTCCATGCAACTAAATTCTGACATGTCTTTTTTTTTTTTTTTGCATTTTTAGAATGAACTTGTTATTTGTATAATCGCATCTTGTCATTTTTTTTATGCAGTCTTTGGATTTGTTATTTTGTCACTATGAATGACTGATTAATCATGAACTATAGCATGTCAAGCTATATTTGAAGTACTTACAAGAGAATGTAATAGTCACAAATTTATGGTAATTGAATATTTGAATGGGTATGCCTTCGAAGTATGAGCAATATAAAACTAAATATAAATAGTTGAATAATTAATCAATTTTTTTTTGTAGCACAATAAGTTGTCAATCATCACCTTAGCAAATCAATTAACCTTGTTATTCTTGTTTACATAATGGTATGACTTCTTTATGTGGGCATTGAAATGATTATTATACTTTTGTTATCGAAATATGTTGCATTTTTGAAAAAAAGGGAAAAAAAAGGAAAAGCAAAAAAAAAAACCAATTGAAGGGGCACTTTTGTCCCTTAAAATTTGAAAGGGGATAAAGTGATGATAAATGAACTTGAGAGGAGGAAAGTGACACAAGGGTGTAAATTACGGGGTGAAGTGTAATTTACCATTTTTCCCCTTGCCCATCTGTTTCAAATTCTGTGATTTTTTTTTTTTTTGAAATGCAAATTCTGTGATTTACACTAGTTTCTCCAAATCCACGTCATTGGAGCTTGAGAAGAATACATCCACCTGACTCATATTCCTTCTTTTTTTTTTTTCCTCTTCCCTTCATTTCCTTTACTTTTCTAAAACTCTCTAATGATCCTGCAAATCTCTTGCAAATTTTTATGTCTTATTCCGTACATTTTAAAATTTCTGTACATTGTAAAAGGACATTTTCCATAACTATTTTAGAGCCAAAAATTTGTTTACTAATATGTAACAGATGTTTACCTTAAGAAACATCCTAAAATACACATCTGCCATTTGTATTTATGTCACTGGTCAAGCAGTAACACAAGAATTAGAAGTTGTACTTCTAGCCAAAAGATTTAGTAATTTACTAGTCTCTGCTACTCATAGTTGTTATGAAAAACAAACACAATACTAATACTAATACTTATAATAATAATAATAATAATAATAATAATAATAATATTGTGAGACCATTAAAATCCGGAAGAACACCTAATTCCAGCCTGAACGGGAAAGCCCATTTCAAGATACTATAAACTCTGAAAGAACTTCATGGGTTCAGACAAAAGACAGCTGATATCTAAAATTTTGTTTCCTACTGTATTTCCAGATTCATCTTTTAAAAAATTTACGTTTGATTCATTGTTGAAAGATCTCTTATGCACGGAAACAAATATTCAAAGCCTCGTAAGATTGCTTGTTTTTGAAAACCATTGATCAAGTTAAGGATATCACTAAGGACTGCCAAACTCTGTTTTCGGCACTTTTTCGCAATAAATTTCTATTTCCTCTTGTATAATTTGAGGGCTGCTTCGTGTATTTCTAGATTCATTTTTTTGAAAATTATTGATTATATATACTTGAAGATTTCTATTGACCAAACTTTGTATGCCTAGTAGTCCATTCTTGCTTTAAATAAGGGGTTGATTACACAAAAATGTCCAGTAGCTAGATGTCAAGCTGCTGACTCCATCTCTGACCTTAATCGATGAATTATTTGAGTGCTGGGGAAGAAAGTTGCAGAGGAGGGGAAGAAGGGAGAATAAGGATTGGGGAAAGTAGAGAGCGAAAGTATGAAAAGGAAATGAAATTCTGTTATTCTGTTCAATGCTTTCTTGGCCAATCATATGTGTACAAATAGGACAAGTAACCGACTCAATCAATTCTTGCAACTGAATCTGTTAATTCCTTCCTACGACGTCGTCCCACTAATTCCTGCCTCCAACGATGCCGTCACATTTATTCCTCCCACTATCAAACCTAATTTGGACAATCAAATGAAACGGCATCGTTACACTTTGGGAAAAAATTAGTTTCCTGACATTGCCTCCCTCTTTTAACTGTCTTGTCCTCAAGACTGGAACTGAGGAAACTGAGTCTATATGAAGTCTTGATCCTCCCACGAAGCTTCTTCTTCACTTAGCTGACACCACTTGATTAAGTATTGAATCACGGTTTGTCCATTTCTCATGATTCCCTCCTTCTCGGAATTCGCTTTGGTAGCAAGGGACATTGATCATCACTGTCAGGCTTGGGTAATGTAGCTGCAATTGGTTGCAGTGGTCCTATCTTCTTCTTGAGCAACGAAACATGGAAAACTGGGTGAATGTGTGCCCCTGTAGGTAATTTGAGGTGATAAGCAACTGGTCCAACCTTTGCTTTGATCTGAAATGGACCATAGAATCTAGCAGAGAGTTTGAGGCACCTCCTAATAGCAACTGATTGCTGCCTATAAGGCTGCAGTTTTAAGAACACCCCATCCCCAACTTCCAAAATCCTTTCAATGTGCTTTTGATCCGCGAAATATTTCATCCGTTGTTGAGATTTTGTGAGGTGGTCCTTGATGCTACTGGAAATCCTCAGCCTTTCTTGGAGAAGTTGAGATGCTGCCGGTATAATCGTATCAAGGTGAGGACCTAGAGGTAAAGGAGTAGGTTTGTAGCCATATAAGGCTTCAAAAGGCGTCATTTGTAAGCTGGAGTGATAAGAGGAGTTGTACCACCATTCTGCTAATGGCAGCCACTTGTTCCAGTTGTGGGGAAACTCCCCAGTCATGCACCTTAGGTAAGCTTCCACACATTGATTAAGCCTTTCGCTCTGCCCATCTGACTGAGGGTGATAAGCAGAGCTATAACTTAATGTTGTCCCAGCTAGCTTGAACATTTCTTGTCAGAAAGCACTAGTGAATATTCTATCCTTGTCAGTCACTATAGATTCTGGAAGTCCATGTAATCTAAAAATGTTGTCCAGGAAGAGTTGAGCCACTTGTTTGGCTGTGAAGGGGTCAGCTAAGGCAAGGAAATGACATACTTTGGACAGCCTATCAATCACCACTATCACTGTATTATATCCCTGAGATTCTGGAAGGCTCTCTATGAAGTCCATAGTTAGGTGAGTCCAAGCTAAACGAGGAATAGGTAATGGTTGTAGTAGTTCAGGGTAGGGTACATGCTCTGACTTAAATCTCTGGCATATGTCACAAGCTTGAATATACCCGATGACATCCTGCTTCATGTTAGGCCAGTAGAATAAGGTCTTCAATCTCTACCAGCACCCTCTTTGTCCAGAATGTCCTCCAATTGCAGAATCATGCAAAGTTTGGATCAACTTATCCCTTAATCCATTAGTCGATCCTACATAAAGTTTGCCACTGTACTTTAATAGTCCATTGTCCCATTCATATTGTGAATGAGCAGCTGGATCCAGTAATAATGAGGAAATGATATTCTGGCACTGAGGATCAGAATCATAACTCTCTTGAAGTTCTTGTATCCATAGTGGTTTAACAGTGGAGATGGCCAAGCAGGACCCTTGTTGAGCTGCTTGATCTGTATTTCTTGCATGTAGTCTAGACAGTGCATCAGTTACTTTATTTTCTGCTCCCTTTTTGTACTGAATCTCATAATCCAGGCCAAGCAATTTAGCCAACCATTTATGTTGCAATGCAGTGGTGAGTTTCTGATGTAGCAAGTACTTCAGGGGCTGATGATCTGTTTTAATAATGAAATGGTATCCTAGCAGGTAGTGTTTCCACTTGGTCATTGCCATCAACAGTGCCAGTAGCTCTTTCTCATAAGCTAATAGCCCCAAATTCCTAGTTGATAATGCCTTGCTTAGGACGGCTATAGGATGGCCTTCCTACATCAGCACTGCTCCAATTCCTCCTCCACTAGCATCAGTTTCAATAGTGAAGGTTTTTTGAAAATCTGGTAGTCTAAGTACAAGAGCCTTGCACATGATGTGTTTCAGTGACTTCAAGGCCTTCTTTGCTCTACCATTCCAAACAAAATTATCCTTCTTGAGTAACTCTGTGAGTGGTTTGTAGATGATCCCATAGTGCTTGATGAACCTTCTGTAATATCCAGTCAGCCCCAAAAATCCCCTCAAATCTTTTATTGTCCTAGGAGTGGGCCAATTCATGATACTTTCAATCTTGGACTGGCCCATGGATACCTCATTTTCAGTTATGGTATGGCCAAGATAATCCACCTTTTGCTGTGCAAAGGAGCATTTGGATCTCTTTGTAAATAGCTTGTGCTTTCTCAGGACAGATAGCACTATTTTCAAGTGCTCTAAATTCAATTCCAATGTGGAGCTGTAAATCAAGATGTCGTCAAAGAATACCAAAACAAATTTCCTTAAGTATGGTTGAAATATCTGATTCATAAGAGACTGAAATGTTGCTGGTGCATTGGTTAATCTGAATGGCATCACCAGAAATTCATAGTGACCACAGTGAATCTGAAAAGTAGTCTTATGAGTATCCTTGGGCTTGATTCTGATCTGGTGGTAGCCAGAAGTAAGGTCCAATTTGGTTTTATACCTTGATCCTGTTAATTCATTGATCAGTTCATCTATATTTGGTATAGGATACCTGTCTTTAATAGTCATCTCATTCAAACGCTTGTAATCCACACAAAAACGCAATATGCCTTCTTTTTTCTTGACTAATAACACTAGTGAGGCAAAGGGGCTATTGCTATGGCTAATGATCCTATGCCGCATCATATCTTTTACCTGCTTTTCTATTTCACCTTTCTGGGAATGAAGATACCTGTAAGGTTTCATTTTGAAAGCTTGGGATCCAGGCTTTAACGGAATCTCATGGTCTATTTCCCTAGTGAGGGCAACTCAGTGGGAGTTTGAAATACATCACTAAATTCTTCAATGATGTGCTGAACCTCAGTAGGCATAACAAATTCTTCAGACAACTTACTCTGTCCCATCCTCAAAGCCAAGCACATCTGTTTCTTATAGTCAATGAAATTTCTCAGGTCATTACCCCTGATGAGATCTAAGTCACAATTTTCTGCTTGCCCCCTCAATTGCACTACTTCACCTTGATTATGCAGGAAGATAGTCAACTGATGGAAGTCAAAAGTAATGGGGCTGAAGTGAGTCATCCAATCTACTCCCAATATCATATCCCAACTACTTAAGTCCATCACTTTGAGATCAAAGCAGAACTTATGCTGGCTCATTTCCCATGACACTTTGGGACAGATGGCTTTACTGGTCACACAGGCCTCATTGCCTACAATCACAGAGAATGGTTCCACTAATCAATATGGTATGTCAAATGCAATCACCTTCTCACTACTGATATAACTGTCTAAACTCCCAGTGTCAACTAAAATGAGCATTTCCTCTCCATCCCACTTCCCTATCAGTGTTATTGTCTTTCTTTTCATAGCCTCTGACAATGCATGCAAGGACATTTCTATGATGTGTCCTGGATTCCCTGTGGACTCATCTTGCTCCCCCAATGCATCTTCAAACTCAGACTCTTCTTCTTCGTCAGTAACCAGAAGGTTTAGGTGACCAGATTTACACTGATGACCCTGTCCAAACTTCTCTCCACACTTGAAACAAAGACCATTATTCCTCCTGTGTTGTACCTCTTGTGCTGAGATCCTCATAGGTTCAGAACCCGAGGTAGACATTGTTTTGCCTTTGAATGAAGTATTCCTGAATGTACTAGTAGAAAGCACCCTGTAGTGAGAATTGTGGGTCTGGTGCTGAGAAGGACTCCTGGAAATCCCAAATCTGTCTTCAGGCACCATTTTCCCTCCTTCTTTGAAGGTCCTTGTTTGTAGCCTTAATGCCTCCTCCTGTAGTGCAGCCAAGTCAAAGGCTTCTGACAGGGTTGCAGGCTTAAGCATCATTATCATAGTTTTGATTTCATCCTTAAGTCCACTGATGAAGCTAGACACAAAATATTCCTCATCTAAATGCTGATTCCTAATCATCATAAGAGTTTTAAGTTCTTCAAACTTTTCTTGGTACTCCTCCACTTTGCTAGATTGCCTCAGTTTGTTAAATTCCTGATAGGTGCTGAATCTGTGCAATAATAATAAATAAAACCTAACTACCACTAAAAGCAGTCAATAATCAATTCTAAGTACTGGAGCAGGGACTCTAGGTGTGCAATGGGTTACTTGATTCACCCTGTTCCCGAAAAGTTTGCATAATCCAATATACCAGAATTAATTATTTGACTAAATTCACTAACTAGCAGACAGTGGCAAGTAGGATCGTCTCCTCAGGAACTGGAGAGAAATTGATTTCCTTTCAAGTCAAAACAAATAGAGGGGTTTTAGAATTAAAAGCTAACTAAATAATTTAACTGCAGAAAATAATTAATTAAAAGAAATAATTAAGAGAGCTCTAGCCAAGGGTACACTTCAGAAATGATTCAGGCACTGATCATCGATTCACAGGTAATTCCAACATTTATTAATAGATTAGTTATAGCTGTCATGCACGCGATAAACAACCAACCTTTCCTTAATTTCTCGATAGTTAAGGTACGACCGTTAACTATTTCTCTAACCCGGAAACAACCCTAGGTACGACCGTAGGATTCAATTTCTAGATTGCATTAATAATTAGAAAGACCCAATCCTAACTAACAAACACGCTACGAGGGTTTGTTTAAATTAGATCATATGTTCCCCTGACATAAACCCAATTACGCCAGTTGCCACTGAGATAGGGATAACGAGCAATTACGGATTCAATTACCCCTAATTAGCAAAATAGCCTATATGAATAATTAATTATTGCGCACTAATCAATCATCTACATGAGCTATAATGGTTAAAAGCAGGAAACATATGAATACCAATAAATGAAGGAAGCAATTAAAATAAATTAGATCTTACAGTAATTGTTGAACCAAATCTTCAGTTGTCCCCTTGACTAGAATTGAAAAGCTAGTTCTCCATTAATGGAGAACCAACCGTGCAAGAAAAATAATAGCCGACGGCATTCTTCTCCCTATTCGGAGGAAGAAAACCCGATGGAATCAGAACTATCCCGAACTACCAAGCCAAAGGGATAATTAAATGTTCCCTCCTATGGCCTTTGCGGCCCACATGATAGATACATAATAGGAGAAGAAAACTACTAAGACTCCCAAAACAAGTCTCCTCCAAAGCTTATGAGAGAATGTTTCTTTTGTTTCCTATCTTCGGTCAACCAAAGATGAAAAAGCCATCTCCCAAGGTCAACAATTGTGGCCTTTTTGTCTCCTAATTGCTTACAAAGCATATCAAAGCCAAACGAAATACATGTCAAACCAAGCAGACCTAATAGGAGCATAATACTTCCCTCCTAATCTTCCGTCAATAATCCACGTAGACTCCATTTTGAATTAGAAAACTCTTGAAAAATCACATCTTTTAATCTCCTGTTGCTCCACCTTCCTACAATTAGTACCAAATACCAAATATAAGTAGAATCAATCAATTAAAATAATATTTGGCTAAAATCTAGGGAAAAATAATTATAAGTTTAGCAACAAATTATGACCTATCAATTCCTCCATTACATCCCGTCCATTTCTATTATCAAATCTTTTGTATAGTAATTCCTGAAATGTTCTCCAAGCTATCCCTGGGTTTTCCAATTTAATTCCTTGGAACCAGTTATCTGCCTTCTCTTCCAAGTACATTTCTATGACTTCCACCTTTTGATCCTCAGGAATTTGGTAATTTAGGCAGTACGTATTGCATTTCCGGATCCACTCCCTCGAATTTTCACCAATAAACATAGGTAAATGGATTCTAGGAGGATTTGGTATCAAAATCTTACTTGTTTCCTTCCTTGCTGCTCTGCTGATTTCAGATCCCATCTGTAGCCTCTGATTTAATAGAGGAGTTGGTAAGAGTGGTGCCTGTTCCACTCTCGGTCTGTCTTCTTCTGGAATAGCTCTTTCCTTGCTTATCATTGCTCTTATGAAAGCATTGAACTCCTGCTTCATTTCAGCTACCAAGCCTTCCATTCTTTTGTTGTTTTCCTCGAGTTCAGTACGGAACTCATTCTGCATTTGTTGTTGTTGCAACTGCGAAGTTTGTAGACCTTCCATTACGTCTTGGAATTGGATTTCCTGCCTTTTGATTTGTTCCTCCAGAGTCTTGAATCTGGTGCTTTCCGTCATGGATTTTGGGTATAATCCAAGGATTCAGCTTGCTCTGATACCAATTGTCAAGCTGCTGACTCCATCTCTGACCTTAATTGATGAATTATTTGAGAGCCGGGGAAGAAAGTTGCAGAGGAGGGGAAGAACGGAAAATGGGGATTGGGGAAAGTGGAGAGAGAAAGTAAGAAAAGGAAATGAAATTCTGTTATTCTGTTCGATGCTTTCTTGGCCAATCACATGTGTACAAATAGAACAAGTAACCGACTCAATTAATTCTTGCAACTGAATCTGTTAATTCCTTCCTACGACGTTGTCCCACTAATTCCTGCCTCCAACGACGTCGTCACATTTATTCCTCCTACTATCAAACTTAATTTGGACAATCAAATGAAACGGCATTGTTACACTTTGGGAAAAAAATAGTTTCCTGACACTAGACTAGGGCTGATGCTGTACCGAGGCTCGAGCTCATTTTGACCGAGTCAAGCTCGAGCTTCAATAGTTTGCACTCGAAAACTCGACGAGCCTAATCGAGGTTTTTATAATATATATTTTAATTTTTATTCTTGTGAAATGTTAATAATATCATTTATTTAAAATTATATGTAAAATATTAATTTTTATTACATGAGCTTGATTTGGCTTGATTGAGCTCGAATAGGTTCGATTTAGCTTGATTTGAATTGATTAGATTTAATTAAACTCGAACTCAAGTTCAAACTCGAGTAACGTAAATTGACGTCGAGTTTGAGCTCGAGTTCGAATTCTAAAAGCTCGACGATCTCAAGTTTAGTTTACCTCGCGTTGCACTACTTGAGCTCGACTCGACTGGAACGCACCCCTAAGCTAGACAGCTTTGTTGTGTCTGAAATTATCAGGCGCCTGAAATTCGGTCGCGCTAAGACCTTCATGTTAAAGAAGCTTTGCTACGAGATTAAATAAGTTTGTAAATAGAGGGAAAAAAGATGAAAAATCTTATTCCAGGCAACATAAGACTTGTACGATAGACACAAATTAAATGATAGTCCATCTCCTTAATTTTAGAATTTCTGTATTTATATCTTCCACAACAAATTACAAAATTATATGACACAAACTAAAAAATTATGGAAGCCGCCTTGTCACTATTGACCGCATGAATATCAGGTTTGAATGCATAACAGTTGATCTTTATATAAGTTTGAAAATCAAGTTTTACACACATGACATCTATCTAAACTTGATATTGCATACATGGTTAGAATATTGAAATTAATCTTTATTTAAATACGTAACATGTTAATTCTTATTTGTTAATCTAATACATAAAAAGTTAATATTCTACCAAAAAATCTGTTATATACCACGTTAAAATGGAAGCAGCGCAGTAACAAGTAATTAATAATCAAATCACTTGTGCACATTCTATTGAAAAATATCATGTAATTATATATATATATATATATATATATATATACCAAACTTTTTTAGTCACAAAATGCCCAATCAATTGTTGAATGCTTATAGTTTCCACACCACTTCAAAAGAAAATGCATTCAGTCTTTTAAAAGAGATTGGAACTAAAAAGCAATATAGAATACAAACGAAACATTAGTTGCAAGAAAGTGCAATTATTCTTTACTCCTATGTTGTTGTAAAAGACAAAAAACAAAACTAAAAACAGTGGCAAATACCATTGACTCTGTATCTCTTTTGTTCAGCAGTAAACATCCAAATCATTCGGAACAAATTTCAAGTCATTAGACAACTATATATATATATGTGTATATATATATATAATTGATTTCGCTGTTTCTTCCGTAGTCAAGAAAACATTATTGCTGGTTCCGAGGCAAAATTGGGTGACTTTGATAAGTAAAATAGTTGATTGCTTTTCAAAACTTAGCATCACATAACTGACCATAGAAAAGAAACAGTTCACTGCGTGTGAAAATGAAAATATATTCGGACGCCATGACGTCATTACTCAAGCCTGTGCTTTAGGACTCGTATTTGTATATTTTCAACTTCAACAATTATTTTAAACCACAGTGAAATTGAAGTGACAAACATTTAATAATTAAACCACAGTAAACCAGTGGACACGAAAAAATTCTGTTTAATAATACTACTTACGTGGGCTGACGATTCTCAACACATTTTTCCACTTTATAACATTTCTTTTTTCTTCTTCAAACGTCAAAAAATACAAAATATTTCACGTTTATGTGCTTAAAATATGAGCTTATATGGTGGGTAATCTTATATTTTTTTCATGCAATATTTATAGGAAAACATCTAAATATTGTAGCAGCTATTTATTTTTAATTTTGTAATTGGTATATGAATAAGAGTAAATCTTTCCTATACTGATGGTGTATACAGTATCATCGCTGGATTCATGACATGTGTGCAAAAGTTAATATATATATATATACACACATATACATATAGACACATACACACATGACTCTACGAAATTTCTCGTTCGCTAAAGCAAATAATATTACATACCGGAAGTCAAACATTGACATTTTGAACACACGCTAGCCATCATGACTAGTGACCAAATTTCCATTTACTTAATTTGTCAAGCTGAATACTTTAATTGTCTTCCCTTTTCTACCATTTCTACTGTTTAAAAATCATTTGCACACCCTTGATTAAATATAGTAGGTGAATTATTGATTAATATAGTAGGACACTATTAGGGAGGAAAGAATCAGCATAACACAACAATCAATTCACTATGAATCAAGTTTTTTGTTTCTTCTTTTTTTAATTCCGACAATGTCTTACATGTGTCTTATTATATAATGTGCTGTCCGGCCGGAGAATACCCCAAAAAGAATAGAAATTTATATTTGATTGTTAAAGGGTAAATATGCAATTTTAGTTAGTAAGGCAGCATCTTAGTGGATTCCCCAAAAAAAATTCCATTAACCAAGTGCTTAGTCCATTCAAGACTCAAGACCAAGAAAATAAACATCTCCCAGCTGGTCCATTCAAAACATCAAACCTTGGACTCAATTAATCAACATGATACAAGCAGATACTTTTCTACTAACCCATTCTACTGGCTACATTACCAAAACCGCATCCTTGCAACAAAAAGAGGGGCAAGAATTATTACCAAAAGCATTCATATCCGATGGTTAACTCTCAAAATTAGCTCAAATTCTAAAATTTAATTCACATTTTTATAGATAATTTTTTACACTATATACAAAATCTATAAACGAATTTTTTTAAAGAAAAAAAAAGATTTAAGAAGCAAGAAGGGGGTGAGAAGATTGTGCTGCTATTACTTTACATCTTGTACAACACATAGTAGTAAAACGTACGGTTGACAAACCTAATAGAAGCATTGTTACATCTGTCAGTTGTCGTACACGACCATTCGTATGTAGCCTCCAACCCTGTTGCAATAAATTCCATCCACGTGGTAATCTTAGGCATTTGAATGATTCCAAACTGCACAGCCAAGAGACCCTTCCAATCACCTCGTGGCATTCAAAATTTCGCATGTACAGCCCCTCAATTCTGATAAATTCAATCACGAATAGGACCACTTCAATTTTACATCTCCTTAGTCAACACGTAACCCGGTTTGGAAAATTGCGGCACATTCAACCCTCTTCGTTCAAAGTGTCAAACATGACTCCAAACCAACTCCAACCTCCCATACTATAAATATCCCCAACATCTCCACACTTCTGCAACAAATTAACATCCATAGCAAGAATAAACCAAGAATCAACCAATTCACCTACATTTTCAGGTAATAAATTTGTCCTTTTTTGTGGGTTTTAGTCGATTTTTGGGCTCAAGATGAATTGCAGAAAAGCAGCGATTCTTGTATTGGTATTTGTCATCTTTGTTGCCATTATCGGGCAAGTTCATGTGGAGGCAGCGAGGTTGCTGACGGAGGAAGACTTCGCCGGTGCCGATCACTTGGATAGATTTCCATCGGTATATGCAAAAGCAAGAGACACGATGTCATATTGGTTTGAAAGGTTGGCATCTGGACCTAGCCCTAAAGGACCTGGTAATTAAGCTTAAAAGTATGGCCAGCAAGTATTTAGGCAGCAGTTCGGCCATGCAAGGACAATGAGCAACCAACACTAGTATATTTTGGTAGTATTTACCATTTAGAGAGGGTCTAAGACTCAGTGTTTTTTTGGTTATTTCATTCTTTCTTTCTTTGATGTCATGTTACACGATGAAATCTTAATGCATAGATGTATATTTCTGACTTTTGCCCTTGAAGTGGCAGTTATAATGATAGATATTTTTTTTTCAATGCTTTCTTTCATTTCTTTTGCCCTTGATCAATGGTTCAAGCTTTCTACAATAGCAAGTCCATGGATAACTCAGGTGTTCCAGTTCATCATACGTAAAAAACATGAAAATTTTTTTCTGCACATTTCATTAGGCCTTCCTTAGTTTGCAGACACTTCAATCAACAAATTAGAAAATTTTCTGATGATGGATCATGAGTTGGCTGCATGAGACAGTGTAGTGCTGCTTTTATAGAAGTATTCCTTACAAAGCATGGATTATCATTTCCTATAAGATACACGGATTATCATATCCTACAACATGCTATCGAGGATGAAAACTTTTATCTACTCCATAAAGTTGTACTCTTTTAAGGGTTCTCTGTCTATAATAAGTACCTTTAAGACACTGGTGAAGTGGGATGAAATATTTACTATGATGGCTCTAAGACAAATTCTATCAATTTTTTTATGTGGATATCTATTTTTTCCATCTATTTTTATCTTATTAAATGTCCAAACTTTTATTTATTTTGTTTAGGTTTAAGTCTCCTACCTATTATTGTTACCACTTGTTATAGTAGCTTGATTATTGTTGTTAAGAAACAATCACATTTAATATTTTTGTCTCCATTTATTATTATTATTATTATTATTATTTTTGTTATGATCAACAAAAAGAGAAAGGCAAAAGGAGAAAAAGATAATTTATCGGCCCTGGCTGACTTTTATTTCAGAAGATGTAAAAAACTTATATATATATATATATAGAGAGAGAGAGAGAGAGAACAAAAGCCATAAAATTATAGTAGCTGGTTGCATTGAAGTCAACCTTGAAGTTTATTTTCTTTCCATTTTTTCTTCTTGTTCCCTTTTGGGGAGTATAATAGTCTTGCGTGGAAAACGATATACAAGACTGTTCTGTTTTTTTGTCTAACTTTGGGAATGTACATCTCACTAAATCATAGAGCAATATGACGTTTTCTTTCTTTTTTTCTTCTTTTGAATAGTCAAAACATGGGATAGAAAAAAGGGTTTTTATCAGTTTACCCTCTTAAATTATACCCCAACTATCAGTTTAGTCCCTAATGTTAACTTTTAGTCACTTAAGTTCTTGGACTAACGGTCAAATAGTTAGTCCAAGGATTTAAGTGACTAAAAGTTAACGTTAGGGACTAAACTGATAGTTGGGGTATAGTTTAAGGGAGTAAACTGATAAAAACCCCATTTTATAATTCACGTAAAAAGATATGTTAAGATCCAACTTAATTATAAATGGACAAATATACCCATAAATTGCCCCTGCTAACTAACTAAAGTTTGGTGAAAAATTTTATGACAAAAATACCCTCTCCTTGTGCTTTAAGTATAAAACAAGGATTAGAAAGCTTTTCTCTCCTCTATTTTCTTAAATTGTTTACAAAATTTTTTATTTTACGCAATACCTTGTCAAGACATTGCAAATATGATGATATTGAAGTGTGGAATTTCATAATCTGTTTGCACGTCATCGAGCAAAGACAATCTTAGAAGGAAAAATTTATAGTTATTCCATTACAAAGTCTATTTTTCTCAAGTGATATGTTAGTAAAAAAATTTTCCCTAGTGGTCCTTTTCTTTTTATAATTTTCCAAATTATAAGAACATGCGAGTTTTTCCAGATTGAAGCAATTCTCACATATTAGCAGGGCAATTTATGGGTATATTTGTCCATTTATAATTAAATTGGATCTAAACATGTCTTTTTACGTGAATTATAAAATGCCTTCTCATTTAACCGTTAGTCCAAGGACTGAAGTGACTAAAAGTTAACGTTAGGGACTAAACTGATAGTTGGGATATAGTTTAAGGGAGTAAACTGATAAAAACCCTAGAAAAAATGATGCGGAAGCTGGTAGAAGGAATGGTTTCACATGCTTTTTCCAAAAATAACAAAGGAGCAATTTACGAAAACAAAATTACAACAAAAGACAGAAAACGAAAAAAAGAAAAAGAAAAACAAAGTGCTTCTCCGATGCCAATGTTGGCCCGGGTCCTCCACTGAAGGGAAGTCCGTCGCTGATCTTCAAGCCGGCGCCGATCTTCGGACTCCCTCTGAAGTCGTGGCCGTGCAACTTCCGTTTGCTCTCTCTTTTGCCTGCTCCATTTTGTCCAAAAACTTCCCAGCAACTAGTTCTACATCAAAAAACTGTAGTAGGATAACCTTGAGAAGATATACACATCTGAAAATATATTTATGAAGTTTATCGCCTTTTTTTTTATTACTAGGCAAAGGGTAAGATTTAAGAACCTAAAAGAGCGAAATTACACATTAATCAATAGGAGTTAGGCAAGCATTAGTCATGGCTGCCCAATTTTTTTCAAAAGACTAGTTGGAGATGGGCCTCGTGCTTCGCCTGAGGTTGCCCGGGCAAAGATGTCGACTGGGGGTGCACATATATGGGAAATAAAAAATTTCAAAACTGAAGAGCAAAAACGGAAATTTAAGGAAACAATCAGCAATACAGAAAGAAGAGAAGTAACCATTTACATAGATGAATGTATTGTGCTATCAATTTGATTTCATTAGTAAGAAGAGTATTCTAAATAAATATGGGTCTGTTTAACAGGTCGCTCATAGGGCATTCATTAAGATATATTTAAGGTGTCATATTTTGAAAATATAAAATTAATTAGAAAAAATATATAAATATAAGAGAGAATATGTAAAATTAAATAGAAAAAAAATATAGAAATGCAAATAAGGGTTATAATTGTTAGTATGTGCATATATATGGTAAGTTAGATAAATATTAAATATATTAACGAGTAGCTATAGGCCACCCGTTAGAAAAATTTAATAAATATAACTATTGATATGGCATCCATTGGTGTACTAAGTGTAGGAATCACAATGGGAACCAAAGCTGAAACAGTAGGTAGATATAAGGTCTATCTTATTAAGTAAGGAAAAAGAACTCTGATTTGTTTAATAAACAGAAAAAATTTTGATGTGCTTGAATTAAGCAGAGTTCATAAAAGAACATAATCTATTAGCTAGTAAAAAACGTGCCTGATGTCAATAATGAGGGTAAAAATTTTATTTAACTTTCATAAAGACAAGGTAATAAAAGACATTAAAATCATTATGAAACAGCAAGAAATGAAGGCAACCAAACCCTCATAACATGAAATGAAATAAGTAAAAAGACTAACAATATCAGTAACTAACAGTTGCAGGGTAAGTTTTCAATAAAAGTATTCATGTAAGTAATATCAATGGTCTAATTGTATTCGCAAGTGTGTTAATGAATAAGGTAATTAAAGTTGTAATATATGAACATCATTTTTTGGCTAAACATCTACATGCAACCAATAACAAGAAGCCAATTTTCCTAAGTCCAGCAGTCAAGAACAAAATTTCAAACTACCGTTTGTAATAGTGGAATGCAAAAAGACATAAAAACCACACCAGTTTATCCAATCCATTTCATTGCTAACAAGGACATAGAGGGAACAGAGGGGCCTCATTGTAAAACAACACTTGAAAATCAGACATTATGATCAAAACAAAGAAATAAGCAAACCGTTCTCAGCCCTATAGTCCAAAAAACCTTCCAAATTTACCAAAACACTCACCTAGTTATGGTCACCACAAGGGGCCATGAGTTACTATTCACAAACTCAACTTCCCCATTTTTTGTTAGGGATTAGTGATATACAGCCCAAACTGCAAAACTCTAATCGCAAAACATTGCATAGCCTAAAAGGACATAAAAGGAACACAGGGGCCTCATTGTAAAACAACACTTGAAAGTCAGGACATTATGGTCAAACAAAGAAACAAGCAAACCGTTCCCAGCCTAATAGTCCAAAAAACAACCACTGACCAATAATAAGATCCCTTTCAAATTAACCATAACGCTCACCTAGTTATGGTGACCACAAGGGGCCATGAATTACTCTGTTCACAAACTCAACTTCCCCCCCCCCCCCCCCCCTCCCTTTTTTTTTGTTAGCGATTAGTGATATACAATACAACTCAAACTCCAAAACTCTGATAGCAAAAGATTTCATAGCGTGAGCGATCAAAAAATAGGGACAGAGATATATTTAAACTGTGGATATGGTTGTAAGTAATACTATGTTTACATTAGAATATTAGATATATTAGATCAACTTTTTAGGCTTTTTGAGGTTAAACACACAAAAGCAATACGTGCATTATGGATAAAAAATTGTGTATGTTCATGATTAGGAGAGTTCCATCTTTTATATAATACTATTGAAGATCAAATTTACCAATTATTTTCTGTAGATATCTATCTTTCTATCTATTCTTATCTAATTCTCTAACCATAAATGTTACAACTTCTTGTACTAGTTTGATCATTTTTGTTAAGGAATTATAACAGTTCATGATTTTATGGCCATTTAGTTTTAGAATGGGGGCTGCCTGATAGACAACTAAAGGAAAAACAGAAAAAGACTGCAAAACCACAATGAAAATGACACTCTTCTTGTTTATTATGTTGTTTATTTTGTTAAAGAAAGGAAGAGAAAATTTTGCTTTATCAAGAGAAAAAATAAGGGAAGAAGAGACAACTTAGCAGCCATGAAATCTTGAAAAAAAAAGAAGAAAAACTTAGCAGCCCTGGAGCTGACTTTTATCTCCAAATCCATTATTAATGTGAAATGGAAACCAAGAGAATCCAAATGACTAAATGATCAAAGAAAAATATAACTCAAAAGAAAGGCCATGACATAATAAAAAAAAAGAAAAGGGAAAAACCCCAAAACATGCGAAAATAATGGCATGGCCCATGGCAAATCCAAAAGCAGAAAGTCGAAGTGAGCCCAATTATGCATTCCTACAGCCGGTTCTTGCGCCCAACGATTAGAGTTGCGCTAATAAAAGTCAATCACGAATAAGACCACTTCAATATTACATCTCCTTCGTCACACGTAACACAGTTTGGAGAATATTCAACCCTTTACGTTCAAAGTTTCAAACATGACTCCAAACCGCTCTTACTCTCCCTGCTATAAATACCCCAACAATCTCCCCACTTCTGCATCCATTGCAAGCATAACCAAGAATCAACAACCAAATCACCTATATTTTGAGCTGGTAAATTTGTTCTTTTTTCACGGGTTTTAGTCGATTTTCGGGTTCTAGATGGATTGCAGAAAAGCAGCAATTCTTGTACTGGTTTTTGTCATTTTTGTTGCCATCATGGGCCAAGTTCATGTGGAGGCAGCGAGGTTGTTGACAGAGGAAGACTTCGCAGGTGCCAATCACTTGGATAAATTTCCTTCGGTCTATGCAAAAGCAAGAGACACGATGTCGCATTGGCTTGAAAGGTTGGCTTCTGGACCTAGCCCTAGAGGACCTGGTCATTAAGCTTAAAAGTATGGCCAGCAAGTATTTAGGGAGCGGTTCGGCCATGCAAGGACAATGACAACCAACACTAGTATATTTTGGTAGTATTTACCATATAGAGAGGGTCCAAGACTCTTTTTTTCTTTTTTTTTTGGTTATTTCATTCATTCTTTCTTTGATGTCTTGTTACACTATGAAATCTTAATGCATAGATGTATATTTCTGACTTTTGCCCTTGAAGTGGCAGTTATAATGATAGTTTTTTTTTTCTCAATGCTTTCTTTCATTTCTTTTGCCCTTGATCAATGGTTCAAGCTTTCTACAATAGCAAGTCCATGGATAACTCAGGTGTTCCAGTTCATCATACGCAAAAAACATGAAATTTTTTTTTACACATTTCATGAGGCCTTCCTTAGTTTGCAGACACTTCGATCAACAAATTAGAAAATTTTCTGATGATGGACCATGAGTTGGCTGCATGAGACAGTGAAGTGCAGCTTTTATAGAGGTATTCCTCACAAAGCATGGATTATCATTTTCTAGAAGATACTATCACGGATTATCATATCCTACAACATACTATAGTGGTGAAAACTTCCGTCTACTCCATAAAGTTGTATTCTTTTAAGGGTTCTCTGCCTATAATAAGTACCTTTAAGCCACTGGTGAAGTGGGCTGAAATATTTATTATGATGGCCCTAGGATCAATTCTATCAAATTTTTTATGTGGATATCTATTTTTTTCTATCTATTTTTATCTTATTAAATGTCCGAACTTTTATTTATTTTGTTTAGGATTAAGTCTCCTACCTATTATTGTTACGACATGTTATAGTAGCTTGATTATTGTTGTTAAGGAAACAATCACATTTCATATTTTTGTCTCCATTTATTATTATTATTATTTTTTGTTATGATCAACAAAAAGAGAAAGGCAAAAGGAGAAAAAGATAGTTTATCGGCCCTGGCTGACTTTTATTTCAGAAGATCTAAAAAACTTATATATATATATATATATATATATATAGAGAGAGAGAGAGAGAGAGAGAGAGAGAGAGCGCAAACAAGAGAAAATTCCAAATTTATGATGAAATTTAAAAAATTTTTGCAAAGGGGGCAGTTTGAGAATGCAATTCGGTCCAAGAGGTCTTCGCATTCAGCAAATGCGAGCTCCAAAGTCATTTCGCATTTTTACACCCAGAAAGCCAAAAAAAAAAAATTTAACATTGACCTCGCATTTCAGAAATGCAAGGTTAGTGACTTGTAAAAAAAAAATTTGCTTAGTTGGAGCTCTAAAAAAATATTTTTTTTTATGTTACAGCTATCATGATACGAAAAATATTTGTTCTATTAGAGAAAATAAATATTTTTTAAATATTTATTGTAACTGCGATCATTTTGCTCTTTTTTACCACTTCGCATATTGTCATTTACTAAATGCGAGCTCCTAAAAAAGTTAAAGTAAAATAATATTTGTTTTCTCCTAACGAGCTTCTACAAAATTAAATTTAAAAAGATTTGTTTTCTTAGAGTACTAAACGCGAGCTCTTAGAGAATTAAATTTCGCACAATATTTGTTTTGCAGATCTCTCATTTACTAAAAGCAATCTTTAGTAAAGTCTTATTTTTTTAAAAATAATTGTTTAGGCATTCATGAGTGGGAGGAGCAAATATTTTGGATCTCGCATTTGATAAATGCGAATTCATAGAAAACTACATTAAAAAATTGCTTTTTTTTATTTAGGAGCTCATAATCATTTTTGTTTTCGAATTGACATTTACATAGAGGAATAAATCCTTTTTCTTTTTAATTATAGATTTGTGAAAAAAATCTATAATTTGAACATAAAAAGTTGTACGACAACACTACAAAATTTAATTATTCAAAATCAGAATATAGTCCTTGCAGATAAAATAATCAATCAAGACTAAGCCCAAAACCAAATTAGCCTCGATTTCCATGCTAATTGCTACTTAGCAAGGAAAGTGAAGAAAACGCGACTCAGCAACGTAAGTGGAGAAAACGCGACTTCAAGTCGCATTTTGTGAAGTTGCGTATTGTGTCTATTGTACGAAGGTTTAAAACGTGAATTCCCTTCTTAGTTTTCTTCTTCATCTTCTTCTTCCAGCCGCATTTTTTAATGTAGTTTTCTATGAATTTGCATTTATCAAATGCAAGATCCAAAATATTTACTCCTCGCACTCAATGAATGCCTAAACAATTATTTTTTTAAAAATAAGATTTTACTAAAGATTGCTTTTAGTAAATGAGAGATCTGCAAAACAAATATTGTGCGAAATTTAATTCTCTAGAAGCTCACGTTTAGTACTCTAAGAAAACAAATCTTTTTTAAATTTAATTTTGTAGAAGCTCGCTAGAAGAAAACAAATATTATTTTACTTTAACTTTTTTAAGAGCTCGCATTTAGTAAATGACAATATGCGAAGTGGCCAAAAAGAGCAAAATGATTGCAGTTACAATAAATATTTAAAAAATATTTATTTCCTCTGACAGAACAAATATTTTTCATATCATGATAGCTATAACATAAAAAAAAATTTATTAGAGCTCCAACTAAGTAAACTTTTTTTTTACAAGTCACCAACCTCGCATTTTCCAAATGCGAGGTCAATGTTAACTCTTTTTTTTTTTGGCTTTCTGGGTGGAAGGAATTGTATTCTCAAACTGCCCCCTTTGCAGAATTTTTTTAAAATTCATCATAAATTTGGAATTTTTACAAGCCATAAATTTTTTTTACAATTCATCATAAATTTTTTTTACAAGTCACTAACCTCGCATTTCCGAATGCGAGGTCAATGTTAGCTTTTTTTTTTTTTTTTTTTGGCTTTCTGGGTGGACGGAATTGCATTCTCAAATTGCCCCCTTTGCAGAAATTTTTTAAAATTCATCATAAATTTGGAATTTTCTCCGCAAACAAATGCCATAAAATGATTGTAGCTGGTTGCATTGAAGTCAACCTTGAAGTTTATTTTCTTTCCATTTTTTTTTCTTGTTCCCTTTTGGGGAGTATAATAGTCTTGCGTGGAAAATGATATACAAGACTGTTCTTTTTTTTTTTCCCCTAACTTTGTTCACTAAATCATAGAGCAATATGACGTTTTCTTTCTTTTTTTTCTTCTTTTAAATAGTCAAAACATGGGATAGAAAAAATAATGCGGAAGCAGGTAGAGGGAATGGTTTCACGAGCTTTTTCCGAAAATAACAAAGGAGCGATTCAAGAAAACAAAATTTCAACAAAAGGCAGAAAACGAAAAAAAATAAGAAAAGAAAAACAAAATGCTACACTGATGAAGTCCGATGCCACTGTTGGCGTCGGTCCTCCTCTGAAGGGAAGTCTGGCGCTGATATTCGGACTTCCTCTGAAGTCATGGCCGTGCAACTTCCGTTTGCTCTCTCTTTGGCCTGCTACATTTTGTCCAAAACCTTCCCAGCAACTTGTTCTATATCAAAAAACTATAGTGGGATAACCTTGAGAAGATATGCACACCTAAAAATATATTAATGAAGTTTATCACCTTTTTTTAGTAGGGAAATGGTAAGATTTAAAAAGCGTAAAGAGAGAAATTAAATATTAATCGATAGGAGTTAGGCAAGCATTATTCTTTTTTTTTTTGTCGACACAGGGGTGTCCGGGTCAATCCTTACGGGGCCCGACTAATCCCCTGTGGCCCGGGCCTTGGCGCCCCAACCCGACCCAAGCACGGTAAGTGCGCGGAGGAATCCAGCAGCGCAGGGACTCGAACCTGGGACCTAGAGGTTCACCAGGGGGAGGTGCTGCCGCTGGACCATTCACGCGGGGGCTTATTCGAACTTTTCGATATTTATTTTTCGTCTTCACTAGGAATTAAGTAGTCTAATTCAGGTTCTTGTTATAGACACAGATGGTCAAAAATAGACAGAACTAAGGGGCGAGAGAGTCATGGCTGCCCAAGTTTTTCAAAAGACTAGTTGGAGATGGGCCTCGTGCTTCGCCTGAGGTTGCCCACGCAAAGATGTCGACTGGCTGTCTATGTTTTCAGATTCGGACCGGATATTGACTCGGTTAAGGTTAGAGATCATGGGTCAATGGATTAGATTAGATTTAATCGAAGGTTGAACCGGATGGTATCATATATAAAAATATTTAAAAATTAAAATATTGTATGTAAAATACCTAAGAGCATATTAATATTAATAAAGATATATTCATATATATTTGATGTTTCAAATGTATTTAACAAGAAAATATAAAGAAATTAGAATGATCAAGTAGCAATTTTTATTATTCAATGAACATTAACAAGTTTAAAAATAAAATTATGGATTTGATTGAAAAATAACACCAAATTTTAGGATAATATTTATAAAGTATGAAATATTTGAGGCATATTAATAATTTTGAATAACCTAGATGTCAAAACATAATATTGAAAATGCGTTGATCCCGAGTCATTCAAAACATAATTTGAAAGGTGACGCTTATCAAAGTAGTTGTAGGACCACGTTACTCCTACAAAGACTAGCCAAAACATTAGTTTGGAAGGTGAATTTTTTGGGTGTTTGTATAAAACTTTACTGTAGATCACTGTAGAAGTTGTAGAAAAACTTTGGGAGAATTGTAATTTTGGTCCCCAATCTATAGTGTATGCGTGGAATTATCCCCAATCTATTTCGAAAATCAATTTTGGTCCCCAATCTATTCAATTTTGCACTAAAGTGGACAATTGATGGAATCTTTTCAATTTCAATCGGAACTAAGTCACGTGAGATCACGTGCCGGCACCTAAAACCCCTTTTTCAATTTTTTAATTTCTAAAACACGTTTTTTCTAGTGGCTTGGCTTTTGGCATGGACACTCTTGTCCCTTCAGCCAGATCAATCTCCTCCTCACCAATTCTTTTCCAATCAAAACTCTGAATTAGAGATCCCAAGGCCAAACTCACGACCCGCTGTGCTGGGCCAGAACCAAGGCAAGATCTCCTTCCTATCCCAAATGAAATCAGCTTTGATGGCTGAACCTGCAAGCCTTCGAATCTCTCTGGCTTGAAGCTCGTTGGATCATCCCAAACGTTTGGGTCCCTGTGAACTGCCCATGCATTAACTAGCAAAATTGTGCCTCGCGGAATATTGTATCCCCCAATTTTACAGTCATCGAACGACTCATGTGGCACTAGCATTGGTGCTGCTGGGTACAACCGAAGTGTTTCTGAAATAATGTTATGAAGATAAGGAAGATTGGATAGATCATGTTTGTCGACCAATCGATCAGTCCCTACTTGAGCATTCAATTCAGCTCGAGCTTTCTCTAGCACCTCGGGATGGTTGAGCAAAAGAGACAAGGCCCATTCTATAGTCATCGATGAAGTGTCTGTTCCAACCGTAAGCATGACCTACCAATAATATACTAGTGGTTCAATTGAATGCTCATTCCAGTTCAACGGTGAAGAATGGCTAATAGGGAAAGAATATACTTACTAGTATAATCCCTTTGATGATTTGGTTCGTATAATCCCTTTGATTTCCAATTATTATCATCTGCTCTTCTCTCTCGCGCTGCTTGCTTGCTTGCTTATGAACTAGTACTGCTGCTACTCCTGTTGTTTGTGCAGGAGAGTTGAACTGGATCCGTCTCTGGCGTTGATTGCAGATTATCTCCATTACTAATGGAGGCAAGAACGAGACTTGGACTTGGAGGCCAAGCTGAGCTTCTTACTCGTGCTGTGGGTTTTGGGGATTTGAAATCGGCGGCCAACAAGAGGAGTAATTTGGATTGTGAGATTACCTCTTTCATGTCTTTGTTTAATAAGACAAAAGGCAAGAAAAAGCTGCAAATATTTAAAAAAACATGTTTTAGAAATTAAAAAAATTGAAAAAAGGGTTTTAGGTGCCGGCACGTGATTTCATGTGATTTAGTTCCAATTGAAATTGAAGAGATTCCGTCAATTGTCCACTTTAGAGCAAAATTGAATAGATTGGGGACCAAGATTGATTTTCGAAATAGATTGGGGATAATTCCGCGCATACACTATAGATTGGGGACCAAAATTACAATTCTCCCAAAAACCTTTGTAAGAAAAATTTTGGGGTGTTTGTAAGATGAATTTTTTTTTCCTTTTCATTTTTTCCTTTTCCTTTTCTTTTTTTTTCTTTCTTTCTTTTTTCTTTTCCTTCCTCCCTTTCTTCCCCTTCTCCCTCCCCTGTTCCTTCTCCCGAGACTTCCATGGCAGACTTCCAGGTGATTCCTTTTTTTTTTTTTTTTGCTTTTTTTCTGTTCCCTTCTCCCTCCCTCTCCCCCTCTCCTCCCCTCCCCTCCCCAGCCCTCTCCCTCCCCCGCCGCCCCTCCCCTCCCCTCTTCCCCGACGCGATCTGGTCCGCCGCCCCTCCCCTCCCCTTTCCTCCCCTCCCCAGCCACCCTCCCTCTCCCTCGACGCAATCTGGTCCGCCGCCCCTCCCCTTCCCCTTCCTTCCCCCGCCGCCTCTCCCCTCCTCTTTCCTCCCCTCCCCAGCCACCCTCCCTCTCCCCCGACGCGATTTGGTCGGGACCCTTCCCTCTCATTTTCCCTTTCCCCCGCTACCCCTCCCCTTCCCCTTTCCTCTCACGCGATCTGGCCGGCAGCTGTGCATTATTTTTTTTTTAGCTTTTCTCTCCCTCCCCTCTTTCTCTCTCCCTTCTCCGCCACCCTCCCCCTCTCTACTCTGCGATCTGGTCTGGTCGCGCGACCAGACCAGATCGCAGAGCAGAGAGGGGGAGGGTGGCGGAGGAGGGAGAGGGGAAGAGGGGAGGGTGGTGGACAGAAAAATTTTTTTTGAGGTTACCGGCGCCGGAAGGGGTGGTGGGGGTGGTGGCTCGTGTGGTGGTTGGGTGAGGGAGGAAGAAAAGTTTTTGGGAAATTTTTTGTGTAATTTTGAAATGTGTAAGTAAAAAACTTTGAAAAGTTTTTTTGGGGTTCCTGTAGCAAAAGTTGTTAAAAAACTAATAGCTAAAAAACTTGGTAAAAAACTTGGGTGCCAAACAGGCCCATAGTTTGCAATGTGAGCATGAATTGCTAGCGTCAAATGGCCTATCAACCGCACGTCACTTCAATCAACAAGAGCACATGCGCCCCTACATCTGTAGCCTTTTGCCCTATGCCCCGTGCCCGGTTTTACCCGTTCTTTTGGTTTTTCCAGTCAAACCTGGTTTTTAACCTAATTTGACCGAGTTTTTATCAATTCGAGTTTTTAAGTTAACTCGGACCGGATACTTGACTGATTTCCAATTTGATCAGTTGGATCGACCGATCCAATCCGAGTTTAAAAACATGATTGGCAGTGCACGTATATGGGAAATAAAAAAATTTCAAAATAGAAGAGTAATCATGGAAATTTAAGGAAACAATCAGCAATACAGAAAAGAAGAGAAGTAACCATTTACATAGATGAATGTATTGTGCTATCTGTCTGATTTCATTAATAAAAAGAGTATTCCAAATAAATATGGGTCTGTCTAAGGGTAGCTCATAGGGCATTCTTAAGATATATTTCAAGTGTTATTTTTTGAAAGTGTAAAATTAATTAGGAAAAAATAAATAAGTATAAGAGATGGTAGGTAAGATTAAATAGAAAAAAAATATAAAAGCGCAAAAGAGGGTAATAATTGTTAGTATGTGCATCTACATGATAAATTAGATGAATGTTAGGTATATTAACGAGTGCCCTGTGGGCACCCGTTAGAAAAATCCAATAAATATAACTATTGATCTGGCATCCATTGGTGTACTAAGTGTAGGAATCACAATTGGGAGCCAAAGCTGAAACAGTAGGTAGATATAAGGTATATCTTATTAAGGATAAAGAACTCTGATTCAATTAACAAACAGAAAAAATTTTGATGCATTTGAATTAAGCAGAGTTCATAAAAGAACATATTCTATTAGCTAGTAAAAAACGTGCCTGATGTCAATAATGAGGGTAAAAATTTTAGTTAAGTTTCATAAAAATAAGGTAATAAAAGACGTTAAAATCATTACGAAACAGTAAGAAATGAAGGCAAACAAACCCTCATAACATGAGTTGAAGTAAGTAAAAAGACTAATAATATCTGTAACCAACAGTTGCAGGGTAAGTTTTCAATAAAACTATTCATGTAAGTAATATCAATGGTCTAATTGTATTCACAAGTGTGTTAACGAATAAAGTAATTAAAGTTGTAATATATGAACATCATTTATTGGCTGTACATCTACATGCTACCAATAACAAGAAGCCAATTTTCCTAAGTCCAGCAGTGGAATGCAAAAAGACCTGAAAATCACACCAGCTTATCCAATCCATTTCACCGTTAGTAAGGACATAAAAAAGAACACAGGGGCCTCATTGTAAAACAACACTTGAAAGTCAGGACATTATGGTCAAAACAAAGAAAGAAGCAAACCGTTCTCAGTCCAATTCCAATAGTCCAAAAAACAACCACTAACCAATGCTAAAGTCTAAAACCCCTTCCAAATTGACCAAAACACTCGCCTACTTATGGTGTCCACAAGGGGCCATGAATCACTATTCACAAACTCAACTTCCCCATTTTTTGTTAGGGATTAGAGATATACAGCCCAAACTCCAAAACTCTAATTGCAAAAGATTTTATAGAGCGATCAAAAAATAGGGACAGAGATATATTTAAACTGTGGATATGTTTTTAAGTAGTACTATGTTTACATTATAATATTAGATATATTAGATCAACTTTTTAGTCTTTTTGTGGTTAAACACACAAAAGCAATACGTGCATTATGAATAAAAAATTGTGCAAGAGTTCCATCTTTTTATAATACTATTGAAGATCAAATTTACCAATTATTTTCTGTAGATATCTATCTTTCTATCTATTCCTATCTAATTCTCTAACCATAAATGTTACAACTGCTTTAGCCATGAAATCTTGAAAAAAAAAAAAAGAAGAAAAACTTAGCAGCCCTGGAGCTGACTTTTATCTCCAAATCCATTACTAATGTGAAATAGAAACCAAGAGAATCCAAATGAATAAATGATCAAAGAAAAATATAACTCAAAAGAAAGGCTATAACATAATAAAACAAAGAAAATGGGAAAATGTGAGAACCCGTATTTTTTTTCCATTTTCTAGGTTTTATTATTTTTCATGGCTTGTTTTCTGCATTTTCGTGATTAGAAAAAATTTCTAGATAAATTTTATGAGTAAATAGAGTTTTTAGGTGATTTTTTTAGTATCGAATAGTTTTTGGGAAATTAAGAGCGTATACCGGACGTGGGACCCACTAAGGCGAAAAGTTCGGAAAAATTTGGCCAACTAGGTTAAGTTTTGGATATTGGGTTTAAATTATCGGGTGCTAAGAGATAAGTAGAGGTTGCTATTTGGATTGGTGTGAGAGGAAACAAAGAGATGGGGATGCATTTATGGAAGTGACAAGTGTCACTTAGGGATTGGGTTTACCTTTCGACTATTATTTCTTGTTTTACCATTTGACTAAATAAACCAAAAATTACCAAAAATCATCTTCATTCTTAGCTATTGTGGCCAGCTCTCTCTCTCTCTTTCTCTCTCTCTCTCTCTAAGCAAAAGAAAGAAAACTCTCCAAGTTCTTGCTTCCATTTAGCTCAAATCCATCAAAACAACCACTTAAACTTGCTTTTGTCCCATAAAACCTCTTCACTTAGTGTTGGTGAGGTGATTGGTGAAGTTGTTTGGAAAGCTAAGGTGACTAGTTGTTCTCTCTCTTGTTTTGCTAAGGTGAGTAGTGAAGGACCCCTCTCCTCCCTCTAATGATATTTAATTCATGATTGGTGGTGGTATAAGATGCAATTTTATGGATTATATCTTGATTTTTGGTTGAATTGGTGAAGTTTTATAATTATTGGGGATTTTTCTGTTTTCATATGAATATGATTATGTGGTCATGTATGATGATTGAAAATGATATTTAAGGAAGCTAGAAGGTGGAAAAAGTGGTTAATTGCAACTAATTTCTGTTTTGGAAAGAGAATTGGAAAGTTAGGGTTTCATTGTTCTTCATTCTGTCTGACACTGTACCTCATAGTTAGAGGCTGAATTGGCCTTGGGTTAAAACATGAAAGTTCTAGGGAATGATATTTTAGAGATGTCTGCAAAATTTCAGGTCAATCGGAGTAGCGTAACTTGTGAAAAGATGGAATTACCCTTGCTGTCCTGGTTTTACCCGAATTTGATAGTTGCGTCTGTAATTGGTTATTTTGGTTGAGAATGCTTCAGAATTGGTTGTTGAGGTCTTCTGATGAATTGTAGCCCTATTTCTTAGCTTTCGGATGGCTTTGGAATTACTGGATTTGAACTTAGGTAGCCTGATTTATGATGTTTGCACCAGAATGCGATTTGTGAACCTGTTTTTGCGGTTCTAGTGTAGTATATTGCATTTTTGACCTAGTTACACTCGAAACTGGGCTGAGTGACCTTCTGTAATATTGTAACCCTATCGTTTAGCTTCGAAACGGTGTATCTTGCACCTTCACCCGATAATCGAAGTGTCATTGGTATCAAAACCGCAAAATAATGTCAAAAACTATTTTTTTTGGGTTAACGCTTAACTCCATTTCCGGATTTTTCTGGTTTCCTCTAATGCTTATGTATGCTTATGGAACCCTATTTTGGTAGTATTTGGCATTGGTTTATGACTCGTTATCGAGTCTCATTGTACTTGTTTGCATGTTTTAGGGCGTGACGGTGGTTCACGACGCTCCTTTGACGGAGGTGCATGAAATATCATTTTCAAGCTTGGTGAGTGTACTACTCACTTGTGTGTTACTCTATGGCTTTGATACTTGAACTTTATGTGTTGAATGTTTATTGCACCTTCGATATTGATTTAAGTAAGGGTGTACTTGATCACTCTCACTTATATGCCTTATATCATTGTTGTTATTGGAATGTTACATGGAATGTTACATGAAATGAAAGTACATGACTTGGTGTCGTTTGGACGAGTATCCAACGACCATGATTGTTACCATTGAACTCAACCCCATTGGTAGTTGATTGAATCGAGCCGGCGAGGGTTTGGTCGTACCAATTAATGAACCTTGGGGACTGTTATATGGAATCTTGTAGTATGAGAGACTCTCGATTCCGGTATACTCGAGTAATACCACATTGCAAGTGTTTAGAGTTCGGGCCCGGTAGGGGTATGTTGGGTGGGAGGAATGGAAGTAAAGTGGAGCCTACAGTTGGTTACTTTTAAACATTGACGGAGAGTCAATGAGGTCCGATCAAGAATGCAAACGAGGAAAAGGGCTCTTGAGAGCCGGCCGTATCCTTTTATCACCACTATTGATGTGTGCCTTTGTTTACTTTTGATGAATTGGAATGAAAAGCTTTATACTTATGTGAATTTTGCTGCTTGAGTGGTATTATCTCACTGGGCGTAAGCTCACCCTATTCCTTTTGTTTTCCTTACAGGAAAATAAATACTTTTGGACTGGATTTGATAATTGGTTGCCGAATTGAGCTAGTTGGACATATCTTTTGTATAGTTCCTTGATTTAAACCCTAAATGTACTTTTGGGTCCGTTTCTCTTTTGATTTGGCAAACCATACATATATCCACTTTTGAATAACCTTGGTATGCCCTTTGGGTTATATATGCTTAATTTCAACATGTAAATATTTGTTTGATGTTTGGTTGGATTTTGACGGGTCGGTTACTATTCATGGCCGACTCCGGATTCATTTTTTTTTATTTTGACATTTTGACTTGTTTACACGCGTTTGTAAGTTCCGGAACGTATTAGCTCGCTCTAAATTGAACCGTTAGTCCTGGCGAGAGATGGGCAAACAGTCCGCTAACCCCTTTGGTTCGCCTTAGGGGAAGGTGATGTGAAACCCCGATCTAGACAACCAAAACACCATGGCTTAGGCAGCGGAAATTTGACCCAACTAATCTCTAGAAGTCACGAACAATTTTGATATTATCTCAACCCGTAACTACTCGAATTAACGAACCAAATTGGAGGTAGTAGAACGCCACAATCAAGGAGATACTCGATTGATAAGTTCGGGTGAATAACTTGAGAAGATTCTCAAGTATTCAAAGGAAACTCTCTTGCCAAAGAGAAAGTGAAAACTCACTAATTGTATTTAATAGCCAAAAATTGATCCCCAAACAAAGAGGAAGTGGGGCTATTTATAGCCCTTACAAGCATTAACCCTAATCCAAAAGTTGACCAAACTACCCTACATACTTAAGAAAGATTTTGGGCCTTACTTACTAACAAATGGGCCGCAATTAAACTATCTTAATTACCTAGACTTTTTAAAACGAGAAATAACCAAAATCAACGAGGAAAATCAAATAATCCTACTAAACTCAAGCATTCGTGCAATCAACTAGTGTTCACTTGAATCTTCCAATTCCCCATGTGCTTGAATGGGCCTTGGTCTTTATATTCTCATCATTTCCCTCCTCTTAAAAGCAATTTGCCCACAAATTGAAGCACGAATGGTGACAAGACGAGTTACATGCCTTCGACTCAATCTTGTTATGATGGCTACAGATGGCATCCAATGCAAAGCCCATGTGCTAAGTTGGAAAATAACCCTCGTCGAACCTTGAATCTCACAAACCATCTTCAATGTATGCTCAACTTTATTGTTTGTGGTCATGAGGTAAGGGTCCTCAAAGTGGTATGAAGTGTATCCCGTGAAATCGAACTCCGGCTCGAACACACTTGCAAGGCACCAAGGCGGATTTGGTGATGTTGGAGCTGCATGTGGACTAAGAGCAAGACGAAAATCATAATGGTCATTGAGGTACTTGTTCTTTAAACGAACCCTTGGTACACAACCATCCCTAAAATATGGAGTGTTCCCTTCAAGATGAGCTCGAATCAACTCCCCTTTGGTGTGGACTGATTTGAGTTGACATTGTTCCATGAATGGAAACCAAGGGGGTTTAACTCTTGGAGTACCAACTCCATGGAGGCTTGCAACGTCTACAATTGATTTTGGAATGGAACACACCAAGATCAGCTCAACTTGCCTTTGCTTGATCTGTATAAAAGAAGAAACACTAAACAAAGCAAAGGTAAGTTTGTTAAGAAAATAATAGGCCTTCACCGGGTTGCTCAAGATCAGCCCACTTTCTCTTCTTTCTTCCTTTTTACCACCCATCTCATTAGATTTGTCCATCTCTTTTTCTAGTTCAACAGCTGACCCTTTTATCTCATTACTTTCAACTTCCTCGGGTTTTACCTCTGCAGGCACAATTCCCCCATCTAGCTTTTTCTCCATTCTATAACGCTCAAGCTCACTTTTCATGCATGCTAGATCAATACAAAGTTGGTCATAAGTAAGTGATACAAGTGCAAGACGACGACTATTAAATAAGAAGGAATACTTATTAGCATGTCCATCAATTTTAACTTCTCGCCTCGACATCCATGCTTTGCCCAACAACACATGTGTCACTTGAATTGGGACTACATCACACAACACCTCATCCACATATTTACCGATTTGAATAGGTACAAGTGTGTGCTTAGTAACCCAAACATCCCCATGAGTGCTCGTCAACTTGTACGGTTGAAGATGATCAATGGTTGGAAGATTTAATTTCTCAACCATGATAGCATTTGCAAGATTGACTTCACAACTACCATCAATGGCCAAGCTACAAATTTTATCTTTGACACCGCAACGAGTATAAAACCAACCAAGCAACTGAGATTTGACGAGGTCCAATTGCTCATCTACACCACGTAATGCCACTTCTTTGACTCCCTTAGGATCAGGAGGACAATGTTGTGGGCTAGCTTTTATGCGCCTTATACTCGCCATGACGTATGAGGGAACCTGCAAAAAGTTAGCAACGAAACCGAAGATATTGCCTTTCACGCTCCCTTACGTGTATCTACTCGCACTCGTGTATATGGGTGTCACTCTAATGGACTTACCAAATACCTTTACCTGTTGGGTTAGGTAGTTGAGAAATGCTGCTCAATTCCAACAACCGTTACCAACCTTTCCACAAGTGTAATCACAAGAATGTAGGAGAAAATGTAGGAAAGTGTTCCTAGAATCTAGGAAGAGAATATAGGAGAGTTTCCTAAAGTGGTTGAGAGAATATAGGAAAGGTCCTAAAAATGGATGAGAGAATTTTAGGAGAGTTTCCTAAAAAATGGATGAGAGAATTTAGGAAAGTTTCCAAAAAAATGGATGAAAGAGTTTAGGAAAATTTCCTAAAAATGGATGAGAGAATATAGGAAAGTTTCCAAAAAATGGATGAGAGAGTTTAGGAAAGTTTCCTAAAAAGGTAGGAGAGAGTGTGTCCAAGTGAGTACAAAGAGTTATCCAAGTGCTTTATTTAGTTTCCTAATTGATTTTGGAAACAAGTTAGTTTTTGGAAACCTTTTGAAAATCCTCTTCCTCTTGAACAACTTTTGGTAACCTTCTTGAAACAACTTTTGGTAATCTTCTTGAAACAACCTTTGGTAATCTTCTTGAAACAACTTTTGGTAACTTCCAAATTCTACTCCAAGAAAGATTGCACAAATCAGATTTGGTTCTCTATTCAAAACAATTCGGTTGCCCCTTTCTTTCCTTTCCTTTTTTTTTTTCTCTTGCCAACCAATTCCTCTTTTCTTTCTTCTTTTTTTTATCTTTTTTTTTTTTACTACAACTATCAACCACGACACAAAACAAGGAAGTCCACAAATAATACACTACCAAGAACTCCAAGATCTTTCAAGAACTTTCAAGGAAGTTGTCAGGAACTTCAGAAATTTCAAGATTGTGATCAAGAATGCAAGAAGCTCAAGATTATTGTAAGTTCTCTTCAAGATTCACAAAAGTCCAACAAGTTTTGTCAAAATCCAGATTTGAAAACCAAGTAAACAAGTTGGATAACACAAACAACAAGGCTGGACAGATTTGTATTCGGATGAACAGTAACTATGAACAGTGTCGGGGAACAGTACTATGAACAGTGTTGGGTGAACAGTCTGGTGAACAGTACCGGTGAACAGTGACTCTCCTTTTTTTTTTTTTTGGTTCTAAGCAAACGAACAGATTGGGATAAACATATATGACTCGAAATAAACGAAAAAAAAGAAAATATAACCTGGTGGTTGTCGACTAGCTCTGGTACCAACTGATGTGAAACCCCGATCTAGACAACCAAAACACCATGGCTTAGGCAGCAGAAATTTGACCCAACTAATCCCTAGAAGTCACGAACAATTTTGATATTATCTCAACCCGTAACTACTCGAATTAAAGAACCAAATTGGAGGTAGTAAAACGCCACAATCAAGGAGATACTCGATTGATAAGTTCGGGTGAATAACTTGAGAAGATTCTCAAGTATTCAAAGGAAACTCTCTTGCCAAAGAGAAAGTGAAAACTCATTAATTGTATTTAATAGCCAAAAATTGATCCCCAAACAAAGAGGAAGTGGGGCTATTTATAGCCCTTACAAGCATTAACCCTAATCCAAAAGTTGACCAAACTACCCTACATACTTAAGAAAGATTTTGTGCCTTACTTACTAACAAATGGGCGCAATTAAACTATCTTAATTACCTAGACTTTTTAAAACGAGAAATAACCAAAATCAACGAGGAAAATCAAATAATCCTACTAAACTCAAGCATTCGTGCAATCAACTAGTGTTCACTTGAATCTTCCAATTCCCCATGTGCTTGAATGGGCCTTGGTCTTTATATTCTCATCAGAAGGTGGGGCTGTCACAGGTGGTATCAGAGCCTAGGTTTGAATTGGTCTGGGTGTATTAGAAATGCTTGATTTGAGGATTATTGTGGTTGCGTCCTTTAAGATTATTATACTTATTTCTTCTTTTGGTGTAGGATGGACGGTCATGGTGAGCCTAGTAGTCCCCCTGCTGGAGAGCTACCCCGTGGGGTGCTTCAGGTGATTCCGTACTAGATCTGGCCCAGAGGGGCCGTTGTGCGTTGGAGCTCGGCTAACCGCCTCCGACGTTGTGAGTGTCGACACAAGTACGCTTACCCTAACGCTCTGGTGTTGGCCGTGGCCGAGGAGCGTAAGGAGTTGGCCGAAAATAAGGCTAGGCTTGAGACCGAGGTGAACCAGCTTAGGGCGGTCAATGAGAAACAGGCCGAGTGCATTAAGGGGTTGGAGTATGACGTGCTTGAGGCAGAGGATAGGGTAGATGATCTCTGTACTCAGCTTAGGGAGACGCGTAAGCGCGAGTCTAAGAGAGCCCGAAAGGTGAAGATTCGAGCCGCATCGATCCTGAATCTCTGCGCTGACGTGGTCGAGGGGGTGAGCGACGAGAACTCATGTGCGGGGCCCGAGGCTGGGGTTGGATCTACCCCGTCGGGTGGGTCTACTAGGTCGTCGTCGGACTAGGTCACGACTTCTAGAGTTTTTGGGATAGTTTTGTTTTGTATATAGGGCGGATAGGGAGAAGAGTCTTAGCTAATCGTTTTGTACGTTTGGGTTAGCTACGTGTATATTTCTTTTGGATGGGGCTTTTCCTCCGTGAATTGTCCATGTTTGTACTTGACTTGACTGGTTGTTGATATGTGTGTTGTTGCCTTGTTTGGAATGTATATATATATGTGTAAAAGTTTTTGGGATTTTATTTACATGCATTGTTATTTTATTGTTCTAGTACGTTTGTCTATATCAAATAGATTTTATGGAAGACACACGTAGTGGACGGGGGCGTGGGCGCGGGAATAGGCAACCTACGCCAGACCGGGGTGCTGGGGAAACCTCCTCTGGACCTAATCCTGAACCGAGGGTTGACCCCAATGTGCAGATAGCTGCCGCTATGCAGCAAATGACCAACCTGCTAGCACAAGTGGTGCAGCAACAAGGCCAGAACCCAAACCCTAATCCTGGAAACCCTGGCAATCACGTCGAGAGCGAAGACAGAGCTCTTGAACGATTTCAAAAGTTTGCTCCACCCAAGTCATTGGGGGACCCAATCCGGATGTCGCCTAAAGGTGGCTCGAGAAGATGGTCGATATTTTCGCTGTCCTGCACTATATCGAAGAACGGCAGGTGACTTTTGCCGTTTTCCAACTGGAAGGGGCGACCCGTTCCTGGTGGAATGTCATTCGGCAAAAATGGGAGCGGGAACAAATGGCCAGGATTTGGATAAATTTTATGAGAGAATTTAACGCGAAATTTTTCCCTCCTCTAGTTCAGGATAGGAAGGAAGATGAGTTTATTCGACTCCGCCAAGAGGCTCAGTCTGTAGCGGAGTACGAAAGCCAGTTTACGCGCTTATCCAAATTTGCCCCTGAGTTGATTGTGACGGAGCAACAGCGAATTAGGCGTTTTATCCTGGGCCTAAACGTGAAATTTCAAAAGGATCTCGCGGTGGCCCAGATTAACGCTTTTAGCGAGGCCGTTGAGAAGGCCCAACGGGTAGAGAGCTCCAGGGTACAAGTACGGAACTTCCAGGCGAAGAAGCGGGATTTTCCTGGAAACAGCTCTGGGCAAGGGGATAAAGGTACCCCCTCCAAGTTCGGATGAGGAACTGGAGGTGGACGACAGACGAGTTTCGGCAGAGGGGCTCAGACCAGGGGTTGCTCAACCGGGAGAGGCCAAGGCGGAAACTTCCAGAAGGGTTCAGGTTCGGCGTCCCGTGGGCCTTGTGGGTACTGCGGAAAGCCGAATCACTCCGAAGATAATTGCTGGAAGAAGGGAGGCAAATGTCTGCGTTGCGGAAGCGCAGACCACCAGCTTGCTACCTGCCCACTCTTAAAGCAAGACGGAAAGGGAACTCAAACCGCGCCAAAGACCAACACGGGACCGGATAAGGGGAATGGGACGAAACCTAAGGTGCCAACTCGAGTATATTCGTTAGAACCTCGACAGGTCCCAGATTCCTCAGAGGTCGTAGAAGGTACGATCCCTATTTTTCACCGTTTTGCCAAAGTTTTAATTGATCCTGGTGCCACTCATTCCTTCGTTAACCCTGATTTTATGTGTGGCATCGATATAAAATCTGCTAGTTTACCATATGACCTAGAAGTTAGTACACCTACGGGGAATCAACGTTTGGTTACCAGTACGGTTTATAGGGATTATGAAGTGTGGGTAGGAGAGAAGAGATTGTTAGGAGATTTGATAACCTTGGTCATCAAAGGGTATGATGTGATATTGGGTATGGATTGGCTCGCCAAGTATAATGCCCAACTGGATTGTAAAACAAAAGTGGTAGAATTCCGCATCCCTGGTGAAGCAACTTTAAGGTTGGACATAAGGGGTAGGTTAGCCTCATCTGCATTGATTTCGGGCATTCGGGCTAAGAAACTGCTCAGTAGAGGGGCGTAAGGATTTTTAGCTTTTCTGATTAACACCCCCACGGATAAGTTAAAAGTGGAGGATGTGGCCGTGGTAAAGGAATTTTCGGATGTATTCCCTGATGAGTTAGTAGCTCTACCTCCGGAAAGAGAAATAAAATTCAAAATAGACCTGCTACCTGGAATCTCACCCATCTCAAAAACACCCTACCGAATGGCTCCTGCAGAGCTCAAGGAGCTAAAGTTGCAATTGCAAGACCTTCTGGAGCAGGGATTCATTCAAGAGAGTGGGTCTCCTTGGGGAGCCCCTGTGCTGTTTGTGAAGAAAAAGGACGGTGGTTTGAGGATGTGTATCGATTATTGGGGCTTGAATAATATTACGGTGAAAAATAAGTATCCACTGCCCCACATAGATGAGTTGTTTGATCAGTTGCAGGGAGTGGTGGTTTTCTCGAAACTAGATCTCCGCCAAGGGTATTATCAGTTATTAATCAGGAAGGAGGATATACCGAAAACTGCTTTCAACTCAAGATACGGGCATTACGAGTTCGCAGTTATGCCCTTTGGATTAACCAATGCTCCTGCCGCCTTCATGGATTTAGTGCATAGGGTTTTTAAGCCCTACTTGGATCGATTTGTAGTAGTCTTCATCGATGACATTCTAGTCTATTCCAAGACGCGTGAAGAGCATGAGCAGCACTTGAGGGTTGTTTTACAAACCCTAAGAGACCATCAACTGTACGCCAAGTTCAGCAAGTGCGAATTTTGGCTGGAAAAAATTACTTTTCTGGGACACGTAATTTCTCAAGAGGGTATTTCAGTTGATCCGGCGAAAGTAGAGGCTGTGACTAATTGGAAGAGGCCAGAAAATCCCACCGAGGTCCGCAGCTTTCTAGGATTGGCTGGATATTACCGGCGTTTCATCAAGAACTTTTTCAAACTAGCCGATCCTCTAACCGACTTGACGAAGAAACGTGGTCGATTCATTTGGAATGCCCGAAGTGAGACAAGTTTTCAAGAGTTAAAGAAAAGATTGACCATGGCTCCAGTTCTCGATTTACCTAACGGAGGTGACGGGTTTGTCGTGCATACCGATGCGTCGCGGGAAGGTCTAGGATGTGTGCTAATGCAGAACCGAAATGTGATATCTTTTGCCTCGAGAAAGTTAAAACCCCACGAGCAGAACTATCCAACCCACGATCTGGAGTTAGCTGCAGTTGTTTCTGCTCTGAAGAAATGGAGACACTACCTATATGGGGTAACCTTCGAGATTTACTCCGATCACAAAAGCCTGAGGTACCTCTTCTCACAGAAAGAATTAAACATGAGGCAGCGACGGTGGATAGAATTTTTGGAGGATTACGACTGTACCATCAACTACCATCCGGAAAAAGCAAACGTGGTGGCCGATGCCCTAAGTCGCAAAACTCAGGTAGCAAGCTTAATGATCAAAGAATGGGATATGCTAGACTCTGTGTGTGAGTGGAAACCCTGCCTTGGGAGCCATAAGGTGCTTTTTGGCAATATTAAAGTGACTTCCATCTTATTGGAACGGATTAAAAAAGCGCAAAAAAAGGATGTGATGGTACGGAAGTGGGGAGAGAAAGTGGAAAAAGGGGAAACGACTGATTTCAATTTTAGTCCTGAAGGTGTTTTAAAATACCGAAACCGAATAGTGGTGCCGAAGGATGAGTCGTTGAAAATGGAGATTCTAGAGGAAGCCCATCGGTCCAAGTATACAATCCATTAGGGTAGTAGTAAGATGTATCAGGACCTGAAAGGAACCTATTGGTGGGATAATATGAAGAAGAAAATCGCTCTGTACGTGCAGAAATGTCTCGTGTGCCAACAAGTTAAGGCAGAGCATAAAAAACCCTCAGACTTGTTGCAGCCCCTTGAGATACCCGAGTGGAAGTGGGAAAACATCACCATGGACTTCGTTTCAGATTTGTCGCGGATGCAAAGAGTGCACGATGCCGTTTGGGTGATCGTCGATCGATTAACCAAATCGGCTCATTTCTTGCCAGTAAACATGAAGTACTCCATGGACAAGTTGGCCCAACTGTACATAGATGAGATCGTGAGGCTACATGGCGTTCCTGTGAGCATCGTTTCCGATAGAGATCTCCGGTTCGTATCTCGGTTTTGACAGAAGTTCCAAGAAACCCTGGGGACGAAACTCAACTTGAGCACGACCTATCACCCTCAGACGGATGGACAATCGGAGCGGACAATCCAAACTCTCGAGGATATGCTACGGACTTGTATTCTGGATTTTGGAGGCAACTGGGGTCAACACATGACCTTAGTAGAGTTTGCGTACAATAACAGTTACCATTCGTCGATTCAAATGGCCCCATACGAGGCACTATATGGACGAAAATGCCGGTCACCAATTTACTGGGATGAAGTTGGCGAGAGAAAGGCATTAGATCCAACCACTATTCCATGGATGGAAGAGGCTCGAGAAAAGGTCAAGTTGATAAGGCAACGACTCCAAACAGCTCAAAGCCGACAAAAGAGTTATGCAGACAATCAAAGAAAAGACTTGGAGTTCGAAATTGGAGACCATGTGTTTCTCAAGATCACACCCTTACGGAGCGTCACAGCAGGTAAAGGAAAGAAACTCCAACCGAGGTTCGTTGAACCCTACAAGATTCTCCAAAGAATAGGAACGGTATCGTAACGGTTAGAACTGCCATCCAGTCTTTCTCGAATTCACGACGTCTTCCACGTCTCGATGCTAAAGAAGTACTATCCCGATCCCACCCATATCTTACAACCAGAGAAGATCGACGTAGACGAGTCGTTTGCTTAAGAAGAGAAACCTGTCCAAGTGCTTGACCGGAAAGTCAAAGAGCTAAAAAACAAGCAGATTCCGTTGGTTAAGATACTGTGGAGAAACCATAGGGTAGAGGAAGTTACCTGGGAAGTGGAAGAAGAAATGTGAAAGAAATACCCTGAACTTTTCGTGAGTTGAGGTGAGAAATTTCGAGGGCGAAATTCTATTAAGGGGGAGAGAGTGTGAGAACCCGTATTTTTTTCCATTTTCTAGGTTTTATTATTTCTCATGACTTGTTTTCTGCATTTTCGAGATTAGAAAAAATTTCTAGATAAATTTTATGAGTAAATAGAGTTTTTAGGTGATTTTTCTAGTATTGAATAGTTTTTGAGAAATTAAGAGCGTATGCCGGATGTGGGACCCACTAAGGCGAAAAGTTTGGAAAAATTTGGCCAACTAGGTTAAGTTTTGGATACTGGGTTTAAATTATCGGATGTTAAGAGATAAGTAGAGGTAGCTATTTGGATTGGTGTGAGAGGAAACAAAGAGATGGGGATGCATTTATGGAAGTGACAAGTGTCACTTAGGGATTGGGTTTACCTTTTGACTATTATTTCTTGTTTTACCATTTGACTAAATAAATCAAAAATTATCAAAAATCATCTTCATTCTTAGCTATTGTGGTCGGCTCTCTCTCTCTATTTTTCTCTCTCTCTCTCTAAGCAAAAGAAAGAAAACTCTCCAAGTTCTTGCTTCCATTTAGCTCAAATCCATCAAAACAACCACTTAAACTTGCTTTTGTTCCATAAAACCTTTTCACTTAGTGTTGGTGAGGTGATTGGTGAAGTTGTTTGGAAAGCTAAGGTGACTAGTTGTTCTCTCTCTTGTATTGCTAAGGTGAGTAGTGAAGGACTACTCTCCTCCCTCTAATGATGTTTAATTCATGATTGGTGGTGGTATAAGATGCAATTTTATGGATTATATCTTGATTTTTGGTTGAATTGGTGAAGTTTTATAATTATTGGGGATTTTTCTGTTTTCATATGAATATGATTATGTGATCATGTATGATGATTGGAAATGATATTTAAGGAAGCTAGAAGGTGGAAAAATTGGTTAATTGCAAGCAATTTCTATTTTGGAAAGAGAATTGGAAAGTTAGGGTTTCATTGTTTTTCATTCTGCCCGGCACTGTAGCTCATAGTTAGAGGCCGAATTGGCCTTGGCTTAAAACATGAAAGTTGTAGGAAATGATATGTTAGAGATGCCTACAAAATTTCAGGTCAATCGGAGCAGCGTAACTTGTAAAAAGATGGAATTACCCTTGCTGCCCTGGTTTTACCCGAATTTGATAGTTGCGTCTGTAATTGGTTATTTTGGTTGGGAATGCTTCGGAATTAGTTGTTGAGGTCTTCTGATGAATTGTATCCATGTTTCTTAGCTTTCAGATGGCTTTGGAATTACTGGATTTGGACTTAAGTAGCCTGATTTATGATGTTTACACCAGAATGCGATTTGTGAACCTGTTTTTGCCGTTCTGGTGTAGTATATTGCATTTTTGACCTGGTTACACTCGAAACTGGGCTGAGTGACCTTCTATAATATTGTAGCCCTATCTCTTAGTTTCGAAACGGTGTATCTTGCACCTTCACCCGATAATCGTAGTGCCATTGGTACCAAAACCGCAAAATGATGTCAAAAACTATTTTTTTTGGGTTAACGCTTAACTCCATTTCCGGATTTTTCTGGTTTCCTCTAATGCTTATGTATGCTTATGGAACCCTATTTTGGTAGTATTTTGCATTGGTTTATGACTCGTTATCGAGTCTCATTGTACTTGTTTACATGTTTTAGGGCGTGACGGTTTTTCACGACGCTCCTTTGACGGAGGTGCATGAAATATCATTTTCAAACTTGGTGAGTGTACTACTCACTTGTGTGTTACTCTATGGCTTTAATACTTGAACTTTATGTGTTGAATGTTTATTGCACCTTCGATATTGATTTAAGTAAGGGTGTACTTGATCACTCTCACTTATATGCCTTATATCATTATTGTTATTGAAATGTTACATGGAATGTTACATGAAATGAAAGTACATGACTTGGTATCGTTTGGACGAGTATCCAACGACCATGATTGTTACCATTGAGTTCAACCCCATTGGTAGTTGATTGAATCGAGCCGGCGAGGGCTTGGTCGTTCCAATTAATGAACCTTGGGGACTGTTATATGGAATCTTGTAGTATGAGAGACTCTCGATTCCGGTATACTCGAGTAATACCACATTGCAAGTGTTTGGAGTTTGGGCCCGGTAGGGGTATGTTGGGTGGAAGGAATGAAAGTAAAGTAGTGGAGCCTACGGTTGGTTACTTTTAAACATTGACGGAGAGTCAATGAGGTCCGATCAAGAATGCAAACGAGGAAAAAGGCTCTTGAGAGCCGGCCGTATCCTTTTATCACCATTATTGATGTGTGCCTTTGTTTACTTTTGATGAATTGGAATGAAAAACTTTATGCTTATGTGAACTTTGCCGCTTGAGTGGTATTATCTCACTGGGCGTAAGCTCACCCTATTCCTTTTGTTTTCCTTACAGGAAAATAAATACTTTTGGACTGGATTTGATAATTGGTTGCCGAATTGAGCTAGTTGGACATATCTTTTGTATAGTTCCTTGATTTAAACCCTAAATGTACTTTTGGATCCGTTTCTCTTTTGATTTGGCAAACCATACATGTATCCACTTTTGAATAACCTTGGTATGCCCTTTGGGTTGTATATGCTTAATTTCAACATGTAAATATTTGCTTGATGTTTGGTTGGGTTTTGACGGGTCGATTACTATTCATGGCCGACTCCGAATTCATTTTTTTTATTTTGACATTTTGACTTGTTTACACGCGTTTGTAAGTTCTGGAACGTATTAGCTCGCTCTAAATTGAACCGTTAGTCCTGGCGAGAGTTGGGCAGGCAGTCCGCTAACCCCTTTTGTTCGCCTTAAGGGAAGGTGGGGCTGTCACAGAAAATCCCAAAACATGCGAAAATAATGGGATGGCCCATGGCAAATCCAAAAGCAGAAAGTCGAAGTGAGCCCAATTATGCATTCCTACAGCCGGTTCTTACGCCCAACGATCAGAGTTGCGCTAATAAAAGTCAATCCCGAATAAGACCACTTCAATATTAAGGGTTGCGGAATATTCAACCTTTACGTTCAAAGTTTCAAACATGACTCCAAACCTCTCAGGTCCACTCTTACTCTCCCAGCTATAAATACCCCAAATCTCTGCACTTCTGCATCCATTGCAAGCATAACCAAGAATCAACAACCAAATCACCTATATTTTCAGCTGGTAACTTTGTTCTTTTTTTGCGGGTTTTAGTCGATTTTTGGGTTCGAGATGGATTGCAGAAAAGTAGCGATTCTTGTATTGGTTTTTGTCATTTTTGTTGCCATCATGGGCCAAGTTCATGTGGAGGCTGCGAGGTTGTTGACAGAGGAAGACTTCGCAGGTGCCAATCACTTGGATAAATTTCCTTCGATTTATGCAAAAGCAAGAGACACGATGTCGCATTGGCTTGAAAGGTTGGCTTCTGGACCTTGCCCTAGAGGACCTGGTCATTAAGCTTAAAAGCTTGGCCAGCAAGTATTTAGGGAGCGGTTCGGCCATGCAAGGACAATGACAACTAACACTAGTATATTTTGGTAGTTTTTACCAATTAGAGAGTGTCTACGACTCTGTTTTTTTTTTTTTTGATTATTTGATTCTTTCTTTCTTTGATGTGGTTATTTCATTCTTTCTTTCTTTGATGTCTTGTTACACGATGAAATCTTAAAGCATAGATGTATATTTCTGACTTTTGCCCTCGAAGTGGCAGTTATAATGATAGATATTTTTTTTCCTCAATGCTTTCTTTCATTTCTTTTGCCCTTGATCAATGGTTCAAGCTTTCTACAATAGCAATGCCATGGATAACTCAGGTGTTCCAGTTCATCATACGTAAAAAACATGAAAAAAATTTTCTGCACATTTCATGAGGGCTTCCTTAGTTTGCAGACACTTCGATCAACAAATTAGAAAATTTTCTGATGATGGATCATGAGTTGGCTGCATGAGACAGTGTAGTGCAGCTTTTATAGAAGTATTCCTCACAAAGCATGGATTATCATTTTCTAGAAGATACTATCACGGATTATCATATCCTACAACATACTATCGTGGTGAAAACTTCCGTCTACTCCATAAAGTTGTATTCTTTTAAGGGTTCTCTGTCTATAATATGTACCTTTAAGCCACTGGTGAAGTGGGATGAAATATTCATTATGATGGCTCTAAGATCAATTCTATCAAATTTTTTATGTGGATATCTATTTTTATCTTATGATGGCTCAACTTTTATTTATTTTGTTTAGGATTAAGTCTCCTACTTATTATTGTTACGACATGTTATAGTAGCTTGAATATTGTTGTTAAGAAACAATCACATTTCATATTTTTGTCTCCATTTATTATTCTTATTATTATTATTATTGTAGACACCAAAATTTTATCATTTTTATTTATTTTTTAGTTAAATTTTATTTTATTTTTATTTATTTGTTTCACTTCTATTTCTTAAAAAAAATCATTTTTAGAAATATCAAAAAAGGAAAGAAAAGAAAAGCAAAAAAGAAAAAAAATCAAATACAGTTTTTGAAAAAAAAAGGGGGGCAGCCAATGCACGTGCACCAGCCAGCCCTAATGGCTTCGTACAAGAAGCCATGGAGGATCAAAAACAAAATTGCAGAGGCCATTTTTTGCCTCCAAATGCACTTGTTTTTGTTTTTTCTTTTTCCCCAGCCATTTGCCACCTCATGCCCTTAATCTATATCAAGATCTTTCTAGAAAAATGCCATCGAATGGCTCAAATTTTCTGAAAAAACCCAGCCTTCATCCTCACCTCTGAGGTGAGGTTTTGGGCTTGTGGGTTCCTATGAAAGGGATAGAAACGAAGCCAAAATGAGAGGAGAACAGAAGGGAGGTGGCGGAGAGATCAAAAAGTGCAGAAAACAGAGAGAAAAAAGGAAAGACAAGGCGAAAAAAAGGAAAAAGATTTTTTGTTGAAAATTTATGGGAAAAGGCTGATTCTATAGCCATATTTCAGAGCATTTTTATCTTTTATTATAGCTTCTATTGAGGAACTTTGAATTTTACACCATCTACGTAGCTAGGGGAAGAGCTTTTGTTTAGAACTTTTGTCGAAAAAATGATTGGAAAGCTTTCGAATCTGGCCTCAAATTTGCCGTCTCATCATCCCTGGTTTCACTACTCTCTTGCTGGAACTTTCATAATCGACCTTCCATTTGCGTTCTCTCGATTCTAGTTTCGTTTAAAGCTTCATCAGGTATTCCTCTAACTGTTTTTAGTTCGATTCGATAGTCATACAAGCTATTTGGGTGAATTTATGGGTTTTTCATGTTTAAAGAACTTAGATCTCATACATCTTCATGATTATGCATTTTTTGGATCATTTTGATGCTTGATTAAGTTCAATGTGATGTAAGATTCATGTTTATGTTAAAATTAAAGGTTGGGAAACGCGATTCCGGCTAAATCCGGCCAAGTTGGCTAGAAATTTTCCAGTTTCCGGCGAGTCATGCCCGCCGGAAGTTTTTGATATTTTCTCTTCTATGTTTATTGATAGGGTGTTAATTGTTAGTAATTTTGTTGTTAATTTCCCCTTTTATCCTTGCCAAATATTGTTTTAATTATTAATATTTACTTATATTTGGTATTGGACCCAATTTCAGGGAGTGAAGCAGAAAACTACAAAAAAGGAGGGACTTTCTGAAGATAATTGAGACTTCAAATAAGCCACAGACCTGGCCCACATGGTGATATACGCGGACTGCATTTCTTTTTTTGCAGATTAGGAGTGTTGAAGTGTTTGACTATCAAGAGGAAACTAAAGAAAGAAGGACTTCAGAGAACTTCACTTTATGTAAACTCCTTTCTCAATTTGTGCGGGGACCACGGAGGGAAGAAAGGCATTAGTCATTTGAATTGAAAGGAAACAAACGTGCAAAGAGTTGTTTTTGTTCCTTAGTCGTGGGGACCACTGGATAGATAGCTTTAGTCATTTCCTTTTGGCTATATAAGGACAACCGGAAGAAAGGCTACAGAGAGTTTTTAGCATAGTTTAGTTTTATTCTTTCTTGGTTCCTTTGATGGCATGGACCTCAGTTAAATTACTTGGAGATTTTCTCATGAGGCGTGGCTAAGTTTTCCTAGTCGAAGGTCAATTTGAGGACTCAGTTTCGAACATCTGTGAGATCTAATTATTTTATTTATTTATTTTATTTATTAGTATTTGTGCGTTTCCTGATTTAATTGCTTATGCTTGTTATGTTATTTGAATGTCAAGGGCCCGATATTCGAATTAACCTAATGATCTAATGCCAAATTAATTGATTGAATCCGTAATTGTTCAATTGATTAATACCAGTGGCGACTAGCGTGATTGATTTCATGTTAGGGAAACGTATGATCTAACTTAAACAAACCCTCGTAGCGTGTTTGTTGGTTAGGATTGGGCTTTTCTAATTATTAATGCAATCGAGTAATTAAATCCTATGGTCGTACCTAGGGTTATTTCTTGGTTAGAGAAATAGTTAATGGTCGTACCTTAACTATCAAGAAATTAAGGAAAGGCTGGTTGTTTATCGCGTGTATGGCAACTATAACCAATCTATTAATAAGTAATTGAATTATCTTTGCGTCGATGATCAGTTGCATGGACCGTGTCTGAAAAGTTGTACCTTTGGCTAGAGTCATATTGGTTATTGATTAATTTCTATTAGTTGTTTTATTAGTTAGTTAATTAGTTATTTTATATTCTCCAAAAATCCCCCATACTTCGGACTCTAAAAGAAATAAATTATCCCCAGTTCCTGTGGATTCGACCCTGCTTATCACTATCTACAGAAATTATATTTTGTTTGAGCAGGTATTTATTATTGCATAGGTTCGACGCCTGTCAATTTTTGGCGCCGTTGCCGGGGACTGGCGTTATTATTTGTTTCTTTTTAAATTCATTTTTGTTCTAATTTTCTGGTATTTTTCTAGTGTATGCCTCGGTCTTCTCGTACAGGTGATTTGATTTTTGACCCTGAAGTAGAGAAGACCGCGCGTAGAACGAGAAAGGAAACCAGACAGCTCAGAGAGGAGCACTCCAGTGCTACGTCTCAGAGACCTGAGTCAGAAGTTGAACCAACAGATTCATTTGGTGACACTTCAAGTGACTCGGAGCAGGAAGAAATCCCCATGGCTAATGCACGAACATTAAGGGAGTTGGCTGCTCCTGATTTAAATCAGCAGCCTTTATGCATTACTTTCCCGAGTTTGAGTGAAAACACTTCATTTGAATTGAAATCGGGTCTAATTCACCTTTTACCCTCTTTTCATGATTTACCAGATGAAGAGCCGTATAAGCATCTGCAGGAGTTTGATGTCGTGTGCAATAGTATGAAGCCCTCGGGAATTACAGAAGAGCAGATAAAAATGAGGGCATTCCCCTTTTCCTTGAAGGATTCTGAAAAGGACTGGCTGTACTACCTGCCACCAGGTAGCATCACCACGTGGGACCAATTGAAGAAAAAATTTTTAGACAAATATTTTCCTGCGTCCAGGGCTGCAAGCCTAAGGAAAGAAATTTGCGGGATCAAGCAGCATCCAGGGGGGTCACTCTATGAGTATTGGGAACGGTTCAAGAACTTGTTGCACAAGTGTCCCCAGCACCAGATAAGTGAGCAGTTGCTCATTCAGTATTTTTATGAGGGGCTCCTTTTCAGAGATAGGAACATAATTGATGCTGCAAGTGGAGGGGCACTGGTGAACAAAACCCCTCGGGAAGCACGGGAGTTAATAGAGGGGATGGCAGAGAATTCACAACAATTCGGTACGAGAGAGGATGTTCCAATACGCAAGGTGAATGAGATAGAGACATCCTCTATCCAGCAGCAGCTAACTGAGTTGACCTCGTTTGCTAGGCAACTGGCTGTAGGGAATGCATTTCAGGCCAGGGTGTGCGGGATTTGCACTGGTATGGGTCACTCTGCAGACATGTGCCCAATGATTCAGGAAGAAACTGCAGAGCAGGTGAACATGGCTGATCACGCGCCTGCGCCAAGAAGGCCGTATGACCCGTACTCAAATACGTACAATCCCGGCTGGAAGGATCACCCGAATTTCAGTTATGGAGGAAATAGGCAGCCCAACTTTGCACCGAACAGGCAGTCTAACTTCGTGCCAAATAAGCAACCAGGGTACCAGCAGCAATACCAACCCCGACCACCTCCGCCCCCAAGCTCTGGTCCATATTTGGAGGAGATGATGAAACAAATGATGGCAACCATTACGCAAAATTAGCAAAGGACGGAGGCAACCATTACTCAAAATCAGCAAAGAACGGACTCCGAAATGCAAGACATAAGGAATCAGATAAGTCAAATGGCTACTACCATCAATCGTTTGGATTCCCAGAACCAAGGTAAATTGCCGTCTCAGCCTGAATTAAATCCGAAGAACGTGAGCGCAATGACCCTAAGGAGCGGGAAGGAAGTTCAGGGGCCCGAGCCTGTGACTCCTAAGGACAAGGACGAGGAACGAATCGAGAAAGAGTTGGAAGAGGAGGGCGGAGACACCAAAAATCCAAAGGTAACCTCGGATCCAATCATTGCAGTTAGGAGTAATCCACCTCCCTTTCCTAGCAGGTTAGAAAAACCAAAGAAGCAGGACAAGGAGAAAGAAGTCCTGGAGATCTTTCGCAAGGTGAAGATCAACATTCCCCTACTGGATGCGATCAAGCAAGTACCCAGATACGTAAAATTTTTGAGGGACTTGTGTGTCAACCGAAGGCGGTTGAAGGGAGATGAGACAGTGGTAGTGGGGGAAAATGTGTCAGCAATCCTGCAACGAAAGCTTCCACCGAAATGCGGGGACCCAGGTATGTTCACTATTCCTTGTAGAATAGGCAATACCTTGATTGGAAAGGCTATGTTAGATTTAGGAGTCTCAATTAATGTCATGCCGAAATCTATATATGCTTCTTTGAAATTAGGACCTCTGAAAGACACTGGAATAATAATCCAACTGGCTGACCGAACCAATGCATACCCTGACGAATTGATTGAGGATGTTTTAGTAAAAATTAATGAATTGGTTTTTCCTGCTGATTTTTACGTGTTTGATATGGATGATGAACACTCCCACGACCCATCACCTTTATTGTTAGGAAGACCCTTCTTGAGCACAGCTCGAACTAAAATTGATGTAAATAAGGGCACCCTATCTATGGAATTTGATGGTGAGATTGTTCATTTTAATATTTTCGAGTCCATGAAATATCCTTCAGAATTACATGCTGGCTCTGTTTTCTCTATAAATGTTATTGACCCTGCTGTACGAGAAGTTTTTGAAATTGAAGACAGTGATGAGTTGGAAGTCGCCTTGACCAGGCACTTCGAGTCAGATATGGCGTCTGGAGTAGAGTTGAGTGAAGAGTTCAAATGTGTGATTGGAGCGTTGCAAACGTTGCCAACCACAAAAATAAGGTATGGTCTCGCACCCATTTTTACACCTGAATCTTACCAAAGGTTACTTCCATCTGTGGTGCAGGCACCTGTGTTGGAGTTGAAACCGCTGCCGAAACACCTTAAGTATGCATACTTGGGTGAGGGGGAGACACTCCCGGTAATCATCTCCGCGAGTTTATCAAAAGTACAAGAAGACAAATTGATTCGAGTTTTGAGGAACCATAAGCAGGCGATAGGATGGACCATCGCCGATATCAAAGGAATTAGCCCCGCGGTATGTATGCATTGAATTCGACTCGAGGAGGATGCTAAACCTATCCGGCAAGCTCAAAGGAGATTGAATCCCCTTATGATGGAGGTAGTGAAGAAAGAGATCCTGAAACTGCTGGATGTGGGGATAATCTTTGCTATATCAGATAGTCCCTGGGTGAGTCCAGTACAGGTGGTCCCGAAGAAGGCAGGGGTAACGGTGGAGTCAAATCAAGAGGGCGAGCTCGTACCAGTTCGAAAGCCCACCGGGTGGCGGCAGTGAATAGATTATAGGAAATTGAATGCCGTCACGAAAAAAGATCACTTTCCCCTTCCTTTCATTGATCAAATGGTAGAGCGATTAGCAGGTCGAGCTTACTATTATTTTTTGGATGAATTTTCAGGTTATTTCCAGATTGTTATCGCCCCCGAGGACCAGGAGAAGACTACCTTCACGTGCCCGTTTGGAACATTTGCATACCGAAGGATGCCATTTGGGTTATGCAATGTACCTGCTACCTTCCAACGCTGTATGGTAAGTATCTTTTCAGAGTATGTTGAGAAGATTATTGAGGTTTTTATGGATGATTTTAGTGTTTATGGGGAAAGTTTTGATAATTGTCTAGATAACCTGAAATTAATTCTGATTAGGTGCATAGAAACTAATCTTGTGCTCAATTGGGAAAAATACCATTTTATGGTCGAGCACGGGATAGTTTTGGGTCATATAATGTTATCTAAGGGTATTGAGGTTGATAAAGCGAAAATAGATGTTATATCTACTTTACCTTACCCTGCGAGTGTGCGGGAAGTGCGTTCTTTCTTGGGACATGCAGGTTTTTACAGGAGGTTCATAAAGGATTTCTCCAAAATTGGAGCGCCCCTGTTCCAACATTTGCAAAAGGAGGTGCCCTTTGAATTCAATGAATCATGTAAGAAGGCGTTTGATAGGTTGAAGGAGCTATTAATCTCCTCACCTATTATCCAACCGCCCGACTGGAACCTGCCATTCGAAATCATGTGTGACGCCAGTTACTATGCAGTGGGCGCGGTGCTGGGTCAAAGAGTGGGGAAGGCAACCCATGCTATCTACTACGTATCTCGAGCCTTGAACGGAGCTCAGTTGAACTATTCGACCACCGAAAAGGAACTTTTAGCTGTAGTTTTTGCTTTAGAGAAATTTCGGTCCTATTTACTTGGTACTAAAGTTATTATCTTCTCTGATCATGCAGCTTTACGGTATTTGTTGACCAAAAAAGAGGCAAAACCACGACTTATAAGGTGGATACTATTGCTACAAGAGTTTGACCTGGAGATTAGAGACAAGAAAGGGGCCGAGAATTTGGTAGCAGATCACTTGAGTAGAGTACAAGTCACCGAAGACGACCTCCCACTGAGAGAAACATTCCCCGATGAACATTTATTTTCTGTTAATTTATCTTTGCCTTGGTATACAGATATTGTTAATTTCCTAGTTACTGACAAGTTTCCTGCAGGATGGCCTAAGGCAAAACGGGACAAGTTAAGGAGTGACGCGAAATCTTACATTTGGGATGACCCTTACCTCTGGAAGCGTGGTGCCGACCAAATCATTCGCAGATGTGTAAGTGAAAATGAATTCCAATCTATTTTAGTTTATTGTCATTCTTTTGCATGTGGAGGTCACTTTGGACCAAAAAGGACGGCTCGTAAGGTTCTAGAGAGTGGATTCTATTGGCCGACCCTCTTTAAGGATGCCTACTCGTTTTGTAAGTCATGTGATAAGTGTCAACGAGTGGGTAATATTTCTCATAGGGATCAAATGACCCAAACCCCAATGATTTTTGTTGAGATTTTTGACGTTTGGGGTATTGACTTTATGGGTCCTTTTCCTTCGTCTTATGGTTTTCTTTATATATTGCTTGCCGTAAACTATGTTTCGAAATGGATGGAAGTAAAGCCCACCCGTGCTAACAATTTCAAAGTGGTTGCAGAACTTGTCAAATCTAATATTTTTGTCTGCTTTGGGATGCCGCGAGCAATTGTAAGTGATAGGGGTACCCATTTATGCAACAAGACGATTGCTGCACTTTTCAGGAGGTACGGTGTTTTGCACAAAGTCTCCACTTCTTACCATCGTCAGACAAACGGTCAGGCGGAAACATCAAATCGGGTGATCAAGTCAATTTTGGAGAAAATGGTTCGCCCCGATAGGAAGGATTGGAGCATGCGACTTGAAGATGCCTTATGGGCATATAGAACGGCGTACAAGACGCCAATCGACATGTCCCCTTATCGTTTGGTATTTGGGAAGCCATGTCACCTCCCTGTCGAGTTCGAGCATAGAGCATTTTGGGCGGTTAAGCAATGCAATATGGACATCGAAGAGGGCGGAATTCAAAGGAAGCTACAGTTACAAGAATTGGAGGAGATTCGCAATGAAGCCTATGAGAATGCTGTGATTTATAAGGAGAAGAATAATATATTTCATAACCAACAGGTCTCTAGGAAAACGTTTGCATGTGGGCAAAAAGTTCTACTGTACCACTCAAAGTTGAAGTTATTTCCAGGTAAGTTACGTTCTCGTTGGATCGGTCCCTTTGTTGTAACTAATGTCTTTGATTATGGTGCAGTGGAGATCCAGAATCTAAGGACGGAGAAGAAATTTGTGGTGAATGGTCATCGTCTCAAGCCATATTATGATGGGGCTCCAGTTGAACGGGTAGAGACGATGCATTTAGAGGACCCGATTTGCTTGGTTTAAGCGAATTACGGGTTGTGTCTAGCCAAAGACACTAAAGAAAGGCGCTCGTTTGGGAGGCAACCCGAATATTGATTTTATTATTTTTAATTGCTTATTTCTTTCGTTTTGTCGTTTCTCCATTGGGTAGTATCAATGCTAATATCTCCTCCACTATGACCAGGAAGTGAAATCTTGGCGTGCCCACGCGGTGTTTGCGTTTTCTGAGACCAGAGGACGAAGACCAATCTTGTCGTGCCCACGCGGTGTTTGTGTTTTCTGAGACCAGAGGACGAAGACTAATCTTGGCGTGCCCACGCGGTGTTGGACGACCCAAACCATGTTTTTGCAGTAAAAAAAAAATTATTTATTATTATTATTATTATTATTATTACTTATATTAAAAGAAAAAGAAAAGATTATTTTCTTTCTAAACCCTAAAAGAAAAAAAATTTAAAAAAATAAATAGAAAAATAAACAAAAAAAAAGAAGATAATAATAATAATAATATATATATAAAAAAAATTTTTTCCAATTTGGACGATTTACATTAGAGTAATGTTTGAAAAAAAAAAAAATTTCCCTTTTCTCTTTTCTTTTTCTTCTTTCTTTTCTTCTTTTCTTCTTTCTTTCTTTTCTTTCTTTCTTCCTTCTTCCCCGCTGCTTTCCCTCTTTCCCCCTTTCTTTCCTTCTTCACCCGCCGCTGACCAGCACGCTGCAACCTCCTCGCGCGCTGCCAGCAGCTCCAGGCCACCGTAGCTTCGCCGCCACAGCCCGCGTGCGCAGTCCACACCACCCTTTCTCCTCCATTGCCGCACGTCCAGCTCAGCCGCAGCTGCTGCAGTCCATCGGGTCGCCACTCTTCACACGCCGCCGCCTGCTTCAGTGCGTCCCCAGTCGCGTGCCGCCAACACCCCATCTCTCTCTCCTCGCGCGGCTGCTCAACCCCCTCCAGCCCGCCGCCAAGCTCCGAGCTCCACCGCCAGTCCACCAGCAGCTTCCTCCGCGCGCGACCAGAACAGCGCCTCCAGCAGCACAGCGCGCGGTCACCAAGGCAGCAGCTCGCACACAGGCGAGCCCAGGCGCGACTTCACAGCCGCGTTTCCTCCTCGCGCGAGTAGACCAGGTGCGCGTGCGACGCCCGCGCGGTGAATTTCTCCACCTCTTTGCTGCCCCTGCTCTCTTCACTAGCACCCACTGCCTACTCCAAACTTCTGGTGAATTCTTTCTTTATTTTTTTTTCAGTCGCTAAGTAGCTGAGGCCAGAGTACTAGTTTTTCATTAGCTGATGCCAGTTTTTTGATTTGCTAGTTGAGGACAGAAATTTTGTGCTTGTTTGGGTGCTGTGGTATATCTGTGGTTGGTTGTTGATTATTTGGTAAATTTTGTGCTCAACCGGTAGTATTTGGGGAGAATCTTTACTCTACCTGCCTGTTTATTTAGTTTTTGAGGGGGTTTTTGCTCTGTCTATTTGCTTAATTATTTTCTGGGGTTAATTTTGGGTGGAATTTAATTTATTTGCTACCCCATTTGGGGGTGCTCTCTGGTATTGATTATATTGTTGAATATTATTTGGGTTTTGACTACTTGAGATTTCTATTGCATCTAGGGGATAAAATTTGATGACTTTTGTGCCAGTTTATTTGTTTGGAAATTGTTGGGGGCAATTTGGGAGTTACTTGTCAATTGGGTCCCGTGGTACTCTCTGCCATTCAGTGGTACTGATTGGTGTGTTTGGCTTTATCACATGTCTTGGGTTGGCCATTTGATTTCAATTTTCCCTGTGCATGCACCAGTGGTACTGGTGAGGGTAGTTTACATAGTATTTGTTACTCCTGTGTTATTGGTTGCCTAATCGACTACTGGGCATTTGTGGTTGAGTTGTTTCTGTCCAACTTCTGAACTGTTGTTGCTGGAGTTGCCATTTTCTTTGGTCACTTGCTAATTTTAGCAGGTTGAAGTGGGTAATTGACTGTCCAATTGGAGACAGTTGTTACGATATTGGGTCCGATTGTGTCTAATTGCTGAAAGTTGTTGATTTATTAAGACACTAGCACAGTTCCTAGTTTGTTTGAGTTGCTGTTCTGTTGCATTATTGGGAGCTGTGCTCTAGTATGGTGGCTACTTTCCTGCGTTTATTTGTTGAATTGGGATATGAATGCGCCGTTTGCATTTGCTTGTTGAAGTTGGTTGCCTTTAATTGACTTGCTTGGAATATTTGGAGTAGTATTGCACTTTTCAACTATTTTGTTTCTGCATTGAACTCATTTGGAGCCTCCGATAATTCTCCATTGCATTTGCTGTCTTGTTGGGGTAATTCTTATAGCCTAGGCTGCTTGCACTGTGCTTTCTCTTGATTGGGTCACCTGATAACTACCATGGTCAGACCACAGTCTTCCTCTTCTAGGTCTAGGACCCCTAGGACCTCTCAGCCCCCTCCACCCCAGCATTCCATTCCCGCCTCTGACCCCTCGCACGATCCTTCCTCCTCTGGGAGGCGGGCTCGTCTTGGGCGACAAAGAGGCATCCATATCTCTGACCCTGCACATTTTGGGGGTCATTTGGACTTCACCAGGGCAGCCGACAAGCGGCGATATGCTGAGACTTGTGAACGACGGATTATTCCATGCCGTTATCGGGACGCCGCCACGCTGGGCCTCCTAAATATTCGAGTTCGTTTTGACGATTTGATTGAGGCCATTGGGTGGCTCCCCTATTCTCGTATTACTGACCTCCCAGCCTTCGTTGAGTTAGTTAGGGAGTTCTATGCCACATTTGAATTCGACCTTCCCACTGGTTACACAGTTTCTACCCCTGATGTCATTCATTTCCGTTTAATGGGTCAGGAGTTCCACCATTTCATAACCGACTTCAATCTGACCCTTGGTTTTATTGATCCTACATATGCCGAGTCTCGGGAATATGCTGAGAGTGCATGTGACTTTGTCCAACCGTTTTTCTCCCGTTATCGCTATATTTGGGATGAGATGTCCGTAGACAGGGATAACTATGACCCCTGTCTATCTAAGGGTTCTTATCTGAAGGACCCGACCTCTCGCTATATCCACCTTTTTTTGGCCTATAGTTTCTCGGGTAGGCGAGATAGTTCGGGCATTCTGTCTAAGCCCGAATTTTTCTTTATATGGTGCATGCATAACAAGATTAAGGTTAATCTGGGGTGCTGGCTCGCGTCTCAGTTCAAGTCCATTTTACCTAAAAAGAAGCGCCCCTTGATTCTTGGGTCTTACATTACTCACTTGGCTATGAATTTGCATGTACTTGATATTTCTAACCATAACTTGCATATAGTCTGTCAAATGGAGCCTTTGAATATCCCATGCTTAGAGAAAATGGGCTTAGTTCGGGAGGGCGACAATGGTTGGGAGGTAGTTCCACCGGGGCCGCTACGACCTCCCCCTCGGTCATCTTTTGCCCGAGCTTCCACTGAGGGCGGCGACCCTGGCCCGTCTTCCTCCGCTCCGCCACCTACCGCCCCATCGGCCGACGATTGGACCCAACTCCGGAACACCGTTGAGAACTGGAGACTCGCGTGACCCACATTGGCATCAACTTGCATAACATGGCGCAAAATCTGGCTGCATTTATGCAACAGGCGGGAATTGCTCCTCAGTTCGCGCCCGATCCACCCCTGTTTTGACGACTACAGGGAAGTACCGTTGCCCCTCTCCTTGCTTTTTGCTGTTACATTATTACATTGAGGGCAATGTGTGACTTAGGTGTGGGGGGATCAGTTTGGGTGCTAATATTTCCAGTTTTCGATTTTTAGGTGTCTTTCCTTTGTTTTTAGTTTGATATTTATCTCCTTTTCATTTATTTCTTTTATTCGTGATCAGGTCTTATTTGAATACCAAGTTTAATGTTGGATTGTTGTCTCTAATTCTGATATTGCCCAGTTTTAGTAATGAAAGGCTATCAAGTTGATGTGGTTGAGTTCAAGAACATCTCTTTGGTGAATATCAATAATTGCTTAACTTTTTCAATTTTTGGTTAACTTTTCTAGGCATAGGGAATGATTGTTGGCATTCTTCATGTGAATTGGTCCAATTATTAATTTTAGTTCTCCATGTTTGAAATTTGAGGCTGGCTGCTGTTATTTTTATGTTATTTTTAGTTATTGTGCTATATGGTTGTAAATAAGAGGTGACTGTACTCCGCTAGTTATCACTACTGAGTAACCGGGGATCTTCACCTAAAGTGTCGATTCTCGCGTCAAAAGGTAGTGATTGCTATGAGTGCGTGGTCCCGTAGCGATTGGCGCTGAGTAACTGGGCTCCTCCATCTATCAAATGTTGGAGTTCGCGTCAAAAGGCTCTAATGGCTAGAAACTAAGTCTTTTGTTATTATTGAAAAAGAAGAAAAATATAGCGAAAAAAAAATAAAAAAATAGAAAAGCGTGATAAAAAAGGTGAAGGTTGTGTAAGTGTGTATCTAAAGTCAGCTTATCGATCTATGGGTTAATGTTGAGATTTGGATTAATAGTTGGACCATTTGCTGATAAATGTGAGCAACCATTCCTTTTGCTTAGATTAGTTTGCTTTAAATTGGAGAAGTTGGTTGTTGGGAAGCTAACCGGAGTGATCTTTTTTGGATCTTAACTGTGATGCTTGATATATGTTTTTCTGGATATCTTGGCAATATGATAGTTAGAGCAATAGCCATTGTCGAATTTTTGGTGTTCAATTGTTGTTCTTATGCTTGAGGGCAAGCATGATTTAGGTGTGGGGGGAATTGATAGGGTGTTAATTGTTAGTAATTTTATTGTTAATTTCCCCTTTTATCCTTGCCAAATATTGTTTTAATTATTAATATTTACTTATATTTGGTATTGGACCCAATTTCAGGGAGTGAAGCAGAAAACTACAAAAAAGGAGGGACTTTCTGAAGATAATTGAGACTTCAAATAAGCCACAGACCTGGCCCACATGGTGATATACGCGGACTGAATTTCTGTTTTACGGATTAGGAGTGTTGAAGTGTTTGACTATCAAGAGGAAATTAAAGAAAGGACTTCAGAGAACTTCACTTTATGTACACTCCTTTCTCAATTTGTGCGGGGACCACGGAGAGAAGAAAGGCATTAGCCATTTGAATTGAAAGGAAACAAACGTGCAAAGAGTTGTTTTTGTTCCTTATTCGTGGGGACCACTGGATAGATAGCTTTAGTCATTTCCTTTTGGCTATATAAGGACAACCGGAAGAAAGGCTACAAAGAGTTTTTAGCATAGTTTAGTTTTATTCTTTCTTGGTTCCTTTGATGGCATGGATCTCAGTTAAATTATTTGGAGATTTTCTCATGAGGCGTGGCTAAGTTTTCCTAGTCGAAGGTCAATTTGAGGACTCGGTTTCGAACATCTGTGAGATCTAATTATTTTATTTATTTCTTTTATTTATTAGTATTTGTGCGTTTCCTGATTTAATTGCTTATGCTTGTTATGTTATTTGAATGTCAAGGGTCCGATATTCGAATTAACCTAATGATCTAATGCCAAATTAATTGATTGAATCCGTAATTGTTCAATTGATTAATACCAGTGGCGACTAGCGTGATTGATTTCATGTTAGGGAAACGTATGATCTAACTTAAACAAACCCTCGTAGCGTGTTTGTTGGTTAGGATTGGACTTTTCTAATTATTAATGCAATCGAGTAATTAAATCCTATGGTCGTACCTAGGGTTATTTATTGGTTAGAGAAATAGTTAATGGTCGTACCTTAACTATCAAGAAATTAAGAAAAGGCTGGTTGTTCATCGCGTGTATGGCAACTATAACCAATCTATTAATAAGTAATTGAATTATCTTTGCGTCAATGATCAGTTGCATGGACCGTGTCTGAAAAGTTGTACCTTTGGCTAGAGTCATATTGGTTATTGATTAATTTCTATTTATTTCTATTAGTTGTTTTATTAGTTAGTTAATTAGTTATTTTATATTCTCCAAAAACCCCCCATACTTCGGACTCTAAAAGAAATAAATTATCCCCAATCCCTGTGGATTCGACCCTGCTTATTACTATCTATAGAAATTATATTTTGTTTGAGCAGGTATTTATTATTGCATAGGTTCGACGCCTGTCATTTATTCCAATTATTTTCATTTCGTCCTATTATGTTTGATCCATCTGGGTTGGTTAATATTAAAAAAAAACTTGTTTTTGGGTTAAATCATTGGGCTAAGAAGCTTATTGTATGTGGGCTTGAGGAGACAGAGCCTATGTCTTTTAGTTGGGTTTGCTAGGATAAAACAATAGACTGGCCCGTATGTTTCTCATCAGATGTTGGATTTTGGAGGATTTGGCCCAACCGAAATAAGGAAATTGATTGAATGATAGCCCAAACCATTCTCTGGACAACTCAGATCCAAAAATTGCGCATCAGTCCCCATACTTTTAAGTAGTTATATTATGACCCTAAAATTTTTTGATTACTTTCAATTAGGTCTCTAATTTAATTTCAAATAGGTCCCTAAACTTTATTTTTCTTTTAATTTGACCATAAAATTTTGTAATAATTATAATTTAACCCTAAAAATTCTTATTTTTTGCAATTAAGTCCCTATTAGTATTGATTTCTTAAATACACGTTTTTCTTTCTTCTTTAGTTGTTAGTTATACTTCATTTAAGTGCTTTAATTCGTAGATTTCATGATTATTTCCATTGCTTTATAATTAAATTGATGCCTTAATCATTTTGTACATTTTGGAGCATAAATAGAGCCAATTTCACCCCATTTAATCACTACTTCAAGGGAGGTATTCTCTTTTATTATTTTAAACTCCTTTTATGTGCTCCAACGTGTTTTATGTGCAATTACATGTTTTGAGTGTTTTTCTTTTATTTATTATTATTATTTTTATTATTATTCATTTTAAATTTCATTTATTTTATTTAATTTTTGATAATTTGAGAGGCATTAAAATGCCAAATTGTAATAGATAGGTGCTCAAGACATGTGTTTAGGTAGCCTATGTAATAGATAGGTTTTAATTTTTGCTAAAATATATTTAGTTAGATAAATGTAATAGTTAGGGTATTATTTTTTAAGAATTCCCCCTTAGATTATAGTTAGAACCCCAAATGTAATAGTTAGGTCCTCATGTGTGTTTGTTTGCTTGTGTGCTTGCATGCCTATGTATTTAAGTGTTTTACTCGCTTTCTTAGAAGACTTACATCTAGATATTATGCTTACGTGCTATGTGCTCTATGTGCTTGCTTTAATTATACTTTATATGATTTATTTAATTACAATAAATGCATAACGTCACCACGCTAGTCCAACGCTAACTGTAGTCATTCTCCCTGATTTCTCACTAGTCCAACGCTAGTAGAGATTTGTAGAAATGGGTTAGACCAATGCTAGACCCTTTAAACCGTCCACGCGTTAGAATCACATGCTTGCGTGACAATCACTACATTTCATGCATATTTACTACTTTTAGGATCTTTACTATTTTGCATGATATTTTCTCTATATGTATATCCCTTATCCCTATGTGCGAAACATGACATTTAGATTTGCATTCCATTTAAGAAAAATTAGAAACAGGTTAGCGCATTTGCTTGATTAGGTCAGGGGATAACCTTCAAATATGAGAAATAGACGAGTATGGTTTCTTAGCCTTAACACGCTCGTATCTCCTCTATAAAAAGGAAAATTCAGTCAAAAACCTTAGTCCCCGTACCCGTTATGTTGCATTCCTCTTTTTAGGTCACGTATATTTATATATTATAATTTTTTCTTTCTTTTCTTCGAGTCTCACTCTTTGCATATTCGTGACCACTTCAAGAATCATTTTGGGTATCACAATTAATGTGATTTGCACCAATTAATATTTGAAAAGATATTTCGACCCTCCCGATATTCATTAGGTCTAGTAACATCCAAATGTGATAAGTTTATAGGTTAAATTAAGAAAATTTTTGACTAAATCACGCAACCAGCCTTGGCTAGGTTGAAAAAGTGTTTTGAATTTTATCTTTGCCTTCTCTTTCTTCAACCGTGACTCCTGAACCCTTTTCTCTTATTTTTTGAAGACTTGGAGTCACCTAAAAAGAGTTTTCTCTATTTTTTTTATTTAAAAATTCATTTTTAGGTAATTTGGTGTATCTTAACTCAATACCAAGTGGCGACTCCTATTTTTTTTCTTAAAAACCCTTTTTACACTATTATTTTGGGCAAAAATCGTCGCACTTTTAAGTCCTATTTTAGACCCCTTTTCTTTATTTATTCTCAATCAAAAACTCATTTTTCACTCAAAATTAATCAAAAATTCATTTTTATAACTCGTAATTTTATTTTTCTTTAAAAAAAGGGGCGTGACAGCTAGTGACTCCACTGGAGACATTTAGAGAGTCTGAACACTTAATTTAGTCGATTATTTTCTCTATTTAACTTTTCTACCTATCACATTAGGATGATTAGGTTGCATTTTTCTTTTACTTTTTCTTTTTCCTCCTTTTTAGGGTTTTTGCATTTTCACACAAGTAATCGTCTCTTTATACCCGTATATGCGATGATTTGTTTGTTTACTTTCATTCATTTATGTTTATACGCTTGTATCGTGCTTGCATCTTGGGTGGGGGGAATATCACCTTAGAGCCTTCGCGCGTGTTATGATTATAATCCCTCCCATCAAAAGGAAGCACCTCATACGTGCATGCATTACTTTTATCCAATTTTTTTTTTCTCGTGGGCGCCATCCCACATTTACTTGTAGGATTAAGGTCAATTTCCTTAGGTAGGCGGATGGTGTGCTCTGCGCCCATAGCGATACCTAAGGAATCACTCAAGCCACCGACCGAATGCTTTGGGATTGATGACCCTTCGCCTCTTGGTCTGAAGGTTTGGGAGCCTGAAACCTTATCAAGTTTAGATGCATTAGTGAGTCCAACCTTATGCATCCATATTAGAAATTGCCTAGGATAGAGTCAACCTTACCCGAATAGGAACACCAAGCACGAGGGGAGGGATTCTACCCCTCTTTCTTTACTTTACATTTTTTGTATCATTTTCTTGCTCTAACTTATTATGTGTTATTTGTTGTACTAAACTCTCTTTGTTTTCTCTTATTGTACATTCACCAACTTTAGACAATAAGAGTCATGGCATGGTACTCTTTTAAGAACCCATCTAATTAGATAGTTTATTGCACGTCTAAATTACAAGTTATTGCATTTTAATGCCATAATATTGCACTTCATTTTAAGCCTACCCTGGCATATGAAAAGGGTTCCTTTAAGTCACATTTAATTCTTGTTATCACATATTTACTTGTTTTAATAAACTGGCATCATGTATCAACCATAGAGGGAATGCCACATAGGGAATCCCACGTTAGAAATAAATCACCCTGTGTCTCAGATATGTAATCCAATGAGACTTGCACGTTTATATTTCTTGTACCGTCCAAAGGGGTAGTGCACGAGTTAAGGTAGGATCCGATCTTGTCCATGATATTGGCATCGAAGATGATAGCGCAACTTTTGTACATTAGAATATGAGCATCTAACAATTATCTTTTGGCCATTTTCTCACAGTTGGTAAAATTTCCTGGCGTAAAGGATATTAAATTGAAAAAATTCACAAATGATTCCTCATTGTTGAAATGATAAATATATAGAGGTGATAGGTTGTAATTTTATCATTTATTTTATAATTAATTTCCCCTATTACTTTATCAAATGTGGATTAATTGTCAGATTCTACTCACCTTTGAAAATTTGCATTTATTATAGGGAGTAGAACAAAAATACCATCACAAGGTGCCAATTTGATGGTTATCGGGAAAATAGTTTTAGCACCAGTCAACAAGGCGGAGAATAATTCAACTCTGCTTCCTTATCCCATGGGCAAATACGGCATCCAGGGACACTTAGATTGGAACTTTTCTTCTTTTGGTAGTTTCCGAAAAGAGAGGAGATCAAGAACGACTAGGAGTCTTCCTTTTTCCTCTAGAGAGCCGCATAGGAGATTAGTAGGAATTAGGTAGAAAAGAAAGGGCAGTCAATTTTGACTCCTTTTTGGCTTTGGACAGTTTCGTCTTTTAGTGGCCTGGAGTCCACGTATGTTAGACTGAGGTAGGAACCAATTAGTCATCTTTTGGACTTGGTAGTTTTCCCACTTATTCTGATTCCATCATTTCTTCCTCTCGAATTGAGGACAATGTACGCCGCACCTGTTTCCACAATTTCGCGTGGGTTCTCCTCAATGGGGATGAACTAAATCCTTTGTTCTAGTTAAGGAACAACGAAGGTTTCAGTTCATCTAAAAATTATGAAATCGAATTAATTTTATTTATTCCTCTTATTTATTGATATTTGCATATTCTCTGATTGTAGTTCTTATAGTTGTTTTATTAATTGAGTATCCTAGGTCTGGACGTTAAATTAATTTAGCAACCTAATATCAATTGGAGTATTGAATCCGTAATTGTTCGATTACTCTAAAATAGTGGCAACTGACATGATTAGATTTGTATCAGGGGAATACGCAGGGTAATCTAAAATAACCCTGGTAGCGTGTTATTTGGTTAGAATAGGGCTCCTCTAATACGTAAGGCAATTGAAAAATTAAATCTTACGGGTGTACCTAAGATTATTTCTAAATTAGAGTTGTAATGACGGGCGTATCTCAGTCATCGACACAGTAAGGAGGAGTTGACTGTCATCGCTTGTTTGGCAGTTATAACTTATTTATTAGTTAATAATTGGAATTACCTTTGCATCGATGATCAATTATTTGAACTAGTGCCGAAGTTATTCCTTGGCTAGAGCTTAATTATTGTTAATTTGGTTTTAATAATTTGACATTTAATTTTTAGTTGGTCATTTATTTTTATTCAAACCGTTTAATTATTACCATTGCTATAAAAAAAAACTCCCCTTTGTTACTTTGAACTTCAAAAGAGACAAATATCCCCATTCCCTGTGGATTCGACTCTGCTTATCACTATCTATAGAAATTATATTTTGGTTAATCAAGTATTTATTATTGCACAAGTTTCGACAGCCTGTCAATTTTTAGCACCGTTGTCGAGAACTAGCGTTAGTTTATTTGTTTTTTTTAAGTTCATTTTTGTTCTAATTTTCTGATACTTCTCTAGTGTATGTCTCATTTTTCTCATACAGGTGAAATGATTTTTGACCCTAAGGTAGAGAAGATCGCGCGAAGAACACGAAGAGAGACCAGACAGCTCAGAAAGGAACAATCTAGTATTACATCTCAAAGACTTGATCCGGAAGTTGAAGCAACAAATTCGCTTGGCGATACTTCGAGTGATCCGGATCGAGAAGAAGTTACTATGGTTAATGCACGAATACTAAAGGAGTTGACTGCTCTTGATTTAAATCAGCAACCCTTATTCATTACTTTTTTCGCATTTAAATGATAACACACCTTTTGAGTTAAAATCTGATCTGATTCATCTTTTACCATTTTTTCATAGTTTACCACGTGAGGAGTCTCATAAGCACTTGCAAGAATTCAATATTGTTTGCAACAGTATGAAGCCCCCGAAAATTACGGAAGAACAAATAAAAATGAGGGCATTCCCCTTCTCACTCAAGGACTTGGCAAATGACTAGTTGTACTACCTACCTCCAGGTAGTATCACCACTTGGGAGCAGTTGAAGAAAAATTTCTTGAAAAAATATTTTCCTGCATCTCGAGCTGCCAGTCTGAGGAAGGAGATATGCGGCATCAAGCAACACTCAGGCGAGTCTTTTTATGAGTACTGAGAGAGGTTCAAAAAGTTGTGCATCAAGTGCTTTCAGTACCAAATAAGTGAGCAACTGCTCATTCAGTATTTCTATGAGGGATTACTCTTCAGAGATAGAAGCATAATCGATGCTGCAAGTGAAGGAGTATTGGTGAATAAGACTCCCCGAGAAACATGGGAGTTGATTGAAGGGATGACGGAGAATTTATAGCAGTTTGGTTCAAGAAAGGATGGCTCGATGCATAGAGTGAATGAGGTAGAAATATCCTCTATCCAACAGCAACTCTCTGAATTGACATCTTTCGTGCGACAATTGGCTGTGAAAAATGCCCTACAAGCCAAAGTATATGGGATTTGCATTGCCTTGGGTCATTCTACGGAGATGTATCCGCTGATTCAAGAAGAAAATGACAATTGATGGCTAGTACTATGCAACATCAGGAAAAGACGGACTACAAACTGTAGAACACAAGGAATCAAATGAACCAGATGCAAGCAATGCAAAATCAGATGAATCAGATGACAGTATCAATCAACCGTTTGGAATCTCAAGTTTACAGAAAATTGTCGTCTCAACCTGAACTGAATCTGAAGAATGTAAGTACAATGACCTTAAAGAGCGGGAAGGAAATTCAGGAACCCAAACTCGTGATTTCGAAGGATAAAAATGAAGATCGAATTAAAAAAGAGCTTGAGGAGGAAGGAATGAGAAATGTAAATCCAAAGGTAATTCCTGATTCTATAATTAAAGTTGAAACTAACTCACCGTCTTTTTCGAGCAGGTTAGAAAAATAAAAAAGCAAGATAAGGAAAAGAAGATTCTAGAGGTGTTTCGAAAGGTGGTAATCAATATCCCTTTGTTGGACGCGATCAAGCAAGTGCCAAAATACGCTAAATTCTTGAAAAACTTGTGCGTCAACAAGAATAAGTTGAGGGGGGATGAGCAAATTTTGGTAGGTGAGAATGTTTCAGTGATTTTACAAAGGAAATTACCATCTAAATGCAAAGATCCAGGTATGTTTACTATCCCCTGTAAGATTGGACATTCTAAGATTAATAATGCCATGCTAGATTTAGGGGGATTCAATTAATGTGATGCCTAAATTAATTTATGATTCCCTAAATTTAGGACCTTTAAAAGAAACAGGGATAATAATTCAATTGGCTGATCGTACATTTGCTTATCCGGATAGGGTAGTTGAGGATGTTTTAGTGCAAGTAGATGAATTAATTTTTTCTGCTAATTTTTATGTGCTTTACATGGATGATAGAAGTGCCCCAAATCTATCACCCATTATATTAGGAAGGCCATTATATCACCCATTATATTTCCAGATTTCTGGTTTAATTTTTGTTTTTGATGATTAGTAAGTGTCCCCCTGACATGACGCGTCTGCGTCAATAAGATGCGTGGTAAAGTGCAACTCCCAAGTCATTCGTCAGGAGGGTTTCCACCGTCATGACGCGCCTACGTCGAGTTGCCCGGAGAGTTCTTCCTTCGATCTTGGAGAGGATTGACCGACATGACGCGCCCACGTCAATAGGGTGCGTGGTAACTTCTATTTCAACGACTCTTCATCAGAAAGATTTTGGTCGTCATGACGCGCTTGCATCACCGGGGCGCGTGATAATGCACAATTTTTCAAGACATTCATCAGAAGTCTTGCTTTCATGATGTGCCCACGTCATGTTTGAGGGAAAGGTATGTTAAAAAAATTGAAACTTATTTTCTTTTTCTCCTTCTTTCTTTCTTTTTTCATCCTTTATTCTTCCCTATTTCCCTTGGTTCCCTCTCGGCCGCAACCAACAAAGCCGTCATCATCCTCCTCGTCGCAACCACCAACGCACACCGCCGCTGTCTTCATTGGCCCATGACGGCCGAAAGCCACCAAGTCCGCGCGCCGCCGCGACTCTCCTTCTGCCGGCAGCCTGCTGCCGCTGTGCTCAACACCCCAGCATTGTTCCTGTCCGCCGTCGCGACTGTTCGACAGCACCACCTCCAGCAACTATCGGTCGCTCGCCGCAATTACTCCACCACAACCGTTTGAAACCCTCCACCATGTATTCAGGGAAGTTTCGTTTTCTTCTTTGCTTTATTTGCTCTATTACCTCCATTGAGGATAATGTCGGATTTAGGTGTGGAGGGAGGACAACTGTGGTACTAGTATTTCTAGTTTTTTTTTGTTTTTCCTAGCTTTTTAGTTATTTTTCCGTTATTTTTTCTTTGTTATTTGTGTATTTTTCATTTATTTTTTTTACTTTTATTAGTGCTCAGGTCTTCTGTGACTACCAAGGTTTGATGATAGTTGTTGACTCTATTTCTACTATTATCAAGTTTTAGTAATAAAAGTATATTGAGTTAATTTGATTGAGTCCAAATATATCTCTTTAGTGAATATCGATGATTTGTGACCCCCTGTAATTTCTGGTTAACTTTTCTAGGCATAAGGAATAACTGTTTGGCATTTTCATGTGAATTGATTCAGTTATTAACTTTAGTTATCCATGTTTGAAGAAATGGGGCTAGCTGCTATTTTTTGTGTTATTTCGAGTTATTTTGTTGCCTGATCGTGAATAAAAGTTGGTTGTACTCCACTAGTTAGTACTGCTGAGTAACCGAGAGTCTTCACCAAAAGTGTCGATTCTCGTGTCAAAAAATAATAATTTCTATGAGTACATGGTCATATAGCAAAAGAAGCTGAGTAACCGGGCTCCTTATTCAAATAAATGTTGGAGTTCGCATCAAAAGACTCTAATGGTTAGGGACTAAGGCTATTTCTACTATTGAAATGAAAAAGAAAAAAAATAGAAAAATAGAAAAGCGTGATAAAAAGGTGAAGGTTGTGTCAATATGCAATTAAAGTCAGCTTGTCGATTTGTGGATTTAATATTGAGATTTTGGTTAATAATTGGACTATTTGCTGATAAATGTTGAGTGACCATTCTTTTTTCTTAGATTAGTTTGCCTTAAATTGGAGGGGTCCGCGGTTTAGAAGTTAACCGGGGTGATGTTTCTTAGATCTTGACTATTGATGCTTGATAGGTGTTTTTCTTGGTATCTTGGCAATAAGATAGATAGAGCAATAGCTATTGTCAAATATTGGTGTTTGTTTGCTGTTCTCATAGTTGAGGACAAGCATGGTTTAGGTGTAGGGAAAATTGATAGGTTGCAATTTTATTATTTATTTTATAATTAATTTTCACTATTACCTTACTAAATGGGGATTAATTGTCAGATTCTACTCACCTTTGAAAATTTGTATTTATTACAGGGAGTGGAACAAAAATATCATCACAAGGTGCCAATTTGTCGGTTATCAGGAAAAGAGTTTTAGCACCAGTCAACAAGGTGGAGAATAATTCAACTCTGCTTCCTTATCCCATGGGCAAATATGGCATCCAAGGACACTTAAATTGGAACTTTTCATCTTTTGGTAGTTTCCGAAGAGAGAGGAGATCAAGAATGACTAGGAGTCTTCCTTTTTCCTCTGGAGAGCCGCACAGGAGATGTAGTAGGAATTAGGTAGAAAAGAAAGGGCAGTCAATTTTGACTCCATTTTGGCTTTGGACAATTTCATCTTTTAGTGGCCTGGAGTCCATGTATGTTAGACTGAGGTAGGAACCAATTAGTCATCTTTTGGACTTGGTAGTTTTTCAACTTATTTTGATTCCATCGTTTCTTCCTCTCGAATTGAGGACAATGTACGCCGCACCTGTTTCTACAATTTCCCCTGGGTTTATCTCAACGGGGATGAACTAAATCTTATTTTTTCTAATCAAGAAACAATGGAGGCTTTGATTCATCTAAAAATTGTGAGATCGAATTAATTTTATTTATTCCTTTTATTTACTGGTATTTGCATATTCTCTGATTGTAGTGTTTATGGTTGTTTTATTAATTGAATATCTTGGCCCTGAACGTTGAATTAATTTAGCAACCTAATGTCAATTGGAGTATTGAATCCATAATTGTTCGATTATTCTAAAATAGTGGCAACTGACATGATTAAATTTGTGTCAGGGAAATACGCAGGTTAATGTAAATAACCCTGATTAATCTTACGGGCGTATCAAAGATTATTTCTCGATTAGAGTAGTAATTGACGGGCGTACCTCAGTCATCGACACAGTAAGGAGGAGTTGACTGTCATCGCTTGTTTGGTAGCTATAACTTATTTATTAGTTAATAATTAGAATTACCTTTGCATCGATGATCAATTAGTTGAACCATTGCCGAAGTTATTCCTTGGCTAGAACTTAATTATTGTTAATTTGATTTTAATGAGGGATAATTTCAGAAACCTCCCCTGAGGTTTCTGACATTTACACTCACCTCCCCTGTGGTTTGAACAATTACACTAACCTCCCCTGAGGTTACTAATCCTTTACAAATTCAGTCCAAATGATTAAAATATTATTTTAGAGAGTGAAATTAGAATTTTGTACCTGATTTGCCCTTTGTGCTACATATCCAATGAATGAAAAAGTATTACAAATTAATTAATAATTAATAAACTTTAAGGAGTCTAGTTTATAGGCAAAAACGTATTACTTATTTAAAGTACCAATTCTTTACGAGTATTTTACTTTCAAACATTTACTTTATTACAAATATTTATTCTCAAATATAGATTTGTATTACTCTCAAATATTTAATTTTTGTTAAATAAAAAACCTACCAGTTTTTCTTCCGTAGAAATATTAATATAACACTTTTTCTATTTTAGTTATAAATATTTATGTATTTAGCATAAATTAAATGATTCAGGATTAAATACTCATAAAGAGCTAATACTTTATTCATGTAATGGATGAAAACCATAAAAAATTAATACTTTATGGGGGCATTTCTTTTTTTAAAAATATTTAATTTATATTAAAGAGATAACCTACTGATTTTCTTTTTGCGAGAATATTACTGTAACACTTTTTAATTTTTAATTACAAACGTTAATATATTTATCATAAATTAAATATTTGAAAGTAAAATATCTGTAAAGAGCGGGTACTTTAAATAAGTTATGTGCATTTGCCTATAAACTATACTCTTTAAAGTAAAGAGTATAGTTTATTGATTTAAGTTAAAGAGTGTAGTTTATTAATTTAAGTAAGGAGTGTAGTTGATAAAATAAATGGTCTCGAAATAAAAGTTTTCTTTCATTTTCACCCATCTTTTTTGAAAATGTTTCAAAGAACAATAATATTTATATGTTTCTTTTCCTTTTGCCTGGCGTCTTTAGAAGGTGCGAGATTCAGGCACAAATATTTCATTTAGACACAAGTACCATAACAGCTACTATACCAATAGTTTACATAATACTACGTTGATCCAGTGTGGTCCCCCTCTCTCTCTCTGAAGTTTCGTCGAAGGCTTACCAAAGATTATTGATTGTTTGGACAGTTAAATAGACCCAACCACTTTTGTGTGCACGCTCGTACTTACACGTATAACTAATCGTTTTACCAAAAGCATACCCATTTTTGTCTCTTAAGAGGACTAACCCCGCCACCTACAAAAGATTCTCTACTAGCTAAATTAATAAACTATACTCCTTACTTTAAAGAGTATAGTTTATAGGCAAATACACATAATCTATTTAAAGTAACGACTCTTTATAGATATTTATTTTCAAATATTTAATTTATGATAAATATATTAAAGTTTGTAATTAAAAATTAAAAAGTGTTACAGTAATATTCTCGCAAAAAGAAAATCTGTAGGTTATCTATTTAACATAAATTAAATATTTTTTAAAAAAGAAATGGCCCATAAAGTATTAATTTTTTATGGTTTTCATCCATTACATGAGTAAAGTATTAGCTCTTTATGAGTATTTAATCCTGAATCATTTAATTTATGCTAAATACATAAATATTTATAACTAAAATTAAAAAAGTGTTATATTAATATTTCTACGGAAGAAAAACTGGTAGGTTTTTTATTTAACAAAAATTAAATATTTGAGAGTAATACAAATCTGTATTTGAGAATAAATATTTGTAATAAAGTAAATGTTTGAAAGTAAAATACTCGTAAAGAGCTGGTACTTTAAATAAGTAATACGTTTTTACCTATAAACTGCGCTCCTTAAAGTTTATTAATTATTAATTAATTTGTAATACTTTGTCATTCATTGGATATGTAGCACAAAGGGCAAATCAGGTACAAAATTCTAATTTCACTCTCTAAAACAATATTTTAATCATTTGGACTGAATTTGTAAAGGATTAGTAACCTCAGGGGAGGTTAGTGTAATTGTTCAAACTACAGGGGATGTGAGTGTAAATGTCAGAAACCTCAGGGGAGGTTTCTGAAATTATCCCTTTTAATAATTTAACATTTAATTTTTAGTTGGTTATTTATTTTTATTCAAACCGTTGAATTATTACGATTGCTATAAAAAAAACCCCCCATTGTTAGTTTGAACTTCAAAAGAGACAAATATCTCCAATTCCTGTGAATTTGACCCTACTTATCACTATCAATAGAAATTATATTTCGGTTGAGCAGGTATTTATTATTGCACAGGTTTTGACAACCTGTCAGAAGGCTCATAGGCTAATGCATTGCAATGAAATTTGTAAAATTTTGAGACTACCGATGGACGGACAATTCAGTCAATTTTCGAATAAACCGTCAATTCCATCCAATCCATTTTACTAGTTTATTCACTTGTAGGGTAATACAGTCGATTTTCGAATAAATCATCAATTCCATCCAATCCATTCGACCAATTTTTTTACTTTTGAATAAATCATCAATTTCATCCAATCCATTTGATCAAGTTATCCATTTTAAGGACAATCCAGTCAATTTTTTGAATAAACCATCAATTTCATTAGATTCATTTAATCAATTTATTCTCTTTTAAGGTTTCGATATATGGTTCATTGAAAATCTAGTCGAGATATTGCAATCCTTTCAAAAATAAGTTCTTTCGCACTAAATTGATTTGTTAATATCAATTTATGTGTCAATCAAAGTAATCAATCCATTCAGATTTTGTTCTCAATTTGTTAGGGCAAATGTCTCATGTCACTTCATTTAGCCAAATTTTTTTTGTCAAATTGCTTTTCTCTCGAATATTAATAAATTGATCAGATCCATCAGATATTGTATGGTGCCTATCCCACAAGATTGCATTTTTCATGTTAGGCCCAACCCTTGACATATATGGGTTCCCCCATAGTACATGCATCCGAATTATTTAAATATCTACTAACTCATGTCTTTTTTCTTTTCTTTTTTCCCTTGAATAAATTACAGCAATTTGATACAAAAATCCATTCCTGAGCTGATTTCTTTCCTCTGCTATCAGGTATTCTTCAAAATAGCTATTCGGAGAAACCCCATCATTATACGGTCCCGTAACCAAGTCTTGAGGAATCGTGAAAATATGAGTTCCCACCCGAAGTCATTAGAGAGAATTGCGTTAATTCCATCTTCAGACGCTGCAAATTTAGGGGCCCAGTTAAGGGAAATGCTGACCCGATTTAGCGAGCTGAGTGTAGAAATGGCAACCCAAAGGCGTATGATTGACCAATTGGTTTCGAACAATACTGGTGGTGTTCAAAATGAACATATACCTATCGAATATAACCAACATGAGCTGGAGAACCCATAACCCCACATGTCACACCATCAAACCACTTTCGTTCCACCTTTCACGAGTTCACTTGAAGGTGTTTTCACTTATCCCATCCCCAGTTTACCATCTACCTACCCAAGCAATATCTTTGTCAACCCGATTAGCCACCAGGCTCCTCAAAGTCATCCACAAATCAATATGAACATTTCATCTAACCCTTAAGGACCCCACCACCCTGCCATAGAGCTGTCGCGCCCCACTTTTTGATTTGGTGTGAAAGTAGTGTGTGGAATATGTATGTGAACGTGTGTGAAAATGAAAATAAAAGGTCGTGGGACTTGAAAATGCGACGATTTGGCCAAACAAAGTTCAAAAAGGATTTTTGAATGGAAAATGGAGTCGCCACTTGGTATAGAGTTAGGGTGTACCAAGTCACCCAAAAAGTGATTTTTGGAAAGAAAAGTATACAAACCCTTTTTGAAGAAGTTTTAGGTCTACGTAACCAAAGAAAGGGATCGGGGGTCACATTTGATAAGGGAGAAGGCAAAGGCAAAGCCTAAGGCACTCCCTTACCCTAGCAAGAGCTAGTTGCGTGATTTAGCCCCACTTTTCCTAATTCTTCTACCCAAAATATGCGTTGCATGTTGGATGTGACTAATGGATATGAAAAAGAAATGCAATCCTAAATCTAAAATGTCTCTTACGAGGCTTTTTGGTCCCAACCACATGAGTTGTGGTGGCCAATAAGAAAAGTCCTCATAGAGGTCGCGAATGATGCAAATGAAGGCTCAAATATGAGTGCAAGTGTGAAAATGTAAGAAAACGTGCATGTGTGCAAATGTAAGACAAGTGCATGTGTGCAAATGGAGAAAATAAAGGTGTTTGTGTGCAAATGGATGAAAATATAATAGTAGATACATATAAGTGCAATTGGGTGCAATTTGCGAGGTAGAAAATAAATGATAAAAGAAGAAAAATGTGCAAACATGGCATATGGATTGAGAAAAATATAGGTAGTGAGAAAATGTGGATAAAAGAGTGAGGAAGTGACATGATAAGAATGAGAGTGCATGAACCTAGAGGAATGCATCAAGTCGGGTACGGGAATGACTCCTAATTTCACGACTTTAATTTTCCCTTTGATTAGAAGGAAGAACTAGCGTGCTAAGGCTATTTTGTAGCCATACTCGCTCGTTTCCCTTATCGAAAGGGGACTCTCAAGCAAATGTACCCTATAACTAGCATGGAAATGCAAAAGCCTAAAATGAAGGGGAAAGGATTGGAGGAGCATGCCAAATGCTAGAAAACTAAGAAAAATGCATGAAATGTAGTGAAACATGCAAGTATGAACTAGCGAGGGGAATCCCTAAGGGTCTAGCGTTGGACTAGCCCATATCTATGAATTCCTACTAGCGTTGGACTAGTGGAAAACGGGACCATGAGCCACAACTAGCGTTGGACTAGTGTGGTGACGTGCATTCATCCATCACATTCATCTATGACTATAGAAAGCAAGTAGACAAGCCAATCACCTATAAGCACGTAGCATATAACACTTAGCATGCTCGACTAAATGCAAAAGCCTAATAAAACAAATTAACACGTAGCAACAAAAGCAAGCAATCAATCTAATGAGCCTATTGCATTTTGCTAACTAAAACAAAAGGGGAAGGGGAAAATGGACAAAAACGCTCTCCAAGCCCTATCTATTACAAGCCAAGAGGTGTACACATACCCCATAAATAAATAAAAGAATGACTTAATAAAAGCAAAAGTAAATGAAATAAATGAAAGGAATTAAGGAAAAGCAAGGAAAGCAAAGTAGACATGCAATTCTCACTTAGCAGGTTGGATCACATAGGGTCAAATAAAGTGCAAATAAAGGGTTAGCGTGTACCTCCCTTGAAATGGTGTCCCTAATGAGGCGAAATTACTAATTTACCCTCCAAAAGAATAAAAAGGTCAAGGTACCACTTTAATTATGGAATAAAATTATATATGAAAAATGAAAGTTAAACACTAAGTGGAGTCAACTCAAGTGTTTACATAGACAAACCAACCATATACAAGAAACTAAAGCAACAGGGACTTAATTAAAATAATTAAAAAAATTTGAAAGGGTCTAAAATAAAATACTAAAATTGATGGCTTAGGATGAGACCTATTAAAATCAAATGCTATAACTTCATCAAAGATGAATGGAAATCTATTTGTTCAAGTTAAACATCAAAATTATCCAAAACGTGATTAGAACACAAATCCAAGCTAAAAATCTATCAAAACTTATTGAACCTCAAAATTCATGCTAAAACTCACTAAACGTTTTACCCAAAATCATATCAAAGCATACCAAGAGCAATTAAGATTCTAGAATGACAAAATTTGATTAAATTATTCAACTAATTGGGCCATAGTAGCACTAAACCCAAATTAAGGGGTTAAAGTGCAAAATTTGGAGAACACTTCCATGCATGTTACGTAGAAACAATTTTCTCATTTCTGATTTCCATTTCTCTGCAACCCATTGTGTTTCAATGCCAACCGAAACATTACCAATGAACATCAACCACAAGATACAAACTCTCCAATTATCAATCAAACCAACCATTCCACCTTTCTTGCAAAATCAAAGCAGAAAATCTGGAATGATAGCTGCCAAAGATAAAGAAAACAGCAAAAACAGAATGCAGCAAGAATTTTTTTTTTTGCAATCTAAGATGATTAATAAACCATGCAGCAACTTCCTTTCCGCACTACATGTCGACTTCAACACAAGTTTGATCAAACCTTTCAACCAAACATCCAAATAAACTTAAGCTAAGCAACATAACCCACAATTTCAACATCCAAACAAACCAAAACATAGAAAGGAGATCATGTGAATGCTGGGAAATTTTATGCAACATGATGCGGCAATCCTGATCTGTTCATTTTCCAGCTAGTGTTCGAACATGATCCAAACATTTCAGCCTCCAAACATGCAAACACAAACCAATCTCGTTCCTCTTCAACACCAGATTGAACATGCAACGTAACTGTAAAAAACTCAATGAGCATTCACGGTGAATACAACAGCACAAAGAATGCAACAGTTTCTTGCTTCGTTGCGAACTTCGCAGCTTCGAGCTCGTGTATATTAAATGCCGAAACAAATCTCTTTTCATATTTTCCTTGCCTAAAACCCCCCCCCCACAATTTGAACATAACCCCAGCTCTACGACAAAGAAAATCAGAACAAAGAAAGTGTTGACAGCCAGCTTTTCCCTCACCTACAGAAACTTTTCATCCTCTGAAACTTTGAGTTTTCAGCAACCTTACACAACAGGCATATGCCAAGCCATAACCCGACACCCAAACAATAAGAACAGGAAGAGTAGTGACCAACGAAACATTAGAACAGATTTGCCCGAAACCTTTTCCAATTTTCTGAAATTTCTATATGCACGATGATCGGCTTTGACCATCAAATGAAAACTACAGATTCATCGTATACCCCCCCATAGGCAAACCCCAAACTGCTATTCCTAAACCCAAGTCAGCCCAATGCTCATCTGACTCCATAGAACCCACATAAACACACGACTAAATACGCAGCAGTGGAAATTTATGGTTGGGGGGGTCAAAACAGGGATCTAGGAATAGACAATTTCTACGTGAAACCGTCCAAAAGCAAACATCAAAACATGAAAAACCAAAGAAACCAACCAAACAAGTAAAACAAAAAAAGCAAAGGAATCAACTTGGACCTTGGATCAAAGCCAAGAGAAAAATCACAGCAGGTGACTCGCCGTAGAACCGTGCCTTTCAGCGATGGTTGAAGCCGATGGTAGAGGCGGTGTTCCTTCCTTCCGTTTGCTGCTTTTCCTTTTCTTTTGCTGAGATTCGGTCTCTCTCTGCCTTGCTCAGCCTTTCCTCTGTTTCTCTCTGTTTTCGCCTCTCCCTTTTCTCTCTTCTCTGCCCCTCTCTTTTCCAGCCGCCACTCCCCAACTCCTTGCTCTCGGTTTTCTCTCTGCCGTCAACCCAAAATCCTCTCTATCTCCCTCTTGTTTTCTAGCGCTCTTTTGCTCTTCGTTGTTGACTCCTCTCTAAACCCAGCCTTTCTCACAGCCAACCTCTCTATGCTTTCCCTCAAACTCTCCCCGTAACTCTTCTGGTTTTTTCGTCTCAAGATTTCTCTCCGTTTTCCTACCGCCGCCAACTCAAAAAAAACCTCCTCCTTCTCTGCTGTTTTCTTTTCTTTTATATGGGGAGCCAAATCCTGAACCCTATCAATGATGGTGTGGATGAAGCCAGATGGCTTGTCCTCTTCCCCATCGAACGGAGCCTAACCGAGAAAATGCCACTGCAATTTTCTGTTGCGGCTGGAACCGAACGTGATTTTTCCCTTTTTTTTTAATAATAATTTAACACAATATAAATAACTAATTAATTAAGAAAAATAACTAATGAAGAAAGATTGAATAAAATGAGCGGAACTAGGCATAAAAAGATAAAAATGAAATGCTAATTTTTCTTTTTTTTTCCTTTTTCTTTTTTTTTTCTTAAATAGCCCAAAACCCGCAATCGGGTTTCCCCATTTTTAAAAGAAATAAATAATACAAAAATAATATTTTAAATAAAAATCAGATAATAAGAAGAAAACTCGGAATAAAAGATAGAAAATAAAATGCCTAACAACAAATTATGTTTGATTAATGATTTTCTTTTTTCGTTTTTCCCTTTTTTTCCTTCTTTTTTCATTTTTCATATTTTCCCCAAAAAACATTAAATTTAAATCAAAACAACTAAAGCATAATTTCTGAATGCTTCTCCTTTTTTTTCGAGAAATTCTATGCTAAAACTTAAAAATAAAATAATAAAATTAAAAATTAAAAACTAAAAAGTGAATAAACCTAGCACGACAAATAAAAACTAAAATAAATAGTAAATGAAATTTCGCTGAAAATTTGGTGTCTACGGTTTGCCTCTCTTTGTCTGAATTTTGGAAAAACTTGAGACAAAGAAGTAGACACCAAATACCTACCTGTGTTATTCGACCACAAAATGGTTCCGACGGACATGAATTTAAAACGGGAATGACCCGAACAGGAATTTTAAAACGGGATTGACCCGAACGGGAAATTTAAAACGGGAATGACCCGAACAGGAAATTTAAAACGGGAATGACCCGAACAGGAAATTTAAAACGGAATTGACCCGAACATGAATTTAAAACGGGATTGACCCGAACGAGGAATTTAAAACGGGACTGACCCGAACGAGAAATTTAAAACGGGATTGACCCGAACAGAAAATTTAAAACGGGATTGACCCGAACAGGAAATTTAAAAACGGGATTGACCCGAACAGGAAATTTAAAACGGGATTGACCCGAGAAATTTAAAACGGGACTGACCCGAGCAGGAATTTAAAACGGGATTTCATTGGGGAGGTATAAACAATGAATTGAGTTTTTACCTGGGAGTGGTTCAACTTTTTGTACCAAGAGGGAGATTTGATCACTGTGGCTGAAGCGATAGCTGATGTTGTTTCTTATGATCAAACTTTGCCAATAACATTATCACTTCGTCTTTGCTTACTAGGGAGCTGTTTCTGACATCGATTTTGGTGCGAAAAGGAGAGTGGTTGTTTTTGTTTGTGAATGCAACGTTCCTGCAAGAAAAGAAGAAACAATGGACTTGCCACCATCATTTGATCCGGTTTACCTTGGGAATCGTGTAAACATGAGCCTTGTGATGCTTTTGCCTCTGTTCTGCGGTGTCTATCTTAATCGAACTTGTAATTTTGAAACCTTTCAATTTCTGAGTCACCAAATCTATGTAGCAGCTTTGTTGCACTTTACCCATTTTAATAGATGATTGAATCGCCTATCCTTGCGCAAACCCTAGGGTTTATCCTCCATTCGAATCCAATGGTGAAAGAATGATGCATGGAAATTTGTCCTATCAAAATCAATAATATATGCAAGATGATTCCCATGTCAGGCAAAGATGAGCATGCAAAAGAATGCAGACAATCACAAGCAGTCGAACGTAAATAATCGAGAGAAACCAAGAGGTTTATAAAGATACATTTTGCAAAAGAATATTCGTAAAGAAAAATATAAATTTGGCCAACGAATATCATATTCAAGACTTTGGATATATTTGCTTCGGAATTTGATACTGGCAGAAGTATAACAAACATGAGGAAAAGTCTAAATGAACCAGATCACCAACTGTTCCTTCTCGTGCTCATCTGTTGAGAAAACCTGCCTTGGCGCCCTTTCGGGTTTTCACCAAGGTTGCCCCCCACCCTTTTTGTTTTTTGGTTTTTTTTCTTTTTTTCTCTTTTTTTCTTTTTTTTTTCTTTTTTTTTCTTTTTCCTTTTCTTTTCTTTTTCTAAGGCGCCCTTTCGAGTTTTCACCTAAAGAACAATGAAACATCTCGACCATGATCGACTCAGAAATATGAGTTAAAGATTTCGGGTATCAGTAAAATGCACTTCCCTTGTAAGATTAGGCGAAGGCATTATGGACATCACTTGCCAGTTGATTAACAAATTTCCTAATAGAAATACAACAAGTGACGAAAGCCAGGACTTTGGGCTTTGTAATGAGGTCAGGTGGGGTGTTTTTCAAGAAAAGTTGAGGTTTGAAAGAAAATTTGATGCGAGGGGTGAAATAATTTGAGACTGCACTATTTTGAAATCGTTTCCGATTTTGAACGAAACCGAGGAAAATTTGCCCCAGTTTGATCGGATTTTCTCTCTTTACATTTTTCTCATTGCATCTTCCTCACTTTTGCATTTTTCTTTAAAGACTAAATTTGCCCCAGTGTGGGATTCTCTTTTCTTTTTGATTATCTCTCTTTTAAAATAAATTTGCCCCAGTGTGGGGTTTGCAATTCTCGGGGGTTATCAAGCGAAAATTTGTCAATTCTGATGGCTCAAAAGGGACAAGTAAAGATAAAATATTTTGAGTGTAAAAGAAGATGGCCTGACTTGCATTTCGCCATTTGCATGAATTTCTAAAGAAAATTTGCATGATCAAATGAAAAACTTCTTGCACATGTCTGAGTTGATGGGTTGAGGGAATGTTCGTCCATCCATTTCTGCCAAAATAAGTGCTCCGCCAGGTAATACCTTTTGGACAATGAACGGTCCTTGCCAATTTGGAGCAAATTTGCCTTTAGCTTCATCTTGCATCGGCAAAATTCGCTTTAGTACTTTGTCACCTTCTTCGAATGCACGCCGATGGACTTTTTTGTTGTAAGCCCGGGCCACACGTTTCTGATAGCACTGACAATGACAGATAGCATTGAACCGCTTTTCATCGATCAAAGTCAATTGCTCATGGCGTTGTTTTATTCAATCAGCCTCCTCCAATTTAGCTTCCATGAGGATTCGTAGCGAAGGGATTTCAAATTCGGCTGGTAATACAGCTTCCATTCCATACATGAGTGAATATGGCGTTGCCCCAGTCGATGTCCGGATAGAAGTCCGATACGCCATTAATGCATAAGGCAACTTTTCATGCCAATCGCGATGCCTTTCAGTCATTTTGCGGATAATCTTCTTCAAATTCTTGTTTGCGGCTTCTACAGCTCCATTCATCTGAGGCCTATAAATGACAGAGTTGCGGTGTTTGATCTTGAACTGCTCGCATAGTCCATCTACCATGTCATTGTTCAGATTCTTGGTATTGTCTGTAATAAGCGTTTCAGGTACTCCAAAGCGACAGATGATGTGATCTCTCAAGAAATTGGCAACTACCTTCTTCGTCACATATTTGAATGACTCCGCTTTAACCATTTGGTAAAGTACTCAATTGCCACCAATATAAATCGATGTCCATTTGAGGCGGGAGGATCAATTGTACCAATCACGTCCATACCCCACATTGAACAGAGCCATGGGGCGATCATACTATGCAATTCAGTGGGTGGAGCGCGTATAACGTCACCATGCATTTGACATTTTATACATCTCCGGACAAAATCTATACAATCACGCTCCATAGTAAGCCAGAAATATCCGGTTCTCATGATTTTCTTTGCTAGCAAATGGCCATTCATGTGAGGTCCACAAACACCACTATGTACTTCTTTCATCATATATTGTGCTTCGTCTTCATCAATGCACCTTAAAAGGTTCAAATCTGAGGTTCTTTTGTACAAAACTTCTCCATTCAAGAAAAATTTTGAAGCCATTCTACGCAGAAAGCTCTTGTCCTTTGTACTAGCATGCAGAGGGTAAGACCCAGTTTTGAGAAACTCCTTAATACCATTATACCAAGGAATATTGTCAGAGGACTTGTCTACAACCCAACAGTGGGCAGGCTTGTCTTGGAGTTGAATCTGAATAGGTTCGATCCTCAATTCATCTGGATACTGGATCATAGAAGCCAAAGTGGCCAAAGCATCAGCAAATGCGTTTCGGGCTCGCGGGAGATGTCTGAACTCCAAATTTTGAAATTGCTTGGCCAGAGTGAGCAAACTACAATGGTAAGGTAAAATTTTTGAATTTTTGGTTATCCACTGCTTCAAGGTTTGGTGCACGAGTAAATCTGAATCACTGAAAGCTATCAACTCTTTGATTTCCATTTCTAAAGCCATTTTGAGACCAAAAATGCAGGCTTCATATTCAGCCATGTTGTTTGTGCAAGTAAATTGCAATTTGGCAGCGGCAGGGTAGTGCTTCTCTTCGGATGAAACCAAAACAGCTCCAATTCCAGCTCCGAGAGAATTCGAAGCTCCATCGAAGAAAAGCCTCCATTCAGGGCTTTGCTCACTTATATCGTCTGTGGCGCCTACAAATAAGACTTTCTCATCAGGGAAATAAGTATGAAATGGTTGATAATCATCATCCCTTGGATTTTCTGCCAAGTGATCAGCTATAGCTTGCCCCTTGACAGCCTTTTGTGAAGTGAAAACAATATCGAACTCTGAGAGAATTATCTGCCATTTAGTCAGACGTCCAGTTAACATCGGCTTCTCTAAGAGATACTTCAAAGGATCAGATCGGGAAATAAGATAAGTGGTATGGCTCAACAGGTAGTGTCTCAGCTTTTGAGCTGCCCAGGCCAATGCGCAGCAGTTTTTCTCAATGAATGAATAATTAGCCTCATACTGCGTGAACTTCTTGCTTAGATAGTAAATGGCTTGCTCCTTCCTTCCGGAGTCATCGTGCTGCCCCAGAACACACCCTACTGCTCCGTCGAGCACAGATAAGTACATGATCAATGGTCGGCCCGGTTTGGGTGGCACTAGGACCGGAGGCTGCAGCAAATAATCTTTATTTTTGTCAAAAGCTTGTTGGCACTCCTCATTCCAGTACAACGGCACATTCTTTCTCAACAATTTGAACAACGGCTCGCATGTGGCAGTTAACTGGGCAATGAATCTCCCAATAAAATTGATCTTTCCTAAGAAACTTTTCACGTCCTTCTGAGTTTTCGGCACTGGCATATCTCAAATTGCTTTGATTTTTGCTGGATCTATCTCTATGCCTCTTTTACTAACAATGAAGCCCAACAATTTACCAGCTGGTGCCCCAAAGGCGCACTTTGCAGGATTTAGTTTCAAATTGTACTTTCGCAACCTTTCGAACAGCTTCTTCAAATCAACCAAGTGGTCTTCTGCTCTTTTAGACTTGATTATGATGTCATCCACGTAGACCTCCATCTCCCGGTGGATCATATCATGAAACAGAGTGGTCATGGTCCTTTGATAAGTAGCTCCGGCATTCTTTAGACCAAATGGCATCACTCGGTAGCAAAACGTGCCCCAAGGGGTGATAAAAACAGTCTTTTCCCCTATCCTCCTCTGCCATCAAAATCTGGTGGTATCCAGCGAAGCAATCACAAAAAGATTCAATCTCATGCCCAGCGGTATTGTCCAGGAGAATGTGAATATTTGACAGAGGAAAATCATCTTTAGGACTGGCCTTATTGAGGTCTCTATAATCAACACAAACTCGCACCTCTCCATTCTTTTTTGGAACAGGGACTGGATTCGAAAGCCAAATAAGGTAATGGAAAACAATGATAATGTTGGTTTTGAGCTGTTTTTCAATTTGTTCTTTTATTTTGAGACTCATATCTGGTTTGAATTTTCGGGGTTTTTGTTTTACGGGTGGAAAAGTAGGGTTTGTGGGCAACTTATGTACTACCACATCAGTTTAAATACCAGTCATATCATCATAGGACCATGCGAATACATCCTGGAACATAGTAAAAAATTCAAGCATCTCCTTTTTCTGCCTCTCATTCAAATGAATACTAATTTGCACTTCCTTAATTTCATCTTTAGTGCCAATGTTAACCTTTTCTGTTTCTTCCAGGTTCGATTTTGGTTTCTCCTCATATTGTTCAAAGTCCTTTGCAAAAGAATCGAATTCCTCCTCATTATCACTCTCGCTTTGGAGCTCGGATTCCCAGACCTCCAAGTCGTGAGTGATATAGAGATTGCCATTATTGAATTCCAGAATAGTGATATCCAAAGGGTCAAATAATTTTATTTTTGGCCATCTGAAAGAATTAACGAATGTGGGATAATAAGCAAACAAATATACAACAAAAAAATGAACAAGCAATATAAACAAACAAATAAACAACTCAACATGACAAGAACAATTCGTGCATTTTCATAAAACCTTTGATTGAAAGCGAAAACAAAAGAAAGCAAACGGGAACGAAATGAAAACTTGACAATATTTTCATGTGCAAGCTTTAGTCAAAGGTAAAGATGCTTTCATTAGCTATTTACAGATGCAGAAATATTTTCCTGAATTCGCATGAATGACAAACCCCTTTAGGTTTACCGAAACTCCTTCCGAATGGGCAGAAACTTGGCTGTCCAACTGGAAATTGATCCTTCAGGGATGCCAGAAAACTCGGCCTCATCTGGGAAACTGTCTTCAAATGTTGCCCCAACGAACAATTGGGCCAAACTAGTTTCGATTCCATCAACTGGGTTAATATCTGATGTGATCACCTCGGTTGGTCGTGGAAAAGTATAATGCAGTGGTGGAATATCAAGAGCCTTTTGCCTGCCTTATTTCTCTGCTCTCTTGCGTTCCTTCATTTCTTTGATGTCTCTAGCGGTTGGTCGGAAACCCAAGCCAAATGAATCCTTTTTCTCCACAATTTCCACTGGTTTCAGAATTACTTGCAGATCACGTCCCAGCCCTTTGTCAAACTCATATCCTCCGCGGATCATTTCCTTAGCCATCATGACACTGGCCTTTGACAGAGCTCGTTCCTCTTTTGTTATCCAACTTGCGGAGACGATATCGGTTGTGCTATGAGGGGTCACTGTGGCGTTTTGACTACCATCTTTTTCGGACCCAGAATCAGCAATCACGAGGCAATCCTCCTCGGCAAAGATAGTTATCAACTTGTCATTTACTATGAATTTCAACAATTGATGCAATGAAGAAGGCACAGCTCCGGACTTATGAATCCACGGCCTTCCAAGCAAAACATTGTAAACACTAGGAAAATGCAGAACTTGGCAAGCTATTTGAAACTGTGCGGGCCCCATCTCGATGACTAAATCCACTTCTCCTATAGGTTCTCTTTGTACTCCATCAAAACCTCTCACAATGGTCCCTGAAGGCCTCAGCTTGATATCTTGCAACCCTAACTTTTTCAAGGTATTCCAAGGACAGATATTAAGCGAAGATCCATTGTCAATCAACACCTTTGGCAAAATTTTCCCATTGCACCTCAAAACTATGTACAGAGCCTTATTATGTCCAATGCCTTCCGCCGGTAACTCATCATCAGAGAAAGTGATTTGTTTTGTAAATAACACACTCCCAACCATATGTGAGAAATTAGCAACCGAAATGTTCTTAGGGATTTGAGCTTTAATCAACACTTCGAGCAACGCATCCCTATGCATATCCGAAGAAAAGAGCAGATCCAACATGGATATTTGGGCGGGCGACTTGCTTAGCTTCTCGACCACATTATATTCACTTCTTTGGAGCCTTTTAAGAAAATCCAAGGCTTCCTTCTCAGTAATTGTTGGTTTAGCGGGCCGCTCGGGGTTATCTGTTTGAATCGGACCGGTAGCTCCAAACGGACTTACAATCCTCCCAGATCTGGTGACCACTGACACCTCTTCTTTGGCAACTGACTTTTCTCCAATTTGTATGACAGGTTCATCGTAGTTCCATGGCACTCACTGCAAACTCAGAACAGGCTCTTGCTCTGGGAATTCGATGACCACTGGCTCCAAAGCCTTGCTTTCAGCTAGAGTGAGATCCAAAATAAAAGGCCTTTTATCCTCCTCAAATGGCACCTCTATTATAAATGGTTGGTCTGTGACCCCAAACACCTCAGCTTCCCTTGCCAATTTTTGGACTTGCTCCTCATACTCCGCGTCGTCCAGAATGACCCCAATGGTATTAGCGTGTTCAGGCAAGGGGTTCCTATTTACATTCGGCCCTTGTGCCTCTTTTTTTCTGATTACAATCTCTCCGGCTTCAATCATATCTTGAATTCTGTGCTTAAGAGCCTTGCAATCAACAGTTGAATGTCCGGGTATTCCTGAATGATAAGCACAGACGGCTTGTGAGTTATACCCAGCGTATATGCCATATGGATAGGTCGGAGGGGGTACCGTGTCAATCTTTCCGGCGGCCTTCAACTGGTCATACAATTGGTCTAGAGGCCTGCCTAAATCGGTAAAGGTACGGCTACGGGGTTGGTTGTAAGGTTCAGGAGGTTGAGGATGGCTATAAACAGGTCTATTTGGGGGAGGAAATCTTGGGTTATATGGAGGGCGAGGTCGGTTTTGGGGTGGATTTGGTTGAAAAATCTGAAAAGGAGCTAAAGGTGGGTTAGGATAGCTTGGACGAGGTCGTGGGTGATGGATATTGGTAGTATATACATGGTGCGGGTTTGAATAATAAGGGTAATGTGGTGGGTAGGTTGGATTGTGTTGGTATCGGGGTTTGGGTGAAGGGTTCTGGTTCCAGATAAAAGTTGCATCCCCCTCTTTCTTTTTAAACTGCGGTTTCTTTCCACTACTTCCTTGCCCTTGCAAAGCTTCTAATTGTGATTTTAAGGCAGAAACGTTAACAATTTTTCCGGCTCTCACAAAATCATCATACTCTTCGAGTTTGTTCACAATCACAGCAAATGTACACCCAGTCATACGGAAGATTTCTTCGAAGTATGGAGGATCATGCGCTTTTATGAAAGTGCGAATGATTTCATCTTCGGTCATCGGAGGCTCAACCTTGGCAGCGATCTTCTTCCATCTTTTGGCGTATGTCTTATGATCTTCAGATGGTCGCCTCTTGGTGCTTTCCAAAGTAGTTCTGGTCGGTGCTAGCTCACAGTTATATTCGTACTGTCTGATGAAGGCGTTGGACAGATCAAGCCAATTCTTCACCTCCTCTGGTTTCAAGTTTGAATACCAATCAAGGGCGTCTCCTTCTAGACTCTCTGGAAATAACCTTAATGGCAAGTTTTCGTCATCCACCGGTCTGCCCAACTTGTTGGCAAACAAACACAAGTGCGTCTTAGGATTGCCCGTACCATCATATTTATTGAACTTCGGGATCTTGAATCCCACGGGCAGTTGCACATTTGGAAACAGGCACAGATCATCATAGTCTAACACCCCTTGTTTGCTTAAACCTTGGTTTTTCCTGATGAACTCATCGAAACGATCCAACCGCTTAAGTAACTTCATATCAACCGGGGCAGACGACTCTCCCATTTCTGGCTTGGTTTGAACAGCGTGCTCCGGCACAACAGGCTCTGCGGTAGTCTGATAAAAAGCTTGTGGATTTGGAGGCATGTTTGGACCACTTTGACCACCTTGAGGCTGAAATCCTTGCCCAGAGGGAAGATAGAACGGAAGATTCTGAGTGTAAGTATACTGCGGGTTGAAAACTCCCTCAAAAGTAATTTGAATTGGAGGAATGACAAATGGTTCGGATTCCGGTTGTCTGATGGGAGGAGGCTCGGGCTGCATTCCACTACTAATGAGCTCGTCGATCAACTTCCTTTGGGCGGCCATCTCAGACGCCATTTCCCCAAATTTGGTGAGTAATTCAGTCAACTGAACCCCGGGACTTGCGGCTTCCGGCTGGGTAGTTGCAGCGGTCTTATCAGACGATTCTGGCTGAGTACTCATGTCTACACGATTCCTTTGGGCTCGACTACGGGATCGCGTTATGATGGAGTTTCGTCGAGAAGCTATGTTTAAATGTTACCTGAGAATTTTGAAAGGAATTGCCTTTAAATTTAGCCCTCGCTTAGCTATTGCAATAAAAATAAAGAAAAGGAAAAGAAAAAGACAAGAATTAGTAAATATCCAAAAAATTCGGATGCATGTCCTATGGGGGAGCCCTTTTTATGCCAAGGGTAGGCCTAGCATGAAAATGCAAGCCTTCGGGGTAAAATCCCATTTCCAAACCTGTAAGTGAATTTAGAACTTTGAAATGGAAAGCTTCTCATAAAATGTGGAAGAGTTCAATCTTTCTTTACAATTTCGTCAATGGTCTTAGTAACCATGTTTACAAAATCCCTATGTTTTAAGAGACTTGTACTTTGTGACTCTCTAGAGCTCCCTAAACTGAGTTTACGCGCTCCTTCCCTAATTATATCAAGGGTGTCTATGGCTTCCTCTAGTTTCTCGTTCTTCTTTTTCTCCCTCCTCAACTGCACTTGGGTATCTTCTAGAACTTTGTTGGCCATTATAAGCTGGGCTTGAGATTCCTCTAATTCCTTCCTTAGCTTCTCCATTTGCTCTTCGGGACTGGCCGATGCTGTTTGTTGCCTTGCCCTATCATGTTCCACCCTTTGTCTGATCCATTCATTGTACCCAGGCATAACTGCAGGTGCCACCTTGTTTACCAATTCCAACTACAAATTCTCAAGACCTTGCAAATTTCCTCAAGCCTCTAATACCATGCTTCGACTCTCGGTCACCGTACTTAGTCTGAGATCTTCAACCCCTTGTACCATAGGAATGATTTGCGGGTATCCAAACTGTCTCATAACCCTTTGTGGAATATAGGCGACTAGACCATTAACTCCAGCTAGAGGGATGAAGTCACGTTGAGTGGTCCTAAAAGCTGGGTCCCTAACTTTGGTCCAATCTAGAACCCACTGTACCTTTTCTGGTGTCAAACTGTTGAACTCCTCAATAAATTGGCTTGACGACATCACGCGGTAGTAGCGGCTGACTCTCTCTCGATGTGAATCAATCCAATTCTCAACTGGGAGACAAGGACCCAAAGGGTTAAGTGATCTCTTCACCAAATGTTCCATGATCCACATTTGAAGTACCAAATTTGAAGCATAAAAGAAACCCCCTTTACTTTGGCAATTGGTAATGGCTGAGAAGATGTCCGCTATGACAACGGGTACCAAAGTTGGTGTTGCTCCACGAATTTCTAAAAAAAGATTTTGAATCATGTTGATTGTTGCAAATGTCACATTGCCATGCCTTTGAGGGAATAGCAATAAGTTGATCAAAACCAAACCAAAAGCTTGCACACGCTTCTCTTCCCATTGCCCCCTTGTTATAAAGAAATCAATCTGATGGCGCTCATAAGACTCCTTTTCCCCAAACCGGTCATATAAAAACCTCAATGGACAAGATCTAGCGTCGGGGTGTTGGTCTAAGCTATTGTTCCTCAATCCCAAAAATCTGCAAAACTGCTCTTTCGTTCCCCTACTCGGGTATATCATAGGACCGCCTTTTCCCGGTACTTACAATAATCCCTCTAACTCTTCTAGGGTTGGGGTGAGTTCGCACATTCCAAACCGGAAAACTGAGGCATCCGGATCCCAATAATTGATCAATGCTTGGATAGCAGCTACGTTGGGTGTTATGTCGACAAGGCTTGGTAGATGCCCCACATATTGGAATAGCCCCCCAATCTCATAAGATAGGTTATTCTTCCACTGATTCAACTCTCGGGGGACTTGGGTGAGCATTCGACACTGCGTCATCTGGATGGGGAATTCACTTAGATACCGTTACCTTGCGATTTTACCCCTCAAGTTATTTTGCAAAAAGAGTAAACGTGCAGATCCCAAAAATAGGGCTAAATACCCATGGGATTATAGGGTTGGCTTATCCCTAACATGGAATTGCCTAAATGGCGTTCCTTCTAAGGTTTAATGCATGATGCCATTTATTAAAACGATGTAAATATGTGACAAATATGGCCTAAAGGACATAAATAATGCATCGGGGGGAAAAGGTCTAAAATGAAATGTACTTATTGAAAATTAAGTGTAATGACTGAAATTTAAACATGTGAGTTATCTAGTGGGTAAGTCACAAAAGAGTGCCAAAGAGGCCTCTTATTGCTAAGGCACATGAATGCAGGCCAAGAAAACAATGAAATGGTTAGTGCAGTTGATAGTACACATAACATATTGGGAGCAATTAAGAAAAGAAATACAATAAAAGCAAGTAAAAGGGGTGGAACCCCTTCCCTCGTGCCTAATGTGCTTAAAAAAGGGTGAGACTGACTCTAACCTAGGCAAACTCTAATATGGATGCATGAGGCTGGGGCTCACTGATGCAACTAGACTCGATAAGGTTTAAAAAGGTCCCCAAGCCTTCAGACCTACGGGAATGGGTCATCAATCCCAAGACCCTCGGTCGGTGGCTCGAGCGGTCCCCTAGGTACTGCTATGGGCGCAGAGCACACCATCCACGTACCTAGAGAAACCATTCCTAGTCCTACAAGGCGGTGTGGGAAAGAGCCCACAAAAAATAAAATAAAATGGGATAACAATAAATAAACATGCACGTATGAAGTGTTCCCTATTTTGAGGGAAGGGGTTGAGAACCAACGCGAGACTCTAAAGGTGACACACACCCCTCCCAAATGCAATGCAAAGCGCGGAATCAAGTACAACATACATCCAAACAACCAATCATACATACGTGAGTGAGGGAATAGTTTGATACGCGCGCGCGAGGCAAAAGGCCCTAAAATGGAAAATACAACCCTAATATCCAAATGCTATACATAAAAAGGGTAGAAAAAGGAAAAGAATAGCTAAATCGAATGCTTGGACCCACTTAGGAAGTCCCCAGTGGAGTCGCCAACTGTCGCGCCCCACTTTTTGATTTGGTGTGAAAGTAGTGTGTGGAATATGTATGTGAACGTATTTGAAAATGAAAATAAAAGGCCGTGGGACTTGAAAATGCGACGATTTGGCCAAACAAAGTTCAAAAAGGGTTTTTGAATGAAAAATGGAGTCGCCACTTGGTATAGAGTTAGGGTGTACCAAGTCACCCAAAAAGTGATTTTTGGAAAGAAAAGTAAACAAACCCTTTTTGAAGAATTTTTAGGTCTACGTAACCAAAGAAAGGGATCGGGGGTCACATTTGATAAGGGAGAAGGCAAAGGCAAAGTCTAAGGCACTCCCTTACCCTAGCAAGAGCTAGTTACGTGATTTAGCCCCACTTTTCCTAATTCTTCTACCCAAAATATGCGTTGCATGTTGGATGTGACTAATGGATATGAAAAAGAAATGCAATCCTAAATCTAAAATGTCTCTTACGAGGCTTTTTGATCCCAACCACATGAGTTGTGGTGGCCAATAAAGAAAGTCCTCATAGAGGTCGCGAATGATGCAAATGAAGGCTCAAATATGAGTACAAGTGTGAAAATGTAAGAAAGCGTGCATGTGTGCAAATGTAAGACAAGTGCATGTGTGCAAATGGAGAAAATAAAGGTGTTTGTGTGCAAATGGATGAAAATATAATAGTAGATACATATAAGTGCAATTGGGTGCAATTTGCGAGCTAGAAAATAAATGATAAAAGAAGAAAAATGTGCAAACATGGCATATGGATTGAGAAAAATATAGGTAGTGAGAAAATGTGGATAAAAGAGTGAGGAAGTGACATGATAAGAATGAGAGTGCATGAACCTAGAGGAATGCATCAAGTCGGGTACGGGAATGACTCCTAATTTCACGACTTTAATTTTTCCTTTGATTAGAAGGAAGAACTAGCGTGCTAAGGCTATTTTGTAGCCACACTAGCTCGTTTCCCTTATCAAAAGGGGACCCTCAAGCAAATGTACCCTATAACTAGCATGGAAATGCAAAAGCCTAAAATGAAGGGGAAAGGATTGGAGGAGCATGCCAAATGCTAGAAAACTAAGAAAAATGCATGAAATGTAGTGAAACATGCAAGTATGAACTAGCGAGGGGAATCCCAAAGGGTCTAGCGTTGGACTAGCCCATATCTATGAATTCCTACTAGCGTTGGACTAGTGGAAAACGGGACCATGAGCCACAACTAGCGTTGGACTAGTGTGGTGACGTGCATTCATCCATCACATTCATCTATGACTATAGAAAGCAAGTAGACATGCCAATCACCTATAAGCACGTAGCACATAACACTTAGCATGCTCGACTAAATGCAAGAGCCTAATAAAGCAAATTAACACGTAGCAACAAAAGCAAGCAATCAATCTAATGAGCCTATTGCATTTTGCTAACTAAAACAAAAGGGGAAGGGGAAAATGGACAAAAACGCTCTCCAAGCCCTATCTATTACAAGCCAAGAGGTGTACACATACCCCATAAATAAATAAAAGAATGACTTAATAAAAGCAAAAGTAAATGAAATAAATGAAAGGAATTAAGGAAAAGCAAGGAAAGCAAAGTAGACATGCAATTCTCACTTAGCAGGTTGGATCACATAGGGTCAAATAAAGTGCAAATAAAGGGTTAGCGTGTACCTCCCTTGAAATGGTGTCCCTAATGAGGCGAAATTACTAATTTACCCTCCAAAAGAATAAAAAGGTCAAGGTACCACTTTAATTATGGAATAAAATTATATATGAAAAATGAAAGTTAAACACTAAGTGGAGTCAACTAAAGTGTTTACATAGACAAACCAACCATATACAAGAAACTAAAGCAACAGGGACTTAATTAAAATAATTAAAATAATTAAAAAAATTTGAAAGGGTCTAAAATAAAATACTAAAATTGATGGCTTAGGATGAGACCTATTAAAATCAAATGCTATAACTTCATCAAAGATGAATGGAAATCTATTTGTTCAAGTTAAACATCAAAATTATCCAAAACGTGATTAGAACACAAATCCAAGCGAAAAATTTATCAAAACTTATTGAACCTCAAAATTCATGCTAAAAGTCACTAAACGTTTTACCCAAAATCATATCAAAGCATACCAAGAGCAATTAAGATTCTAGAATGACAAAATTTGATTAAATTATTCAACTAATTGGGCCATAGTAGCACTAAACCCAAATTAAGGGGTTAAAGTGCAAAATTTGGAGAACACTTCCATGCATGTTACGTAGAAACAATTTTCTCATTTCTGATTTCCATTTCTCTGCAACCCATTGTGTTTCAATGCCAACCGAAACATTACCAATGAACATCAACCACAAGATACAAACTCTCCAATTATCAATCAAACCAACCATTCCACCTTTCTTGCAAAATCAAAGCAGAAAATCTGGAATGATAGCTGCCAGAGATAAAGAAAACAGCAAAAACAGAATGCAGCAAGAATTTTTTTTTGCAATCTAAGATGATTAATAAACCATGCAACAACTTCCTTTCCGCACTACATGTCGACTTCAACACAAGTTTGATCAAACCTTTCAACCAAACATCCAAATAAACTTAAGCTAAGCAACATAACCCACAATTTCAACATCCAAACAAACCAAAACATAGAAAGGAGATCATGTGAATGCTGGGAAATTTTATGCAACATGATGCGGCAATCCTGATCTGTTCATTTTCCAGCTAGTGTTCGAACATGATCCAAACATTTCAGCCTCTAAACATGCAAACACAAACCAATCTCGTTCCTCTTCAACACCAGATTGAACATGCAACGTAACTGTAAAAAACTCAATGAGCATTCACGGTGAATACAACAGCACAAAGAATGCAACAGTTTCTTGCTTCGTTGCGAACTTCGCAGCTTCGAGCTCGTGTATATTAAATGCCGAAACAAATCTCTTTTCATATTTTCCTTGCCTAAAACCCCCCCACAATTTGAACATAACCCCAGCTCTACGATAAAGAAAATCAAAACAAAGAAAGTGTTGACAGCCAGCTTTTCCCTCACCTACAGAAACTTTTCATCCTCTGAAACTTTGAGTTTTCAGCAACCTTACACAACAGGCATATGCCAAGCCATAACCCGACACCCAAACAATAAGAACAGGAAGAGTAGTGACCAACGAAACATTAGAACAGATTTGCCCGAAACCTTTTCCAATTTTCTGAAATTTCTATATGCACGATGATCGGCTTTGACCATCAAATGAAAACTACAGATTCATCGTATACCCCCCCATAGGCAAACCCCAAACTGCTATTCCTAAACCCAAGTCAGCCCAATGCTCATCTGACTCCATAGAACCCACATAAACACACGACTAAATACGCAGCAGTGGAAATTTATGGTTGGGGGGGTCAAAACAGGGATCTAGGAATAGACAATTTCTACGTGAAACCGTCCAAAAGCAAACATCAAAACATGAAAAACCAAAGAAACCAACCAAACAAGTAAAACAAAAAAAGCAAAGGAATCAACTTGGACCTTGGATCAAAGCCAAGAGAAAAATCACAGCAGGTGACTCGCCGTAGAACCGTGCCTTTCAGCGATGGTTGAAGCCGATGGTAGAGGCGGTGTTCCTTCCTTCCGTTTGCTGCTTTTCCTTTTCTTTTGCTGAGATTCGGTCTCTCTCTGCCTTGCTCAGCCTTTCCTCTGTTTCTCTCTGTTTTCGCCTCTCCCTTTTCTCTCTTCTCTGCCCCTCTCTTTTCCAGCCGCCACTCCCCAACTCCTTGCTCTCGGTTTTCTCTCTGCCGTCAACCCAAAATCCTCTCTATCTCCCTCTTGTTTTCTAGCGCTCTTTTGCTCTTCGTTGTTGACTCCTCTCTAAACCCAGCCTTTCTCACAGCCAACCTCTCTATGCTTTCCCTCAAACTCTCCCCGTAACTCTTCTGGTTTTTTCGTCTCAAGATTTCTCTCCGTTTTCCTACCGCCGCCAACTCAAAAAAAACCTCCTCCTTCTCTGCTGTTTTCTTTTCTTTTATATGGGGAGCCAAACCCTGAACCCTATCAATGATGGTGTGGATGAAGCCAGATGGCTTGTCCTCTTCCCCATCGAACGGAGCCTAACCGAGAAAATGCCACTGCAATTTTCTGTTGCGGCTGGAACCGAACGTGATTTTTCCCTTTTTTTTTAATAATAATTTAACACAATATAAATAACTAATTAATTAAGAAAAATAACTAATGAAGAAAGATTGAATAAAATGAGCGGAACTAGGCATAAAAAGATAAAAATGAAATGCTAATTTTTCTTTTTTTTTCCTTTTTCTTTTTTTTTTCTTAAATAGCCCAAAACCCGCAATCGGGTTTCCCCATTTTTAAAAGAAATAAATAATACAAAAATAATATTTTAAATAAAAATCAGATAATAAGAAGAAAACTCGGAATAAAAGATAGAAAATAAAATGCCTAACAACAAATTATGTTTGATTAATGATTTTCTTTTTTCGTTTTTCCCTTTTTTTCCTTCTTTTTTCATTTTTCATATTTTCCCCAAAAAACATTAAATTTAAATCAAAACAACTAAAGCATAATTTCTGAATGCTTCTCCTTTTTTTTCGAGAAATTCTATGCTAAAACTTAAAAATTAAATAATAAAATTAAAAATTAAAAACTAAAAAGTGAATAAACCTAGCACGACAAATAAAAACTAAAATAAATAGTAAATGAAATTTCGCTGAAAATTTGGTGTCTACGGTTTGCCTCTCTTTGTCTGAATTTTGGAAAAACTTGAGACAAAGAAGTAGACACCAAATACCTACCTGTGTTATTCGACCACAAAATGGTTCCGACGGACATGAATTTAAAACGGGAATGACCCGAACAGGAATTTTAAAACGGGATTGACCCGAACGGGAAATTTAAAACGGGAATGACCCGAACAGGAAATTTAAAACGGGAATGACCCGAACAGGAAATTTAAAACGGAATTGACCCGAACATGAATTTAAAACGGGATTGACCCGAACGAGGAATTTAAAACAGGATTGACCCGAACGAGAAATTTAAAACGGGACTGACCCGAACGAGAAATTTAAAACGGGATTGACCCGAACAGAAAATTTAAAACGGGATTGACCCGAACAGGAAATTTAAAAACGGGATTGACCCGAACAGGAAATTTAAAACGGGATTGACCCGAGAAATTTAAAACGGGACTGACCCGAGCAGGAATTTAAAACGGGATTTCATTGGGGAGGTATAAACAATGAATTGAGTTTTTACCTGGGAGTGGTTCAACTTTTTGTACCAAGAGGGAGATTTGATCACTGTGGCTGAAGCGATAGCTGATGTTGTTTCTTATGATCAAACTTTGCCAATAACATTATCACTTCGTCTTTGCTTACTAGGGAGCTGTTTCTGACATCGATTTTGGTGCGAAAAGGAGAGTGGTTGTTTTTGTTTGTGAATGCAACGTTCCTGCAAGAAAAGAAGAAACAATGGACTTGCCACCATCATTTGATCCGGTTTACCTTGGGAATCGTGTAAACATGAGCCTTGTGATGCTTTTGCCTCTGTTCTGCGGTGTCTATCTTAATCGAACTTGTAATTTTGAAACCTTTCAATTTCTGAGTCACCAAATCTATGTAGCAGCTTTGTTGCACTTTACCCACTTTAATAGATGATTGAATCGCCTATCCTTGCGCAAACCCTAGGGTTTATCCTCCATTCGAATCCAATGGTGAAAGAATGATGCATGGAAATTTGTCCTATCAAAATCAATAATATATGCAAGATGATTCCCATGTCAGGCAAAGATGAGCATGCAAAAGAATGCAGACAATCACAAGCAGTCGAACGTAAATAATCGAGAGAAACCAAGAGGTTTATAAAGATACATTTTGCAAAAGAATATTCGTAAAGAAAAATATAAATTTGGCCAACGAATATCATATTCAAGACTTTGGATATATTTGCTTCGGAATTTGATACTGGCAGAAGTATAACAAACATGAGGAAAAGTCTAAATGAACCAGATCACCAACTGTTCCTTCTCGTGCTCATCTGTTGAGAAAACCTGCCTTGGCGCCCTTTCGGGTTTTCACCAAGGTTGCCCCCCACCCTTTTTGTTTTTTGGTTTTTTTTCTTTTTTTTCTTTTTTTCTTTTTTTTTTCTTTTTTTTTCTTTTTCCTTTTCTTTTCTTTTTCTAAGGCGCCCTTTCGGGTTTTCACCTAAAGAACAATGAAACATCTCGACCATGATCGACTCAGAAATATGAGTTAAAGATTTCGGGTATCAGTAAAATGCACTTCCCTTGTAAGATTAGGCGAAGGCATTATGGACATCACTTGCCAGTTGATTAACAAATTTCCTAATAGAAATACAACAAGTGACGAAAGCCAGGACTTTGGGCTTTGTAATGAGGTCAGGTGGGGTGTTTTTCAAGAAAAGTTGAGGCTTGAAAGCAAATTTGATGCGAGGGGTGAAATAATTTGAGACTGCACTATTTTGAAATCGTTTCCGATTTTGAACGAAACCGAGGAAAATTTGCCCCAGTTTGATCGGATTTTCTCTCTTTACATTTTTCTCATTGCATCTTCCTCACTTTTGCATTTTTCTTTAAAGACTAAATTTGCCCCAGTGTGGGATTCTCTTTTCTTTTTGATTATCTCTCTTTTAAAATAAATTTGCCCCAGTGTGGGGTTTGCAATTCTCGGGGGTTATCAAGCGAAAATTTGTCAATTCTGATGGCTCAAAAGGGACAAGTAAAGATAAAATATTTTGAGTGTAAAAGAAGATGGCCTGACTTGCATTTCGCCATTTGCATGAATTTCTAAAGAAAATTTGCATGATCAAATGAAAAACTTCTTGCACATGTCTGAGTTGATGGGTTGAGGGAATGTTCGTCCATCCATTTCTGCCAAAATAAGTGCTCCGCCAGGTAATACCTTTTGGACAATGAACGGTCCTTGCCAATTTGGAGCAAATTTGCCTTTAGCTTCATCTTGCATCGGCAAAATTCGCTTTAGTACTTTGTCACCTTCTTCGAATGCACGCCGATGGACTTTTTTGTTGTAAGCCCGGGCCACACGTTTCTGATAGCACTGACAATGACAGATAGCATTGAACCGCTTTTCATCGATCAAAGTCAATTGCTCATGGCGTTGTTTTATTCAATCAGCCTCCTCCAATTTAGCTTCCATGAGGATTCGTAGCGAAGGGATTTCAAATTCGGCTGGTAATACAGCTTCCATTCCATACATGAGTGAATATGGCGTTGCCCCAGTCGATGTCCGGATAGAAGTCCGATACGCCATTAATGCATAAGGCAACTTTTCATGCCAATCGCGATGCCTTTCAGTCATTTTGCGGATAATCTTCTTCAAATTCTTGTTTGCGGCTTCTACAGCTCCATTCATCTGAGGCCTATAAATGACAGAGTTGCGGTGTTTGATCTTGAACTGCTCGCATAGTCCATCTACCATGTCATTGTTCAGATTCTTGGTATTGTCTGTAATAAGCGTTTCAGGTACTCCAAAGCGACAGATGATGTGATCTCTCAAGAAATTGGCAACTACCTTCTTCGTCACATATTTGAATGACTCCGCTTTAACCATTTGGTAAAGTACTCAATTGCCACCAATATAAATCGATGTCCATTTGAGGCGGGAGGATCAATTGTACCAATCACGTCCATACCCCACATTGAACAGAGCCATGGGGCGATCATACTATGCAATTCAGTGGGTGGAGCGCGTATAACGTCACCATGCATTTGACATTTTATACATCTCCGGACAAAATCTATACAATCACGCTCCATAGTAAGCCAGAAATATCCGGTTCTCATGATTTTCTTTGCTAGCAAATGGCCATTCATGTGAGGTCCACAAACACCACTATGTACTTCTTTCATCATATATTGTGCTTCGTCTTCATCAATGCACCTTAAAAGGTTCAAATCTGAGGTTCTTTTGTACAAAACTTCTCCATTCAAGAAAAATTTTGAAGCCATTCTACGCAGAAAGCTCTTGTCCTTTGTACTAGCATGCAGAGGGTAAGACCCAGTTTTGAGAAACTCCTTAATACCATTATACCAAGGAATATTGTCAGAGGACTTGTCTACAACCCAACAGTGGGCAGGCTTGTCTTGGAGTTGAATCTGAATAGGTTCGATCCTCAATTCATCTGGATACTGGATCATAGAAGCCAAAGTGGCCAAAGCATCAGCAAATGCGTTTCGGGCTCGCGGGAGATGTCTGAACTCCAAATTTTGAAATTGCTTGGCCAGAGTGAGCAAACTACAATGGTAAGGTAAAATTTTTGAATTTTTGGTTATCCACTGCTTCAAGGTTTGGTGCACGAGTAAATCTGAATCACTGAAAGCTATCAACTCTTTGATTTCCATTTCTAAAGCCATTTTGAGACCAAAAATGCAGGCTTCATATTCAGCCATGTTGTTTGTGCAAGTAAATTGCAATTTGGCAGCGGCAGGGTAGTGCTTCTCTTCGGATGAAACCAAAACAGCTCCAATTCCAGCTCCGAGAGAATTCGAAGCTCCATCGAAGAAAAGCCTCCATTCAGGGCTTTGCTCACTTATATCGTCTGTGGCGCCTACAAATAAGACTTTCTCATCAGGGAAATAAGTATGAAATGGTTGATAATCATCATCCCTTGGATTTTCTGCCAAGTGATCAGCTATAGCTTGCCCCTTGACAGCCTTTTGTGAAGTGAAAACAATATCGAACTCTGAGAGAATTATCTGCCATTTAGTCAGACGTCCAGTTAACATCGGCTTCTCTAAGAGATACTTCAAAGGATCAGATCGGGAAATAAGATAAGTGGTATGGCTCAACAGGTAGTGTCTCAGCTTTTGAGCTGCCCAGGCCAATGCGCAGCAGTTTTTCTCAATGAATGAATAATTAGCCTCATACTGCGTGAACTTCTTGCTTAGATAGTAAATGGCTTGCTCCTTCCTTCCGGAGTCATCGTGCTGCCCCAGAACACACCCTACTGCTCCGTCGAGCACAGATAAGTACATGATCAATGGTCGGCCCGGTTTGGGTGGCACTAGGACCGGAGGCTGCAGCAAATAATCTTTATTTTTGTCAAAAGCTTGTTGGCACTCCTCATTCCAGTACAACGGCACATTCTTTCTCAACAATTTGAACAACGGCTCGCATGTGGCAGTTAACTGGGCAATGAATCTCCCAATAAAATTGATCTTTCCTAAGAAACTTTTCACGTCCTTCTGAGTTTTCGGCACTGGCATATCTCAAATTGCTTTGATTTTTGCTGGATCTATCTCTATGCCTCTTTTACTAACAATGAAGCCCAACAATTTACCAGCTGGTGCCCCAAAGGCGCACTTTGCAGGATTTAGTTTCAAATTGTACTTTCGCAACCTTTCGAACAGCTTCTTCAAATCAACCAAGTGGTCTTCTGCTCTTTTAGACTTGATTATGATGTCATCCACGTAGACCTCCATCTCCCGGTGGATCATATCATGAAACAGAGTGGTCATGGTCCTTTGATAAGTAGCTCCGGCATTCTTTAGACCAAATGGCATCACTCGGTAGCAAAACGTGCCCCAAGGGGTGATAAAAACAGTCTTTTCCCCTATCCTCCTCTGCCATCAAAATCTGGTGGTATCCAGCGAAGCAATCACAAAAAGATTCAATCTCATGCCCAGCGGTATTGTCCAGGAGAATGTGAATATTTGACAGAGGAAAATCATCTTTAGGACTGGCCTTATTGAGGTCTCTATAATCAACACAAACTCGCACCTCTCCATTCTTTTTTGGAACAGGGACTGGATTCGAAAGCCAAATAAGGTAATGGAAAACAATGATAATGTTGGTTTTGAGCTGTTTTTCAATTTGTTCTTTTATTTTGAGACTCATATCTGGTTTGAATTTTCGGGGTTTTTGTTTTACGGGTGGAAAAGTAGGGTTTGTGGGCAACTTATGTACTACCACATCAGTTTAAATACCAGTCATATCATCATAGGACCATGCGAATACATCCTGGAACATAGTAAAAAATTCAAGCATCTCCTTTTTCTGCCTCTCATTCAAATGAATACTAATTTGCACTTCCTTAATTTCATCTTTAGTGCCAATGTTAACCTTTTCTGTTTCTTCCAGGTTCGATTTTGGTTTCTCCTCATATTGTTCAAAGTCCTTTGCAAAAGAATCGAATTCCTCCTCATTATCACTCTCGCTTTGGAGCTCGGATTCCCAGACCTCCAAGTCGTGAGTGATATAGAGATTGCCATTATTGAATTCCAGAATAGTGATATCCAAAGGGTCAAATAATTTTATTTTTGGCCATCTGAAAGAATTAACGAATGTGGGATAATAAGCAAACAAATATACAACAAAAAAATGAACAAGCAATATAAACAAACAAATAAACAACTCAACATGACAAGAACAATTCGTGCATTTTCATAAAACCTTTGATTGAAAGCGAAAACAAAAGAAAGCAAACGGGAACGAAATGAAAACTTGACAATATTTTCATGTGCAAGCTTTAGTCAAAGGTAAAGATGCTTTCATTAGCTATTTACAGATGCAGAAATATTTTCCTGAATTCGCATGAATGACAAACCCCTTTAGGTTTACCGAAACTCCTTCCGAATGGGCAGAAACTTGGCTGTCCAACTGGAAATTGATCCTTCAGGGATGCCAGAAAACTCGGCCTCATCTGGGAAACTGTCTTCAAATGTTGCCCCAACGAACAATTGGGCCAAACTAGTTTCGATTCCATCAACTGGGTTAATATCTGATGTGATCACCTCGGTTGGTCGTGGAAAAGTATAATGCAGTGGTGGAATATCAAGAGCCTTTTGCCTGCCTTATTTCTCTGCTCTCTTGCGTTCCTTCATTTCTTTGATGTCTCTAGCGGTTGGTCGGAAACCCAAGCCAAATGAATCCTTTTTCTCCACAATTTCCACTGGTTTCAGAATTCCTTTCAGATCACGTCCCAGCCCTTTGTCAAACTCATATCCTCCGCGAATCATTTCCTTAGCCATCATGACACTGGCCTTTGACAGAGCTCGTTCCTCTTTTGTTATCCAACTTGCGGAGACGATATCGGTTGTGCTATGAGGGGTCACTGTGGCGTTTTGACTACCATCTTTTTCGGACCCAGAATCAGCAATCACGAGGCAATCCTCCTCGGCAAAGATAGTTATCAACTTGTCATTTACTATGAATTTCAACAATTGATGCAATGAAGAAGGCACAGCTCCGGACTTATGAATCCACGGCCTTCCAAGCAAAACATTGTAAACACTAGGAAAATGCAGAACTTGGCAAGCTATTTGAAACTGTGCGGGCCCCATCTCGATGACTAAATCCACTTCTCCTATAGGTTCTCTTTGTGCTCCATCAAAACCTCTCACAATGGTCCCTGAAGGCCTCAGCTTGATATCTTGCAACCCTAACTTTTTCAAGGTATTCCAAGGACAGATATTAAGCGCAGATCCATTGTCAATCAATACCTTTGGCAAAATTTTCCCATTGCACCTCAAAACTATGTACAGAGCCTTATTATGTCCAATGCCTTCCGCCGGTAACTCATCATCAGAGAAAGTGATTTGTTTTGTAAATAACACACTCCCAACCATATGTGAGAAATTAGCAACCGAAATGTTCTTAGGGATTTGAGCTTTAATCAACACTTCGAGCAACGCATCCCTATGCATATCCGAAGAAAAGAGCAGATCCAACATGGATATTTGGGCGGGCGACTTGCTTAGCTTCTCGACCACATTATATTCACTTCTTTGGAGCATTTTAAGAAAATCCAAGGCTTCCTTCTCAGTAATTGTTGGTTTAGCGGGCCGCTCGGGGTTATCTGTTTGAATCGGACCGGTAGCTCCAAACGGACTTACAATCCTCCCAGATCTGGTGACCACTGACACCTCTTCTTTGGCAACTGACTTTTCTCCAATTTGTATGACAGGTTCATCGTAGTTCCATGGCACTCACTGCAAACTCAGAACAGGCTCTTGCTCTGGGAATTCGACGACCACTGGCTCCAAAGCCTTGCTTTCAGCTAGAGTGAGATCCAAAATAAAAGGCCTTTTATCCTCCTCAAATGGCACCTCTATTATAAATGGTTGGTCTGTGACCCCAAACACCTCAGCTTCCCTTGCCAATTTTTGGACTTGCTCCTCATACTCCGCGTCGTCCAGAATGACCCCAATGGTATTAGCGTGTTCAGGCAAGGGGTTCCTATTTACATTCGGCCCTTGTGCCTCTTTTTTTCTGATTACAATCTCTCCGGCTTCAATCATATCTTGAATTCTGTGCTTAAGAGCCTTGCAATCAACAGTTGAATGTCCGGGTATTCCTGAATGATAAGCACAGACGGCTTGTGAGTTATACCCAGCGTATATGCCATATGGATAGGTCGGAGGGGGTACCGTGTCAATCTTTCCGGCGGCCTTCAACTGGTCATACAATTGGTCTAGAGGCCTGCCTAAATCGGTAAAGGTACGGCTGCGGGGTTGGTTGTAAGGTTCAGGAGGTTGAGGATGGCTATAAACAGGTCTATTTGGGGGAGGAAATCTTGGGTTATATGGAGGGCGAGGTCGGTTTTGGGGTGGATTTGGTTGAAAAATCTGAAAAGGAGCTAAAGGTGGGTTAGGATAGCTTGGGCGAGGTCGTGGGTGATGGATATTGGTAGTATATACATGGTGCGGGTTTGAATAATAAGGGTAATGTGGTGGGTAGGTTGGATTGTGTTGGTATCGGGGTTTGGGTGAAGGGTTCTGGTTCCAGATAAAAGTTGCATCCCCCTCTTTCTTTTTAAACTGCGGTTTCTTTCCACTACTTCCTTGCCCTTGCAAAGCTTCTAATTGTGATTTTAAGGCAGAAACGTTAACAATTTTTCCGGCTCTCACAAAATCATCATACTCTTCGAGTTTGTTCACAATCACAGCAAATGTACACCCAGTCATACGGAAGATTTCTTCGAAGTATGGAGGATCATGCGCTTTTATGAAAGTGCGAATGATTTCATCTTCGGTCATCGGAGGCTCAACCTTGGCAGCGATCTTCTTCCATCTTTTGGCGTATGTCTTATGATCTTCAGATGGTCGCCTCTTGGTGCTTTCCAAAGTAGTTCTGGTCGGTGCTAGCTCACAGTTATATTCGTACTGTCTGATGAAGGCGTTGGACAGATCAAGCCAATTCTTCACCTCCTCTGGTTTCAAGTTTGAATACCAATCAAGGGCGTCTCCTTCTAGACTCTCTGGAAATAACCTTAATGGCAAGTTTTCGTCATCCACCGGTCTGCCCAACTTGTTGGCAAACAAACACAAGTGCGTCTTAGGATTGCCCGTACCATCATATTTATTGAACTTCGGGATCTTGAATCCCACGGGCAGTTGCACATTTGGAAACAGGCACAGATCATCATAGTCTAACACCCCTTGTTTGCTTAAACCTTGGTTTTTCCTGATGAACTCATCGAAACGATCCAACCGCTTAAGTAACTTCATATCAACCGGGGCAGACGACTCTCCCATTTCTGGCTTGGTTTGAACAGCGTGCTCCGGCACAACAGGCTCTGCGGTAGTCTGATAAAAAGCTTGTGGATTTGGAGGCATGTTTGGACCACTTTGACCACCTTGAGGCTGAAATCCTTGCCCAGAGGGAAGATAGAACGGAAGATTCTGAGTGTAAGTATACTGCGGGTTGAAAACTCCCTCAAAAGTAATTTGAATTGGAGGAATGACAAATGGTTCGGATTCCGGTTGTCTGATGGGAGGAGGCTCGGGCATTCCACTACTAATGAGCTCGTCGATCAACTTCCTTTGGGCGGCCATCTCAGACGCCATTTCCCCAAATTTGGTGAGTAATTCAGTCAACTGAACCCCGGGATTTGCGGCTTCCGGTTGGGTAGTTGCAGCGGTCTTATCAGACGATTCTGGCTGAGTACTCATGTCTACACGATTCCTTTGGGCTCGACTACGGGATCGCGTTATGATGGAGTTTCGTCGAGAAGCTATGTTTAAATGTTACCTGAGAATTTTGAAAGGAATTGCCTTTAAATTTAGCCCTCGCTTAGCTATTGCAATAAAAATAAAGAAAAGGAAAAGAAAAAGACAAGAATTAGTAAATATCCAAAAAATTCGGATGCATGTCCTATGGGGGAGCCCTTTTTATGCCAAGGGTAGGCCTAGCATGAAAATGCAAGCCTTCGGGGTAAAATCCCATTTCCAAACCTGTAAGTGAATTTAGAACTTTGAAATGGAAAGCTTCTCATAAAATGTGGAAGAGTTCAATCTTTCTTTACAATTTCGTCAATGGTCTTAGTAACCATGTTTACAAAATCCCTATGTTTTAAGAGACTTGTACTTTGTGACTCTCTAGAGCTCCCTAAACTGAGTTTACGCGCTCCTTCCCTAATTATATCAAGGGTGTCTATGGCTTCCTCTAGTTTCTCGTTCTTCTTTTTCTCCCTCCTCAACTGCACTTGGGTATCTTCTAGAACTTTGTTGGCCATTATAAGCTGGGCTTGAGATTCCTCTAATTCCTTCCTTAGCTTCTCCATTTGCTCTTCGGGACTGGCCGATGCTGTTTGTTGCCTTGCCCTATCATGTTCCACCCTTTGTCTGATCCATTCATTGTACCCAGGCATAACTGCAGGTGCCACCTTGTTTACCAATTCCAACTACAAATTCTCAAGACCTTGCAAATTTCCTCAAGCCTCTAATACCATGCTTCGACTCTCGGTCACCGTACTTAGTCTGAGATCTTCAACCCCTTGTACCATAGGAATGATTTGCGGGTATCCAAACTGTCTCATAACCCTTTGTGGAATATAGGCGACTAGACCATTAACTCCAGCTAGAGGGATGAAGTCACGTTGAGTGGTCCTAAAAGCTGGGTCCCTAACTTTGGTCCAATCTAGAACCCACTGTACCTTTTCTGGTGTCAAACTGTTGAACTCCTCAATAAATTGGCTTGACGACATCACGCGGTAGTAGCGGCTGACTCTCTCTCGATGTGAATCAATCCAATTCTCAACTGGGAGACAAGGACCCAAAGGGTTAAGTGATCTCTTCACCAAATGTTCCATGATCCACATTTGAAGTACCAAATTTGAAGCATAAAAGAAACCCCCTTTACTTTGGCAATTGGTAATGGCTGAGAAGATGTCCGCTATGACAACGGGTACCAAAGTTGGTGTTGCTCCACGAATTTCTAAAAAAAGATTTTGAATCATGTTGATTGTTGCAAATGTCACATTGCCATGCCTTTGAGGGAATAGCAATAAGTTGATCAAAACCAAACCAAAAGCTTGCACACGCTTCTCTTCCCATTGCCCCCTTGTTATAAAGAAATCAATCTGATGGCGCTCATAAGACTCCTTTTCCCCAAACCGGTCATATAAAAACCTCAATGGACAAGATCTAGCGTCGGGGTGTTGGTCTAAGCTATTGTTCCTCAATCCCAAAAATCTGCAAAACTGCTCTTTCGTTCCCCTACTCGGGTATATCATAGGACCGCCTTTTCCCGGTACTTACAATAATCCCTCTAACTCTTCTAGGGTTGGGGTGAGTTCGCACATTCCAAACCGGAAAACTGAGGCATCCGGATCCCAATAATTGATCAATGCTTGGATAGCAGCTACGTTGGGTGTTATGTCGACAAGGCTTGGTAGATGCCCCACATATTGGAATAGCCCCCCAATCTCATAAGATAGGTTATTCTTCCACTGATTCAACTCTCGGGGGACTTGGGTGAGCATTCGACACTGCGTCATCTGGATGGGGAATTCACTTAGATACCGTTACCTTGCGATTTTACCCCTCAAGTTATTTTGCAAAAAGAGTAAACGTGCAGATCCCAAAAATAGGGCTAAATACCCATGGGATTATAGGGTTGGCTTATCCCTAACATGGAATTGCCTAAATGGCGTTCCTTCTAAGGTTTAATGCATGATGCCATTTATTAAAACGATGTAAATATGTGACAAATATGGCCTAAAGGACATAAATAATGCATCGGGGGGAAAAGGTCTAAAATGAAATGTACTTATTGAAAATTAAGTGTAATGACTGAAATTTAAACATGTGAGTTATCTAGTGGGTAAGTCACAAAAGAGTGCCAAAGAGGCCTCTTATTGCTAAGGCACATGAATGCAGGCCAAGAAAACAATGAAATGGTTAGTGCAGTTGATAGTACACATAACATATTGGGAGCAATTAAGAAAAGAAATACAATAAAAGCAAGTAAAAGGGGTGGAACCCCTTCCCTCGTGCCTAATGTGCTTAAAAAAGGGTGAGACTGACTCTAACCTAGGCAAACTCTAATATGGATGCATGAGGCTGGGGCTCACTGATGCAACTAGACTCGATAAGGTTTAAAAAGGTCCCCAAGCCTTCAGACCTAGGGGAATGGGTCATCAATCCCAAGACCCTCGGTCGGTGGCTCGAGCGGTCCCCTAGGTACTGCTATGGGCGCAGAGCACACCATCCACGTACCTAGAGAAACCATTCCTAGTCCTACAAGGCGGTGTGGGAAAGAGCCCACAAAAAATAAAATAAAATGGGATAACAATAAATAAACATGCACGTATGAAGTGTTCCCTATTTTGAGGGAAGGGGTTGAGAACCAGCGCGAGACTCTAAAGGTGACACACACCCCCCCCAAATGCAATGCAAAGCGCGGAATCAAGTACAACATACATCCAAACAACCAATCATACATACGTGAGTGAGGGAATAGTTTGATACGCGCGCGCGAGGTAAAAGGCCCTAAAATGGAAAATACAACCCTAATATCCAAATGCTATACATAAAAAGGGTAGAAAAAGGAAAAGAATAGCTAAATCGAATGCTTGGACCCACTTAGGAAGTCCCCAGTGGAGTCGCCAACTGTCGCGCCCCACTTTTTGATTTGGTGTGAAAGTAGTGTGTGGAATATGTATGTGAACGTATTTGAAAATGAAAATAAAAGGCCGTGGGACTTGAAAATGCGACGATTTGGCCAAACAAAGTTCAAAAAGGGTTTTTGAATGAAAAATGGAGTCGCCACTTGGTATAGAGTTAGGGTGTACCAAGTCACCCAAAAAGTGATTTTTGGAAAGAAAAGTAAACAAACCCTTTTTGAAGAATTTTTAGGTCTACGTAACCAAAGAAAGGGATCGGGGGTCACATTTGATAAGGGAGAAGGCAAAGGCAAAGTCTAAGGCACTCCCTTACCCTAGCAAGAGCTAGTTACGTGATTTAGCCCCACTTTTCCTAATTCTTCTACCCAAAATATGCGTTGCATGTTGGATGTGACTAATGGATATGAAAAAGAAATGCAATCCTAAATCTAAAATGTCTCTTACGAGGCTTTTTGATCCCAACCACATGAGTTGTGGTGGCCAATAAAGAAAGTCCTCATAGAGGTCGCGAATGATGCAAATGAAGGCTCAAATATGAGTACAAGTGTGAAAATGTAAGAAAGCGTGCATGTGTGCAAATGTAAGACAAGTGCATGTGTGCAAATGGAGAAAATAAAGGTGTTTGTGTGCAAATGGATGAAAATATAATAGTAGATACATATAAGTGCAATTGGGTGCAATTTGCGAGCTAGAAAATAAATGATAAAAGAAGAAAAATGTGCAAACATGGCATATGGATTGAGAAAAATATAGGTAGTGAGAAAATGTGGATAAAAGAGTGAGGAAGTGACATGATAAGAATGAGAGTGCATGAACCTAGAGGAATGCATCAAGTCGGGTACGGGAATGACTCCTAATTTCACGACTTTAATTTTTCCTTTGATTAGAAGGAAGAACTAGCGTGCTAAGGCTATTTTGTAGCCACACTAGCTCGTTTCCCTTATCAAAAGGGGACCCTCAAGCAAATGTACCCTATAACTAGCATGGAAATGCAAAAGCCTAAAATGAAGGGGAAAGGATTGGAGGAGCATGCCAAATGCTAGAAAACTAAGAAAAATGCATGAAATGTAGTGAAACATGCAAGTATGAACTAGCGAGGGGAATCCCAAAGGGTCTAGCGTTGGACTAGCCCATATCTATGAATTCCTACTAGCGTTGGACTAGTGGAAAACGGGACCATGAGCCACAACTAGCGTTGGACTAGTGTGGTGACGTGCATTCATCCATCACATTCATCTATGACTATAGAAAGCAAGTAGACATGCCAATCACCTATAAGCACGTAGCACATAACACTTAGCATGCTCGACTAAATGCAAGAGCCTAATAAAGCAAATTAACACGTAGCAACAAAAGCAAGCAATCAATCTAATGAGCCTATTGCATTTTGCTAACTAAAACAAAAGGGGAAGGGGAAAATGGACAAAAACGCTCTCCAAGCCCTATCTATTACAAGCCAAGAGGTGTACACATACCCCATAAATAAATAAAAGAATGACTTAATAAAAGCAAAAGTAAATGAAATAAATGAAAGGAATTAAGGAAAAGCAAGGAAAGCAAAGTAGACATGCAATTCTCACTTAGCAGGTTGGATCACATAGGGTCAAATAAAGTGCAAATAAAGGGTTAGCGTGTACCTCCCTTGAAATGGTGTCCCTAATGAGGCGAAATTACTAATTTACCCTCCAAAAGAATAAAAAGGTCAAGGTACCACTTTAATTATGGAATAAAATTATATATGAAAAATGAAAGTTAAACACTAAGTGGAGTCAACTAAAGTGTTTACATAGACAAACCAACCATATACAAGAAACTAAAGCAACAGGGACTTAATTAAAATAATTAAAATAATTAAAAAAATTTGAAAGGGTCTAAAATAAAATACTAAAATTGATGGCTTAGGATGAGACCTATTAAAATCAAATGCTATAACTTCATCAAAGATGAATGGAAATCTATTTGTTCAAGTTAAACATCAAAATTATCCAAAACGTGATTAGAACACAAATCCAAGCGAAAAATTTATCAAAACTTATTGAACCTCAAAATTCATGCTAAAAGTCACTAAACGTTTTACCCAAAATCATATCAAAGCATACCAAGAGCAATTAAGATTCTAGAATGACAAAATTTGATTAAATTATTCAACTAATTGGGCCATAGTAGCACTAAACCCAAATTAAGGGGTTAAAGTGCAAAATTTGGAGAACACTTCCATGCATGTTACGTAGAAACAATTTTCTCATTTCTGATTTCCATTTCTCTGCAACCCATTGTGTTTCAATGCCAACCGAAACATTACCAATGAACATCAACCACAAGATACAAACTCTCCAATTATCAATCAAACCAACCATTCCACCTTTCTTGCAAAATCAAAGCAGAAAATCTGGAATGATAGCTGCCAGAGATAAAGAAAACAGCAAAAACAGAATGCAGCAAGAATTTTTTTTTGCAATCTAAGATGATTAATAAACCATGCAACAACTTCCTTTCCGCACTACATGTCGACTTCAACACAAGTTTGATCAAACCTTTCAACCAAACATCCAAATAAACTTAAGCTAAGCAACATAACCCACAATTTCAACATCCAAACAAACCAAAACATAGAAAGGAGATCATGTGAATGCTGGGAAATTTTATGCAACATGATGCGGCAATCCTGATCTGTTCATTTTCCAGCTAGTGTTCGAACATGATCCAAACATTTCAGCCTCTAAACATGCAAACACAAACCAATCTCGTTCCTCTTCAACACCAGATTGAACATGCAACGTAACTGTAAAAAACTCAATGAGCATTCACGGTGAATACAACAGCACAAAGAATGCAACAGTTTCTTGCTTCGTTGCGAACTTCGCAGCTTCGAGCTCGTGTATATTAAATGCCGAAACAAATCTCTTTTCATATTTTCCTTGCCTAAAACCCCCCCACAATTTGAACATAACCCCAGCTCTACGATAAAGAAAATCAAAACAAAGAAAGTGTTGACAGCCAGCTTTTCCCTCACCTACAGAAACTTTTCATCCTCTGAAACTTTGAGTTTTCAGCAACCTTACACAACAGGCATATGCCAAGCCATAACCCGACACCCAAACAATAAGAATAGGAAGAGTAGTGACCAACGAAACATTAGAACAGATTTGCCCAAAACCTTTTCCAATTTTCTGAAATTTCTATATGCACGAAGATTGGCTTTGACCATCAAATGAAAACTACGGATTCATCGTATACCCCCCCATAGGCAAACCCCAAACTGCTATTCCTAAACCCAAGTCAGCCCAATGCTCATCTGACTCCATAGAACCCACATAAACACACGACTAAATACGCAGCAGTGGAAATTTATGGTTGGGGGGGTCAAAACAGGGATCTAGGAATAGACAATTTCTACGTGAAACCGTCCAAAAGCAAACATCAAAACATGAAAAACCAAAGAAACCAACCAAACAAGTAAAACAAAAAAAGCAAAGGAATCAACTTGGACCTTGGATGAAAGCCAAGAGGAAAATCACAGCAGGTGACTCGCCGTAGAACCGTGCCTTTCAGCGATGGTTGAAGCCGATGGTAGAGGCGGTGTTCCTTCCGTTTGCTGCTTTTCCTTTTCTTTTGCTGAGATTCAGTCTCTCTCTGCCTTGCTCAGCCTTTCCTCTGTTTCTCTCTGTTTTCGCCTCTCCCTTTTCTCTCTTCTCTGCCCCTCTCTTTTCCAGCCGCCACTCCCCAACTCCTTGCTCTCGGTTTTCTCTCTGCCATCAACCCAAAATCCTCTCTATCTCCCTCTTGTTTTCTAGCTCTCTTTTGCTCTTCGTTGTTGACTCCTCTCTAAACCCAGCCTTTCTCACAGCCAACCTCTCTATGCTCTCCCTCAAACTCTCCCCGTAACTCTTCTGGTTTTTTCGTCTCAAGATTTCTCTCCGTTTTCCTACCGCCGCCAACTCAAAAAAAACTTCCTCCTTCTCTGCTGTTTTCTTTTCTTTTATATGGGAAGCCTAACCCTGAACCCTATCAATGATGGTGTGGATGAAGCCAGATGGCTTGTCCTCTCCCCCATCGAACGGAGCCTAACCGAGAAAATGCCACTGCAATTTTCTGTTGCGGCTGGAATCGAACGTGATTTTTCCCTTTTTTTTTTAATAATAATTTAACACAATATAAATAACTAATTAATTAAGAAAAATAACTAATGAAGAGAGATTGAATAAAATGAGCGGAACTAGGCATAAAAAGATAAAAATGAAATGCTAATTTTTCTTTCTTTTTCCTTTTTCTTTTTTTTTTTTTCTTAAATAGCCCAAAACCCGCAATCGGGTTTCCCCATTTTTAAAAGAAATAAATAATACAAAAATAATATTTTAAATAAAAATCAGATAATAAGAAGAAAACTCGGAATAAAAGATAGAAAATAAAATGCCTAACAACAAATTATGTTTGATTAATGATTTTCTTTTTTCATTTTTCCCTTTTTTTCCTTCTTTTTTCATTTTTCATATTTTCCCCAAAAAACATTAAATTTAAATCAAAACAACTAAAGCATAATTTCTGAATGCTTTTCCTTTTTTTTTCGAGAAATTCTATGCTAAAACTTAAAAATGAAATAATAAAATAAAAAACTAAAAACTAAAAAGTGAATAAACCTAGCACGACAAATAAAAACTAAAATAAATAGTAAATGAAATTTCGCTGAAAATTTGGTGTCTACAAGAGCCATTCATGTTGGACACCACCTTTCGCACAAAGGTTAAAATAGATGAGCCCTCCGCCCTGATCGATAAAAATCTGCTGATGAGACTAGACCAATTCGACGAATTCATGAAAAAGAGCTAAGGATTGAACAAGCACGGAGGATTGGATTATGACGAACTTTGTCTTTTCCCTGATATACAGTTGCCTATGGGTTTCAAAACTCCTAAGTTCCACAAGTATGATGGCACTGGCAATCCAAAAACGCATCTCCACATGTTCGCGAACAAATTAGGGAAGCCAGTAGATGACTAGAACCTGCCTATGCGTTGTCGCGCCCCATTTTTTACAAGAAAAATAAATAAATAGTTTATTAGGTGGATTTTTGATTTGAAAAATGAATAAAGAGTACGGGTCTAAATGGGACTTGAAAATGCGACGATTTGACCCAGATATAGTTTAAAAAAGGGTTTTTTGAATGGAGTCGCCACTTAGTATGGAGTTAAGGTGTACCAAGTCACCTAAAAATGAATTTTTTGGAAAGAAAAGCAAACAAACCCTTTTTAAAGAATTTTTAGGTCTACGTAACCAAAGAAAGGGATCGGGGGTCAAATTTGATAAGGGAGAAGGTAAAGGCAAAGCCTAAGGCACTCCCTTACCCTAGCCAAAACTCTTTTCTTTCTCCTCTGCCGAAGCTCCAAGCTCTCTCCTTTTTGAAGTTCTTTCTTTTCCCACGACCTTTCTTGCTTCCTGTTACCCAGCCCTGCTAGCTCTCCCTTTCTCTCTCACGTGAAACCTAGCCACCAAAACTCTCCTCGCCATTACAGACTCCCCAACAGATTCTCTCCTCTCGGTTCGTCTTCTCAAATTTTCCTCTCTTTCCTTCCTCCCTCAGCTGCCGCACTCTATTCCATTTTTGTTGCCCCCTAAACCTAGCCGTCATTCCTTAGTTCCAACCCGTAGCCCACTACTGCCTCCCCAAGCTTCCTTCTCCGCCACCCAGCTCTCTGGTTCTCTCTCAGCTTTTCCCCCGTAGCTTTCTTGCTTTGCTGTTTTTTCCTTCTTTTTTCACTCTCCCGCCGTCACTCCTCTTCCCCCTTTGTCTAGCTGCGGCTGTTTTCCTTTTATAGGAATCGATGGCCCCAAAACCCTCACCTCAAAGGTGAGGATTAAGGGTGGGTTTCCTCCAAAACTTGAGCCATCCGATGGAACTCTTGCATGAAACGGCTTCTTCTTTTTTTTTTTTTTTGAGGTGCTAAACTCTTTTTTTATTTTTCATATTGATTTTCCTCTTCTTTTTTAATTAAAACAACGAACTTGAATCTACAAAAAAAAACTAAAGCATATTTTTTGAATGATCTTCTTTTTCTTCCTTTTTCGATAAAAATAAAAAAACTAAAAGTAAATAAACTAACATAAAAAAAATAAAAATAATAGTAAAAATAAAAATAATAGTAAACAAAATACCCCAAAAATTTTGGTGTCTACATGCATCTGTTTCCTGAAAGTTTAGAAGGTGATGCTTTGGATTGGTACTTTAATTTGAAACCCGATGAAATGAAGACCTAGTTGGACCTGTCTATGGCTGTGTTTTAAAACTCGGATCGGACCGACCAGTTCGACCGATCGAACCGGGAACCGGCCAAGTGTCCGGTCCGAGCTATGCTAAAAAACCGAGTAAGTAAAAACTCGATCAAAAACCGGTTTGACTGGAAAAAATCGGATTTTTCGGTTCAATTAGTATTTAAAAAAAAAATTCAAACTTTTTCAATATTATATTTTGACCCCTAGATTGTTAAAAATTATTAACATACCTCAAATATTTCATACTTTATCAATATTTTCTTAAAGTTTGGTGTTATTTTTCAATTAAATCCATAATTTTAATTCTAAACTTGTTAATGCTCATTAAATAATATAAATTGCTATTTGATTGTTCTAATTTCTTTGAATTTTTTTGTTAAATATATTTGAAACATCAAATATATATGAATATACCTTTATTAATATTAACATGTTATTAGGTATTTTACATATAATATTTTAATTTTAAATAATTTTAATTTATAACATCATCCAGTTCAACCCCTATCGACCCCAGTTCAACATATTAACCCCTGACCCCTTAGGTTGACCGCGTCGATATCCGGTTCGGTTCTGAAAACATAGGTCTATTGACAGGTACTGAACCTGTGCAATAATAATAAATAAAACCTAACTACCACTTGAAGCAGTCAATAATCAATTCTAGTACTGGAGCAGGGACTCTAGGTGTGCAATGGGTTACTTGATTCACCCTGTTCCCGAAAAGTTTGCTTAGTCCGATATACCTGAATTAATTATTTAACTGAATTCACTAGCTAATAGACAATGATAACTAGGGTCGTCTCCTCAGGGACTAGCGAGAAATTTATTTCTTTTCAAGTAAAGATTAAAGGGGGATTTTGGGATTAAATGCCAACTAAACAAATTAAATGTAGAAAATAATTAAGAGAAACTTCAGCCAAGGGTACACTTCAGAAATGGTTCATGCACTGATCATCGATTCACAGATAATTCCAACATTTATTAATAGATTAGTTTTAGTTGTCATGCACGCGATAAACAACTAACCTTTCCTTAATTTCTCGATAGTTAAGGTACGACCGTTAACTATTTCTCTAACCCAGAAACAACCCTAGATACGACCGTAAGATTTAATTTCTAGATTTCATTAATAATTAGAAAGGCCCAATCCTAACTAATAAACACGCTACGAGGGTTTATTTAAGTTAGATCATATGTTCCCCTGACATAAACCCAACTACGCCAGTTGCTACTGAGATAGAGATAACGAACAATTACGGATTCAATTATCCCTAATTAGCAAAATAGCCTATATGAATAATTAAATATTGCGCACTATTCAATCATACACAAAAACTATAACAATTAAAAGTAGAAAACATATAAATACCAATAAATGGAGGAAGCAATTAAAATAAATTCGATTTCACAGTATTTGCCGAACCAAATCTTCAGTCATCCCTTGACTAGAATTAAGAAGCTAGTTCTCCATTAATGGTTAATGGAGAACCAGCCGTCCAAGAATAAAAATAATAGCCACCCCCTTTCTAAAGTTTTTCCCCCCTTTTAAAAGTCGGCTCAGGAGGAAAAGTCCCCGACCTACGTACCTTCCCATCGTTTTTCAAAGTAAAAACAAAGTCAAAGACAAGCCTCCCTAAAGTCTCCTAATCCTCTACGTTTTTTTAGCCACTAAAAAGGATGAAGGAAATCCCTTTCCTTTTAGGCCAGGCCTACCAGAGAGAACAAATAGATCCCCATCCGGATTCCTCTCCTTCAAAATTGGTACCCGAGTACCAATTTTCCTAAACAATGGGAGTCCTATTATAGATAGCTTTCTTCAGCTTTTGAAATGGCCCCACTTTTTTTCAGCATTGTAGTCCGCTGCTTCATTCAGTTTTGGAAGCTTTCATGTGTGTAAATTATCCCGAGAATCCGTCCTTGAAAGCTGGAGTTAGGCGTGGGCACGCCAAACTATCAAGGAGTCTGCTGGAATGACAATTTGCAGTACTTTTTCCTCACCACTTCCTGTAATTAATCCCAAACACAAAACCTGAGTAGAATCCACCCAACTAGTGCAATATTTAGTCAAATAATTATGCAATAATATCAAAATATCCCACTAAAATGCACCCTATCAATCTCCCCCACACCTAAACTATGCTTGCCCTCAAGCATAATTAATGCAGAAGTACAATCAAGATACGAAGCAATTCACAGCAGTTCATACCAAAAATGGCATCCCAAATTCCCCAATAACCTCATCAAAATTAGAATATACCAAATCAACAATTCTCGCAGTTTAAGGTACACTCATTCACTTTGAAGTGTATAGGATATGTATTTAAGATGGCTCTCAAATCAACACAATAGAATGACACTACCATAAGTTTGCTCATATATCATATCGCAACCACTCACGTATGAATTTAAATGCAGCAATCAAGGGACTTTGCAATGTTGTAATGGGGCTGGGGTGATAAGGTAGGATAAAAGGATTCAAAGAGTGTAAAAATATAAAGAAAATGCTCAGAAATTCATTACGCAGATTCTTGCACATTTGAAACTTCAAGGCACCTCAACAATCGCACAAGTGAAGTAAAAATTGGCCCTCGCCACAACCTTTGACTTTTCTTTTTCTCTCTTTGTTTTTTCTTTTTTTTTTCATTCATCTATTGCGCCTCTCTATTCTTTCTCATTTTCCCCTTTTTTTTTCAATAAGCTCCAACACCATAAAAATCAACTCCGCTTGTTGATTCCTTACACTTTTTCTTCTTTTCACAATTTGTTTTTCTCTTTCTCTTGCTCTTTTTTTTTTGTTTTCTTCTGTTTTTTCCCATATATATATGTAATGCCTCCCAAATAATACTCCACATTTCCATGTAATGAAATCAAAGCACTTCTTTACACGAGGTTCAAAAAGAAAGTCTAAAAAGAGGGTTTACGGGTAAAATTAAGGTCTCAAGCGAAGAATAAGGGTTAAGGCTCAACTTGGCTCTCTAATGGGAGATGAACTCAAGGTCGGTTTTTAAGAAAGTCCAAAAATGGCTCAATCCTAGGTGCCCTATCATTTTAATGCATTAAACTCATTTAAATGTGGTCTTGACATGCATAACCGAGCAAGTTCTAGAATGACAAACCATGTGCACTAACCACTCAACAAACGAAAAATTAGGCTCAAAAATTGCACACGTGATCAAACTAATATCAAGTTCAGCATATTCATCAATCAATTCATTAATAAGGCAAGTAGAACACCCCCTGGCATGAACTTACCGCTTATACTAATATCTCAATCGCATTCATCACCGTTTAACTACTAAGGTAAGAAAAATGCAAATCGAACAACTAAAAGCACAACTCAAAGCATAGTTAACCCTCCCCCACACCTAAACCTTATATTGTCCCCAATGTAAGCAATAAAGCATAAAATTCAAAGCAAAAAGTGACAACGAAACTTCCCTGATTCATCAAAGGGGGGTTGTGGCACAGCTGTAGGTGAGAGGCAAATGACATGTAGAGCTTGACGGCAAAACTAATGAAGATGAAGGTTATTATCGGTAGCTAAGGATGTCAGGTGGCTCACGATGGATGAGGAAGAATTACGCGCGATGAGCAGCAATAATTAGGAACTGAGACCCACGTTGAACAGCACAACGGTGGTGGTGGAATTTGAAGTCCTTTGGTTGCGGTCTTGCAGCTGGAAAAGAAAAGAAATGAATAAAAAGGAAAGGGAGAGAAGAAGAAAAGAGAGAAAGAAAGAAGAACCATGGGGCTTTTTTTTGTCTTTTTTTTTTTTGAAGAAAGGAACCTCTGTGTTAGGCGTGGGCACGCCTAACTGCTTTCGAGTCTTCTGACCAACCATCCGAAATGAAGATCCTTAAGTGTGATCATCTGGCATGGGCACGCCTAACTATTAGAGAGTTTTCTGACCAATTTTTAAAAATTGAGTTCCTTAAGCGTGCCCACGTCAGACCACATGACGTGGGCACGCCTAACTACCAGAGAGTCTTCTGACTGTAGACGAGAATTGCCTTCCTGAAACTTGACCATCTGGCATGGGCACGCCAAACTACTGGAGAGTCTTCTGTCCGTCAATTCCAAACTTTCTTCCTTAAACGTGACCACCTAGCGTGGGCACGTCTAACTGCCAGCTTCCTGCCACCAAAAATAACAAATCATTAAATGCAACTAACACTTAATAAAAACTCAAAAAACATAAGGAAACTAAAATAAAGAGCATTGGGTTGCCTTCCAAGCAGCGCCTTTCTTTAATATCTTTGGCTATACATTGCCTTGTTTATTCACTGAGGATAAAATCGTGTTGCTCGTTTTAGTGCATCATCTTCTATGTAATCCTGGTATGCCTTATAAATAGAGTAATTCTTGAGCACACGAACTACGGTTGTCCATGGATTAGTAGATGGCGCCAAACAAACAGGTAACGACCTTAGTTCTTCCCTCACTCCCCCATCACGAGCATTTACTGATTCGAGATATTTTGCCATCGCAACTCTTAACTTATTCCTGTCATAAAACTCAAAATCGTCCGGTATGATAAAATCAATCTCACTAACAGGAATTAAAGAATAAGAGTTAGGAAAATATTGATTAAGGAATGGAGGAGATGTCACCGTATTTGGAGATTGTTTACTGGATTCATCCACTTGAACAATTTGATGTTGGGGTCTCATGTCTTGCACTTCAACTTTTTTTCAACTGCATTTTTAGATCCTTCTTCTTGAGATTCTCGCAGCACCACGTCATTCGTCAGGATAATTGCACTCTCATCTTTCTCATGGTCGATAATAGTTTGTGAGGGCAATTCTTCACTCACTCGAGAAGTCAATTGCGTTATCCTAGATGTCAATTGATCCATTTGATCTGCCAGGTTACGCATTCTCGCTTGTGTCTCCTGGTGAAAATCTATTGTCGTCTGATGAAAATTCATTGTCTCTCGTTGAAGTTGATGTGTCTCCTGTTGAAGTTGATATGTCTCCTGTTGAAGTAGATATGTGTTACTAGCTAGTGATTCAACTATTTTTTCAAGAGACATACCTGACATGGGTGACGGTTCTTGAGACTCTAGCTGTTGAAAATCTATTGGCCTTTGTTCATAATTAAAATTGGAATCATCCCACCATCCTTACTCATACCCGTTTGAATAAGGGTCATACCACGTTTGATATTGAGGTGAAAAATCTTCAAAAGTATCGATTGGAGCACTTAGACCATCTTGAAATGTATGGGCATATGTCGATTGAATGATCTGAGGCAAAATAAGTTTCACAATTTGTAGCAGCCCATTGATCATTAGAAAAAGCACAAGCCTCATAACCCCTTCTAGAAATAAAATCCAATCTGTCACCAAAATACGGAATGTTAGTAGCCATAAACTATATATATAAAAAAAATAAGAGAAAAATAAAAAAAAATGAACTAAAAAAGAAACAAATTAATCAGGCACCAGTCCCCCGCAACGGCGCTAAAAATTGACAGGTGCCGAACCTGTGCAATAATAATAAATAAAACCTAACTACCACCTGAAGCAGTCAATAATCAATTCTAGTACTGGAGCAGGGACTCTAGGTGTGCAATGGGTTACTTGATTCACCCTATTCCCGAAGAGTTTGCTTAGTCCGATATACCTGAATTAATTATTTAACTGAATTCACTAGCTAGTAGACAGTGGTAAGCAGGGTCGTCTCCTCAGGGACTAGCGAGAAATTTATTTCTTTTCAAGTAAAGATTAAAGGGGGATTTTGGGATTAAATGCCAACTAAACAAATTAAATGCAGAAAATAATTAATTAAAAGAAATAATTAAGAGAAACTCCAGCCAAGGGTACACTTCAAAAATGGTTCATGCACTGATCATCAATTCACAGATAATTCCAACATTTATTAATAGATTAGTTATAGTTGTCATGCACGCGATAAACAACTAACCTTTCCTTAATTTCTTGATAGTTAAGGTACGACCGTTAACTATTTCTCTAACCCAGAAACAACCCTAGATACGACCGTAGGATTTAATTTCTAGATTGCATTAATAATTAGAAAGGCCCAATCCTAACTAATAAACACGCTACGAGGGTTTATTTAAGTTAGATCATATGTTCCCCTAACATAAACCCAATTATGCCAGTTGCTATTGAGATAGAGATAACGAACAATTACGGATTCAATTACCCCTAATTAGCAAAATAACCTATATGAATAATTAAATATTGCGCACTATTCAATCATACACAAAAACTATAACAATTAAAAGTAGAAAACATATAAATACCAATAAATGGAGGAAGCAATTAAAATAAATTCGATCTTACAGTATTTTCCGAACCAAATCTTCAGTCATCCCTTGACTAGAATTAAGAAGCTAGTTCTCCATTAAAGGTTAATGGAGAACCAGCCGTCCAAGAATAAAAATAATAGCCGCCCCTTTTCTAAAGTTTTTCCCCCCTTTTAAAAGTCGGCTCAGGAGGAAAAGTCCCCGACCTACGTACCTTCCCATCGTTTTTCAAAGTAAAAACAAAGTCAAAGACAAGCCTCCCTAAAGTCTCCTAATCCTCTACGTTTTCTTAGCCACTAAAAAGGATGAAGGAAATCCCTTTCCTTTTAGGCCAGGCCCACCAGAGAGAACAAATAGATCCCTATCCGGATTCCTCTCCTTCAAAATTGGTACCCGAGTACCAATTTTCCTAAACAATGGGAGTCCTATTATAGATAGCTTTCTTCAGCTTTTGAAATGGCCCCACTGTTTTTCAGCATTGTAGTCCGCTGCTTCATTCAGCTTTGGAAGCTTTCACGTGTGTAAATTATCCCGAGAATCCGTCCTTGAAAGCTGGAGTTAGGCGTGGGCACGCCAAACTATCAGGGAGTCTGCTGGAATGACAATTTGCAGTACTTTTTCTTCACCACTTCCTGTAATTAATCTTAAACACAAAATCTGAGTAGAATCCACCCAACTAGTGCAATATTTAGTCAAATAATTATGCAATAATATCAAAATATCCCACTAAAATGCACCCTATTAATCTCCCCCACACCTAAACTATGCTTGCCCTCAAGAATAATTAACGCAGAAGTACAATCAAGATACGAAGCAATTCACAGCAGTTCATACCAAAAATGGCATACCAAAACTGACCCATCTACTCATCCCCTTACCCGTATTACCCAAACTCACGTCCTATCTATCACACTACTATCAACCATTCGCACCCCCGACCCAACTACACAAACGTACCTACATCAGCTTTCCAGATTTCTCAACCAAGTTTAAATAATTAAGTTTGGCTAATTGTTTTGATTATGGTCGAGTCAGACAGATAAATAATTTGGTGTCTAAGTCTTTGTCTCGAGTTTCTGCGAAATTCAAACAACAAGGGGCAAGCTGTAGACATCAAATATTTGACTTTGATAAGTATAATAGTTGATTGCTTTTCAAAACTTAGCATCTCATAACTGACCATAGAAAAGAAACAGTACACTGGGGTGTGAAAATGAAAATATATTCGGACGCCATGACATCAGCACTCAAGCCTGAGCTTAAGGAATCATATTTATATATTTTCAACTTCAACAATTATTTTAAACTCTCTTGTCTAAACGAGAAAGTCTTCTACATCATATTCTGAAATTGAAGTGACAAACATTTAATAATTAAGCCACAGTAAACCAGTAGACACGAAAAAATTTTGTTTAATATTACTACTTGCGTGGGTTGACCATTCTCAACACATTTTTCCACTTTATAACATTTCTTTTTTTTTTCCTTCTCCAAACTTCGAAAAATACAAAATATTTCACGTTTATGTGCTTAAAATAAGAGCTTATATGGTGGATAATCTTATATTTTTTTCATGCAATATTTATAGGAAAACATCTAAATATTGTAGCAGATATTTATTTTTAATTTTGTACTTGGTATATGAATAAACTTTATCATTTAATATATATATACACACACATATAGACACATACACACATGACTATACGAAATTTCTCATTCGCTATAGAAAATAATATTACATACCGGAAGTCAAACATTGACTTTTTGAACACATGCTAGCCATCATGACTAGTAACCAAATTTCCTTTTACTTAATTTGTCAAGCTGAATACTTTAATTGCCAAGCTGAATACCTTTTACAACAATCAATTCACTATGAATCAAGTTTTTTGTTTCTTCTTTTTTTTTTAATTCCGACAATGTCTTACATGTGTCTTATTATATAATGTGTTGTCCGGCCGGAGAATAGCCCAAAACGAATAGAAACTTATATCTGATTTTTAAAGGGTAATTATGCAATTTTACTTAGTAAGGTAGCATCTTAGTGGATTCCCCAAAAATACTTCCATTAACCAAGTGCTTAGTCCATTCAAGACTCGAGACCAAGAAAATAAGCAGCTCCCAGCTGGTCCATTCAAAACATCAAACCTTGGACTCAATTAATCAACATGACACGAGCAGATACTTTTCTACTAACCCATTCTACTGGCTACATTACCAAAACCGCATCCTTGCAACAAAAAGAGGGGCAAGAATTATTGCCAAAAGCATTCATATCCGATGGTTAACTCTCAAAATTAGTTCAAATTCTAAAATTTAATTCACATTTTTAACACTATATACAAAATCTGTAAACGAATTTTTTTTAATGGCGAAAAAGCAAGATTTAAGAAAAAAGAAGGAGACGGAAAAATTATACTGCTATTACTTTATAGCTCGTACAACATAATTTAAAGTAGTAAAACGTACGGTTGACAAACCTAATAGAAGCATTGTTACATCTGTCAGTTGTCGTACACGACCATCTATATCTATATGTATTGCAGAGTGGGTTTTGAGGAAAAAGCCTCTCAATGGCTTCCAAACTTCTCATTCTTTTTTCTAGATTTTTGCATTTATTTTAATACATAAAAAGTAGTGAGTTGTAACCAACCCTATCACCAGTCAAATTTAAAATTTAAAACTTTCCTATTATCTACTTCATAAACCGCTTATAGTTTGTTATTTATACTTTAAATCCTTTTTATTCCTTAATTAAAGACAAATGCTCATTCATATGCTATTTTCATACAATTTTACATTTTTATAATTAAAAAATAATTATCACCAAACTAATCCTATAACCACCCCTACAAATGAGCTTTGCAAATTACAATCACGTTTCAAAAAAATCACAAATGTGCAACTAAATGTAAAGTTGAGGGGGTAAAGTGCAACTAAATGTAAAGTTAAAGGGTATATTATATTTAACCCTAAAAAAATTGCAAGAACGGAACAATTGTTTTTTTTTCCCCTTTAGGATGGCCGGACATCCATGTTCAGTGACCAAAAAATTTTCCCTTTCTTAATGAACGTAAGATGGCCAATTTATTTATTTTTAAAAATGAATAGGTCTGTTTCAGATCCCAAAAAAAAAAAAAGAAACAAACCCAGGTTCCTCCATTGTTATGATTTTTTCACCATTATTCTAAGAAATTTGCTAAATTGAGATCTTTAGGGCAAAGAATGAGATGTGTGACCAGTGCCCTTTTTTTTTTATTTACGTGACCAGTCTATTGTTGACAAAAGTTTAAATTTTTTAAAAAGTATACAAAAATTAGGGGAGATAATATTAGGAGTTTATAGTAAATTTACCCCACTTCTGCAGAACCAATTAGGACTAGATTTTGACCCCAAAAAAAATTAGGACTAGATGCCATTGGCACATTGTCGTAATTTGCAATGCTAATTAGGACTATTTAGCGCCTTTTTTTGTAAGGAATTAAGACACTGTAAAGGTTATTTAGGCAAACTTTACCTCATCAGTGATTTGAGTATACTACAAGTCCTATAATCACGCTCACATTTTCTCCACATTTCCCCCACGTTTTCCACTCCAATTAAGAGTCCTCCAATTTAAGAAATGTTTATCTCTTAACTAATCCTATAATCGCTCCTAAAATCCTATAATCGTACTCACGTTTTCCCTACATGTCCCCCACTTTCCGACTCCAATTAAGAGTCCTCCAATTTAAGAATTCCGTTCCAATTAAAAGTCCTCCAAAACATAGCATCCTCATTCAACTTTCTTGCGTGCTCACTCCAATTAAGAGAACTTTCTTGCATTTTTCCCAAGAACTTATTTTCTCCTTCAACTTTTTTATGGTATCCATTTTAGCCCTTAACCTAATTTTACTATGGAACATGCCCGCCTACAAGCATTTCAACTACAGCTAAATTTCAAACTCGCAAGATTGCAAAGGAGGAAACATTTGTTTAAAAAATGAAACGTACACCGCAACGATTCCACATTGCAGTTCGAAAAGTTTCAGCAACTTTGCATTGACGAAAGAGAAATCTCACATCAAATTCGAAGGACAAAATCCCAACTACACAGATTAAAACGTCGTTCGCATCAAATTAGAAAAATTCGGTACTGTTTATTCTTTAAACATTTGCATTTCCATTGTTTTTTTAAATAGTATTCCCAATAATGTAATATTTTCGATTGATTATTGCTGTTATTGTTTTTCGTCTTTAAATAGAAGTGAAATGTTAGGTAATAGGTCATCATTTTAGACTCATTTTCTCATGATTCAATAACAACTTATTACGCAACAGTAAGCATAAAAATTTATTTTATAGTCAGAGCAATAGATGTCCATCACTGTTTTTATGTCATCTTTTTCCCTATGGCACAAGGATTGGTATTTGACTTTTGATAGAACCAAGTTCCCTCTAGATATAAAAATGATGGAATTTGATATGAGAAATTTCTTACATTAGAAAATTTACGTCTTTAGATATTGTTTGCGACTTAGTTTGGATTCTTGGAGTTCGATAACTATGTATAGTATTTGATATTGTCATGATGACAGTTTCGGCACCTTTAGGCCAAAATAGTTAATGTTTCTTATCACAAAAAGATTGTCATTATCTGATTCTTTGTCACTTTGGTCTGCATTGTAATGACGTGGTCAACGCTGTTGTTAGGTAATTAATTTCATGTACTTTTAATTTCAATATATTTTTCTGTATTGTATATAACATTTTATTTGTCAAACAAGTACAATGTTAACATACAAATCAGAAATTCCAGTGGTAACATGCATATTAATCTACAAGACAGATGTGCACGATTCGCATTTGGTTGTGATACTTCTTATTTCAGAGAATTACAAAGGAGGGTAGAATTTCTTGATATAGATTTATTTTTTATAATGCTATTTATAAACTATGTAAAAAAATACACTAATTTTGAATTTCGTACGTACTTAATTCTCAGGAAAATGGTGATAGGTTGTTCAACCAACGAATCAATTCATGCAAAGATCGTGCATTTTTATTTGTAGTACGCACTCCACAAAATTCAACGGAATTAATTAAATCACCAATTTTGGCTTTCGTACTAAAAATTTTTTGGTGTGAAAAGTGTTCGCACCTTCATGCAAGATTATCAAATCGAATGAATAATATTTGTAAGTATTTCATTTTAACAACATTCAATTACATTCATTTTTATTCATATATCATTCATTTTCTAATATAAATTTCTATTATTTTTTCAGGATCTATCTTCCGAAAAAAGGTAGTTCTTGAATGATATACACATTCTATCATATTTTAAACTATTGTTAGACAGATATTACATTTTAATTGTGTTGGTACAATTTTTTAACTTTTTTTTTCACCATTTTATTTTTATTTTTCTCAATAATGTCAGCACCGTGCGTAGTACGGGTATTCACACTAGTTCGTATGTACCCTCCAACCCTGTTGCAATAAATTCCATCCACGTGGTGATCTTAGGCATTTGAATGATTCCAAACTGCACGGCCAAGAGACCCTTACAAAATTCCAATCACCTCGTGGCATTCAAAATTTCGCATGTACAGCCCCTCAATTCTGATAAATTCAATCACGAATAGGACCACTTCAATTTTACATCTCCTTAGTCAACACGTAACCCTGTTTGGAAAATTGCGGCACATTCAACCCTCTTCGTTCAAAGTGTCAAACATGACTCCAAACCAACTCCAACCTCCCATACTATAAATACCCCCAACATCTCCACACTTCTGCTACAAATTAACATCCATAGCAAGAATAAACCAAGAATCAACCAATTCACCTACATTTTCAGCTAATAAATTTGTCCTTTTTTGTGGGTTTTAGTCGATTTTTGGGCTCAAGATGGATTGCAGAAAAGCAGTGATTCTTGTATTGGTATTTGTCATCTTTGTTGCCATTATCGGGCAAGTTCATGTGGAGGCAGCGAGGTTGCTGACGGAGGAAGACTTCGCCGGTGCCAATCACTTGGATAGATTTCCATCCGTATATGCAAAAGCAAGAGACACGATGTCATATTGGTTTGAAAGGTTGGCATCTGGACCTAGCCCTAAAGGACCTGGTCATTAAGCTTAAAAGTATGGCCAGCAAGTATTTAGGCAGCAGTTCGGCCATGCAAGGACAATGAGCAACCAACACTAGTATATTTTGGTAGTATTTACCATTTAGAGAGGGTCTAAGACTCAGTTTTCTTTTTGGTTATTTCATTCTTTCTTTCTTTCATGTCTTGTTACACTATGAAATCTTAATGCATAGATGTCTATTTCTGACTTTTGCCCTTGAAGTGGCAGTTATAATGATAGATATATTTTTTTTTCAATTCTTTCTTTCATTTCTTTTGCCCTTGATCAATGGTTCAAGCTTTCTACAATAGCAAGTCCATGGATAACTCAGGTGTTCCAGTTCATCATACGTAAAAAACATGAAAAAAATTTTCTGCACATTTCATTAGGCCTTCCTTAGTTTGCAGACACTTCAATCAACAAATTAGAAAAGTTTCTGATGAATCATGAGTTGGCTGCATGAGGCAGTGTAGTGCAGCTTTTATAGAAGTATTCCTCACAAAGCATGGATTATCATTTTCTAGAAAATACTGTCACGGATTATCATATCCTACAACATACTATCGTGGATGAAAACTTTTATCTACTCCATAAAGTTGTACTCTTTTAAGGGTTCTCTGTCTATAATAAGTACCTTTAAGACACTGGTGAAGTGGGATGAAATATTTATTATGATGGCTCTAAGATCAATTCTATCAATTTTTTTATGTGGATATCTTTTTTTCCATCTATTTTTATCTTATTAAATGTCCAAACTTTTATTTATTTTGTTTAGGTTTAAGTCTCCTACCTATTATTGTTACGACATGTTATAGTAGCTTGATTATTGTTGTTAAGAAACAATCGCATTTCAGATTTTTGTCTCCATTTATTATTATTATTATTATTATTATTTTGTTATGATCAACAAAAAGAGAAAGGCAAAAGGAGAAAAAGATAATTTATCGGCCCTGGCTGACTTTATTCAGAAGATGTAAAAAACTTATATATGTACATATATATATATATAGGGTTATATCACTTTACCCCCTTAAACTATATCACTACTAGTAGTTTACCCCCTAACGTTATTTTTGGTCACTTCACCCCATAAGTAATTCAACTCAACATGTTAAGAAATTTTGGACAAAAATACCCTTTTATTCTTTAGCATTACTACATTGTTATTATTACTTTATTCCTTTAAATTATAGTGATATAATCGATTTAATTCCTAACATTATTTTTTTGGAATTTTATTTCAGCATTAATCTAACTAGTATGGTCAAAATTTTTTAAATATATTTACCCTTATATAGATAATTAAAAATAAAAATTTAGAATAGTTATTCTTCTTTTTTTTCACTTTAAGAGATCCAAAAATATAAAAATAAAAGGGTTTTCTCAAATTTATTTTTTCACTCTTATTAATATTAGAAAAAGAAAAAGAGATAGGATAGAAAGAGATAGAAAATTATATTTTGCAAAGAAAAAAATAAAAAGTCTAATATTATCATATTAATTTAAGGTTGCTGGAATTAGGATTGAAATCTGGCGGTAAACAGTAAAGTGAAATAATTTTAAAATAATAAAAGTATTTAATTCTTTCTTATTTGTATTTTCTAAAAAAAGGATTGAGCGCTCTCTATCTATCTCTCTTTCCCCCTCTCCCTCTCCCTCCCTATCTTTCTATTTTTTAAATATTAATAAGATTGCCAAAAAGAAAGAAATTAATATTTTGACTTTTTTTCTTGATACTAAAGAGGAGAAAAGCCACTCTAAATTTTTTATTGTTTTTATTATACAAAGATGAGGGTACTTTCTTCTAAAATTTTTTAACTTGCTAAGTTGGTTTGATGGTTGGATAAATTGTCTAAAAAATAACTCTATGGGGTAAATTGATAATGAAAGTATAGTTTATGGGGGTCAAATGATAATAACTTTAAGGGCTAAACTTGTCTTTTTACTTTAATTAACAAACTCCGTTAAGTTTGACCGTAAGTCTTGGGGGTAAAGTGGCTAAAAGATAATGTTTAGGGGGAAATTAATAGTGGCACCGAACGTTAAGAGGGTAAAGTGATAATAACCCCTTATATATATATATATATAGAGAGAGAGAGAGAGCAAACAAAAGCCATAAAATGATAGTAGATGGCTGCATTGAAGTCAACCTTGAAGTTTATTTTCTTTCCATTTTTTCTTCTTGTTCCCTTTTGGGGAGTATAATAGTCTTGCGTGGAAAACGATACACAAGACTGTTCTATTTTTTTCTGTTTTTTTGTCTAACTTTGGGAATGTACATCTCACTAAATCATAGAGCAATATGACGTTTTCTTTCTTATTTTCTTCTTTTAAATAGTCAAAACATGGGATAGAAAAAATGATGCGAAGCTGGTAGAAGGAATGGTTTCACGAGCTTTTTCGAAAAATAACAAAGGAGCAATTCTCTGATGCCAATGTTGGCCCCGGTCCTCCACTGAAGGGAAGTCCGTCGCTGATCTTCAAGCCGGCGCCGATCTTCGGACTTCCTCTGAAGTCGTGGCCGTGCAGCTTCCGTTTGCTCTCTCTTTTGCCTGCTCCATTTTGTCCAAAAACTTCCCAGCAACTTGTTCTACATCAAAAAACTGTTGTAGGATAACCTTGAGAAGATATATACATCTAAAAATATAGGAAAAAATGTATTTTTTATCCCCAATGTTTGGGTGAGGGACCAATTTCATCCTCAAAGTTTCAGTAATAGCACATTTAATCCTCAATCATTGTCAATTTTGGTCAATTTAGGATAATTGACAAAAAACTCTTAAAATTGGACGGAAAGTAGTCACATGAGACACATGCTCCTTTAGTGTAATTTATTGCAGCCAACAAAAAAGAAAAAAATATCTTCTTTTTCATTCTTTTGTCCTTTTTTAACAATGAAGAACTTTTCCAATAGTCTCACTGCATCAATCGGACAATCGGCTAACCATTGGCTAGAAGATTGGTGAAAGCAGATCCCTAAAGAACCCCATTGAAGAAAAATATTCTTATAAATGAAGGAACTAAATAATCGGTCACTCCCAAATAGGGATCTCATTGTAATCATGTTGAATACTACTATATGTAAAATAGGGATAAGCTCATTGTTGACTTTGGATTTACTTTTTGTTTATGGTCCCAACTCAATAGGACCATTTGGAAGATTATAAATGATGGTGTCAATTTGCTCCTTTGGTTTTCATAATCCCGTGTCTTGTCTTCTTTTATTTTATTCTACAACTCATTAAGAATATATATAAGTGTAACTATTATCAGAATTGAGATTGCAATTGTACAAAATTGGGAACAAATTATGTGACCAGAATCATATGTCAAAATTGAGATTTCAGCAAGTTTTCATACACAAAATAGCTTCCTTACAAACAGAAAATGTCCATTTTCATATATAATTGATCAATCAACAGCTGGTTTTCATACTTCTCTGCTGCTACTTTAGTCTACATTTATCCTAAATCCTACCTCTTACAAACAAAGGATTATCCAACTAGCATTCTAGCAAACACATTTGTTTTCACAAAATACAATCTCAGTCTGGCAAATTTAGCAAGATTTCATACTAGACTTAGCAACAGCTTGCCCCACTTTCCATTTGCTTTGCATGTTCTCCTCCAACTCAAAACCAACAACACCATTAAGACGACAATAATGCTGATGAGAATTTTCTCCCTCTTTCGTATCTTTTCAACTATTTCTTCCAACTTATTGGCCATTTTTGGTAAACCAGGTATAAGTACCCTTCCTCTTGGACCAATTCCCTTATCAACCTATCAAAATACTTGCGCCTGTCAAGCCTCTAATAAAACACGATTCAAAAATTTGTTAAAATTAAAGTTTTACTGTTCTGTCAATAGTACAATGAGTTTTTACCGGCCACAAAGAACAACCAAGAAATCTTCTTTCGAATTGTCATCCTGCTAACACGTTGTTAGCTTTGTCCTCAATCCACAATTGCAGATAGGTGTTGATGAAATTGAAGAAGCAAAACTTCTACTTCTTATTTTAGCACTCTAGGTTCTCCATGGCCTACGCTATTACAAGTAGAATAATAGGTATTGAGCATGATGAAACTTTGCCAGCAAAACTTAGGGCTAGAAAAAACAGAGCATATACACAAAAAAGAAGGAGAAACGAATGAAAAAAGAAGACAGTTTTTCCTATTTTGTTGGCTGCAATAAATTAAATTAACGGAGTATACTTCTCACATGACTGCTTTCTATCCAATTTCAAAAGTGTTCCGTCAATTGTCCTAAATTGACTGAAATTGATAATGTTTGAGGATTAAATGTGTTCTTGTTGAAACTTTTTGAGGATGAAATTGGTTGCTCACCCAAACATTGGGGATGAAAAGTGTATTTTTCCCAAAAATAAATTTATGAAGTTTATCGCCTTTTTTTTTATTAGTAGGGAAGAGGCAAGATTTAAGAAGCGAAAAGAGAGAAATTACATATTAATCAATAGGAGATAGACAAGCATTATTCGAACTTGTCCATATTTATTTTCCATCTTCGCTAGTAATTAAGTAGTCTAATTCAGGTTCTTGTTATAGACACATAAGGTCAAAAATAGACAGAACTAAGGGGCGGGAAAGTCAAGGCTGCCTAAGTTTTTCAAAAGAATAGTTGGAGATGGGCCTCGTGCTTCACCTGAGGTTGCCCAGGTGCACATATATGGGAAATAAAAAATTTCAAAACAGGAGAGCAAAACGGAAATTTAAGGAAACAATTAGCAATACAGAAAGAAGAGAAGTAACCATTTACATAGATGAATGTATTCTGCTATCAATTTGATTTCATTAGTAAGAAGAGTATTCTAAATAAATATGGGTCTGTCTAACAGGTTGCTCATAGAGCATTCATTAAGATATCTTTTAGGTGTCATATTTTTGAAAATATAAAATTAATTTGAAAAAATAAATAAATACAAGAGAGGGTATGTAAGATTAAATATAAAAAATATAGAAATATAAATAAGGATAATAATTGTTAGTATATACATATACATGGTAAATTAAATGAATATTAAATGTGTTAATGAATGGCCACAGGGCACCCGTTAGAAAAATCTAATAAATATGACTATTGATCTGGCAACCATTGGTGTACTAAGTGTAGGAATCACAATGGGAACCAAAGCTGAAGTAGTAGGTAGATATAACGTATAACTTATTAAGTAAGGAAAAAGAACTCTGATTTGTTTAATAAACAGAAAAAATTTTGATGCACTTGAATTAAGCAGAGTTCATAAAAGAGCATATTCTATTAGCTAGTAAAAATCGTGCCTGATGTCAATAATGAGGGTAAAAATTTTAGTTAAGTTTCATAAAGATAAGGTAATAGAAGACGTTAAAATCATTACGAAACAGTAAGAAAAGAAGGCAACCAAACTCTCATAACATGAATTGAAATAAGTAAAAAGACTAATAATATCAGTAACTAACAGTTGCAGGGTAAGTTTTCAGTAAAACTATTCATGTAAGTAATATCAATGGTCTAATTGTATTCACAAGTGTGTTAATGAATAAGGTAATTAAAGTTGTAATATACGAACATCATTTCTTGGCTAAACATCTACATGCAGCCAATAACAAGAAGCCAATTCTCCTAAGTCGTTTGTAATAGTGGAATGCAAAAAGACATGAAGACCACACCAGTTTATCCAACGGAGGGACCTCATTGTAAAACAATACTTGAGAATCCGGAAAACAAAGAAATACGCAAACCGTTCACAGCCCAATAGTCCAAAAAACAATCACTAACCAATACTAAAACCCCTTCCAAATTGATCAAAACACTCACCTAGTTATGGTCACCACATGGGGCCATGAATTACTATTCACAAACTCAACTGCCCCATTTTTTGTTAGGGATTAGTGATATACAGCCCAAACTCCAAAACTCTAATCGCAAAAGATTTTATAGCGTGAACGATCAAAAAATATGGACAGAGATATATTTAAACTGTGGATATGTTTGTAAGTAGTACTATGTTTACATTAGAATATTAGATATATTAGATCAACTTTTAGTCTTTTTGTGGTTAAACACACAAAAGCAATACGTGCATTATGATAAAAAATTGTGTATGTTCATGATTAGGAGAGTTCCATCTTTTTATAATACTATTGAAGATCAAATTTACCAATTATTTTCTGTAGATATCTATCTTTCTAACCATAAATGTTACAACTGCTTTTAGTAGTTTGATCATTTTTGTTAAGGAATTATCACATGTCATGATTTTATGGCCATTTAGTTTTAGAATGGGGGCTGCCTGATAGACAACTAAAGGAAAAACAGAAAAAGACTGCAAAACCAGAATGAAAATGACACTCTTCTTGTTTATTATGTTGTTTATTTTGTTAAAGAAAGTGATAAGTGACTAATTTACGTAATAATTGTATGACATTTTATATTATTTTTAGTCACTTTAGTTATATTATTGGTAGAATATGAATCATTTTGGCTATAATTGGTGAAAAATGCTTTTAAGTGATTAAATGAGGTTTTTATCACTTTTTACTTGGATTTTGTGTATTTTGACAGTTTTGACACATTTTCGTATTTCGGCTATAACTTGAGTTACAATGATCGGATTGGGATGATTCTTGAACCCATTTGAAGATAAGAGATAGATCTACAACTTTGGTGAAGACATCTAAATCCAGTTTGAAGGTTTTCCAGGTCAAAATGCCGAATTACAATAGCAAATTTCTACTGGTCGAAGCTGGAACAGGGCAATGAGCAGGCAAGGGTATTTCAGTCATATCTCAGCCTACACAGATCCAAATGAGGTGATTCTTGATGCATTAGAAAGATAACTCAAAAGGCTACAACTTTCGTGTTTTAGACATGAGCTGGTTCAGCCTCTAACAGCAAGAAAAGATTGGTTGAAGTTGGGCCAAAAACAGAGCAAGTGATCCACACTTGGATCCACTATTCATCCGAACCCTCGGTTGTTTCTGGGTTAGTGGATCCGAGCTCGGATCCATACGGATCCGAGGTACTGTAGCAGCTCGGATCACAGGTCAGAAAAGGCTGCTCTGTACGCGTAAAACTCAATTTCACCTCCACCAACTCACATTGGATGCTATACATGTGAGAAACATTCCCAGCTGTAAAAGGGAGATGTAATCCTCATTTCTTGACCACCTTTCATCATTAAATAGCCAAATGCATTGCAAAAAGAGGAGAAGGGGAGTTCATAGCAGAAAAATAGAGAGTGAGCTACGGGAGAGCTTGAAACTGCAGAAATGTAGCTCTTTCATCTCCCTAGTGTTAGTTTAGCTTAGTATAGAGTAGTGTAGCTTTTCCATTCTTGTTTATTATCTAGATTAGGATGAAGATGGAGGATGAAGAAGGCAAGGAAGAAAGCTCATGTGACAAGGGTTGTATTCCTTTCAAACTCTTTATCTTTTGTATTTGATTCCAAGTTTAGTTAATATACAAGTTCTGGATTTTGTGTTCATTATGTGTTTCTAAAGTTTATACCTTGGGTTTGGTTGAACTTTCTATAATTGTTAGTGTTTATTATTTGGTTATTTGACTGCTATGATTTGAGCAAGTTATTTAGCACTTTAGCTCTTGAAATCATGATTAATCTGGTACCATTAATTGTGATTATCTAAGGTGTTGTTTCTGCAATGAAAATTGAGATTTAACACTAGTTCAAGAAGTGCTAAACATAGGGAGTACACTCACGAAAGTAGAGGTGCACTTATGTGGTTTTTAGTGATTCATTTCATGTAATTTCATTGAAGAAATGAACTTGTAGCTAATTTCATAACCATGAAAATAGGTATAGATTAGTTATGAGTATAATTGATTCACTACGAAAGTAGGATTCAAATGCATAAGGAAATTACACCATAATTAGCCTAGATGTAGTATTCAATGATCCAAATATAGCACTTGCATGAGTAGTTAGGGATACCACAACCCAAGGAGCTTTCATTTGTTATTTTGTATAATTTCAGTAGGTTTAATTTGTTATAATTCATTGATAGTCTAAATAATAGAGAAGCTTTAGTAGTACCGGTAATTGCAATCTTCCTTGTGGGATCGACCCTTAATACCCTATACTCGCTCACGATTCGTATACTTGCGATAAATCGCGTGTGGGGTATTTAGGAGTTTATAAATGTAAAACTTGATTAGGATGAGCTTAATTGTATATGTATACTCCGCGCACGTCAGAAAGGAAGAGAAAATTTTGCTTTATCAAGAGGAAAAATAAGGGAAGAAGAGACAACTTAGCAGCCATGAAATCTTGAAAAAAAAAGAAGAAAAACTTAGCAGCCCTGGAGCTGACTTTTATCTCCAAATCCATTACTAATGTGAAATAGAAACCAAGAGAATCCAAATGAATAAATGATCAAAGAAAAATATAACTCAAAAGAAAGGCCATAACATAATAAAACAAAGAAAAGGGGAAAACCCCAAAACATGCGAAAATAATGGCATGGCCCATGGCAAATCCAAAAGCAGAAAGTCGAAGTGAGCCCAATTATGCATTCCTACAGCCGGTTCTTACGCCCAACGATCAGAGTTGCGCTAATAAAAGTCAATCCCGAATAAGACCACTTCATTATTAAGGATTGCGGAATATTCAACCTTTACGTTCAAAGTTTCAAACATGACTCCAAACCGCTCAGGTCCGCTCTTACTCTCCCAGCTATAAATACCCCAAATCTCCGCACTTCTGCATCCATTGCAAGCATAACCAAGAATCAACAACCAAATCACCTATATTTTGAGCTGGTAACTTTGTTCTTTTTTTGCGGGTTTTAGTCGATTTTTGGGTTCGAGATGGATTGCAGAAAAGCAGCGATTCTTGTATTGGTTTTTGTCATTTTTGTTGCCATCATGGGCCAAGTTCATGTGGAGGCAGCGAGGTTGTTGACAGAGGAAGACTTCGCAGGCGCCAATCACTTGGATAAATTTCCTTCGGTTTATGCAAAAGCAAGAGACACGATGTCGCATTGGCTTGAAAGGTTGGCTTCTGGACCTAGCCCTAGAGGACCTGGTCATTAAGCTTAAAAGTTTGGCCAGCAAGTATTTAGGGAGCGGTTCGGCCATGCAAGCACAATGACAACCAACACTAGTATATTTTGGTAGTTTTTACCAATTAGAGAGTGTCTAAGACTCTGTTTTTTTTTTTTTTTGGTTATTTGATTCTTTCTTTCTTTGATGTGGTTATTTGATTCTTTCTTTCTTTGGTGTCTTGTTACACTATGAAATCTTAATGCATAGATGTATATTTCTGACTTTTGCCCTCGAAGTGGCAGTTATAATGATAGATATTTTTTTTCCTCAATGCTTTCTTTCATTTCTTTTGCCCTTGATCAATGGTTCAAGCTTTCTACAATAGCAATGCCATGGATAACTCAGGTGTTCCAGTTCATCATATGCAAAAAACATGAAAAAAAATTTCTGCACATTTCATGAGGGCTTTCTTAGTTTGCAGACACTTCGATCAACAAATTAGAAAATTTTCTGATGATGGATCATGAGTTGGCTCCATGAGACAGTGTAGTGCAGCTTTTATAGAAGTATTCCTCACAAAGCATGGATTATCATTTTCTAGAAGATACTATCACGGATTATCATATCCTATAACATACTATCGTGGTGAAAACTTCCGTCTACTCCATAAAGTTGTATTCTTTTAAGGGTTCTCTGTCTATAATATGTACCTTTAAGCCACTGGTGAAGTGGGATGAAATATTTAGAGCAAATTATCCGGTTGGTCACTAAACTTTTGCGATCGTCGAGTTTTGGTCACTCAACTATTAAAAGTCTGATTTTAGCCACTAAAATGTATAAAGTTAAAACGCGAGGCCATTCTGTTATATTTGGCCGTTAAGTTCGCAAATCTGTCTATCCGTGCGATTTCCAAGACAAAAGGCAGGGTCAATTTAGGAAGTTCAAATGAATTAAAAGCTGACGAGCAAAGTGGGGACATAAATATAACTGGAACTAAGCAAAAAATATGCAGTCAAATTGGGAGTTGAAGAAGCAAATAGTACAGACACTACTACAAAAATGTCGTTTAATGACATTTAAAAGCGTCATTATAGCTCGATGTAATGACGTTTGATCTATAATGACGCTCAGCTAGAAACGTCGTCCATTCCAGCGGCACTATAAGTTCATGACAGTTATACGAGTCCTAATTTGTAGTTCTGTTGGCATTTATAAACATTATTATTTATCGTTTTAATGACACTTTTAAATGACAAGAAATGCTAGAGAACAGCGAAGGTTATATGAATCTAAAGTGATACTCGATGCCTGTCATATATTGGATCTATCATGACGCTTCTATTATGTAAGTACAATAAGATATTATGACACATTTGCCGTATAAGTAGAATGAAATATTATGACACTTTCATGGTGTAACTAGATCGGATTGTTCTGACACTTTTAACATGAAATTTTGTGAATATTATGAACTGCAAAACTCGAAGTGGTGACACTTTTAAGTGTCAATACATCATATTGCATTAGCCCTGTATCCCATCCGAGGTTTTATACCTAAAAGCAGAATCACATTTCATCCTGCCTACACAATATAGATTCTAATTTTTGGAATAATAAAGTTATTACTACCACCTTATAAAGGAAAACCAAGCCAATTTACATTTTCATAGTAATTACTGCAATACAAGTAGCCAAAATGGTGCAAAAGTACTGCATCCAAGCAACTGACATTGCTGCTATGTCAACAAATTACATGCCAATTTAGAGATTCTTCAAAAGTTATGAGTATTACAGTAGCATTGCCAATACATATCAAAGAAGCAATAGTTCAACAAGAACTCAACAAAAAACGCATTGACAATGTCTTCAAAAAATAGCCATTTGACCCAAGGACGATCCTTTAGTTTTCTTCAAGAATCACCTACAAGTGTCATAAACCAAGAAATAGAAGTTACAATCACATCTACAGCTCTTCTTTTACAGTTTTAATGTTAGAAAATAAATAAAAACTAAGTTAACCAAATGATAAAGATAAGATAAAAAGATTACCAGGTTTATTGGCCAAGCAATAGCTACTCCAATTGCATCTCCAATCTTGAGAAAATTATGGTATGGTCTCATTAGCTCTTCATCATTCTCCACAGGCACATTCACATGAACTTCACACCAATGTGATCCCAAAGGTATGTCACCAACTTCAGCAGTTGGATCCAAATTTCTAACCACTCCAACAACACAAATTTTGGACGAATCAACCATGCTTCTTATTGTAACTTTATCCCCAACCTTGAAAACAAATTTTATAAAACATATAACCACATATAAGAGAGCAAGTCTTGAACAGATATTCAATACACAGTACCACAAGAACCAACCCAAAATGACAGCCAAACAAATACCAAAACCAAAGTGCAGTCCATTACAATCAATAATGATATCCAAAACAAGAATCTCAACAATTAACATATAGCAATTACAAACATGTTCATGAAAACCATTTGTGAACGCAGCATCTAAAGAAGGTCATAATTGAACTGTTTATTACTTTTATTGGGCGAGAAATAGCATTTGATGACTGTGAAATATGTCTTTGCGAAGATGGCGAAATTTGTCCTTGTGATCTTCCTTGTTGAATTAATTCTAGTTGCTGAATTCTTCGCTCCATTTTTGACATCGCAGCGCTTTGTTCCATAACCAAGCAAAACATGTTGAACGACTTGGTATATCGCCCCACAAATCAGATTGTGCAACTCCTAAACCATATGTATGAACTCTTCCACTCCTTTCTTCACCCATTACTTTTGCATACACGTCATTCCTACCCACACTATCTTCTTCTCCTTCTGGAAGTTGATTTTTTAAGCTTTCCATCTCCTCCTAAAATTAACAATTCAAAGTTACTACATTCTCGTTCTTATCGTAACAGAAAAAGCCTGTTATGAATGAAGTGAATAAGCAGCAACAACATACCATTTTTTCCCCAAATTCATAACTAGATGGCACTCCATTAGAATTAGTGTAGCATATGGTGAACATATATGCTCTAGAGAGAGAATGCCCAACCTCTTTTTCCTACATATAATAGTACATCCCAAGAATATATCAGAATGAAAAATTAGATGTTGTTACCAATTTATATATTATACCTTTTCTACTCGAACTTGTGCAAATGGCTTTTTCCCTGTACTATGATTCATCTTTTTCTTCTCTCGGTGCTCCTTGTTTGTTGCAGATATTCTCTACATAGTTAAACATAACAAAAAATTGTTAAGTATAGGCAAACAGAAAAAATGATCACGACTATGAGAGCATTTCATACCTTTGACTCTTCGGAAAGCCATTTAGTCAAAATATTTCTCCATTGCTGTGGAAGAACTCGTTTTGGTCTTTTAAGCACTTGACTTTCAATTGACTCATTTGGATTGAAATAAGTTTTCTTGAGAGCATGCTTCCAACTTCTCCATTTCTTTCCTACTGATTGCTTAACTCGTTCTTCTATGCCAACAGGGAGATCAAATTTTTCCTGTAATATTGAACACTCAATAAAAGAGAACAAGTATTCAACTAATGTAGTAGGTTCAAGAAATGGGTACCTTTACTACATGTATCATGTCATTCTTTAAAGACTTGGAAACTTTACGCCAACTATCAATGTCAATTGGTGCATATTTTCCAATTCTTGCCAATGCTCCCAAAAATTCATTGAATTTGCTTCTATTTGTACCAATTGGCTCACCAAGTGTATTGAATTTCACTTTAATTCGCTTGTCAGTACCATGTCTACCCCAAATGTGTCTCATATAAGTTGGTCCCCGAGTTTTCTTAGGCTCCTGATCATCATCAGAACCACCACCTGCAAGTATAATAGACAATTATGACATATCTTATGAAATAGAAACTATTGTTATAGATTATATCTAACTGAAATATTAAGTAATTAGTAATTAATAACATACCAGTGCCTTCCTCATTTTCCAAATTTTCAGGATCTTCATCACGCAATTGAAAGCTCCTTGATCCTCGATAGCTTTTTCCTCCTTTTGTTCTCGCCATATTTGTACAACTACAATTTTAAATTCATAACAGAAAGTGTACAGCTAATAGTATATTAACATGTAACAAACAGCAAAGCATAAAAAATATAAGCATGTAGATACACCACAATTCAATACATAAAAAGCAACCGAATTTACTGGACATTAAAGCAAAATCAAAAGATAACATTCATTTAATTTATATAAGATACCAAAAGATCATCCCTTGGAACTAAATGCCACTCTAGTAGTATCAACTATTTCTCCTATGACACCTTCTCGAACCCAATTAATATCATCAAATGTATCTCTTTGATGACTACTTGAAGGCTGGCTTTGTAAGTACATCTCAACATCTATGGGATCCATCTTCAAATCATCTCGTGGTACAGTTGGAATAACAACATTCCACCCCTTATCCAAAGGATCCTCCACATAAAATACTTGTTTCACTTGAGATGCAAGAACGAAGGGTTCATGGTGGTGCTTCACATTCATAAAATTCACAAGTGTAAACCCATCATCATCTTGTTTCAATCGTTTCCCCTTAGAGACCCAATCACAGTCAAACAAAACCACTCTTCGACCTCTACCATAGTCCAATTCCAGAATATCCTTTAAGACACCATAATAGGCCAAGTCACTTGAAACCGGATTCATATCCTTGGTGCTTGCGAAACTTGATGTTATTGCAGTAACAATCACCCCACTATTCTGATTTTTTCTTTTGCTCTCCAAATATTTTGTATGAAATCTAAAACCATTCACAATGTATCTCTCATACTTCGAACCCACAACATTTGGACCCTTGGCTAATAATCTCAAATCTTTTGAGATAACTTCATTCTCGGGTAGAAAATCATCCACCTATGCAAAATAAAAAAGTAAATTAATAAAATAATTGTACAGAATTTGGACAGTTAAAAGTACAGTGATACTTTGTATATTAACTCACATGGCTGTCAAACCAATTTGCAAATGTCTCACTATGAATCCGCTCCTTTTCATGTTTTGAACTACGCAAATGCTACTCTTCAACCAATTTACGATGTTGGCTTCATCAATTATAATAGTCAATCAACATAGTTGTCTATATACATCCATCATTATTAAAAGATGATTAGTTTTATAAAACAAGTATAGAGTACAATTACTTACTTGATATATGGATCCACGGCTTCACAATTGAATATCACATATTGATGTGCCTTTTTTATGATTTCATCATCCATTACAACTGAATTTCCTTTTCCTAATGGCCGACCTTGTATGGAAAAAATCTCAAGTCCTTCAGTTGTACTTTCACCTCCATCTTCATTTCTACTTGATCGATTGAACTTAGTTGTCACTTCATCAGATAAGTAGAGAGAGCAAAATGTCAAGCACTCATCAACTAGGTACCCCTCTGCAATTGAACCTTCAGGCCGACTTCTATTTCGGACATAATTTTTCAAAGTGCATAGGTACCTAAGACAATTACAAATGTAGTAAGTGATTAATAATGATACTCACATAGCAATAAAATAGAAATTATAAAGTTATAAAAGTTACCTTTCAATCGGATACATCCAACGATAATGTACTGGACCAGCTATCCTTGCTTCGGTTGCTAAATGAGTGGTCAAATGCACCATTATAACAAAAAAAGATGGTGGAAATACGCGCTCTAACTGGCATAGTACAACAGCAATTTCCTTTTCCATACGAAGCAGTTCCCAAGGACAAAGAGCTTTACAACATAAATCTCTAAAGTATTTGGACAACTTTATCAACGGAGACCGCACCGATTTTGGAAGAAGTTTTCTATAACAGAGTGGTAACAGTTGCTGCAGTAATATGTGATTGTCATGACTCTAAAGCCCGGTTAGTTTGGGAGGTTTCAAATGCACGGACTTTGAAATTGTGGCTGAATAACCATCCGGTACTTTAACCTTTTTTAGAATTTTACAGAATAACTCTTTCTCCTTCTTATCCAAATAGAAACATGTTGGAGGCAAATATGCTCTCCCAAACTCATCTGTAATAGGATAAAGACCTGCTCGTATGCCCATTTCTTCCAAATCACGCCGTACACCAAGGTTATCATACTTGCCATCCACATTCAATAATGTTCTAACTATTGTCTCACATACATTTTTTTCAATATGCATGACATCAAGACAATGACGTAACAAATTGTTCTTCTAATATGGCAAGTCAAAAAAAATGCTTTGTTTCTTCCAGTTAAAGGGTAATTCAGGGTTATCATTGACTGCCTTCCCAAATTTGATTTTATAAGACCTCAACTCCTCCAAGATCATATCACCTGTCAAGCGAGGTGGTGCAACTCCATGTTCTTCCTTTCCATCAAAGTGACGTTTATCTTTTCGATATGGATGCTCCTTTTCCAGAAATCGCCGATGACCCATGTAACATTGTTTTGAACCATGTCTTAAATGGTGTGAAACGGTGTGCTTATGACATACTGGACATGTTAAATAACCTTTAGTACTCCAATCAGATAAATTAGCATAACCAGGAAAATCACTAATGGTCCAAAGTAAAGCAGCATGCATCTGAAAATTTTCCTTTGATGATGCATCATAAGTAGTCATACCTACATCCCACAATTCCTTCAACTCAGCTATAAGAGGTTGAAGGTAAACATCAATGTTATTCCCAGGTGCATATGGGCCAGGAATGAGTAGTGACAACATAAAGTATGGTTGTTTCATGCACATCCATGGTGGCAAATTATAAGGCATCAGTACTACCGGCCATGTACTATGGTTCACATTCATAGATTTAAATGGATTAAATCCATCAGAAGCTAAACCCAATCTGACATTACGAGGATCTTTTGCAAATTCGGGATTTTGGTAATCAAATGATTGCCAAACCGGAGTATCTGCAGGATGTCTTATGCGACCATCCTTAGTATGACCCTCGACATGCCATTTCATGAAAGATGCTGTTTTAGATGACATGAACAGACGCTGCAATCTGGGTTTAAGTGGAAAGTGCCACAAAACCTTGTGGGGAACCTTTCTTTTTTCACCAGTAGGATCATCCTTTGTTCCTTCCCACCGTAGATGCTTACAAGTGTCACATTTTATCTTTGATTCATCTTTTCCCCAATACAATATGCAATCATTAGGACATGCATCATATTTTTCGTATCCAAGTCCTAGTTCTTTCATTTTTTTTTTTTTTGCTTCATAATAAGAATTGGGTAGATTTACACCTTCTGGGAATGCTTGCCTCAACAAATCAAGAAGTGTATTAAATACAGATTCGGGCATTTTGCTGAGACATTTAATATGTAACAAGCGGATCAGAAAAGATAGTTTAGAGAATTGCGGGCAATTTGGATAAAGGGGCTGCTTCGAATCATTTATTAAATTGTAGAATTTTTCTGCCTCAATATTCGGCTGTTCTGTTTCTAATCTTTCTCCCACATCTAGGTTCTGGTTTAGAACTCCTACTACATCTTGTAACAATCCCTGCATATAATCTATGGGATTGAGTGATGGAACTTCATTTGATGAGCCATGTGAAGATGTATGATGCAAATTCGAAGATAGCTCTTCATGAGCTATGTAGACACCAAAATTTTAGCGTAATTTGCATTTACTATTTTGTCTTAATTTTTATTTGTCGTGTTAGTTTTATTCACTTTTTAGTTTTTAGTTTTTTAGTTTTTTATTTTATTATTTTTATTTTTAAGTTTTAATATAGAATTTCTCGAAAAAGAAAAAAAGAAAAAGCATTCAAAAATTATGTTTTAGTTGTTTTGATTTAAATTCAACGTTTTCTTGGAAAAATATGAAAAATGAAAAAAAAGGGGAAACCCGATTGCGGGTTTTGGGCTATTGAAGAAAAAGAAAAAAAAAAGCAAAAAAAGAAGGAAAAAGAAAGAAAAATTAGCATTTCATTTTTATCTTTTTATGCCTAGCTCCGCTCATTTTATTCAATCTTTCTTCATTAGTTATTTTTCTTAATTAGTTATTTATATTGTGTTAAATTATTATAAAAAAAAAGTGGCAAAACCACGTTTTGCCTTCGGCTGCAGCAGAAAGGATTTGCAGCTGCATGGCTTGGCTCCGTTCGATGGTGAAGGTACAAGCCATCTGGCTTCATCCAAACCATCATTGATAGGGTTCGGTTATGGCTCCCCATATAAAAGAGATGAAAGACAGCAAATGAAAGGAAAAAATTGGTGACGGCTGGGAAGTGTGAAAGAATAGGGGAAACAGCAGCGAGGTTTTGAGGGAGAAAGAAACTAAGAAAGCAAGAGGAAAGGTCTCGGTTGTGCAGAAAGGAGGTCGGATGAAATTGATAGCTGGGGAGGTTGAGCGAAAGGGAACCCGAGAGCTGAGTAGAGTTGGCGGCTGTGGGGGATTGAAAAACAGAAACCAGAGAGAGGTGGGAAAATGTAGTTGGCGGCTGGGCTAAGTAAAAAGGCCGAGAGAAAAACATTGAAAAGGCAGGTGGTGGAAGTCTAAGAGAAAAGAGAGAGCGGCCAAGCTGGAAAAGAAAGAAACAGCTGCAGGGAGGTCTAGGGTAGAATCCAAGTTGACGGCTGAAAAAGGTTTGAGAAGCAAGGAGGAAGAAAGCCTCGGGCAGGAGGAAATTTTGTGGAAAAAACGACAAGAAGAGGCTGCCCCTGTTTTCTCCTTTTTCTTTCTTTCGTGCACCGCCGCCCACCCCAAATCTTCTCTCTTCCTCACGCCATCTGCCCAGCCCACCACCAGTCCGCATCCTTCTATCGCTGCTGATTCCACCTCCATACTTTGCCCCAAAGCCTGCTGGTTGCGGCTGAAGGTCCTCACTGCCGTCACTGCCGGGCAAGCGTTATTGCCAGTGGTGGATATGATAGTAAGCAAATCCTGAGGAAGGTGTCTAAATCGCGGCTCAAACCAAGAAGCTCGAAAGTTCCAGTTTTTTTTGGGGTCTGCTCATGGGAAGTTTCTTCCTCTCGTCCGTTCGATTGTTGGAGGATCCTACACGTTCAGACCAAATTGTGACGAAACAGTAAGCTCTTTTCTCTCTTGATTAAGATCTCAGCATGTGTAAATTCCTAGTTTTCTTTTATCAGCCATCTGTTTTTTTTCATTTCTGCGCCTTCCATGTCATGGGTTTTGCGCAAGGAGAATTGCTGGTTCCCATTCTGATTTTCCTCGCATGTTTGGATGTTGAATTCCTGGGTTTTGATTGCTAGAATAAAGTTTGATGCTTGCTTGGATCTTGGTTCCCTCTGTTTGACATGAAACCCAGAAACCTGTAGAGGTTCATGAATGTTCTGTTGGTTTCTTTTGTACATAATTTAGGATAGAAATCTTTGAGGGGTGCATGAGGATGGATTTAGATGATAGGATGCATAAAGTTTGTTTCGGCTTGAAAAGATTGCTGTTTGTTTGGGTTTCGTTACCTGCGTCTGGAACGGATTTCATAAGAAGCATATATGCAGAAAGCTTCTGAAGTTACAAAGGAAAGAAAGCCATCGCAGCTTTGCATGAAACATTTTCGAAAACCCCCCAAGTCCCTTTTTGTTATAATATGGCCTGGAAATTTAGGACAACTGGTCAATTGGGTCCCATAAAAATCTGGTTTTTGATTGATACGCTTCAATTTGCTTTTTGCATTGAATGTCTATGATTCTTGGGATAAGATTGTGAAGATTTGATGTTTTGGGTAATTTTATAGTCCTAATTTGAATTTTTAGTGGAGTATTAGAAGTTTTGTCGTTTAACATAGGAAACGGTCTTTTATTCTTTTCCTTGTGAAATTTTTGCATTTGATTGTGATAGATTTTTTTTATGTTAGACCTTAAAGCCCTTTTATCTTAATTCGCTTTAATTCTTAAATATAGATGAGCTAGTTTATGTAAATACTTATCCTTTGTTTAATCGTTATTTTTGTGTTTAATTTCCATTTCGTTAATTGTTAATTAAGTGATGCCTTGACCCTTTTCTTCGTTTTGGAGGGTAAATAAGTAATTTTTCACCCCATTAGAGCTTCAACTCAAGGGAGGTATAACTTCTTTTATCTTTTTTTTTGTCTCTCCTCTATGTGATCCAACGTGCTAAGTGAGAATTGCATGACTACTTTGCTTTCCGTGCCTTTCCATTCCCTTCATTTGTTTCATTTACTTTTGCTTTCATTAAGTTATTCTTTATGGGGTATGTGTACACCTCTTGGCTTGTAATAAATAGGGCTTGGAGAGCGTTTTTGTCCATTTTCCCCTTCCCCTTTTGTTTTAGTTAGCAAAATGCAATAGGTTCATTAGATTGATTGCTTACTTTTGTTGCTACGTATTAATTTGCTTTATTAAGCTCTTGCATTTAGTCGAGCATGCTAAGTGTTATGTGCTACGTGTTTATAGGTGATTGGCATGTCTACTTGCTCTCTATAGTCATAGATGAATGTGATGGATGAATGCACGTCACCACACTAGTCTAACGCTAGTTGTGGCTCATTGTCCCGTTTTCCACTAGTCCAACGCTAGTAGGAATTCATAGATATGGGCTAGTCCAATGCTAGACCCTTAGGGATTTCCCTCGCTAGTTCATACTTGCATGTTTCACTACATTTCATGCATTTTTCTTAGTTTTCTAGCATTCGGCATGCTCCTCCAATCCTTTCCCCTTCATTTTAGGCTTTTGCATCTTCATGCTAGTTATAGGGTACATTTGCTTGAGGATCCCCTTCAGATAAGGGAAACGAGCGAGTGTGGCTACAAAATAGTCTTAGCACGCTAGTTCTTCCTTCTAATCAAAGGGAAAATTAAAGTCATGAAGTTAGGAGTCATTCCCGTACCCGACTTGATGCATTCCTCTAGGTTCATGCACTCTCATTCTTATCATATCATTTCCTCACTCTTTTATCCACATTTTTTCACAACTTATGTTTTTCTCAATCCACATGCCATGTTTGCACATTTTTCTTCTTTTATCATTTATTTTCTAGCTCACAAATTGCACACAATTGCACTTATATGCATCTACTATTATATTTTCATCCACTAGCACACAAACACCTTTATTTTCTCAATTGGCACACATGCACTTTTCTCAATTGGCACACATGCACTTTTCTCACATTTGCACACTTGCACTTTTCTTACATTTGCACACTTGCATTTTTCTTACATTTGCACACTTACACTCATACTTGAGTTTTCATTTGCATTATTCATGACCTCTACGAGGGCTTTCCTTATTGGCCACCACAACTCATGTGGTTGGGACCAAAAGCCTCATAAGAGACATTTTAGATTTAGGATTGCATTTTTCTTTCCTTTTTCATATCCATTAGTCACATCCAACATGCAACGCATATTTTGGGTAGAAGAATTAGGAAAAGTGGGGTTAAATCACGCAACTAGCTCTTGCTAGGGTAAAGGAGTGCCTTAGGCTTTGCCTTTGCCTTCTCCCTTATCAAATGTGACCCCCGATCCCTTTCTTTGGTTACGTAGACCTAAAAGTTCTTTAAAAGGGTTTGTTTACTTTTTCGTTCAAAATACTAAAATCATTTTTGGGTGACTTGGTACACCTTAACTCTATACCAAGTGGCGACTCCATTTTCCATTCAAAAACCCTTTTTGAACTTTGTTTGGCCAAATCGTGGCATTTTCAAGTCCCACGGCCTTTTATTTTCATTTTCACACACGTTCACATACATATCCCACACACTACTTTCACACACATTCAAAAAGTGGGGCGCGACAGTTGGCGACTCCACTGGGGACTTCCTAAGTGGGTCCAAGCATTTGATTTAGCTATTCTTTTCCTTTTTTCTATCCTTTTTATGCATAGCATTTGGATATTAGGGTTGCATTTTCCATTTTAGGACTTTTTGCTTCGCGCGCGTATCAAGCTATTCCCTCACTCACGTATGTATGATTGGGTTGTTTGGATGTATGTTGTACTTGTTTTATCTCGCGCTTTGCATTGCATTTGGGGGGGGGGGTGCGCGTCACCTTTAGAGCCTCGCGTTGGTTCTCAACCCCTTCCCTCAAAATAGGGAACACTTCATACGTGCATGTTTATTTACTGTTATCCCATTTTATTTTATTTTCGTGGGCTCTTTCCCACACCGCCTTGTAGGACTAGGAATGGTTTCTCTAGGTATGTGGATGGTGTGCTCTGCGCCCATAGCAGTACCTAGGGGATCGCTCGAGCCACCGACCGAGGGTCTTGGGATTGATGACCCATTCCCTTAGGTCTGAAGGCTTGGGGACCTTTTTAAACCTTATCGAGTCTAGTTGCATTAGTGAACCCTAGCCTCATGCATCCATGTTAGAGTTTTCCTAGGATAGAGTCAGCCTCACCCTTTTTAAGCACATTAGGCACGAGGGAAGGGGTTCCACCCCTTTTACTTGCTTTTATTGTATTTCTTTTCTTAATTGCTCCCAATATGTTATGTGTACTATCAATTGCACTAATCATTTCTTTGTTTTCTTGGCCTGCATTCATGTGCCTTAGCAATAAGAGGCCTCTTTGGCACTCTTTTAGTGACTTACCCACTAGATAACTCACATGTTTAAATTTCAGTCATTACACTTAATTTTCAATAAGTACATTTCATTTTAGACCTTTTCCCCCGATGCATTATTTATGTCCTTTAGGCCATATTTGTCACATATTTACATCGCTTTAATAAATGGCATCATGCATAAACCCTAGAAAGGGAATACCATTTAGGGGATCCCGTGTTAGGAATAAGCCACCTTGTGTCTCGGATACTTAATCCAAGAAGACTTGTACGTTTACATTTTGTACCATCTAAAGGGGTAGTGCACAAGGTAAGGTAGGATCCGATCATTTTCATAGAGCAATCTTTGGAATATGAGCGTTTAATAATCACTTTTTGGCCATTTTATCAAATTGGTAAAAATTCCTTGCAAAAAGGACATTAATTTGAAGAAATTCACAAATCATTCCTCGCTATTGAGACGATAAATAAACTGAGGGCAAAATTTGATTTTAGAAGGCTCATAGACTAATGCATCGCAATAAGCCGTCAATTCCATTCAGTCCATTGGATCATTTTATTCGTCAATTTCATCCAGTCCATTTTATCAATTTGTTCATTTTTAGGGCAACCTAGTCGATTTTGAATTCATTTGACTAGTTTATCCATTTTAGGGCAATCTAGTCGATTTTGAATAAACCATCAATTTCAATTCATTCGACCAATTTACCTATTTTTAGGGCAACTCGGTCGTTTTTGAATAATTCATCCTTTCACTCGATCGGTTTGATCAATTGATTTCATTCAATTCATTTGATTAGTTTAATTCATTTTTAGGGTTATCCATTCAATTTTCAATAAATAATCAAATTTCATTCAATGAATTTGACCATTTTACCCCCTTTGGCACATCATGCGTCGAACAAAGCAAGCAATCCATTCCGACTTTGCCCTCATTTTTAGGACAAATGTCTCTTCTCACTCCAAATTGGCCAAATTTTTCAAATCATTCTTCACCCAATCAGTTGGTCGGATTCATCAGGTATGGTATAGTGCCTACCCTAGAGGATTGCATTTTCATGCTAGGCCTACCCTTGGCATAAAAGGGCTCCCCCATAGGACATGCATACCGATTTTTTATTCTTATTTACTGACTCTGGGTATTTTTCCCTTTGTTTTCCCCCTCCCCCTGCATTCATAAAAATATTTCAATAAGGGGAAAATACCTTTCTATATCTGATAACAATTTTGATTCTTAGGCAGGCCCTGCAATGTGAATTTGAAAATTCATCTGAAAGCGCTCGTGTAAAACATGTAAAAGATTTCATTGTTCAAAGGAAAAGGGGATATTAAGAGAGAAAATGTGTATACATGTGCAAAGGAATTTTGTAGAATTTTTCTCATATGTATTGCTTTTAAATTTTTCAAACATTGACAATAATGAAGCTTTTGTTCAGGCAATTATTTGTGTACATTTCATTCTTTATTGAGCTCATTAAGAGATTTCATGGTGAATTTTAAGAAATAAGCTCAAATTGAGATTTTTCAACCTCTTGCCTGAAAACTCACAAATGTATACACCAGATTGGTGATCCGAGCTATGCAATAAGAGTGCTCAAAATTGAAAGAGGTCGCTCAAAAGGCCCATGAGATACCTTTTCTCCTTCACTTAACCCCAAAATAAAATCAGTCACATTGATTGATGAATTGCAAGTTGGGGCAATCTTTGCTTGAGAAATGTCCACTGTGTCTAATTCACATCTAAGTGAAAGCAAAAATGTGCATTATTCTTGTTTATTTTGAAAATTTGGAATGATACTTTGAGCATTCGTTTCTCTACCTATACACATTTTATCATTTGCTCTCTCATTTGAGCCTTTGAAAGAATAATTTCGTTTCAAATAAGAGCCCTAATGATCACTACCCTATATTGGAAAATTTTCAAATGTCAAAAAGGGGAATGGATTTTCAATGACCATTTCGTTACTTTGGTTGTCACGAGGTGTAAGAATGATGCTTTAGCCGTCGTTTCTACAACCTAAACACTGATCATCCCTTGCATCCTCATTTGAGCTAAAATTGGTGGTTCTTTTCAAAGCACTTACGATCGTACCCCACATTGGGGAGGGAGATTGGAGAATTTTCCAAAAAGGGGAAAAGTAAAAATGCTAGAATAAGGAGGGAACCGCAAATTGGGGAAATTTGATTCCACTTGGGTTCCAATTTTGAAAAAAAAAAGAAGAAAAGGAAGAGTTTTGTCCGCGTGGATCGCCTATGTTTCACAAATATGGATGAACAAGGGTCTTCCTCAGTCAGTTAATTCAGATACATGCAAAAAATTTTCGCATTAACGAAAGTTTCCTTTCAGAGTTATTGTAAGGGACGAAACAAAGGTCAGGCCCTCTTCTTTTCCAATCAAACATTCTATCCCTAGTTATCCCTTTTGAGCCTTCCGAATAAATTATTTCGTTTGGCAATCCCTGAGAATCGCAAACTCCACACTGGGGGCAAGTTTGAGTTGAAAAAGGAAAATTTCAAGAAGTGAAAAAGTGAAAAGCCACAAAATCAAAAACAAAAGAAGAAAAGAGAACCTCAGTTCAAAAATAAACTGGGGCAAATTTCAAAGAATGGCAAAAGGCCGAAAAGTCAAAAGAAGAAAGAAAATGAAAGTGGAAAAGCCTCAATTGAGCATAAACTGGGGCAAATTCTGATTTAGCCCTAAAATAGGTTTGGCATAACAATGCGATTTCGGATTCTTCAAACCGTTTTTGAAATCTGCCTTCAAGCCTTAACTTTTCTAAACACCCCACCAGACCCCATTACAAAAGGCGAAAGTCCTGACTTCTGTTCTTTGCAATGGCCCTGTCAAGAAAATTTTTGATGCCGGAAACTTTTAACTATATTTCTGAATTGCTTGGGTATGGGGTTGACGCTACTCACCATGTAAAAACCCACCAGGTCGAGGAAAAGAAGGAAAAGAAAAGCGAAAAACAAAGCAGGAAAAGTAAATAAAAAAAAAGAGGAGGAAAAATCGACTCTGAAATCCCTGGTGAATGATGAGAAAACTGCAAACAAAGTCTGAGATCTTTGGGTTCAAAATAAGGGCAATTTTGGAAAGTGCGATCTTCGGTGCAATGTCCTTGAGGAGTCTTATTCTTTAACTATCGTTTTCAAGCCACATTATAAGCTTATAAAATCCATCGTTGACCTATTCCTTCATGACAACCCAAAGTGAGGATTATACTCATAAGAATATCCATCAAATCATTTGTGATCATAAGGGTATAACTAGTTTTCACAGGTTTGGCTATCGCTTCTACCCATTTCGTTGCAAGCCTATAAAGCTTATACGTTGACTAAGTTTTCTTAAGAAATAAGGGTGACAAACTCTTTGCTTTCACTAAGATGTGGTATTGAAGGGATTACATACCATTTGGGCACAAGAATAAGACAAATCTTGACCTCCCATTTCCAAATCAGAAATAACGCCCCACTCGATTGGTCCTGAAGGATGAGCCAACAAGAAGTGGTGACCCGCTACTCTAAGCACAGATGCTAAAAGTGAGGAAGAAATCTTTTGTGATTTGGCATTATTTTGAAAAATTCATCATGAAATTTTCTGTATGAGTTAAGCAAGACGTTCAATTTTCTTCACATTATATAGAAAACACAGTTTCTTACTTTGTTCAAATAAATGGAGAAGCATCCAAACCAATTTTTGTAATCAAATAGGCCCACACTGGGGCAAATTTTTATTTGTGAGATTTCGTGAAATAAGCCCACATTGGGGCAAATTTTTTATAGTTCATTTGAGGATTTCGTCAAAGAGTCAAGCAAGACTTTCAAATCAATCACACTGCTCTTTTCATGAATAAAAGTTGCAATATTTTAAGATAAAGTGCATGTTGTACTTTGGCAAGCCCCTGTGCAGGTACTCATGGCTGAAATCGATGAAAAAGCGTAAGTCAAAACCTTACGAATCAAGGCCTCAAGGAGGAGCAACCATGCCGTAATGCAAATCAATTGATCGGTTGCGCAATAATTGGTGGAAATCTGGGGCAAATTATTTGTTGAAAAGATTCTCAAAAATCAAACTTGAATTCATTTTCTTGTTCCTTGACAAATTCCAATTCGATCTCAAAGCCCGCCGCGCACCCTTCCATTCCCCATTCTTGACAACCACATGGAATTCACTGACTTCAACCACCGTTAGCATCGAGTCTATCTCACTAACGTGTGCGTTTTCATTCTACCACCGTTAGCATCAAGTCTATCTCACTAACGTGTGCGTTTTCATTCTACCACCTTTAGCATCGAGTCTATCTCACTAACGTGTGTGCTTTCATTCTACCACAGTTAGCATCGAGTCTATCTCACTAACGGGTGTGTTTTCATTCCACCACCGTTAGCATCGAGTCTATCTCACTAACGTATGTGTTTTATTCTATCTCCGGCAGGCTCGGGTGCTATCCCACTGACCGATCACCATGGCAGGCTCGGGTTTAATCCCACTGACCCGTTATTAAGGCAGGCTCGGGTTTAATCCCACTGACCAATTCATCACTGGGGCAAATTTTTGGATGATTCTTCAAGTAGATCTTATACAGTCTCTTCATACATACCAATATTTTCATTTACACAGCCACTAGCCGTGGGTCAGTCCCACTAGTGTGCATTTCATTTTCATCGCCACTAACCGTGGGTCAGTCCCACTAGTGAGCGTTTCACTTTTATCGCCACTAGCCGTGGGTCAGTCCCACTAGTGTACATTTCATTTTCATCGCCACTAGCCGTGGGTCAGTCCCACTAGTGGGCGTTTCACTTTTATCGCCACTAGCCGTGGGTCAGTCCCACTAGTGTGCATTTCATTTTCATCGCCGCTAGCCGTGGGTCAGTCCCACTAGTGAGCGTTTCACTTTTATCGCCACTAGCCGTGGGTCAGACCCATTAGTGTGCATTTCATTTTCATCGCCACTAGCCGTGGGTCAGTCCCACTAGTGAGCGTTTCACTTTTATCGCCACTAGCCGTGGGTCAGTCCCACTAGCGTGCATTTCATTTTCATCGCCACTAGCCGTGGGTCAGTCCCACTAGTGAGCGTTTCATTTTCATCGCCACTAGCTGTGGGTCAGTCCTGTGGCGACCCCACTTCCCCCTAAGGCGAACCAAAGGGTTGGCGGGCCGTCTGCCTAGCTCTCGCCAGGACTCACGCAAGCATTCTAATCCAAAACCTTTCGAAGAATAACCTAATCTATTACAAAATAATTCCTCCGAAGAAGACCGTCACTAAAACCACATTAACTTCAGAGATAGCAGTGATTTAAAATAGCCAAACGACGGCTCCTAAACATTTCACGCGTTGCGAATTGCGGAATAGAATTGTACCGTCCCAACTAAAAAAAAAATTCATACAACAAAATACAACGATCAAGCCAAGCATCCAAATTAAGTTTTACACATTTTCCAGCTTCAAGTGGCAATCCAAAATAAAAAGTACATTATCCAAATTTAACACACTACAGCCCACACAAATAGTCATAGTATACAAATACATCCCAAAATGAAACATGGATAAGTTTCAAAGCTTTCAATTTCCAGAACCTGTCAAGGAAAACAAATAAACGTGGGGTGAGCTAAAGCTCAGTGGTGCCCCAAAACATGCAATCACGTAAATCAAACAGCGAGTAATAACTTAATCAAATTGAACAGTTAGGAAAGCGTATAACAGCACAAGGTAGGATACAGGGGCTCTCAGGAGCCATTTTCCTCGCTTGATCACCATTCATCGTAGTTGACCCTCCGTCAACTCTCACTACTTATAGTCCATGTAGATCCACTCATTTTAATCCTAACCCGTCACCATTCATACCTCGGTCCCGGGCCCGCTCACCGACTAAGGACGCAGTATACTCGAGATATACCCGTAGATGATTGGTCGAGGGATTCACCCAACGACATTATTGTAGTTAGATTCATGCGTCGAGAGATTCACCCAACGACGTAACTACGTTTAGATTAATGGTAGTTGGATTCAGAAGTCGAGGGATTCACCCAACGACGCAACTACATTTAGATTCAAGGATTCAGGAGAAAAATGATTCACGCAAGTCACCACTCGAACGGCTAGTGTGATAAAGTACACACCGCTCACTTCGATGGATCAAAAACTAGTTTTGCAAATTATTACTTATCGAGTCTAGAAAGCACTTAATTCAGGTAGGAAAAGAACAGGCAGGGACACTCACCAAGAGTGAAGTTCAGATGTCAAGTTGGGGATCGAATTCCGCGTCCTCGCAATATCCTAGAATACCAAATTTTGAAACTATAAGTTTCTATTCAAATTTCAAGCTTATACACATCGAGGTTTATCTAATATATTACTAGTTTACTTCCCCATAGTAAATTCAAGAATCTACTTAGGTTGAAGCTTGACAAAAGTAGTAGAAATGTTTCTTATAGTTTTTCTTGAGATATTTTTCCTTAGAAAAGGGTAACTAGTATTATTTTCTTGAAACAATTCGACCATCCACTTAGGATTGAAATTTAGTAAAAGTAGGAACTGTTTTATATGGCTTTCCTTAAAAATATTTTTCTCTATACGAGTGCGGCTAGTACTATTTTATTTAGAATAAGTTTTCAGCTATTTTTAGTTAAAGCCACTAAAATCTTGTATTTTGGAAATTTTCCTCTAGACAATTAGCCAGGGACAATTTTAAGGAAAGAAAAGAAAATAGATCAAGACCTAGGGTTTTAAAACTAGTGAAATCATTTTCTAAAAGTAATAAGGCTAGTTTACGCTTAAAGGAGAGATATCGAGTTGGCAAGGTTTAGAAAATCCCTATACGAAATTTCTAACTTTAACATACAGTGCTAAGTTTTATCGAACCATACTAGAGTGAAGATATATTTAAATAGCTTGCTTAAGACTTCCTCAAGTGCACAAGACCAAAACGGATTCCTTACGATTTCGATTTACAAGCACATAATATTTCAGATTTGTCAATATAACCAACTCACATTTCAAATAGAAATCTCACTAGGGCTTCGTCAATCATTAGCCCTAGGTTTCAACAGATTCAATTCTGATCAAGAATAAAACGAATAACCAAGGCTTCGTCAATCATTAGCACTTGGTTTTGGCAAGCTCATATCACATCTTAACTAAAACAAAAATGAAGGTAAGGCCTTCAAGAAATTCCAGCAATCAAAGTTCATCACTCTTTAATATTTATAAAACCATTCAAATGGCCAAGGGTTTCATCAATCATTAGCCCTTGACAACATCAATCACTTTCAACCACAATTCAATCAAGAATTCAAACCACAAATAAGCTAAATGTTCGATCCAAGTCAAAAATTCAGTTTCATAAAGAAACAGGACATTCAAGCAGGACAGTCTACTTTGAGGAGTCACGGACAGCAGTACATATGGAGGAAAAATATGAAATTTGTACAGAACAAAGGCCCATGAATCTAGTTTCAAATTCCACTGACGGTACCTTAATCGGATTTTCCTACACCAAGATATAAGCATTTTACTGAGACTGGTCAGTAAAATCCGAAAATCTGAAATCTCATTTTTCACTTGTGAAAAACTCCTTTTTCTCTTTTAACACCATAAGGTTTTTATTCAAACCATCCATTCATTTCTTATAGAACTCCAAAACAACATATTCCAGGCACTTCCAACCATTACGCTTCAAAGAAAATTTCAAAACCAAGCTGAGGTTCCAATTCAACCTTCGGCTATCACAAAAGAAATTCTAGCCTTTAGATATCAACATTTTTGGTTCAATCTTTCAATATATCCAATATTTCATTGCCAAACAACTTAAAATTTACATCTCTTATGTATTACTAATCCATTATATTCCAAGGGAAGAATAAAATAAATTTCCAGAAACCAATTAAAATTTCCAAAGACAACTGAAAATTCTGGTTCATCCCCTCGGCTATCAATACTTTTCCAGCACTTAGAGTTTTATAAATCCAACTTTTCCTTGGTTAAAACATGGTTTTAGATTCTCAAATTCATCATGTGAACCTTTGGCTAACTAATTAACATTTCTGGTTCAAAATCGAATTCGAATAACAGGTTTAAACATCCCAAAAATTCCAGAAATCTGTCCAGCAAGCTACGGATGAATCATGCATGAAGAAACTTTCTGTTTTCATTTTATTTTCTCGGTTAAAACATGCTATTAAACTCTCAACTTCCTCATGCAATTACTTAGCTAAACAATGAACATTTCCAGTTCAAGAGTTGAATTTAAACCATGATTACAAACCCCAAAATTTCCAGGTTTAAACCTCACGGCTTTTTCTCAAAATTTCCAGCAATAACAATGGTTCTAAAACAAGATTTTCTTTGGTTAAAACAGAGTTTTAAGTACTCCATTAGGACATGCAAACACGTAGCTAGCTAGTAAAGATTTCCATATCAAATCCAGATTCAAACAACAATTATACTCATCTAGAACAAATCCAGAAATTCTGTTTAGCTTGGCCTCGGTCGAACACACGTGTAGCAGATTTCTAATTCATTTTATTTTTCTGATTTAAACCCATTAATTAGCTACATGCAAAGCCCAATTATCATGTTATTAACTAGTTAATCATGGTTACAAACTCAAAACAACAAAATTAAACCAGATGAAGCTGCATTAATCAAGACAAGTCCTCGGCAGTCTCAAATTCCTGCACACAACAGATTTTTCTTTCCTAAACCACTCATCCGGCTGTCTAAACTCAGCATGCAAGGCTATAACCAGCTTAATCATCTTGTCTTAAGTTAGGGAAACACATATATAAGTTCAGATTGCCTCAGGGAACAGAATTAGAGTGGCATTTCCGACTCAGTTTCTCGGCAACAGCATCTGTTTTCAAAACAGATTTTTCTAGTGTTTTGATTTTATCAACCGACTGCATTAACCATACGGCATGCCCCTAGATGGCTTAATCTACCTCTGATCAACCTTAAATGGTCCAGAAATTACCTCACAGTGCAACTTGTTCACACGACAGAGCTGAATTCTTTCTTCCTCTCGGCTCGCGCAAGGACTGGTGGCGATATTCCTGGTTGCAGTGCTTTCGGCTGTGGTGGTGTTGGGGTTTTGAGGATGTTTGCAGCTGGTGGAGGTTGACGAAACAGAAGAGGTTCACGCAAGGCTTTCCCTTTGTTCCCTCAAACACGCGGTCAAGAACAGAAACAAGGAGCTCCTTCCTCTCGGACGCGAGGTGCAGCTCCCTTTCTTTCTCTCTTTGTCGATGATAACAAGGCAGAGTGTTGTGGTGAGTTTGGGGTGTGGTCTGAGGTGAATTAGTGCACGGTTGGGAAGTTGAGTGTTGGAGTGGAACAAAGAATGGTGTTTGGCAGAAATGGAAGAGTTGGCTCTTTGGTGATTGGCCGAATGGAGAGGTAGAGCATAAGGTTGTCCGACAATTTGGTTTTGGAATTGCATGGTTGTTTTGAGATAATATGGAGGGTGTTTTAGTCTTTTCACGTCTCTTCCTAATCTCCACTCAAGACCTTAGTTCTAAACAAATTCAAAGTTTACCCCAAACGTGATTTAAACGTCGAATTATACACTAATCCTGCAAGACTTTAATTATCGAAATTTTCATGCCTTAAGTATGTTTAGTATACTTGTATCATGTTTATCTAAAATTTATTGGCTTTGTCTTAAAGTGAACATTCTTATTAGTATTTAACGTTATTCACTGATTAGAATTAATTATTGGAATTCAAGAAATTTTATATAATTAATCTACTCAGGTAGCATTAGTTTTCAACATAAAGAAAACTAAGTATTTTAGCATTTTATTTTAAGGCGATAAATTATTCTAACTCCAGATGTATTAATTTAGTCTAGCAAAATCAAGAAAATTCATAACTTAGGAAAATTATATTATTTGTCACATGAAAGGTGTTTTTACGAACTTATTTGGAAACAAGTGACAGTAATGCTGGAAATTATTAAGGAATAAAAGAAATGCAAATGAAATATGCACTGGTTTATATATATATATTTTTCAGGGTTCTCATTCATAAGCTAATTCCAACATTTTTACTTCAAATGAAATTTGTTAGCCTACTAATATTTTATTCTTGCGAAGGTTCAATTATCGAGATTTTAAATGTTCTGAATGTAATTGTAAAGGATTTCCGCTAACACTTAATATTATTAACGCTTAGACTTGGCTATCGGAACTCAAAGAATTATCCTCAAGGCATTAAAATAATTTACGCCAAAAAGTATTAGTTTATAATGGCAAGGATCAAATAATTTTAATATTTTGCACAATTAAGCTGTTTGTAGCATAAAACTACTTTTACGTACTTAATTAAAATCAAATAAAGAGAAATATGAAGTTTATTAACAGTTTAAAAATGCAGGTGCAATACATCTATTTTATATTATGTATTTATAATATATATATATACTTTACCCTTGCTTGTTTAAGAACGAATAAGGTTAGGAGTAGTGTCGCGCCCCACTTTTTGAATGTATATGTGTGGTGTGTGAGTAGTGGAATGTGAACGTGTGTAAAATGAAAAGTAAAAGGCCATGGGACTTAAGAATGCGACGATTTGGCCAAACAAAGTTCAAAAAGGGTTTTTTTAATGAAAATGGAGTCGCCACTTGGTATAGAGTTAGGGTGTACCAAGTCACCCAAAAAAAATGAATTTTTAAAGACAGGTAGTAAAAAACCCTTTTTAAAACGACTCCTAGTCTACGTAAACCATTGAAAAAGGTTCGGGAGACACATTTGACAAAGGGGAAGGCAAGGATAGAAATCCAAGGCACCCCTTTGACCTAGCCAAGGCTAGTTGCGTGATTTAACCCTACTTTTCCTAACTTTTCTACCAAAAATATGTATTGCATGTTTTGGATTTGACTAGATGAATGCAAAAAGAAAGAAAAAATGCAAACCTAAATTCTAAAATGTCTCTTGTAAGGTTTTTGGTCCCAACCACATGAGTTGTGGCGGCCAATAAAGGAAAACCTTATAGAGGTCGATTAATGCAAATGATGGCTAAAGTGCAAGTGTGCAAGTGTATAAAAAGGTCCACGTGTGAAATTGTATGAAAAATCCAAGTGTTTGTGTGCAAGTGTATGAAAAGGTGCATATGTGAAATTGTATGAAAAATCCAAGTGTTTGTGTGCAAGTGTATGAAATATAGTGATAAGTGCATATAGGTGTAATTAAGTGCAATTTTGTGAAGTAGAAATCAAAATGAACAATAAGGAAAGGAAAAGTGATGAGGAAATGTGAATTGAAAAAAAATGAGTAAGTGATAAATGAGAATGAATGAACCTAAAGGAATGCATCAGGTCGGGTATGGGAGTGACTCCTAACTTTTTCGACTTCGATTTTCCCTTTGATTAGAAAGCAAAACTAGCGTGCTAAGGCTATCGAGTAGCCACACTCGCTCGTTTCCCTTATCAGAAGGGGACTCTTCAGGCAAATGTACCCTAACTAGCATGAGATGCAAGACCTAAAGTGAGGGGAAAGGGGAATCGAGGAGCATGCCAAATGATAAAACTAAGGAAAAATGCATGATATGTAGTGAACAGGCAAATAATGCATTAATGAAAAACAAAGGAAAAATCCTATTGGGTCTAGCGTTGGACTAGCCCTTTCTATGAATTCCTACTAGCATTAGACTAGTGAAAACGATAAAAGAAGCCACAACTAGCGTTGGACTAGTGTGGTGACGTACATTCATCCATTCCATCATCCACACTATGGAAAGCAAGTAGACATACCAAATACTCATAAACACGTAGCACGTAACATTTAGCATGCTCGACTAGATGCAAGAGCCTAATAAAACGAGTAACACTTAACACGTAGGCACGCAACCAAGCTAATGAACCTATTACATTCACTAACTAAAACAAAAGGGGAAGGGGAAAATGGACCAAATTGCTCGCCACAGCCCTATCTATTACAAGCCAAGAGGTGTACACATACCCCATTAAAAGAATAACTTAATGAAAACAAAAAGTAAATGACATAAGTAAAAGGAATTAAAGAAAGGCAAGGAAAGCAAAGTGGACATGCAATTCTCACTTAGCACGTTGGAACACATAGGAGAAATGAAAATCAAGGAGAATAGAGGTTACCTCCCTTGCAATTGGGTCCCAAATGAAAGAAAAATGGCTTCAAAACAATAAAACGGTCAAGGTACCACTTTATTTGGGAAAATTAAAGAAAATAGGCAAACACAAGCTCACTTGGTCATAAAGCCCCTAAAGTCATGAATTAAGCGCAATTGAAGCGAAGCATGGTAGACAATTGAAACAAACAAGCAATGAAGTTGTAAGATTAACACTACCAAGGACCAAATTGAGGAGATTATTCAATTGATTGGGTCATAGTGAAATGAAAGGAGACTTGGGGGGTCAAAATGCTAAATTCAGAAGTATTTGCATGCATGCATACGTAGGAAACAAAATTTTCTGCCATGAACATCTTCTTGAAATCAAAACAATCGCTGGCTGCAGTTCCATCTCATACACAAATTCTAAGCAGCTTTGACTAACCCTTTCATCTATCCAAACTTTGGATTAAGTAACAAAACAAACAAGTTCCACATCTAACAAGCAAAACATGGAAGGAAATTATACAAACACTTATGAAACCTTTATGCAAGATAGAAGAAGACTGCTGCAATTTGGAAGCTTTGGCAAAGGGTGGAATCTTTTGGCAACAAAACTAGTTGTGGCTTTCATTTCCAAATGCAGATTTCAGACCCAAAGGATAGCTTTGTTCAAAAACAGAAAATGTTAACCGAAGACATAGTGTGGAACTAAACCACAGGGCCCGAAACTTTGACAGCAAACAAACAAAAACATAACAAAAACTGATGCAAATTTCTTGGAAACTTTCATGCAAAATGATCCAACTACCTATTGTCTATATGGCCAGCTAGCATTCAATTCCAACTCAAGTATGTTTAGACCCAAACACCCAAAACCAATCTAAGCATCATAACAACCATTTCAACATTCAATCAAACCAAAACATAGAAGAAAAATCATGCAAAGGCTGGAAAATTCTAGGCAAAGGGTTCGGCAATTCTGACTTTTCATTTTCAGCAAACATTCGACCATAGCTCAAGTGTTTTTGGACCCAACCATGCAAAACTCAACACTAAACTAAACACTGCCTCTTTTCACACCAAAACCTTCAAATTAAGGTGACCAAAGCTCGTGAGTGTTTGCGGAAAAGAAAAGAAAACAAAACAGGTTGCGGCAATCTTTGCTTTGCTGCAAATTCTGCAGCTAACAGTTTCATGTCTTCCTTACCCAATTCAAGGGTATACATGCAAAGTAACACAAGTCTGGACACTTCCTAAACTGAACAGACATAGCCCTGGTAGTTCAAAACAAACAACGGCAAAAAAGAAGGACAATGCAGTCTAGCCGAATTGATAAAATGTAGCAGAATTTCTGCTGTGAACTACGCAGCTCTTGTCGTGTGATTGGGTCTATATAAAACTCTAACAACTTGCTATTTCATCAGCCCAAACCCACATAATCCTCATTCATTGATCAAACTAGGGAGAAACCAGGCCAAACCAACGAGAACCACTACTAAAATGCAGCAAGAAACTTCATTTCATTTTTTTGAAAAACATTAAGTTACAACATCTAAGAAAACAACTCATCATGCATCAGATATTTCTACTCCAAACTAACGCTTCAACTACACAAGACAGAGGACAGGGGCAATGACAAAAGAAGCATCAAAAGTAAACATGATAAAGCTATGGAACAAGCCCAACAAATCAGCGGCAAAAGAGATGTCGGTTCATGCATCTTCCTAGCAGAATTTCTAGTTGTCTAGACTACAATTTCTGGGTTTCATGCCAAAAGTCCGAACAAGTACCAAGTGTCCAACCCAAGGCAACAATCAAGATTGAATCTTGTATTTTGGAATCCCAAGAATTCTCAAACCAAACCCACGCACACAGAGGAGGACCAAAGGTGCAACCTTTAGTTCAATGGATTACCTGATAAAGATTTTTGACAAGGCTGAAGCCAAAAGAAATGAGCCGGCGTCAATCTTCTATGGAACTTCTGGAAAACAAGCCTCCTAGTTTCTTCCTTTCGTCGGTCTTCCTCCTATAACTTCTCTTTTCCAGATGCAGCCGCAACTCCAGCTCCCCTTTTCAGTTTTCTCTCACTCTTTCTATTTGTAGCCGTCACTCCCTCCTATAAAACTCCCTCTAGATTTTTAGCCGTGCCCCTCTGTTTTGTTTAGCCTGAACCCTATCGAAACTCTCTCTTCCTTTCCAAGCATAAACACTCTCTCCCTTTCTCCCTTTCTCAGCCGTCACCTCCTCCTATACTCTCCACTCTGTCGCTGTTTTCTTTTCTTTTCCTTTCCCCATTTTTCCCCCGACTCGCTCCTTTTTCTCGCTGGTTTCTTTCTATAGCCGTCCCTTGCCAAAAACCCCTGCGGCTGCTGCTTTCCCTTGCTATTTATATGGGAATCCAAGTTCCTAAACCCTCACCCCAATGGTGAGGATGAAAGGCCCCCCTTGCCTTCACATCCAGCCCTCCAAAGTAGCTCCGTGGCTGTCCTTTGCACGCTGCAAAAAATTGCAGCGTGCATGCCGCAACACTTTTTTTTTTTTTTTTTGAAATTAATTAAAACAAAATTGATAATAAAAATAAATAACAAAAATAATTTAATTAACATTGGATAAAATGATTAAACTAAAAGCAACAAAGTGTAATTTCCATTTTCCTCTTTTCTTTTTCCATTTTTCATTTTTTCTTTTCATTTTTAGATAATGAAACTAAATCCAAAACAACTAAAACATATTTTTGAACGCTTTTCTTTTTCCTTTGAGAAATTCTACGCTAAAATGGCTAAAATAACTAAAACTAAAAGTAAATAAAACTAATTGTGACAAATAAAAATAGAACAAATAAAAAACGAATACTAAATAAATAAATAATAAAACACCAAAAATTTGGTGTCTACAAGTAGGATTTCTTACAAGTCCAAGATGCAAAGGCAATACGTAAGTACACCTTTATTTTTATACGTATATTTATATCTGTAGGCATATTTTCGAGGTTCTCACATCCTCCCCTCCTTAAAATAAATTTTGTCCTCAAAATTCTTACTTTCTAAAGAGATAGATCGGGGTATATATATATATATATATATATTTTATAAATTCAATTGGGCACTAAATTTAACCATTTATTTGTTATAATATTTCTCATAGCAAAGTAGATAAAATAAAGGATATTCGTAGCATACATACAATTCGTAGCGTACATATAATTCATAGCGAAAAATTACACTTCCAAAAGTGCTATCCTAGTTTAGGGTAACTATAACCTCTGTTCCTCGAGTGAGGTCAAACCCTCTTGATTTGTGAAACATTCACTACTAGGACCCCGTTCATGGCCATTAGCACGAATTACTTCCAGTTGGCACTTGGTCGCTCTGTAGCGGACTTAGTTAGCTGCTGAGTTCTTCCTCTTTTTAAATGCTCTAGGGCAATTCGAAATCTTGTGCTGGGTACTACCGCACCTCAGACACTTTCTTTGCTTTAACCAACACTCGGCCTCAGTGTGGTTAACCTTACCACAATATCCACAATTTCCATGAAAGGTGGCGGTCTGGCTCTTTCGAGGATTTTCTTTATTTTCCTTCTCCAGTTCTACATTTTGGCGTAACAGCTCAGTTTTTTCTGCATATTCTTGTTTCCATAGTCCTTCCCAGTAGTCAGCCAATTTCCTTTGAAATTCTACCTCGTTTCGGAGGATGTCCATTTCCTTACGCATGTCTTCCAAAGTTGTCATCTTACTAGTTGGATGAAATCAAATAGCTAGCCTGCCAGACAAATCATAGGATCAAAATAAGCAACTATTCATACTGGAAGCTTGAGCCGTAATACTCTTTCATCCCTTTTACTGATGGTTACTCCAAAATATAAACCTTAACTACTTTTTACTTAACCCAGCGAGTTCTTAAATGTCACCGAGATTACCATCGTTAATCACTTATCACGACAGAATAAGGAAATCTTTTCCCAAAGAAAAATTTCATGTCTTAGTGCACTGTTCAATACTTACCTTCAAAGTTGTTTAAAACAACAGTCATAATTCTTATTCTCACTAGGGCCTTATTGTATTCCTTCGATTCAATCTTACTATTTTGAGGTCAGATTTCCCATGAAACCTAGATAGACGAATTTCAAGAGTCATTCCATTTTCGCAACTCTTTTGGTTCCTAGGTTAGTTGATTGGCCTAGAGCTTTGGTATTCCACCAACCGTTCTAAGATATCAGTCATATGGTCAATAGGGTAGCTACATGGGTGGGTTCCTTCTAAATTCCCGTTGATAGCATCTTTGTCAAAGTCTGACTACCATTGGCCCTTGCAACAATTATAACATCATTATAGGCTCAACTTTAACAATATTTTTTTTTTGACTAAATCAAATGACTCAATTATGTAGTTCAAAACTCGAGTACAAAGATATATTTTCTATAAAAGACTTCACTCACCAAATTGTCGTACTCCAATTGTCCAAAATTATTTACTAGTGTGTGATTTTCAAAATTAACAATTTTAGAATTGACCCAGTTCTTTTGTCCCAAACCGAAAATCTTATTCGTTTGAGGAAAGTTTTTTTTTTTTTTTTTGTACCCAAACTAATAACAGAATATCAAATATACATTTGAAAAAAAATGTAGTCTATGTATATATAAATAAAATGGCTATTCGAATGGAAGACAAGAAGAAAAGAAATTGGTTCTGATCTTGATAGTCAAAATTTCTAAATGCATTTGACTTTTTATAAGAAGTTTAACATTTGTTATTTGGACGTTTGATCAAGAAAAATCATTTAACCCCACAAATCACTTTTGAGAATAAAATGCTTTTAAGAAAATAAGCAGACATGCAGGTTTGTATATACTTAAACTTTGGTCCAAAGCCTCTACTCTTCACACCTAATCTGAGAATTAGCTTTTATGCCACATAAAACTTAACTATTTACTCTCCCATTTCACGACCAATATTCATTCTTATTTATAAGAGAAGTGCAAATATTCGTAAAAGTTTAAAACATGCCTATAGGGCCAATCACAAGATATATGTAAAATAATCATTAAGTTCGCAAGGAAGAACCTCACTAGTTACTCAACCAGGTCAATTCATCATAATACCAGTAGATCTCATCTCCTCGTTCAATTTCAACTTAGATCAAGTGCTAGGATCCCATTGGATTGTACAAGACTGTCTATCGATCTTTCCTTCTATTATCCGTACAACTCTTCTAACAGTTTCAAACCATTAATACCCTTTAACGAGTTAATCTTAACTTTTCTCGTGTCTCTTTCAAGTTCACATCGGATCAATATTTTCAAATTTAAGGCCATAAGTTTAAAAGGACACTTTTAATTCAAACTAAACTTGTTTGTATTTTTAAGTTCCATAAATCCAAAAAGCACCAGTCCTATACCTTGTAATGGGAAAGGTGGAACATGGGCAAGAGAAGGAACAATCTCAGCAACCAATTTGTTTATTGACCCCATATAAGTTGGGCAAATTTCAGCTATTTCATAGGTAAATCCTCTTCTCTGCATTCATTCCTTGGTCCGTCCATTCACTGGGCCCATCAATTCCAGATATGAAATCTATTTTGGGACCAATCCAGTTAAACTAACAATGGTAAACTCAAGACCGTTTTCAGCCCCCTCAGCATAGATCTTTTTTTTTTCTGAAACAAAAATACATCTTATGGAGAACCCCATTAGGTGGTCTCTATTTTGCTAGTTATCAGACGAAAGGCGAAAGAATTCTTCAAGGCGAAAGGCCAATCATGCAAATTGTCATCGGCTTTATCGGATTCCCATCCACATCTACTCTTCCTGCTATTTCGTCTTCCCCAAATCCTTAACCCTCCGTCACCCACCTTGCTCCTACCCCATTTCCCATGCGTTCCCGGAGAAGAAATAAAGTAATAAAAAAAGCTATCAATTTTGTTGAAAATGTATAGGTTACCTGGTAGTAATCTTCCTTCAGATGGTGATTTTCAATGAACACCGTAGCTCCACTGTTGCTAAAAACCCAGATACCAATTCCCGTTCAAACTCCATGCTAAAAACTCCATGCTGTTGTTGATTATGCTACCTTCTTAAAGGTTTACCTGTTTGTCTTCAAATTGGAGAGAGTTAAAAATCGGGTGGAAGAAAGAGAAAGAAACAAGGGATTCGGTGGTGAGAGGGGTGAAGGATTTAGGTTTTTTACAGAGAGTTTATTTGATTGAGGGCTTTAGGAGAGAGCACTGGGATGAAAAAAGAGTAAAGTACATTGGATTCATTGGAGTAGTTAGAATATTTCCCCCAAAAAAATGGCGCTGAAGTGTAGCGCCATTCTCTTTCCCGCTTTTGTTTTTCATTTTTTACTTCTATTTGGATAAGTTAGAGTGATACGATGTCGTACTCGTCATTTCCTTTGTCACTTTAATGACGTTCCTTACTGCATGTTACATTAACTTGCTGTTGTGACACTTTTAGGAAAATGTCATATTAAGTGTGTGACTAAAGGTGCTTTTTGTAGTAGTGAGATTAAGAGGGCCCTCCAAATCTAATGCTCGATCGAAGCTTTTCTCTTCATCCCCTTCAATCACCTCAACCACCTTCTCAAGTCGCCAGTCAAAGAAGGTGAAATCTCCCCTGCTGTCAGACTCTTGGTGTAGCAAGATGAATAGTTAGATTGCCGTTCAAACCCCAGATGCGCTCCACAAGCACTTTTAAAGCTTGGGCTTCTCATATAATCTCCGTAGCCCATGCCTGCACCATATGGGTCTGGACAGGGAACAACAATCTCTTCTTTAGCAGATTTTGTTGCGGCCATGTAATTAGGCACCACACTAGTCATGCCTCTGGATTGTTGGTGCAAGCCACCACCGCTGTACTGGTGGTAATTTGACCTCAGTGTTGGGGTTTGAGCTGTATGACCGCATCTTTCTTCCACTGCAGCATATCTAGGACTGGCAGAGCAGACTTGGAGAGGCCTTGTTTTGGACGGAGAAGGTGTGACAGGAGAGTGGAGAGATAGAGCTTGTTGGGTCGACCTATGAAGAGAGGAACAAGAGGTACAAGTGGATGTTGAACTTCCTATATTGACCCTGCCTTTTGTCTTGGAAATCGTGCAAACAGACATATCTGCGAACTTAACGGCCAAATGTAACAGAATGGCCTCGCGTTTTAACTTTATACATTTTAGTGGCCAAAACTAGACTTTTAATAGTTGAGTGACCAAACTCGACGATCGCAAAAGTTTAGTGGCCAACCGGATAATTTGCTCTAATATTTATTACGATGGCTCTAAGATCAATTCTATCAAATATTTTATGTGGATATCTATTTTTGTCTATCTATTTTTATCTTATTAAATGTCCAAACTTTTATTTATTTTGTTTAGGATTAAGTCTCCTACTTATTATTGTTACGACATGTTATAGTAGCTTGAATATTGTTGTTAAGAAACAATCACATTTCATATTTTTGTCTCCATTTATTATTATTATTATTATTATTATTGTAGACACCAAAATTTTATCATTTTTATTTATTTTTTAGTTAAATTTTATTTTATTTTTATTTGTTTGTTTCACTTCTATTTCTTAAAAAATCATTTTTAGAAAAATCAAAAAAGGAAAGAAAAGAAAAGCAAAAAAGAAAAAAAATCAAATACAGTTTTTGAAAAAAAAAAGGGGCAGCCAATGCACGTGCACCAGCCAGCCTCCATGGCTTCGTACAAGAAGCCATGGAGGATCAAGAACAAAATTGCAGAGGCCATTTTTGGCCTCCAAATGCGCTTGTTTTTGTTTTTTCTTTTTCCCCAGCCATTTGCCACCTCATGCCCTTAATCTATATCAAGATCTTTCTAGAAAAATGCCATCGAATGGCTCAAATTTTTTGAAAAAACCCAGCCTTCATCCTCACCTTTGAGGTGAGGGTTTAGGGCTTGTGGGTTCTTATAAAAGGGATAGAAACGAAGCCGAAACGAGAGGAGAACAGAAGGGAGGCGGCGGAGAGATCAAACAGTACAGAAAACAGAGAGAAAAAAGGAAAGAAAAGGTGAAAAAAAGGAAAAAGATTTTTTGCAGAAAATTTGTGGGAAAAGGCTGATTCTACAGCCATATTTCAGAGCATTTTTCTCTTTTATTATAGCTTCTGTTGAGGAACTTTGAATTTTTCTACCATCTATGTAGCTAGGGGAAGAACTTTCGTTCAGAACTTTTGTTGAAAAAACGATTGGAAAGTTTTCGAATCTGGCCTCAAACTTGCCGTCTCATCATCCCTGGTTTCACTACCCTCTTGCTGGAACTTTCATAATCGACCTTCCATTTGCGTTCTCTCGGTTCTAGTTTGGTTTAAAGCTTCATCAGGTATTCCTCTAACTGTTTTTAGTTTGATTCGATAGTCATGCAAGCTATTTGGATGAATTTATGGGGTTTTCATGTTTAAAGAACTTAGATCTCATACATCTTCATGATTATGTGTTTTTTGGATCGTTTTGATGCTTGATTAAGTTCAATGTGATGTAAGATTCATGTTTATGTAAAAATTGGAGGTTAAAAGGTTGGGAACGCGATTCCGGCTAAATCCGGCCAAGTTGGCTGGAAATTTTCCAGTTTCCGGCGAGTCATACCCGCCGGAAGTTTTTGATATATTCTCTTCTATGTTTGTTCCAATTATTTTCGTTTCGTCCAATTATGTTTGATCCATCTGGGTTGGTTAATATTAAGAAAAACTTGTTTTTGGGTTAAATCATTGGGCTAAGAAGCTTATTGTATGCGGGGTTTGTATGTGGGCTTGAGGAGATAGAGCCTATGTGTTTTAGTTGGGTTTGCTAGGATAAAACAATAGGCTAGCCCGTATGTTTCTCACCGGATTTTTGTTGGATTTTAGAGGATTTGGCCCAACCGAAATAAGGAAATTGATTGAATGATAGCCCAAAACCATTCTCTGGTCAAACCAGATCCATAAATTGCGCATCAGTCCCTATACTTTTGAGTAATTATATTATGACCCTAAAATTTTTTGATTACTTTCAATTAGTTCTCTAATTTAATTGCAAATAAGTCCCTAAACTTTAATTTTTTCAATTTGACCATTAAATTTTATAATAATTATAATTTAGCCCCAAAAATTTCTTAATTTTTTTGCAATTAAGTCCCTAGTAGTATTGATTTCTTAAATACGCGTTTTCTTTCTTCTTTAGTTGTTAGTTATACTTCATTTAAGTGCTTTAATTTGTAGATTTCATGATTATTTCCATTGCTTTATAATTAAATTGATGCCTTAATCATTTTGTACATTTTGGAGCATAAATAGAGCCAATTTCACCCCCATTTAATCACTACTTCAAGGGAGGTATTCTCTTTTATTATTTTAAACTCCTTTTATGTGCTCCAACGTGTTTTATGTGCAATTACATATTTGAGTGTTTTTCTTTTATTTATTATTATTATTATTTATTATTATTCATTTTAAATTTCATTTATTTTATTTAATTTTTGATAATTTGAGAGGCATTAAAATGTCAAATTGTAATAGATAGGTGCTCAAGGCATGTGTTTAGGTAGCCTATGTAATAGATAGGTTTTAATTTTTGCTAAAATGTATTTAGTTAGATAGATGTAATAGTTAGGGCATTATTTTTTAAGAATTCCCCCTTAGATTGTAGTTAGAACCCCAAATATAATAGTTAGGTCCTCATGTGTGTTTGTTTGCTTGTGTGCTTGCATGCCTATGTATTTACGTGTTTTACTCGCTTTCTTAAGAGACTTGCATCTAGATATTATGTTTACGTGCTATGTGCTCTATGTACTTGCTTTAATTATACTTTATATGATTTATTTAATTACAATAAATGCATGATGTTACCACGCTAGTCCAACGCTAATTGTGGTCATTCTCCCTGATTTCTCACTAGTCCAACGCTAGTAGAGACTTGTAAAAATGGGTTAGGCCAATGTTAGACCTTTTAGGCCGTCCACGCACTAGAATCACATACTTGCGTGACAATCATTACATTTCGTGCATATTTTCTACTTTTTAGGATCTTTACCATTTTGCATGATATTTTCTCTATATGTATATCCCTTATCCCTATGTGCGAAACATGACATTTAGATTTGCATTCTATTTAAGAAAAATTAGAAATAGGTTAGCGCATTTGCTTGATTAGGTTAGGGGGTAACCTTCAAATATGATAAATGGACGAGTATGATTTCTAGGCCTTAACACGCTCGTATCTCCTCTATAAAAAGGAAAATTGAGTCACAAATCTTAGTCCCCGTACCCGTTATGTTGCATTTCTCTTTTTAGGTCACGTATATTTATATATTATAATTTTTCTTTCTTTTTTTCGAGTCTCACTCTTTGCATATTCGTGACCACTTCAAGAATCATTTTGGGCATCACAATTAATGTGATTTGCACCAATTAATATTTGAAGAGATATTTCGACCTCTCGAATTCATTAGGTCTAGATTTGCATCCATATAGTAACATCCAAATGTGATAAATTTATAGGTTAAATTAAGAAAATTTTTGACTAAATCACACAACTAGCCTTGGCTAGGTTGAAAAAGTGTCTTGGATTTTATCCTTACCTTCCCTTTCTTCAACCGTGACTCCTGAGCCCTTTTATCTTATTTTTTGAAGATTTGGAGTCGCCTAAAAAGGGTTTTCTCCATTTTTTATTTAAAAATTTATTTTTAGGTGACTTAGTACACCTTAATTCAATACCAAGTGGTGACTCCTATTTTTTTCTTAAAAACCCTTTTTACACTATTATTTTGGGCAAAAATCGTCGCACTTTTAAGTCCCATTTTAGACCCTTTTTCTTTATTTATTCTCTAAAAATCAAAACTCATTTTTCACTCAAAATTAATCAAAAATTCATTTTTATAACTGGTAATTTTATTTTTCTTTAAAAAAATGGGCCACGACAGCTAACGACTCCACTGGGGACGTTTAAAGAGTCCAAACACTTAATTTAGTCGATTATTTTCTTTATTTAACTTTTCTACCTATCACATTAGGATGATTAGGTGGCATTTTTCTTTTACCTTTTCTTTTTCCTTCTTTTTAGGGTTTTTGCATTTTCACACATGTAATCGTCTCTCTATACCCGCATATGCGATGATTTGTTTATTTACTTTCATTCATTTATGTTTATATGCTTGTATTGCGCTTGCATCTTGGGTGGGGGGAATATCAGCTTAGAGCCTTCGCGTGTGTTTTAATTATAATCCCTCCCATCAAAAGAAAGCACCTCATACGTGCATGCATTACTTTTACCCTATTTTTATTTTTTTCGTGGGCGCCATCCCACATTTCGTTATAGGATTAAGGTCGATTTCCTTATGTAGGCGGATGGTGTGCTATGCGCCCATAGCGATGCCTAATGAATCACTCAAGTCACCGACCGAAGGCCTTGGGATTGATGACCCTTCGCCTCTTGGTCTGAAGGCTTGGGAGCCTGAAACCTTATCAAGTTTAGATGCATTAATGAGCCCAACCTCATGCATCTATATTACAAATTGCCTAGAATAGAGTCAACCTTACCTGAATAGGAACACCAAGCACGAGGGGAGGGATTCTACCCCTCTTTCTTTATTTTTCATTTTTTGTATCATTTTCTTGCTCTAACTTGTTATGTGTTATTTGTTGTACTAACCTCTCTTTGTTTTCTCTTATTGTGCATTCATCAACTTTAGACAATAAGAGTTCTGGCATGGTACTCTTTTAAGAACCCATCTAATTAGATAGTTTATTGCATGTCTAAATTACAAGTTATTGCATTTTAATGCCATAATATTGCACTTCATTTTAAGCCTACCCTGGCATATGAAATGGGTTCCTTTAAGTCACGTTTAATTCCTGTTATCACATATTTACTTGTTTTAATAAACTGGCATCATGCATCAACCATAGAGGGAATGCTGCATAGGGAATCCCACGTTAGAAATAAACCACCCTGTGTCTCGGATATGTAATCCAATGAGACTTGCACGTTTATATTTCTTGTACCGTCCAAAGGGGTAGTGCACGAGTTAAGGTAGGATCCGATCTTGTCCATGATATTGGCATCGAAGATGATAGTGCAACTTTTGCACATTAGAATATGAGCATCTAACAATTATCTTTTGGCCATTTTATCACAGTTGGTAAAATTTCCTGGCATAAAGGATATTAAGTTGAAGAAATTCACAAATGATTCCTCATTATTGAAATGATAAATATATAGAGGCCAAATCCTGATTTTAGAAAGTGATAGGTTGCAATTTTATCATTTATTTTATAATTAATTTCCCTTATTACTTTACCAAATGTGGATTAATTGTCAGATTCTACTCACCTTTGGAAATTTGTATTTATTACAGGGAGTGGAAAAAAAATACCATCACAAGGTGCCCATTTGACGGTTATCGGGAAAATAGTTTTGGCACCAGTCAACAAGGCGGAGAATAATTCAACTCTGCTTTCTTATACCATGGGCAAATACGGCATCCAGGGACACTTAGATTGGAACTTTTCTTCTTTTGGTAGTTTCCGAAAAGAGAGGAGATCAAGAACGACTAGGAGTCTTCATTTTTCCTCTGGAGAACCGCATAGGAGATTAGTAGGAATTAGGTAGAAAAGAAATGGCAGTCAATTTTGACTCCTTTTTGGCTTTGGAAAATTTCGTCTTTTAGTGGCCTGGAGTCCACGTATGTTTGACTGAGATAGAAACCAATTAGTCATCTTTTGGACTTGGTGGTTTTCCCACTTATTCTGATTCCATCGTTTCTTCCTCTTGAATTGAGGACAATGTATGCCGCACCTGTTTCTACAATTTCGCGTGGGTTCTCCTCAACGAGGATGAATTAAATCCTTTTTTCTAGTTAAGGAACAACGGAGGCTTCAGTTCATCCAAAAATTGTGAGATCGAATTAATTTTATTTATTCCTCTTATTTACTGGTATTTGCATATTCTCTGATTGTAGTTCTTATGGTTGTTTTATTAATTGAGTATCCTGGGTCTGGACGTTGAATTAATTTAGCAACCTAATAACAATTGAAGTATTGAATCCTTAATTGTTCGATTACTCTAAAATAGTGGCAACTGGTATGATTAGATTTGTGTCAGGAGAATACGCAGGCTAATCTAAAATAACCCTGGTAGTGTGTTATTTGGTTAAAATATGGCTCCTCTAATACGTAAGGCAATTGGAAAATTAAATCTTACGGGCGTACCTAAGATTATTTCTCGATTAGAGTAGTAATTGACGAGCGTATCTCAGTCATCGACACAGTAAGGAGGAGTTGACTGTCATCGCTTGTTTGGCAGTTATAACTTATTTATTAGTTAATAATTGGAATTACCTTTGCATCAATGATCAATTAGTTGAACTATTGCCGAAGTTATTCCTTGGCTAGAGCTTAATTATTGTTAATTTGGTTTTAATAATTTGACATTTAATTTTTAGTTGGTTATTTATTTTTATTCAAACCGTTTAATTATTACCATTGCTATAAAAAAAACTCCCCATTGTTAGTTTGAACTTCAAAAGAGACAAATATCCCCAATACCTGTGGATTCGACCCTGCTTATCATTATCTATAGAAATTATATTTTGGGCAGGTATTTATTATTGCACAAACTTTGACAACTTGTCCAGTTTTGACGCTGTTGTCAAGGACTGGCGTTAGTTTATTTGTTTCTTTTTAAGTTCATTTTTATTCTAATTTTCTGATACTTCTCTAGTGTATGTCTCGTTCTTCTCGTACAGGTAAATTGATTTTTGACCTTGAGTTAGAGAAGACCGCGCGAAGAACACGAAGAGAGTCCAGACAACTCAGAGAGGAGCAATCTAGTGTTACATTTCAGAGACTTGATCCGGAAGTTGAAGCAACAAATTCACTTGGCGATACTTCGAGTGATCCGGATCAAGAAGAAGTTACTATGGCTAATGTACGAACACTAAGGGAGTTGACTGCTCTTGATTTAAATCAGCATCCCTTATTCATTACTTTTTCGTATTTAAATGATAACACACTTTTGAGTTAAAATCTGACCTGATTCATCTTTTACCATCTTCCCATAGTTTATTAGATGAGGAGCCTCATAAACACTTGCAAGAATTCAATGTTGTTTGCAACAGTATGAAGCCCCAAAAAATTACGGAAGAATAAATAAAAATAAGGGCATTCCCCTACTCACTCAAGGACTCGGCAAAGGACTGGTTGTACTACCTACCTCCAGGTAGCATCACCACTTAGGAGCAGTTGAAGAAAAATTCTTGAAAAAATATTTTCCTGCATCTCGAGCTGCTAGTCTGAGAAAGGAGATATACGGCATCAAGCAACACCCAGGCGAGTCTTTTTATGAGTACTGGGAGAGGTTCAAAAAGTTGTGCATCAAGTGCTCTCAACACCAAATAAGTGAGCAACTGCTCATTCAGTATTTCTATAAGGGATTACTCTTCAGAGATAGAAACATAATCGATGCTGCAAGTGGAGGAGCGTTGGTGAACAGGACTCCCCGAGAAGCATGGGAGTTGATTGAAGGGATGGCAGAGAATTTACAACAGTTTAGTTCAAGAGATGATGGCCCGATGCATAGAGTGAATGAGGTAGAAATATCCTCTATTCAACAGCAACTCTCTGAATTGACATCTTTCGTGTGACAATTGACTGTGGGAAATGCTCTACAAGCCAAAGTATGTGGGATTTGCACTGTCTTGGGTCATTCTACGGAGATATGTCCGCTGATTTAAGAAGAAAATGACAATTGATGGCTAGTACTATGTAACATCAGCAAAAGACGGACTCCAAACTACCGAACACAAGAAATCAAATGAACTAGATGCAAGCAATGCAAAATCAGATGAATCAGATGGCAGTATCAATCGACCGTTTGGAATCTCAGGTTTACGAAAAATTATCGTCTCAACCTGAACTGAACCTGAAGAATGTAAGTGCAATGACCTTAAGGAGCGGGAAGGAAATTCAGGAACCCAAACTCGTGATTTCGAAGGATAAAAATGAAGATCGAATTGAAAAAGAGCTTGAGGAGGAAGGAATGAGAAATGTAAATCCAAAGGTAATTCCTGAATCTATAATTAAAGTTGAAACTAACTCACCGCCTTTTCCGAGCAGGTTAGAGAAATCAAAGAAGCAAGATAAGGAAAAGGAGATTCTAGAGGTATTTCGAAAGATGGCAATCAATATCTCTTTGTTGGACGCGATCAAATAAGTGCCAAAATACGCTAAATTCTTGAAAAACTTGTGCGTCAACAAGAATAAGTTGAGGGGGGATGAACAGATTGTGGTAGGTGAGAACGTTTCAACGATTTTACAAAGGAAACTACCACCTAAATGCGGAGATCCAGATATGTTTACTATCCCCTGTAAGATTGGACATTCTAAAATTAAAAATGCCATGCTAGATTTAGGGGGATTCAATTAATGTGATGCCTAAATCAATCTATGATTTCCTAAATTTAGGACCTTTAAAAGAAACAGGGATAATAATTCAATTGGTTGATCGTACATTTGTTTATTGGGATAGGGTAGTTGAGGATGTTTTAGTGCAAGTAGATGAATTAATTTTTTCTGCTAATTTTTATGTGCTTTACATGGATGATAGAAGTGCTCCAAATCCATCACCCATTATATTAGGAAGGCCATTCTTGAGTACTGTCTAAACCAAGATTGATGTTAGTAAGGGTACTCTCACAATGAAATTTGATGGAGAAATAGTCCACTTTAATATTTTTAATACAATGAAACATCCGGTTAATTCTCATTCTGTGTTTGCTATTCATGCCACTAATCGCTCTGTACAACAATTTTCTGAATTTGCTTGTAGGGGTAAATTCAAAATTGCTGCGAACAAATATCATGGGATGAAAGTACTTTATAAGGTGAAAATGAGTAGAAAATTAAGGAAGAAGGCTGCACTCAATGGCTATTTGGATCCCAAAAGAAGGCCACTAATTACAAGGAAAATTGAATTACATTCGGATTGAAGAGTGGTGTTTAATGTCTAGCCAAAGACGTTAAAGAAAGGCACTTATTGGGAGGCAATCCAATTTTTTTAGTTGCTTGTTTAGTTTTATTTGATAGTTTCAATATGTTTTCTTAGAGTTTTTTCAGATTTCTGGTTTAATTTTTCGTTTTTGATGATTAGTACGTGTCCCCCTGACATGATGCGCCCGCGTCAATAATACGCGTGGTAAAGTACAACTCCCAAGTCATTCGTCTGGAGGGTTTCCACCGTCTTGACGCGCCTACGTCGAGTTGCCTGGAGAGCTCTTCCTTCGATCCTGGAGCAGACTGATTGACATGACGCGCCCGCGTCAACAAGGTGCGTGGTAACTTCTATTTCAACGACTCTTCATCAGAAAGGTTCTGGCCGTCATGACGCGCCAGCGTCACCAGGGCGCGTGATAATGCACAATTTTTCAAGACATTTATGAAAAGTCTTGCCTTCATGATGTGCCCACGTCATGTTTGAGGGAAAGGTATGTTAAAAAAAATTGAAACTTATTTTCTTTTTCTCCTTCTTTCTTTCTGTTTTCGTCCTTTCTTCTTTCCTATTTCCCTTGGTTCCCTCTCGGCTGCAACCAGCAGAGCCGTCGTCATCCTCCTCATCGCAACCACCAACGCACACCGCCGCTGTCTTCATTGACCCACGACGGCTGAAAGCCACCAAGTCCACGCGCTGCTGCGACTCTCCTTCTGCCCGCAGTCTGCCCCACTGTGCTCAACACCCTAGCATCGTTCCTGTCCGCTGTCGCAACTGTTCGACAGCACCGCCTCCAGCAACTGCTGGTCGCTCGCCGCCATTACTCCACCAGAGGGGCCACCACAACCGTTCGAAACCCTCCACCATGTATTTAGGGAAGTTTCATTGTCTTCTTTGCTTTATTTGCTCTATTACCTCCATTAAGAATAATGTCGGATTTAGGTATAGGAGGAGGACAGCTGTGGTACTAATATTTCTAGTTTTTTTTTTGTTTTTTCTAGCTTTTTAGTTATTTTTCCGTTATTTTTTTCTTTGTTATTTGTGTATTTTTCATTTATTTATTTTTTACTTTTATTAGTGCTCAGGTCTTCTGTGACTACCAAGGTTTGATGATGGTTGTTGATTCTATTTCTACTATTATCAAGTTTTAGTAATAAAAGTATATCGAGTTAATTTGATTGAGTCCAAATATATCTCTTTGGTGAATATCGATGATTTGTGACCCCCAGTAATTTCTGGTTAACTTTTCTAGGCATAAGGAATAACTGTTTGGCATTTTCATGTGAATTGGTTTAGTTATTAACTTTAGTTCTCCATATTTGAAGAAATAGGGCTAGCTGCTATTTTTTGTGTTATTTCGAGTTATTTTGTTGCCTGATCGTGAATAAAAGTTGGTTGTACTCCGCTAGTTATTACTGCTGAGTAATCGAGGGTTTTCACCAAAAGTGTCGATTCTCGCGTTAAAAAGTAGTAATTTCTATGAGTACGTGGTCGTATAGTGAAAGGAGCTGAGTAACCGGGCTCCTTCTTCTGACAAATGTTGGACTTCGCGTCAAAAGACTCTAATGGTTAGGAACTAAGGCTATTACTACTATTGAAATGAAAAAGAAAAAAAATAGAAAAATAGAAAAGCGTGATAAAAAGGTGAAGGTTGTGTCAATATGTGATTAAAGTCAGTTTGTCGATTTGTGGATTTAATGTTGAGATTTTGGTTAATAGTTGGACTATTTGCTGATAAATGTTGAGCGACCATTCTTTTTTCTTAGATTAGTTTGCCTTAAATTAGAGGGATCCGCGGTTTAGAAGTTAACCGGGGTGATGTTTCTTAGATCTTGGCTATTGATACTTGATAGATGTTTTTCTTGGTATCTTGGCAATAAGGTAGATGGAGCAATAGCCATTGTCAAATATTGGTGTTTGTTTGCTGTTCTCATACTTGAGGACAAGCATGGTTTAGGTGTGGGGAAAATTGATAGGTTGCAATTTTATCATTTATTTTATAATTAATTTTCACTATTACCTTACTAAATGGGGATTAATTGTCAAATTCTACTCACCTTTGAAAATTTGTATTTATTACAGGGAGTGGAACAAAAATACCATCACAAGGTGCCAATTTGACGGTTATCAGGAAAAGAGTTTTAGCACCAATCAACAAGGTGGAGAATAATTCAACTCTGCTTCCTTATTCATGGGCAAATACGGCATCCAGGGACACTTAGATTGGAACTTTTCTTCTTTTGGTAGTTTCCGAAGAGAGTGGAGATCAAGAACGACTAGGAGTCTTCCTTTTTCCTCTGGAGAGCCGCATAGGAGATGTAGTAGGAATTAGGTAGAAAAGAAAGGGCGGTCAATTTTGACTCCATTTTGGCTTTGGACAATTTCATCTTTTAGTGCCCTGCAGTCCACGTATGTTAGACTGAGGTAGGAACCAATTAGTCATCTTTTGGACTTGGTAGTTTTTCCACTTATTCTGATTCCATCGTTTCTTCCTCTCGAATTGAGGACATATACGCCGCACCTGTTTCTACAATATCCCCTGGGTTCACCTCAACGGGGATGAACTAAATCCTTTTTTCTAATCAAGGAACAACGGAGGCTTTCGTTCATCTAAAAATTGCGAGATCGAATTAATTTTATTTATTCCTCTTATTTACTGATATTTGCATATTCTCTGATTGTAGTGTTTATGGTTGTTTTATTAATTGAGTATCTTGGCCCCGGACATTGAATTAATTTAGCAACCTAATGTCAATTGGAGTATTGAATCGGTAATTGTTCGATTATTCTAAAATAGTGGCAACTGACAGGATTAGTTTTATGTCAGAGAAATACGCAGGTTAATCTAAAATAACCCTGATAGTGTATTATTTGGTTAGAATAGAGCTCCTCTAATACGTAAGGCAATTGGGGAATTAAATCTTACTAGCGTATCTAAGATTATTTCTCGATTAGAGTAGTAATTGACGGGAGTATCTCAGTCATCGACACAGTAAGGAGAAGTTGACTGTCATCGCTTGTTTGGCAACTATAACTTATTTATTAGTTAATAATTGGAATTACCTTTACATCGATGATCAATTAGTTGAACCATTGCCGTAGTTATTAATTGGCTAGAACTTAATTATTGTTAATTTGATTTTAATAATTTAACATTTAAGTTTTAGTTGGTTATTTATTTTTATTCAAACCGTTTAATTATTACAATTGCTATAAAAAAACCCCCCATTGTTAGTTTGAACTTCAAAAGACATAAATATCCCTAGTTCCTATGAATTCGATCCTACTTATCACTATCTACAGAAAATTATATTTCGGTTCAGCAGGTATTTATTATTGCACAGATTTTGACAACCTGTCAGAAGGCTCATAGGCTAATGCATTGCAATGAAATTTGTAAAATTTTGAGACTACCGATGGACGGACAATTCAGTCAATTTTTGAATAAACCGTCAATTCCATCCAATCCATTTTACTAGTTTATTCACTTTTAGGGTAATACAGTCGATTTTCGAATAAATCATCAATTCCATCCAATCCATTCGACCAATTTTTTCACTTTTGAATAAATCATCAATTTCATCCAATCCATTTGATCAAGTTATCCATTTTTAGGACAATCCAGTCAATTTTTGAATAAACCATCAATTTCATGAGATTTATTTGATCAATTTATTCTCTTTTAAGGTTTCGATCTATGGTTCATTGAAAACCTAGTCGAGATATTGCAATCCTTTCAAAAATAGGTTCTTTCGCACTAAATTGATTTGTTAATATCAATTTATGTGTCAATCAAAGTAATCAATCCATTCGGATTTTGTTCTCAATTTGTTAGGGCAAATGTCTCATGTTAGGGCAATTTGTTCTCAATTTTTTCTGTCAAATTCTTTTCTCTCGAATATTAATAAATTGATCGGATCCATCAGGTATTGTATGGTGCCTACCCCACAAGATTGCATTTTTCATGCTAGGCCAACCCTTGACATACAAGGGTTTCCCCATAGGATATGCATGCGAATTATTTAAATATCTACTAACTCATGTCTTTTTTCTTTTTCTTTTTTCCTTTGAATAAATTACAGCAATTTGATACAAAAATCCATTCCTGAGCTGATTTCTTTCCTCTGCTATCAGGTATTCTTCAAAATAGCTATCCGTAGAAACCCTATCATTATACGGTCCCGTAACCGAGTCTTGAGGAATCGTGAAAATATGAGTTCCCACCTGGAGTCATCAGAGAGATCTGCGTTAATTCCATCTTCAGACGCTGCAAATTTATGGGCCCAGTTAAGTGAAATGCTGACCGGATTTAGCGAGCTAAGTGCAGAAATGGCAACCCAAAGGCGTATGATTGACCAATTGGTTTCGAACAATACTGGTGGTGTTCAAAATGAACATATACCTATCGAAAATAACCAACATGAGCTGGAGAACCCACAACCCCACATGTCACACCATCAAACCACTTTCATTCCACCTTTCACGAGTTCAGTGAAGGTGTTTTCACTTATCCCATCCCCAGTTTACCATCTACCTACCCAAGCAATATCTTTGTCAACCCGATTAGCCACCAGGCTTCTCAAAGTCATCCACAAATCAATATGAACATTTCATCTAACCCTTAAGGACCCCACCACCCTGTCATAGAGCCATTCATGTTGGACACCACCTTTTGCACAAAGGTTAAAATAGATGAGCCCTCCGCCCTGATTGATAAAAATCTGCTGATGAGACTGGACCGATTCGATGAATTCATGAAAAAGAGCTAATGATTGAACAAGCACGGAGGATTGGATTACGACGAACTTTGTCTTTTCCCTGATATGCAGTTGCCTATGGGTTTCAAAGCTCCTAAGTTCAGCAAGTATGATGGCACTGGCAATCCAAAAACGCATCTCCGCATGTTCGCGAACAAATTAGGGAAGCCAATAGATGACTAGAACCTGCCTATGCGTCTGTTTCCTGAAAGTTTAGAAGGTGATGCTTTGGATTGGTACTCTAATTTGAAACCCGATGAGATGAAGACCTGGTTGGACCTGTCCACGGCTGTGTTTTAAAACTCGGACTGGACCGGCTGGTTCGATTGGTCGAACCGGGAACCGGCCAAGTGTCCGGTCCGAGCTATGCTAAAAGACCGGGTAAGTAAAAACCCAGGCAAAAATCGGGTTTGACCGAAAAAAACCAGATTTTCCGGTTCAATCAGTATTTTTAAAAAAAAAACTCAAACTTTTTCAATATTATGTTTTGATCCCTAGATTGTTAAAAATTATTAACATACCTCAAATATTTCATACTTTATCAATATTTTCTTAAAGTTTGGTGTTATTTTTCAATTAAGTCCATAATTTTAATTCTAAACTTGTTAATGCTCATTAAATAATATAAATTGCTATTTGATTATTCTATTTTCTTTGTATTTTCTTGTTAAATATATTTGAAACATCAAATATATATGAATATACCTTCATTAATATTAACATGTTATTAGGTATTTTACATATAATATTTTAATTTTAAATAATTTTTATTTATGACGTCATCCAATTCAACCCCTATCGACCTCGGTTGAACCCATTAACCCTTGACCCCCGAGTTTGACCGAGTCGATATCCGGTCCAGTTCTGAAAACATAGGTCTACGGCTTTTGTGAGACAGTATGAGTATAATTGCGAACTTGCGCCAACGAGAACCACACTCGAGGGGACTAGGAGGAAACTGTCAGAGGACTATAAGACGTATGCCAAGCGTTGGAGGAAGCTGGCTGCTAAAGTGGAACCCCCTATGACCGAAGAGGAAATTGTTAGAATATTTATCAAGGCTTAGGACCCGTCGTATTTCGAAGAGATTTTTCGAATGACTGGATGCTCATTTGCAACTATTGTAAACAAGTTAGAGGAATTTGACGAATTCGTCAAAGCAGGAAAGATAGTCAACGTGTCGACCTTGAAAATGCAACTGGAAGCTTTGCAAGATCAGAGTAGTAGTGGCAAGAAACCTCAGTTCAATAAGAAGGAAGGAGAGAATGCTTTCGTTTGGGATCAGAGTCCCCTGACTAGACCCAGAGTTCAAAACCGACCCACCTACTCATCCCCGTACCCGTATTACGCAAACTCACGTCCTGCCTATCACACTACTGTCAACCATTCTCACCCCCGACCCAACTACACAAACGTACTTGCATCTGCTTTCCAGACTTCTCAACCAAGTTTCAATAGTTAAGTTTGGCTAATTGTTTTGATTATGGTCGAGTCAGACAGATAAGTAATTTGATGTCTACGTCTTTGTCTCAAGTTTCTGCGAAATTTAGACAAAGAGGGACAAGTTGTAGACATCAAATAGTTGACTTTGATAAGTATAATAGTTGATTGCTTTTCAAAACTTAGCATCACATAACTGACCATAGAAAAGAAACAGTACACTGGGGTGTGAAAATGAAAATATATTCGGACGCCATGACATCAGCACTCAAGCTTGAGCTTAAGGAATCATATTTATATATTTTCAACTTCAACAATTATTTTAAACTCTCGTCTAAACGAGAAAGTCTTCTACATCATATTCTGAAATTTAAGTGACAAACATTTAATAATTAAACCACAGTAAACCAGTGGACACGAAAAAATTCTGTTTAATAATACTACTTACGTGGGCTGACTATTCTCAACACATTTTTCCACTTTATAACATTTCTTTTTTATTCTTCAAACGTCAAAAAATACAAAATATTTCACGTTTATGTGCTTAAAATATGAGCTTATATGGTGGGTAATCTTATATTTTTTTCATGCAATATTTATAGGAAAACATCTAAATATTGTAGCAGCTATTTATTTTTAATTTTGTAATTGGTATATGAATAAGAGTAAATCTTTCATATACTGACGGTGTATACAGTATCATCGCTGGATTCATGACATGTGTGCAAAAGTTAAATTTCAAATTCAAATTTTGTATAATTGTCATTCATCCAACGCTGATAGTGTATACTGTCAGTGTAGGAAAGATTAGTTCTAAAATGAATAAACTTTATCATTTAATATATATATATATACACACACATATACATATAGACACATACACACATGACTCTACGAAATTTCTCGTTCGCTAAAGCAAATAATATTACATACCGGAAGTCAAACATTGACATTTTGAACACACGCTAGCCATCATGACTAGTGACCAAATTTCCATTTACTTAATTTGTCAAGCTGAATACTTTAATTGTCTTCCCTTTTCTACCATTTCTACTGTTTAAAAATCATTTGCACACCCTTGATTAAATATAGTAGGTGAATTATTGATTAATATAGTAGGACACTATTAGGGAGGAAAGAATCAGCATAACACAACAATCAATTCACTATGAATCAAGTTTTTTGTTTCTTCTTTTTTTAATTCCGACAATGTCTTACATGTGTCTTATTATATAATGTGCTGTCCGGCCGGAGAATACCCCAAAAAGAATAGAAATTTATATTTGATTGTTAAAGGGTAAATATGCAATTTTAGTTAGTAAGGCAGCATCTTAGTGGATTCCCCAAAAAAAATTCCATTAACCAAGTGCTTAGTCCATTCAAGACTCAAGACCAAGAAAATAAACATCTCCCAGCTGGTCCATTCAAAACATCAAACCTTGGACTCAATTAATCAACATGACACGAGCGGATACTTTTCTACTAACCCATTCTACTGGCTACATTACCAAAACCGCATCCTTGCAACAAAAAGAGGGGCAAGAATTATTGCCAAAAGCATTCATTTCCGATGGTTAACTCTAAAAATTATCTCAAATTCTAAAATTTAATTCACATTTTTATTCATCATTTTTAAAATTATATACAAAATTTATAAACAAATTTTTTTAATGAAAAAAAGCGAGACTTAAGAATCAGGAAGGAGACGAAAAAATTATACTGCTATTACTTTACACCTCGTACAACATAATTTAAAGTAGTAAAAACTAATAGAAGCATGTTACATCTGTCAGTTGTCGTACACAACCATACGTATGTACCCTCTAACCACGTCGTAATCTTAGGCAGTTCAATGATTCCAAACTGCACAACCAAGAGACCTTACAAAATTCCAATCACCTCGTGGCATTCAAAATTTCACATGTACAGCCCCTCAATTCTGATAAATTCAATCACGCATAGGAGCACTTCAATTTTACATCTCCTTAGTCAACACGTAACCCTGTTTGGAAAATTGCTGCAGATTCAACCGTCAAACATGACTCCAAACCAACTCCAACCCCCATACTATAAATACCCCCAACATCTCCACACTTCTGCTACAAATTAACATCCATAGCAAGAATAAACCAAGAATCAACCAATTCGCCAACATTTTCAGCTAATAAATTTGTCCTTTTTTTGTGGGTTTTAGTTGATTTTTGGGCTCAAGATGGATTGCAGAAAAGCAGCGATTCTTGTATTGGCTTTTGTCATCTTTGTTGCCATTATGGGGCAAGTTCATGTGGAGGCAGCGAGGTTGCTGATGGAGGAAGACTTCGCCGGTGCCAATCACTTGCATACATTTCCATCGGTTTATGCAAATGCAAGAGACACGATGTCATATTGGTTTGAAAAGTTGGCATCTGGACCAAGCCCTAAAGGACCTGGTCATTAAGCTTAAAAGTATGGCCAGCAAGTATTTTGGCAGTAGTTCGGCCATGCAAGGACAATGAGCAACCAACACTAGTATATTTTGGTAGTATTTACCATTTAGAGAGGGTCTAAGAGTCAGTTTTTTTTTTTTGGTTATTTCATTCTTTCTTTCTTTGATGTCATGTTACACTATGAAATCTTAATGCATAGATGTATATTTCTGACTTTTGCCCTTGAAGTGGCAGTTATAATGATAGATATTTTTTTTTCAATGCTTTCTTTCATTTCTTTTGCCCTTGATCAATGGTTCAAGCTTCTACAATAGCAAGTCCATGGATAACTCAGGTGTTCCAGTTCATCATACGCAAAAAACATGAAAAAAATTTTCTGAACATTTCATTAGGCCTTCCTTAGTTTGCAGACACTTCCATCAACAAATTAGAGAATTTTCTGATGGATCATGAGTTGGCTGCATGAGACAGTGCAGTGCAGCTTTTATAGAAGTATTCCTTACAAAGCATGGAGTATCATTTTCTAGAAGATACTATCACGGATTATCATATCCTACAATGAGGGTTCTCTGTCTATAATAATTACCTTTAAGCCACTGGTGAAGTGGGCTGAAATATTTATTATGATGGCTCTAAGATCAATTCTATCAAATTTTTTATGTGGATATCTATTTTTTTTCTATCTATTTTTATCTTATTAAATGTCCAAACTTTTATTTATTTTGTTTAGGATTAAGTCTCCTACCTATTATTGTTACGACATGTTATACTAGCGTGATTATTGTTGTTAAGAAAACAATCACATTTCATATTTTTGTCTCCATTTATTATTATTATTATTTTGTTATGATCAACAAAAAGAGAAAGGCAAAAGGAGAAAAAGATAATTTATCGGCCCTGGCTGACTTTTATTTCAGAAGATTTAAAAAACTTATATATATGTATATATATAATATGTATAAAGCCTTTATTTGTTTCTCTATATTTTTAGCTTTCTGGGTACTATTTTATTTAAAGTCCTTGGTTGATGATTTTTGAGCCTTTTTTTCAAGTGGGTATGCCAGACATTTTTTATTTCATTGTCTGTTCTGCCCGGGAGTCTAGCTGCAATTGCAGACCATCTGAAAATAGGACAAAGAATTGTACATAAGATATTTGCACGAGCTCTGCAACTGTTCTTTGTTTATTTACTAGATGACAACCAAAAAGCTCGAGCCACAAGTTTTGATTATTAAGACACAAAATCCTAAGGCACAAAAAAAAAAAAGACACAAAATCCTAAGAAGATAGGAGCCATTCATATATTATCGTATACCATACACAGTTTGGATTTATTTAAAGTCCTTGGTAGTATAGCATGTAGCTTTTTTGTTTGATCAGTTTTAGTATTGTTTAAGTGACTTATGTAAAAAAGATAAACAAATATATTTTTCCATTTTCAGTAGTTTCTTACAAGCTATCATCCGATCAAATCCTGCTACCTCAAGCAATTTGAATCAGTTCAATAAATAACTTAATAAATTGTACTACTACCAACACCACAGCAATTTGAGTCATTTCAGGGAAAATAAAAGCTATGGGGAAACAGTGATCAGGAAGTGAGTAGACCTTCAGGAAAACATATTGAAGTCCTTGATATAATTAAGACACGTGCCCCCGTTAGATTATATTAAATTACTATGCTATAATTAATTATATTTCTAGTGCTTACCTTATTATATATATAACTGCTTGTGTTTGTGATCTGTTGGTTGGGGCTTTAAATAACTAGCTTCCTATCTCATCCTACTGTTTGTAAACTGATGGCAGGATATGTCAGTTGCTTGTATTTTTTATGATGATGTCGATGATTGCAGTCATGGGAGTAATACGGAGACATATAAGAGACTGCTATAGTGTTATCTTATCATTTGCCATTATCTTGGATCCTCGTTATAAACTCCAGTTTGTAGAATATTGTTTTTTTGTGTTGGATCCTCAATCACGAGATGAAAAGGTTCTTAGTATTAAACAAAAGTTGTTTCGTTTGTTCGAAGAATACTCTAAGACCAACACTGGTATTATTGCTGCACCAATGGAGAGTACTTTTAATGGTGATGATGGACAAACTAGAGATCTCATGGATGTGAGTAAAATTGATTCATATGTTTTTGTATTTTGCTTCAATTTATATAACCTAAACATTCAATATTTATGATATTTGCAGGGTTTTGATGTGTACCAATCTCAACAAGAGGCAAGTGGTAACAAATTTGAATTGGAGTTGTATCTTGAGGAGCGACTAGTCGATCGTAAGCAACAACTAGATTTGAATGTTTTGACTTATTGGAAGGAGAGTAGAATTAGATATCCTGAACTTTCACGTATGGCTCGAGATATCTTAAGTATTCCTATTACCACTGTAGCATCCGAGTCTGCTTTTAGTCATGGTGGGAGAATTCTTGGAAAATTTCGAACTTCTATGTTGCCGGATAATGTGGAGGCACTACTGTGTTCTCGAGATTGGTTGTATAATAGTGAAGATAAATTAGATATTTAGTTGCATTGACTGTTAATTTTCAGTAGCTTAGGATCTCTTTAATTATTTTCTTCATTGGTTGATTAAATTGCTAAATTTTAGAGAGTCTTGATAAAGATTTTGAAGTTGAACAAGAAGACGAGGAGCAAGATCTTGGAATTGATATTAGTAGATTAATTGCTGAACAAGATGCGTCTTCAAATGTTGATGCTGCTTAGTAAGTATGTCATGCGAACTCGATATTTTAGAATACTTGTTATTGTTTTCTACAGTTATTTTAGTTAGAGCTGTGATTTGTGCTCCTGGTGTATAATGGGTATGGTCATGGAATGTCATGATTTTTCAAGTTTCACTTTTGTTGTCATAGAATACTTCTTTGTCTTGCCACCAGGTTTGGGTATTATCACTAGTGATTCACTACAAAAGCTGATTCAGAGTGCATGTCTTTTTCCAAGCAATATGTCAGCTTTATTGGCATTTTTTACCTCTGTGATGTTGATTCTTTGACCTGCCAAAAGCATTATTAGTGAAACATGATACAATGATCTAAGATTGGTATTAGCAACTAATTTGACTTTCATAATAGCATCATCTTTGGCTCCACTATGAACTGCTGACTGCGAAGTCTTAACATTGTGCTACCCTCTGTGGAGTACCTAGTTGGTTTGGAAGATTGATTTAGGATAATTTGTTGTTTTCACTTGTACGCATTTGAAGTGTTCTCAAGTGGATATCTGCATATGATTGTTGTGCTTTCTAGTTACACGGAAAGTGGTAACATGAGTTCCATGTGTTTATTCTTCAGTTGCTTCTACTTTTTTGTTGGTTGCTAATACTTCCCATCTTATTTTTGCTGCAGATGTTCCAGTATATGTCCATTTATTATATCATTGGGTTTGAATGCTGCCCAAGTTCCATAAAGCAAATTAGTTTCAGCTTTGAATTCTAGCATTGTTGGGGTGTTCAGTAGTTGTTTATCTTTCCTCAATGAGTTGTTGAAGGATTAGAATGTGCTTTATTAGTGACTAGTGGATGGTTGTGTTGTCATTGGACCTGTTCTAATGTTGCGTTAATTTTTTGAAGAATTTTCAAATGAATTGGATAGTGATATTTGAACTAATTGGTTGAGAATTGTATCTCTCTTATCAAATTTCAGTTTAATTAAGGCGTGAATGGATCTTGTTTAATACTGGTATACCATTTTTTTAATGTATGAAAATGTGTTTATGTGTGTGAAAAAATTTTTTGTATCCAAAAATATATTTGAGAAAATTTATGTATCAAAATCTATTAATTACGTAATATATTTGGTCATATTTGGGTCTTGGGTTTGAGATAACCCAATATGACCCAACCCAAAATTAACCTAATTTAAAGTTGGGCGGGTTGGGTATAACCCATTTAAGTAAAAATCCAATATCAACCCGCCCAATTGCCAGGTATAATATATATATATATATAGAGAGAGAGAGAGAGAGAGAGAGAGAGAGAGAGAGAGAGAGACAAAAAATGATAGTAGCTGGTTGCATTGAAGTCAACCTTGAAGTTTATTTTCTTTCCATTTTTTCTTCTTGTTCCCTTTTGGGGAGTATAATAGTCTTGCGTGGAAAACGATATACAAGACTGTTCTATTTTTTTCTGTTTTTTTGTCTAACTTTGGGAATGTACATCTCACTAAATCATGGAGCAGTATGACGATTTCTTTCTTTTTTTCTTCTTTTAAATAGTCAAAACATGGGATAGAAAAAATGATGCGAAGCTGGTAGAAGGAATGGTTTCACATGCTTTTTCCAAAAATAACAAAGGAGCAACTCACGAAAACAAAATTATAACAAAATTGCAGTTAAGTCAGGACTGCTAATAGTTGTAGCCATGCTTTGGCTTAATTTGCAGTTAAGTCAGCTAGAATAATTGAATGGGAGGGATCATCCCCATCTTGGTTATCAGAACTAGCTAGGAAGGATATGGGGGTAGTTACCCGGTTTTGTAATTAACTCTTGTAATTTCAAGTGTTAATATATATAAAATTGGTATCGTTTGTAAAAAAAAAAAAAAAAAAAAACAAAATTACAACAAAAGACAGAAAACGAAAAAAAGAAAAAGAAAAACAAAGTGCTTCTCCGATGCCAATGTTGGCCCCGGTCCTCCACTGAAGGGAAGTCCGTCGCTGATCTTCAAGCCGGCGCCGATCTTCGGACTCCCTCTGAAGTCGTGGCCGTGCAGCTTCCGTTTGCTCTCTCTTTTGCCTGCTCCATTTTGTCCAAAAACTTCCCAGCAACTTGTTCTACATCAAAAAACTGTAGTAGGATAACCTTGAGAAGATATACACATCTGAAAATATATTTATGAAGTATATCGCCTTTTTTTTTATTACTAGGCAAAGGGTAAGATTTAAGAACCTAAAAGAGAGAAATTACACATTAATCAATAGGAGTTAGGCAAGCATTAGTCATGGCTGCCCAATTTTTTTCAAAAGACTAGTTGGAGATGGGCCTCGTGCTTCGCCTGAGGTTGCCCGGGCAAAGATGTCGACTGGCGGTGCACATATATGGGAAATAAAAATTTTCAAAACAGAAGAGCAAAAACGGAAATTTAAGGAAACAATCAGCAATACAGAAAGAAGAGAAGTAACCATTTACATAGATGAATGTATTGTGCTATCAATTTGATTTCATTAGTAAGAAGAGTATTCTAAATAAATATGGGTCTGTTTAACAGGTCGCTCATAGGGCATTCGTTAAGATATATTTAAGGTGTCATATTTTGAAAATATAAAATTAATTAGAAAAAATATATAAATACAAGAGAGAATAGGTAAAATTAAATAGAAAAAAAAATATAGAAATGCAAATAAGGGTTATAATTGTTAGTATGTGCATATATATGGTAAGTTAGATAAATATTAAATATATTAACGAGTAGCTATAGGCCACCCATTAGAAAAATTTAATAAATATAACTATTGATCTGGCATCCATTGGTGTACTAAGTGTAGGAATCACAATGGGAGCCAAAGCTGAAACAGTAGGTAGATATAAGGTCTATCTTATTAAGTAAGGAAAAAGAACTCTGATTTGTTTAATAAACAGAAAAAATTTTGATGCGCTTGAATTAAGCAGAGTTCATAAAAGAACATAATCTATTAGCTAGAAAAAAACGTGCCTGATGTCAACAATGAGGGTAAAAATTTTAGTTAAGTTTCATAAAGATAAGGTAATAAAAGACGTTAAAATTAGAGGTGGCAATTTGGATTGAAATCCATTTATCCATCCATATAATCCATAATTAAATGGATTTGGATTATCCATTTATAGTATTGGTTTTAAATGGTTGATCAAAGTAAAACCATTAAATTAAATGGATTTATATGGATTATCCACAAAAACCACATATATCCATTTATTTAAAAACCAAATAAAAGAAAAAGAAAAGGAAATGACTAAAAGTCTAAAACACAAGAGCCTGCTAGTTTCAGAGTCCTGATGTTCTGTCCCTTCTTGCAACTCTCCAAAAAATTGACCCAAAAGAAATTCCAAATATACTTCTGTTCTACGGCCATTAACCTCCATGCTATCACACAACAACGAAACTACCACCCCAAGTTTTGTGCAAATCAGCAGGTAAAAAAGCACAGGTCCAGCATCATGTTCAAAGACATGATGTTCAAAGCGATAATGTTCAAAGACACATATGCTAGCATTTTCCAATGATTTCAAGTACCCAAGGCTGGGCAGCGCCGCGCCATTGAGTTGCCTTCAGGTAATTATATAGTTCTACTTTTACGGTCAAAAGTTTCCTCAACTGGTACGTTTACAAAGCAAAATCTATACCCCTGAGAACTATGCTTATTATGTTTATGAAGTGCTTGATGAAATTCCCCTGAGAACGTTGAATTCAATATTTGTCTTGCATAATATGTGTAACCATATAATAATCAGAGTACCTGGCTAGAAAATGTCGGCCATTATCTGTCTGGAACCTGTTCTGCAGATGTGGGTTTTTTTTTTTTTTTTTTTTTTTGTTTTGTCGTTCTGAATTAGGCCAAGTTTTTGTAACTTTAGTTGGACGGTCTCTTAAGAAGCTGCGGGATGCCTGCGGGGGATCGACTAGGATAAGATAAAGTAGCTATTTATTGACTTTTTTTTTTTTTTTTTGGGTTCACCATTTGAGACTTGCAACTTATGTGGTGTAAACTAGCTAGGAGGAGGAATTCAAAGTTGGTATCCTGAAAAATGGGAAGAAGTTAACTTGCAATGGCTTTCGAATGTCAATTTGTCTTGCTGTTTGTTGCCAGAAATCTTTCTGAAATCTTCATTGTATAATCTTTCTGGCAGGGAATTGTCAGTTCTGGACTATGTGTGGCTGCAGTTTTCTGGAGCTCAATGATGGAAGGCCCTTTGTTCGTGTCTTCTTTCACTCCTTTGGGACTAGTATTCACTACCCTTGCTGGATCCCTCTTTCTAAAAGAGGAGCTGTGTTTGGGAAGGTTATGATATGGGGAAAAGGCAAGGAGGCAACTGCATCTCAAGATGGAGAAACTGAAAGCAGGAGGGATGAAGTAACCGATGGTAGCCAGGCTGCGCCTCTCATTGTCCCCGGCCAGTGCACTGATTATCAAACAAATGGGGTTCATCAACAATTTAAGCATGAACATGTTTTACAAGCTCGGTTAGCATTGCCAAGAATTGATTGAATATTGCTGAGCCACTGTATCCTTTTCTTTTTCCTTTTTTTGTCTTAGCATTTTCTGTTAAAACGGTAGGCGAATGGATCTGAATTCTGTTTCTGTAATTCGAAAGATGAAGAGCCACTCTCTTCTCAGCGCATTTTTTTAGCTTGTCAAATGTAAACCATCCTGAAGAGTTATAATTGCTCTTGATTGTGGAACCTGCATAATTGCTTTAGGTGTTTTGCTTTTGCGTTCTTCCTTCTTTCAGTTCAAGCACTGAGCTACAAAATCTCATTGAAGGCCACAAAGTTATCCTTATCGATGCCTCTTAAACTTTTATCAACTCTAACTGATGTATGGAAGAAAAGGAAAAACCTAAAATTTGTCCTCCTCCTTATCCAAATACATCTAAAATTTACAAGTACATAAAAAAGTATCTTCATATTACAAGAAATGGTAATGTAAAAAAAAAAGTAACAAAAATATTTAAATGGATTATAAATGGATAATTGGTTTTTATTTAATCCATTTAGATCCATCCATTTAGATCCATTTAATAAATGGATCTAAATGGATTGGATAAATTTCATCCACCATCCATTAAGTCAAAACCAATTATGAACCATTTATCCATATTGCCACCTCTAGTTAAAATCATTACGAAACAGTAAGAAATGAAGGCAACCAAACCCTCATAACAAGAATTGAAGTAAGTAAAAAGACTAATAATATCTGTAACCAACAGTTGCAGGGTAAGTTTTCAATAAAAGTATTCATGTAAGTAATATCAATGGTCTAACTGTATTCACAAGTGTGTTAACGAATAAAGTAATTAAAATTGTAAAATATGAACATCATTTATTGGCTATACATCTACATGCTACCAATAACAAGAAGCCAATTTTCCTAAGTCCAGCAGTGGAATGCAAAAAGACCTGAAAACCACACCAGTTTATCCAATCCATTTCACCGTTAGTAAGGACATAAAAGGAACACAGGGGCCTCATTGTAAAACAACACTTGAAAGTCAGGACATTATGGTCAAACAAAGAAACAAGCAAACCGTTCCCAGCCTAATAGTCCAAAAAACAACCACTGACCAATAATAAGACCCCTTTCAAATTAACCATAACGCTCACCTAGTTATGGTGACCACAAGGGGCCATGAATTACTCTGTTCACAAACTCAACTTCCCCCCCCCCTCCCTTTTTTTTTGTTAGCGATTAGTGATATACAATACAACTCAAACTCCAAAACTCTGATAGCAAAAGATTTCATAGCGTGAGCGATCAAAAAATAGGGACAGAGATATATTTAAACTGTGGATATGTTTGTAAATACTATGTTTACATTATAATATTAGATGTATTAGATCAACTTTTTAGTCTTTTTGAGATTAAACACACAAAATCAATATGTTCATTATGGACAAAAAAATTGTGGATACTCATGATTAGGAGAGTTCCATCTTTTTATAATACTATTGAAGATCAAATTTGCCAATTATTTTCTGTAGATACCTATCTTTCTATCTATTCTTATCTAATTCTCTAACCATAAATGTTACAACTTCATGAGTTTATGGCCATTTATTTTTAGAATGGGGGCTGCCTGATAGACAACTAAAGGAAAAACAGAAAATACTGCAAAACCACAACGAAAATGAAACTTTTCTTGTTTATTGTGTTGTTTATTTTGTTAAAGAAACGAAGAGAAAATTTTGCTTTATCAAGAGGAAAAATAAGGGAAGAAGAGACAATTTAGCAGCCATGGATCCTTAAAAAAATAGGAGAAAAATTTAGCAGCCGCGGAGCTGACTTTTATCTCCAAACCCATTATTAATGTGAAATAGAAACCAAAAGATTTCAAATGAATAAACGATCAAAGAAAAATATAGCCTAAAAGAAACGCCATAATATAATAAAAAAAAAAGAAAAGGGAAAACCCGTAAAACATGCGAAAATAATAGAATGGGGCATGGCAAGTTCAACAGCGGAAAGCTGAAGTGAGCCCAATAAAGCAAATCCTACAGCCGGTTCTTACGCCGAACGATCAGAGTTTCGCTAATAAAAATCAATCACGAATAAGACCGCTTCAATCTTGCATCTCCTTCGTCAACACGTAACACAGTTTGGAGAATTGCGGAATATTCAACCCTTTACGTTCAAAGTTTCAAACATGACTCCAAACCGCTCTTACTCTCCCAGCTATAAATACCCCAACAATCTCCGCACTTCTGCATCCATTGCAAGCATAACCAAGAATCAACAACCAAATCACCTATGTTTTGAGCTGGTAACTTTGTTCTTTTTTCGCGGGTTTTAGTCGATTTTTGGGTTCAAGATGGATTGCAGAAAAGCAGCGATTCTTGTATTGGTTTTTGTCATTTTTGTTGCCATCATGGGCCAAGTTCATGTGGAGGCAGCGAGGTTGTTGACAGAGGAAGACTTCGCAGGTGCCAATCACTTGGATAAATTTCCTTCGGTCTATGCAAAAGCAAGAGACACGATGTCGCATTGGCTTGAAAGGTTGGCTTCTGGACCTAGCCCTAGAGGACCTGGTCATTAAGCTTAAAAGTATGGCCAGCAAGTATTTAGGGAGCGGTTCGGCCATGCAAGGACACTGACAACCAACACTACTACACTAGTATATTTTGGTAGTATTTACTATCTAGAGAGGGTCTAAGACTCTGTTTTTTATTTTTTTGGTTATTTCATTCATTCTTTCTTTGATGTCTTGTTAAACTATGAAATCTTAATGCATAGATGTATATTTCTGACTTTTGCCCTTGAAGTGGCAGTTATAATGATAGATTTTTTTTTCTTAATGCTTTCTTTCATTTCTTTTGCCCTTGATCAATGGTTCAAGCCTTCTACAATAGCAAGTCCATGGATAACTCAGGTGTTCCAGTTCATCATACGCAAAAAACATGAAAAAAATTTTCTGCACATTTCATGAGGCCTTCCTTCGTTTGCAGATACTTCAATCAACAAATTAGAAAATTTTCTGATGATGGATCATGAGTTGGCTGCATGAGACAGTGTAGTGCAGCTTTTATAGAAGTATTCCTCACAAAGCATGGATTATCATTTTCTAAAAGATACTATCACTGATTATCATATCCTAAAACATACTATCGTGGTGAAAACTTCCGTCTACTCCATAAAGTTGTATTCTTTTAAGGGTTCTTTGTCTATAATAAGTACTTTTAGGACACTGGTGAAGTGGGATGAAATATTTATTATGATGGCTCTACGATCCATTCTATGAACATTTTTATGTGGATATCTATTTTTTTCTATCTATTCTTATCTTTTTAAATGTCCAAACATTTATTTAGGTTTAAGTCTCCTACCTATTATTGTTACGACATGTTATAGTAGCTTGATTATTGTTGTTAAGAAACAATTACATTTCATATTTTTGTCTCCATTTATTATATATATTATTATTATTTTTGTTATGATCAACAAAAAGAGAAAGGCAAAAGGAGAAAAAGATAATTTATCGGCCCTGGCTGACTTTTATTTCAGAAGATGTAAAAAACTTATATATACATAGAGAGAGAGAGAGAGAGAGAGAGAGCAAACAAAAGCCAGAAAAAATGATAGTAGCTGGTTGCGTTGAAGTCAACCTTGAAGTTTATTTTCTTTCCATTTTTTCTTTTTGTTCCCTTTTGGGAAGTATAATAGTCTTGCGTGGACAATGATACACAAGACTGTTCTTTTTATTTTTTTTTCCTAACTTTGCTCACTAAATCATAGAGCAATATGACGTTTTCTTTCTCTTTTTACTTCTTTTAAATAGTCAAAGCATGGGATAGAAAAAATGATGCGGAAGTCCGATGAATGGTTTCACGAGCTTTTTCCAAAAATAACAAAGGAGCGATTCAAGATAACAAAATTACAACAAAGACAGAAAATGTAAAAAAAAAGAAAAACAAAGTGCTACTCCGATGAAGTCCGATGCCAATGTTGGCGTCGGTCCTCCTCTGAAGGGAAGTCCGGCGGAGATCTTCGGACTTCCTCTGAAGTTGTGGCAGTGCAGCTTCCGTTTGCTCTCTCTTTTGCCTGCTCCATTTTGTCCAAAACCTTCCCAGCAACCTGTTCTACATCAAAAAACTGTAGTGGGATAACCTTGAGAAGATATGCACACCTAAAAATATATTTATGAAGTTTATCGCCTTTGTTTAGTAGGGAAATGATAAGATTTAAAAAGCATAAAGAGAGAAATTACATATTAATCGATAGGAGTTAGGCAAGCATTATTCGAACTTGTCGATATTTATTTTTCATCTTCACTAGGAATTAAGTAGTCTAATTCAGGTTCTTGTTATACACACAGATGGTCAAAAATAGACAGAACTAAGGGGCGAGAGAGTCATGGCTGCCCAAGTTTTTCAAAAGACTAGTTGGAGATGGGCCTCGTGCTTCGCCTGAGGTTGCCCACGCAAAGATGTCGTCAGGCTGTCTATGTTTTCAGACTCGGACCGGATATCGACTCGGCCAAGGTTAGAGGTCAGTGGTCAATGGATTAGATTAGATTTAATCAGAGGTTGAATCGGATGATGTCATAAATAAAAATATTTGAAAATTAAAATATTATATATAAAATACCTAAGAGCATATTAATATTAATAAAAGTATATTCATATATATTTGATGTTTCAAATGTATTTAACAAGAAAATATAAAGAAATTAGAATGATCAAGTAGCAATTTTTATTATTCAATGAACATTAACAAGTTTAAAATTAAAATTATAGATTTGATTGAAAAATAGCATCAAACTTTAGGACAATATTTTTAAAGTATAAAATATTTGAAATATATTAATAATTTTAAATAACCTAGGTGTCAAAACATAATATTGAAAATGCGTTGATGCCACGTCATTCAAAACATAATTTGAAAGGTGACGCTTATCAAAGTAATTGTGGGACCACGTTACTCCTACAAAGACCAGCCCAAACAATAGTTTGCAATGGGAGCATGGATTGCTAGTGTCAAATAGCCCATGAACCACACGCCACTTCAATCAACAGGTGCGCATGGGCCCTACATTTGTAGCCTTTTGCCCTTTGCCCCTTGCCCGGTTTTACCCATTCTTTTGGTTTTTCCGGTCAAACCTGACGATTTTAACCTTATTTGACCGAGTTTTTATCAATCCCATTTTTTAAGTTAACTCTGATTTTCGATTTAATTGGCCGGTCGATCGGTTCGATCCGAGTTTGAAAACATGGCTGGCGGTGCACGTATATGGGAAATAAAAAATTTCAAAATAGAAGAGTAATAATGGAAATTTAAGGAAACAATCAGCAATACAGAAAAGAAGAGAAGTAACCATTTACATAGATGAATGGATTGTGCTGTCAGTCTGATTTCATTAGTAAAAAGAGTATTCTAAATAAATGGGTTTGTCTAAGGGTTGCTTATAGGCCATTCAATTTATTAAGATATATTTCAAGTATCATTTTTGAAAGTGTAAAATTAATTAGAAAAAAATAAATAAATACAAGAGAGGGCAGGTAAGATTAAATAGGAAAAATATAAAAATGCAAAAGAAGGGAATAATTGTTAGTATATGCATATACATGATAAGTTAAATAAATGTTAGGTGTATTAATAAGTGCCCTGTGGACACACATTAAAAAAATCCAATAAAAATAACTATTGATCTGGGGCATCCATTGGTGTACTAAGTGTAGGAATCACAATGGGAGCCAAAGCTGAAACAGTAGGTAGATATAAGGTGTATCTTATTAAGCAAGGAAAAAGAACTCTGATCTGTTTAACAAACAGAAAAAATTTTGATGCACTTGAATTAAGTAGAGTTCATAAAAGGACATATTCTATTAGCTAGTAAAAAACGTGCCTAATGTCAATAATGAGGATAAAAATTTTAGTTAAGTTTCATAAAGATAAGGTAATAAAAGACGTTAAAATCATTACGAAACAGTAAGAAATGAAGGCAACCAAACTCTCATAACATGAATTGAAATAACTAAAAAGACTAATAATTTTTGTTACCAACAGTTGCAGGGTAAGTTTTCATTAAAACTATTCATGTAAGTAATATCAATGGTCTAATTGTATTCACAAGTGTGTTAATGAATAAAGTGTTGTGAAACTAATAAAATAAACTATCAAAAGTAGGGATTGAAATAGTAGAGTGAGAAGCGAAGAGAGAGAGGAACTATAGTATTATTATCTTCACTGATCAAAATACTTCCAGGTTACAAATAAAGTAGGATTCACCCCTATATATAGGTGATCCAAGATCAAAGATATATGAACCCTATTAAATACTAATACATGAATTTAATACTTCAAGTACATTCATAAATGGGTTCATCCAATGTACCAATGAATCTAGGGAGAATACATGTATCTATCTTCTTGAGAATATAAACGGACATCCACATTTTATATTCCTCCTTGAGAATATCAACGGACATTCACATCTTATAATTTTTTCATAACACTCCCCCTTGGATGTCCATTACACAAAGAATATGACTCGTTAAAAACTTATTAGAGAAAAATCTAATGGGACAAAAATCCTAGTGAAGGAAAAAGAGTACACTATTCTTGTGTAATAACTTCTCCCCCTGATGCAAACATTATATGAGATCTTTTAGCCGACGCATTCCAATATTCTTCACCAGTTTCCCAAATGTAGCAGTCGGCAATGCCTTGATAAACAAATCTGCCAAATTATTATTCGATCGAATTTGTAGTACATCAATTTCACCATTCTTCTGCAAATCATGAGTAAAGAAGAATTTCGGTGAAATGTATTTCGTCCTATCTCCTTTAATATATCCTCCTTTTAATTGAACTATACAAGCTGTATTATCTTTATATAAAATTGTTGGAGGATTTTTCTTCTCGGAGGATAACCCACAACTCTTTCGGACGTAGTGGGTCATTGATCTCAACCAAACGCATTCTCGACTGGCCTTATGAATTGCTATTATTTCAGCATGATTTGATGAAGTGGCAGTTAAGGATTGTTTTGTAGAACGTCGTTTTGTAGAATGTCAATAAATGGTTGTACTGCCACAAATAAAGAGACAGCCAGTCTGAGATCGTGCTTTATGTGGGTCAGACAAATACCCAACATCAGCATATCCAAGCAACTCAGACTTAGATTTATTTGAATAAAACAAACCAAGATCAATTGTTCCTTGGAGATAGCGAAAAATGTGTTTAATACCATTTCAATGTTGTCTTGTAGGCGAGGAACTAAATCTTGCTAATAAATTTACAGCAAATGATATATCTGGCCTTGTACAATTAACAAGATACATAAGATCACCAATTGCACTGAGATATGGTACTTCAGGACCAAGTATCTCTTCATGTTCCTCTCGTGGCCTAAAGGGATTCTTATTAGGATCTAGTGATCTGACGACCATTGGGGTACTTAATGTATGTGTTTTATGCATACAAAATTGCTTTAATACCTTATGGGTATAAGCAGTTTGGTGGACAAAAATTTCACCTTCTAAATGCTCAATTTGTAAACTAAGGCAGAATTTTGTCTTTCCAAAATCTTTGATTTCAAATTCTTTCTTCAAATATTTGACAGTCTTTTGGATCTCTTCAGGAGTTCCAACATATATAGCAATTATCACAAACTTTGACCCATTTTTCTTGATAAAAACATATGGACATATTGGGTCATTGGTATAACCTTCTTTAGTTAAGTATTCACTGAGGCGGTTATACCACATACGTCCAGATTGCTTGAGCCCATACAAAGACTTTTGTATCCTAATAGAATACACATCTCTAGGATTTGATTTACATGTCTCAGGCATGTTGAATCCTTCAGGGATTCTCATGTAAATATCATTTTCAAGATTTCCATACAAATAAGCAGTGACAACGTTCATGAGACGCATATCAAGTTTTTCATGCACTGCAATACTCACAATGTGAGGACTCGTAAAAATTCTTATTTCAAACCCCTATTTTTGGCTCATTTAATTATTTATTTGGATATTTGTCTCGAATAATATTTTCTAACCTTATTAGACCTAAATAGATGGAATTATAGCCTCATTATATTTTTAAAGTGACTTGTTTCAAAAATTAATTTTTGGAAGCTCGTTTAGTGAAAATAGTGAAAACGTGTTTGAAAATTTTAAACGATTGAGAGTACCATGAGTTTGAAAAATTGGAGACTTATACAATGGTCCTAAAATTTAAGTACTCGAGTGATAGTTATTAGTACTATCGTTATAAGAAATTCTTGAAGGTTTCGCTTTATCGCGCTTAATTTGGAAATACGTGTTTTCACACGCGCGATTTAATTGAGTGACTTTAGACCCTTAGTTTGGGACAATTAAGAGTGAATAATATTTATATGAATATAAGAGTATTGGAAGTTTAGTGCACTAGTGAAACAAACTTAAGAGGAATCGAGCACAAAACGCGCGCGTGTGCGCACTATTCCTAGTTGATTTTGAAGCAACTTTTGGCCACAACTTATAAAGCTTCTCACGGAAGCTTACCTTCAGCTTTAGCTCTTCTTTTCTGCTCCAAATAGCTGACTAAGAGGTAGAGTAAAACAGCCCCAATTTCTTCTCAATTTCTTCACTAAACCTTCATCATTTCACCTCAAATTTCAACAATAGTTAGCTCAACACTTGGAGATTACATCTAGCTAAGAAAAGGAGCTGCTGTCCGTGGTTTTCTTGAGCACATTTGGACCGAAAATTCTGCCTTTGTTCATCACAAAAGTAGGTAACGATCCGACCATCAAATTTTGGTTTATGGAAGTAGAATTACACGTATAAACTCTTGCATGCATGTGGGTAGTATTGTTTATGATGAACTTTTGTTTGGTAGGCTCTATGAACTCCCATTTTTTATAGAAGGACTGATTTGATGACTGATGATGAAATTAATGGTTGTTTAGTTCTTAAATTAGTGGATTAATGTTGCATAGTTGGTAGAAAATCAAAAGAAGTGCTTGGAGCAAAAGTGATCATTTTGCCCCTGCTTTGTTCGAGCACCTTGGTGCGAATTTTGAGGTTTTAATGGCTTGTTTCTGTTGTTTACATGTTATATTGACCCAAATGTTGGAGTTACGAAAGCTTAGAAATCTGGAAACTATTCCCGTCACTGCCCAGGCAGTCATTTTGTTTCAGCTATATCTTTTTACTCCGATGTCCGAATCGAGTGCCGTTTGTGGTACTGGAAACTAGACATTCCCAGTTTTCCAACGGTATAAAATTCACATTCTGATTCCATCTGAATGAGCTAAAACACTCGTTTGAAAATTGCTGCCCGGTTTCATTGTTTCCTGGAAGGCAGCACATGAGCTGTAACTTGATGCTCGCGAATGAGCTGGTTATGGACAGATTTTGAAAATGGTTTCTTCTGAGAAAATATAGCCTTATGAGTCTATTTTCCAACACCACAAACCACGCTCAATTCCAAGTTGAATTGAGTGATTTATGATAAAAATTCGAATCTGGTCTTGTGAAGGAATACTATGCATTTGGACAGATTTGAAACTAACAATGATTTGGGACTTGTTATCCGAAGCTTCTTAGTGTAAATCACCTATCAAATATACCTTGGATATATTTTAGACATTACCTACTGGAATGGACCATGTTTGAGATGTTTCTTGACCAAATGTTTGGAAACGGTAAAACGGAAGTTCAAAGGCAGCTTAGCCTTGGAATTTCTTGTGATTTCAACGGTTTCGTTAACCAAATTTCCGTGCATATTTTTCTATGAAAATTGGCAGAGGAATAGTCCTTTTATGGTAGTATATTCATACCAAATTTGGTGCCATTCCGAGTCTGTTTCGATACCTAACTAAAGTCCCAAAGTTTGGAATTTAAATCTGGAAAATTGGCTTAACAGTTTTGGTTTTTCACCAACTTTGAACTATCATATCTTGGTGCTCAAAACTCCGATTGTTGACCCGCTTGTTGTGTTCTAAATCTTGTATGCAACTCTAATTGAGTTCCAAATTTCAGAGGCTGGTTTGTATTGTGTGAATTTTACCGAATTTACAAACTTTGCCGAAAACCAACCTCGAAAACTGCCTTGGGGTCCAAAACAGTGACTTTGGGCCAAATTTTGAATACCTTCCATTTGGAATCGTAGAAAATTGTCTTCTAAGAACTTTTAGTACTTTCTAAGAGGTCTCCAACGGTACCAAGTTTTCCAATTTTGGACTTGTAAAGAGTGAGATACGATTTTTCAAAGATCTCATATCAAAACTGAAAATTTCCGAATCTTAAGGAAATGGAGTTTTTTTTCGAATTCTCCTTATTCCTTCGATATTACTTGAACGTTTTATACTTGAATTCAAAGATGAAAACTCAAGTTCTTTTGTACCTTAAAACCCCACTTTTGAGCCTTAATTCGCGAGTAATTTAGGCTCGTTTTAGTGAAGTTTCATAGGATTGTACAAGTGTGCAATCTTCTCGATAATTGGGGTTAATAAGTGATTGTTCACTATTAATTGCTCAGGCATACAAGAGGAATTTCAAGAGGATCCCACGGTGGACGCTTGAACTTCGAGTGCCGTTTCTTCTTGTTTACTTGGTGAGTGTTAAGTGTGTGTTACTTGAACTCCTGTGAACTCGATACATGATTACTTGTTATTGATATTTGAGATTTTGGAAAATGGAGTCGAGTGTGTACTTTATCGCACTCGTTCTCATTCGAAATGATTTAACTCGTGCTCAAATTGTTTGAATATATCGATTGCTTGAATACATCGATTGCTTGTATGTATCAATGCTTGATACATGATATGGTATGCTATGACTGCATACGTCGTTGGAGTGAATCACATCGACACACAAATGCACATGGGGAGGCCCACATCTCATTGACCGACTTTGGACTCGAGCCGGCATGGGTTTGGTCGGGAACCTTGGTGAGCCATGAGACATATAAGCTTGACCTAATGAGAGGTCTTGCTTGACATACTCGAGTAGTATCGCCACAAACAAATGACAGGCGGGCTCGATACAGGGGTATGTAAGGTGAAAGGGAACCGGTTAAGTGGAGTTCTACGAACTAAACCTACCTGATTGACGGAGTGTCAATTCGTGGAGGTTATTGCTCGTGCAAGTGGAATATAGCTCCTGAGAGCTCCAGTATTCTTGAATTGTTTATGTTTACTTTTCCAGTGAATTATTAATTATTGAAATATTATTGCTCGACTTGTAAATTGGTTTGTTACTTGAACAATGTGCTTGCATGTGTGTTCTTGGCCTCACGAGCGTTTTGCTCACTCTGTAGATTTGTTTTTCTTAGCAGGATTGGACATGGAGTGAATTTGGAGAAACCCCTTTTGATATACTTTTGGTTTAGGGTTTCTAATATAATTTGGGCTAGACCTCTTATTGGTTGTACTTTTGGGAATCTAAAGTATGATTTGGGTATTTGATGTACCTTGATATTGTATATTTTAGTATTGATGTAACTTTTAGGAACTTGATGAAAGGGTTGGATAATCGTTATATATATTGTTAAGTTTGGAAGTTTTCCGCACTTTCTTACTTATCTAGTTTTATTGAATAGTATTGCATTAAGTTTGAATGAAAATTGCTTGAGTCCTGGCGAGAGTTGGGCAGGCGTTCCGCGGATGTCCTTTGGTTCGCCTTAAGGAGGAGTGGGAGCGTCACAGTTGGTATCAAAGCTTCGGCTTTAGATCTCTGTAGTGTATCCTAGACTTGAAGTTTAGGATGCCGGACTGTGGAACTGGTTGAGAAGTTAAAGTGACCACTTGTGGGGATGAAAATTGGAACTTAGGTTTGAACTAATGGACAATCGGGAGTCTCGATCTCGTAAGAGATGTGTGAGATAGTACGAGATGATCAAATCCAGTTTGTTTAGTAGTCTTGGACCCATTTAAGTTTTTAATTTTAATTGTAAGTTACGAAAGGTAACGGTGGTATTGAACCGTCTCAGGGACGCGTTATGGAGGCCATTGTTGAGAAGGGCTTAAGGGAGCTCGTTGGAGATATAACTCATTTTGCCGAACTAGAATTCTATGTGACTACTAGAGGACTTGCTCATACCCAAATAATGTGATATTAACGATAACCGATAATCGAAGGAGATTATTCAAGGAAACTAGGGTAGTTCAAGAGGATAAACGAGGATCGAGGGCAATTGTCGATGCCCAGACTATTAGAATTTTGAAGTGGAGACTGAGGTACTTGAGGAGCGAGGAAAAGACAAAGACTCCTAGTGAGCAGATTTAAAAAGCTAAGAACTGACTTATTAGGGTAGTACATGAAATTAAAGACCGGATGGATAAGTCGATGATTGGGTGTGTTACCTTGGTTGAACAAGTGGAGAATGACAAGATACTTGATAAGAGACATGAGATTAACACTCCTAGTGCTGGAAATGAAAATGATCCTATGGAGGTAGTGAAGACTTTTGGCTCCGCCAATCACTAAATTAGTGATTTAAACTATTTTAATAGTTTTGCCAAAGATAGACGGGGTGACGCTCGCTTAAAGGCCATTGCATTTTGTATCTTGTTTTACTATGTTTCCTATCTTTTGAGGCAATTAAACGTTACTCATGACATGCTTGACGTTACTACTTTATGATTTCAAATCCATGATTGGGTTGTACACATTTGCGATTATTTCGGCGTCTTCCCTTTTATTCTTGTATTTGTTTAGCGTGATAAAGTTATCACTTTTCAAACTCTGTTTATATGTACTCACTTTATGTCATGTTTTTAAACATGTTAAATTTATGGGTAACCAAAAGAGTAAAAAAGGATCGAGGGCGAGGAGTTAAGCAACTCCAAGCTCAAGGAGGCGATTATAGAGTACTGTTGGACTGAACCAAAACCCTAGAAACGAAGGAAAACAATCGCGTAGCTATTGCTATTAACCAGACTATTGATGCTCTAACACAATTAGTTGAGCACTAAAGCCCTAAACCAATCAACCAACCTGGGGATCGAGAGAGAGATGTGAAAATGGAATGATTCTTGAAATTTGTTTATCTAAGTTTCACGGAGAATCTAACCTCGAGATAGTAAGATTGATTTGAAAGGATACGATAAGCCACTAGTGAAAGCAAGATGTTAGGGTTTCTTCTCAAGCCAATTCGTAAGTGAGTATTGGAGAGTGAATTAGGGTTTGAAACTTTTATATTAAAAAATAAGATCTTCGTATCTTGTTATTTTTATAAGTGGTAGTAATCTTGTGGAGATTCAGAAGCACATCCGTATTAAGCAGAGGATAGTTAAGATCTATAATTCGGGGTAACCTATAAGCAAAGGAATGAGAGAGTAATATTAGCCAGAATTTCCATTGCGTATAGTTACTCTTTTTGATTGTTGATTTGCCTGGCAGGTTAGCATTTAACTTAAGTCAACCAATAAGATGACAACTTTGGAAGAAATGCATAAGAAAATAGATATTCTTCGAAATGATGTAGAATTTCAAAGAAAATTGGCTGACTACTGGGAAAGATAATGGAAACAAGAATATGCAGAGAAAACTGAACTGCTATGCAAGAACGTAGAACTGGAGAAGAAATACAAAGGAAATCCTCAAACTAGTCAAGCCGTCACTTCTCACGCAAATTGTGGATACTGTGGCAAGATTAACCTCACTGAGGCCAAGTACTGGAGAAAGTAAGGAAAATGTCTGAGGTGCAGTAGTATCGATCATAAGCTTTCGAATTGCCCTGGTACCTCTAAAAAGAGGAAATGCTTAGTGGCCAGCTAGATCCGCCACCAAGCAATCAAGAGCCGAAAGGGAATCTAAGTGCTGGAAGTTTTACGAGTGGGGGTGGTTAGCTCCACTCGAGAGATAGCGGTTGTAGTTTTACCCTATTCTAGACTGGCACTTTTGGAGATTTAAATCTTTTGTATAATGGAAAGTCTTTTGTTAATTTGTGTCTTGGCGACTTGGCACGTTTTGTTATAATCTTGTTGTTTCTCCTTTTTCTTTTGAAATGATTTGATAAACTTATCCCAACTTGATGCAACTATTATGATTTTTTTATAACGTATGGTGATGACTTTGCTTTTAATTGATTTCATGGCTTACATGTATATTTAAATTTTGCCCCACACTTTTAGATTTATACTAAGACATGAATAGTAGTAGATGTAGTCGAGATTGTACTTGAGAGCCTATGTAACCCCAAGGTCTGGAGGTGACCAGGGATCGGAACCAAAAATCGAGAACTTAGGGTTGAAGATGGGATCCAGTGTTTGATCGCCAATTTGAGATATTAAAAGTTGTGAGATTTGGGTTAGTGAAAGGAAATATTTGATGGATTGAATGAGCCTAACGATTAAGGACCGGATATCATATTTGGAATGGACGCTTGAGGCTATATATACATAGATTATCGAGACTTGAACGATGTGACTATTAAGAATAAATATTCCGTAGCCTCACGTAAACGAGAATTATAATCAAGGGCCAGGAGCAGCGAATAAGGGATTTAAAGTAGAGTTACAACCAATCGGGAATCCTAGGAACTGATGTGCTTAAGACCACTTCCAATTCAAGATGGGGATGCTTGAATTTTCAGTTATGCCCTTTGGGTTGACTAATGCACTAGCAGTAATTATGGACTTAATGCATCGAGGTTTTACACCGTATTTGGATCAAATTGTGGTGGCATTTATTGATGGTATATCGGTATGCTCTAAGGTTAGAGAAAATCATGAAAGACACCTGATGATAGTTTTACAAACCCCGAGGGGGCACCAACTTTCGTTAAATTCAATAAATGTGAATTCGATTGGAAGGAAATAGCCTTTCTAGGTTATACAATATCTAAGGAAGGAATTGTTATTGACTCAGCTACAGTGGAAACTGTTTCAAAATGGAAGCGACCGGAAAACCTTACTGAGGTTCGGAGTTTTATTGGATTAGCAGGGAATTACCGGAGATTCATCCAAGATTTTTCTAGAATTGCTGGACCCATGACCGAGTTGACCAAGAAAAGTGGAAAGTTCATTTGGAGTCCTAAGTGCGAAGAGAGTTTCCAGAAATTGAAAAAATGATTGACCAGAGCCCCAGTATTAGTTCTACCCAATGGAAATGATAGTTTTGTGGTTTACACCGATGCCTCTAAGGAAGGATTGGGATGCGTTTTGATGCAAAATGACAAGGTGATAGCGTATGCCTCTAGGAAATTGAAATCACATGAAGGGAATTATCCGACTCATGACTTGGAGTTGGCAGCAGTGGTATTTGCTTTAAAGAAATGGAGACACTATCTTTATGGAGTGACATTTGAGATTTTTACTGATCATAAAAGTCTTAAGTATTTATTCTCACAAAAGGAGCTAAATTTGAAACAACGTAGATGGATAGAATTTCTGGAGAATTATAATTGCACGATAAAGTACCATCCAGGGAAAGCCAATGTAGTGGTTGATGCTTTAAGTCGTCAAGTACAAGTGGCTGGATTGATGATTAAGGAGTTTCACTTGTTAGAAGAATTTAGTTATTGAAATTCTCGATTAGAGCCGAGTAAAGTAATCCTTGGAAACATTATAGTGAATTCCACTTTGATGGAACGAATCAAATAATTTCAAGGAAAGGACGCTGGAGTGCAGAAATGGTCAGAAAAAGTTGAAAAAAGAGAAAAGTCGGATTTTAACTTGGGATCAAATGGTGTATTGAGGTTTCGGAATCGGATAGTAGTGCCAAAGGATGAAGGACTTAAGAATGAAATTTTAGAAGAGGCACACCGATCAAAATTTACGGTATATCCTGGAGGGAATAAGATGTACCAAAATTTGAAGAGTCTCTATTGGTGGGAGAATATGAAAAAGGAGATTGTCCAATTTATCCAGACCTGTTCACCGATCAAGGTAAATTTCGAGGACGAAATTCTCTTAAGGGGGAGAGGATGTGAGGACTCGTAAAAATTCTTATTTCAAAACCCTATTTTTGGCTCATTTAATTATTTATTTGGATATTTTCCTCGAATAATATTTTCTAAATTTGTTAGACCTAAATACATGGAATTATAGCCTCATTATATTTTTAAAGTGACTTGTTTCAAAAATTAATTTTTGGAAGCTCGTTTAGTGAAAATAGTAAAAACGTGTTTGGAAATTTTAACCGATTGAGAGTACCATGAGTTTGGAAAATTGGAGACTTATACAATGGTCCTAAAATAGATAATTTTACGTTTAAGTACTCGAGTGATAGTTATTAGTACTATCGTTATAAGAAATTCTTGAAGGTTTCGCTTTATCGCGCTTAATTTGGAAATACACGTTTTCACATGCGCGATTTAATTGAGGGACTTTAGACCCTTATTTTGGGACAATTAAGAGTGAATAATATTTATATGAATATAAGGGTATTGGAGGTTTAGTGCACTAGTGAAACAAACTTAAGAAAAATCGAGCACAAAACGCGCGCGTGCGCGCATTATTCCTAGTTGACTTTGAAGCAACTTTTGGCCACAACTTATAAAACTTCTCACGTAAGCTTACCTTCAGCTTTAGCTCTTCTTTTTCTGCTCCAAATAGCCGACTAAGAGGTAGAGTAAAACAGCCCCAATTTCTTCTCAATTTTTTCACTAAACCTTCATCATTTCACCTCAAATTTCAACCGTAGTTAGCTCAACACTTGGAGATTACATCTAGCTAAGAAAAGGAGCTGTTGTCCGTGGTTTTCTTGAGCATATTTGGACCGAAAATTCTGCCTTTGTTCATCACACAAGTAAGTAACTATCCGACCATCAAATTTTCGTTTATGGAAGTAGAATTACACGTATAAACTCTTGCATGCATGTGGGTAGTCTTTTTTATGATGGATTTTTGTTTGGTGGGCTCTATGAACTCCCACTTTTGATGGAAGGACTGATTTGATGACTGATGATGAAATTAATGGTGGTTTAGTGCTTAAATTAGTGGATTAATGTTGTATAGTTGGTAGAAAATCAAAAGAGGTGCTTGGAGCAAAAGTGATCATTTTGCCCCTGCTTTGTTCGAGCATTTTGGTGCACAATTTTGAGGTTCTAATGGCTTTTTTATGTTGTTTACATGTTATATTGAGTGTGTAAAAAGTTTAATTGAAAAATAACTTGATTTGGTCACCCAAATGTTGGAGTTACGAAAGCTTAGAAATCCGGAAACTATTCCCGTCACTGCCCAGGCAGTCATTTTGTTTCGATTATATCTTTTTACTCCGATGTCGGAATCGAGTGATGTTTGCGGTACTGGAAACAAGACATTCCCAGATTTCCAACGGTATAAAATTCACATTCTGGTTCCATCTGAGTGAGCCAAACCACTCATTTGAAAATTGCTGTCCTGTTTCATTGTTTCCTGGAAGGCAGCACATGAGCTGTAACTTGATGCTTGCGAATGAGCTGGTTATGGCCAGATTTTGAAAATGATTTCTTCTGAGAAAATATAGCCTTATGATTCTATTTTCCAACGCCACAAACTACGCTCAATTTTGAGTTGAATTGTGTGATTTTTGATCAAAATTCGAATCTGGTCTTGTGAAGGAATACCATGCATTTGGACAGATTTGAAACTAACAATGATTTGGGACTTGTTATCCGAAGCTTCTTAGCATAAATCACCTATCAAATGTACCTTGGACATATTTTAGACATTACCTACTGGAATGGACCATGTTTGAGATGTTTCTTGACCAAATGTTTGGAAACGGCAAAACGGAAGTTCAAAGGCAGCTTAGCCTTGGAATTTCTTGTGATTTCAATGGTTTCGTTATTCAACTTTCCAAACATATTTTTCTATAAAAATTGACATACGAATAGTCCTTATATGGTAGTATATTCATACCAAATTTGGTGCCGTTTCGAGTCCGTTTCAATACCTAACTAAAGTCCCAAAGTTTGGAACTTAAATCTGGAAAATTGGCTTAACAGTTTCGATTTTTCACCAACTTTGAACTATCATATCTTGGTGCTCAAAACTCCGATTGTTGACCCGCTTATTGTGTTCTAAACCTTGTATGCAACTCTAATTGAGTTCCAAATTCCAGAGGCTGGTTTGTATTGTGTGAATTTTACCGAATTTACAAACTTTGCCGAAGACCAACCTCGAAAACTGCCTTGGTGTCCAAAACAGTGACTTTGGGCCAAATTTTGAATACCTTCCATTTGGAATCGTAGAAAAGTGTTTTCTAAGAACTTTTAGTACTTTCTAAGAGTTCTCCAACGGTACCATGTTTTCCAATTTTGGACTTGTAAAGAGTGAGATACGATTTTTCAAAGATCTCGTATCAAAACTGAAAATTTCCGAATCTTAAGGAAATGGAGTTTTTTTCGAATTCTCCTTATTCCTTCGATATTACTTGAACGTTTTATACTTGAGTTCAAAGATGAAAACTCTATTTCTTTTGTATCTTAAAACCCCACTTTTGAGACTTAATTCGCGAGTAATTTAGGCTCGTTTTAGTGAAATTTCATAGGATTGTACAAGTGTGCAATCTTCTCGATAATTGGGGTTTATAAGTGATTGTTCACTATTAATTGCTCAGGCATACAAGAGGAACTTCAAGAGGATCCCACGGCGGACGCTTGAACTTCGAGTACCGTTTTTTCTTGTTCACTTGGTGAGTGTCAAGTGTGTGTTACTTAAACTCTTGTGAACTCGATACATGATTACTTGTTATTGATACTTGAGATTTTGGAAAATGAAGTCGAGTGCGTACTTTATCGCACTCGTTCTCATTCGAAATAATTTAACTCATGCTCAAATTGCTTGAATATATCGATTGTTTGAATATATCGATTGCTTGTATATATCAATGCTTCATACATGATATGGTATGCTATGGCTGCATACGTCGTTGGAGTGAATCTCCTCAACACACAAATGCACATGGGGACGCCCACATCTCATTGGCCGACCTTGGAATCGAGCCGGCATGAGCTTGGTCGGGAACCTTGGCGAGCCATGAGACATATAAGCTTGACCTAATGAGAGGTCTTGCTTGGCATACTCGAGTAGTATCGCCACCAACAAATGACAGGCGGGCCCGATACAGGGGTATGTAAGGTGAAAGGGGATCGGTTAAGTGGAGTTCTACAGACTAAACCTACCCGATTGACAGAGTGTCAATTCGTGGAGGTTATTGCTCGTGCAAGTGGAATATAGCTCCTGAGAGCTCCAGTATTCTTGAATTGTTTCTGTTTACTTTTCCAATGAATTATTAATTATTGAAATATTATTGCTCGACTTGTAAATTGGTTTGTTACTTGAACAATGTGCTTGCATGTGTGTTCTTGGTCTCACAAGCGTTTTGCTCACCCTGTAGATTTGTTTTCTTTAACAGGATTGGACATGGAGTGAACTTGGAGAAACCCCTTTTGATGTACTTTTGGTTTAGGGTTTCTAATGTAATTTGGGCTAGACCTCTTATTGGTTGTACTTTTGGGAATCTAAAGTATGATTTGGGTATTTGATGTACCTGGATGTTGTATATTTTGAGTATTGATGTAACTTTTGGGAACTTGATGAAATGGTTGGATAATCGTTATATATATTGTTAAGTTTGGAAGTTTTCCGCACTTTCTTACTTATCTAGTGTTGTTGAATAGTATTGCATTAAGTTTGAACGAAAATTGCTTGAGTCCTGGCGAGAGTTGGGCAGGCGTTCCACGGATACCCTTTGGTTTGCCTTAGGGAGAAAGTGGGGGCGTCACACACAAGATACCTAAATGTGATCGTATCCACTACAGGTGAATACATTTCATCATAATCAAATCCAGGTCTTTGTGAAAAATCCAGGGGTACAAGTCTTGCTTTATATCTCACAATTTCATTCTTTTCATTTCTTTTCCTCACAAAAATCCGTTTGTATCCAACTGACTTTACATCTTCAAGTGTTTGGACTACAGGTCCAAAAACTTTCCTTTTAGCCAGTGAATCTAATTCAGATTGTATCGCATCATTCCATTTTGACCAATCATTTCTATGCTGCATTCATCAGTCGATCTAGACTCATGATCCTCATCAACTTCTTTAATATCAAGTGTTACATTTCATTAGGCTCCAATTAAATTTTCTATAATTTCATTCTCTTCAGGAGTTGGCTCTTCGGGAGCTGGCTCTTCAGGAGCAACCTCTTCAGGAGGTTAAATTTTGTCATGACATTTATTTAATCTCCGAAGACATTTGAAATCAATTTATACTTTATATAGATAGGCCGACCTTTATTTGTAGCACTTGTACATGTCCTTCAGGGACATTAATTTTAACAAGAATATTTCCTGCAGGAATAGTTGATTTAATGACTCTTCTGGGTCGATAAATATAACTTTCTTCAAATGAAGAATTTCTTGAATTTCTAGTCCACATTATTTTGTATGAGAATCAAGGAAATCCAATTTTTCAAATGATTTCCTTTCGGTTGATCTTTTCCTCCCCCTAATGTCGGGATAGATCACTCATCAATATTTTATGATATTTAATCGTAAAAGGTGATGCATACCCGACATATATTTCTTTTGGAGCCATGTATAATATAAAGGGGATATGTATAAATACTTGTCGACATTCAAATATTCTCACCTTTGCCAAATCATATATTCATTGGGATCAGTAAACTTCTGGTTTATTGCAGGTGATGATTATAAATCAAATGAGAATAAAGACAAACTATATCGATAACCATTTCACTCTCGAATAATTATTATTATATAATCAACCTTTATCTCACTTGATCTTTATTATTATCTCATTCAGTGTCTCAATTTGATATTCATTTCGACGGATATCTCTAAAACTTAATAAATTTCTTCGAGACTTGGGAGAAAGTAGTGCATTATTTATGACAATTTTTTTTAGTTCCTTCAGGGAGAAATAGAATGACTCTTCCGGAGCCTTCAATCAATTTTGCACTACCACTGATGGTATTAACATCTCTCCCATCTCCAAAGAAGAAAAATATCTTTTATTTTTCAATATAGTGTGCGTAGAAGCACTATCAATGAGGCAAATATTATTATCACCATTATATAGTCCCAAATGTTTGGCATCTATTTCTTCTTCAGGAAGAAAAATAAATAAACATTAATAAAAGATGTGAGAATAGATATATGCAAAGTAAATTGATAAAATATGCAAGACTAACAACATATCAAACATCTAGACAAATATTTAATATATGATCATTTTGCATCTTCAGGATGCTCAAAGAAATCAGCAACATCTAGATGTATCATGTCAGCATCATCATCATCATAAGCATCCTTTTGGTCGATAAAATTTGTCTCAACATTTTTGTCTTTCTTTTTCAAAGATATGCTTGATAAAGGTCAATAAGGTGGTCAGTCGTATGACAGGTACGAGACCAATGACCTTCCATGCCACACCGATAGCATTTTTCTGATCATTGTTATTATCCCACTTCTGGGGGATATTTTATTGCTTGCCACGATTATTGTCATAAGGTACAAATCTATCAGGTCCGCGTCAACGGCCATGACTATGTCCTCGGCCTTCTCGACCACATCTACGGCTACATCCGTGACCACGACCAGAATTTTGAGGTTGAGTCGCATTCGCTTCAGGGAATGGACTGTCACCAGTTGGTCGGGACTCATGATTTTTCAACAATAATTCATTGTTTTGTTCAGCCAGGAGGAGACATGCAATAAGTTTAGAATACTTCTTAAATCCTTTATCTCTATATTGCTGTTACAGGAGCATATAAGAGACATGAAAAGTAGAGAATGTTTTCTCTAACATGTCTTCATTTGTAATTTTTTTCACCACATAATGTTAATTGAGAAGTAATTCTGAACATGACTGAAATATATTCAATGACAGATTTAAAATGTTGTAGCCGTAAGTGAAGCCAATCATATCGGATCTTTGGAAGAACGACCAACTTTAGGTGATCGAATCTTTATCATTTAAGTATTTTAAAGGACAAGTGGATTCTCAAGCATAATTAATATACTATAATAGCATCTCCAAAACTCATTGCATCAGGGTGTAAGAATCTATAGCAAATTATTCTCATGATAATAAAGATAAGTAAGAAGAATTGAAAGAAGAAATATTACCTCAAAATGGCAAATAGTATATGTTTGTGTTTAGTGGTTGTTCAACAGTAGGCACTTGTATTTTGCGATCATTCTAATGTTAGCCATAAGAAATTGAAATAAGTTTATGGGTAAGAAATTTACCTCAATAGTTCATCAAGGGTTTGCCCAAGGAAAAATTCAATAGTTGATTTGACACTAGTAAAATCCTGACAGAGTCTCGTGTTTCGCTTTAGCTCAAGGTAGAGACTCCATTTTCACCTTTTGCTCAGAAGTAGAGACTCCTGCTGATAACGTGTTGTGAAACAAATAAAATAAACTACTAACATAGGAATTGGAATAGTAGAGTGAGAAGCGGAGAGAGAGAGAAGAACTGTAGTATTATTCTATTCACTTATCAAAGTACTTCTAGGTTACAAATAAAGTAGGATTCACCCGTATATATAGGTGATCCAAGATCAAAGATATATGAACCCTATTAAATACTAATACATGAATTTAGTACTTCAAGTACATCCATAAATGGGTTCATCCAATGTACCAATGAATCTAGGGAGAGTACATGTATCTATCTTCTTGAGAATATAAACGGACATCCACCTCTTATATTTCTCCTTGAGAATATCAACGAACATCCACATCTTATATTTCTCCTTGAGAATATCAACAGACATCCACATCTTATAATTATTTCATAATATAAAGCAATTAAAGTTGTAATATATGAACATCATTTGTTGGGTAAACATCAACATGCAACCAATAACAAGAAGCCAATTTTCCTAAGTTCAGCAGTCAAGAAAAAAAATTCAAACTACCGTTTGTGATGGTGGAATGCAAAAAGACATGAAAACCACACCAGTTTGTCCAATCCATTTCATTGTTAGTAGGGACATGAAAGGAACAGAGGGGCCTCATTGTAAAACAACACTTGAAAATCTGGACATTATGGTCAAAACAAAGAAACAAGCAAACCGTTCTCAGTCCAATAGTCCAAAAAACAACCACTAACCAATACTAAAGTCGAAAACCCCTTCCAAATTGACCAAAACACTCGCCTACTTATGGTGTCCACAAGAGGCCATGAATTACTATTCACAAACTCAACTTCCCCATTTTTTTGTTAGGGATTAGTGATATACAGCCCAAACTCCAAAACTCTAATCGCAAAAGATTTTATAGCGTGAGAGATCAAAAAATAGGGACAGAGATATATTTAAACTGTGGATATGTTTGTGAGTACTATGTTTACATTAGAATATTAGATCAGCTTTTTAGTCTTTTTGAGGTTAAACACACAAAAGCAATACGTGCATTATGGATAAAAAATTGTGTATGTTCATGATTAGGAGAGTTCCATCTTTTTATAATACTATTGAAGATCAAATTTGCCAATTATTTTCTGTAGATATCTATTTTTCTATCTATTCTTATCTAATACTCTAACGATAAATGTTACAACTTCTTTTAGTAGTTTGATCATTTTTGTTAAGGAATTATCACACTTCCATGATTTTATGGCCATTTATTTTTAGAATGGGGGCTGCCTGATAGACAACTAAAGGAAAAACAGAAAAAGTCTTCAAAACCACAATGAAAATGAAACTCTTCTTCTTTACTATGTTGTTTATTTTGTTAAAGAAAGGAAGAGAAAATTTTGCTTTATCAAGAGGAAAAATAAGGGAAGAAGAGACAACTTAGCAGCCATGGAACTTTAAAAAATAGGAGAAAAACTTAGCAGCCCTGGAACTGACTTTTATCTCCAAACCCATTATTAATGTGAAATAGAAACCAAAAGAATTCAAATGAATAAACGATCAAAGAAAAATATAGCCTAAAAGAAAGGCCATAATATAATAAAAAAAAAGAAAATTGAAAAACCTTAAAACATGCGAAAATAATAGAATGGCCCATGGCAAGTTCAACAGCGGAAAGCTGAAGTGAGCCCAAATTTAGGGTTGCAAACAAGTCGAGCTGAATCGAGTTTTGGTCTAATCGATCCGAATCTTGACTTAATTTTATTGAACTCGAACTGGAGCTCGAGCTTGACGAGCTGACAATTTAAAGCTCAAGTTCAAGCTCGACTTGATTCGAGCCAAGCTCGAGCTCGAAAAAAATAAAAAATAATTATTTTATTTTTAAAAAATAAATAAAATAATATTTTTTCTTAATAAATAATAAAATGTTAAGGATATATATAATTTTACTATTAAAATAAAAAATATATATATACTTAAAATAAAAAATAAAAATATATAATAAAAAATAATATATATATATATACTCGAGCTAACGAGCCGATAAAAAAAAAAAAATATATATATATATATATATATATATATATATATATATATATATATATATATATATATATATATATATACTCGAACTCGCGAACCGACTTGCGAGCTAAGGAGCTTAATATTTTGAGTTCGAATTCGAACTCGATTTTGACTCGAGCCAGCGCGAGCGGTTCGGTTCGTTTGCAGTGCTGAGCCCAATAAACCAAATCCTACAGCCGGCTCTTAAGCCGAACGATCAGAGTTTCGCTAATAAAAATCAATCACAAATTATAAAAAAAAAAAAAAAATCAATCACGAGTAAGACCACTTCAATATTACATCTCCTTGGTCAACACGTAACACAGTTTGGAGAATTGCGGAATATTCAACCTCGACGTTCAAAGTTTCAAACATAACTCCAAACCGCTCTTCCCTGCTATAAATACCCCAACAATCTCCGCACTTCTGCATCCATTGCAAGCATAACCAAGAATCAACAACCAAATCACCTATATTTTGAGCTGGTAACTTTGTTCTTTTTTCGAGGGTTTTAGTCGATTTTTGGGTTCAAGATGGATTGCAGAAAAGCAGCGATTCTTGTATTGGTTTTTGTCATTTTTGTTGCCATCATGGGCCAAGTTCATGTGGAGGCAGCGAGGTTGTTGACAGAGGAAGACTTCGCAGGTGCCAATCACTTGGATAAATTTCCTTCGGTCTATGCAAAAGCAAGAGACACGATGTCGCATTGGCTTGAAAGGTTGGCTTCTGGACCTAGCCCTAGAGGACCTGGTCATTAAGCTTAAAAGTATGGCCAGCAAGTATTTAGGGAGCGGTTCGGCCATGCAAGGACACTGACAACCAACACTACTACACTAGTATATTTTGGTAGTATTTACTATCTAGAGAGGGTCTAAGACTCTGTTTATTTTTTTTTTTGGTTATTTCATTCATTCATTCTTTGATGTCTTGTTACTCTATGAAATCTTAATGCATAGATGTATATTTCTGACTTTTGCCCTTGAAGTGGCAGTTATAATGTTAGAATTTTTTTTCCTTAATGCTTTCTTTCATTTCTTTTGCCCTTGATCAATGGTTCAAGCTTTCTATAATAACAAGAACATTGATAACTCAGGTGTTCCAGCTCATCGTATGTAAACAACATGACAAATTTTTGCTGTACAATCTCTGTGCCTTAGTTTTTGGTGCAGCAAAAGTAAATTGTTAAACAATAATCTAATGATTGGCATCTTCACGAGCCCCTCCTTAATTGCAGACACTTCGATCCACAAATTAGAAAATTTTCTGATAGATCATGAGGTGGCTGCATGAGATAATTTAGTGCAGCTTTTATAGAAGTATTCCTCAAAAAAAAAAAAAAAAAAGACTATCATTTCCTATAAGATCCTATAACGATTATCATTTCCTATAACATACTATCTACTCCGTAAAGTTAGTATTCTTTTAAGGGGTTTTTGCCTAAAATAAATACCTTTAGAACACTGGTTGTAACGCTCGGAGCCCAAGGGCTACCCCAAGCAACTTTTGAGCTGAGATCGCATGATCAAAATGGTTTATCTAAATTATTCGGTAGCCCATGGATTGGAGGTTTTATCCCAATGTGGGACATTTTACTCTTCTCACCTTCAGAACTTTGCATCCTCATAAAATCCATTACAATCTAAATTGTCCACTTAATCGTAGGCAGATTCTAGAGGTGACTCGTGCGAGTTCTAAAGGTAACCCACAATCCAATATGACACTTAATCTCATAAGTTCTAGAGCTAGTCTCCATTGAACGTAACACTTAACCGCACACAACACTCAGTTCTTTACAATTCCTTACATAATCAGAATCATTACACCACTTAGCTCCAAACTCACCTCGAGGTGGCCCCTATCGAACATGACACTTAGTTCCACACAGCACTTAGTTCATCGAATGTGACACTTAACTCGGCACAATTTTACTTAATTTCTTACATTTTCTCGCGTAGCTAGAACTGTAACACCAATTAGCCCAAACTCACCTCGAGGTGATCCCCATTGAATGTGTTATTTAGTTTCACAGAGTACTTACTTCCTCACACTTCTTTGCGTTGTCAAAACTATATATAACATCACTTGGCTCAGGTTTACCCCGCACAGAGACCTCACGAAACTTGTTCTAATATCATTTGTAACGCTCTGGGTCTGAGGGCTACTCCAAGCAAACTTTTGAACTAAAACCATAGGGGTTCAAAATGGCTACTTCAAGTTATTCGGTATCCCATGGATCAAAATCTATATGCTATACTTTTCTCTTTTTTTGGTTCCAACATGGGACATGTCACTAGTAACATGGGACATTTCACTAGGATGAAATCTTCTATTATGACGGCTCTAAGTTGATCAATTCTTTCGACTTTTTTATGTTGATATCTATTTTTTGTACCAGGTTTAAGTCTCCTACCTATTATTGCCACAACATTTTGTTAGTAGTTTGATTGTTGTATATGATTTGAATTTCAAATTTAAATTCATGTCATATGACATCATTTGAATGTACTAGTTTAAAAAAATTGTATACTGATAATACATAAAATATTAATTCTATATATATATATATATATATAGACAAACATGCACTAAAGAAAAGCCAAAAAAATAATAGGAGAAAAAGACCAAAAAAAACCGAAATAAAGAAAAGCCTGCCCTTAATGCCCAACGATCAAAATTGCTGGCTGCATTGTAGTCAGCCTTCAAGTTTGAATTCTTTCCATTTTTTCTTCTTGTTGCCATATCGGGAGTATAATAGTCACTATTATTAGGCTTGTACCGGACCGGATTGGCCAGTCTTAATTGTGAACCGGTCTTCTTTTTAAATTGGTCATTAGCAAAAAATCGTTTTGATAAAAAAACTAATCAAATCTGTCAGAAATCGGTCAAACTGGTGATCCGATTTGATTGTTTGATCTAGTTCTCAAAATTTTTTTCTTATTTTTGAATATAATTTGAGTTAACTAAATTGCAAAACTTTCATTTATTAATAGGAATAAAAAAACACCACTCACTTAGTGTAAACAAAAAAATCACTCAGATCTATAAGCGGTCTCTAAATCAAGAAATTTTCATCCATATCATCTTATCATTTTATCATTAGTGATTCCAATTTTCATTAGAAAAGCCATAATCCCAATAAAAAGAACTCAAATTAGGTATGATTTGTTTTAATTTAGTTTTTCAATTAGTTATAACCAAAAACTTAATTTCAATATTTCTAAAACTTATAAAAATATAAAATAATTATGGCATTATGATGACATTAGCTAACTTTTAAGAATGATCCAACTGATTCAACCAGTTGACTCTTGACTCAATAGTTTAGTCTGAGTTGTTATCCTATCTGAGTTTAATAACATTGATGATAGTCTTGCGTGAAAAATGATATATAAGACGATTCTTTTGCCTTCCTATTTGGGAGTATACATCTCACGCGATCATAGAGCGATGTGACTTTTTCTTTCTTTTTTTCTTTCTTTTAAATAGTCAAAACCTGTGATAGAAAAACTATAGTAGGATAGCCTTGATTAAGATATACCGTATGCAGAACAAAAAGAACAAAATGTACTATCAAACATCTAAAAATATATTTCTAAACAAAAAAAGATATTTCTGAAGTTTATCTCTCTCTCTCTCTCTCCTAACAGGAGAAGGGTAGAATTTAAAAGTGATGAAAAAGAAGGAGAATTTGTCTAAAGTTTATCTCACTAAACCAATTTGCAAGAGTTACATATTAATCACTAGGAGTTAGGCAAACATTATTCAAACCCGTCGATATTTAATTTTCTTCTTCACTTGTAATTCAGTACTCTAATTCAAGTTCTTGTTATAGATACATAAGGTCAAAAAGAGACAAAATCAAGGGGCGGGAGGGTCATGGATGCCCAAGTTTTTCAGAAGGTTAGTGATGTACAACCCAAACTGCAAAACTCTAATCGCAAAAGATTTTAAAGCGTGAATGATAAGAAAAAAAAAAGGGATATTAAACAGTGGATATATTTGTAAGTACTACGCTTTACATTAGAATACTAGATACATTTGAATTCTACATAACTTTCTAAAGATTTATGTCTGCATTAGTTCTTACGCTTGGGCGTTAGATATATTTGAACTCTACGTGTTCCTACTGAGTTATGTTTTAAGTTAGTTAATATCCAAAATCAAATTTCGAACTATTTATAGCTATTCTTTGATAAAGTTTTCCTGCCTCTGAAAATTGAAAAGGCTGGTGATAATTATGGTTCATCAATGTCAACTTTTTGGCCTATTTGAGGTTAAACACACAAAAGCAATATGTGCATCATGGATTTAAAAATTGTGAATACTCATGACTGGGAAAGTTCCATCTTTTTATAATACTATTGAAGATCAAATTTACTAATTATTGTATACAGATGCCTATTTTTTCTATCTATTCTTATCTCATTTCCTAACCATAAATGTTACAAGTACTTTAATTTGTTTGATCATTTTTGTTAAGAAATTATCGCACTCCATGTTTTATGGCCATTTATTTTTAGAATTCGGGCTGATTGATGAAAAAAAAAAGGAACAACAGAAAGAGACTGCAAACAAAAAGGAAATGAAAGTCTTCTTGTTTATTTTGTGTTAAGTGGCTAATTGTGCATATAATTGGTGAATATTTTCCCCTTTATTTTGCTAAAATATGGCGTTAATCGATATATTTCACTCATATTTGAATTTTGGTGTTGCTTTTAGGAATTGTTGGTGAGAATGAAGTAAAAGGTGCATTAAAAGTTGACTTTCCAGAAGACGTCTTGTTAAGCGTGCCCACGCTTTGTCAAACACGAAGTGGTGCTTCTAAAGGTCCATGTCCAGAAGAGCTTTCGTTATAAAGTGTGCTCACGCCTTATTTGACAAGGCAATCAAAAGTGCGCAGGACATGAGATCAATTTGTCAATTGATCAAGAAGCCGGTTGCATCCCATGGGCTGACACATTAGCCACGGATTGGAGATCTTGAGGGGCCATGATTCGATGTAATTATTTTCGGAATTCAATTAATAGGTCTTGGTTGGTTAGTTTAGTTTAAGTAGGAGTCTTAGAAGGAAAAGGGGAATCCCATCCTTATTAATAGGGGAGAAAACAGACGTGGGCTCTGATTCTTTCTCTAGCTCTCATTCTTTTTCCTCTCTTTCTCTACAATAAACCCTAGTATTCCTTGTAGCCGCGACTCGACCATGAGGAGCGGCTAATTTCTTTTCTAGTTGAAGGATAATTGAAGCTTTGGTTCGACAATTCTGTGAGATCTAATTTGATTTATTTGCTTCATCTATTTCTGAGTATTTATATATTCTCTGTCATCCATGTTTATGATTATTTTCTACAGTTAAATACCTGATCAATATTTAATTGTTGAAATAGTCTATTGCCATCTAAAATATCAAATCCGTAATTGTTTGATGGTTTTAGTATCTGTGGCGCGTGATGTAATTTGATCGTAAAAGAAACTTTCGAATCTATGTCACGGGAATATATAATCTAACTTAAATGAACCGAGCTTGTGTGTTTGTTAGTTAGAATTGGTAGCTTCTCTAATTATTAATGCTGTCAATAGGTTAAATCCTAAGAGCTTGTTTAGGGTTGGTTAATTGGCAAGAGAAATAGCCACAGAACGTGTTGTGGTTATCGAAACAGTAAGGCGAAGCAGGTTGTCAGAGCGTGTTGACGACCATAACCAGTTTATTCATGAATAAGTGATTTCACCTTTGCATCGATGATCAGTTAAATGAACCAAAGTGGAAATTAGACCTTCGACTAGAGTGTTGCCTTTTCTTGATTTAGTTTTATTTAATTTTGTGATACTGTTTTTATTTTTATTCAAGTGAGCTATTTGGTTAATTTCTCCTAATCCCCCATTTTTCACAAAGAAATAAATCACCCAGTTCCAGTGGATACGACCCTACTCACCGCTACACTCGAATTCATATTTTTAGAGTAGGAACTTTTATTTTTGCTAGTTTGACAAGCCAACATTTTGTTATAGAAAGGAAGAGAAAGTTTTGCTTTTTGAAGATAAAAAAGTGACAATTTACCAGCCTGAAAAGAATCCAAAAATGAAAGAAAAATATAACCCAAAGAGAGGCCATGAAATAAGTTTTAAAAAAAACTGAAATGAGGCTAAAATAAAGGATAGGCCCATGGCAAGTTCCAAAGCGGAAACCAGCAGCGAGCCCAAAAAGGCTATCACCAACCCGTTCCTATGCCCAACGATCAGAGTTTCACTAAAGTCAACTTTCAAGGATTTTTTCTTTTTCTTTTTTTTTTAAAAAAATATATGAAGACTCTTGATTTTTCTTCTTCCTTTGGTAAATACATCTTACTAAACTGTAGAAGCAGTACGAGTTTTCTTCTTCTTTCTTTTTGTTTTTCCCCTTTAATAAGTCGAAACATGGGATGCAAAGACAATAACGGATCTAATCACATGAAGCTTCATAAGATATACATTACATATGAATAATAAAACATAGAGGATGGAAGGCCTAATCTAGTGTCGTACTTATTATTTCAACAAGAATAATAATAATTTAGTTTGATAAAGATGTGCATTACATATGAATACATTAGTAAAATCATAAATAAACTATCTCTCTGAAAAAGAAATAAACCTATAATTTGCAACAAAAAAAAAAAAGAAAAAAGCGCCAATCTTCGTGGGACATAGTGTGCTAGGTTATGTTTATTTTCATCTTAGTCAATCCTCAACTCAAACTTGCCATGTTTATCTACATCTTCTCTACCAATCTTAATGAAGAATTAATTACTTTTAGTTAAGGTTTTTATTATAGACAAACAAGGTCAAAAATAGATAGAACTACGGGGTTCAAGGAGGGGCGATCACCCCCATGTTTTAAAAAATTAAATTTCTCCTGTGTTGGAAAATAGAAAAGGCCAATTGATGATTCTGGTCCCTCAAAGCCCCTTTATGAGGTTAAACAAACAAATGCAAGTGCCATTTGATAATTATTATTCCAACAATCAAGTTGATTTGTATATTCTGTTTTGAGGCTTTAAACTACTCCATTTCATAGAGATAGATCCATACCTAAACAGATTGGAGTCTTTTAGGTAGATCATTGGAGTATTCAAGAGCTGAGAAGAAGTAGGCCAATCCCGGAAGATTGGGCTAATCTGTTTTGGTTATGTGTTCATTTCTAAGTTTATGTTGCGTTTGATCTTGGACCACGAACATATATAGCTGGCAAATAGCAATCTTTCTTCTCCTTTTCTTTTCTTTTTTGGTTTCTTTTCTCTCTCCCATGTTTCTTTTGTTTTAACTAATGTTCAATCTTTCAAAAGTAACTTTTTGTCCGTGTATATATATATAGTCTAATGGCGACGAAGGAATACAACGCCACAATGATTTCTACGGGAAATCAATGCTAGTGGAATCGAACAGTGATGATCCAGTGAGCTATCATATTCTGGATCAAATTGCAGAATCGAAGCAATTGAAGAGCATGCTAGGCACTGGACTAATGCAGACATACTTCTCATTGATTCTTTCATGTGGTGGTAGCAACCTGAAGTGGCGCTTCTGTAAGTACATTTTGAATGTCCCAATAGATTCAACAGCTTCCAAGATTTCTTTTGGCTATTGATGCTGGTGCTTTTTTGATCAGGTGATAGAAATTCAGAAGAAGGTGCGGAAGAGGCTGATGGCTTTGCGAGCATGGTCAGATTGGTTGGACATCCATATCAACCCGACCAAAACAAAATTGCTTTTCATGAGTTAGTCTCGTGTTTATAAGATGCATAAAAAAGCAGTTTCTCCACGACTATTTTGCTGTTGCAGTAATCACAAGAAAATGTAGACAATGCAATTCTTTTTACTGTATTCCCTCCAACCTAGTGTTAAGAGTAGTTTTCTAAGAATTCAACCTTTTATGGAGATATATAATTATTATGTCTAAGTGATGTGGTATTAGATGAATTGAGATGTATAACCTTTGATTTAAATCATTCACTTGATAGATTGTGCATTGGGTAATATCAGTGGCGGAGCTAGGAATTAACTTTGGGGGGGGGGCGAGTCTATAGCAATGAAAGTAAAATATATTTACAAAAAAAATAACGTGAACACATATACTACAAGATTAGAAACAACCTTATATAGAATGAAAAATACTTATACGCTTCACATACACAAAAATATCATCATATTTACAAATCTATTTGACTGTTTGAGACATATGAAATTGTGCACGACGACTTTTAATTTTATCAAAGTCATCAATGATTGAATTTATATCAAAAGTTCTAGCAATTTCTTTCTCAATATACATTATCATAGAGTTAGCAAGAAAGTCTTCCTCCATCCTAGAACGCAAACAAGTCTTGATGATTTTCATAACAGAAAATGCACGCTCTGTTGTAGCTGTTGAAACAGGAAGAGTCAAAATAAGACGTATCAATCTATCAATAAGAGTATAGCACATTGAGTTTCTTGTCTTTGCTAACACTTGGCACAACTCCTAAAGTGATGACAAATTTTGAAGCTGAAAATTATAGGAAAACTCAATCTGGAAAAGCTCTAATTGAGTTCTTAAGTGTAACTTCTCTTGATCTGTGAAGTCAGCTGAATAAAACTTGTTTGCAAGTTGACAAATTTGTTCAATATTGAAAGCCTGGAAATTATCTTTGGGGTGCAATGTTGAACTAAGAATAAGCAACTCTATTACATCTTCCTTAAACCTATTCTTCATTTCAAGTATATGAGAATCAACCGTTGCCAAAAACACATCAATCCTGTAGTGATGCTCCATGGTAATTGGATCATTTTGTTTTCGAATTCTTCCTCGACCTGCTTTATAAATGACATACATATCAGGCATCTCTATATTTCGTGCATCACAAAATGTCTTCACATTGGTGAACAATTCATTCCATCCATTATTTCTATAACTTTGAAGTCGATCCTTTGTTACTGAAACCAATTTAAGGGCATTCAAAATATCTTGAGATTTGCATTGTAAAGCTTGAGAAAGTACTTGTGCAAATCCTAAAATGTCCCTGATCATATGCATAACAAGAACAAAATCAAAGGATGTCATGAAATCGTAAACTCTGTCAGCTTCACTTCTTTGAGTTGATGTATTTCCATAATTGATAACATCAATTAGGACAGAGCAAATGTCTTTATATTCTGTGAATAAGCTACAGATAGAACTAAAATGAGACCCCTATCTTGTAGTCCCTGGCTGTTTTAAGGTACCAATCTAATTCTGACCCCTACCAGTCTCAAGTTCATCAATAGCAATCAATTCAGCAATTCTAGCAGCTCTTGCAACTCTAAGTTGGTCTACACGTTTGCAAGAAGATGAATTAAATTTATAAGAAGAGATAAGTATGTAAAGAATTGTTCCACAGGAATTACCTCTTGAGATGTTGCTACCAATGTTAATTGCTGTTCATGAGCAAAATAGTGAATATAATATGCATGGGGGCACTCCTGAATAAATAATGCTTGCAGTCCATTCCATTCTCCATGCATGTTACTAGCTCCATCATATCCTTGGCCACGAATGTTTTGCACACTAAGATTATGGCGAGAAAGGACATCACATATCTCCTTCTTCAAAGTCAAGGAATTGGTTTCATGCACATGAATAATGTCAAAAAATCTCTCTCGAATATAGAATTGTGTGACAGCCCCACCTTCCCCTAAGGTGAACCAAAGGGGTTAGCGGACTGCCTGCCCAACTCTCGCCAGGACTACGGTACAGTTTACATCGTTCTATAACGTTCCGGAACTCACCATTGCGCGCAAACAAGTCAAAAACACAAAATAAAAAAAACGAAAATTTGCGCCGAAGATGAATAGTGCAGGCCACGTCAGAATCCGGCCGGAATCTGGCCGGATTTCCGGCCGGATTCTCGGCCGGATACAAGGCCGAGAGAAAACTTCAATTTTTTCAAAAGTCCCACGCAATCCGGCCAAGATTCCGGCCGGATTGTCTGGCCAGATACCGGCCAGTGAGCAACTGGCCGGATTTCCAATTTTTCTCAAGCAATCCGGCCTTCAATCCGGCCAGTTTCTGGCCGGATTCCTGGCCGGATTCAGTCCAGTGAGCTTCTGCCAAATTTTTTTCTTTTGCCGTTTGAAAGCCGAATCGTTCCGAAGTTCATCCAAACATCAATTTAACATATAAACATGGAAATCCAACATTGTCAAGCCAAAATGGCATACCAAAAGATCCATTTAGTTCATACATATATCACTAGCCAATTACACACCAAACATTGGTGGAAACAAAGCACTTAGGGTTTTCACCCTCAAGGAGCTAATCAAAATACATGTACATGAGCTCAACTTGTCACAACCTTTTCCAAAAGAATTCATTTGCCTGTAAGGAAAACAAATAACACGGAATGAGCTAAAGCCCAGTGGTACACTACTACATAAGCAACCAAAGGCACATAAGGATAAACTTTCATTTAAAGTGCACAAATAAGCAGTAAAGCAAAACGGTAAAAGGATACGGTCGTCTCTCAAGAGCCCAATTCCACGCTTGTCATCTTGACCCAATCTCATTGACCCTCCGTCAATTGTAAGAGTACCAAACCGTAGACCTCACTATACTTCCATTCCTTCTACCCAACATACCCCAACCGGGCCCGCACTCCAATTCAGTAGTTTTTGGTAATACTCGAGTTTACCGGAACCAAGGGTCTCATTACCACAAGGTTCCCCAGTACAGTCCCCATGGCAATTCAATCTTCACGACCAAGCCCTCGCCGGCTCGATCCAATTGACTACCAAACGGGGTTGAGCTCAGTAATACAATAAGGTCGTTGGACATCGTCCAAACAACACCAAATCAGTTTTCATAAAATGGAATTCACCAACCAATATATCAAGTTCAGTAATGCAGTAAAACGGTAGCCAATCAGTGACAATATCAAAAGAGGTGAGGGCGGTCAAGTACACCCTCACCTTAATCAATTTCAATATCCAAATAAGCCTTCAAGGCATCACTACACATAGCACAAAGCCACATTATAACAAGTAAGTGAGTAGTATACTCACCAAGCAAGAAAGTGGTGTTTCATACACCGTGGTCACCAAGACGTCGTGAGCTACCGTCACGTCCTAACACATGTAACACATTCAATGAGACTCGATTCCGAGCCATATAGCAATGCCAATCATAACCCTAATAGGGTTATACAACCATATACAAGCATGATAGCAAACCAGAAATTAAGAAAGGCTTTAATGTAGGCCTTGATAAGAAAACCGGTTTTGACGTCATAATGCGGTAATGGCACAACTCTCACTACAATTATCGGTTGGGGGTGTAAGACCCACCGTTTCGAAGCTATGAAACAGGGCTACAACAATGTAGAAGGCCACTCAGTCCAGATCCTAGCACAACTAGGTCAAATACGCCAAATACTAAACCAGCATTACCAAAACAGGTTTGCACAACCCACAAAACTGTAATGAACACAACTCAGGCTATACATGTCCAAATGCCGACATTCCAAAGGCATAAGTTAGCTAAGATATCCAGCTACATTTCATCAGAAGACACCAACTTCAAAATCCAAACCAAATCCAGTCAAAACAGGCAATTACTATCGCAGTTCGGACATTCTGTTCACCAAAACCAGCAACAGTAAAAACGGCATAACTATCTATATGCTACTCCAAATTCCCTGAAATTTTGTAGACATATCAAACTCATCAATACCTACAACTTTCATGTTTTAAGCAAAGTCCAATTCGGCCTCTATCTATGATCTAAAATTTCGGACAGATTAGGGGTTCATGAACCCTAACTTCTCACATTTCATTCCAAATCCAAAATTGATTGCATTTCACAACAATTCACACCTACTAGAGCCAAAGCCCCTTATTACCAACCATCATACTAGTCCACAACATCAAAATCATATGAAACCAGAAAATTTCTCATAAATTGGAAAACTTCACCAAATCAAGCCAAACCAAGAAATAAATCATATAATCCAACACTTTAGCCACTTCTAAGCATAATATAACCATCATTAGGTGTAATAGGGGGGTTCAAGCATCACTTACCAAGTAACAAGAGAGAGAGAGATGATGGCCACCTTAGAGCTTCAAACAAACTTCACTAGAGCACTCACTATCACCAAAAGAAAGGATTTTATGGAATGAAATCAAACCTAAACTCTTGTTTGTGGAAGATTGAGTGATATGGAAGCTTGAAAGTTGGGAAAATTTCTTCTTCTTTGAGAGAGAGAGGGCCGGCCAACACAAGGAAGAAAATGGTGAATTTTGTGAAGTTTTGTGATATTTATTCCTTTGGTCAAAAAAGTCAAGAAAGTAAATAGTGTTTCTTAAAGTCCAACTAATGAGACGATGACACATGTCACCTTCTTAAATGCAATCCTATCTCTCCTTTTCTCTCTCACATCAATCATATCACACTCCCTACTTATCACTTAACACCTGATAAATTTTTCACAGTATCCGAAACTTAACCTTATTGGCCGAATTTTTCCGAACTTTTCGCACTAGTGGGTTCCACGTCCAATATATATTCTTAATTTTCTAAAAATTCACCAATACCAGAAAAATCATCTTAAAACTATAATTGCTCATAAAATCCACCAAGAAAATATTCCTAGGCCAGAAAATGCAGAAAACATGAAATTTAAGGGAAAAAAACCCTAGGAAAATATTAGGGTAAATCTGGGTTCTCACACTCTCCCCCCTTTAAAAGAATTTCGTCCTCGAAATTCTCACCTTAGTTCCCGAAAAGGTTTGGGTATTTCTTTCGCATTTCTTCTTCCATCTCCCAGGTGGCTTCCTCAATTCCGTGGTTTCTCCATAGCACCTTCACTAGCGGAATCCGCTTGTTTCTAAGCTCTTTGACTTTTCGATCGAGCACTTGGACCGGTTTCTCTTCATAGGTCAGCGATTCGTCCACTTCAATCTCCTCCGGTTGCAATACATGGGATGGGTCTGGATGATACTTCTTTAGCATCGAGATGTGAAATACATCATGGATTCGAGAGAGAATGGATGGCAGTTCCAATCGATACGCGACCGCTCCTACTCTTTGCAGGATCTTGTAGGATCCGACGTACCGCGGTTGAAGTTTCTTTCCTTTGCCCGTTGTAAGACTTCGTAAAGGTGTGATTTTGAGAAACACATGGTCTCCAACTTCAAATTCCAAATCTTTTCTTCGATTATCCGCGTAGCTCTTTTGGCGACTTTGAGCGGTTTGGATCCGTTGCCTTATCAATTTGACCTTCTCTTGAGCCTCTTCCATCCATGGAATAGTTGCCGGATCTAAAGCTTTCCTTTCGCCAACTTCATCCCAGTAAATCGGCGAGCGGCATTTGCGTCCGTATAAGGCTTCATACGGAGCCATTTGAATCGACGAATGGAAGCTATTGTTGTACGCAAACTCTACCAAGGTCATGTGTTGACCCCAGTTGCCTCCAAAGTCCAGAATGCACGTTCGTAGCATGTCCTCGAGAGTTTGAATCGTCCGTTCTGACTGGCCATCCGTCTGAGGATGATAGGTCGTGCTCAAATTGAGTTTCGTCCCCAGGGTTTCTTGGAACTTCTGCCAAAATCGTGATACAAACCGTGGATCCCGATCGGAAACGATGCTCACAGGAACACCGTGTAGTCTTACAACCTCATCCATGTACAGTCGAGCCAACTTGTCCATTGAATACTTCATGTTTACCGGCAAGAAATGGGCCGACTTGGTTAACCGATCAACGATCACCCAAACGGCATCGTGTCCTCTTTGCGTCCTCGGTAAACCGGAAACGAAGTCCATGGTGATGTTTTCCCACTTCCACTCGGGTATCTCCAAGGGTTGTAACAGATCCGATGGTTTTTGATGCTCTGCCTTCACTTGCTGGCAAATAAGACATTTCTGTACGTATTGAGCAATTTCTTTCTTCATATTGTCCCACCAATAGGTTCCTTTTAGGTCTTGATACATCTTGCTGCTGCCCGGATGGATTGTATACTTGTACCGATGAGCTTCCTCCAGAATCTCCATTTTCATCGACTCCACTTTCGGTACCACTATTCGGTTCCGATACTTCAAAATACCCTCAGGACTCAAATTACAGTCCGTAGTTTCTCCCTTATCCACTTTCTCTTTCCATTTCTGTACCATCAAATCTTCTTTTTGTGCCTCTTTAATACGTTCCAGTAGAGTGGAGGTAACCCTAACATTGCCAAATATCACCTTATGGCTCCCTAGACAGGGTTTCCACTCGCACACGGATTCTAGCAAACCCCACTCCTTAATCATTAGCCCTGCTATTTGCACCTTACGAATTAAGGCATCTGCTACCACATTTGCCTTTCCCGGATGGTAATTGATTGTACAGTCATAATCTTCCAGAAATTCCATCCACCTTCGTTGCCTCATGTTGAGTTCCTTCTGGGAAAAGAGGTATCTAAAACTTTTGTGATCCGAAAACACTTCGAAAGTTACCCCGTATAGGTAATGTCTCCACTTTTTCAGAGCAAACACCACTGCGGCTAATTCTAGATCATGAGTCGGGTAATTCTGCTCGTGCAGCTTCAATTTTCTAGAGGCAAAAGCAATCACATTCCGGTTCTGCATCAAAACGCACCCCAGTCCTTCTCGCGACGCATCCGCATATACTACAAACCCGTCCACTCCATTTGGCAAGACCAGTACTGGAGCCATGGTCAATCTTTTCTTTAATTCCTGAAAACTTGTTTCGCATCGGCCGTTCCAGATAAACTGGCCATGCTTCTTTGTCAAGTCAGTTAAAGGTCTTGCTAGTTTGGAAAAATCTTTAATAAACCGTCGGTAGTACCCAGCTAGCCCTAGAAAGCTACGAATTTCTGTGGGGGTTTCTGGCCTCTTCCAATTCGTCACGGCCTCGACCTTCGCCGGGTCCACCGAAATATCTTCGTGGGAGATCACGTGCCCTAGAAATGCTACTCTCTCCAACCAGAACTCGCATTTACTAAACTTGGCATACAGCTGATGTTCCCTCAATGTCTGCAATACCATTCTCAAATGCTTCTCATGCTCCTCACGTGTCTTAGAGTAGACCAAAATGTCATCGATAAACACAACAACAAATCGGTCTAGATAGGGTTTGAAAACCCTATGCATTAGGTCCATGAAAGCGGCGGGAGCATTAGTCAGTCCAAAGGGCATAACGGCGAACTCGTAGTGCCCATATCTTGAATTAAAAGCAGTTTTCGGAATGTCCTCCTTCCTAATCAACAACTGGTAGTATCCCTGTCGGAGGTCTAACTTCGAGAAGACCACTGCTCCTTGTAACTGGTCGAATAACTCGTCGATGTGGGGCAGTGGATATTTGTTCTTGATCGTTACATTGTTTAGGCCCCGATAGTCAATGCACATCCTCAACGTTCCATCCTTTTTCTTCACAAATAACACAGGATCTCCCCAAGGAGACTCACTCTCGTGAATGAATCCCCGCTCCAACAGATCTTGCAACTGCAACTTAAGCTCCTTAAGTTCTGCAGGCGCCATTCGGTAAGGGGTTTTTGAGATAGGTGCAGTTCCAGGCAACAAGTCTATGCGGAATTCTATCTCTCTTTCCGGAGGTAAGGCTACTAACTCATCAGGGAAAACATCCGGAAAGTACCTCACTATGGCTACATCTTCTACCTTGAACTTATCCGTAGGGGTATTAATTAAGAAGGCCAAAAATCCTTGCGCCCCTCTACTTATCAGTTTCCTAGCTCGAATGCCCGAAATGAGAGCAGATGAGGCTAACCTACCCCTTATATCCAACCTTAAGATTGCCTCGCCAGGAATGCGAAATTCCACTATCTTCGTTTTACAATCCAGTTGGGCGTTATATTTGGCTAGCCAGTCCATACCCAAAATCACATCGTACCCCTTAATAGACAAGTTAATCAGGTCTCCTAAAAATCTCCTCTCTCCTACCCATACATCGCAATCCTGATAAACCATACTAGTCACCAACCGTTGATTCCCCGTAGGTGTACTAACTTCTAAGTCATATGGTAAGTTAGCAGGTTTTATATCGATGCCACACATGAAATCAGGGTTAACAAACGAATGGGTGGCACCAGGATCAATTAAAACTTTGGCAAAGCGGTGGAAAATAGGGATCGTACCTTCCACCACCTCGGAAGACTCTGGGACCTGATGGGGCTCTAAGGAATACACCCTAGCTGGCACCTTAGGTTTGGATCCGTCTCCCTTGGCTGGTCCAGTATTAGTCCTCGGCGGTAGTTGACTCCCCTTTCCGTCTTGTTTTAGGACCGGACAGGTAGCTAATTGATGGTCCGCACTTCCACACCGCAGGCACTTACCCTGTTTCTTCCAACAATTATCCTCGGTGTGGTTTGCTTTCCCACAGTGCCCACAGAGACCGCGAGGTGCCGAAGCCGAGCCACTCTGAGCATTTTCCCTCTGTCCTCGCCCAGCTTGACCACCCCTAAACGGAGTCCCTCTGCCTGATCCAGATTGTCGACCACCACCCGATCCTCGTCCAAACTTCGAGGGAGTACTCTTCTCACCTTGTCCAGATGTACTCCCAGGAAAATCACGCTTCTTAGCCTGGAAGTTTCGGACCTGCAGCCGTGCACTCTCCACTCGTTGAGCTTTTTCCATTGCCTCGCTAAACGTGGTAATTTGATCCGCCGCGAGGTCTTTCTGGATCTCGACGTTCAAACCCTGAATGAAGCGCCTAACCCGTCGTTGCTCAGTTATGATTAGCTCAGGCGCGAATTTGGACAAGCGGGTAAATTGACTCTCGTACTCCGCCACAGTCTGAGCCCCTTGCCGGAGCCGGATAAACTCGTCCTCCTTCCTCTCCTGGACTAGAGGAGGGAAAAACTTGGCATTAAATTCTCGGATGAAGTTCACCCAAGTCCTCGGTGTCTGCTCTCGTTCCCATTTCTGCCTAATTACGTTCCACCAGGAACGGGCAGCCCCTTCAAGTTGAAACACGGCAAAAGTGACCTGCCGTTCGTCCGGGTAGTGTAGGGCCGCGAATATATCAACCATTTTCTCAAGCCATTTCTCAGCCACATCAGGGTCGGGTCCCCCAATAAACTTTGGCGGGAAAAACTTTTGAAAACGTTCTAGAGCTCTATCTTCGCTCTCAATATGATGGCCAGGGTTTCCGGGGTTTCCAGGGTTAGGGTTTGGGTTTTGACCCTGTTGTTGCACTACTTGTGCGAGTAGGTTTGTCATTTGCTGCATAGCGGCAGCTATTTGCACATTGGGGTCTATTTGGGGTTCAGGAATTGGGCCAGTAGAAGCTTCCCCAGTTTCCCTAACCGGTGTGGGTTGTCTAATACCGCGCCCACGTCCCCAACCACTTCGTGTACCTTCCATGAGTTTCACTCGGTTTAGGCAAAAATACTAAACCACAGCAATAATAAGGCATATATAAGTAACACGCCAACTTTGCACAATAACACATTTATACAGTCCAACCATAAGTACAAACACACATATATACAAGTCAAACATATATACAATCAGTCAGTCAAGTACGGCCAAGGCACGCACGTACATAAACGATCCTCCCGAAGATAGGCCTATCAAAAGAAATTTACACGTAGCTAACTCTACATCCAAAACGGTTAGCTAAGGCTCTATCCCTATCCCTATGTACATACAAAAACCACCACTAACCATAAGAGGCCTAATAGTCAGGGCCTAGTCAGTCGCTGGGGTCTGGGACCCAGGCGATGGGGTAGACTCCTCCCCAGGGTCTGCCTCCGCACACGATGCCTCGTCACTACACTCTTCCAAGCCATCGTCACACAAATTAAGGATCGCCTCAGCGCGACCCCTGACCTTACGAGCTCGCTTAAGCTCTCGCTCTCGTGCCTCCTTTAATTGAGCGCAAAGGTCGTCCACTCGATCTTCAGCCTCAAGCACGTCGTATTCTAACTCCTTTATACGCGCCGCTTGCTTATCATTGGTCGCCCTATCCTGGATCGCATCGACTTCAAGTCGAGCATTCTCTCTCGCCAACACTTTGCGCTCTTTATCCAGCGCGAACACGAGGGTGTTCGGGTAGGCATACCTCTCCTTACACGGGCACCGTCGAAGACGGTTCGACGGGCTCCAGCGAATGACGGCCCCTCCCGGCCGTATCTGATATGGGATCACGGGGAGTACTTTGCGAGGTCTAACCCCCGAAGGACTAGCACTAGAGTCACCCTGTCCGGCCATCCTACATCACAAGACATGGAATCATAAATATAAACTTAAAGGCCAAAACAACAATCCGCAAGTCAAACAGTCCTATAACACACAGGCTAATTCAAACCTAGGCTCTGATACCACCTGTGACAGCCCCACCTTCCCCTAAGGCGAACCAAAGGGGTTAGCGGACTGCCTGCCCAGCTCTCGCCAGGACTACGGTACAGTTTACATCGTTCTATAACGTTCCGGAACTCACCATTGCGCGCAAACAAGTCAAAAACACAAAATAAAAAAAACGAAAATTTGCGCCGAAGATGAATAGTGCAGGCCACGTCAGAATCCGGCCGGAATCTGGCCGGATTTCCGGCCGGATTCTCGGCCGGATACAAGGCCGAGAGAAAACTTCAATTTTTTCAAAAGTCCCACGCAATCCGGCCGGCAATCCGGCCAAGATTCCGGCCGGATTGTCTGGCCGGATACCGGCCAGTGAGCAACTGGCCGGATTTCCAATTTTTCTCAAGCAATCCGGCCTTCAATCCGGCCAGTTTCTGGCCGGATTCCTGGCCGGATTCAGTCCAGTGAGCTTCTGCCAAATTTTTTTCTTTTGCCGTTTGAAAGCCGAATCGTTCCGAAGTTCATCCAAACATCAATTTAACATATAAACATGGAAATCCAACATTGTCAAGCCAAAATGGCATACCAAAAGATCCATTTAGTTCATACATATATCACTAGCCAATTACACACCAAACATTGGTGGAAACAAAGCACTTAGGGTTTTCACCCTCAAGGAGCTAATCAAAATACATGTACATGAGCTCAACTTGTCACAACCTTTTCCAAAAGAATTCATTTGCCTGTAAGGAAAACAAATAACACGGAATGAGCTAAAGCCCAGTGGTACACTACTACATAAGCAACCAAAGGCACATAAGGATAAACTTTCATTTAAAGTGCACAAATAAGCAGTAAAGCAAAACGGTAAAAGGATACGGTCGGCTCTCAAGAGCCCAATTCCACGCTTGTCATCTTGACCCAATCTCATTGACCCTCCGTCAATTGTAAGAGTACCAAACCGTAGACCTCACTATACTTCCATTCCTTCCACCCAACATACCCCAACCGGGCCCGCACTCCAATTCAGTAGTTTTTGGTAATACTCGAGTTTACCGGAACCAAGGGTCTCATTACCACAAGGTTCCCCAGTACAGTCCCCGTGGCAATTCAATCTTCACGACCAAGCCCTCGCCGGCTCGATCCAATTGACTACCAAACGGGGTTGAGCTCAGTAATACAATAAGGTCGTTGGACATCGTCCAAACAACACCAAATCAGTTTCCATAAAATGGAATTCACCAACCAATATATCAAGTTCAGTAATGCAGTAAAACGGTAGCCAATCAGTGACAATATCAAAAGAGGTGAGGGCGGTCAAGTACACCCTCACCTTAATCAATTTCAATATCCAAATAAGCCTTCAAGGCATCACTACACATAGCACAAAGCCACATTATAACAAGTGAGTAGTATACTCACCAAGCAAGAAAGTGGTGTTTCATACACCGTGGTCACCAAGACGTCGTGAGCTACCGTCACGTCCTAACACATGTAACACATTCAATGAGACTCGATTCCGAGCCATATAGAAATGCCAATCATAACCCTAATAGGGTTATACAACCATATACAAGCATGATAGCAAACCAGAAATTAAGAAAGGCTTTAATGTAGGCCTTGATAAGAAAACCGGTTTTGACGTCATAATGCGGTAATGGCACAACTCTCACTACAATTATCGGTTGGGGGTGTAAGACCCACCGTTTCGAAGCTATGAAACAGGGCTACAACAATGTAGAAGGCCACTCAGTCCAGATCCTAGCACAACTAGGTCAAATACGCCAAATACTAAACCAGCATTACCAAAACAGGTTTGCACAACCCACAAAACTGTAATGAACACAACTCAGGCTATACATGTCCAAATGCCGAAATTCCAAAGGCATAAGTTAGCTAAGATATCCAGCTACATTTCATCAGAAGACACCAACTTCAAAATCCAAACCAAATCCAGTCAAAACAGGCAATTACTATCGCAGTTCGGACATTCTGTTCACCAAAACCAGCAACAGTAAAAACAGCATAACTCTCTCTATACTACTCCAAATTCCCTGAAATTTTGCAGGCATATCAAACTCATCAATACCTACAACTTTCATGTTTTAAGAAAAGTCCAATTCGGCCTCTATCTATGACCTAAAATTTCGGACAGATTAGGGGTTCATGAACCCTAACTTCTCACATTTCATTCCAAATCCAAAATTGATTGCATTTCACAACAATTCACACCTACTAGAGCCAAAGCCCCTTATTACCAACCATCATACTAGTCCACAACATCAAAATCATATGAAACCAGAAAATTTCTCATAAATTGGAAAACTTCACCAAATCAAGCCAAACCAAGAAATAAATCATATAATCCAACACTTTAGCCACTTCTAAGCATAATATAACCATCATTAGGTGTAATAGGGGGGTTCAAGCATCACTTACCAAGTAACAAGAGAGAGAGAGATGATGGCCACCTTAGAGCTTCAAACAAACTTCACTAGAGCACTCACTATCACCAAAAGAAAGGATTTTATGGAATGAAATCAAACCTAAACTCTTGTTTGTGGAAGATTGAGTGATATGGAAGCTTGAAAGTTGGGAAAATTTCTTCTTCTTTGAGAGAGAGAGGGCCGGCCAACACAAGGAAGAAAATGGTGAATTTTGTGAAGTTTTGTGATATTTATTCCTTTGGTCAAAAAAGTCAAAAAAGTGAATAGTGTTTCTTAAAGTCCAACTAATGAGACGATGACACATGTCACCTTCTTAAATGCAATCCTATCTCTCCTTTTCTCTCTCACATCAATCATATCACACTCCCTACTTATCACTTAACACCCGATAAATTTTTCACAGTATCCGAAACTTAACCTTATTGGCCGAATTTTTCCGAACTTTTCGCACTAGTGGGTCCCACGTCCAATATATATTCTTAATTTTCTAAAAATTCACCAATACAAGAAAAATCATCTTAAAACTATAATTGCTCATAAAATCCACCAAGAAAATATTCCTAGGCCAGAAAATGCAGAAAACATGAAATTTAAGGGAAAAAAACCCTAGGAAAATATTAGGGTAAATCTGGGTTCTCACAAATTGCTTGTCCACAAATCTAAGAACAATAGCCATTTGCTCTCTTTTTGATCTATCTTGAGCCTCATCAACAAGTATAGAAAATTTTGAATCACTAATCTCCTCTCGAATATACTTTTGTATCTTGCTTGACCAAATGGACAATATCTCCTTCTGGATCATAGGAGAAGTATAAGATGCATTTCGAGGAGCATTATCAAGGACCACAGCAGCCACTTTTTCATTATAAGAAGACACATGCTTGATCAACTCAATAAAATTACCTCGATTATTAGAATCTAAACTTTCATCATGACCCCTAAAAGCCACCGCTTGAAATGCACACCATTTTGCAGCATCTATGGAAACTTGAAGTTGCAACCGATTTTTTGCAACCTGCTCAGAATTTTGCTTCTCAATAATTTTATCAAGATGTTGCAATGAGTTTCCCAAATCATGATAGCATTGCATTGCCACTTTGTGTGATGAGTTAGGATCTTTTCCAATGTGATTTAAAAAAGCACAATTTTTTCCATCATTTACCTTCTTCCATGATCTAAATCCACTAGTTGTGAAGGCCATTGATCCAAAATGGTCCGTTGGCTTGGAAAGAAGTGAGTAAGGAAGACAAAAGGCAGCATTCTTTGTTGGAGAAAATTCCAACCAATCTGGAAACAATTTATACCAAGAGAAAAGGAAACGTCGGCCCTTCTTGTCAACAACCATTGATTCAATTGGAAGCTCAGGTTGGTATGGCCCAAACTTAATATATGCTCTCCGTACCTTATCCCTTTGATGCTCTAGATATTCCCAAATGGATTTTCGCTTTCCAGGATCATGTTCTATGGATGAAATATCAAACTCTAATGATTCAGCTCTACAAAATTTCTTTGTTTGATACTTAGGAGAAGAATCACAAAGAGGACACCACTTCCACTTGGTTCTAGACGTCTTTTCTTGAAAAAAGAATCAATTGTCCTGTTGGCCATTACCACTATATTTGCAACAAAACAACAACCTGTAATCGAAATAAAATTGATTGAGAAATGCTGGTTATGGCCTATAGAGATGGGAATTTGACCAATGCAAAAGACTGGTTTCCCTAATTCCCTTACAAATTTCAGCCATTCAGTCTGATTGAAAAGCCCGGCCATCACTCAAGGAAGCCAATAGGATCCTCAAAATAAAATTAGTATGAAAATTGGAAAAGGAAACCAGTCTCAGAATCAACTAAAATAAATGCTTATCACTCGAATTTAGAAGGCCAAGTACAAAAAACAATACAAGTCCCTCTCGAGCAATTCATCAAACAACGGGCGGGCAAACTTTTTACACCCACATTTCACTAAATAAATGCAATGTCAAACTAACCTGGTAAATGGTAATAGCTTGAAATTTTAGAGCTTTTGGTACATCCAGTTTCAAAGCCGCGCGCTTCAACTTTTGCAGAAAAATTCAGGTGAGAACTGAGGAGTTACAATTCTCTGCCATAGAGTATTAGCTTGTATTTTGAATGAAAAAAAAAACTGGAGATCGAAGAGGGAATTGAAGTTGGGAGTTGAGAGTTGAGGCTTTTCTGTAAGAAGGAAATAAGAGGTGAATTGGTGAAAAACGGCAATTCTGAAGTTCAGAAAATAGTAGGTAAATTATTTGGACCAAGTCTGTTATTCTCCGTTAAGAAAATAGTGACAATTCTCTGTTATTTGGACCAAGTCCAAATAACTTTCAAACATTATTGTTTGGGCCCTGGGGGGGCAAAGTGAATTTTTTGATCAATTTTTGGAAGGGCAAAACATAATAATAAAATTTTTTTTACTTAGAAATTTTTTTTTAACAATTGGAGGGGGAGTGGTTGCCCCCCTGGCCCCCTTTCCCTCCGCCCCTGGGTAATATACAAGTTACTTTTTCAAATGACAAATTCGAAAAGCAATTGTTGATTTCAAATTGGTGATCTTGTTTTGAGATGTCAAACAAGTGAAAATACAATTTTGACAATGGTACAGATAGTGTAATACATTCATATTTTTCCATCATTACATCTTGATTTGGATTTCCTATGTACGGTACACTTATAATTCAATCGAAAATACCATTTGACAAGAGGGATCAATTTAAACTATAGGGTTGAATATTGGGGATCATCTACAGGAATTTTAGAGGACAGGTGCGCAATGCTGATCGTGGGTTTGATGAGAATGGCCGAAGCAACCATGCATGAGCTGGAGGGAAGAGGCTTGAAAGTGCAATACCTCAATATAACTCAGTTATCTGATGGTAGGAGAGATGCTCACCCATCCATCTACAGGATGCATTGGGTGCCTCCAAGTAAGGCGCAATTAGCTTATCCCAGGTGCTATTCAGATTGCGTACATTGGTGCCTTCCAAGAGTTCCTGATGTCTGGAACGAGATTCTTTATCCTATTTAATGTTAAAAAGTAGAATTGTACTCCCGGTTATGTCCTTCAAAATGTACAATTCTTTTTGTTCTTATACGAGGTACCCTGGAAGGACTATAGCTTAGAGTAAGAAGACATTACCCTCTGATGAAGATTTATGAAACCAATATTTAGTCAATGCTTCTCTCCCAAATCCTTCTCCAAATCCTTCTCTCTCTCGACAAAGCTCGTGTTGGAAGCTTAAATCATTTATTCACCAATTAAATGTTTTTTATGCACCCCCAAATTCTTACTTTCATGCACTCATATCATATTTATGCACACTCTATACTTACATATCTTCCTGAAATTATTTTCACTCCAGACAATAAATTAACAATTGAGTAATTTTCATTAATAGCTAATTTGTGTCGAGCAGATCTTCTTGGAGTGAGAATTCTTAATTCATGAATTATAGTAAGTGATTTATGTCACCATAGACAAAGGTTAAAGCATGTGTTGGATTCAAAGCTGAAGTTAAATAGTACAAATTAACTTATTAGACCCTGAAAATGAAATAAAAATATCAATATCTTGGCAGCATTCCAAGTAACTCCTCAATCGAGAGTGTGGCTTGAAGAAGTAGGACATAATCTCTTAATGAGTGATTTAGGATATCTACTAGTCAAACCCTTAAAAATATTAAAGTCCTAATCTCTTTTTTTTTTCTGGGTAACTCATTAATAACCTTCTGGGGTTTCATCTATTGCCATATAATTCTTCTAACATTTCAAAATATTCACTTCATCCCTTATGATTTCATACAAATTGAAAATTTAGCGAAAAATAACCTATGTAATATCTTTAGTTGAAATACTAGTAATACCTTTACTTAAATGCTAAATGAAATGAAGACTTAATCATCTTATATACAAATATAGGGAAATTATGTGGATAAATGCAAAAGCTATATGGAGTAAAGTGGATATTTATACAAATTATAAGGAGAGTAAGTAGATATTATTGATATTTTGAGTGTTTTAAGTGTGTTTTATTATTTAGTTTTGGTGTATTTTAGTCATGTTTATAGCTAATGAATTAGGTTTCTAGTGAAAATATGTATTTTGTGGTTAAAGTGGTAAAAATTGCATTTCTATGAATTTTTATGATAAAAACTTTATGTTTTTATAGGTTTAATGATTCAATCATCAAATAGAATGATTTAAGAAGATAATTGGATGATTGATGATGGTTTGAAGTGATAAAAAAAGAATATGAAATGCAAAAGACGAAATGCAATCAAGAATAAAAGGAAGCAAGTTTCACAGCTTTGACACCTTATGGTATTTCGGCAATATCATGAGCTACAACTATTGGATTGAGGTGATTCTTGCACTATTTTGAAGCTAAGAGATATATCTACATTTGACATGTGGACATCAAAATCCAATTCAGTCGTTTTCATTGTCAAAATGTTGAAATACAGAAGTGCATTTTCATGGTCGAAAGCGAAAAAAGAGTTCTGACCAGTTGAGGGTATTTTGGTTATTTATTGGCCCACAGAGCTCCAAATTGGATAATTCTTGATGCATTGGAAAGCTAACTCAAAGAAATACAACTTTCATGTTTTACACACAAGTTAGTTCAGCCTCTAACATCAATAAAAGATCAGTGGAATTTGCGAAAAACAGAGCAAGTAAATCCGAGTTTGAATCTGTACTAAACCCGACCTCAGATAAACTTTTGTAATCAGAAGGCAACATCCGAGGGAGGATCTTAGATCTCTATGTTACAGGCCTCGGATCCTAATGTGCAGTGAAGATAAAAATGAAGAAAAATGAGATCTGAAAGGTATTTTGAGCGATCCGACCTCGGATCTTGCCCTTGGATCCCAAATTTCGGATTTGCAACTTGCTCTGCAACTTGTGCTCTATTCACACAAGCTTTTTGATCAATTTATTTACAAGAAATCCGGCTGGAACTGAGTAAGGAAGTATAGAGAATTCAAGAAGCTTTTTTTGGTGATTCCAAGGAGCAATTTACATCAACTTTAACAACTCACCATGAGCTTGAATTCCTCTATATATAGAGGCCTTGGAGAATATTTTCATAACTTTGGAAGGTTAGAGAAACTCACAAAAAATGTAGTTTTCACTAGAGTTTCCTTAGTTCATTAGTTAGAGTAGTATAGCATAGGTAGTGTAGTTTATCCTTCTTGTATTGATAACTAGATTTGGATGAAGATTGAGGAGCAAAGATGGAGAGGTTGATCTCATGTGACAAGGGTGATATCTCTTCTACTACTTTCTCTCTTGTATTAGATTTCATGTTTAACTATAATACAAGTTTGAAATTGTGTTTTTAATGTATTTCTAAAGTTTATGCCTACAGTTATGGTTGAACTTGCTATATCTTATTAGTGATATTTACTTGGTTATTTGATGATATTATTTTGAGCAAGTTGTTTATCACTTTTGCTTTTCTAATCATGATTAACTAGCCATTAATTGTGATAATTTTAAGGTGTTAAGTTTGCAATGAAAATTAGAATTGAATACTAGTTCAAAAAAGTGATAAACCTAGAGAGTACACTCATGAAAGTAGAGGTGCACCTTTGTAGATTTAGTGACTTATTTTATGTAATTTCATAGAAGAAATAAACTTGTAGTTAGTTTCATAACCATGAAAGTAGGTATGAATTAACTATAGGTATAGTTGATACATCGGTGAAAGTGGGTATCACGTATATTAGGAAATTACGCCATAACTAACCAAGATAATAGCATTCACTTAACTTGTAATTTCATTTGCAAGAGTAGTAAGGAATTCCATATCTCTATGACCTTTCTATTGTTATTTTTATTATTTTTATCTCATTGTTTATAGTTTAGATTCAATATCTAGTACATTCGATAGTCTAAATAATAAAAGAGTTCAAAAAACATCGGTAATTGACAATCTTCCCTGTGAGATCGACACCTAATATCCCTATACTCAATAAACGACTCGTATACTTGCGAAAAATCGTGTGTGGAGTATTTAGGATTTATAAATTAAAACTTGACTGTGGAATGAGCTTAATTGTTATATATATGCCTGACGCTCGTCAATTATGATTTTATCGCACGCACTTTTAGAGGGCCTATATTCTAATCACTATAACTGATTTGTATTCCATCCATTTTTCACTTTACATAATACTATAGGGGATTATGTAATTATTTTGAAACTTTAGGAGGGTTCATCTGGTATTATATAAAACCATAGGGGGATTATATATAATTTGCCCTTTTTTTGGATTTCTCCAAGGATTTAGTACAAATGTGTTTTGTGCAGCTCCATCCAATCATTTTATATATTTAAATTTTTAGTGTACAAATACATTATAATGTTGTACTGAATATATGTCAAATATTTTATTCATGTATGTCATTTTTACCTCGAATACAATAATGCAAGGTAATTACATACTAAATAATATAAAAAGTACAACAACTAGATTATACCAAACCCCAACAATACTGGCCCCTTATCAAAATTCTCACCATTTATTTAAGTCACTAGGTTCAAAACTTTTCGTTAATTTTCTTCATTTCTTGGAGTAGCTCTGACAAACCCGGTCTTAAACCTCAATAGGTTTTCATCAATCATTAATTGCGCCATCCTAATCAGCCCAAAAATCCAAATTCAAAAAGGAAACCCAAAATGTGAAAAAAATAAAAATGAAATATTCAAATTTCCTTGTATTTACATGAATTGAGGGTTACGTTTGATCTGTTTTTCAATCCAAAAGCGATTGAACGACCTGAAAAATACTAACATGGCAACCAACACCCCAAGAAAGATCAACCCATGTGTTCTCAGACTCAGAAAAGAAGTACAACTTAAGAAAGAAAGCCAATTACCCAACCTTCCAAAAGATATTATATTCAAGATTCTTCAAAATCTGCCCTTCGAATCTCTAATGCGTTTTCGCTGCGTTTGCAAGTCTTGGAAAAATTTGTTCGCTGATCCTCTCTTCATGAAACACCGAAACCAGGGACAAATTCTTGTGACATCATTCGATCGTCCGCTATTTTCAGTGAATTCATTAGATATCGAAGCTTCAGAAGCCCCAAGGCTTGTCAAGATGAAATTACCAGGTAAATGGGTACTGATGAGTATGCCAAGATCACGATTCGAACAGAACTCCCATGTGTGCTCCCGAACTGACTTCCAATGGATGAACTGGGGGACTAGCTCCCCGTTGTGACTCGGACGCTCAAGTCAGTTGAGAAGTAAGAGAAAGTAATTGTATTGTATGGTGTTGTATTTGTATGTGTGCGTACCTTTCCTGGTCCCTCTATTCCTTATTTATAGTCTTGTGGGATGGTCCGGAAAGAGTCCTAAATCATCAGCTACCTTTGATAGCTATCCCAAATATGAGTCCTACTAGGTCCTAAGAGGTGGAGTCCCATTTGGATTCTACCTCTGGCCTTACCCAATGGATCTGGAGTCCACCTCCTGTTTGGACTCTTGGAGGCTTGTGGTTGAGGTCCGAACTGGTAGGTCTGTGCTACCAAGCAAACTAGCCTAACTGACATATGTCATAGGAGGGTTGACCCTTGTACACTAGCCCTCCTCTGAAGACCAGAGTCATTCGAATGAATTTGGACAGAGTTTTACGAACGTATCAGTTCGGCAAAACAATGCGTCCCTTACCATAATTGCTTCCCATGTTCTAAGTAACCGTCGCTCCCACTTTGTGTAACCGCCACTTCAGTTTCGAGTAACCATCACTTTAACCGTCGCGTCCCTCAACAGTGACCGTTACTAGCTTTGAATGTGAGCCTCTTCATTTTCCCGCCCTAGGGTTCTCCTACAAATAGGGTCCACCACCAGTCATTTTCACACTCTACTTTCATTTCTTTAAACCTTCTTGCTTCTTAGCGAATTCATGCTTCTTTACTCCCGGTTCGCTTGGCTAGTTCGTGTTTCTTTATCAATATTTCAATTCCGAGCTGTTTTCCCCTCTATCACCAGTAAGTCCCTTCTTCCTTTTCATTTTTATGTCTTCCTCCGAACACTCAGATATTACCAGTTTGGCTCCAGGCATAGGGCAGTTCGGCCAATACCAATAGAAGTAATCTCTTCTTCCACGTCCCCTTCTAGCTCTTTCTCCCCTAGTTCGTCAGGATATGAGTATATCCCGACCCCCGCACATTCCTCCGTTCGAGCGATGAACTTGCCCGAACAGCCTATTCCACCCATCCCTGAGGCCTCTACCCAGGTTGCTACAGCCAAGGCTGTCGACGGGACCTCTAGGGGAGCTGGGTACAATTTCAGCGAAGTCAACCTGATTCCTCTGGTCTTAGATTAGGGAGAGGTAAACGAACTGGCAGGAAAGTATACCATTCCTGCCCAGTTCGAAGTTAGGGCTGCTTAGCTCAGAGAGGTTGCCTGCCGATCTTTGCATGGGTATGTAGCGGTGTACAAAGATCAGTTCATGGCTGGTCTTCGTCTCCCTATTCCCAGCTTTCTTTTTCAGATCCTTACTTTCTCGGGTATTCTCATAACCCAACTCATTCCAAATGCAATTCGGTCAATTCTTGGGTTTTTCATCCTTTGTCGCATTCTTCAAATCCCTTACTCTCTCGATCTGTTTCACTACTACTTTCATATGAAGATAAGCGGGCATGTTCCGGGCTGGTTCTACTTCACTTGTAGAAGTGGGGTGAATCATCAGACTCGCGAACTGTTCTCTGGTGCTCCTTCCTCTATCAGGGGTTAGAAGGCTCAGTTCTTTTATATGAAGAATATAGGTTTTCCTCTGCTGACTTGGAGGGAGGAGACCTAGGTCTCCGATGCCTTTCCCGAGTACGAAATGAGCCACTTAAAAAGCTCGGACATCAAGCTAAATGTGAAGGAATTCTCCTCTGCTCAATTATTGGCCACGGGTCTGATTCGAGCAAACCCTTCTGATCCTTCTAATGAGACCCGAACTCTCTCTCCTGCCGAACTGGAAACTGGTACTTATTTTTCGACCCTGTCAGATTATTCATTTTAGGCTCTGTTAGATGTTTGTTTACTGACCTGTGCTATTTTACAGTGAAAAAGTTTTCTCAAATGCTTTTCTTGGTAAGAGCCTCCAGCTCAGCTCCTACGCCTCCGCCTGCTACGGATCCAGCCAGTTTTGCCCCTCTTCCTCCTCCCATTTCCACCCAATCCGTTCCTGAGGCGGAGAGAGGGAAGAAGAAATGAAAGAAATCCACGGCCAAGAAGGCCTAAGCAGAGGCTACTTCCTCACCTGTTCGGAAGAGTGTTCCCACCTCTAATGCCACGCAATTCGGGCATTACGGGGTCAATATGATCGAGGAGCAAGCTTGGATATCGCCTCCTCCTCATATGCGACAGTATTTGAGAACAGTTCTGTATGATCTACAGATCAAGCTGACCATACATTTTCATCCTATGCATTTCTGTCCGCTGTGGAGGCTGTCTATCAACGACCGAATTCAATATCCCCAGGTAGTTTGGGAATTGCTCTAGGGTGGCATCCTCACTCGAGACTATGACCTCATCAAGGTGGCCCCCAATTCTTCCCTCCTATAGCATTACTATTCGGTGACTGGTCAGGTCAGTTCTACTTCTCTGTTCAGCTTTCTTGTTAAACTTAGTGTGGGAGGTTCCTTACTCATCTTTTTTTTTCCTATTCTAGCATGTCTGGTGAACATTGCTGGTGTCGAACTGGTTAAGAGATTCGAGAATATGACCGAATTGATGGCCCAGAACAGGGAGACCAACAACAAGCTGACTACTCAGCTTGACGCCGCCACCTCTAAAGTGGAGGCATTGAAGAAACAATTGTCTCAAGTCCACACCAATTTTGAGCTCGAGATACAGAAGAGCTCTGCCTTTTCTATTCAGCTAGAGGCCGAATCGAAGAAGTTAGCTGAACTGGAAAATCGGTACACCGCTGCCATGGAAGAAGGTCGGGGGTTGGGTGTACGGGAATTCCTGAAGTCTGACAACTTCATGGCTGACCTGCCGGATTGAACACCCCCGTTCTTCAGTATGGGTATGCCCAGGCACTGGACGAAGTGCAAGCACTAGACCTTCCAGGATTCGACATTGAAAAATTTCTCAATTATAATCCTAAGACAGTATAGCAGCTCGACCGCCTTATGGAGAAGTACTAGCACGGACGCAAGTTTGCTGATCTGGTGGCTGACCCGTTCCTGCCCATGACCACACCTGAAGAAGAATAGGAGGGCGAGGGAGAAAGTCGAGCTGAGTAGATTAGGAGTAGGGAGTTCAGTTAGGCTGTAGGGCAGAGTATGATGTTGGACTGAATAGACAGTTCGATTTGTTCCTTTTATTGTAAATCGACAACTTTTGTTGAATGAAATGCTTTTGTAGTACTTAGTCAATTTTTTGATACTATACTTTTTGTTTTAATAGTTAAGTAAGAACTCCCGAATAGACTTGAGGATGTTTGTTCATGCCAAAAATAACTGAATCATGGACATAAGTAATAGAGAACTTAAAAGGCCGAACAGAAGGATAGTCATAACCTTTCAGCGAAAAATCTTCAAATTTAAACTGTGCCAAGTGCATGGGACTTTTTCTCTATTAAGATAGACTAACTTGCAATATCCTGCACAATTTACCTCTTTTACCAGATACGGGCCCTCCCGGTTCGGATCTAGTTTACCGTGCTCAAGACTCGACTTACTGAGTTCTTCCTTAAGACTAGATCGCCTAGTTTGAAATAGAAATGTCTAACTTTGATATTATAATACTGAACTATTTGCCCCTTATATCTGGCCATCCTGATGACAGTTTCATCCCTTTTTTGTTCGAGTTGGTCCAGGTTAAACCTCAATTTTTCTTCGTTATTCTAAGCTATGAAATTCTGCACTCTACCTGACGGTAGACCAACCCCTGCAGGAATTTCAGACTCTATTCGTGTTTTCAAGCCGTGCAGAATGGTCCTATTGACGTTTTCCACCTGTCCGTTGGTTTGAGGATGTCCTACCGCAGTGAAGTGCTGCTGAATCTCGAGCTCCTTACACAAATCACGAAAAGAATTTTGGGCTAACTGTTGATCATTGTCCGAAACTAGAACTCAGGGTACACCGAACCTGCACGTTATGTTTTTTCAGAATAACATTTGCACTGACCTCCTACTGATAGTATTAAGAGGTTCAACTTCCACCCACTTGGTGAAGTAGTCTATGGCTACTACTAAGTGTTCGTATCCTCCCGAAACTCAGGAAAATGGATCGAGCAGGTCGACTCCCCATTGGACAAATGACCATGGACTTTGTAGAGGAATTATCTCCTATGTTGGAACATGATGAGTTGGCGCACAGAGTTGGTAAGCTCAGCATTTCTTCACTAGTTCGACCGAGTCTCGAAAGATGGTCGGCCAATAATAACCCATCATCATTCCCTTCTTCGCCAGGATCCTTGTAGACACCAAATTTTTAGCCTTTCTTTTTATTTATTCTAGGTGATTTTTGTTTGTTTATTTATTTATTTTACTATTATTTCTTTGTTTAATTTATCTCATTCTCATTTTTTGTTAAGAAAATTGTTTTTGTTAATTAATCCCCTGAAAAACAAAGAACATCAATCAAACAAAAATTAGCAATTTTGTTTTTGTTTTTAGTATTTGTCTATTTTATTCAATTTTACTTAATTTGTTCTTTTTTGTCATTGTGTTTATTAATTAACTGGTTCATCTGGAAATAAAAAGAAAAAGGGAAAAGAAAAAACAACAAAAATCAAATCAGGCTTGTTTCAAGTGAAAAGAAAAAAAAGGAAAAACTAACTAAGGAACGTGTGCTATTTCTTCATTTTACAAGTTTCGGACAATACAGAAAAATTGCAGAGGCCATTTTTGACCTCCCATTCCACTCATTTTTGTGGTGGTTTTCTTTTTTCCTCGGGTCCTTAAGAGGATGATAGTACAAAGGCTCATCCGATGGTTTACAATTCACCATCAAGGATCAATTCAGCGGCACCATTAGATGTTAGGTTTAGGAATCTGGGTAGCTATATAAAAGGAAAAACAGTCGCAGCCAAGAAGGGGGCTGAGAGCGGAAGTCTGAGGATAGTTGGCGGCTGGGTAGAAAAAGCTAGGGAAATCGAATAACAGTCAGCGGGGGAGTGAGGCTTACGGAAAAAAAGCAGAGGAAAAAGAACGACGGAGGGAGTAATAGGCGAAAGAAAAGAGAAGGAAATCTGGAAGGGGAGAGAGCTTGAGAAAAGGCAGAACAAAGCAGAAGGAAACTGAGAGAAAACCAGAGAGAATGAGGGAGTTCGACGCTAGAGAGAGCAAGGAAGGAAAAGAAAAGAGGAGCAGAGGGAGAAAGAAAAGGGGAAAACTTCGAGCTTCGTAGGGTCGAAAAAAAGAAGGGGCGAAAATCTGGAAAAAACAGCAGAAGCCTTCGAGATCAAGCCCAAAGATCTCGCCTGCGCAATTCTTCAGCAGAGTCAGCATTTCGTTCTTGGGTGGACCGGCGGAGTTTGTTCATTTGTGCATCTTCGTGGTGATTTGGCTACATAAAGCAGTGGAGGAGGTAAGATGATGGTTTCCAATTGGATTCTTCCACCAATATAGTCGCTGCGTTTTTTGTTTGAATGGAGGATGATTATTGTTTCACCATTCTTTCTTCCTTCCTTATGCTCTTATGACATGTTTGTGTTTTCCCTACGTTGTTTCCTTTTCTGTTGGTATTTTCTTGTGGTATTTAAGTTCTGGAAATGAAGACATAAGTTGCTGAAAAAGAAAGAAACCGACGAAGCATGTTATCTCATGGATATCTAACTTGTTCCCTGATGCTGTGAAAACCCAGTTTTGATGATTTAAACCTGCCCACAATGTTTTGGAAATGATTTGTTGTTTGACGATTTGAGTGATGTGGTTGGAAACTTTTTGCTCCTGATGATACCACTGCTCTTTTCCTCAGAAGCTAGCTGCGTTTTCCTTTTCCTGCGCTTCTCGCATGATTTTTGCTTTGTTTGGATTTCCAATGACTGTGGTGTTCGTTGTTCGGATTTTCGTTGTTTGTTGATAAGCTGGTTTCTAATGGATCTTAGTTGATGAGCTGGTTATTTCAGGTTGGGATTGGCATAAAAATTTGCCGCTTAAGGGTTGCTGCAAACTCAAAGCTTTAGATGTTGCAGAAGTTCCTTTAGTTGCGGTAGAAGCTTGCTGTCAATACTTTCTTTATTCTGAATTTTTGTTGTGTGTAAATCTAGAGTTGGGGTTATGTTCAAGCATTGGGTTTTAGGATATTTCCCTGAAGGTTTAGTTTAGTTTCCTTGAAGGTTTGGGTTTTAGGATGTTTCATGGTCTGGGTTGTTAGTTCTTAGCTGCATCTCTTTGTCTAGCTACTTCGATTGGATTTTCTGGGGATAGATGATTGCATTTAATGATGTTAATTGAATGGGTTGAAGTTTTGTTAGCCTTAGATTGATAAACTTGGGGTTTTGCTTGAGATTCGCATTTTAATCTACCTGGTAGAATGAGGAAGAAGCTCGCGGAAGTGAAAGTTTGACAGGTTGTCGAAGCCTGTGCAATAATAAAACCTTCTCAAACAAAAAGTAATTTCTGTAGATAGCGGTAAGCAGGGTCGAATCCACAAGGATTTGGAGTAATTATTTCTTTTCAAGTTCACAGTGATAAGGGGTGTTTTTGTGCAGAGGGTAACAATCAAAGAAATTCAACTAAAATCTAAGAAGTTACTAAAAATTAAATAACAAATTACTAAAATCAAATGGGTGATAATTAAGGATCTAGCCAAGGAATAACTTCAGCAATGGTTCACCTAATTGATCATCGAAACAAAGGCAATTCCAATTATTTACTAATAAATAGGTTATAACTGTCAAACAAGCGATGACAGTCAACCCCTCCTTACTGTGTCGGTGATTAAGGTATGCCCGTTAATCACTGTTCTAATTGAGAAATAATCGTAGGTACGCCCGTAAGATTTAATTCCCCAATTGCCTTACGTATTAGAGGAGCCCTATTCTAACCAAATAACGCACTACCAGGGTTTTTTTAGATTAGTCCGCATATCCCCCTGACACGAACCCAATCATGCCAGTTATCACTATTTTGAGACAATTAAATAATTACGGATTTAACGTCCCAATTGACAATAGATTATCAAATCAACTAATTATCCGGATCCAAGACAATCAATTAACTAAACAATCATAATCACTGTAACCAGGGAATATGCGAATACCAATAAATAAAAGAAAAAGATAAAATTAAATCGATCTCACAATTTTTAGGCGACCCAAAGCCTCCGTTGTTTCTTGACTAGAATGAAGAAATTAGTTCATATCTGATGCGAGAAACCTACGCAAAATTGAAACAACAACCGCGGCCATTGTTCTTGCTCACACGAATCCAATTCGACCGAAGGAATAAAGAAAAAAAACAAGGGACTACGGAAAGTTATTCAATCTCCTAATTGCGCCTGACATGCCAAAAGAAAAAGCTACTATAAAGCTAACAAGGAAAAGTCAACCAAGCTCCAAAGGTAGTGCTCATCCTCTGCCATATATCAATTGCTCCTGCTCTAATGGCTACTGTGCAGCGTCCCGCCGCCCAGCCCAGTGAGGAAAAAGAAGACTTCGGCCTCCTCTTTTTAATGCTGTCTTCGGCCCAATTATCAAGAAGGGTCGCGGTTTGATATTCCAAAAATGTCCCTAGATGCCTGTTACTTGAACTCTTTCTTGATAACTGTCAAATTGGTCTTGATTGTGATATTTTTGTTCTACTCCCTGAAATAAATGTAAATTACGAAAAGTGAGTAGAATCTAGTAATTAATTCACATCAGGTTAGGTAATAGGGAAAATTAATAATAGAATAAATGATAAAATTGCAACCTATCAATTCCCCCCACACCTAAATCATGCTTGTCCTCAAGCATAAGAAAAGTAAACAAACACCAATATTTGACAATGGCTATTGCTCTATCCAACAAATTGCCAAGATATCAAAAAAAATAATAATCAAGCATCAATGGTCAAGTCCAAGAGACATCACTCCGGTTAACTTCTAAACCACAAACTCCTCTAATTTCAGGTTAACTAATCTAAGAAAAAGGAATGACGCACGACATTTATCAGTAAATGGTCCAACTATTAACCAAAATCTCAACATTAAATCCATAAATCGGCAAGCTGACTTTTATTATACACTAACACAACCTTCACTTTTTATCACATTTTTCTACTTTTCTCTTTTTTTTTGTTTTGATTCTTTTTTTTTCTTTTTTGCTTTTCTCAATAGTAACAAAAGACTTAGTCGCTGGCCATGTGAGTCTTTTGACGCGAACTGTGACATTTGTTAGATGAAAGAGCCCGGTTACTCAGTTTCTATCGCCACGTGACCACGTACTCATATCAATTACTACTTTTTGATGCGAGAATCGATACTTTTGATGAAGATCCCCGGTAACTCGATAGTAAAGACTAGCGGAGTACAGTCAACTCTTATTCACAACCAAATAACATCAGAAACTCAAAATAACACAAAAATCAAAAGAAAATTTGCATCAGCTAGCCTCATTTTTCAAACATGGAGAACTAAAGTTAATCATTGGACCAATTCACATGAAAATGCCAATAATCATTCCCTATGCCTAGAGAAATTAACCAAAAATTAGAAGAGGTATATGATCACTGATATTCACCAAAGGAATGCTCTTGGATTCAACCACATTAATTCAATACATTTTTATTATTAAAACTTGGCAAAAGTAGAAATAGGGACAACAATCCAACATCAATGATTAAGGAAAAAGAAAACATCTAAAAACTAGAAACGCTAGCACCCCCCATTTGCTCCCTCCCACACCTAAATCACACATTGCCCTCAATATGATAAACTAACAACAAAAGGAAGGAGAAGGGCAACGGTACTTCCCTGGAGTCGGGTCAAAGTGGTGGGCGAGGTGGAAATGGAGGAGGGAAACCCTCACGATGCAAAAATTGCACCAAATTCTGCGCCATGCCGGCTACATTGGCGTCGATGTTGAGCATCCGAGTCTCCAAATTCTGAACCTGCTCTCGGAGGAATAGACACTGCCCCTCCAAATCAGCAATATAAACCAACATCCAGAATGTCCCCAACGAATCAACTGAAAACTACCAACCTCCTAAGGTAAATCACGCGGCACAGGGTGCCAATTCAATAAGTAATATCAGAATTAATTTACCCAAAATCCCCAAAAGAAACCTCAACGAACCTAGCAATTAAAAGCAATGGGCAGAGTAATCCCAAGATTTCAATTAAATACACTCAACTCGAATAAGTCAAGCAAGTGTCATAGAAACTCCCCAATTCAACAAGCAATCACAGTATTTCAGCTCACCCAAAAGCTCAACAATTCCACCCAAAAGTTGAAAAAATGCCTCCAGTAATGGGCTAAATCCAGCAATGTCAGTTCAAAGATCTAGTAATAGCAACGCAGTCACAAGCTCTTGCAGTCAATCAGATGTCCAACCAAATGGCGTTAGCAAATTCAAGGAAGAATACTCCAAAGCCAGCAAATCAACTGAATACGACCAACAACAACACTTAAACCGAGCAGCACAGGCTTCCCAAGTCGACGATCAGTTTTAGAATTAACTCAACCAAATCGCAATAGAAGTCTGAATGAAATGAGCATTTGAAAACAATGGTCAGAGTATACCCAAGAATTCAATTAGAGTCATCTACTTGAACTAGCCACACCAGCGTCATAGAGACCTTCCAATTAAACAAACGAAAGTAGAAATTACCCCACCAAAGTGGCAATAGACCTTCCAAGCATACGATACCTAAATTAATCCCCACAACCGACCTCAAGTTACTCAATAATAAACCAGCAGAGTGGATCACGTAAAGGTATAACTACACCTGGACGCAGAATCACAACAAAGGGTCAAAGTGAAGGTATGACTACACTTAGATGCCCACAGGGTGCGACGGCATAGCAAAGGAGCAGACGGCGGTGCTCGCAACCTGGTGGCGGACAGGGGCTTGCGGGCGGCAATGATGGTGGTGATGGGCCGCGGTGTGTGGCAGCTGTGTGAGCAGGTGGAAGGTGATGGAAGAAGGTGGCGGCTGCGGAAGGGAGATGAGTGCGGAGAGAGAGAGAGCAGTGGCAGAAGCTGCGGCCGTGGCGAGAAAGTGAGCAGCGCGCGCCTGTCACTTGGTGTGCCCGCCGCGGCAGCGGCGCTGTGGAGTGACGCGCTGCTACGGGCACCGGGCTAGGTGGCGCGAGACTGTGGTAGACATGGGTTGCGGATGAGGAGGCGGCGGCGGCGCACTCGAGGTCGCCAGTGGCGGCAGTGGAGCGGTGATGGATCTGCGGTGGTGGAGAGAGCGAGGCGCGAAGGAGGCAGCGTCGGCAGGTGGCGGCAGTCGCTGCGTGCGAAGGAGCTTCTAGCGAACAGGAGGAAGAAACGAAGGAGAAGAAAGAAAAAGAAAGAAAAGAAGAAAGAAAGGAAGAAAGAAAAAGAAAATAGTGTTTGTGTGTTTTTTTTTTTTTTGCTTTTTCGTTTTTTTTTCCATTTTAGAAATTTTTTTTTTTTTTACGGAAAGACTCTTTTTTTTTTCTTCTTGTTACCTACTTGAAAATTTTGTTTTTTTTTAAATTTATTTTTTACATATATCATCTTTTTTTTTATTATTGACAAAATTTAGTTTTGGAATTCAAAAGTAGAGATTAACAGAAAATCAATAATTGTTCTTGAGATTTTTTTTGAATACTTGCCTTTCCCGCGAACGTAACGCCGGAACGTCATGAAGGCACGAAATCTGGAGCTTTCCAGGTTTACTTGACGCGAGCGCATCAAGAGGGTGAGACCCCTTTTTAACGAATCTGATCGTGAGCTCTTCATATGTCATGACGTGGGCGCGTCATGTCAGAGAGATACCTATGAATCATCAAAAAATAAAAATTGAAACCAGAAATCAATCAAACTCAAGAAAAACATATTTAAACTAACAAACAGAATTGAACAAACAACTAAAAGAAATTGGGTTGCCTCCCAATGAGCGCCTTTCTTTAATATCTTTGGCTAGATATTGTCATGTTTGTTTAAGGATGATAAAATCTTGTAACTCGTCTTAATGCTTCATCCTCCATATAGTCCTGATAGCCCTCGTAAATAGAGTAATCCTTGCGCACACGAGCTACGGGCTTCCATGAATTAGTAAATGACGCCAAACGAGTCGATGATAATTTGCATTCTCCATTCACTCCTCCCTCACTTGCATTCATTGGTTCAAGATATCTTGCCATCGCCACTCTTAATTTGTTCCTATCATGAAATTCAAAATTGTCTGGTATAATAAAGTCAATTTCATTAACAGGAATTGAAGAGTAAGAGTCAGGAGAATATTGATGAAGGAGTGGAGGAGATGTCACCGTATTTGGAGATTGTTCATTAGATTCATTCACTTGAATGAGTTGATCTTGGAGTCTCATTTCTTGCACTTCAGCTTCCTTTTCGACTGCATCTTTAAATCCGTTTCCTTGAAACTCTTGCAGTTCCATGTCATTTGGCCGGATAATTGCACTCTCATCTCCTTCAAGATTGATACTGGTTTGTGAGGGCAATTCTTCAAGGTGAGAAGCTAATCGCTCTATCCTGGATGTCAATTGATTCATTTGATCGGCCAGGTGGCGAAAGCTCGCTCGTGTCTCCTGATGAAATCGATATGTAGTATTAGCAAATAATTCAATCAATTCCTGAAGAGACATACCTGACATAGATGATAGTTGGTGAGACTCTTGCTGTTGAAAATCCATTGGCTCGGTCGCATAATTAAAATTGAAATTACCCCACCATACTTGATCATACCAGTTTGAATAAGGGTCATACCACGTTTGAGATCGAGGTGAAGAATCTACAAATTTTTTTTTTGAGATAGTCACTCAGGTAGTCTTGATATTCGGGGCACATACCGGTTGAATGATCCCTGACATAACAAATTTCACAGGTTGCAGCAGCTATTCTTTCTCTAAGAGAGTTTAGTGCCTCTGAATATGCAAACTCAGGAAAAAAAAAGCCTCATTGCCTTTCCTGGAAACAAAATCCAGTCTATCACCAAAATACGGAGTGTTAGAAGCCATAAACTATATAAAAAAAATAAGAGAAAAATAAATAAAAAAATAAAAATAATATGAACTCAAAAAGAAACAAATAATCTGGCACCAGTCCCCGGCAACGGCGCCAAAAATTGACAGGTTGTCGAAGCCCGTGCAATAATAAAACCTGCTCAAACTAAAAGTAATTTCTGTAGATAGCGGTGAGCAGGGTCGAATCCACAGGGATTGGGAGTAATTATTTCTTTTCAAGTTCACAGTGACAGGGGGTGTTTTTGTGCAGAGGGTAACAATCAAAGAAATTCAACTAAAATCTAAGAAGCTACTAAAAATTAAATAACAACTTACTAAAATCAAATGGGTGATAATTAAGGATCTAGCCAAGCAATAACTTCAGCAATGATTCACCTAATTGATCATCGAAACAAAGGCAATTTCAATTATTTACTAATAAATAGGTTATAACTGCCAAACAAGCGATGACAGTCAACCCCTCCTTACTGTGTCGGTGATTAAGGTACGCCCGTTAATCACTGCTCTAATTGAGAAATAATCTTAGGTACGCCCGTAAGATTTAATTCCCCAATTACCTTACATATTAGAGTAGCCCTACTCTAACCAAATAACGCATTACCAGGGTTATTTTAGATTAGCCCGCATATCCCCCTGACACGAACCCAATCATGCCAGTTATCACTATTTTAAGACAAATAAACAATTACGGATTTAACGTCCCAATTGACAATAGATTATTAAATCAACTAATTATCCGGATCCAAGACAATCAATTAACTAAAAAATCATAAGCACTGTAACCAGGGAATATGCGAATACCAATAAATAAAAGAAAAAGATAAAATTAAATCGATCTCACAATTTTTAGGCGACCCAAAGCCTCTGTTGTTTCTTGACTAGAATGAAGAAATTAGTTCATATCTGATGCGAGAAACCTACGCAAAATTGAAACAACAACCGCGGCCATTGTTCTTGCTCACGCGAATCCAATTCGGCCGAAGGAATAAAGAAAAAAAACAAGGGACTACGGAAAGTTATTCAATCTCCTAATTGCGCCTAACATGTCAAAAGTAAAAGCTACTATAAAGCTAACAAGGAAAAGTCAACCAAGCTCCAAAGGTAGTGCTCATCCTCTGCCATTTATCAAATGCTCCTGCTCTAATGGCTACTGTGCGGCGTCCGCCGCCCAGCCCAGCGAGGAAAAAGAAGACTTCGGCTTCCTCTTTTTAATGCTGTCTTCGGGCCAATTATCAAGAAGGGTTGCGGTTTGATATTCCAAAAATGTCCCTAGATGCCTGCTACTTGAACTCTTTCTTGATAACTGTCAAATTGGCCTTGATTGTGATGTTTTTGTTCTACTCCCTGAAATAAATATAAATTACGAAAAGTGAGTAGAATCTAATAATTAATTCACATCAGGTCAGGTAATAGGAAAAATTAATAATAAAATAAATGATAAAATTGCAACCTATCAAAGTTGCAGAAAGCTTTAGTTGCAGAAATTTTCTTCTACGTAAGCTTGCATGCAAACCAAAAATGAAAAATGTTTTTTTACCCCTTGCTTTTTGTCCAATTCTACTATGGCCCAAACAATTGAAAAAATCAATCAAATTGGCCCCTTTAACTTTTTTAATTGCTTCAATTGGGTCCTTGTTTGTTTCAATTTAATGAATATGAGCTGTCTAGTTTATTTGAACGCTTTGAGTGATTCAATTTCCATTTCATTGATTATTTTGTTAATTAAAGAGATGCCTTGACCCTTTCTTTATTTTTTTTGGAGGGTAAATAAATAAATTCATTTCATTAGGGCCCCAACTCAAGGGAGGTACACTCTATCCCTTATTTTTACTTTATCTGGCCCTATGTGTACTTATGTGATTTATGTGTTTAATTGTATGCCTTTTGAATGTTTCATTTTATTTATTTATTAATTCGCTTTATTCGTTTCAATTTCGTATATTTATTTTAGTTCATTCTGATTATTTGAAAGGCATCAAAATGCCAAGTTGTAATAGTTAGGTATGTGTTTCAATTATTTATTTTATTTCTCCTGTTAGATTGTAGTAGGTCTCCCCCCTCAAATGTAATAGTTAGGGCTTTGATTGTTGTGTGAGGATTGCATGCTTAGGTGATATGTGTTTAATCGCTTTCTTAGGGTTTGGCATCTAGATATGCATGTTTATGTGTTATGTGAATTACGTGCTCACATGCCTACTTGCTTTAGCCATACCCATTTACTTGTATATATGGTGAATGCAAATGCACGATGCAACCGTGGCTAGTCCAATGCTAGTCATGACTATTTATTCCCGATCGCTCATAAGTCCAATACTTGTGAGAGAGCGTTAATATGGGCTAGTCCAACGCTAGACCCTTTGGACCCCTTTGCGCGTTAGATCATGATTGTATGATAAAATCAATTCATCTCATGCATTTTTTTTCATTTTTCTAGGGCCTTTTATCATTTTGTATGATATTCCCTTTATACGTATATCCCTTATCCCTAATTTCCCTATATACATACCCCTATATATGATACATAACATTAGAATTGCATTCCATTTTAGAATTAGGATTAGGGTAGTGCATTTGTTTGATTAGATTAGGGAATCGCCCCTTGGATATGGGATATGGACGAGTTTGGCTTTTCTACCCTTAGCACGCTCGTATTCCCTCTATTAAAAGGGAAAATTAAGTCATGAACATTAGTCCCCCGTACCCGACGTGATGCATTCCTCTAAGACATGTATATTTCTATAATTATTTTATCATTTTCCTTTTCTTAGAGTCTCATATTTTTGCATTATTCGTGACCTCTCCAAGGAGTCATTATTGGGCATCACAATTAATGTGATTGGCACCATTCAAGTTTTGAAGAGAAATTTAGCCCCCGATGCTCTCCTAGGTCTAGGGTATGCATTTATATAGTACATCCAAATGTGATGAATCTTAAGGTTAAAACAAGAAAATCTTTGACTAAATCACGCAACTAGCCTTGGCTAGGTCGAAGGGGTGCTTTGGATTTTTATCCTTACCTTCCCCTTCGTCAAATGTGACTCCCGAACCTTTTTCGTTGGTTTACGTAGAGTAGGAGTCATTTAAAAGGGGTTTCTTTCTACCTTTTCCTTTAAAAAATTCATTTTAGGTGACTTGGTACACCTTAACTCTATACCAAATGGCGACTCCGATTTTTATTTCAAAAACCCTTTTTAAACTATTATTTTGGGTCAGATCGTCGCATTTTCAAGTCCCATTTAGACCCGTGCTCTTTATTCATTTTTCGAATAAAAAAATTCACTTTTTTTAAAATCATTTATTTTTCTTATAAAAAATGGGGCACGACTATCCTTGAACCCATGTGGCCAAAAATGCCCTCATGTATTTCGCGTAGGATATGCTTTCCTTCCTCAGGTGTTATACACTTCAACCATGGACTTAAGTATGACTTTCTATATAGCACTAGGTTCGCTAGCACATACTTTGAGATTTAAGCAGGAGTTTTCGGACCTCCCTCATATCCAGAGGGAGTTCTTCCTGGGACAATTATTTCACGATGGTATCCATTCACGAGTTCATCACTTCGATTACAGCTGACTCCATCTGTTCGTAAGCTCTCTTCTTTACGATCTCTGCCAAGATTTCCTTGCTCAACGGCCCGAATGAGGTAGAGGCCAGCTTGGGTAAGGCGTCCAGCATTTTGTTATGACAACTTAGGATTTGTTCGATATTGAACTGGCCGAACAGGCCTTTCAGCCCACGCGCTCTGTTCGCATATCTCCTTAAGGGCTCCTCATTGACCTCTTATTTTACCAAGACTTGCTTCACTATCAATTGCGAATCGCTATAAACTTTTAACGACTCGGCCCCCATCTTCTGGGCGACCTCCATCTCTATGATCAGGGTTTCATATTCGGATTCGTTATTAGATACCTGAAAGTCAAATCTTAAGACATAGGCCAGTTTTTCTCCTGTGGGGCTGATGAGGATCAACCCATCTCCGCACCTCTTTCTGCCAGACGTTCCATCGACATATAACATCCACACCGGGATAGTTTGTTCTGTCTTTGCCTTGGGCTATTCAAGCTCCTGCCCCCTATCCTGCTTTCGTGTACTCCAAAGGGGACTCCCTCTGCAATGAAATGGGCCAATGCTTGAGATTTAATTGCAGTTCAGGGTTGAAACTTAAGGTCATGCTCAGACAACTCAACAGTCCACTTGACCATCCGACCCAATGCGTCAGGTTCGACAATATCTATTTCAGTGGTTGGTCAGTCATGACCATTATAGGATGAGACTGAAAATATGACCTGAGTTTTCGAGCTGCGTGGACGAGCGCCAAGACGTACTTCTCTATAGGTGAGTATTGGGTTTCCGCCACTTGTACACTAGCTTTTGAATTTTATCTTCTTCTCTAATTAATATCGCACTAATTGCCTCTTCTCCTACAACCAAATACATTAACAGAGTTTCACTTTATTCGGGAGAAGTCAGTGTGGACAATTTGGCAATATGTGTTTTCAATTTCTTGAATGCCTTTTGACACTTTGTTGTCCACTCGAAGTTTGACCCCTTCTTCAAGGTCTTGAAGAAAGGAGACCCCGAACAGTCGACTGTGACGGGAATCTGCTCAAGACGGCCATTCTACTGGTCAGTATTTGCACTTTTTGATGCTTTTTGGGGGTGTCATATCTATAATGGCTTTTACCTTATCGAATTAGCTTTAATTTCATCTTTGGGTATCATGTACCTTAGGAACTTTTCCGACCTGACCCCAAACGAGCACTTCTTGGGGTTCAACCTCACCTACGATATCCGGAGTATATCAAAAATTTGGCTAAGGTCTGAAATGAACTGACCTTGAGTCCTATTTTTGATTAGCATATCATCTACGTAGACCTCCATATTTTAGCCTATTTGATCATTGAACTACTTGTTGACTAACCTCTGGTACGTTGCTCCTGCATTCTTCAACCCAAAGGCATAGTGACATAATAGTACGTTCCATATTCGGTTATGAATGAAGTTTTTTCCTGATTTTCTTCGGCCACGGCCATCTGGTGGTACCCCTTGAAGGCGTCCAAGAAGCAGAAGATATCATATCCCATAGTTGAATCTACGAGCAGGTCTATTCGGAGCAAAAGGTAGCAATCTTTTGGGCAAGCCTTGTTCAGATCGGTAAAGTCTATACACATTTTTCAAGCCCTTTCATCATTCTTTACCAACACAGGATTGGCCAACCAGGTCGAGTAGTAGACTTCCTTCACGATCTTAGCTTCCAAAAGCTTGGCTACCTCTTGCTTAACGACCTCATTTCCTTCAAGAGAAAAACTCCTTTTCTTTTGCTTTATTGGTCGATTGTTAGAATCCACATGCAATTTATGAACAGCCAGTTTGGCAGGGATTCCAAGCATGACCTCCGCACTCCCTACGAAAACTTTCGCATACTCTATTAATAGGGATTCCAGCACCTCTCTGTTTAGCTCGCGCCCTTTTCACCCGATCTGGTTGCTCTTGGTTAATTGGAATTTCGAGCATCTCTTCATCTGTCTTAAGCTTTTCGCTCCTTTTTGCTGGTTCTAAAGGTTCTAAACAAGCGATTTGGGCCACCAACTTTTCCTTTCCCTTCAGAGTTGGAATGTAACAGACTCGAGCCACTTCCGAATCCCCTTGCACCTCAACCACTCCTCCAACGTAGGGAATTTCAAGCTCAGGTGTAAGGTAGAATAGACAGTTCGGAGGACATTCAGGGTAGGCCGTCCTAAGATCATATTGTATGATGACAACTCCTTTACAACTGCAAAATTGATCGAGACAGTTCGGCACTTTGGCGATGTGCCCACCATAACCATGAGCTTTATCATCCATTCGGGTTTGATCGGTGGCCCTGCAAATCCAATAAGAGGAGTTCGAATCGAAATGAGTTGCTTATTCTCTAACTGTATCTCTTTGAACGTCTTATAGTACAATACATCAATGGAGCTCTCATTGTCTATATACACCTTCTTTACTTTGTAATTGCATGTTACCACCTCTATAATGATAGTCTCATGGTTATTAAATGCTGGGGGAACCGCGTTTTCGGATCCGTACACTATTTCCTTATATATTTTTAACCGTTTACTCGGGTTGTGCCCACTAGGAGGGGGCGATTGCTTCGCCAAGCTGTATGACTATCCCAACCAACGGGTCCCCCAGCTATGATGTTGATCACTCCAACCAGATTATGTACCTCCGATTCCGGAGTTCGGTCTTTGTTTCCCTGGAACTGGTCTCATGAATGTCTTATCCTTCCACTTGTACTCCCTTCTCCTCTGTTTTTCTTGTTCACTCTTCAGACGATTAGCTTCTTCGGCGTTGGCCCTTTCATGAGCTTGATCTAGCATTTCTCAAACTGACTTAGGAGGCTTTTCCACAAATTTCGTATACAACTTTTGTAAGCATAGCCCAATGAAGGTTGTCATGACCACCTTGTCATCTTGATCACGAATTTGAAAGGACTTGTTATTAAATTGTACCATATACTCCTGCAAGGACTCCTCCGGTTTCTGCCGAACTGCCATCAGATGAGCAGTGTTCTTGGAGAAGGCTCAAGACGAAACGAACTGAGCTGCGAACAGGTGAACGAGTTGCCCGAAAGATCGTATGGATCTAGGAGGCAGCCCTTGGAACCATTGGCGTGCCCTTCCCTCAAGAAACATGGGAAAGATATTACACTGAACGGCATCCGCAGCAGTCTACAATCAGATATGAGTTAATAACGCAAACAGATGGTCTTCTGGATCTGTGGTGGCATCATAGGCTTTCATGCTTGGTATCTTGAACCTGGGCGGCAAGGGTAGTTCTCAATATCCGATATGAAAAGAGAGGAAGAGTACGTGTCCTCCTTCGAATCCAATAGTAGGTCCAGTTTATCCCGTATTGGGTATTCTTCACGCTTTGGAGCATACTCTTTTCCCCGAAAAGACCCAAAGTGGTCTGTTCAGGAGTTCTTATGGGAAGGTTCGAAAGCTTCCATCTAATCCTGTGAAGGTTCTTTTCGTACCCGTTTCCATTGGGGGTACGGACTTCCTGTTCCTGACTCCGATGATTCTTCTTACCCTTCTTTTGGGTTTCAAGACTCGGGTCATGACGATTCCCCATTTTACAGCTCAGGTAGTTCACGATTACTTCGAAGTGGGCAGATTTTCTTTCCACGACTTGCACCAACTGTTCAGGTTGGATTCGAGAGAGCTCCGTCCCGTCCTCAACTTGGGTCAGACCATGGTGAGGATTTTGCGGATCGCTCTTCTCGTTCCCCTAGGCTCCTCAGTGTTCTTCTGAGATCGAGTCGTCGGCATGGTTTGCAAAGAGAAACAAGCTTTCCCACAAACGGCGCCAATTGATGAGTATGTTGAGATCACGATCCGAACAGAGCTCCCGTGTATGCTCCCGAACTGACCTGCAATGGATGAACAGGGGGACTAGCTCCCTGTTGTGACTCAAACGCTCAACTTAGTTGAGAAGTAAGAGAAAGTAATTGTATTGTATGGTGCTGTATGTGTATGTGTGCGTACCTTTCCTGGTCCCTCCATTCCTTATTTATAGAGTCCTGTGGGATGATTCAGAAAGAGTCCTAAGTCATCTCGCTACCTTTGGTGGCTATCCTGAATATGAGTCCTACTAGATCACGGGAGGTGGAGCCCCATTTGGATTCTACCTCTAGCCTTATCCAATGGGTCCGGAGTCCTCCCCTTGTTCGGACTTTTGGAGGCCCGTGGCTAAGGTTCGAACTGGCAAGTGTGCGCTGTCGAGCAAGCTGCCCGAATTGACACGTGTCGCTAGGAGAGTTGACCCCTCTACAGGTACAAAATAGTTTCCTTTTTCAGTTTCTAGGCTCTTGTGATGGTTTAAAGTTGTCAATCCTCAACAATAAAAGTCTTTACTTATAGAATCCTAGTACTAGACTGCTAAAAAAGTTGCCTGAAATTGGTTTCTGGGAAGATAGCTATGTGTTTTATGGATTTGGCTATGATCAATCCTGTGATGATTATAAGGTTTTAGGAGGTGTTTGTTGTGATGAATATCGGTTTAATGAAGAGAATTTCATATATTCGCATAGCATAAAGAGAAAGGGGGTAAGAGTTTATAGTAGAAGAAGTGATTCTTGGAAAAGAATTGGAAATTATCCTTATAATGAGGTTTTGCAAGTGGATGGGGCTTATGTTGATGAATTTTTTTATTGGCTAGTGCTTGAGAAAAGGGGTAAGGATCAGATGTTATGCAGAAGGATTGGATGCTTTGATTTAGGAGATGAAAAATTCAAGAATTTGGAACTACCTAAGTTTACTGGGCATATGCTACATGTTGGGGTTTTAGAAAGGTTTCTTTGTTTGGTTTGTAATCACTATGAATCTGGCCCTGGAGCATGGACAATATGGGTGATGAAAGAGCATGGTGTCATAAGTTCTTGGGCTAAAGTGGCCAACATTCCAATTCTATTCAAAACTCCTTTTGTGGTTCCATTGTGCATTAACAAAAATGGAGAAGTTGTGTTGCAAATGGGTCACAAGAAAGTTGTCAAGTTTAATTCCAAGAAGAATAAGTTTGATGTTCTTGTGCACAAGAATTTTGAGATCGAAACAGTTCTGTATATTGAGAGCAATTTGTCACCCTACACTAATCACAAAAGAAAGGCAACCGCCAAAGCCAGAGAGATACTCAAGAGAGTGGAGCTGTAAACTCGATGGTACTTCCAGTGTTATATCTCTTCTTCTATGCCTTCCTTGTGTTAATTACTGTACTGCCTCCTTTTTTAAGTCTTGATCTTCAAATTACTTTTGCTGGTGTATAAACTCAACAACGAATGATAGATGATGCACTTGTCTTGCGTATTACTTTGGCTTAAGATGAATTCATTTGTTAAAGCTATGGAAGCTTTCAATGTCTACTGATATTTTATAAAGATACCCAACTTTTTTATTGACTAAGAAGAGGGGAGAACGGAAAACCAGGAGGAATTATTGGTCAAAATGAAACTATTGGTCTAATGGAAGGGGAAAAAAACGTTAAACTGTGGGAGTATGAGCTAATCCAGAACGCAAACATGTTAATTAACCTCTCAACAGCTCAAGAGTTAGGGTAGCTGCATTAACTTTCTATCAATTTTGCACCTGACATAGTGCTGGCTTTGAATCAATTGCACTCTATGATTGTCACAAAATGAACACCTTCTTGTCCACTTGCATTCTTGGGAATTGAAGCTCTCCAACCATATGCTTCCTAATTATTGGGTTTGTAGCTGGACTCACTGCTTCTATTTTGTACTCAATTTCCATGTCTAAAGCTTTTATTTGATTTGTATTAACATCAATCTACATGGCACATATCAACAGCTCATATTTTATTGTCTTCTAATTATTTAAAATCCTTGAATTAAGTAAAACCCAAATTTATTCCTTTATTTTGGGGATAATTTCAGATACCTCCCTCAAGGTTTTTGATAGTTGCATTTAAATATCCTCTAAAATTAAAAATTACACTTATCTCCCCCCTATGATGGAAATGACAACATGTCAGCACTAAAAGCCTCCGAATGACCAACTTTTCCTCAAAATGTTGCAGCTAATATTATTGCAAAAAATGTGAGAAAAAATTGTCTACAACAATAATATTTTTTTTATTTGCTTCTTGGTGCAAGCATCTGCAAAAGCAAAATTGATTTTGTTATTTCTCAACTATTATCTTGAGATGCAAAATTGATTTTATTATTCCTCAATTTGACATAGAGAGGAATAATGCTAAGAGTTTTAAATAGGATGCATTTTTTACACTTTATTGAGGTTATATGATGCCAAGATAGAGCTGTTGCAGCCTGTCCACTTCTTCTTGCTTCTAACGGTCATAAGTGCAGAATTGTACATGCACTCTTTGTTGTACTGAGAGGATCCTTACTACTTTCACATCTTTTTTCTCTTTTTTAATTAATTTTTATAAACAAAGTGGCAAATGTTTCGTTCAGAATATAAAGAGGGTAAAGTCGGCAAAACTTCACGTGTCTGTACCTTTTCCCACTTTTTTGACTTTCCTTTAAAGGCAAAGGCTACAATATTTATCAAATGTTTCCATCAAAAGAAGGTGAGTGTAATTTTAATTTTAGAGGGTATTTAAGTGCAATTGTCTGAAACATCGAGGAAGGTATACAAAATTATCCCTTTATTTTGCTAGCAAACACTAAATAAGAAAATTTGCAATTTGATAAATCAATGAACGATTTTATAAACATATGATAAACATTAATTTAATTTCAATTGACTTTTTACATATTACGATGCAACTATTCATTCTCAAACTCAATAATTTTTATTTTTATCACCTTTTCTCAATTGTTTAAGAAAATAAGAAAAAAATAGAAACAAGCAATCATAATGTTTTTTATGAAAAATAAAATAATAAATAGAAAGACAAGAGCTCACATTTAAGACTTTTTTTTTTGTTTTCGTTTAAGAATTGTACATAAGCTAGCTGCTGGCCTTGACAAGATGGAGTTTCCGTTTTGAAGTGCACTACAGGTTCCCAGTCTAGGTACTCGACCTCTAGTAGTGACGGAGCCAGAACTTTTTTTTCTAGGGGGTCAAAATTTTTTCTAATAAAATATCTTAATATGTTATGCTGAAAATAATTTTCATCTATTTAAATATATGACATCTAAAAACATAAAATATTAACATTAATTATCAAGATATGTTTATGTTGTAAATATATAGCAAAGTCATAATGAAAATTAAGACAAGAAATAACCTTTGATTAAATATTTTATAAGATCATAAACCATCCAAGTTGTAACTTATGAGAAGATATTCCAATATGTCACCTGTCACCTATACAATATATTTATATAAAACTATGTAGTGTAAAAATAACTATTTTCAATTAAAAAAAGATTACAGTTATGTTAACATATCTTGAAATTTCAACCTCTTTTCTTAAAAGTAAAATGTGTTTTACGTTTTTTAATAGAACTCAATTCATTTATAATTAAATCAATGCTAAATTTTTTAGCAACTTCCTTTTCTATGTATACAGTTAGGCAATCATTTAAAAAATTATCTTTGAACTTACTTCAGAGCTTTATCTTGATTATCTTCATAATTAGAAATGTCTGTTCTGTAGTCACAGTTGATACAGGAAGAGAAGTGAGAACAACTCTAATCAATTGGACTAAGTTGTATATTTGTATATGGGCCAATAAAGTAATTATTTTTGTCTTAACCCATTGATAATTATGTATTGGGTCTTTTTATTATAATATATTAAATTGAGTCAATTTACTATGGATCATCAAATTATATGTTTAGGTTTTTGAAATTTCATAATATAAATTAACATTGCAAAAAATTAAGGAAAACCAACTTTGTTTTACATATATATATTTTTATATACTATAAATTAAAATTTTAAAAATTTAGGGCATGGCCCCCTCAGCCCCCTTGGCTCCATCATTGACCTGTAGAGTTACTTTATAACTCCCACCATACGTACCCGACGTCTACATGGACTCTATAACTCTTTTTGCCATCAGAACTTCACTTTCTCTCAAATACAATCATTTGAAAGCTGGCATCTCTTAAAGGCGAACTCCATTCCTACGAGCTCACGTTCCGTGAATTCTTGAGAGCTGGTATTATCAAAATGCAAAGATCCTATAAAAGAAACTACTAGTAGTATGATTTTAAAATTCGTAACAAAGTTGGGAGGATAAAATTCCTCCATTTTGTAAATTTTGAAATGCTAAGATGGATCCGTTCTATTGTGCTAACGGAGATGTATAATACTAACGGAAGTGTAATTTTTGGGAGGATAAAATTCTGACCAATTATTGTTTTTAGGCGTGAAGAAAGGTTTTGCAACTTAGATGTCTTGCTCAACCTTTGAGTAAAGTCAATACTTCATTTTGGTATGATTCTTGGCATTCTTTCGGTCCCTTGTACAAAATATATAAATATCCCGTCTCTCTACTCGAAAGTTTGGGTCTAACTATAAAATCAAAAGTTGTTGACATTATCAGAGGTGATGATTGGGAAGTGGCAACATGGGAAGTTTACTGCTTTGGTTAGTGACTTCAAAAAGTCTACTCCTTTATCTTTGCTATATAACTTATATCGACCGGATCAAATGGCATGAAGAAATTGTTCTGTTCTGGTGTTAAGATAAGGTGGTTCAACCTGATATGGGACAAAGCGCATATTCCCAAGTTTGCATTTGTGCTTTGGTTGGCTATACAGGAAAGATTGATGGCAAAGGTGGTTCAACCTGGCATGGAGCAAAGCTCATATTCCCAAGTCTTCTTGTGTGCTTTGATTGCTTATACAGGAAAGATTGATGACAAAGGATAGGGTTTGTAGGTGGGGTGTCACTAATGAATCTATGGACAATTGTTTTTTAGTTGTTACTTTTTGCATTGTGCTTGGGATACAGTTCAAAGGATGTGTTTTTTTTTTGTTTGTTTTTTTTGACAGAGGTACTTTATATTAGAGGTAGAATGAGTTGGAAAGGATGTTTTTACTTTATATAGAAGTGGAAGTAGCGTGAGTTGGCAACAGGAAGTGTTATGGTGGAGTAAGCATACATGCTTTGATTCATTTGTTGCTAAATTCAAGAGGTTGGTTTTAGCAACAGTTTGGAACAAGCATATTTTTTTCAGCAATCCATAAACAGAAAATCCCATTTCTGATATTCAAAAAAAGAATAATAAAATTTATCAATGTGATATACCTTACTGCACAGTAATGCGAATCCGCATGAAAAACGAATCTGTACGGATCAACTACCGTGTTAACTTACTCGCTATCATGAACTGAATAAATCTTTTCAAAGCATGCCTACTAATGTAATTGTGCATCAGATTTGAAATGCCTAAGTGCTTAATCCACTTCACTTCTCTATGGTTGATTGGTTGCTTGAAAATTAGGCAGCAAGCGAGCAGAATTATCACCTTGAAATTATTAAGTAGATCATGTACATTATGAAGCATGTAACTTGATATTCTAAAATCAATCACTCATCACTAATAAATATTAGATAAAAAGAATGGCTGACTTTAATTATACTCAGTGATAGATGATTAATATTTGCATTACTTGCATTACATGATATTTTCACATGGTGCGGCACCGCGTATTCTTCATACTAAAGAAGGAAGTACGGATTCACTATAGTCCACAAAACATGCCATCTTCATCAATCATTCTCTTCTTCTTCAATGTAACTTTCCTGAATATATATGCAAGCTTTAAAGAAAAAATTCAGCAAGAAACCTCAAAACTCAACTACAGCTCTGGTACAGTAAAGAAAGAATACAGAAGGTTGGGAGTTCAAGCGTGTGACAACATCAATGAAGCAACTAATACCCGAATTCTCTGCCAGCAAGGCTTTCTTCAGTCGATCCAGCCAAAATAATAATAATAAGGGAAAATCAGTTTTGGTCCCCAATATTTGGCCTGTATTTCAAATTAGTCCCCAATGTTTCGGTCAGAAAAGGGAGACTTGCAATTTTGGTCCCCATATTTAAATAATAGGTAGATTTAGAATGGAAATAAAACAATGACTAATGCTCAATATCAAATTGTTGTTAGTCAACAACTTTGACTCTACACTTTTGGTCCCCAATATTTTGATTTTGTATCATTACATTTTTCTAATTTTTAAATAGTGATATTAAGATTTTTAGCATGAATTAAGATATAAATTAGAATGAAATAGTATTAAATGGGTGATAAGAATTTTAGTATAATTAAATTTCTTTTTCTTCTTTTCTTTTATTTCATTTACCATGCTAAGAATATATATGTTTCTCTTCTTTTGCATAGTTAGTTTCAAATTTGGTATAACATATGTATGTTATTGTTTCTCACTATTAATTTAAACTCTTATATTGACGCAACATCATCATAGCCTAACTGGTCTATCTTTGTTAAATATGTTATAATTGGATGATAATATACAAATAATAAGTAAAACATAAAGTAGTAGAAGAAATGGAGAATTCTATCTTTGTAATCTAAATATCTCATAGTTACTACTAAAAAAATTGTCGCATGTCTTGTGCATGTAAGTTTTAAATTGTTGTAGTTAGGCATTGTACTTATAAATCTAGTGAAGATGAGTGTCAATATAAAGTAATTTCAGGAATTCTTAAAAAACTATATTTTAGTTTTTGTTGTCTTTCCTACGAATTGAAAACTAATGTTCCAATATTGTAGTTTTAAAGCATTTATTTTAATTTCTATGCACTTTGATAATCATTTAGTGGTTCATATAATGTATATGAAATACCAACTTCATTTCAAATTTAATTGGTAACCTATTAAAATCCCAAAAAAAAGGATCAACTTAATTTACAAAAAGTATATATTCCTTATATTTTAAAGGGACATTTAATTAAGTTTTTAATTATCATTAGAAATAAAAATAATAAAACTCACTATGAATTATTTATTTGAGACTAACTACGTAAAAGAAAAGAAACATATGATATATTGTTACTTATTAACATGAATAAATAAAATAAAAAAAGCAAAAGAAGTTTAATTAGAATCATTATTGCCCATTTAATACTATTTCATTCTAATTTGCATCTCAATTCATGCTAAAACCCTTAATATCACTATTTAAAAATTAAAAAAAATATATAATGATTCAAAATCTAAACATTAGGGACCAAAAGTGTAAAGTCGAAGTTGTTAACTAATGGCAATTTGATATTGACCATTAGTGGTTATTCAATTTTCATTAATTGTCAAAATTTTGTCTAAAATGATAAATTTTGGGAGCTAGATTTGTTTTAATCAAAGTATTGGAGATTAATTTGGCACACTAGCCTAACATTGGAGGATAAAATTGCAATTCTCCCTAATAATAATTGTAAAGTAGTAGTAGCATTTTTGAAAGTCAAAAAGATCCACACAATGACATGAGATTTTAGATTCCAGGTGTCTAAAAACTATGGGCTGTATATAGCCAAGATAACGGACCAGAAAATGAAAAGAGCACTGGGATTACAAGATTAAGTAATTAGTTTGATTAGAGTAGAACATAATAAAGTGTTAGAAGTTGTCAGTAATTTTTATATGGCTTATAGCATTTAAAATTCATATTTTCACCATAAAAAGGATAATTAATTCATTTTTGGGTATTATTATTATTATTATTATTAGTCTGAGATGCCGAACAAGTTGTGGAGACTTATTTCACCTTTACAAGGTCATTGGAGGGCTTGACGAGGTGCGATGTGGTAAGGAAAGGCACAAAAAACTCTTTTTTCTTTATTAAAAAACATACAAATTGCACTAATAATGGCTGAAAATGCATTCAACATGCAATAGTAAACAATCGTTAGATGCAAGATATATAAAAGTTAACAAAAATTATCTTAGTACCTCTGATATATTCCAAATTCGGATAAATCATCTGCCCCCAATTAATATATGTGCATATCATCATTGTCAATAAATATTTATGCATAAGATTCCCGTTAGATTTTATATTGAAGTGGTTCAAGCTCCAAATCTAGTTTTAGACTTGAGAAAATAAGTTAAGAAATTCAAGATTTGACATACAAATCTGAAAAGATCTCAAATCTAACAAAACAAGATATAAAATTATCTAAATAAAACTCTCACTAGGATATCTTAGTAGAGAAGAAAATTCTCACTAGATAGTCTCACTATGCTTTATTAGACATTAAAAAAAAAAAGAGAGAAGTCAAACAGAGGGAGGAAGGCATTCCTCCATGGAGGAAAAAATAAGGGAAAACCGCCAATTTGTTCCCTAAACATTTTCACTAACGCCAATTTGGTCCCTTAAAGTTTTTTACTATGAAATTAGTCCTCAAAGTAAAATATTTACGCCAATTAAGGACCTGCGTCGCAGCGCCGCTCCAAACTTGTCTCTTATTGAAGTAGACGGCGGTCCATTCAGGGACTTTTTGGGCACTTCATGCCAAGATAAAAAATTAAACATAGCAAATGAAAACCCAGATGGAGAAGAGAGGTGGTCCAATTTAGCCAAATTAGGGTCTTGAGCATATCTCATTCTAAAATGTCTTCAAATTCCTCTTTTCGAACGCACAATAGGAGGAGAAATATGGATGAGAGGTCGTCCAGTTCAGCCACCAATGGAGATCTAAGGAACAGGACATATCACACTTCAACTCTTGGAGGATTCAGTGGTCAAAAGGTTGAAAACTACACTGAAGATGCCCGTGTGGAGTGCCATTGCCGAGAAGTATGCAAAATAGTTAGTTCGTGGACTACAGCAAATCCATCAAGAAGGTTTTACGGATGCAGAAATTACGGCGTAAGAGACCAAACTGGAATGGGATTTATTTGGATTCATTCCTTTTTTTTAGGCTAATTTTTTTTTTATTACTAATCTGAGAATATATGATAATTTCCAGACGCGCCATGCTTGCAATTTCTTTTTATGGCACGATCCTCCCATGCCGGAGTCCACCAAGAACGTGATGGTGAAATTGCTACGGGAGCTAAGAAAAGCAGAGGGGGAGAACATTGAAATGAAGAAAGAAATAAAAAATATGAAAAAAGGATGAAACTATTACTGTTGGTTGTGTTTGGCTGCTGCATTTTATTAGTGATAGTGTTGAGTGACAATGCCAAAAAAAGGCATGTAGAGCAAGGACTCATAATGTTGCAGTAGCTTAGATAGTGCTGAATTTTGAACCTAGTTTAGAAAGCTATTGTGTTATATATGACTATTGAAACATGGTTAGGTACTTATTTCTCATGTTTAATTTCAGAAGAGTTTTGCTTTGAATTTGAACAATCCCAACCTTGAAACCAAACTCTACAGTGACACAACAGCAAAACAACCAGCTATGACCGCAACTAAATATCAACTATGTCATACTCACCAAAAAAAAAAAATTCTGCAGAATTTTGCTTTCATTTTTAAGAATCCTAACTAGCAACCAAATACATAGGCCCTGTTTGGAACCTGAATTTTTTGGAAATTTGTCTAAAACTTTACTTAGTGCACTATAGAAGTTTATGAAAAAAATTTTTAAGATGAAAAACTTTTTTTTTCTTTCCTTTTTCTCTTCTTTCCTCTCTTCTTCTGCTTCTTCCTTCCCTTTCCCCCTTCCCTCCCCCGTCACCTCTGCCTCCAACATTGAAGAAGCAGCAGACAAGGTCCAAAATTTTTTTTTCTAAGAAGGCTGTGCGGATTTTGTACCTTGCAAATTTTGAACACTTCACTGTCATAAGGTGTGCCTGAAGACGTCATCATCTGCCCTCTTTTTACGTCATCTTCCTCTACCTTGGTTCTGGTTGTCTTCCTTTTTCTCCTCTACTGCAAAATGTATGCTGTAACAATGAAACTTTACTGCAAAACGGAATAGTTGGGAAGGATCAGCTTTCTCTTTTAAAAGCTGTCTGCATCTCGTTATACAAAGCCTATTAGCAGGGACCATCACTTACTGAATTTTGTCCATTACTGTAGAGGCACCTTTATTCCTTTTGCTTCGACTTCAAAATAATCAGCTCATCATCTCCTTTTCATTTCCCCCAAATGCTTTTCGCTTTTTTTTCATGTTTTTGAACATGTCCCTCTTTTGTTCTTTGCGCCTACATTTTTGCTTCATGATCTAAAACACCGATGAAAATTTCCCATGGAAAGAAGACAAGAAGTTTCCCACGGAAATACCAGTTTCCATCTCACAAAGCCCGCGCCAAATCAGACTTTGAAAAGCTTAAAGCCATTTTATTTCTTTTTTCCAGAGAGGGGGAGGGAGAGGAGAGGGGGAGAGGGAGAAAGGGAAAGAAAAAGGATGCCGGTGCCGGAATAGGTGACCAGCGCCGGAAACAGTGGCGGAGGTGGTGGTCGGCGATAAAGGTGTGGTGGATCCGGGTGGGGGAGAAAGAAGAAGAAAAGAGAAAGTTTTGTGTGTATTAGATATTTTGAAGTGTATAAGTTAAAAAAATTTGATAAGTTTTTTTGGGGTTCCTGTAGTAAAAGTTGTTAAAAAACTAGTAGCAAACAAACTTACCCAAAAACTTGGGTTCCAAACAGGGCCATAGTACGTTAAGGTTTTTTCAGATAACAACCTAAGCAATAAAAAATTTAAGAACCTGCCAATGAGTATCATTCCAACCATTAACAAAAAAGGGATATGTTCATATGAGTTGGACATGATCGTTAGGTACCAAAATAATAGCACAATTCCAGCAAACTAAATGTTCCAGCTAATATGATTTAACTAGGGAACTAGGATACATGTTCCATAAGTAGGCTCACAAACAATGTTTAGCCAAATATTGTTAGCCAAAATACATAAGTAGGCTCAAAAAACTGCCTTCAGTCCCTATATTCTCCAACTAATATATTGATCAACTTTGGATGTGAGCTACTGCAGCTACTTGCCATTACTCATAACTAGATAGATGGTCTTCAGTTCTGGGTTCATTCTCCTCGTCTGGATCATCTATGAGCTTGTGTGCCTGCATAAACATGCAAGTATAAGTGTGTTGTTATAAAGAAAGTATGCAAAGTAGAAACTATTTTTCATCTCATAAACTAACCCTCTACTTTATCCTGCGTTTTTTCCCAACTAACTCAACATATGGGCCATAAGCATCCATAGATGCCTTCCATATTCTTCAACATTGTGCTTGATATGTAGGACATGTTTTCCTGTTATGTCCTGGAGCTCGACAAATTCTGCATTTTACGGTCTTTGTCTTTTGTTCAGGAACTTGACTAGGAGCCGAAGATGTCAACTCTATTGTTTCAGCTAGTTCTTGAACTTCAGTTCGTGCGCATGAAGCTACAAGGGAAAATAATAATTATCAGTGGCTACATAGATACAATTAACATGCGAGTTGTAATTTGAGTATGGAGCAACTATGTCTTGCACCTCCAGCAGCTTGTTTTCCAACTGTATAGCTTTGCCAAGCATGATGTTGATGAGCTTCTGGCTGTATTTTAAAAGCTGGTTGTGCATTAGACACATTAGGACATAACCCCTTTGTTTAGAGAAAACATTAGCAAATAGACTTAATATTACTCAGAATAGTGTAGGTGTTTGGTAGAAATAACAAACCAACTGTTGAAGTATTTCTCTCATTTGCACAACTTTGCTCGCTGTTGTGGATTTTTGGGCAAGTTTTTCTATTGTGACTCAACTCTTGACAATTTTTGCACCTATTACTGTTGAAAGATGGCCTCTTACTGCTACCATGTGTAGTTAACTGTTCCAGTGGTATAAGTCGGGGGCATTTTCTTTTAGTGTGTCCTTTTTCATGGCAGTTTGAACAACTCAGTGGACATACTCCTGCTCTTGACAACTTTGTAACTCCATTACTGCCTTTTCGAGGTTCATCCGGTTCCCTTCGACTTGCTTTCTTAGGCCTTCCAGGAAGTCTCACTTTCTTAGGTGGCAGTACAAGTTCATTGGTTGAGGATTTCCACGCATTTGGAACACTTATTGGAGCAATAGCAGGTTCATATGCAGCCAAGTACACCTCCCTTGAATAACACTTGTGTACATAGTCCTCTGGTTTGCCACGGGAAAGTGAAATACATGCAGTGGCATGACAACAAGGCAAGTCTGTGAGCTCCCACTTTCTACAAGTACACATACACTTGTCTAGGTCTACCACATAGGTTCCCCCATAGATGTGTTGGACTTCAAATCTTTTGTCAACTGATTGTCGAGCAATATTGGCGGCACACTTAGTTTTTGCCTTTTCCAACTTGTTCTGAATTTTTGGGCAAATGTCATTAGTCCGTTTCTTCATCCATTCTCTTTTTGTCCTTAATCTTTCCATGAGATAAACTCTAATGTTCTCAAGCATACCAAGAATTGGTTTTTCTCTGGCCTCTAGGATGACTGAGTTGAAACTCTCACATAAGTTATTCAATAGAATATCACACTTTCCTGCTTCTCTAAAGTGTGATCTTCACCAGTGTGCTAGATTAGTGTTGTCTAGCAGCTACCTATGAGCATTACGATCATACTCTCTTAAAATTTCCATTTCAGATTCAAATCTCCTCATATAGGATGACCGTGCACACGCCCAAAATCTATTCTTAATGGATTGTCCAGGGTGCAACTTCTTCATGTTGTTGTGTAGGTGCCGTACACAATGTCTATGCTCTACTCCTGGAATCACTTCTTCAATAGTAGATCCTAAACCCTGCAAGTGTAGACCAATAAACAAAAGACGAATCATTGAAATAGGATAAAAAAAAAGGCAGCAAGCATAAGCAGCAGAATGTTACCTTTTGCCTATCACTAATGATAGTCCAGCTCTTCTGTTCAGAAATTGACAAATTATACTTCAAGAATTCTATGAACCACTTCCAAGAATTTTTATTTTCGACCTCCACCACGGCATAAGCAACAGGATAAATGCAGTCACTTGCATCAATACCAACTGTTGTTAACAATATTCCTAGATGGGGACCCCACAAGTGACAAACATCCACCTCAATCACACGTCTACAACCAACTTTGAACCCTCTTTTCAACGCTTCAAAGCATATATACAATCTTAAAAATCTATCCTTACCACTGCTTTCGTCAAGTATGGTCCCATATGCACTATTGTCTCGGGATTACATGTAAGCAGTTCTTCACAATAGTCCCACAGCTTTCTGTATTGATTTTTGTAACTACCATGAATCAACAACTTGGCCTTCATGAAAGTCTTGCTTGCCTGGTGCTTAGTGATGTTGACATTGAGTTCAAGGTGAACTTTTTCCATGAATTGTGCAACTATCACCTTCTTATTCAGCCTAAGGAATTCCATGTAATGTCTACTTAAGAAACTTGAATTAGCCCTTTTGTGATAAAATGTCCTACCACAATGACAAGGTGGTCCCATGGTTCGTATGACAAATGCATCATTATTAGCCTCTTTAGAAGCATAAATGAACCAGCTGCAATTTGCATCCTTGCAATTAGCCCTCATTCTTCTAATATCATTCTTTTTCCATTGAAAAACTTTTCCCCGTTTCACACCACAGTAATCAACTACTCTCTTGAAAATTTGTTTATCGTCGAATAACAACCCAGCATAAAATTTTGGTTCTGCCATGTCAATTTCAGGCCTAAACCTGATATATCTTGGCTTCCTTATTCTTAAACTGTCCTCATCCGAGGACTCACAACAGTTATTTAGATCCTCAGTGTTGATTGTGGCTGATTCTTCATGCACTACAATGGGATCTCCACCATATAGATTCAAGTCATCCTCGTCAACCCCATTTTTGCTACTTTCTTGTTTGCATGCTGCTGTTTTTCCTAGTGCATCAACATTGATTTTGTGGCATTATTTTGACTACCTTGAGTCTCTTCATCAGCAAGTGTTTCTCCTATTTTCTGATCAACCCATTTTTGCTACTTTCTTATTTGCATGCTGCTGTTTTTCCTATTGTATCATCAGTTGGTTTTATGGCATTATTTTTACTACCTTGAGTCTCTCCACCAGCAAGTGTTTATCCTATTTTCTGATCAGTTTTTACCTATTTTTTAGTACTAGCAACAACTTTTGGAAAATTTACATCATCTTCATCTTTGCTAAAGTCATAATCACTATCATGAAAACTTTCAGCATCAGTAGACTCTAATTCTGCATCATCATCAACAATGCAGTCATCTTCTTCCTCAATAACTTCAACTGGCACTGTAGTATCTTTAAAGGTAGTGCAATCATCGAAGGTTATGTCAACATAACAACAATCTTCTTTTGACACACTAGACTTAGCCGCACCAACATTACACCTTTCTAATTTACTCTCCAACAGCCTAATATGAAATTCTTGCACCAAATATAGTTCAACATCACCAATTTGGCTTCCTATGACAACCATATCTACAACATCAGCTTCACTATCTATTTGTAAAGTTTAAATTCATTATCTCTGCCTAGAACTCTATCATACATTTTTACTTTACCTTCATATCCAAGCAAAATACAGAATGCAGAGAGACTGTTCAAACTCACTCCATTTGTAAGAACACCCTTAAAAGATTCCACACTGTCTCCGAAATACTTTTCTTCTGGTGGTCTAAAATATACCCCACCATGAAATATTTTCAGCGTAAAATAATCCAATCTGTGTCCTGTTTCCATTTTTTTCACAAAAAGACAAAAATATTTTTATTAATTATTTTTCACGTGCTCAACCTTTATTCTATCCCTATTTCCAGTACCATAAAAGCAACAATATAATGCAATTTTGCCAACAAAGGGACCACATAAGCTAAAGAAAAATTGCAAAAAGCAACATTCCAGTACCATGAAAGCAACAATATAATGCAATTTGCCAACAAAGGGACCACATGAGCTAAAGAAAAGTACCATGAAAGCAACAATATAATGCAATTTTGTCAACAAAGGGACCATATGAGCTAAAGAAAAATCGAAAAAAGCAACATCAATCCTATATCATACCCCATATTCAACCACCCGAATACCTGGTCTTTACTACCCATGAAATGGACATAGTGCATAAAATAAAAATTGATTCACAATAAGTAAAGAATCAACCGATTATGTAACCAAATCATCACAACAGATTCACAATAAGTTTGGACTTACCAAACTTTCCCGCTACCATTTCACTGGTTTTAGCTCCAGCACTCTTTTGCTCACCCAATTGTTCCATCTTTAGCAATTTGATTTCATTGAAATCGCTTTCCATCATCTGATTCAAGTGCACTAATGCAGATTTCAGTCAGCAGCAAAAAGCCCTAAATCAGTTTCACACACACTCTCTCAGAAGCTTTCCTAATTTCGGCATATATTGGACGCATTTTTATTTTCTATCCAAGCCTTAAAATGATCTTGGCATGAAGTGCCCAAAAAGCCCCTGAATGGACCGCCGTCTACTTCAATAAGAGACAAGTTTGGAGCAGCGCTGCGACGCATGTCCTTAATTAGCGTAAATATTTTACTTTGAGGACTAATTTCATAGTAAAAAACTTTAAGGGACCAAATTGGCGTTAGTGAAAGTGTTTAGGGACTAAACTACGATTTTCCCAAAAAAATAATAGTCTTGAAGGTTGTGTAGAGAGATGTTGGAGAAACTTCTTTTGTTTTTTTCATTGGTTTTCTTTCTAATTGTTAGTTAATGAACAATAAACTCTAAATGAAACTACTAAATTTGCAACCGAAGACATTTTTGTGCTTGTATTTTAGTATCGTAATCGTCATCCAATCAGAGCCGCCCATGACGGCTTCATTAAATATATAAGGGAAATTTGTTCAAAACGACCCTCATATTTTGTAAAATAATTTTTTCGTCCCTCATTTTTAAAAATATAATTTTACGCCCCTTACAAATTCATATTGGTCAAATTTGGTCCCTACTTAGGTTTCTGACTAATTTTTTGTCAGAATTCACCACGTGCCTTGCACGTGATCATATTTTATGGGCAAAATTGTCAAATCAAATTTTATATAATTCTATTCGTAATCCCTCATATTTCATAAAATAAATTTTTCCGTCCCTTATATTTTACAAAATGAATTTTTTCATCCTTCACATTTTTCAAAATAAATTTTTTTCATCTTTTATTGATCATGTGTGTGAATAATTTTTTTTAAATCCATGTATATATTTATTTGATTTCACCTGAACAATACGAATAGCATATGAAATCAAATAGAGATATATTACATACTATTCATACTGGTCAAGTGAAATCAAATAGATAAATACATGAGTTTAAAAAAATTGTTAGTTTTTCACTGATATTCATTTTCTTTTACTCAAAATTTGAAAATAAAGAAGGCATTTAATCTTAAATATTGTCAAGTATTTATATCGAATTAAATTTGGATAGAAAAAGTAAACAAAAGAAAAGTATGACAAAAAGAAATAAGTGATTGGCACTTTCAAATTTTAAAACAATCACAAGGCAAGTAATTCAACTGTTGGTCTTAAAGTGTCGAGTAGAAATTTCAAATTTAAACTGAAATTTGTTAGCACAATTATAGAATTCGAGTTAGGACCCATTAATTAGATGACCTTATTACACAATTCAATAAATAATTTATTTATTTATTTATTTTTAACCAGTCAAATGTTGGTATCATAACAAAAATTTCACCGATCTCTTAACACCAATATCCAGTTGAAGCCAAAATAGAATACTAGTTAGAAAGTGAAAAAGAAGATTCAATGGAACGTTAAACGTTTCATCTAGTTATCATATCATAAGCCCCTCCTGGATAAGCCAGCATTGGATGACCGCCTGGAGGCACCCTTGCGAAATATCTCTCGCCTCTCATTTTCTTCAAGGCCAGGATGTGCAATCTCACTAGGGTCTATGCTGTATTCATGCATGAACCAATTAGTCTTTTGCCTTCAACTATCACAGTATACCAACTCTTTCCTGAAACCAGACACATTTCCCCTTATAGCAATCTCTTCAGTTGGAAGACTCCAATATCCATTGCCTGCCATGACCTGGTGATTTGGCTTTATGGTATAAAAATACCATGTCTTCCCATCTCCATGTTTAGAGCTATATTAGCTCATTTCAACCGACGAAAAGATGCAACTCCTAACCTATCTAAGTGAAATGCTCCTCTCGCAATTTGGGGTAAGTCTGAAGCTGCCAAGTAGATCTCCTCCCGGTCATGCCGACACCCTTCATTGGCCAATATATCTGCCACCTGGTTAGCCTGGCGATAACAATGACGAACTCGTGGAAAATGATGCAACAAACCAACCAACTGATAAACCTCCTTATAAATACTCCATGGGCAACGAGATGTCCGATTTAAAACTTGCACTAACACCAAGGAATCCAGTTCAACATCAAATGAATCAAAACCCCGCTGGAGGCATAACCTGACCCCAAATAGCAGAGCCCGGGCCTCAGCCTGCATACTCGAAGCTATACCAAAATTACACGAAAACGCCAGGACCAGCCTACCACTAGCCTCCCGAAGCACACCCCCACCCCCACTCTCCCCAGGGTTACCCTTAGAGTACCCGTCTGTGTTGAGCTTTAGGCCCCCATGTGAGGGCCGTACCCATTTAACCAGCATGTAAGACCTGGCTGTATTCCAACTAGAAACCTCCAGATAAAATTCTACCCAAGATAGTGACGACACCCTGCACTCCGGGAACTGTACCCTAAACAACTCTAAAAGATCGACAACAACACCATGACATAGCTGGACCCCCTCGATCTTCTTACCATCATATTTCATGCCATTCCTAGCCTTCCATATGTGCCAGCAAATCAACAAGGGGGTAACAAGATGAATAAACTCCAGAAACTTATTTCCTCGCTTTCCCTGCCACCAGGCCGCCATACATACACGAAAGGCTAGCCCAGTCCAGGCAACTCCAACCGTATCCCCAAAGAAGTGCCACACTTGTCGTGCCATATCCCCAGCAGCAAACACATGCTCCGCAGTTTCGACCTCAGGTGAAGAACAACACACACATCGCGACGGTCCATGAATCCCCAACTTCCATAAGGTACAGTCTAAGGGAAGACGATCCCGCAGCAGGCGTAACAGGAAGAATGAAATTCTCAATGGCACACCTCGATGCCAAATACGTTTGAATAGCGGCGAGGGGGAGGACTGATGTCGGACCAAGTTGAAAGCTGACTTTATTTTGAAATATCCCGAATGCTCTGGTCTCCAAACCATGAGGTCAGGCAACTGCCCGGCAGGTGGGTCAACTCGAACAATCTCAGCGACTGTCTCCGAAGGCACCCATTGTGCAATACTTCGGACATCCCAGGTAGCCTGTTGCACAAAATCCACAATCTTATGGTCGGATACGCTATCCAACCGGTCTGACAAACCTCCTGAACCAAGCCAATTGTCGAACCAAAAATTAGAACTCCCGGAACGAACAATCCATCCTATGTGCCTTTCAGCAATATTCCGCACCTTCACCATCCGTCTCCACACCTCTGAACCTTTGGCATCAAACACCAGATTCGGGTGCACCGCCCGAAAAAACTTAGCTTGCATGAAATCAGCCCACAAGGATGTGTGTGCCCGAAGATTCCACCACAACTTGATAGAGAAAGCTTTGTAGACATCTTCCAATTGGCGCAGGCCAACCCCCCCTTCTTCTTGTGACACACACAGGTCCTGCCAGCGAATCCAATGATACTTGGGACCCCCCTCTGAAGCTCCCCAAAGGAAATTAGCAAACATGCCCTCGAGCTCTAGGAAAATAGCTTTGGGAGGAGAAGCCGCCATTAACAGATGAATCGGCATAGATGAAAGGACATGTTTCAACAGCACTATCTTCCCTCCCTGAGACAACACCCTGTTCTGCCAGGACTGAATACGAAGAAGGACTGCTTGACACAAACCCCCAAAATACTCTTTCTTCCGGCGCCCGCAATAAAGGGGGAACCCTAGATATTTAATCGGGAAAGACTTATACATGAAACCAGTTAACCTCTGAATGGCCATCTTCCTGGATAGGCATACCTTTGGGTGCACCAAGAAACAACTTTTCCCCGCATTGATCCGTTGCCTAGAAACTGCCTCATAGGTTGTCAAAACCCGCTTCACTAACTTTAAGGACCTCGCAGTTGCACTGGAGAAAACAAGCACATCATCCGCATATCCTAAGTGAGTCACTAGAGGGCAACCCCTTGGAACGGAAAACCCCTGAAACCCTCGGAAGCATGGCAAACTATTTAGTGACCTCGACAACACCTCGGCTCCAATGATAAACAAAGCAGGGGAGAGCGGATCCCCTTGGCGTAGCCCCCGGGCTGACTTAAAGAAGCCAAACAAAGCCCCATTGACAACCACTGAAAACCAGACATTCGAAATGAGCCGCCAAACCATATCAATCCACTGCTCTCCAAACCCAAAAGCCCTAAGCACATTGATCAAAAAAGGCCATACTACCCGGTCATAAGCTTTCATCATGTCCAACTTCAATGCCACATTCCCTCCCCTTACTTTGCTACCCATACTAGAAATCAGTTCCTGAGCTAGCAGATAATTATCCGAAATTAACCGCCCCCGAACGAAACCACTTTGATTCGCAGAAATTATCTTGGGAAGGATAAGCACAAGTCGAGCCGCTAGAATCTTAGAAAAAATCTTGTTCACAAAGTTACACAAACTGATCGGGCGAAACTCAGAAAAACACTTTGGACGTGCTACCTTGGCCAATAGAACTATGGAGGTAGCAGTAACCCGTCGTGGAAGCTTCTCTCCACAGAAAAAACTTTGCACCGCTCTATACACATCTCTGCCAATTATATCCCAGGAGGAGGTAAAGAATTTACCAGTGAACCCATCCGGACCGGCGGCACTATCCCCGTCCATCGCAAAGACCACTTCCCGCACTTCCTCAAAGGATGGAATATTCTGCAACTGCTCATTGTCATCCTCCGACAATAATTTTGGGATGACCCCCATGTACCTCTGAGTTTGCTAGAGCCTCCTCCATCGAAAAAAGAGACTAGAAGTACTTGATTGCTTCAGCCTCGATACGCGCGTCCTCAGTCACCCACTCTTGATTGGCATCATGTTACCCCATGAATCACTGCTTGCATATGCCGTTGCTTCACCACCGAGTAGAAAAATCTGGTGTTCCTATCCCCCAACTGCAACCATTTGACTCTAGACCTTTGCTTCCATAGGGCCTCCTCCATGGCCAACGCACGACTAAGCCGAGCCTGGGCCTGATGTAACTGCAGTTGATCATTCTCAGAACCCCCTCCTAACATACATTGGTCCAATCTAGCCACTTCCGCCTCCGCCTTCCTAACATTGTCAGAGAAATTCCCAACTCTCTCTTTATTCCACGCTTGAATACTCCTCCTTAAACGTTGTAACTTTGAACAAAGGACGTGTAACGGGGGTCCCTCACACTCCTGCTCCCAAGACTGCTTCACCACCCCCAAGAATTCCTCATGGTCAGCCCAGGCGTTAATGAACCTAAAACACCGAGGTTTGCTATCCAACCGGGTAGATACCGCCATGAGCAACGGGGCGTGATCCGAAGGATGTCGCGCCAAATGATCAACCGTGACAGATAAATGTAAATCCATACATGCCTCATTCAGTAAGATACGATCCAGCCGCTTCCAAATCCTCGCTCTACCGTGGCGGTTATTACACCAAGTAAAGTTCGACCCTGAGAAACTCCTGACGGGATATTTTGTATCAATGCAAGTTTAATTCCGATTTTACACCCGTTGGACTGCAAGTATACAGGTCGCAATTGTAGTACAAGATGTATATCGGGTCGATCCCACGAGGAGCAATTCAAACAATTACTAAGCCCTTATTTTCTCTATTATTTAGACTAACAATTAATTTGAGCAGAGAAAATCTAATGCTGTAATCTACAAATCTGATATACAAATCTAGTTTAACAAATGCTGAATGCAAATAGAGAAATTTCACTTAAGGAAGATTCTAGGGATGTAGATTCCACTTATGGCATAAACAATACAAATGAATGGATTTACTTCTTGCTATTATTCTTGTTTAACCACAGATTCATTTCCAAAGTTTCCAAGACTCATTTTCATGATGAAATGGCCTAAAGCAATATAGATTTCCCTATTTTCATGGTGAAATACTACTACTACTCTGTTTTATTTCATGAAATGCTAAGTAATCCACCTAAGTGTATCTTTATTTTCATGAACATACAACTCAAGCTCTACTCATGTGTTTCCATTGTTATTACCAATTCTCATTGAACAATAACAACTATAACCAAACTATTGGTGATCAATCAATAGCAAGTAATCACAGCTACACAAGTAGACAAGTTAATACAAGATATAACAAGTGTAAATCACATTCAATTTATACTATTTAGCCATAAGTTTCATCTACTCCCTAGATGAAGAAAGTTAGCTACTCATGTATGATTCAACAATCAGAATCACAAGTTTATTGCTGCAAAACATCATACAGTACAAGTATAAGAAAGATGAAAGAAAGCTTAGCCAACTGAAGGTGAAGCTCTCTAATTCCTGCTATGCTCTTGCACAATCTGATTACAAGTGAAAAACTCCAAAGACAAAATTGCTTCTCCAAGACTCCTAACTAGAGAGAAACTTGTTACAAAATGAAAAACTAGCTACGTATGGTCATCCTCTGCTTCTCCTCTGTGTTTCTGCATAAAAGGTGGAAGAAATTCCATTCCTCTCACTTCATAATTTCCTCCACTCAGATTTTGTAAAAAGAAGTCAAAGATATGATATTTCCTTTTGTCCATACTCATTTGGTCTTTTCTTTTGTTGCAGAAGCATGTGCCACCGATTTCTGTCCCTCAAAATAGCTGGAAAGTTGTGAAAAAGGTAAAGAAAAACGGCTGTTGCACTTGCTGAGGAGAGAGACAGATCCGAGCCTCGGATCCGAAGAGTGAAAATGGATCCGAGCTCGGATCTTCAGGATCCGAGGGATTTCGTAATGGATCCGAGGTCGGATCGTCCTGACCTCGGATGCTCTCCGCCAGAAGTACAGACGAGGGTTCGGATCCATCTTGTGCACACGGATCCGAGCTCGGATCCGTGTTGACCAATTTCCAGTTTTTCACTTCTTCTCTTTTTTCTACATTTTTGCTCCTAATTTCTTGTGTACTTTGTCCTCTGGATGACCCTTACATTTCTTTGAACTTGTGCATGAATTTCATACATCAATTACCTTCACAAATTCACAAGATTAACGCATTAATTCACTCATTTATCAATTTTTTGAAACCTTAATCAATATTTAAGCAATTATCACCAAAAGAGTTCAAATATGGCTTAATCTTCTCAGAACATACCAAAAATTAATGCCAAATTCATACAAAATGTACGTTAAATATTCACTTATCAACTCCCATCAAACAAACCCGCAGAGCCCATAAAATCAACAAAATCTCTAGCCTCCGCCACCCTAAAAGGCCTCCCCCTCTTTTTTCCCACGGTTCAACGACCACATTGAAATCTCCAACAACAATCCAAGGCTTCTGATGCGGCTGACAATGCAACAACCCGTCCCAAAGAACCCTCATTTCCTCCCCCGTAGAGGCAGCATGAACAGCAGTAACAGTAAGTGGAGCTGGCAATTGAGGATGACAAATTTCCAGTGATAAAAATTGATCCCCCTCAGTCGCCACAGAACAAACAATAGGTAGGTTATAGAACACCCACAACAACCCCGACGAATGAGTTCGAACACAATCAAATCCTAATCTAATACGAAACTTCTCAGCACGAGACACGTGAACATGAGATTCACATACCACAAGTAATTGAAGCTTATTTGAAACTACCATATGTTTTAATCTCCTAAAATGAGAGGCCTTAGCAAGACCCCTTACATTCCAAAATAATGTATTAATCATCAGAAAGAGATGGACACGGCTCATGTGATCTTACCGTTGATCGGAGCTCCCTATCCGAAGGAAATTTGGCCCGCAGCCCTTTAGCTCTAGTCTTGGCCATCTGAAAAGTATCATCAACTACTTGAAAGGGGTGCTCCACTAGCTGGGCCACGTGAAGCCTTTCATCTGCCAATCCTACTCCTCTTGGAGATATATTCCCTGCTGCCGTGCGGACCTCTACATCAGGTTCGTCAGTCACAAAAACTTCCTGCACTACTGCACTGCTAGGCACTTCCTCACCACGCACCATCCCCTGCTCCACCTCCAGCATAACCTCTTGCGTCCCATGTTGCTGAGCCGAGTCGTCACCAACCTGAACAGCAACAGGCATCACCTCACCCAAATCAGTCTCCTGGTTTGCCGCAACATCACCCCCACCCTGCACAGCAAAGCCTGGCGGTGCCCCATGCATGGGCACGATGTCTGACCTGGCCTTCTCCCGCTGCTGTCCGGGAGTTGCATCAGACCCATCACCCCCAGCCCTCACTCGCAACGGAGGCTCTGAGGAGAGCACCATGGCGTCCGTATCCAACGCCCCCTTTGTCCCTCTCGGGGACAAATTCCCGGCAACTGTTCGGCCTACAGCACCATCCACCTCTCCCTCCACAAGAACCACTTCAATACGAGGCCCCTCGCCCCCCTCCTCACTGCTTTGTTCGCTAACCACCAGGTCTGCAATTCGCTCCAAGTCTGCTGCAACCGCGTTCTGAATTGCAACACCAACCAGCGACTCCAGCTCTCCTTGGTGGCCTGCCACCCCTGCTCCCTCACCTCCTTGCTGGCTATGAACCGCATGTAGAGATGCCGAGCGCATAACCAGGCATCCATCCGTCACTTCTGGCGCCCAACTCCCATCCTCCACTACTGGAACCCCATTGGTTTCACCATCCTCCCTCCCAGCCGTAACATCAGCAAGAGGCAACGAGAAAGGCACAAACCGCGCAGCCTCCTGGGGATCCTTGGTTTCCTGCTGTCTCGGCGGCGCCTCTAAGAAGACAACCTCATCCTCAGATGCTGCCGCATCCGTTGTAAACTTGTCGCGGGCACACCCCCCAGGAGGGGGCCTGACCTGGGCATCACCCTGCCCAACCTCAGCACAGGATGGAGACGCCCCACCCGGTAGTAGCAGCTCATGATGCGAGCCCAACGAATTGAGCACAAGGGGCGTTCCCTTTGCGACAGGAGGCTCTGCCCCTAGCCCAGCCGCACTAGGGTCTAGCTCCTCCCCACCAGGAGCCTTCTGCGTCGCGGCCTTATCCGCTGCTCCCCCAAAAGCCTGGGCCGAAGGAGAATCCCGCACCCTCTTTGCAGGCCTCAAGGCTGGCTGTAGAACGTGACACGCATCCACCCGATGGCCCTGGCGATAGCAGTGTAAACAATAGCTGGGCAAATTTTCTGGCCGCAGCTCTTGCCAGAACCCTTCATGGCCACCATTCCTAATCCAAACCCGAGGAGGTAGAGGCTTCATTAGGTCCACCTCAATGCAGAACCTAGCCACATTCGGTCTCGAGACAGCCATGGTAGCGGCGTCGACCAGTAAAGGAACGCCCACCAAGCCTGCGATTTGGAACAGAGCTTCTTCATGGAAAAAATGCAGAGGCAATTTGGGCAATTGGAACCACACCGGAACCACCGAAGGTTCACGATCAACATGAAAAGCTGGCGACCATTTAAAGACTCTCATTGGGATGCTATGGACGTACCACAACCCCCTGGACCAAAATCTGTGAAAATCTGCTTCATTCTGGAATTGAAAGAGTACATGGCGGCTATCAAGCAAACCCACCGGGACTGTTTCACGCAAATCAAGCTTGAGGAGGAAACGCCGAATCTCCTCCAACTTAGGCCTGCCTCTTGAGAATTTCCCCACCAACGCAAAGCGATATGGGACAGCAAGTCTCTCCAGGGAATCTGGCGAAAAAAGAACCGCTGGTTCTCCCTTGTGGGTGGTAAAGGATGTTTGGATAGAAAGCTGCGGCGTGGATGAGTTATCGGAGAAAAGGTCCGCAAACGATTTCCGAGTGAAGGTTGGGGGCGAGGAAGAAGAAGGAGGCCCCCCAGCAGGGGGCTGGAGGGCTGCCATGGACGAACAGCCCTCGCCGGCAAAAACCCTAGCTATGAGTGTCAGGGCGGCAAAACGCAAATCTTCCTGCAATTTTTCTTAAACGTAAGAAACCCCCGAGTCAATCCAAGGATATTCACGAGGTTTTTCCAGTAATTTTTCAGCATGAATGAGAAAAGAAGAATAAAGAAAAAAAAAAGTCAATAAATAATTTATTACTAAAAAAGAAAGGCCACAAATATTGAATAGGTTCAAATGGTGAAATCATATAAATATATACATGGGTTTCAAACAAAATTATTAGTTTTAAACCCCCATATATATCTATTGAATTACATATGTATAACCAAGATTAGCATGCTTAGATGAAATCCAATAGAGATAAATTACATGTTATTCATAATGTTCAAATAAAATCAAATAGACATACACGTGGGTTTATAGAAAAAAAGTTATTCGTACACATGATCAATGAGAGATGAAAAATTCATTTTGAAAAATGTGAGGGATAGAAAAATTCATTTTTTAAAATATGAGGAACGAAATAATTCATCTTGTGAAATATGAGGGACTATGAATCAGATTATTTAAAAATTTGATTTGACAATTTTGCCCTTACAAAATGATCACATGCAAGTCACGTGGTGGATTCCGACAAAAAACTAGTCGGAAACCTAGGTAGGGACCAAATTTGGTCAATATGAATTTGTAAGGGACGTAAAATTACACTTTTAAAAGTGAGGGATAAAAAAAGTCATCTTGTAAAATGTGAGAGACATTTTGAACGATTTTCCCAATATATAATTTTGAGGAACCAGGATTTGAGGCCAAATTACGGCAACCTTCAAGGCACTTCATTGTTTTCTCACAAATTTTGTTTATTTATTGTAAAAGATTAACTTTAAAGTGTCCTCAAATTTTCTTCCCTATTTTCTCTCAAACTTTACTCGTGAAAATTGTTTATCTTCATCTCATTGACTGTCTCCCCCAGTGTATACAGATGTATTATGGGCATTTTGGTGAAAGAAAGGCATAAACCGAGTTCTGCACAACTAAATTTTGCCAATAGCATATGAAAATATGAAGAAGAATAATAATAAATGAAGGATCTGTCTAACAGGTGTCCATAGAGCGTGATTAAAATATATGTCCGGTGTCATGTTTTTGGAAATGTAAAATTAATTAGAAAAAATAAATAAATACAAGAGAGAGTAGATAAAATTAAATAAGAAAAGTATATAAATGCAAGAAAGGTTAATAATTGTTAATAGATGTATATACATGATAGATTAGATGAACGTTAAATATGTTAGCTAGTGCCTTATTAGCACCCGTTAAAAAAACCCATAAATGAAAGATGTGATCACCAAATCATTGACAAAGAATGTGTTGAAAATGAAACAAGAAAGTCAAACATGATAAGGGATCAAAAATGGAATTTAATAATTGCAGATACTCCAAGAAGTTGAGTTGAAATCAGTTTTCCGTTCTGCTGTCAAAGAACTACAAAGGTACTCAACTTCTGCTATTTTTTATTAGTTTCGAAACTCTTACAAGTACCCTAGCACCTGAGATTATCACCGGGATCAACACCCAACTGGTCACAATATTCAGTATAATACTCAACACGAGCACTAACAGCGTCCGGATTTGCACCATCGCATTCAAGCTGTCCGTTAACGGCACGAATTGTAGCCCCAAAACCCTGACCAGAAATGATAAGATCATGACAATTGTTCATCCAGAACCACAAGGCAGTTTTGAATGAAATAACATTATCTGTGGCCACAGTTTCAGGTTCATTTAGTCCATCGAACCCTATGCTTTCACCTGCTGGTCCATAGTTAAAGTTCCATGATATTTGTAATGGACCCCTGCCGTAATATCCCTTGCCTGGCACACATGGGTACTGAGTGTTGCTCTCATCACAGTAATCTTTGGAGGGGCCGTCTATCTCTTCTATGTAGCACAAATCTGCGCAATATAGAGAAGTCTGTATCAATTATCACTGTATTCAATTGCATACATGAAAGCCACTCATTGATACATCATGGATTTTAGATATTTTTACTATTAAAAAAAATATAATCTAAATACAAAAATAAATGAGAACATAAAAAAAAATTGATTATTTAAAATCAGAATATATAGTCAGTTATAATAATCAATCAAGAACAACCCCAAAACAATGTCATCAATAATTAAGAAGGGACCGTATGTTATAAAGAAATTGTAAAGTTATAAGTAATCACAGACTAAATAAATAACCAATACAACAAAGTAGAAAAAAAAAGGAAAACAATAACCCCTCTGCCCAGTTATAAGAGACACACCCCTCATGATAAATTTCTTTTTTTTTTTAGGTAGGTCATTTTAACTTATTTGACAATAGTAAGTATTTCATATTAATGTCGTTATCTTTAAAGAAAGTTCTTGGACAACAGTGCACAGGGCAACATCCTATGTAGAACTGTACAAAGATTTAGTAAATAGGATCTCAGACTTAGAAAAGTTACTAAAAATTTCAAAAAAAACTAAATCTCCTTGGTGGAGTTGTTCAAAGCTTACGTCCAGTCTCATGAGTCACATGAGCAATGAAGGCAGCAATCTCCCTTTTAGAATCATCAACTGAACCAACTGTTCCAAACTCAGAATACGAATTCAGAGCTTCAAGAAATGCCGATGCAGTATAGAACCCTTTTCCAGCACAGCTTGAAGCAGCTTGATCAGAAGTCCCGCTCAAGAAAGCGTCTGTCACAACATCAGCAACTGAAACACCATTATTACCGCCATCTGATGCAGCGGTGCAAGGGCCGGACTGGCAGCCTTTGCCACAATAGTCGTCGCTGGTGCCACAATAGCCCCACTGGCTGCAGCATAAATCTGGTTCACAGTCACAGTTTTGGCTTGAAATCAGCTGGGAAAAGGACCCTACAAGAACTGCAATGGAGAAAATGATGATTAGAAAATTCTTCATTTCTGTACTTGAAGAAGGAGAAAAGGATGTGGACAGAAATTGTTTGAGTAAGAAGGATATTTATAGCATAGAGAACTGGAAAAGTGATCAGCTTGTGTGAAGTATGGAGAACTGCTACTGTTGGAATCTTGAAGTTGAGCACTGAAGGGAATGGATATAAAAAGCAATATTAGTGCTTGACTTTCAATTAATCTATTGACTTTGTCACTGTCAAATTGTAGCAACCTTCTTTCTTGGCATTCGGAATGGGAATTGTGGAAAAGAAAAAATTTGGCCAATTGATATCAACAATTGTGAGTACAAGTCACAAGTCACAAATATAATGCGTGCAAAAAAGATAACTTGATGTTGTCTGTATACATCTGATGTTAATGACGACTAACTATGTTGTAGTCCTACTTCAGTCTCGTATTTGAGTCAGAACACAGATGATATTTGTACCATTCTAGATCCACGGGCTGCCCTACTACACATACTTTTCATTTGGCTTAAAAAAAACATTTTAAAGGGTGTAAGCTTTACAATTAAAGCACGATCTTTACCGTATCATGCAAAGTATTGCACATGTAAAATTTGATCACTGTTGCAGTGAAAAGAACTCAAATGATCAAATTTTATCCAGTTGATAAATATAGAATCCTAAATAAAATGCATAGTCCTTTTTTTTTCCTTTAGAGTTCTTATTGCATACTATATGAATTAATTGGTAAAATTTTGGTAGCGTATAGGAAACGATACCAATATAAAAACTAACATTTACTACTCGAGGGCTTATTATGCTGCCCAATTTTTTGGTTTCTACCATGAGCTGAAAAAAAAATCTGTTCGAAGCATAAGTTTCCCCATATTCTCATAGACTTTACAAATGAAAGTAGAACTGGCAGAAAAGTCCAAAACCCAACAACCCGCCCAATCCGCCCATTAATTTCCATTAATTTTAAAGCATGGGTTGGATCAATTGGGTTATGAGTTTTGTTGGGTTGGGTAAGAACAACCCAATTTATTCACTGGACGGGATGGATTTTTTATTTGAGTACCCAATACCTAACTTGTTTAAATGTAATTCAAAATAATAAATACAAGATTCAATACACATATGTCCAACTATTTGCATTTGGACATGTGTTAATAATTCATTGATTAATTTGTATTCAAAATTCTCATATATATATTTTCAATCAATTTTTTAAATTTTTATTTAAAAGAAAAAAGAAACTTGAAATAAAACTCATGCTTATTTTACTTTTATAACAGTAGTTAAACTTGCTTAACTTTTATAATAATTTATTATGCCTTTTAAGAGTATGTTGTTTTCCTCCCCCTTTTTTTTCTTTTTTTTTTGTGGTTGTTCTCAAGTTGCTACTTGCTTTTGTTTGTTAATATTTCGTGTACGTAAATAGAGTTTTAAATTTGTTCTAATTGCATTCTTTTTTAATATTTCATGATGGCTTTTGTTTGTTAATATTTCGTGTATGTATAATATCGTACAAATTTCTTTTTTAACCTTTTAGCATTATATAATTTCGGATTCTTCAAATTTACAAACAAAAGCTTACTTTGTATTAGCCTAATTTTTCGATAATTCAAAATAATGCGATCTCGATGGTAAAAATGTCAGAATAGTTCATGAATTCACCTCTCATTTATTTCTTAAAAAGTTTGGGATTTTCTTTAATAATTTTTTGGGGACCAATACCAGTTTTACAAGCATATAATATTTTCTGCTTTATATCAGAGCTCTGGTAATTCTAAAAGATTAATATGACAATAGCATCAAGTATGATCCTAGATGATTCTAATTAATCAGGTGATGAATTATCTAACTATATCAAATCAATAAAAAAAAACCTTCTAATATATATTATATGTATATAGATCATGATATTAACTTCAAATCAATATAGTTGACTTGCGGATTCTATTTTGTTTTGATTAATTATGACAACTTGGGCATGGCTAGTCCAATGATTTCATTTTGTCTGAAGCAAATACCTCCAATCTTCAACTTCATGAGAAACTTGGAATCAGCAAGACAATTAATTTTCCCTCTTAATTACCGAGTCCAAAAAACCAAAATGCAGTAATGTCTCCATTCATTTAATAAGTTTCAATCAATTAGTAGTATTAAAAAGTATAAAGTAAACAATTTTTTTTAGCTAATCTATTTAAATGTACAATTTATTATCTAAAATTCACAATACAAGTAATATAAAATATTATTCTATTTATGATGTGCTTTCAAGGAACTTAAGAAGTGAGTGTGTGTGAAAATATATTTATGTATGTGAAAATGTGTTTATATGTGTGAAAAAATCTTTTTTGTCTGTTAAAATGTATGTGAAAAAAAGTTTATGTATTAAAATGTATGAATTAATATGTTGGGTCATATTTGGATCATGGGTTTGAGATAATCTAATATGACCCAACCCAAAATCAACCTAATCTAAAGTTGGGCAGGTTGGGTATAACCCATTTAAATGAAAATCGAATATTAACCCGTCCAAAATCTGCCCAACCCGCCTAATTGCCAGGTCTAAATGAAAGTTATTTGTTTCTCGTCGTTCATTGTCTCACCATGCGTGTGCAGATGAGTTATTGGCCTTTTGGTGGCAGAAAGATAAAACAGAATTGAACCAAAGACCTTATAATTCCCACATTAGTCTCTTCAGCCAGTTGAATTAGATCTTATTCAAAGTCTTCAGTACTTCAGATAATAGCGCTCTATGTTCCTTAGTCTTTGGTTCAAAGACCCCCCAGACCCCCCAGCCGGGGCGCGTCGCCCCCTGGACCCCCTGTAGACACCAAATTTTTGATTTTAAACTTTATTTGTTTAATTAATTTAATTTTAGCTTTATTTGTTTCAATTTTAGGTTTTTTATTTTTATGTTTAGTTTATTTTCATTTTATTATTTATTTTTGTCTTCGAGTCTCATTTTTGTTTGATTTAAGGTTAAAGGCATTTTTTTTCACATACTAAATTTCAGAAAAGAAAGAAAAAAGAAGAGAAAAAGAAAAATCATCAATCAGAAAAAGCTTTTAGTGTTTTATCTTTTATGCCTAGTTTTACTCATTTTATTCTGTTTTACTTAAGTTGTTATTTTTCTTTACATTTTGTTTATTATTAATTAAATAAAAAAAAAGAGGAAAAGAAAAAAAAAATGAAAAAGAAGCAAGCTTCATGCACGATGTCATCTGATGGTCTTGATAGGAAGAGCCAAAATGCAGCTCCAAATCTCGTCCCTTGGTCTTAGGTTACGGGGGGGTTTCGGACACCTATATAAAGGAGCTAATGACGGCTGAGGTAAGGGGGATAGGAAAAATGAAGAGAGCATCGAGTGGCGGCTGGGTTTTGGAGAACAAAAAAACGCACCTTTGAGAGAGAGGGTAGAGGGGAGGCGGCTGAAGTCAAATGGAGAGAAAAGTTGAGGGACGGCTGAGGGAAGGTGGTGGAGAAGAAAAGAGAGATTGAGAACTTGGGAGAGAGGGAACAATCTGAAAAATCTAAGGGAAAAGGGCTGGGTTTCAGAACAACGGAAGAAAGTTTTCTGAGCAAGGAAGAGAGGAGGTCTGGTGTCACTTCCCCAAGGAGCAAAAGGGCCGTTGGAACCATTAACCTTCACTACTGCCACCATTCCAGCCCTCCATCAGCGCCGGCAGACCTTCATCGAGGGACTTTGGTTGACGGCTGAAAACGGAAGCAAAAAAGAATAGCGGCTGAGAAAACAAAAAGGCTGAGCGAGGAATCTCAGTGTCATCTGCGACTGTTCTCCGAAAAATCACTGCTATACCCTATCAGGAAGTAGCTCTGTAAGATTCCTTCTAGCCTTTTCCTACGGATAACTTTGGTTAATAAATTATGAGACCATGAGAACTATGGGTCTGTTTGGTGTCTGATGAATATGTGTTATCGTTTGGTTTGAGCCTGTGAATATGTTTAGGAGTTGCAATGGTTGTTCTTCACGTTGGTTCATGGTCTACTGCCCAAAGATGTTGCCTTTATACATTAGATCTTCTCAGTTGTGGCAGTGATTCATAAGGGTTGTATGGAGTCTAATGAATGTCAAGTTCTTGTTTACAGTTCTTGTTTATCTGTTGCAATTTCGTCCATTCGATTTTTTTGGGTTGCTAGGTTTCTGGAATGTCTTGATTTCTCTTTTGAGTTTTGCTTGTTGTTTGATGGTATCCCACGCATGTGCTTGATGCAATTCAAAGTAGCAACGTGCAGCATAGCAGTGAGCCATAACATGGCATTTGTTTCTTGCAGCAGCGGGCACTGCCTGCAATTTTTTGAAACATTAGCTGAAGTTTTTACGTTCATAAGTAGTAGCTCTAGGTGTGATTTCCACTTTGGATGTGCATAGCCTTTCTCCTTTCCTCTCATTTTGCGTTCAATGTTTGAGTATGACTATGCTTGTAGTGTTGAAATAATTTTTCCTCCTTAATCAGAAATTCGTAAGGAACCTGAAATTTTGAAGCTGCCTTGTTCTTTCTATTGCCCTTCTGTCCTAGTCTTGGGGGTTTATACTCAAAGCTGCGTTTTGAATCTTTCTGATTGGGAACTCACGGATAAAGTCTATCAGTTTCTTTCCGTCCGTGAAACTGAAGTAACATGAGCCGCGAATCTTGGGTTTCATTTCTTTTGTTCATTTCATGAGTTGAGTTGGGTCGATGTTTTGCAGCAAGTGTTCATATCATTTTGTGGTGTTTTATCTTTCCCCTCCCCCTTCCCCAAGATTGTGCCTTTAGGTTCTTGCACTTGGGGCTGCCCTTTTGTTATCCGAGTCCTATATGCTGTTCTTTCACTTGAATTCTTTCCTATTCTACACGTTCCCATCTCAAAGACTTGTTAAAAAAAGAGAAGAACTGGGCAGAATAGCTGATGCTTGGATCATTATACAAGAGGGTGGGGATTGTTTCCTTTTGAAAATGGCATGAGATGGTTTCAACCCTCTTTTTGTTGTGCAAAGAGACGTGAACATGGAGTAGCCTAGCTCACGGAAAACTAAAGGAATAGGGAATTGCAGAACAGTTTTTCGGTTGCAGAAGCTCGTTCTTTGCATGAAACTTGTTTGAAATTATTCTAAGATTTGCCTTGTTAAGAAGTATTTGGACCTGCGTTAATTAGAGTCAGTGCAAAGCTTTGGATGGCCGAAGGTTATGGATGAAGTTTGCGGCTGGAAATTGCAACCTTTTGTTGCAGAAAGTTTTCATCAGAAATGCTTGTTACAGAATGTTTCTCACGCCACTTTTGCATGAATTTGCATGAAAAATATTTCCAAAAATTGGACTTTGGCCCCCCAAGTTTCCCTTCATTTCACTATGACCCAACCAATTGAATAATGTCCTCAATTTGGTCCTTGGCAGCTTTAATTTTACAACTTTATTGCTTGTTTGCTTCAATTAATTACCATGCTTTGTTTAAATTGCACTTAATGCATGAATTTAGGGGCTTTATGATCAAGTGAGTTTTGTATTTGCACATTTCTTTTAATTTTTCTTAATTAAAGTGGTACCTTGACCTTTTTATTGTTTTGAAGCAATTTTTCCTTCATTTGATTACCATTGCGAGGGAGGTACACTCTATCCTCTATTTTTGACTTTATTTGACCCTACGTGCGCATATGTGTCTTATGTGTGCAATTGCACTACCTTACATGTTGATTTCATTTTCACATTATTTATTTCTTTAGTTGCTTAGTTTTTGCTTTACTTTTAGTTTAATTTTATCATTTGGGAGGCACTCGAATGCCAAAATTGTAATAGTTAGGGATTTAATTGTTTTATTCCTTCTTATTCCCCCCTTTAGATTGTAGTAGGCCTTCTCCCCTAAAAATGTAATAGTTAGGGCCTTAATTGCCTTATGTGTTGTGCATGCTTAGGTGCTATGTGTTTAACCGCTTTTCTTAGGTTTTGGCATCTAGGTATGCATGCTTATGTGTTATGTGAATTACGTGCTCACATGTCTACTTGCCTTAATTATGCACATTACTTATATGTGTGTATGATGGGTGCAAATGCACGTAACCGTGGCTAGCCCAATGCTAGTCATGGTTGTCCCCTCGAGCTCTTGCAAGTTCAATGCTTGTGAGAGAGCGTAGATGTTGGCTAGTCCTACGCTAGCCCTTAGGAGCCCTTCGTGCGCTAGATCATGATTGTGTGATCATTTCATCTCATGCATATTTTTTATTTTTAGGGCCTCTTTCACCATGTTGCATGACATCCCTCCTTATACGTATAACCCTTATCCCTAAATTCCCTATATATATACCCCTATGTATGATACATAACATTAGAATTGCATTTCATGCTAGAATTAGGTTTGGGATAGGGCATTTGCTTGATTAGATTAGGGAATGCCCCTTGGATGTGGAATACTGACGAGTTTGGCTTTCTAGCCTTAGCACGCTCGTATTCCCTCTATTTAAAGGGAAAATTGAGTCACGAGCATTAGTCCCCCGTACCCGTCATGATGCATTCCTTTAAAACATGTATATTTCTATAATTATTTTATCCCTTTCCTCTCTTTAGAGTCTCATATTTCTGCATTATTCGTGACCTCTCCAAAGAGTCATTATTGGGCGTCACAATTAATATGATTGGTACCATTCGAGTTTTGAAGAGAAATTTCGCCCCCCCCCGTTGTCCCCCTAGGTCTAGGGTTTGCATTCATATAGCACATCCAAATGTGATAAATTCTTTGGTTAAAACAAGAAAATCTTTTGACTAAATCGCGCAACTAGCCATGGCTAGGTCGAAGGGGTGCCTTGGATTTTTATCCTTGCCTTCCCCTTCGTCAAATGTGACTCCCGAACCTTTTTCATTGGTTTATGTAGATTTGGAGTCGTTTAAAAGCGGTTTTTTCATTTTTCATTTAAAATTTCATTTTAGGTGATTTGGTACACTTTAACTCTATGCCAAGTGGCGACTCCATTTTTCATTCAATAAACCCTTTTTAAACTATATTTTGGGTCAAATCGTCGCATTTTCATGTCCCATTTAGACCCATGTTTTCTTCATTTTCTTTGTAAATCAAAATTCATTTTTTGAAAATAAAAATTCACTTTTTAACCCATTTATTTTATTTATTTTTATTTTCAAAAAATAGGGCGCGACAGTTGGCGACTCCACTGGGGACTTAGAGAGTCCGAGCAAATTTGATTTAGTCAATTTTTTTCTTCTTTTAACCTTTTCATATATCGCATTTGGATGTTTAGAATTGCATTTTTCCTTTTTTAGGATTTTGCATTTCGTACGTATCAATTCACTCCCTCACACATTTGCGTACGATTGATTTGATGGATGAATGGTTTATCTATGTGATCCCGCGATTTGCATTGCATTTGGGTGGGGGACATTACCCTAGAGTTTCGCGTTGGTCCTCGATCCCTCCCCTCCAAACGAGCACTAGCATACGTGCATACGCTTTAATTATTTACCCCTCATTTATTTTTCTTTTAGTGGCTTGTCACGCCACTCCACCCTATTAGGATTTTAGACGACCCACTTGGACGTGTGATCGCGACACGACGTGTGCGTAGCACGATCTGAGGGGTCACTCAATCTTCCGCTTTAAACTTTGGGTTGATAGCTTTTAACTTTTAGTCGAAGGTTGAGGATTTTTAATAGATTCACTCAGACATGTAGCCGTGACACGACGTGTGCGTAGTAATGTCTGGGGAATCGCTCGAGCCACAGACAAAGAACCTTGGGATTGATGACCTTTGGTTTCCAAGTCTGTAGGCTCGGGGACCTAAAACCTGTCGAGTCTAGATGCATTAGTGAGCCAATACCTCATGCATCCATGATAGTTTACCTAGGGTAGAGTCTGCCTTACCCTATTAGGGACACGATTCACGAGGGGAGGGATCCAACCCCTCTTTTTATTGCTTTATCTCTTGTATTGTTTCGCTACAATGTGTTATGTGTATTTATCTGATTGAACTAACCTTTCTTGGTTTTTGTCTCTATTGCATTCATCAGCCCTAGAAAATAAGAGTCCTGGCATGGTACTCTCTAGGAGCCTACCCCATTTGATGTGACACGTTTAAATTCAATGCTTCGCATTTGTAACATGAATACATTTCATTTTAGACTCACCCCGGCATACAAAAGAGGGTTCCTTTAGAACACGTTTCATTTGCGTACTGCATATTTACGCGCTTTGATAAAATGGCATCATGCATCAACCATAGAAAGGGAATGCCATTTAGGGGATCCCACGTTAGCAATAAACCGCCCTATGTCTCGGATATTTAATCCAAGGAGACTTGCACGTTTACATTTTGTACCATCCAAAGGGGTAGTGCACAAGGTAAGGTAGGATCCGATCATTTTCATAGAGCGGTCTTTGGAATATGAGCGTTTAATAATCATTTTTTGGCCATTTTATCAAATTGGTAAAAATCCCTTGCGAAAAGGACATTAATTTGAAACAATTCACAAATAATTCCTCGCTATTGAGACGATAAATAAATTGAGGCCAAAATTTGATTTTAGAAGACTCATAGACTAATGTATCGTAATAAATTTTTGAATCTACCAATGGATAGATCAATTTTTAAATAAACTGTCAATTCTATTCAATCCACTGGGCCATTTTTATTCCTCAATTTCATCCAGTCCATTTTATCAATTTGTTCATTTTTAGGGCAATCTAATCGATTTTGAATTCATTTGACAAGTTTACCCATCTCGGGGCAATCTCATCGATTTTGAATAAATCATCAATTTCGTCCGATCCATTTGACCGATTTGCCTAGTTTTAGGGCAATTCGGTCGATTTTGAATAAATCATCATTTCACTCGATTTGTTCGATTAATTGATTCGATTCATTTGACCCATTCAATTTTGAATAAATAATCAAATTTCATTCAATGCATTTGACCATTTTACCATTTTTTAGGTAATCTAGTCAATTTTGAATAAATTATCAATTTCATCCTATCCTCTTGATCCGCTTATTCCTTTTTAGGGTTTAAGTCTAAAATTCACTGAATAAATTAGTCGAGGTATTGCAATCCTTTCAAGAGTAAGCTCTCTTTCACATATCATGTGTTGATCAAAGAAAGCAATCTATTCGGACTTTGTCCTCATTTATTCGGGCAAATGTTTCTTCTCACTCCAAATTGGCCAAATTTTTCAAATCATTTTTCACTCAATCAGTTGATCGGATTCATCAGGTATTGTATGGTGCCTACCCTAGAGGATTGCATTTTCATGCTAGGCCTACCTTTGGCATAAAAGGACTCCCCCATAGGACATGCATACCGATTTTATAGTCTTGATTACTAACTCAGGGTATTTTTCTTTTTTGTTTTCTCCCTCCCCTGCATCTATAAAAATGTTTCAATAAGGTGGAAATATTTTTTTCTATATCTGATAACAATTTTGATCCGATAAAGTCTGAAAGGTAATACTTGATTCTTGGGCAGACCTTGCAATAAAAGCATGAAAGATCCATCTGAAAGCTCTAGGTTAAAGTCTCTGAGAGGCTTTATAATGATTTTTCAAAGAAAAATTCTGTTTATTTGATTTGTTAATACATTTTGTTCCAAAAGAAATGGGGACAAAAAGTGTATATATGTGGAGGTTTTTAGAAGTTTTTCTCTTCTCATTTGTATTATAATTGAACGAGATTTTTTTGTTTTTCAGCAATAAAGTTTTGGACAATTATTGTTTTGTATATATATTCATGTACATTTCATTGTTTATTTTTGCTCATTGGAGATTTCATGATGAATTTTGAGAAATAAGACTAAATTGAGATTTTTTCAACCTCTTGCCTGAAAACTCACAAATGTATACACTAGATTGGTGATCCGAGTTATGCAATAAGAGTGCTCAGAATTAAAAGAGGTCACTCAAAAGACCCAGTACGATACCTTTTTCACCTTCACTGTACAATTCATATTTTGCCTACTTCTATTGGCCCCCCAATAAATCAGTCACATTGATTGATAAATTACAAATTGGGGCAATCTTTGCTTGAGAAATGCCCACTGTGTCGATCATATTCAAATCACATCTAAGTGAAAGCAAAAATGTGCATTATTTTTGTTTGTTTTGAAAATTTGGAATGATACTTTGAGCATTCATTTCTCTACCTATACAGATTTTATCATTTGCTCTCCCATTTGAGCCTTTAAAAGAATAATTTCGTTTCAAATAAACGTCTTGATGATCACTACCCTACATTGAAAAATTTTCAAATATCAAAAAGGGGAATGGATTCTCAATGACCATTTCGTTACTTTGGTTGTCATAAGGTGTAAGAATGATGCTTTGGCCATCGTTTCTACAACCTAAACACCATTTATCCCTTGCATCCTCGTTTGAGCTAAAATTGGTGGTTCTTTTCAAAAGTACTTACGATCGCACCCCACATTGGGGAGGGAGATTGGAGGATTTTTCAAAAAAAAAGGAGAAAAGCAAAAATGCTAAAATTAAAAGGAAAGGAAACCGCGAATTGGGGAAACTTGATTCTACCTGGGTTTCAGTTTGGAAAAGAAAAGGAAAGAACCACTTATGGATGAATAGAAGTCTTCCTCAGTCAATTAATTCAGATACATGCAAGAAATTTCGCATTGAAAGTTTCCTTTCAGAGTTATTGTAAGGAACGGAATAAAAGTCAGGCCCTCTTCTTTTCCAATCAAACATTCTATTCCTAGTTATCCCTTTTGAACCTTCAGAATAAAATACTTCATTTGGTAACCCCTGAGAATCGCAAACCCCACACTGGGGCAAGTTTGAGTTGAAAAGGAAAAAGTTTCAAGAAGTGAAAAGTGATAATGCAACAAAATCAAAAGAAAAAGAGAAAAAGAGAACCTCAGTTCAAAAATAAACTGGGGCAAATTTTGTGAAAAGTTCAAAAGAATGGCAGAAGGCCGAAAAATCAAAAGAAAAAAGAAAATGAAAGAGAAAAAGCCTCAATTGAGCATAAATTGGGGCAAATTCTGATTTAGCCCTAAATAGGGTTGGCGCAACCATGCGATCTCGGATTCTTCAAACCGCTTTTGAAATCCGCTTTCAAGTCTTAACTTTTCTAAGCACCCCACCTGACCCCATTACAAAAGCCGAAAGTCCTGACTTCTATTCTTTGCAATGGCCCTGTCAAGAAAAATTCTGATGCCGAAAATTTTAGCTGTATTTCTGAATTGCTTGGGTATGGGGTTGACGCTACTCACCATGTGAAAACCCACCAAGTCGAGGAAAAGGAAAAAGAAGCAAAAGCAAAGCAAGAAAAGTAAATGCAAGAAAAATATAGAAAAATTCGACGTTGAAGCCCCTGGTGAATGCTGAAAAATGCAAACAAAGTTTGAGGTCTTTGAGTTCAAAATAGGGGCAAGTTTGAAAAAATGCGATCTTCGGTGCAATGTCCTTGAAAGTCTTATTCTTTAACTGTCATTTTCAAGCCACATTACAAGCTCATAAAGTCCATCGCTGACTTATCCTTCATGACAACCCAAAGTGAGGATTATACTCATAAGAAAATCCATCAAATCATTTGTGATCATAAGGGTATAACCAGTTTTCGTATGTTTAGCTATCGTTTCTACCCATTTGTTGCAAGTTTAAAACTTATATGTTGACTAAATTTTCTTAAAAAATAGGGGTGACAAACTATTTGCTTTCACTAAGATGTGGTATTGAAGGGATTACATACTAGTTGGCACAAAAATGAGACAAATCTTGACCTCCCATTTCCTTTAACTACTTCCAAATCAGAAATAACGTCCACTTGATTGGTTCTGAAAGATGAGCCAGCAAGAAGTGGTGACCCGTTACCCTAAGCACCGATGCTAAAAGTGAGGAGGAAATCTTCTTGAATTTGGTGTTACTCTGAAGGATTCATCATGAAATTTCTGCATGAGTTCAAACTCGACGTTTAAATTTCTTCACATTGTATATATGATTATTTTCTAAATTTTAGAAAGTGCAATTTCTCTTTGTTCAAATAAATGGGGAATCATCTGAACAAATTTTTGCAATCAAAGGAGCCCGCACTGGGACAAATTTTTATTTGTGAGATTTCGCGAAATAAGCCCACACAGGGACAAATATTTTTGTAATACATTTGAGGATTTCGCACAAGAGTCAAGTAACATTTTTCAAATCAATCATGCTGCTCTTTTCATGAAATTTAAGTGCATGTCATATTTTGGTAAGCCCCCTGTGCAGGTATTCATAGTTGAAATCGATGAAAGAGCATCTGGAAACGTGGAAGGCCGATGCTGAAGAAAGAGAAGAAAGAAGGGAAAAGGGCTCTACACTGGAGCAAATTATTTTTGAAAAGATTCTCTCGAAAAAAAAATCAAAAAAAATCAAGTTGAACTTCTTGTTTCTCGACAAATCTTTTTGAAACATCATGTTGGGCCTGGATTTTATGCCGCCAACATCCCGTTGGGCCTGGATTTTGTGCCGCCAACATCACAAATATCCCGTTGGGCCTGGATTTTGTGCCGCCAACATCCCGCTAGGCCTGGACTTTATGCTGCCAACATCCCGTTGGGCCTGAATTTTGTGCCGCCAACATCGCTTACATCACGTTGGGCTTGGATTTTATGCCGCCAACATCGCTTATATCACGTTGGGACCGAATTTTATCCCGCCGACCTCGGCAGGACCGGGTTTTATCCCGCTGACCGCTTATATCACGTTGGGACCGAATTTTATCCCGCCGACCTCGGCAGGACCGGATTTTATCCTGCTGACCGCTTATGTCACGTTGGGACCGGGTTTTATTCTGCCGAGCTCAGCAGGACCGGGTTTTATCCCGCTGAACGTTTATATCACGTTGGGACCGGATTTTATCCCGCCGACCTCGGCAGGATCGGGTGTTATCCCACTGACCGCTTATATCACATTGGGATCGGGTTTTATCCCGCCAACCTCGACAGGACCGGATTTAATCCCGCTGACCAATTCATCACACTGGGGCAAATCTTTGGATAATTTTTTTCAAGCAAGTCTTATACAGTTTCTTCATACATACCAGCATTTCTTTTATTCTGCCACTGAACATGGGTCAGTCCCACCAGTGTGCATTTTGTTTTCATTGCCGCTAAACATGGGTCAGTCCCACTAGCGTGTATTTCATTTTCTTTGCCACTAAACACGGGTTAGTCCCACTAGTGTGCATTTTATTTTCATCGCCACTGAACATGGGTTAGTCCCACCAATGTGCATTTTGTTTTCATTGTCGCTAAACATGGGTCAGTCCCACTAGCGTGCATTTCATTTTCTTCGCCACTAAACATGGGTCAGTCCCACTAGTGTGCATTTTATTTTCATCGCCACTGAACATGGGTCAGTCCCACCATCGTGCATTTTGTTTTCATTGCCGCTAAACATGGGTCAGTCCCACTAGTGTGCATTTTATTTTCATCACCACTGAACATGGGTTAGTTCTACCAGTGTGCATTTTGTTTTCATTGCCGTTAAACATGGGTCAGTCCCACTAGCGTGCGTTTCTTTTTCTTTGCCACTAAACATGGGTCAGTCCCACTAATGTGCATTTTATTTTCATCGCCACTGAACATGGGTCAGTCCCACCAGTGTGCATTTTATTTTTTTCGCCACTGAATATGGGTTAGTCCCATCAGTGTGCATTTTGTTTTCATTGCCGCTAAACATGGGTCAGTCCCACTAGCGTGCATTTCATTTTCTTTGCCACTAAATATGGGTCAGTCCCACTAGTGTGCGTTTTATTTTCATCGCCACTGAACATGGGTTAGTCCCACCAGTGTGCATTTTGTTTTCATTGCCGCTAAACATGGGTCAGTCCCATTAGCGTGCATTTCATTTTCTTCGCCACTGAACGTGGGTCAGTCCCACCAGTGAGCATTTCATTTCCACTGCCACTGAACATGGGTTAGTCCCACCAGTGAGCATTTTATTTTCTTTGCCATTAAACATGGGTCAGTCCCACTAATGTGCATTACATCTTATCGTTAGACATGGGTCAGTCCCACTAACCCTTCATTTCACTTCACTTCATCCTTTTCAATTGTATGTTCGGGTCAATCCCGATTTAATTTCATGTTGGGGTCAGTCCCCTCGGGTCAGTCCCGATTTTAATTTCATGTTGGGGTCAGTCCTCTCGGGTCAGTCCCCTCGGGTCAGTCCCGTTTTAAATTTTCTGTTCGGGTCAGTCCCGATTTTAAATTTCTGTTCGGGCCAGTCCCGATTTAAATTCCTCTTGGGGTCAGTCCTTTTTTTTAAATTTTCTGTTTGGTCAGTCCATTTTAAAATTTCTCATCCGAGCTAGTCTCATCAAAAGGGGTCAGTCCTCATTTCAAGAACGGCAGTCGTTCGACTAGTTTGCAGGTAAGTATTTGGTGTCTACTTCTTTGTCTCAAGTTTTTACAAAATTCAGACAAAGAGGGGCAAACTGTAGACACCAAATTTTTTATTTTAAACTTTATTTGTTTAATTAATTTAATTTTAGCTTTATTTGTTTCAATTTTAGGTTTTTTATTTTTATGTTTAGTTTATTTTCATTTTATTATTTATTTTTGTCTTCGAGTCTCATTTTTTTTTGATTTAAGGTTAAAGGCATTTTTTTTCGCATACTAAATTTCAGAAAAGAAAGAAAAAAGAAGAGAAAAAGAAAAATCATCAATCAGAAAAAGCTTTTAGTGTTTTATCTTTTATGCTTAGTTTCGCTCATTTTATTCTGTTTTACTTAAGTTGTTATTTTTCTTTACATTTTGTTTATTATTAATTAAATAAAAAAAAGAGGAAAAGAAAAAAAAAAAGAAAAAGAAGCAAGCTTCATGCACGATGCCATCTGATAGTCTTGATAGGAAGAGCCAAAATGCAGCTCCAAATCTCGTCCCTTGGTCTTAAGTTACGGGGGGATTTCGGACGCCTATATAAAGGAGCTAATGACGGCTGAGGTAAGGGGGATAGGAAAAATGAAGAGAGCATCGAGTGGCGGCTAGGTTTTGGAGAACAAAAAAATGCAGCTTTGAGAGAGAGGGTAGAGGGGAGGCGGCTGAAGTCAAACGGAGAGAAAAGTTGATGGACGGCTGAGGGAAGGTGGTGGAGAAGAAAAGAGAGATTGAGAACTTGGGAGAGAGGGAACAATCTGAAAAATCTAAGGGAAAAGGGCTGGGTTTCAGAACAACGGAAGAAAGTTTTCTGAGCAAGAAAGAGAGGAGGTCTGGTGCCACTTCCCCAAGGAGCAAAAGGGCCGTTGGAACCATTAACCTTCACTACTGCCACCATTCCAGCCCTCCATCAACGCCGGCAGACCTTCATCGAGGGACTTTGGTTGACGGCTGAAAACGGAAGCAAAAAAGAATAGCGGCTGAGAAAACAAAAAGGCTGAGCGGAGGAATCTCACTGTCATCTGCGACTGTTCTCCGAAAAATCACTGCTATACCCTATCAGGAAGTAGCTCTGTAAGATTCCTTCTAGCCTTTTCCTACGGATAACTTTGGTTAATAAATTATGAGACCATGAGAACTATGGGTCTGTTTGGTGTCTGATGAATATGTGTTATCGTTTGGTTTGAGCCTGTGAATATGTTTAGGAGTTGCAATGGTTGTTCTTCACGTTGGTTCATGGTCTACTGCCCAAAGATGTTGCCTTTATACATTAGATCTTCTCGGTTGTGGCAGTGATTCATAAGGGTTGTATGGAGTCTAATAAATGTCAAGTTCTTGTTTACAGTTCTTGTTTACCTGTTGCAATTTCGTCCATTCGATTTTTTTGGGTTGCTGAGGTTTCTGGAATGTCTTGATTTCTCTTTTGAGTTTTGCTTGTTGTTTGATGGTATCCCACGCATGTGCTTGATGCAATTCAAAGTAGCAACGTGCAGCATAGGAGTGAGCCATAACATGGCATTTGTTTCTTGCAGCAGCGGGCACTGCCTGCAATTTTTTGAAACATTAGCTGAAGTTTTTACGTTCATAAGTAGTAGCTCTAGGTGTGGTTTCCACTTTGGATGTGCATAGCCTTTCCCCTTTCCTCTCATTTTGCGTTCAATGTTTGAGTATGACTATGCTTGTAGTGTTGAAATAATTTTTCCTCCTTAATCAGAAATTCGTAAGGAACCTGAAATTTTGAAGCTGCCTTGTTCTTTCTATTGCCCTTCTGTCCTAGTCTTGGGGGTTTATACTCAAAGCTGCGTTTTGAATCTTTCTGATTGGGAACTCACGGATAAAGTCTATCAGTTTCTTTCCGTCCGTGAAACTGAAGTAACATGAGCCGCGAATCTTGGGTTTCATTTCTTTTGTTCATTTCATGAGTTGAGTTGGGTCGAAGTTTTGCAGCAAGTGTTCATATCATTTTGTGGTGTTTTATCTTTCCCCTCCCCCTTCCCCAAGATTGTGCCTTTAGGTTCTTGCACTTGGGGCTGCCCTTTTGTTATCCGAGTCCTATATGCTGTTCTTTCACTTGAATTCTTTCCTATTCTACACGTTCCTATCTCAAAGACTTGTTAAAAAAAGAGAAGAACTGGGCAGAATAGCTGATGCTTGGATCATTATACAAGAGGGTGGGGATTGTTTCCTTTTGAAAATGGCATGAGATGGTTTCAACCCTCTTTTTGTTGTGCAAAGAGACGTGAACATGGAGTAGCCTAGCTCACGGAAAACTAAAGGAGAATAGGGAATTGCAGAACAGTTTTTCGGTTGCAGAAGCTCGTTCTTTGCATGAAACTTGTTTGAAATTATTCTAAGATTTGCCTTGTTAAGAAGTATTTGGACCTGCGTTAATTAGAGTCAGTGCAAAGCTTTGGATGGCCGAAGGTTATGGATGAAGTTTGCGGCTGGAAATTGCAACCTTTTGTTGCAGAAAGTTTTCATCAGAAATGCTTGTTACAGAATGTTTCTCACGCCACTTTTGCATGAATTTGCATGAAAAATATTTCCAAAAATTGGACTTTGGCCCCCCAAGTTTCCCTTCATTTCACTATGACCCAACCAATTGAATAATGTCCTCAATTTGGTCCTTGGCAGCTTTAATTTTACAACTTTATTGCTTGTTTGCTTCAATTAATTACCATGCTTTGTTTAAATTGCACTTAATGCATGAATTTAGGGGCTTTATGATCAAGTGAGTTTTGTATTTGCACATTTCTTTTAATTTTTCTTAATTAAAGTGGTACCTTGACCTTTTTATTGTTTTGAAGCAATTTTTCCTTCATTTGATTACCATTGCGAGGGAGGTACACTCTATCCTCTATTTTTGACTTTATTTGACCCTACGTGCGCATATGTGTCTTATGTGTGCAATTGCACTACCTTACATGTTTATTTCATTTTCACATTATTTATTTCTTTAGTTGCTTAGTTTTTGCTTTACTTTTAGTTTAATTTTATCATTTGGGAGGCACTCGAATGCCAAAATTATAATAGTTAGGGATTTAATTGTTTTATTCCTTCTTATTCCCCCCTTTAGATTGTAGTAGGCCTTCTCCCCTAAAAATGTAATAGTTAGGGCCTTAATTGCCTTATGTGTTGTGCATGCTTAGGTGCTATTTGTTTAACCGCTTTTCTTAGGTTTTGGCATCTAGGTATGCATGCTTATGTGTTATGTGAATTACGTGCTCACATGTCTACTTGCCTTAATTATGCACATTACTTATATGTGTGTATGATGGGTGCAAATGCACGTAACCGTGGCTAGCCCAATGCTAGTCATGGTTGTCCCCTCGAGCTCTTGCAAGTTCAATGCTTGTGAGAGAGCGTAGATGTTGGCTAGTCCTACGCTAGCCCTTAGGAGCCCTTCGTGCGCTAGATCATGATTGTGTGATCACTTCATCTCATGCATATTTTTTATATTTAGGGCCTCTTTCACCATGTTGCATGACATCCCTCCTTATACGTATAACCCTTATCCCTAAATTCCCTATATATATACCCCTATGTATGATACATAACATTAGAATTGCATTTCATGCTAGAATTAGGTTTGGGATAGGGCATTTGCTTGATTAGATTAGGGAATGCCCCTTGGATGTGGAATACTGATGAGTTTGGCTTTCTAACCTTAGCACGCTCGTATTCCCTCTATTTAAAGGAAAAATTGAGTCACGAGCATTAGTCCCCCGTACCCGTCATGATGCATTCCTTTAAGACATGTATATTTCTATAATTATTTTATCCTTTTCCTCTCTTTAGAGTCTCATATTTCTGTATTATTCGTGACCTCTCCAAAGAGTCATTATTGGGCGTCACAATTAATGTGATTGGTACCATTCGAGCTTTGAAGAGAAATTTCGCCCCCCCCCGGTTGTCCCCCTAAGTCTAGGGTTTGCATTCATATAGCACATCCAAATGTGATAAATTCTTTGGTTAAAACAAGAAAATCTTTTGACTAAATCGCGCAACTAGCCTTGGTTAGGTCGAAGGGGTGTCTTGGATTTTTATCCTTGCCTTCCCCTTCGTCAAATGTGACTCCCGAACCTTTTTCATTGGTTTATGTAGATTTGGAGTCGTTTAAAAGGGATTTTTCCATTTTTCCTTTAAAATTTCATTTTAGATGACTTGATACACCTTAACTCTATGCCAAGTGGCGACTCCATTTTTCATTCAATAAACCCTTTTTAAACTATATTTTGGGTCAAATCGTCGCATTTTCATGTCCCATTTAGACCCATGTTTTCTTCATTTTCTTTGTAAATCAAAATTCATTTTTTGCAAATAAAAATTCACTTTTTAACCCATTTATTTTATTTATTTTTATTTTCAAAAAATGGGGCGCGACACCCCCGACTTGCTGACCGAGCAGCAAGACCCCCGTACAACTCAGCGAAGGGCGAAGATCTAATTCAAGGCATCTCAACAATAATCTTAGTATAGTTATGATCCTCAAATATCATACCTTGAGAAACATCACGGCTAAAATTGCCAATAGCATATTGAAACATAAAAGGGTAAATTCTGTAGTGTATTCAACTAATACAAGATAGGTATGGAAAGGTAAAGAATATGGCAAAAAAGCAGGCACGTTACAAAGCTGACATGTACGGAGGATGAAGGGAATATTTGTAAAAAAGCAAGTGTTACCTATAACAGGTGCGGGCGGTTTGGAAATGTTAATGGGCCCATCGACTGTGAGGCGTACTGCGAAAGCTGAAAATGTATTGAGGTGTCACGAAATTCACATAAGTATAATAGGCGTAGGAATAAAACACCGAAGAGGAAGCGTAAGCAGTGCTAAACACGGCCATGCAGGTGGTATTTAACATAAACTGATTTTTGTGAAAGTAAAAAACATATTTCCTATAACATACCTGTTCTTTATGATTTTTTGACATTACATCAACAAAATACTAGCTATTTATGGGCATTTTATTCTGAATCATTACATTTATGTAAAATACATAAATGTTTGTAACTAAAATTGAAAAAGTGTTACACTAATATTTTTATGAAAGGGAAACTAGTAGATTTGGTATTTAACAAATTTTACATATGTGAAAGTAAAAAAGATATTACCCATAACATACCAACTCTTTATGGGTTTTTTACATTACATCAACAAAATACCAGCTATTTATCGGTATTTTACTTTGAATCATTACATTTATGTAAAATACATAAATGTTTGTAACTAAAATTGAAAAAGTGTTACACTTATATTTTTACGAAAGAAAAACTGGTAGATTTTGTATTTAACAAATTTTAAATATGTGAAAGTAAAAAAGATTGTGCCCATAACATACCAGCTGTTTATGAGGTTTTTGCATTACATCAACAAAATACTAGCTATTTATGGGCATTTTACTCTGAATCATTACATTTATGTAAAAAACATAAATGTTTGTAACTAAAATTGAAAAATTGTTACACTTATATTTTTATGAAAGGAAAACTAGTAGATTTTGTATTTAACATAAATTAAATATGTTAAAGCAACATTACAGGTGGTTTTATTAGTTACTTAATTTGTTGACAAGAAACAATGTTTCTTTTGCAAAATTTGTTCATTAGATTTTTTCAAATAATTAGGGTATAAAGGTAAATTTTCATAATCTTTTGTTAGCAATAGGCCCCAATTTCCTCCTAAACAGTGACGAAGCCAAGATTTTTTCCTTGGGGGTGCCAAAATTATTTTAATATGTTATGTTCAAAATAATTTTATTCTATTTAAATATATGGCATCCTAAAATATCAAATATTAACTTTAATTATAATAGTATGTCTATTTAATAAATATGTAGCATAGTCATAACTAAAATTAAGACAAGAAATAACATTTGATTGAATATCTTATAACATCACAAACCACCTAAATTGCACATTATGAGAAGATGCTTCAATCTGTCACTTGTGCAAAAACAAATATATAACTATGCAATATAAATATAACTATTTTCAATTAAAAAGAAATAAAAATTATGTTAACATACATTGAATTTCATCCTCTTTTATTAAACGTAAATTGAGCTCTACGTTCTTTCATAAAACTAAATTCACATTTACACTTTGAAATCCCCTCAACTTTTCCTATCCTCATTCCGCTTAACTTCAACGCCCAACAGGTTTTCAAGTTCCAAGTCATAAAAGAACTTTACACGTGTCCATCCAACGCACTTTCCTTACCATTTGTGGCCACAATCACTTACTTCTCCTGTTCCCCCAACTTTCCACACATCTTCTTTGACTAGTAAACATATTGCAGCAACATCCACATAAAAAGTAAATGAAAGACGTGAGGAAACTTCAATGGAGAGGCATGTTGAGAGTGAAACACCAAAGTCGAAAGCTCGACAAATATGATCAAGGGATCAAAACTGGAACATGCCTATTTGTGAATACTCCAAGAAATCGAAACAAGACCAACAAAATCAATTATATGATTTCAAAACTTAACAACTTTCGCTTATAAAGAGCAAGGTAAACACCTTTTGGTAATTTTATTAATATCCAATCAGTTTTAAGCCTTTATATCTCAACATATTAATCCCTTCCGAGCACTTTCGGCTCTCCAGAAGTACCCTAGCATCTGAGATTCTGACCAGGATCAACACCCAGTTGCTGACAATATTGAATATAATACCCAACACGAGCACTAACAGTGTTTGGATTTGCACCGTCACATTCAAGCCGACCATTAATGGCACGAATTGTAGCCCCGAAACCCTGGCCGGAAATGATACGAGAATGACAATTGTTCATCCAAAACCACAAGGCAGTTTTGAATGAAATAACATTATCCCTGGCTACAAGTTCAGGTTGACTTAGTCCATTGAACCCAATACTTTGTCCTGCTGGTCCATAGTTGAAGTTCCATGATATTTGTAGTGGACCGCGGCCGTAATACCCCTTGCCTAGCACACATGGACACTGAGTGTTGTTCTTGTCACAGTAGTTTTTAGACGGGCCGTTTATCTCTTCTATATAGCACATATCTGCATGATATAGAGAAGTCGTATTAGTTATCATTCCGTCGAATTGCCAAAAAAGAAAAAATGGACGTTAGGTAAGACAAGGATTGTCGGATGATATGATAACGAAAAATGTAGAAAACAAATTTTATGAGTTCTAATAACAATTAATTGCAAAATTATAGAATTGAAAGGATTTAAGAATCACAAACAAAAATATTTATGTGGGAGAAAAGAGAATAAATAACTTAACTCAAAATGTCATTAATATTTCAAACAAAGAAGAAAATCTCACCACAATAAAAATCTAATCAATTTTCTATAGACTATTTTAGGCTCTCTTAAATTTTTAGAAAATACTCCACCTAATACTCTATTGATAATTTATCAAAATCGTTGAATAAGAAACAACATGATTAATTATGAAATAAAACTCCAATTACTAAATAATAAAATTACTAGAAATTGGCTTCAATAAAACTAATGATAATTAAATAGAAAAGTTTTGAAGCTTGGTTTATTTTGCCAAAAAAAGAAAAAGAAAAGAAGAGCCATCAATATTTTTGAATGGACCACAAGTGATTTAAAATTTACAAAGTTGTAAGTAATGATTTAAAATTTACAAAGTTGTAAGTAATCACATGCTTACTAAATTATAAAGTTGACTGCTACAACAAGGTAAAAAGAACGGAAAGTAATAATTTCTCGGGTTAATCGTACTTTATCCCCTTTAAGTATAGACCCTTTCTCACTTTACCCCCCAACGTTTGTTTTTCCTCAGTCTACCCCAAAAACTAACAGTCAACTCTAATGGACATAAATGGAATATTGAAAAGACAATAATATCCTTATGAAAATACTGAACAACCCAAAATACCCATAGATGCTAGTTTATGAAATGCAAGTTTCCAAAATTACCCTGGAATAATAGAGGGAAATTTCCCTCCATCTGGCACGGGACAAAAAAAAAAAAGACCAGCTCTTTATATACCCATTGTTGAATAAAAGACTAGCTCTTTATGGCTTTCGTCTATTATACTTACAAAGTACCCATTTTTCTTAAATACTAATTTATTTGTCGGATAACATAAAAATAAACCCGTTGTTGAATAAAAGAGTTCCACTTTTCAATGCTTTCGTTCATTATAAGAACAGAGTACCCATTTTTCTTAAACAAAAATTTAATTATCGGATATAATAAAAATTAACTCGTTGTTGAATAAAAAATCAACTCTTTATGGCTTTCCTCCATTACAACAACATAGTACCCAAGGTGCCTTAAATAGAAATTTATTTATTTGATAAAATAAAAATAAATCCATTATTGAATACAAGATCAGGTCTTTATGCCTTTCGTCCATTATACTCACAGAATACCCAAGGTACCTTAAATAGAAATTTATTTATCGGATAAAATAAATTAAAACCCATTATTGAATAAAAGACCAGCTCTTTATGACTTTCGTCCATTATACTCACAGAGTACCCATTTTCCTTAAATACTAATTTATTTGTCGAATAACATAAAAATAAACCCATTGTTGAATAAAAGAGCCCCACTTTTCAAAGCTTTTATCCATTATAAGAATAGAGTACCCATTTTTCTTAAACAAAAATTTAGTTATTAGATATAATAAAAATTAAGTCGTTGTTGAATAAAAAACAAGTTCTTTATGGCTTTCCTCCATTACAACAACATAGTACCCAAGGTGCCTTAAATAGAAATTTATTTATCGGATAAAATAAAAATAAAAAAAGACCAGTTCTTTATGCCTTTCGTCCATTATGCTCACACAGTACCCAAGGTGCCTTAAGTAGAAATTTACTTGTCGGTTAAAAATAAATTTAAACCCGTTATTGAATAAAATATCAGTTCTTTATGACTTTCATTCATTATACTCACACAGTGCTCATTTTCCTTAAATTCTAATTTATTTATCGGATAACATAAAAATAAACCCGTTGTTGAATAAAAGAGCCCCACATTTCACATTTACAGTTAGAATCCCCTCAACTTTTCCTATCCCCTTTCTGCTTAACTGCAACGCCCAACAAGTCTTCAGATTCCAGGTCACAAAAGACCTTTACACGTGCCCATCCAACACATTTTCCCTTTCGTTTGTGGCCACAATCACTTACACCTCCTGTTCCCCCACCTTTCCACACCTCTTCTTTGACTAATAAACATATCGCAGCAACATCCCTGTTTCTAAGGCTTCATAACTGCTTTTCAATTTTTTCATGCTCATTTGCCAATTTTTCATGCTCCCTTTGCAAGTACATTAGTTTCTCCTTTTGCTCCACCAGTCTAGATTGCAGCACTGCACTTACTTCTTTTGTTTTGCTACAAACTTCAGGATCTACCCATGAAAAGTGCCCACATGCATGTCGGTTCTAAATAAAAGAAAAAAAGTTGTTTAAACTCTTTCTAACTTATTCAGGTATAGAGCCAAATTAAAGACAATATTAACAAATTATTAATGAAAAATTCTTACATTGTAATTTGAGCAGCCGTAAAATCTTCTTCCCGGATTTTCAAGTGTCCAAAAGGTGCACAATGGTGCCTCTTTACCATATCCACACATTTTTTGGGGTGATCTTTCAACATTATTTGAAGCACTTTGTGACATTTTATGATGCTTTTGGTTGACAAAGAGAAATTTTAGGAACTTTGGAGAGAAATTTTAGGAACTTTGGAATATGCTAAAATGTATGAGAAAAATTGGCTGCAAAATACCACCTTTTGTAGAACCCAACCAACGGCTAAAACCAACTAACGGCTCTTTGAGGGAAAAAGTAGGCTAAAAGCATCAGACACCATTGAGGGGCATTTTTTTCAGCTAAAACCAACGGCCCTTTTCGTATGGCAATTAATGGTGCAATTGCTGACCGGGGGAGGGGGGTAAACTAAGGAAAAACAAACGTTGGGGGGTAAAATGAGAAACGGCTTATACTTAAAGGGGATAAAGTGCAATTAACCCTAATTTCTCTATCCAATTATAAGTGGCACCCATATTCATGATAAATTATTACAATAATAAGTATTTCTTGTTAAAGTTTTAGTTTTTGTAGAAAGTTCTTGGATAATATTGCAAAGAAAAATAGTCAAAACTTGGGTAGATCCGGTTTTCAAAAATCCAATAGACCAAAGTGTGCTCTACTATCTCACCAAATGGTGTGACACAATTTGGACTATTGAATTTTTGAACATGGAACTTACCCAAGTGTGAGTCCAGAAAAATAATCTATATGTTATTGTACCAACATTTAGAAAAGTTACTAAAAATATTTTATAGAAAGTTCCAAAGTAATTCTCTTTGGTAGAGTTGTGGAAAACACTTACGTCCAGTCTCATGAGTGACATGAGCAAAGAAAGCAGCAACCTCCCTTTTAGAATCATCAGCAGAACCAGCAGTTCCAAACTTAGAATACGACTTCTGAGCTTCAAGAAATGCCGATCGAGTATAGAACCCTTTTCCAGCACAACCCGAAGCAGCTTGGTTAGCAATCCCATTAAAGAAAGCGTCCGTGACAATACCAGCAACTGAAGCACCATTATTACCACCGCTGGGTGCAGCAGTGCAAGGGCCGGATTGGCAGCCGGGGCCACAGTAGTCGTTGCTGGTGCCGCAATAGCCGAATTTGCTGCAGCATAAGTTTGGTGCACAGCCACAGTTTTGACTTGAAATCAGCTGTGGGAAGGCTCCGATAAGAACCTTAATGGAGAAAATGATGGTTGGAAAATTCTTCATTTTTGTGCTTGAAGGAAGAGAAATGGATGTGGGCAGAAGCTGTTTGAGAAAAAAGGGTATATATAGGGAGGAGAACTGGAAAATGGATCAGCTTGTGTGAAGAAGGGAGAGCTGTTATTCTTGAAAAAATTTAAGTTGACTAATGAATGAAAACAGAAATCACGTTTGACTTTAATTCGTGCATTGACTTTGACAGTGTCAATAAGTGGGAATTTTTGTTCTTGGTTTCTAGAATGGTATTTGTGAAAGATTGATTTTGATCAATTGATATCAATAATTTTGGAATTGAATAATGTAGACTCACAAGTCACAACTATTGTGTGTATTTTATGACTTGAAGTTGTCTACAGCATTTAATTTAGTGCTCATTAATACATTAACTTGCCTGACTATGTTTTAGTCATACTTCACACTTGCATTAGAGTTCAAGCACTCAAAAGTATGAGACATCTCAATTTGTCAGTTACAATTCATGAAATAAAATAGTGTAGAACCTGTGTTAGAATAATTTTAGGTTAAATGGTAAAGAAAAGAAACACTTTTACATAGCAATATAAGTGGCAGTCAGTTTTGGAAAAGCTAAGAAAGGATTAAAGCCCTGTTTGATAACCTAATTTAATACATAAATTTAATGAATTCAAATCTTAATATATTCAGACCGTTTGATAACCAAAGATTAAAGGGTAAATTCCACTTTACCCCCCTGTGGTTTAGCATTTTTTCACATAACCCTCCTATGGTTTTAAAAGCTATACATAACCCCCTTATGGTTTGGATTAAAGTGTCAAAGTGACGGGAATGATCATTCATAACGGGGTCACCTAAAATGTCAAAAATACCCTTATGTAAAGTTGAAATTTATGTATTAACCAAGGGGGGTTATGTGTATATTTTGAAAATCATAAGGGGGTTATATGGTAAAGTATTAAACCATAAGGGGGTTATATGGTAAAATATAAAAATCATACGGGGTTAATGTGTCATATATTTATAAGGGTAATTTTGACATTTTTAGAAGTTCCGTTACGAGTGATTATTTCCGTTACTTTGATACTTTAATCCAAACCATGAGGGGGTTATGTATAGGTTTGGAAACCATAAAGGGGTTATGTAAAACAAGGGAAAACCACAGGGGGGTAAAATGTAATTTACCCAAGATTAAACATCTGAATTAATTAATTGTTATTGAATTTTCTAGGCAAAACTTATTCTCAAAATTAAATGATAAGTTATTCACTTATCATTGAATATGATATGCATTCAAATATATTAGATTTAATACTTAACAACTCAATAATTTAACGAATTCAAATTTCAAATTTCAAATTTTAGACTTCAATTTTCACACTTAACTTTTATCAAACGCATCCTAATTAGGCCACTTGCATATCATGAATGACAAAACTATGTGGCTTCTGCTAGTACACGTTACGATAGCATTCCACTTCACGTGTTTGTTGGGGATACTGGCATGTCCATTTGCATCATGTCCCATTTCATAACAAAATATTATATTTTAAATATATATGAAATATTTAATTTACATATGTTAATTTTTTAATACAATAATATAATGTACTTGTAAATCAAATAGTATCAAGTAAAATAACTACATAGAATGCTTTGAACTGCAGTGCCCCTGCTAGATTGAATCTTTAACAAATTGAATGCTTTTAACATTTTCATTCAGGATTTCAGTGCTATAATTTATAAACAGTATTTCCAAAAAAGAATTGTTAGTGAAGATATCAAATTGGTGCCCCTAGTAAGTAATTGTGTTCAGAAAACAACTAGAGTCAAAAGTCAAATTTTCGTTTCTTTGCTGTTCTTGTCTAAAGACAATTCTGCTGACAAAGAAGTTCGAAAGAAAATATGCTCACAATTTGGCAGGGCAAACCTCCTTGCTAAAAATTAAGATAAGAAAAAAAGTCAATTCATTTTCTCCTCATGTTTACTATTATCTTATTAAATTAAAGGAAACCACGCTTATAAATTATAATCACTTATATAAAAAATGCAACGGCAATTTTCTCCATTATTTGGGAAAAAGAGGAAGGGGGAAAAAGGAAGAAGCTTATTATGTTCTGTAGAAAAAGGAAAGAATTGAGAAATATAATAGGTTTCGGTGATATTACAACTTGTAGTAGCAACTTGGTTCTCTCTCTCCCCGTGCAAGTGTGGCTTAAGTCAATCACAGCTCACAGATGCCCATTGATGTCCATTGCTCTGTTTTTAAACTCAGACCGAACCGATCGAAGAACCGACCAGTTGGCCGGTTCGAGTTAATCCTAAAACTGGAAAATAAAAAACTCAGTCAAACCAAGTCAAAACTCGGATTTGACCGGGTTTTGAAGCGATTTGACCGGAAAAATGAACCCGATCTTTTTTTTTCTTTTTTTGAAAGGTCAGAATATTTTTAATATGATGTTTTGATCCTTAAGTTGTTAAAAATTATTAACATATATCAAATATTTCATACTTTATAAATGTTGTCTTAAAGTTTGGTGTTATTTTTCAATTAATTCCATAATTTTAATTCTAAACTTGTTAATGCTTATTAAATAATATAAATTGCTACTTGATTGCTCTAATTTATTTGTATTTTCTTATTAAATATATTTGAAACATCAAATATATATGAATATACCTTTATTAATATTAACATGTTATTAAGTATTTTACATATAATATTTTAATTTTAAATAAATTTTATTTATGACGTCATCCGGTTTAACCCCATTCGAGCTCAGTTGAACCCATTGACCCCTGACTCCTGACCCCTGAGCTCGACTGGGTCGATATCCGGTCCGGTTCTGAAAACATAGGTCCATTGTTGAATTAGTCTCCCTGAAAATTTCTAGCCATAAGAATTTTAACATTTTTTTTTAGTTTAAGTGAATTGTCTCAAAATGGGATCGCTCACTTCCATTTCCTCTCTTCATATCATCCAACTTATTCCTCCTCCAAATTTCAACTTGCTACTCCATTACATACTTCATGGATCTATATATATGTTCTCAGCAATGTGATGTCATACTTCTAGTTCTAGATACATTCAAAAGCCATGGATAGTCGATCATTTGGACAATTGTAGTTTAAACAACTAAGAATTAGTGCACTCAAGGATAAAATTCATTTTGAAATATCTAGTTCATTGAAAACATATGGTCCTTAATTTTTGTTTGGATTTTGACGATATACAAGTCTGAAATTCTAGAAAACAAAGAAAACTGCCATCCTTGAACAATTCTTTAGAGATTTTTTTTTCTTTTTATTTTTTGAGCAAATGAAACATCTTCCCGTTTATCATTGGAACATAAGCTTTACAAAGGAGCAAAATCTCTTACTACAACAAAAAATCTGTAGCGAGCTATTTTCCTTACTATGAGGAGCTTTAGGCCATAAGAGACAAGTCAGGTTGAACAATTTTAACCACTGCTGATTTAATAAAATTTGGAGTGAAGCCCTCCAACGTGTACAGGGTTTGTCTTTCCAAAAAAACAAAAACAAAAAACAAAACCGCTGCTGCAACTACTTCCATTATCAGCATTCTGTATACGAAAATCAACATTTAGTCTTTCCCAAATTTAGTATATTTTAGTGCAAAATTGAAAAAATTCTCTTGGCGCAAGTGGAAAATTGTAGATTTGCAATCAATTACAAGTTTTCCTAGAAAATAGATGCCCAGTGATCAACTATGGCGCTTCATAGTTCAGCTTTTCCATTCTCATACGTAGGAGTTAATCAGAATTTTCTATGACAAAAAAAAAAGGAAGAAGATTCATGAAGAAAAATAATCTATTGGCTGTACTTTATTTCGATTTAGACATCAATAGTGCAATGGCAAAAGGACTTTGTAGATGAACCTAGTTGATGTAATGAATTTATGATGATTTAATTAACTAACAACGCAATCAATTCGGTCTACTAAATGTCATACTCAAGAGGTCATCATCTTTGTCAAAGGGTCTATACATTCCATACATTAATAGTAAATGTTAGTGGATTTGTTACTATTGCTGACCATGTTAGCCACTGATTTCTATTAAATCATGTCTTTAGCTTCTTATAAGCTTCTCTATACCCTACCTAATCTCATACCATTTTACTTTCTTTTGGATTATGTGGAATGCCTACTTGACTGCCGGATGCAATGCCTATATTTTAATGATTCCGGTACATTTTCAAAATCTCCAATTTATTTTGTAAAGTATCGAAGTTCAGTTCACTAATTGGCCATAAAAACAGATCAATAGCAAAGTTGAAATATGCCACTTATCCTGAGACTTTGCAGAAAGTTTGGAATGTTAATGTTGTCCCTTGTAATCCGAATTATCCGATTATGTGAAACTGAAGTTGTTGAAGGGTGAGATGAGTTGTTCACTTGTATACAAGCTGTTTAATGGGGTTTTCAATAAAAACTTTATCATTTGCTCCAAAAAAAAAAAAAAAAGAAGAAGAAGGGTGAATTGAGGAAGCTGAATGCTAAGCAATATAGTTCTATTAGTGATAGAATAAACAGGTGTGTATGGCCAGTTATGTGAAGTGCAATCCTTTTCCTTCATTCACCTTTTGATATCTCTTTGCAATTTCAAGAACAATCTCCGAGTAGTTGTCTCAACTAGGAGGCGACCAGCTAGGATTTTTGTTTACTTTACGGGCCAAAGATAAGAATGAGATCTTCTGGCCTAGCCACGTCTTCTTCTTCTTGGTTTTTTTTTTGAATTCTTCTTATAGATCTTTCAGGTGAGTAAGCAACCTTTTGGGGAAATAATGTGGTATATTTGGACATTGGGATAATTTAACAAATCTCCTCTGAGTTTTATAACAAATTCATCATAGTTCCCCTCAAATTATGACATGACGCTGGTAAATACTGAATTTTACCTCTATGTTTACCATTGACACTTTCTATACAAAGCGATACAAATTATATATAAGAGATTTGTGAAAATGTTATACTTCCGAGCTATAACTCATAAACAAAGGCATTCGTAAAACCCTTTTGATTCAAATATATAGATATACTCAACTATACACTTAACAATTTAATGTGTGCTAAAGTAAGTAGAATAGGCTTTTGAAAAAGTACTCAAAAGTATGCCACTTCCATCATTACCTTCTAGCACGCATTGTGCAAACTCTTTTCAAATAGAAAAAAGGGAATGGAAAGGAGATACAAAAAAGGGTTCCAAATTCTTTAAAATATGGCAAGGGTAAGCATGGAAGTAACATATATATAACATGAAACAAACATGTTAAGGAAACCTTAAATCAAGAGAGGTAACAGTAAGTTTGAAAACTTTGGTGCAGCTAAATGAAGTAAAAAACCTAAAACAAGGTTGATGGAATTATCCTTTGTAAACTTTATGTGTCCGTGGCCAAGTGAAAAAATACTGTTCAAAATTCTTATTTCTATCGGAACCATTTCGAGGAACTCCAATTTGGATGTCAATACTAAAAGAAATTTTCCCTATGGTACAACTGATTTTGAAATTCACTAATTATTTATATTTTTTTTTCGGAGATGACAACTGTTATATAACCTAATTTATCCTACACTAAGGGAGAGGGGCCAAACCTAAAGAGGCCCAGGGTATATCGGAAGCAAATGCATTGAATATAGGAAGCTGAAAACCAAACAAGACTTTATTATTGGTCGTATCCAAGTGTCATCATGTTTTGTTTATTCAAGTGTCATAATGTTATTGATAGTATAATTGGGTTGCATGATTATGGTTGAAAGTGTGGAATATGCGATTAAACTCCGTGTTAGGAGTACTGGTTTTGCTGTGGGTTTTTTCGTTTTCTTTGTCAGCTGCATGGGGGCTTTAGAGCATAAGCCTTTGTTTTGTTTCGAAACATCACTACCAAAATTGCCAATAGCATATCGAAACATGAACACAAAATGAAAGATGTGAGGAATCTTTAATGAAGATATGCCTTGAGATTTAAACACCAAAGACAAAAGCTCGAAAAATATTATCAACGGATCAAAATAAGAACATGCGTGTTGGTAAAACACTCCAACAAGTTAAGTCGAACCAAGATCAACATAATCAATTATTTGATTTCAAGAGTCATAACTTTTGCTTGTAAAGAACAAATAAAGTTAAACAATTTATTGCTTTTCCCCCCAATCAGCTGTGTACCTCAACATTATTTCACGTCAAAAACTTGTTTTTCCTCGGATTAAATACCCTAGCATCTGAGGTTATCACCAGTCTCGACACCCAATTGCCTACAATATTCAGTATAATACTCAACTCGAGCACTAACTGTGTTTGGATTTGCACCATCACATTCAAGCTGACCATTAATGGCACGAATTGTAGCCCCAAAACCCTGGCCAGAAGTGATAAGATCATGACAATGGTTCATCCAATACCACAAGCCAGTTTTGAATGAAATAACATTATTTGTAGCTACAGTTTCAGGTTGGCTGAGTCCATTGAATCCAATGCTTTCACCTGCTGGTCCATAGTTAAAGTTCCATGATAACTGTATTGGACCCCTGCCGTAATATCCCTTGCCTGGCACACATGGATACTGAGTGTTGCTCTCATCACAGTAATCTCTGGAGGGGCCGTCTATCTCTTCTATGTAGCACAAATCTGCGCAATATAAAGAAATTTTGTCACTCAATTGCAATGATTGATAAAGGGTTAATATCAAAGAAAATCAGCAGGTCTGGAATTTTTTGTAAATTTTTAGATTTGATTGTTTTACTGATGAATTCAATTGGTGAGAAAAGACTTTATCCCATTTTGTAAAAATTGGATTGGACAGACTTAAAGTAAACACTCTTTTTATGAGGTAAAATTTTAGAATGATTTGACATTATAGGGTTATACGATAGATAAATAAAAATTGGCAATAGCAAGATTAAGAAGGGACCAACAGTGATATAAAAATTACAAAGGTATCATGGACGTCTAAAATATATTTCGCTAATAAATTTGAACTAATTTACGGCCAAATTTAGGTGAAATAGTTAATTCTACTTGGTAAATTGGAAGTTCGGAAATGTGTATCTGTCAGTTGTCATACTCATGAGCGAGCCAATCTTAACTTAAAAAAAAAAAAAGAAAAAAAAAGGAAAAGAAAAAAGGAATCCAAAAGATAAAAGTAGAAAAGGCATGAATTTTAAAACGTAACCGTAATACCTTGTACCCGAAACAAATATGTGCAATACTTATTAAGCTAAGCAAAGCCACATGATCAACTCTTAGATGCAGCAAAATATACAACCACCTTAAGCTTGGAATGTAAAGGCAGAAAAACTTGCTTATGTAGATATAAAAGTGACCACTACAAGAAAAGTAAAAAGAATATGGAGATAATAATCCTTCTGTTGATCATGATAAATTATTTAACAGTAATAAATCTTTCATATCCAAGTTTTATTTTTTGAAGAAAAAATTCTTGGATAATAGTGCACAGGAGATTCCAAGATATACTATCTAGAAATTCACAGGAGCTACTAAAAAAGTAGAAAATATCTTCAAAATTTAATTTCCAAGCTAGTGTTATTCAAAACTTACGTCCAGTCTCGTGAGTGACATGAGCAAAGAAAGCAGCAATCTCTCTTTTAGAATCATCAACAGAACCAACGGTTCCAAACTGGGGATACGAATTCAGAGCTTCAAGAAAAGCTGATCGAGTATAGAACCCTTTTCCAGCACAGCTTGAAGCAGCTTGATCAGCAATCCCATTAAAGAAAGCGTCCGTCACAATATCAGCAACTGAAACGCCACTATTACCACTGCTCGGAGCAGCAGTGCAAGGGCCGGATTGACAGCCAGAGCCACAGTAGTCGTTGCCGGTACCGCAATAGCCGAATTTGCTGCAGCACAAGTCTGGTGCACAGCCGCAGTTTTGGCTTGAAATCAGCTGTGGAAAGGCTCCTGCAAGAACTACAATGGAGAAAATGATGGTTGGAAAACTCTTCATTTTTGGATTTGATAAAGGAGAGAAGCTTGTGGGCAGAAGTTGTATCAGAAAAAAGGGTATATATAGGGAAGAGAACTGAAAACTGATCAGCTTGTGTGAAGCATGCACAGCTGTTATTGTTGAAAATATTAAATTTGAGCAATTAAAGAAAACAGAACAGAAGACGAAAGCGTGAATGGTTGACATCTATCGAGTGTATTGACTTTGACATTGTCAATGAAGCGGAAACTTTCTTTCTTGGTTTCTAGAATGGGAAAGGTCAAAAAGAAAGATTTTGGCCAATTCGTATGAACAATTGTGAGAATAAGGCATGTAGACTCACAAGTCCCCACTATAATGTGTGCAAAAATATAATTTGAAGTTGCCTAAATCATTTAATTTCATGCTTGTTATTGAGTTTATTTGCCTAACTGTGTTTTAGTAATACTTCAAAATTGTGTTTGAGTTAGAACGGAAAAAAATATGAGACATACTTATTTTTTTAATTGCAATTCCAGAAATAAAATCTTATAAAACATGTATTAGAAAAATTTTGAGGGTAAATGATATGAAAAAAAAAAAAAAGAAATAGTTCTATAAATTGACATAAGTGTTCATCGGCTTTTGGAAAAATTAAGAAAGAATAAAGCAGCCGACATATATATCATGCATAACAACATTATGTGGCTTTTGTTAGTACACGCTATGACCATATATGTTTCATTTGAGATGCTTGTCGGACGTGTTGAATTGTTGGCAATGAAATGCTCCAAAATGTCAGCACTATAGTTTATAAATAGTATTAGGTCATACTGAATTATCGACATATCGTTACATGCAGAGTCGTGAAAATATACAAGTCTTTCCCTATCATTAATTAGTTGGTCAAATGACAATTTTAGAGTGGCTGCTGACTATGTCAAGAAACATCTTGCAGTAAATTGGGCGAGTTAATGTACTTTTCTTTTTCTAAATATTTGCACTTAAACTCTCAAATCGACCATAGTTTTAACTAATTTTGCTCTGGCTTTATTCTTGATTCGCAAAATTCAGAAAAACCAAAACAAACCCTTGTTACTGAAGATATCAAAATGGTAACCCAACTAAGTAATTGATTTTGAAAAACATTCTGAACCAAATTTCAAGTTTTGGTTTCTTTGCTCTTTTTCTACTGAAAGGCAACTTCCCCGGGCCAAGAAATTTATGATGCTTAAGTTTTCTATCCTCTTATGATCAAGTCAAACCATGCTTATAATCAATTACATAAAAAATTACGGGCAATTTCGTCATTATTTGGGAGGAGGAGGAATATTAAGCAAAAAAAAGTTCTATTAAGAAAACGATGAAGCATATTATTTTCCAGGAATAAAAAAGAACGAGCAGAGAAATACATTAGTTTGGATGACATTACAACATTTAGCAACATGATTAGGGATGCAATGGGATGGGTGCCAATTGGGAATCAATGGGATGGGAGAAAATGCAGGAGGGGATGGAGGCATTGGAGAATATTTCTCCTCCAACATTAAATGGATACCTCCATCCCATCCCCTAAAACCACTTGTTGCTATTCCTAAACAGGATGCTACTTATATCCTCTCTCTATGAGCATGTGTGGCTAGTGAGGAATGCAGGATTTTGATTTTGGCGGGGGGAGGGTGGGGCAAATTGACAATCAAGAAACAACAGAAAAAAAAAAACCTTAGCAAGTAAAGCACACAAACTTAAAATGAAAGTTTAATATACGATAAATAAAATATAAATATTTTTAATAATAAAATACACTGTATAAATAAAATGATAGAGCAATAATTGGGCACCATAAGTGCTGTTATTTGGTCATAATGTTGGCTACTTATCATGCAAAGTAGTGCAGCTTTGCTCATATTTGATATTTGTGTAAATTATAGGCGGTTGGTGTTGAAGGTGATCTCTCAAGGCAAATTTTCAGAAGACTTTTTATTTCAGCGCGTACCCACGCTAGAAACCACAAAGAGACTCCTCAAAGGTGGACGCTGCTGGAAGTGCGTTAAAACAAAAAGGCAATAATTTCCAGCGAATTGGGTAACAACCAATAAGGAGGAAAATTAGGGGCACTAGTCTACAAAGCCGGACCCCGCGAGACTAGTAGACAAAGTGGGGAATTAGGAAGTCTTCAAAGCGGCTATTTTCTCGTGGGCTGCAGAGGTGAAAAGGACAAGTAGTTTGAGTCTTGCAGAGAGCCTTTGAGTTCTCTTACGTTTTGTCTTGCAGCGGCCACTCGGGGGAGGATTGAAAAAGCCAGATTCACGTGGGATTAGGAGATTAGCTTTAGTTTCTTGTATCCCTGGGTAGACGATCTGCTCTCTGTTTTGCTTTTGACGACTTTCTTTAGACCTTTTTCTTTACTTTTCTCCAGCACGAACACGAAACCAAAAAAGAAGCAAGACTTTTCGTTTGTCTCGTCGTTATTTCATCTTTCCCAACTTTTTGGTAATTAAGTGGATGGAATCAATCAAATCACGCGAGATTGATGTGATGAGGAGCGGTTAGGTTTCTCTGCTACCCAAAGGTCAACGCGATGGCGCAGTCCATAACATCTGTGAGATCTAATCGAACTTTCACTATTTCTCCCAATCCATTACTATTCGTGTGTTTCCTAGATTAACTGTGTATGGTTATTTTATTAATTGAGTATCAACAGCCGGATATTTAATTTAATCTAATAGCCTACTGTCGCGTTAACTAAATTGAATCCGTAATTGTTCGTTTAGTTGATAATTAGTGACAACCATCATAATTGGCTTTATGTTTGGGAAACGTAAGATCTAATTTAAATAAACCCTCTTAGCGTATTTATTGGTTAGGGTTGGATTTTTCTAGCGTTAATGCAACTCAATAATTAAATTCCTACGGTCGTAACTAGGGTTATTTTCTGATTAGAGAAGCAGTCAACGGTCGTACCTTGGTTATCGAAAAAGTAAGAAAAAACTGGCAGTCAGAATTTGTTGATAGCTATAACCAACCTAGTGACGAATGAGTGAAATATTTTTGCATCGATGATCATTTAATTGGACCGTGCCTGAAAAGTTGATCCTTTGGGTAGAATTTTGTTAATTACTTTTTTTAGTGAATTGTACTTGGCGAGTTAGCTTTTGAATTTTGTTTATTTTATTTTAATTTTCATTCCATTAAATATCCCCCAATTTTGTTTTATTGACTTGGAAAGAAACAACTTCTTACCCGTTACTTGTGGAATCGACCCTACTTGCCATTTTCAGAAACAACTTCTTAAATTTTAATCCTTATGAAACCCAGCTTCTCTCTCAATTTTCAGAGGTTTCTTTTCCTTCATTATGTCAAAGTTGCTATTATAATAACTGTAATTAGACAGCTAAACCTATCATTCCAATTATACCCTTGGTCCGTCGTGGGAAATACATAAAATGTGGTGGCGCTACCCAATAAATCCCACATTGAACCAGATAAAATTGTTTAAGGACTAAATTGGTAAAAAAAATCGTAAATGATGAAATTGATTTAAGTGAAAAAGTTCAAGGACCAAATTGATGATTTTTCCGTATTATTATTATTATTATTAGTCTGAGATGCCGAACAAGTTGTGGAGACTTATTTCACCTTTACAAGGTCATTGGAGGGCTTGACGAGGTGCGATGTGGTAAGGAAAGGCACAAAAAACTCTTTTTTCTTTATTAAAAAACATACAAATTGCACTAATAATGGCTGAAAATGCATCCAACATGCAATAGTGAAAAATCATTAGATGCAAGATATATAAAAGTTAGCAAAAATTATCTTATTACCTCTGATATATTCCAAATTCAGATAAATCATCTGCCCCCAATGAATATATGTGCATATCATCATTGTCAATAAATATTTATGCATATCATTGCCGTTAGATTTTATATTGAAGTGGTTCAAGCTCCAAATCTAGTTTTAGACTTGAGAAAATAAGTTAAGAAATTCAAGATTTGACATACAAATCTGAAAAGCTCTCAAATCTAACAAAACAAGATATAAAATTATCTAAATAAAACTCTCACTAGGATATCTTAGTAGAGAAGAAAATTCTCACTAGAAAGTCTCACTATAATTTATTCGACATAAAAAAAAAGAGAAGTCAAACAGAGGGAGGAAGGCATTCCTCCATGGAGGACAAAATAATTGTCTTGAAGGTTTTGTAGAGAGATGGTGGAGAAACTTCTTTTGTTTTATCCGTTGGATATCTTTCTAATTGTTAGTTAACGAACAATAAACTCTAAATGAAACTACTAAATTTGCAACCGAAGACATTTTTGTTCTTGTATTTTAGTATCGTAATCGTCACCCAATCAGAGCCGCCCATGACGGCTTCATTAAATATATAATTTGGGAGAACCAAGATTTGAGGCCAAATTTCGGCAATCTTCAAGGCACTTTATTGTTTTCTCACAAATTTTGTTTATTTATTGTAAAAGATTAACTTCAAAGTGTCCTCAAATTTCTTCCCTATTTTCTCTCAAACTTTACCCGTGAAAATTGTTTGTCTTCATCTCATTGATTGTCTCCCCCAGTGCATACAAATGTATTATGGGCATTTTGGTGAAAGAAAGGCATAAACCACAACTAAATTTTGCCAATAGCATATGAAAATATGAAGAAGAATAATAATAAATGAAAGATCTGTCTAACAGGTGTCCATAGAGCGTCATTAAAATATATCTCAGGCGTCATGCTTTTGGAAATGTAAAATTAATTAGAAAAAATAAATAAATACAAGAGACAGTAGATAAAATTAAATAAGAAAAATATATAAATGCAAGAAAGGTTAATAATTGTTAATAGATGTATATACATGATAGATTAGATGAACGTTAAATATGTTAACGAGTGCCTTATTAGCAACCGTTAAAAAAAATCCATAAATGAAAGATGTGATCACCAAATCATTGACAAAGAAATGTGTTGAAAATGAAACAAGAAAGTCAAACATGATAAGGGATCAAAAATAGAATTTAATAATTGCAGATACTCCAAGAAGTTGAGTTGAAATCAGTTATCCGATTTCCAATTCACAACTTATGCTGTCAAAGAACTACAAAGGTACTCAACTTCTGCAAATTTTTATTAGTTTCGAAGCTCTTACAAGTACCCTAGCACCTGAGATCAACACCCAACTGGTCACAATATTCAGTATAATACTCAACACGAGCACTAACAGCGTCCGGATTTGCACCATCACATTCAAGCTGTCCGTTAACGGCACGAATTGTAGCCCCAAAACCCTGACCAGAAATGATAAGATCATGACAATTGTTCATCCAGAACCACAAGGCAGTTTTGAATGAAATAACATTAACTGTGGCCACAGTTTCAGGTTCATTTAGTCCATTGAACCCTATGCTTCCCCCTGCTGGTCCATAGTTAAAGTTCCATGATATTTGTAATGGACCCCTGCCGTAATATCCCTTGCCATGCACACATGGGTACTGAGTGTTGCTCTCATGTGACAGCCCCACCTCCACCTGAGGCGAACCAAAGGGTTCGGCGGACTGCCTGCCCAGCTCTCGCCGGAACTCAGTCGTTCCTCAAGCAAATCCGGAATGCAACAAAAGGAATAACATACAACAATCCAAAACTTAAGCGAAACTTATATACATTGCTATCTCAAAAGGAAGTACAACCATCAAATGTACAAAGGTTCTCACTTCACCATACAACCAGCCCGTGCCAAGCACTAGGGCGAGAACCATTACAAAACCAAGAGCTAGACCAAGCTAGTCTATTCCAAGCTCTCATCCTTGCGTGCCTTCCCCTGTTAAGGAAAACAAAACTAAAGGGATGAGCTAAAAGCTCAGTGAGGTTCTGAACATATGATCAAGCCATAAATCAAACAATAAGTCAAGAAACATTTACAATAGAAAGTGATAATGACACATACAATAAAAGGATACGTTCGTTCGTTCGTTCGTTCGTTCGTTTGTTCTCCGGTCATTTCCCTTCTTCCTTCAATCTTTTGAAATGCATTTTTCTTTTGTAAATAAAACCCTCATTCGTTCTTTTGTTTCATTCACCCCCCTCCTGGACGTTGGCCAGGCTCCACCAACCTCCACCAACCTACAAGGTAATACTCGAGTATACCAACGCTCACACCCAGGGTCACCATATCGCCCGACCGAATCCGCTTCTGGACCGAGTCCGCTTCTGGCTCGAGTCGATCGGTAACGAAGGGCAGGGCCCAATTCAGCCAAAAGGCTTACATCATGCACAACTAATGTATCAATCATTAGATCGTTGAAAATTTCACATTTCTTTAGGACGAGTGCGATAAAGTACACACTCGCTTAGAAAACTCGTTTTGGAAATCATTGAAAGCACTTAACACGTTATCAAACAATAATACAAGTCATGAAGGCAAGAAAATACAACAAACAAGGAACACTCACCTAGTTATGCAAAATAACGTGCAAAATATCCTTCCGGATATGACCCTTAGTCACCGAGAAAACCTAAAATTAAACGAGAGAGAATATTACAGTTCATCGAGCAAACAAGTAAGTGAAATCAAAGAAAAACCGGCAAATGATAAGTAAAACATATAAAGACGCCTTTATAGTGAAAAGGGGATATTTGGATCGGAGGACAGAAATAACTAGGGTTTCATAAACCAAACGCAAAATGAACTCAAACGGGTTATAAAATGTCCTGCGGAAAACACTTGGACCAAAGACAACTCGGACTCCAATGAGATAGGCTAAAATATTGTTTTTGGAATCGTTTAGATAGTTCAAAATCAACTCATACCCAAGCAGCTAGTATAGACTAAACGTCATGATATAAAATGGAAAACCGGTCATGGTATTGGCCAAACAAAAGTATACAAGTTCAAATAGAAACTTAGCCCTCAAGCGAAAATTTGGGCAGCACGCCCTTTGTATTTACCTATTTCCCAGCCATTTATGGCTTCATTATTTCCTCAATCAATCCCAAAGTCATGCACAATATAAACTCATTATAATCAAGCTAATGACATGTGCGGAAATGAAGTTTAGTTTGGAAAACAAAAGACAGTTTTAACGTTACTGAGCGGAACAGACGTAACAGGAGCTACACTTATCGGATTGAGGTGTAATGTACACCGTTTCGAAGCTAGGAGAAAGGGGTACAATGTTGAAGAAGGCCACTCAGTCCAGTTTGCAATGTATCTAGGTCAAATTTACCAAAATATCCCCAGGTTTTCCAATTCGAAGTTTACTGTGGCAGTCCTGATTCATTCAGTCATCTCTCAGCATATACAACTCCAATTCAAGTGATTCCAAAGCCATTTAAAAGCTAAGATACAAGGATATAAGTCTTAAGAAGACATTGACAACCAAATCAGTAGTATTCCTGGTCAAAACAACCAATTACAGAAGCTGATTAGCATGTTCGGGTAGAAACAGGGCAGCAGGGGTATTTCAGTCTTTTCATAGGCAACATTGCTCCGATTGGCCTGAAATTTTTCAGACAACTATAAAACATCATTATCTACAACTTTCATGTTTTAACCTAAGGCTAATTCGGCCTCTAACTAGGTCCAACAGTGCCGGGAAGAATAGTGAGAAATTGGAACCCTAACCTGGAAATTTCGGTTCAAAGCAGAAATTTTCCGCAAATAGCTACAATTTACACACTAAGGCTTCATTCTAAACCATTCCCAACCATCATACATGGCCACACAATATTCATCATATTAAAACAGAAAAATCATGAATAAATGTAAAACTTCACCAATTTCTATCAAAAATCATGAAACAACACCTAAAGTTATCTCTTTAACTCACATAAGGTACCAATTGAGCATTAATAGGATCAAAGGGAAGGTTCCTTGGTCACATACCTTGCAAACCCAAGAAAAGATCCAATTTAACACCTTGGCCTTCCAAACCACTTCACAACCAACCTTAACACCACTAAACTAAGAGGTTTTATGGAGTAATTTGAATATTAAACGGTTGGAATGAAAGATTGAGCAAGTTTAGAAGTAAGAAAGTGGAGAGATTTTTCTTCTTTTCTCAAGAAAGAGGGCCGGCCAAGAAGCTTTCAATTTTGGATGAATTTTGGGCAATTTTTTGATTTATTTGGTAAAGTAATGAATAGTGGTCAAAATGTAAGAATAAATCTCCAAGTGACACTTGTCACTTCAATTAATACATGGTTATCCTTTTGTCCTCTCACACCAATCCATTTAGTAGCCTCTAGTTATCTCTTAGCACCTAGTAAATTAATCTCAGTATCCCAAACTTAACCTAATTGGTCGAATTTCACCGAACTTTCCGCACTAGCGGGTCCCACGTCAATACTACACTTCAAATTTAACGTACACTAACTTATATCAAGAAAATAATTTGAAAACTATATTCACTTATAAAAATGTATAGAAAATTAATATATTGAAGAAAAGTATAAATTTATAGACAGGAAATAAAATAATGTCTAGAAAACATATAAAATTTTTCCGGGTTCTCACATCTCATCACAGTAATCTTTGGAGGGGCCGTCTATCTCTTCTATGTAGCACAAATCTGCGCAATGTAGAGAAGTCTGTATCAATTATCACTGTATTCAATTGCATATATGAAAGCCATTGATACATCATGGATTTTAGATGTTTTTACTATTAAAAAAAATATAATCTAAATACAAAAATAAATGAGAAAATAAAAAAATTGATTATTTAAAATCAGAATCTATAGTCAGTTATAATAATCAATCAAGAACAACCCCAAAACAATGTCATCAATAATTAAGAAGGGACCATATGTTATAAAGATATTGTAAAGTTACATGTAATCACAGACTAAATAAATAACCAATACAACAAAGTAGAAAAGAAAAAGGAAAACAATAACCCCTCTGCCCAGTTATAAGAGACACACCCTCATGATAAATTTCTTTTTTTTTTTAGGTGGGTCATTTTAAGTTATTTGACTTTAGTAAGTATTTCATATTAATGTCGTTATCTTTGAAGAAAGCTCATGGACAACAGTGCACAGGACAACATCCTATGTAGAACTGTACAAAGATTTAGTAAATAGGATCTCAGACTTAGAAAAGTTACTAAAAATTTCAAAAAAAAAAAACTAAATCTCCTTGGTGGAGTTGTTCAAAGCTTACGTCCAGTCTCATGAGTCACATGAGCAATGAAGGCAGCAATCTCCCTTTTAGAATCATCAACTGAACCAACTGTTCCAAACTCAGAATACGAATTCAGAGCTTCAAGAAATGCCGATGCAGTATAGAACCCTTTTCCAGCACAGCTTGAAGCAGCTTGATCAGAAGTCCCGCTCAAGAAAGCGTCTGTCACAACATCAGCAACTGAAACACCATTATTACCACCATCTGATGCAGCGGTGCAAGGGCCGAACTGGCAGCCTTTGCCACAATAGTCGTCGCTGGTGCCACAATAGCCCCACTGGCTGCAGCATAAATCTGGTTCAGAGTCACAGTTTTGGCTTGAAATCAGCGGGGAAAAGGACCCTACAAGAACCAATGTTTTCAGGACCGACCGCGGCACCAATCCGGTCCAGTATCAAACCCGGAAGCTAGTGGAAAACTGCTGGAAACCGTGTGAATCGCTAAAAACTTGAAACAATAACCTCACATTCAAAACAATAACAAGAATGGAGGCTATTGGGATTCGAACTCTAGTCTTGATGACCATAATAAGGTATGCTTACCACTAAACCACAACTGAAGGACAAGCTTTTGTTATGTAGAATTTTACTTAACTTAACAAAAAAACTAAAATCAGATTAAATAAAAAAAACCCTAAAAGACCAAGCTTCACCAATTAGATTAAATTAAAAAAATCCCTAAAATTTTTGGCTTTTTTCTTAGTTTCACCAATTAGATTTATATTTTTTGTAATAAACTTTTAAATTTTTTCAGGTTCAATTGATGAAATTGTGAAGGGGATGCTGTTGCCTTGTTATGCCAATGATGGAAGTTTGTTATTCGAATTGTTTGCCTTGAATATGAGTTGAACTTTTTATGGACTTTTTTAGAATTGTGAAAGAATGTTAACATTTATTTTATTTATTTTTGTGTTTTTGTTTGTGATAATTGATGAACATTTGGACTATATCTATTTATGTTTGTAATGAATTTATGACAACTTGGAGTGAATTATGATATTTTAGTTATATTTATCATTCCAGGTTTCATGTATAACTTTTAAAAAATTTATTATTATCTCAACTTAAATTTAGATTTAACTTTTAAGTTATATTGGTGAATGTATTTTAGGGACTTAAGTTATTAATAACCATGTTAGATTGTACATTAGCCGTCAAGTTCCAGTGTAGACTATAAAGTGAAGACCTGTGAAGTACAAAAAAAAAAAAAACTGTTGAACCGTTGAACCTGTCGGTCGGACCGTGAACCGGCCCCCTCTCCGATTCGCTGGCCGGTCCGAGATTAAAAACATTGACAAGAACTGCAATGGAGAAAACCATGATCAGAAAATTCTTCATTTTTGTACTTGAAAAGGGAGGAAAGGATGTGGACAGAAATTGTTTGAGTAAGAAGGATATTTATGACATAGAGAACTGGAAAAGTGATCAGCTTGTGTGAAGTATGGAGAACTGCTATTGTTGGAAATCTTGAAGTTGAGCACTGAATGGAATGGATATAAAAAGCAATATTAGTGCTTGACTTTCAATTAACCGATTGACTTTGGCACTGTCAAAAAGTAGCAACCTTCTTCTTGGCATTCGGAATGGGAATTGTGGAAAAGAAAAATTTTGGCCAATTGATATCAACAATTGTGACTACAAGTCACAAGTCACAAATATAATGCGTGCAAAAAAGATAACTTGATGTTGTCTGTATCATCTGATGTTAATGACGCCAAACTCTGTTGTAGTCCTATTTCAGTCTCGTGTTTGAGTTAGAACACAGATGATATTTGTACCATTCTAGATCCACGGGCTGCCCTGCTACACATACTTTTCATTTGGCTTAAAAAAAAACATTTTAAAGGGTGTAAGCTTTACAATTAAAGCACGATCTTTACCGTATCATGCAAAGTATTGGACATATAAAATTTTATCAAACTGTTGTAGTGAAAAGAACTCAAATGATCCAATTTTATCCAGTTGATAAATATAGAATCCTAAATAAAATGCATAGTCCTTTTTTTTTCCTTTAGAGTTCTTATTGCATACTATACGAATTAATTGGTAAAATTTTGGTAGCGTATAGGAAATGATACCAATATAAAAACTACATTTACTACTCGAGGGCTTATTATGCTGCCCAATTTTTTGGTCTCTACCATGAGCTGAAAAAAAAAAATCTTTTCGACGCATAAGTTTCCCCAAATTCTCATAGACTTTACAAATGAAAGTTATTTGTTTCTCGTCGTTCATTGTCTCACCATGCGTGTGCAGATGAATTATTGATTGGCCTTTTGGTGGCAGAAAGATAAAACAGAATTGAACCAAAGACATTATAATTCCCTAATTAGTCTCTTCAGCCAGTTGAATTAGATCTTATTCAAAGTCTTCAGTACTTCGGATAATAGCGCTCTATGTTCCTTAGTCTCTTATGCTTCGGCTTACTCGCAATATTAATTGCCTTAACATTGGTGCATTTAGACCCTTGCATATGGTAATTCATAATCTTAGTATAGTTATGATCCTCAAATATCATACCTTGAGAAACATCACGGCTAAAATTGCCAATAGCATATTGAAACATGAAAAGTAAATGAAAGACGTGAGGAAACTTCAATGGAGAGACATGTTGAGAGTGAAACACCAAACCAAAGTCGAAAGCCCGACAAATATGATCAAGGGATCAAAACTGGAACATGCCTATTTGTAAATACTCCAAGAAATCGAAACAAGACCAACAAAATCAATTATATGATTTCAAAACTTAAACAACTTTCGCTTGTAAAGAGCAAGAAAGGTAAACACCTTTTGCTAATTTTTATTAATTTCCAATCAGTTTTAAGCCTTTATAGCTCAACATACCGAGCACTTTCGGCTCTCCAGAAGTACCCTAGCATCTGAGATTCTGACCAGGATCGACACCCAGTTGGCGACAATATTGAGTATAATACCCAACACGAGCACTAACAGTGTTTGGATTTTTACCGTCACATTCAAGCTGACCATTAATGGCACGAATTGTAGCCCCGAAACCCTGGCCGGAAATGATACGAGAATGACAATTGTTCATCCAAAACCACAAGGCAGTTTTGAACGAAATAACGTTATCTCTGGCTACAAGTTCAGGTTGACTTAGTCCATTGAACCCAATGCTTTGTCCTGCTGGTCCATAGTTGTAGTTCCATGATATTTGTAGTGGACCGCGGCCGTAATACCCCTTGCCTGGCACACATGGATACTGAGTGTTGCTCTTGTCACAGTAGTTTCTGGACGGGCCGTTTATCTCTTCTATATAGCACAGATCTGCATGATATAGAGAAGTCGTATTAGTTACCATTCTGTCGAATTGATAAAAAGAAAAAATGGATGTCAGGTAAGACAAGGATTGTCGGATGATATGATAATGAAAAGTGTAGAAAACAAATTTTATGAGTTCTAATAACAATTAATTGCAAAATTATAGAATTGAAAGGATTTAAGAATCACAAACAAATATATTTATGTGGACGAAAAGAGAATAAATAACTTAACTCAAAACGTCATTAACATTTTAAACAAAGAAGAAAGTCTTACCACAATAAAAATTTAATAAATTTTCTATAGACTATTTTAGGCTCTCCTAAATTTTTAGAAAATACTCCACCTAATACTCTATTGATAATTTATCAGAATCGTTGAATAAGAAACAACACGATTAATTATGAAATAAAACTCCAATTACTAAATAATAAAATTACTAGAACTTGGCTTCAATAAAACTAATGATAATTAAATAGAAAATTTTTGAAGCTTGGTTTATTTTGCCAAAAAAAGAAAAAGAAAAGAAGAGCCATCAATATTTTTGAATGGACCACAAGTGATTTAAAATTTACAAAGTTGTAAGTACTGATTTAAAATTTACAAAGTTGTAAGTAATCACATGCTTACTAAATTATAAAGTTGACTACTACAACAAAGTAAAATGAACGGAAAGTAATAATTTCTCTATCCAATTATAAGTGGCACCCATATTCATGATAAATTATTACAATAATAAGTATTTCTTGTCAAAGTTTTAGTTTTTGAAGAAAGTTCTTGGATAATATTGCAAAGAAAAATAGTCAAAACTTGGTAGATCCGGTTTTCAAAAATCCAATAGACCAAAGTGTGCTATACTATCTTACCAAGTGGTTTGACACTATTTGGACTATTGAATTTTTGAAAATGGACTTACCCAAGTGTGAGTCCAGAAAAATAATCTATATATTACTGTACCAACATTTAGAATAGTTACTAAAAATATTTTATAGAAAGTTCCAAAGTAATTCTCTTTGGTAGAGTTGTTGAAAACACTTACGTCCAGTCTCATGAGTGACATGAGCAAAGAAAGCAGCAACCTCCCTTTTAGAATCATCAGCAGAACCAGAAGTTCCAAACTTAGAATACGACTTCTGAGCTTCAAGAAATGCCGATCGAGTATAGAACCCTTTTCCAGCACAACCCGAAGCAGCTTGATTAGCAATCCCATTAAAGAAAGCGTCTGTGACAATACCAGCAACTGAAGCACCATTATTACCACCGCTGGGTGCAGAAGTGCAAGGGCCGGATTGGCAGCCGGGGCCACAGTAGTCGTTGCTGTTGCCGCAATAGCCGAATTTGCTGCAGCATAAGTTTGGTGCACAGCCACAGTTTTGACTTGAAATCAGCTGTGGGAAGGCTCCGACAAGAACCATAATGGAGAAAATGATGGTTGGAAAATTCTTCATTTTTGTGCTTGAAGGAAGAGAAATGGATGTGGGCAGAAGCTGTTTGAGAAAAAAGGGTACATATAGGGAGGAGAACTGGAAAATGGATCAGCTTGTGTGAAGAAGGGAGAGCTGTTATTGTTGAAAAAATTTAAGTTGAGTAATGAATGAAAACAGAAATCACGTTTGACTTTAATTCGTGCATTGACTTTGACAGTGTCAATAAGTGGGAATTTTTGTTCTTGGTTTCTAGAATGGTATTTGTGAAAGATTGATTTTGATCAATTGATATAAATAATTTTGGAATTGAATAATGTAGACTCACAAGTCACAACTATTGTGTGTATTTTTATGACTTGAAGTTGTCTACAGCATTTAATTTAGTGCTCATTAATACATTAACTTGCCTAACTATGTTTTAGTCATACTTCACACTTGCATTTGAGTTTAAGCACTCAACAATATGAGACATATCAATTTGTCAGTTACAATTCATGAAATAAAATAGTGTAGAACCTGTATTAGAATAATTTTAGGTTAAATGGTAAAGAAAAGAAACACTTTCACATAGCAATATAAGTGGTAGTCAGTTTTGGAAAAGCTAAGAAAGGATTAAAGCCCTGTTTGATAACCTAATTCAACACTTAAATTTAATGAATTCAAATTTTAATATATTCACATCGTTTGATAACCAAAGATTGAACATCTGAATTAATTAATTGTCACTGATTTTTCTAGGTAAAACTTATTCCCAAAATTAAGTGATAAGTTATTCACTTATCACTAAATGTGATATGCATTCAAATATATTAGATTTAATACTTAACAACTCAATAATTTAACGAATTCAAATTTCAATTTTCAAATTTTAGACTTCAATTTTCACGCTTAACTTTTGTCAAACGCATCCTAATCAGGCCACTTGCATATCATGAATGACAAAACTATGTGGCTTTTGCTAGTACACGTTACGATAGAATTCCACTTCACGTGTTTGTTGGGGATACTGGCATGTCCATTTGCATCATGTCCCATTTCATAACAAAATATTATATTCTAAATATATATGAAATATTTAATTTCTATATGTTAATTTTTTAATACAATAATATAATGTACTTGTAAATCAAATAGTATCAAGTAAAATAACTACATAAAACCAGATAAAAATATAACTGCAGTGCCCCTGTTAGATTGAATCTTTAACAAATTGAATGCTTTGAACTTTTTTCATTCAGGATTTTAGTGCTATAATTTATAAACAGTATTTCCAAAAAAGAATTGTTAGTGAAGGTATCAAATTGGTGCCCCTAGTAAGTAATTGTGTTCAGAAAACAACTAGAGTCAAAAGTCAAATTTTCGTTTCTTTCCTGTTCTTGTCTAAAGACAATTCTGCAGACAAAGAAGTTGGAAAAAAAAATATGCTCACAATTTGGCAGGGCAAACCTCCTTGCCTAAAAATTAAGATAAGAAAAAAAATCAGTTCATTTTCTCCTCATGTTCACTATTATCTTATTAAATTAAAGGAAACCACGCTTATAAATTATAATCACTTGCATCAAAATCCAACGGCAATTTTCTCCATTTTTTGGAAAGAAGAGGAAGGGGGAAAAAGGAAGAAGCTTCCGTAGAAAAGGAAAGAATTGAGAAATGTGATAGGTACTCTGTCTCCCTCTCGGCAAGTGCGGCTTAAGCCAAGCACAGCTCACAGAAGTCCATTGTTGAATTAGTCTCCCTGAAAATTTCTAGCCATAAAAATTTTAACTTTTCCTTTTAGTATAAATGGAAGATCTCGAAGTGGGGACCTCTTATTTACATTTTCTCTCCTCATATCATTCAACTCATTTTTTCCCCGAATTTCAACTTGCTACTCCATAACTTAGCTTCATGGATCTATATTTATGTTCTCAGAAATGTGATGTCATACTTCTAGATACATTCAAAAGCGATGAATAGTCGATCATTTGGACAATTGTAGTTTAAAGAACTAAGAATTAGTGCAAATATCTAGTTCATTGAAAACGTATGGCCCTTAATTTTTGTATTTTGACGATATACAAGTCTGAAATTCTAGAAAACAAAGAAAACTGCCATCCTTGAACAATTCTTTAGAGATTTTTTGTTCTTTTTATTTTTTGAGCAAATGAAACATCTTCCCGTTTATCATTGGAACATAAGCTTTACAAAGGAGCAAAACCTCTTACTACAACAAAAAATCTGGAGCGAGCTATACCCATTATACAATACTATGCATGTGAAAACAAACAAAACAGACAGAATTCAACCAAGATCAATCTAGCAAACGTCCGTGATCTATCCCCCATTCTAACAACAACTCCCAATTTTCCTTACTACCAGGAGCTTTAGCCCATAAGAGACAAGTCAAGTTGAACAATTTTAACCACTGCCGATTTAATAAAATTTGGAGTGAAACCCTCCAACGTGTACAGGGTTTGTCTTTCCAAAAAAACAAAAAACAAAAAACAAAACCGCTGCTGCAACTACTTCCATTATCAGTATTCTGTATACGAAAATCAACATTTAGTCTTTCCCAAATTTAGTATATTTTAGTGCATAATTGAAAAAAATTCTCTTGGCACAAGTGGAAAATTATAGATTTGAAATCAATTACAAATTTTCCTAGAAAATAGATGCCCAGTGATCAACTATGGCGCTTCGTAGTTCAGCTTTTCCAGTCTCATACGTAGAAGTTGGTCCTAATAGTGCATTAATATTTCATAGTTAATCAGAATTTTCTATGACAAAAAAAAGAAGAAGATTCATGAAGAAAAATAATCTATTGGCTGTAATTTATTTCGATTTAGACATCAATATTGCAATGGCAAAAGGACTTTGTAGATGAACCTAGTTGATGTAATGAATTTATGATGATTTAATTAACTAAAAAGGCAATCAATTCGGTCTACTAAATGTCATACTCAAGAGGTCATCATCTTTGTCAAAGGGTCTATACATTCCATACATTAGTAGTAACATTTAGTGGATTTGTTACTATTGCTGACCATGTTAGCCACTGATTTCTATTAAATCATGTCTTTAGCTTCTTATAAGCTTCTCTATACCCTACCTAATCTCATACCATTTTACTTTCTTTTGGATTATGTGGAATGCCTACTTGACTGCCGGATGCAATGTCTATATTTTAATGATTCCAGTACATTTTCAAAATCTTCAATTGGCTTTTAAAGTATCGAAGTTCAGTTCACTAATTGGCCATAAAGACAGATCAATAGCAAAGTTGAAATATGCCACTTATCCTGAGACTTTGTAGAAAGTTTGGAATGTTAATGTTATGCGAAGTGCAATCGTTCTCCTTCATTCACCTTTTGATATTACTTTACGGGCCAAATATAAGAATGAGATTTCTTGGGCTGGCCACGTCTTCTTCTTCTTCGGTTTTTTTTTCCATTCTTCTTATAGATCTTTCAGGCGAATAAGCATTCTTTGGGCAAATAATGTAGTATATTTGGACATTGGGATAATTTAACAAATCTCCTTTGAGTTTTATAACAAATTCATCATAGTTCCCCCTCAAATTATTACATTACACTTATGTCTATTAGCTATTGATTTCCAAGGTAAATGCTGAATTTTACCTCTACGTTTACCATTGACACTTTCTATACAAAGCGATACAAATTATGTATAAGAGATTTGTGAAAGTGTTATACTTCCGAGCTGTAACTCATAAACAAAGGCATTCGTAAAACCCTTTTGATTCAAATATATAGATTTTTTTTTATCCAACGCCAAAATTATATTGCCCAATAAAAATAAAAAGAAAACCTTTTTTTTTTGGTTAAACCAAACTATTATTAATGCAGCCCCAAAAAAGTACAAAGTTCGGGACCAACCCTTCCCCAGGAGTACAAGCTCACACACCCTGCGACACCTCTAATTAATCCCTACTGCCGGCATCTACGAAAATTTGGATACCCCCACGCATCTAATATATAGATATACTCACCTATACACTTAACAATTTAATGTATGCTAAAGTGAGTAGAATAGGGTTTTGAAAAAGTACTCAAAAGTATGCTACTTCCATCATTACCTTCTAGCACGCATTGTGCAAACTCTTTTCAACTAGAAAAAAGGGAACGGAGAGGAGATACAAAAAAGGGTTACAAATTCTTTAAAATATAGCAAGGGTAAGCATGCAAGTAACATGTAACATGAAACATGTAACATGAAACAAATATGTTAAGGAAACCTTAAAACAAGAGAGGTGACAAGTTGTCGAAGCCTGTACAATAATAAACTTAAACCTAATTGCCAGTTAAAGTAACCAAAAACCAATTTCAAGTACTGGAGCAGGGACTCTAGGTATGCAATGGGTTATTTGATTCACCCTACTCCCGAAGAAATTGTTTGATCCGATATACCCGAATGGGATGGTTTTTTCACAAATAATTATGAATTTGTAGACAGGGCAAGTAGGATCGTATCCTCAGGGACTGGGTATATTTGTCTCTTAAGAAATCCAAAGTAACACAGGGGGTGATTTTGTAGGAACGACGACAATCAAAGAAATTCAAATAAGAAAATAAAAATAAATAACTAACTAGAAATTAAATGACAATTCACTAAACTTAGAGTAATAATAATTAAAGGTCTAAAACAATTAAAACAAGAAAACAATTAAAAATAAAATAAAATAGGCAACTAAAAATCAAATGGCAATTCACTAAAATCAAGATAATGATAATTAAAGATCTAGCCAAGAAATAACTTCAACAATGGTTCACCTAATTGATCATCGATTCACAAGCAATTCCAATTATTTATTAATAAATAGGTTAAAACTGCCAAACAGGTGATGACGGTCAACCCCTCCTTAGTGTGTCGGTGACTAAGGTATGCCCGTTAATCATTACTCTAATTGAGAAATAATCATAGGTATGCCTGTAAGATGTAATTCCCCAATTACCTTACGTATTATAGGAGCCCTATTCTAACCAAATAACGCACTACCAAGGTTATTTCAGATTAGCCAGCGTATCCCCCTGACACGAATCTAATCGTGCAAGTGTCACTATTTCAAGGCAATTAAACAATTACGGATTTAAATGTCCCAATTGACAATAAATTACTAAATTAACTAGTTATCCGGATCCAAGACAATCAATTAATTAAATAATCATAAATACTGTAATCAAGGGATATGCGAATACCAATAAATAAAAGAAAAAGATAAAATTAAATCGATATTACAATTTTAGTCAAACCAAAACCTCCGTTGTTCCTTGACTAGAACGGAGAAATTAGTTCATGTTTGATGCGAAAAAATCCACACAAAATTGTAAAGAAAGCAGCGGCCATTGTCCTTTGAGATTGGAGAAATTCAATTCGATCGAATCAGGAAGGCAAGCGAGATACAGGAAATTATCAATTGGGTTTCACTTGTCTCGTACATACGAAGAGGAAATCCACTAATAAGCTAACAAGGAAAAGTCAAACAGAGGAGCTGAAGAGAATGATTCAATCTTCTTCTCATGGCCTCTGGCCTACAATAATTAAAACCTATGTTTTCAGAACCGGACCGGATAGCGACTCGGCCGAGGTCAGGGGTCAGGGGTCAATGGGTTCGACCGGGGGTCGATAGGGGTCGAACCGGATGACGTCATAAATAAAAATTATTTTAAAATTAAAATGTTATATATATAATATCTAATAATATATTGATATTAATAAAGGCATATTCATATATATTTGATGTTTCAAATATATTTAACAAGAAAATACAAAGAAATTAGAACAATCAAGTAGCAATTTATATTATTTAATAAATATTAACAAGTTTAGAATTAAAATTATGAATTTAATTGAAAAATAACATCAAATTTTAGGACAATATTTATAAAGTATCAAATATTTGAGGTATATCAATAAGTTTTAACAATTTAGGGGGTCAAAACATAATATTAAAAAGTTTGAATTTTTTTTTTAAAAAAATACTGTTGAACCGGAAAAACCGATTTTTTCCCGGTCAAACCCGGTCAAACCCGGTTTTTGACCGGCTTTGACCGGGTTTTAAATTTCCGGTTTTCTAATGTGACTCGGACCGGCTACCTGGCCGGTTCCCGGTTCAACCGGTTCGACCGGCCGGTCCGGTCCGAGTTTGAAAACAGAGATTAAAACTAAGCAAAAAAGCTCACAAACAAAAAGTCAAAGAGCAAAAGCTCTCCAAAAAGATAGTGTCCTCCTCCTGCAATTCTCATTCCTTCTTTTTTTTTTAAGTAGCCTATGCTACTGTGCGGCGGCTCCAGAGTGTCCCAGGCCTGCGTCCGCTGCCCTCTTCCGCAAATTACCAAAGTGGGCACCAATTTTCCTTTGCCAACAATACCCCTCAAATAAGCTCTTTGGCTTGGACCCCTTTTCTGTCAAATTGGCATCTCTTATTATATTTTCGTTCTACTCCCTGAAATATATGTCCAATACTAAAACTGAGTAGAATTCAGCAATTAATCCACATCGAGTCAGGTAATAGGAAAAATTAATAATAGAATAAATGATAAAATTATACCCTATCAAGAGGTAACAGTAAGTTTGAAAACTTTGGTGCAGCTAAATGAAGTCAAAAACCTACAACAAGGTTGATGGAATTATCCCTTGTAAACTCTATGTGTCCTTCACCAAGTAAAAAATACTGTTCAAAATTCTTATTTCTATCGGAACCATTTCGAAGAACTCCAATTCGGATGTCAATACTAAAAGAAATTTTCCCTATGGTACGACTGATTTTGAAATTCACTAATTATTTGTATAATTGTATCATATATGTGCTTTTATGTATTGTGTAATGATTCACATCAAATTCATGAGAAATTTCGCATCCCTCTCATAAAAGTTAGCAAATGCATTGTATATAGGAAGCTGAAAACCAAACAAGACTTTATTATTAGGTTATCAGTATTATTGGTCGTATCCAAGTGTCATCATGTTTTGTTTATTCAAGTGTCATAATGTTATTGATAGTATAATTGGGTTGCATGATTATGGTTGAAAGTGTAGAATATGCGATTAAACTCCGTGTTAGGAGTACTGGTTTTGCTGTGGGTTTTTTCGTTTTCTTTGTCACCTGCATGGGGGCTTTAGAGCATAAGCCTTTGTTTTGTTTCGAAACATCACTGCCAAAATTGCCAATAGCATATCGAAACATGAACACAAAATGAAAGATGTGAGGAAACTTTAATGAAGATATGCCTTGAGATTTAAACACCAAAGACAAAAGCTCGAAAAATATGATCAAGGGATCAAAATAAGAACATGCGTGTTGGTAAAACACTCCAACAAGTTAAGTCGAACCAAGATCAACATAATCAATCATTTGATTTCAAGAGTCATAACTTTTGCTTGTAAAGAACAAATAAAGTTAAACAATTTATTGCTTTTTCCCCCCAATCAGCTGTGTACCTCAACATTATTTCACGTCAAAAACTTGTTTTTCCTCGGATTAAATACCCTAGCATCTGAGGTTATCACCAGTCTCGACACCCAATTGTCTACAATATTCAGTATAATACTCAACTCGAGCACTAACTGTGTTTGGATTTGCACCATCACATTCAAGCCGACCATTAATGGCACGAATTGTAGCCCCAAAACCCTGGCCAGAAGTGATAAGATCATGACAATGGTTCATCCAATACCACAAGCCAGTTTTGAATGAAATAACATTATTTGTAGCTACAGTTTCAGGTTGGCTGAGTCCATTGAATCCAATGCTTTCACCTGCTGGTCCATAGTTAAAGTTCCATGATAACTGTATTGGACCCCTGCCGTAATATCCCTTGCCTGGCACGCATGGATACTGAGTGTTGCTCTCATCACAGTAATCTCTGGAGGGGCCGTCTATCTCTTCTATGTAGCACAAATCTGCGCAATATAAAGAAATTTTGTCACTCAATTGAAATGATTGATAAAGGGTTAGAATCAAAGAAAATCAGCAGGTCTGGAATTTATTGTAAATTTTTAGATTTGATTGTTTTACTGATGAATTCAATTGGTGAGAAAGACTTTATCCCATTCTGTAAAAATTGGATTGGACAGACTTAAAGTAAACACTTTTTTTCTGAGGTAAAATTTTAGAATGATTTAACATTATAGGATTATACGATAGTCAAATAAAAATTGGCAATAGCAAGATTAAGAAGGGACTAACAGTGATATAATAATTACAAAGGTATCATGGACGTCTAAAATATATTTCGCTAATAAATTTGAACTAATTTACGGCCAAATTTAGGTGAAATAGTTAATTCTACTTGGTAAATTGGAAGTTCGGAAATGTGTATCTGTCAGTTGTCATACTCATGAGCGAGCCAATCTTAACTTAAAAAAAAAAAAAAAGGAAAAGAAAAGGAAAAGAAAAAAGGAATCCAAAAGATAAAAGTAGAAAAGGCATGAATTTTAAAACGTAACCGTAATACCTTGTACCCGAAACAAATATGTGCAATACTTATTAAGCTAAGCAAAGCCACATGATCTACTCTTAGATGCAGCAAAATATACAACCACCTTAAGCTTGGAATGTAAAGGCAGAAAAACTTGCTTATGTAGATATAAAAGTGACCACTACAAGAAAAGTAAAAAGAATATGGAGATACTAATCCTTCTGTTCATCATGATAAATTATTTAACAGTAATAAATCTTTCATATTCAAGTTTTATTTTTTGAAGAAAAAATTCTTGGATAATAGTGCACAGGAGATTCCAAGATATACTATCTAGAAATTCACAGGAGCTACTAAAAAAGTAGAAAATATCTTCAAAATTTAATTTCCAAGCTAGTGTTATTCAAAACTTACGTCGAGTCTCATGAGTGACATGAGCAAAGAAAGCAGCAATCTCCCTTTTAGAATCATCAACAGAACCAACGGTTCCAAACTGGGGATACGAATTCAGAGCTTCAAGAAAAGCTGATCGAGTATAGAACCCTTTTCCAGCACAGCTTGAAGCAGCTTGATCAGCAATCCCATTAAAGAAAGCGTCCGTCACAATATCAGCAACTGAAACGCCACTATTACCACTGCTCGGAGCAGCAGTGCAAGGGCCGGATTGACAGCCAGAGCCACAGTAGTCGTTGCCGGTACCGCAATAGCCGAATTTGCTGCAGCACAAGTCTGGTGCACAGCCGCAGTTTTGGCTTGAAATCAGCTGTGGAAAGGCTCCTGCAAGAACTACAATGGAGAAAATGATGGTTGGAAAACTCTTCATTTTTGGATTTGATAAAGGAGAGAAGCTTGTGGGCAGAAGTTGTATCAGAAAAAAGGGTATATATAGGGAAGAGAACTGAAAGCTGATCAGCTTGTGTGAAGCATGCACAGCTGTTATTGTTGAAAATATTGAATTTGAGCAATTAAAGAAAACAGAACAGAAGACGAAAGCGTGAATGGTTGACTTCGATCGAGTGTATTGACTTTGACATTGTCAATGAAGCGGAAACTTTCTTTCTTGGCTTCTAGAATGGGAAAGGTCAAAAAGAAAGATTTTGGCCAATTCGTATGAACAATTGTGAGAATAAGGCATGTAGACTCACAAGTCCCCACTATAATGTGTGCAAAAATATAATTTGAAGTTGCCTAAATCATTTAATTTCATGCTTGTTATTGAGTTTATTTGCCTAACTGTGTTTTAGTAAAACTTCAAAATTGTGTTTGAATTAGAACAGAAAAATACGAGACATACTTATTTATTTAATTGCAATTCCAGAAATAAAATCGTATACAACATGTATTAGAATAATTTATAGGGTAAATGATAAAGAAAAGAAATACTTCTACAAATTGACGTAAGTGGTCATCAGCATTTCGAGAAGTTCAGAAAGAATCAAGTGGCCGATATAATATATATATATATATATATGTGTGTGTGTGTGTGGCTTTTGTTATGACTATATGTATGTTTCATTTGACATGTTTGTTGGACGCGTTGAATTGTTAGCAATGAAATGCTCCAAAATGTTTTCATGCAAGATTTCAGCACTATAGTTTATAAGCAGTATTAGGTCATAGTGAATTATCGACAAATCGTCACATGCAGAGTCGTGAAAATATGCAAGTCTTTCCCTATCATTAATTAGTTGGTTAAATGACAATTTCTAGAATGGCTGACCATGTCAAGAAACATCTCGCAGTAAATTGCGCGAGTTAATATGGTCCTCTCGTTTTACACAGGATGTACTTTTCTTTTTCTAAATATTTCCCCTTAAACTCTCAAATTGATCATAGTGTTAACTAATTTTGCTCTGGTTTTATTCTTGGTTCGCAAAATTCAGAAAAACCAAAACCAACCCTTGTTACTGAAGATATCAAAATGGTACCCCAACTAAGTAATTGATTTCGAAAAACACTCTGAACCAAATTTCAAGTTTTGGTTTCTTTGCTCTTTTTCTACTGAAAGGCAACTTCCCCGGGCCAAGAACTTGATACAAATAGTATGATGCTTAAGTTTTCTATGCTCTTATGAACAAGTCAAACTATGCTTATAAACAATTACATCAAAAATTACGGGCAATTTCGGCATTATTTGGGAGGAGGAGGAATATTAAGCAAAACAAAAAAAGTTCTTTTAAGAAAACGATGAAGCATATTATTTTCCAGGAATAAAAAAGAAAGAGCAGAAAAATACATTAGTTTGGATGACATTAGAACATTTAGCAACAGGATTAGGGATGCAATGGGAAGAGTGCCAACTGGGAATCAACAGGATGGGAAAAAATGCAGGGCGGGGTAGGGGGATTGGAGAATTTTTCTCCCCCAACTTTAAATGGATGCCCCCATCCCATCCCCTAAACCCCTTGTTGCTATTCCTAAACAGGATGTTACTTATATCCTCTCTCTATGAGCATGTGTGCATAGTGACGAATGCAGGATTTTGATTTTGGCGGGGGGAGCGTGGGGCAAACTGACAATCAAGAAACAAAAAAAAAAAAAAAGCAAAAAAAAAAAACCATAGTAAATAAAGCACACAAACTTAAAATGAAAGTTTAATATACGATAACTAACAAATAAAAATTTTTATTAATAAAAGACACCATATAAATAAAACACCAAATTAGACTCTCTACACTTTATTTCCTCTCAATGCGAAGCATACAAGACGAAGAAGTTTCCTTAGAATGAAAGGCCTCTTCTCTATGGGAGAATCATTTTCACTTCAAAAAGAATCAATTATTTTGGAGGCGTTCTTATTTTGTTTGTTTTATGACCTGAAATATTTCATAATTTGACTATAAAAGGTAAAATTAACTCATGGGCCAAAATCATACAAAATTTAACTAAATTCTATAAATCACATTAAGGCTATGCAAAATTAAGATTAAGGTTCTAAGATAAAAATTAGCATAAGACTAATTGATAAATTAATAACCATTGGGAAATTCTAAATGACAAAACTAAAATAAATATAAGTTCCACTTCCTCAAATCTCCAAATTCTACCGATTTCATCCTTGAAAATCACCACAAATCACTCCTAAACATCTTGTGAGTAACATACAAGCATCAAACATCATCAAAAACAACAACTTTGGTAGATTTAACTCAAGACTCTTAGGGTTCTAGATCTTCACTTCTTTCAATTTGGAGTTAATTTGAGCTAAACTATCTGCTCTAGTAAATCATCTCTTTCTCATCCATGGCAGCCCTTCAGCCGTCGGCTGAGGGGCAAGCATTTTCTCCTACAACAAAAAAATCTTTCTCTCAGCTCTTCTCACAGCCGGCAACATCTCCAATTCAACTTCGACAGGCGTCTGTTTATAAGGGTGAAGCTGCGGTTGTTTTTTCCAGAGTAGATGTGGACAGACTTGCGGCGCCATTCAGATGGACTTTGGTTGGCAAATTCTCTCACGGACGACCTTCTTTGGAAGATATTCGAAAGTTTTTTGCGTCTTTGAACTTGAAAGATCAAGTTTCCATTGGATTGTTGGATTATAGGCATGTCCTTATTAAATGCTCAGCTGAAGTAGACTTTAACAGAGTTTGGTCGAGAGGAACTTGGCAATTGGGCAAATATCCAATGCGTGTGTTTCGATGGACCAGGGAATTTCATGTGCATAAAGAATCATCTCTAGTACCGGTTTGGGTAAATCTTCCAGCTCTACCTATTCATTATTTTGATAAACATTCTTTGTTTTCAATTCTGTCTCCAGTAGGAAGACCATTGTACTTAGATTCGGCCATGGCTGCTGGGACTCGTCCTAGTGTAGCCAGGATATGTGTAGAGATAGATGTAGCAAAAATTGTTGTGCCAAGGGTGTGGGTTGCTGTTGAAGGTGAATCAGGTTTCTGGCAACGTATTGTCACCATGGTTCGAAGTCTCGGCCGAGACCGAGACGACTCGGCCTGTGCAATAATAAAACCTGCTCAAACTAAAAGTAATTTCTGTAGATAGCGGTAAGCAGGGTCGAATCCACAGGGACTGGGAGTAATTGTTTCTTTTCAAATTCACAGTGACAAAGGGGGGTGTTTTTGTGTAGAAGGTGACAATAAAAGAAGTTCAAATAAAATCTAAGAAACTACTAAAAATTAAATAACAAATTACTAAAATCAAATGAATGATAATTAAGGATCTAGCCAAGGAATAACTTCAGCAATGGTTCACCTAATTGATCATCGATAAGCAAAGGCAATTCCAATTATTTACTAATAAATAGGTTATAACTGCCAAATAAGCGATGACAGTCAACCCCTCCTTACTGTGTCGATGATTAAGGTACGCCCGTTAATCACTGCTCTAATTGAGAAATAATCCTAGGTACGCCCATAGAATTTAATTCCTCAATTGCCTTACGTATTAGAGGAGCCCTATTCTAACCAAATAACGCACTACCAGGGTTATTTTAGATTAGCCCGCGTATTCCCCTGACACAAACCCAATCATGCCAGTTATCACTATTTTGAGACAATTAAACAATTACGGATTTAACACCTCAATTGACAATAGATTATTAAATTAACTAATTATCCGGATCCAAGACAATCAATTAATTAAACAACCATAAGCACTGCAATCAGGGAATATGCAAATACCAATAAATAAGAGAAAAAGATAAAATTAAATCGATCTCACAAGTTTTAGGCAATCCAAAGCATCCATTGTCCCTTGACTAGAGTGAAGAAATTTAGCTCATGTTTGATGAACAAAATCCGCGAGAAATTGGAGCGACACTAGCGGCCATTGGCCTCGTTCGTGAGAAATCAATTTATTCGATTGAATAAGGAGAAACCAGCAACCACAAACAATGATTCAATTCCTCGTAAGGCTCCTGACATGCACAGGAGAACTCCACTATCAAAAGCTAAAGAGGAAAAGTTCCTACTAGAAGACGAAAAGATGGAAAAGTCAAACAAAGCTAGGCTAAACTAAACAATGGAGAAACTAAGAGGGAAGCCAGCTCCCTGCTGTGCGGCGGCTCCCCCAGGGGGAAGAAGACTTTTCCTGCGTTCCTTTTTTCTTCTTTTTATACTGTCTTCCGTGAATTACCAAATAGGACTTGTATCTCCTTGTTCCAAAAATACCCTGGATGCCTGCTACTTGAACTCTTTCCTGATAACTGTCAAATCGGCACTTATTATGGTATTTTCGTTCTACTCCCTGAAATATATGTAAAATACTAAAAGTGAGTAGAATCTAACAATTAATCCAGATTGGGTCAGGTAATAGGAGAAATTAATAATAAAATAAATCATAAAATCGCAACCTATCAATTTCCCCCACACCTAAACCATGCTTGTCCTCAAGCATGAGAACAGCAAACAAGTACTAATATTTGACAATGGCTATTGCTCTATCCAACAAATTGCCAAGATACCAAGAAAAATATATATCAAGCATGGGTGATCAAGATCCAAGAAACATCACTTCGGTTAGCTTCTAAACCACAAACTCCTCTAATTTCAGGTTAACTAATCTAAGAAAAAGGAATGACGCATAACATTTATCAGCAAATGGTCCAACTATTAACCAAAATCTCAACATTAAATCCATAATTCGGCAAGCTGACTTTTATTACACACTAACACAACCTTCACTTTTTTTTCACATTCTTTTTTTTGTTCTCTCTTTTTTTTTTGATTCTTTTTTTTCAATAGTAACAAAAGACTTAGTCGCTAGCCATTTGAGCCTTTTGACGCGAACTCCAACATTGGCCAGATGAAGGAGCCCGGTTACTCAGCTTCTATCGCCACGTGACCACGTATTCATAGCAATTACTACTTTTTGACGCGAGAATCGACACTTTTAGGTGCAGATCCCCGGTTACTCAGTAGTAACTAACAGCGGAGTACAGTCAAGTTTATTATAGCTAAAAATCACAAGAACTCACTATAACACAAGAACCAAAAGAAAACTTGCATCAGCTAGCCTCATTTTCAAACATGGAGAACTAAAATTAATAACCGGACCAATTCACATGAAAATGCCAATAATCATTCCCTATGCCTAGGAAAGTTAACCAAAAATTATAAGAGTAAAACAATCATCGATATTCACCAAAGAGATGTTTTTGAATTCAACCACATTAACTTGATACCCTTTTATTATTAAAATTGGCAATAGTAGAAATAGAGGCAATAATCCAACATCAAACCTTGGCATGCACTTACGAGCCAATCACTAAAAAGAAAAAAAAAATGAACGAGAGGTGGACAAATAACAAACTAAAAATAAAGAACTAGTATAGCTGTCCCCCCCATACCTAGATCCTACATTGTCCCCAATGGAGGGATTAAAGCAATTAAAACGAAGAGGGCAACGAAACTTCCCTCACGAGTGGCGAAAGGGTAGGCGGGAATGGTGCACGGAAACTGATGTGATAGAAGTACGCGGCCAAGGTCTGAGACATCTCAACTCAATTCAACCAGCAAGTGCAGAACTCTGTCACCCAAAATCTCAACCAAGTCTCCAATAATGTGCTAAATCCAGCAATATCAGTTCAGGACTTCAGTAATAGCAGCGCAGTCACAAGCCCTTGGTAGTCAATCAGATCTCTAACCAAATAGAGTTAACAAGTACTCGCACCCTTACCATTGGTGCAAATCGCAATTCAAAATCAATGAGAGTTCTATAGCAGAGCAGATCAGTAGTAAAGCAATAGCCCCAAGTATTAATCTAGTCACAATAAAGATTCTAAACCTCTAAAGAAGAGCAACAGGCGACTAGAATTCTAATGAATAGAGCAAGTAGAGGAACCGTAGGTGGGAACCCAGTCCACCGAAGTCAATAAACAAACCCAGGAAACAAATAAGTCCGCAAATGAGTCAACACATTGCACAAATGATCAGACCAAAATCACAGACACTGCTCCTCCAAATCAGCAAAAACGAAAATTAACACCCAAAATCAGTCAAATTCAAGGAAAACAGATTTAAACTATGACACGAAACCAACAAACAACTAAAAGAAACAATTGGGTTGCCTCCCAATGAGCGCCTTTCTTTAATGTTTTTGGCTAGACATTATCATGTTTTGTTCATGGAGGATAAAATCGTGTGGCTCGTCTTAATGCTTCATCCTCTATATAGTCCTGATAACCCTCGTAAATAGAATAATCCTTGAGCATACGAGCTACGGGCTTCCATGGACTAGTGAATGGCGCTAAACGAGTCGATGATAATTTGCATTCTCCATTCACTCCTCCCTCACTTGCATTTATTGGTACAAGATATCTTGCCATCGCCACTCTTAATTTATTCCTGTCATGAAATTCAAAATTGTCTGGTATAATAAAGTCAATTTCATTAACAGGAATTGAAGAGTAAGAGTCAGGAGAATAGTGATGAAGGAGTGGAGGGGATTTCACCGCATTTGGAGATTGTTCACTGGATTCATTCACTTGAATGAGTTGCGGTTGGGGTTCCATTTCTTCCTTTTTGGCTTCTTTTTCAACTGCATCTGTAGATTTCTCATTTTGACACTCTTGCAACTCCTCATCACCAGTCAAGCAAATTGCACTCTCATTTTCTTCTAGATCAACAATGGTTTTCGAGGGCAATTCTTCTATTGGAGAAGCCAATCGATTCATTCTGGATGTCAATAGACATAGTTGATCTGCCAGGTCGCGAAGGCTCGCTTGTGCCTCCTGATGAAATCGATTTGTATTAGCAATTAGTAATTTCATCATTTCTTCAAGAGACATACCTGACACGGAGGATGATTGCTGAGACTCTTGCTGTTGAAAATTCATTGGCCCCGTCGCATAATCAAAATTGGAATTATCCCACCATTCTTGATCATACCCGTTTGAATAAGGGTCATACTGCGTTTGATATTGGGGTGGAAAATCTCCAAAAGTATCAAGTGGAGAACTTAGATTATCTTGAAATACGGGGCATGTGTCAGTTGAATAACTTGAGTCAAAATAAGTTCCACAATTTGCAACAGCCCATTGATCATTAGGAAAAACATGAGTCTCATAACCCCATTCAGGAACAAAGTCCAGTCTATCATCAAAATATGGAATGTTAGCAGCCATAAAAAAAATAAAAAAAAATAAGAGAAAAATAAATTAAAAAAAAATGAAAACAAAATAAACTCAAAAAGAAAAAAATTAATCTGGCACCAGTCCCCGGCAACGGCGCCAAAAATTGACAGGGTGTCAGCCTGTGCAATAATAAAACCTGCTCAAACTAAAAGTAATTTCTGTAGATAGCGGTAAGTAGGGTCGAATCCACAGGGATTGGGAGTAATTGTTTCTTTTCAAATTCACAGTGACAAAGGGGGGGTTTTTGTGTAGAAGGTGACAATAAAAGAAGTTCAAATAAAATCTAAGAAACGACTAAAAATTAAATAACAAATTACTAAAATCAAATGAATGATAATTAAGGATCTAGCCAAGGAATAACTTCAGCAATGGTTCACCTAATTGATCATCGATAAGCAAAGGCAATTCCAATTATTTACTAATAAATAGGTTATAACTGTCAAACAAGCGATGACAATCAACCACTCCTTACTGTGTCGATGATTAAGGTACGCCCGTTAATCACTGCTCTAATTGAGAAATAATCCTAGGTACGCCCATAAAATTTAATTTCTCAATTGCCTTACGTATTAGAGGAGCCCTATTCTAACCAAATAACGCACTACCAGGGTTATTTTAGATTAGGCCGCGTATTCCCCTGACACAAACCCAATCATGCCAGTTATCACTATTTTGAGACAATTAAACAATTACGGATTTAACACCTCAATTGACAATAGATTATTAAATTAACTAATTATCCGGATCCAAGACAATCAATTAATTAAACAACCATAAGCACTGCAATCAGGGAATATGCAAATACCAATAAATAAGAGAAAAAGATAAAATTAAATCGATCTCACAAGTTTTAGGCAATCCAAAGCATCCATTGTCCCTTGACTAGAGTGAAGAAATTTAGCTCATGTTTGATGAACAAAATCCGCGAGAAATTGGAGCGACACTAGCGGCCATTGGCCTCGTTCGTGAGAAATCAATTTATTCGATTGAATAAGGAGAAACCAGCAACCACAAACAATGATTCAATTCCTCGTAAGGCTCCTGACATGCACAGGAGAACTCCACTATCAAAAGCTAAAGAGGAAAAGCTCCTACCAGAAGACGAAAAGATGGAAAAGTCAAACAAAGCTAGGCTAAACTAAACAATGGAGAAACTAAGAGGGAAGCCAGCTCCCTGCTGTGCGGCGGCTCCCCCAGGGGGAAGAAGACTTTTCCTGCGTTCCTTTTTTCTTTTTTATATACTGTCTTCCGTGAATTACCAAATAGGACTTGTATCTCCTTGTTCCAAAAATACCCTGGATGCCTACTACTTGGACTCTTTCCTGATAACTGTCAAATCGGCACTTATTATGGTATTTTCGTTCTACTCCCTGAAATATATGTAAAATACTAAAAGTGAGTAGAATCTAACAATTAATCCAGATTGGGTCAGGTAATAGGAGAAATTAATAATAAAATAAATGATAAAATCGTAACCTATCAGACTCGTCCTAGTGTAGCCAGGATATGTGTAGAGATAGATGTAGCAAAAATTGTTGTGCCAAGGGTGTGGGTTGCTGTTGAAGGTGAATCAGGTTTCTGGCAACGTATTGTCACCATGGTTCGAAGTCTCGGCCGAGACTGAGACGGCTCGGCCGAGTCGTCACCGTCTCGGCCCCTACCGATACGATACCGTGACGAAACGATACCGAAATACTTGACTCGCCGAGAAATCGGCCGAGTCGTCACCGCGACGGATTGACTCAGCCGAGTCACACCGAGTCACTCCGAGTTATCCCGAGTCACGACGAGAAATCAACCGAGTCACACCGCGACGGATTGACTTGGCCGTTTCTTTTGCTATTTTTTAATTATTTTTATTTAGCATAATTTTTTATATTATTAACAATTTTTAGAATATTAAATACTTTAAAATTTGCGTCTCACCGAGACCGTGACCGATATGCCGAGACCGATGTGGAACGTTCCGGGCCGCGACCGCGACCGCGACCGTGACTTGGAACCATGATTGTCACAGAGAATATTCCTCCATATTGTTCTTTTTGCTCAAGGCTAGGACATCATCATGAGGAGTGCAAGAAGAAGTTAAATAAGGATGAATCTCGGCTCAAATTTAAACAAACCATGAATACGCAGCAAGATCTACACTTACATGGAAATCAAATGGTTAATCATCAACCTGAGACTAATCCAGCTGCTATGGCAAACGATATGGTGGCGGAAGTGGTTGCTGATATTGCGAAAGATACAGCTGCGAATGCGACTGCTGCTACTGGGAGCGAAAATGCAGTACATATTTCTGATTCTCATGAAGTACGAACTACTGCTACGGTTCAAAAAAGGAAAAATATTTTAGCAGCAAAAGCCACTATTGCTGGGTCTGCCGTGCAAGTGGAGAAAGGGGAAGTAAATGTTCTGCAACATTGTGCTATTCATGATGATCATGCGGTTGAAGCAACCCATAACCAAACCGCTGATGCTAACGAAAAAACAGAAACAAGTAACATGATGAGTTTGACATTGCATAGGGGACAAAGAGAAATGGACTATCAACTGGACAATCAACATGGTCTTCAAATTGAAGGGTCCCAATCCTACATTGCGAAGCCTTTTAACACCGAACCAGCGCATGTGGACAGTCATCAAAATGAAGGGTCCCATTTCCCCATTGAAAAGCCTCTTAACACCGAACCAGAGCATTTGACCGACAATGGTTTAAACTGTAAAGATAATCTGACCCACAACAATGTGAGGGGTGAACATCAATTGCTAGCCGACAATGTCAATGCTGATCATGAGCTGATGGCCGACAATACTGTTTTGGAGAATCTCTATGTTGAATTGCGAGGGGGAAAGGAATCTACACAACAAGAGGTTTTGGAGCAGTCTGCTGGTGACGTGGAGAAACAGGAGAACCGTGTTGAGGAGGGACTATTGGATGGCGGGTTTGCATCCCTTTCAGAGGGCGAGGCTGACGATGACGATAGATTTTATGGTGGGATGACACAGGAGCGCATGGGCTCCTCTGGGGTTGTAGATATTTTTAACCTTGACCCAATTATTCAACAGGTTAGTGACAAGCTCTAGCATGGGGAAGAGTTCCAGTTGGTTAAGTATGGCAAGAAGAGAGGAAAGCTACCTCAAATTCCGTCGGATCGGTCGCTGCGATCGAAAGCAAAGGCAACCTCGAACTCTTTCTCTGCTGTAACTCAATGATTAAGTTCCTTTTCTGGAATATCAGGGGTGTGTCCCGTGCCCCAAATTTTCGTAGATTGAGATTTTTAGTTAATCATCATGTGATTCAATTGGTTGCTATCTGTGAACCGAAAGTCCAAGCAGTGGATATTCATTCGATTAGGATGCGTCTTCACATGGATCAAGCCATCTGTAATAGTAGGGGGGATATTTGGGTTCTTTATAAATCCTCTATCTTGTGTAGCATGGTTGGAGAATCGAGTCAACACATGTCACTACAACTTAGCTCTTTGTTATTTGAGAGACCTATCACCTTCTCAATTACTCATGCAAAGTGCACAGACACTGAACGGCTAGAATTGTGGTCTAGTCTCCTAGTGGACAACCCGGATCAATCCCCTTGGTTGATTGTGGGGGATTTCAACATCATCGTGTCGGCGGAGGAGAAAAGGGGAGGGTTGCCTTTTAGACCAGTAGAGGGTGGGGATTTTTTAGATTTTATGTCTCAGGCAGGGGTTTTTGATGTGGGGTACTCGGGCTCTTGCTTCACATGGTGCAATAACAGGCATGGACGGGCGCGTATCTGGAAGCGGTTAGATAGGTTGCTAATGAATCAAGTTGCTTCTAGTTTCGCTCTGGATTTTAACGTTCGCCATTTGTCGAGGGATCCTTCAGATCATGCGCCATTATTATTATCGGCTACGACAAAGCTAGACAACAAGCCGAGGCCATTCCGATTCTTAAATTTTTGGGCATCTAAGCCTAGGTTTTTGGATGTGGTTCGATGCAACTGGAACGTGGCTTTCTCGGGGCCTCCATTAATGGTCCTCGCTGCTAAGCTTCGAAGTGTCAAGACGGTGTTACGTGCCTAGTCTCGGGAGGTTTTCGGAGATATCTTTGGCTCGGTACGGGTGGCAGAGGACATGGCCCTCAATGCTGAGTTGAGCTATGACACTGATCCATCGAAAGACAAGCTTGTAGCATTACAGGAGGCTCGGGCTCATCTTCGGAGGTCGCAGGGGGTGGAGCATATGTTTTGGCAACAAAAATCAAGGGTCAAATGGTTGAAGGATGGAGATCGAAATTCGAGATATTTCCATGCAGTGATGGCAGAGCGCCACCAACGGTCGGTAATCCATCGGATTAAATCATCCGCTGGGGATTGGCTGGAGTCTGCGGATGACATTGAGAGCGAAGCCGAATCCTTTTTTAAACGGTTATTTACGGTAGAGTCCCATAGTGCATCCTTTAATGCTCTTGACGTTTACCGAAATTGCTGACGGACCAGGATAATGAGATGCTAGACGAGATCCCATATAAGGAAGAAGTTAAGTCGGTGATTTTTGCTATGGATGGTGGGAGTGCGGCTGGGCCGGATGGGTTCTCGGGTAAGTTTTTTGCGTGTGCATGGGACATTGTGGCAGAGGATGTCCACGCGGCTGTGGTAAGTTTCTTCTGTGGAGAGGTGCTGCCTAGGAGTATATCTTCCACTTCAATAGTGCTGATTCCGAAGGTCCAGTCTCCTCAGGATTTTACCCAATTCCGTCCGATTAGCTTGTGTAACTTTATCAATAAGGTGATATCCAAGGTCTTGTCGGACAGATTAGCAAGGATCTTGCCGAAGATTATTTCTCCTCAGCAGAGTGGCTTTGTGAAAGGAAGGCATATCTCTGATAATTTTCTGTTGGCTCAGGAGCTTATATCTGGAATTCGTCGCTCTAATAAGGGAGGGAATGTGGTGTTAAAGTTGGACATGGCCAAGGCTTACGACCGCGTTTCATGGGTTTTCTTGTTACAAGTACTGCGTCGATTTGGTTTCACGGAGAGGTGGATTGATATGATTTGGCGGTTAATCTCCAATGTTTGGTTTTCGGTTCTGGTCAACGGCTCTCCTTGTGGCTTTTCCAATCAACTCGGGGGCTCCGACAAGGTGACCCCATTTCACCGGCTCTTTTTGTTATTGGGGCAGATTTCATGTCTAGGTTGCTGAACTCTTTGGTTGGCCAACGTGGATTCCTGCCGTTTAAGGTTCCTTCCAGATGTCCTGCCATTACACATCTAGCTTTTGCAGATGACGTAATTATTTTTTGTAGCAGGATTAAGAGTATTTTGCGGCATGTTATGAGGGTATTGGGGAAGTATTGTAGTATGTCTGGGCAGCAGGTAAATTGTCAGAAGAGTTGCTTTGTTACTCATGATAAGTTGAGCCCTGCTCGTCGACGTGTGGTGTCACAAGTTTCTGGTTTTCAGGCCAAGTCCCTCCCACTTAAGTATCTTGGATGTACTCTCTATTTCGGAAGACGGAGATGTAGCTACTTCTTTGACATCTGCTCCTCAGTTGCAAAGCGGGTTCTATCGTGGAAGGAAAAGTTATTGTCGCCTGGTGGGCGTTTGGTTTTAATCAGGAGTGTTTTGTCGTCGTTGCCTCTACACATCCTTGCTGTCACGGTTCCTCCAAAGGGTGTGCTTCATACCCTTGAGAAGGTTTTTGCAAATTTCCTTTGGGGAAGGTCTGAGGGGGGTAATCGCTACCATTGGATTAGATGGGAGACTATGTGCAAACCGCTTGATGAAGGGGGGGGTCGGCGTGCGGTCCCTGGCGGATGTGTTGGAGACATTTTCAGTGAAGCTATGGTGGTCCCTCAGGCAATGTTTATCCCTCTGGGCAGAATTTATGCACGCTAAATACCTCCATGGCGGTCATGCGTGTGAAGCGGAACTTCAGCGCTTTCAATCTCCCACCTGGAGGAGGCTGGTCAGGTGCCAGGCTCTGGCAGATTCCCATATCCAGTGGGTGTTGCAGAATGGAATGGTGGACTTTTGACATGAGAATTGGATGGGTGCAGGGTCGTTGTGTCAACAGGTTGAGAATTTTGGTGATCACGCCGTAGCGGACTTCGTGTTGAATGGGAGCTGGAACATTTCGATGCTTCATCAATGGCTACCTGATAGTATTGTTTCTAGGATTATGCAAATACGCCCTCCTGATATTTTTTCTACACGCCCAGATAGGATGGTGTGGGACTTGGAGACAACTGGTTCCTTCTCCTTCTCATCTACATATAATTTGGTCCGACAGGATTCCAACATTTCCATCTTCTCCTCTAATATTTGGTTGTCAGCTTTGCCTGTAAAAATCTCTTTTTTTATGATTAGAATGTTATCGGGCCGCCTGCCTGTGATGGAATCGCTGCAGAGGCGGGGTGTCTGCGGTCCATCTCGTTGTTCTTGCTGTGTCAACCCAGCGGTGGAGTCAGTTGATCATGTCTTTTGTGCTGGAGATGTCCCACGGTGGGTATGGAATTCTTTTCAGGTCGAGGCAGGAGACTTTGTACATGTCTCAACGGTAAAACATGCAGTCATTCAATGGTGGATGCGCCCGGCTAAGAACAAGTTGATGAAATTGTTGTATCAGATATTGCCTTCGCTTATTTGTTGGCATCTTTGGAAGGCTAGGAACGTGGCGGTGTGGGAAGGAAAGGTGTTGTCAGCGATACAGGTACATGGCTTCATTCTTTAGGATCTCTGTGATATTCTTCAGGTGCACTTTAAGGATATGGGGGTGGGACGTTATTCGTGGCATCGACTACACATTTCGCTGATGGGGTGGAAGAAGGAAATGAGGGTCACATTAGTCAGGTGCCTGCCTCCGGCTTCTACCCTCCTAAAACTGAACACCGATGGGTGCTCCTTGGGGAATCCGGGGAGGAGTGGAGGTGGTGGGATTTTGTGAGATAGCGCAGGAATTTTCAGGCTTGGTTTTACGGGTTATTGGGGAGAGACGACGAGCCTACATTCGGAATTGAAGGCCTTGTTATTTGGGATTAAGCTGTGTGTCACGCGAGGCTTTTGTTGCTTGCACCTGGAGTCTGATTCCATGCTTTTAGTCCAAATGGTCACAGGGGTTGGTAGATGCCCATGGGCCTTGCAGCGAGAGCTGGACGAGTTGCTTGCCTTTCGGAATGCTTTTCATGTTGTCTCCCATTGTTATCGCCAAGCGAATGTGCCAGCAGATCGGCTTTCTAAGATTGGGACAGATACCGGCTCTACTGTTATCTACAACTCGTTTGTGCAATTGCCGCGTTTGGTTCGAGGAGACCTTAGGTTGGATAGGCTTGGCTATCCTAACTTCCGTGCTTCTTGAGCGCCGGCGTGCTTGTGTTTAGTGATGTTTCCGTGTACTGGTTCAGGAAAAAGGGGGGAAAGGTGAGTTCTCTTCAACACAGAAAAATGGACTTTGAAGAGTTCTGTGCAGCTGCAATAAATGTGCACCATCTTGAAGGCATGGAAAGCTGGGAGCAACTTTTTGGGAACTCATAAAAAGGACTGGATACGGCATTCTGATGGAAAACTCAGTTTCTTGGGATTTGTGAGGCTTTTGCATGGAGTTCCCCATGAACATTTCAGAAGGCTTGAAACCACCAACTACTCAGATTGATCCCTCAATGCTTCTCTTAATCAACAGATTAGCAGCGTCTCAAAGGATTACAGATTTGACTGTTAATATAGCACGTAAAAGGCAAGAAGTATCTGTTAATTGCAGTCGCAGGGGCGCTTTGAGTGCTGTAGCTGAAATTTGTCAGTTCAAAGCCATTTCAGCTTATTCTCGCAGTAGTATGCTCCTGCTCATTGTTTTCCTTGTATCTCTCCCTCCAGCGTTAAAATTTTAGAGGATCTTACAATTGATGATAGATATTAAAATTGTATTTAGGACTAGAAAATAGCTTAAAGCTGCAATAAGTTTTGCGGCTTTAGGTGTGTCCCTTGTGGAGTAAATTCTTAAATTGTGATGAAAAAAAAAAGATTTGCTTTATTTTGAGATACTTTTTAACTTAAGGAAACTAGAGTTAATTTATTTTAGGACACTCTTTTTAAGGAGAAATTAAAAGAAATTAATAATCTAACTAATGATAAATATGTTTTTTTTTTTGGAGGGGGATTGATAAATTTTTAATCTGAAACAAAACTCTATATTTGTTGTTTTGGGGGAGGGGGGGACTGCCCCCACAATAGATCTTTTGTTTCATTCTCTGTATTATTTTCTATCCCACTTTTTATTATATCATTATTTTTTCTTTATAAACATCATATTTTATTTTCTTTATTTATTTAAGATCTAATAACTATTAACTAAGTAAAAAATAAATACAAAATCTCAAAAAATAATATATAATAGAAAATTAGAAAATAAAGCAAAAAAATTATTAAAAAAATCTCATTTTTCATGCATTTTGATTTTTTGAGTTTGTTAAATTTTGTATATTTGACAGGTGCCGAACCTGTGCAATAATAAATAAAACCTAACTACCACCTGAAGCAGTCAATAATCAATTTTAGTACTAGAGCAGGGACTCTAGGTGTGCAATGGGTTACTTGATTCACCCTGTTCCCGAAGAGTTTGCTTAATCCGATATACTTGAATTAATTATTTAACTGAATTCACTAGCTAGTAGACAGTGGTAAGCATGGTCATCTCCTCAGGGACTAGCGAGAAATTTGTTTCTTTTCAAGTAAAGATTAAAGGGGGGTTTTTGGGATTCAATGCCAACTAAACAAATCAAATGCAGAAAATAATTAATTAAAAGAAATAATTAGAGAAACTCTAGATAAGAATACACTTCAGAAATGGTTCATGCAACTGATCATCGATTCAAATATAATTCCAACATTTATTAATAGATTAGTTATAGTTGTCATGCACGCGATAAATAACCAACCTTTCCTTAATTTCTCGATAGTTAAGGTACGACCGTTAGCTATTTCTCTAACCCAAAAACAACCCTAAGTACGACCATAGGATTTAATTTCTAGATTGCATTAATAATTAGAAAGGCCCAATCCTAACAAACAAACACGCTACGAGGGTTTGTTTAAACTAGATCATATGTTCCCCTGACATAAACCCAATTACGCCAGTTGCTGCGGAGATAGAGATAACGAGCAATTACGGATTCAATTACTCCTATTTAGCAAAATAGCCTATATGAATAATTAATTATTGCGCACTAACCAATCATACACAAGGCTATAGCAATTAAAAGCAGGGAACATATAAATATCAATAAATGAAGGAAGTAATTAAAAATGATTTAGATCTCATAGTAATTATTAAACCAATTCGTCAATTGTCCCTTGACTAGAATTAGGGATTTAGTTCTCCATAATTAGAGTACAGGCCATGCGGCAAAGCTGGAAGAAGCCGTCGATTCCTTAATCAAAGCAAACGGAAGAAATTGGCCCTCGTTCGCTTCGGTCAACCGAAGAAAGAAAAGAAAACAATTGATTGTGGTTGCTTTCAATTGACTTCCAAAGCTAATCGTACAGAGAGCATGCACTTTCAATTTCCTTCGGTCAAAGCAAGAATGAAAAGCATTTCCAAAGGTCCACAATTGCGGCTCCTCTTTGCTTTCTTTCTTTCCTCACAAAACACAACATACGAGAGATTATTTTGCTTGGTTTCTTCAAATCAATTCACACAAGATAGAAAAGCCAAAGTACAAAGTCAACAATTGCGGCCTTCTTGTCTCTTCCCCCTTACAAAGCCACGGCCAGCCCCCTTCAAAAACAAAAAGAACGAAAAAGAAGAAGAACCTAAGCCAGCGAAAGGTTTATTTTTCTTCCCCTTTGCCAAGCCGCCCTCCTAGAGTCTAATACTCCCTACTTTCTGTTTTTGGTCCGGAATTTAAGGAGGGGATTTCCCCTTATCGGAAATTGGTACTTGAAAATTAAAACAAGACTCTCTAAAAATAAAATAAAATAATATCTATTATAATTTAGTTTCTTCAGCTTCTCCAGCGGACCCACTATTTGAAGTGGCTCACGTGCGACGAATCTTCTAAATTTCAATTTCAAGCCCTTTTTAGTACCAATTCCTGCAGTTAGCACCAAAACAAAATATCAGTAGTAGAATCCACCCCATTAATGAAAATATTTAGTCAAATAATTGTACAATAATGCCCAAAATACCCCACTAAAATGCACCCTATCAGTATTACTCAGTTAATAGTTATTGGATCCTAAGGAAATTAAAAAAAAAACTAAAATATGATATTTATGAAGGAAAAATAACAATATATTAAAAAGTGAGACGGAGAGTAGCATAAGATGTGAAACAGAAAATCCATTGCAAGCTGCCCTGCCGGCCCTCTCTTATGTCTGTCATTGTGTGGCTAGAAACAAGTACCTGTTGCTGAATTACTCTCTCCCTTCTAAGAATTTCAAAGTTTTTTTTTCTTGTCAATCGATGACTTCTACACTTATTCTACTCCTACTCCTACTTCTCTACTCCTTTTCTAACCTATCTAAGGGTTGGTCTAACAGGACCAAAAATCCTATTCCTAGTTCTATTTTCACTCCCATTCTAACCTATTTAAGGAAGTGTCTAGCTGGATCAGGGGGCCTAGAGAGAGTAGTCCCCACCTCTAGACCAACGTTTGGATTTGGAGGAAACCACATACTAGTCACAATTGCTAGAAAATAAGATTTGAATTCTTGATCTTTTACTCGAAGGCCTTTATGGTGGCCAACATCCCAATAGGACATTGGTTACATGACATCATACTTCTAGTACATGAGAATACATTAAAAATCAATCGCTTTCACAGTTCCACTTCAGACAATTAAGAATTACTATCCATTAGATAAAACTCGTTTTAACCTTCAAATATCTTATTGCAAGTAAGCCTTCTAAAATATGCTCACGATTACTATTTTTTTAGCATTTTCACTATATATAAGTCTAGAATTGTATGATGAAAAGAATTTCCATCCATCAATAACTACTTAAGACTTTATTGAGCCCAATGACTAGCTTCTGATATATTTTTGAAAGTGTACACTTTACGTCGTTAAACCACCATTTTCAAGTAAAATTACAGACCTATTAAGCAACAGTTAAAAAATTATAGATTGCACAATACTAAATTCACAAAAAAAATGAAAATTACTAAACGAGGATAAATATTTAGTTGGGAGGTGGAGCTAGAAACAAAATTCAGTATGGGTAAACATACTGTTAAATTATACTACTTTCAATGTATAAAAAAAGTTACAATAACATTTTCAAATGAATTTCTTGTGTGTTGGGAGCACATCAATGATGGAGCCAAGGGGGGGCTGAGGGGGAACATGCCCCCCCCCCAGCCCATGTTTTGAAAAGTTTAATTCATAGTGTGTAAATATATATATAAAACAATGTTGGCCCCCCTTAATTTTTTACAATTTTAATTTATATTATGAGACTTTATATATATAGCCACCTTTGAATTAATTTTCTTCTTCAAAAAAATTATTTATTTTTTACTAATTACTTAACTTTCAAAAAATTAAACATATAATTTGATGATCCATAGTAAATTGATCCAATATGATATATTATAATAAAAAGCCCCAATTCACAATATCAATGGGCTAAAACAAAAATAATTATTTTATTGGCCCATATGCAAATATACAACTTAACCCAATTGAATGATTGTCTAACTGTGTTCATAGAAAAGAAAATTGCTGAAAAATTTAGCATTGATTCAATCATAGATGAATTTAGTTCTATGAAAGAATGTAAAGTTCAATTTACTTTTAAGAAAAAAAGGTTGAAATTTTAAGGTATATTAACATAACTTTTATCTTGTTTTAATTGAAAATAGATATATTTATACTGCATAGTTATATGCTTTTTTTTTTTTTTTTGCACATGTGACATATTGGAGTATCTTTTCATAATGTGCATCTTGGGTGGTTTGTAATGTTATAAGATATTTAATCCAATGTTATTTCTTGTCTTAATTTTCGTTATGACTGTATTGCATATTTATGAAATAGACATACACTTATAATTAAAGTTAATATTGGATATTTTTAGATATTATATATTTAAATAGTTGAAATTTATTTTGAACATAACATGTTAAGATAATTTTGTTAGAAAATTCCCCCCCCCCCCAGCGAAGAAAAAAAATCCTAGCTCCATCACTGGAGCACAGAGAAAGAAGGAAAAGAGGAATAAACATAAAGTTGAGTTTTTGTTAGTTATTTTTTATTTATTTGTAAGAGGTGAAATGAGTTGTTTTTTATTTTTAATCTATTGAAATGGTGAGGACAAAGTGATAAACAAAGGATAATATTAGATACATATTTTATTAGAACATAGTGGGGAAAATATTATCTAACAACGACGACATGAATTGTATATAAGTTATATGCTTTTGGTGGGTCAGTGGAGGTTATTGTCCCCGTTGTATCTTCTCCCAGAATCAGTATATTCTAGTACATGATTCTAGTTATATGTAAGTGATTTATATTACTAATTTTTTGTTACAATTTTTAGAGAATAGTTGGTTGATTCTTAAAAATCGAGCGAAGTCAACAACTAATGCGCTTCATAGTTAATAGAAGTTTCCAAGTAGGGCACCAAGTAATATTTTCATAATTGATTAGCTTGGTTTTCAAGTTCATATAAAAAGATATCCATGAAGACCTCCCCACCCAAGGGAAGACTGTAAGTTACGAAAACGTTTACTTTACTCTCAACAAAATGTTGAGTATACTTTATTTTACTTTCGACATCATGCAATGATAAAATGATTTTGTATAGGGACCTAGTTAATTCAATAAGCTTTATGATGGTTTAATTGACTAACAGAGGAATTTACTCAGCCTACTAACTCTGGTACTCAAGTAATCATCACCTTTTCATGTAATTAAAGATCCGCACATTCCATATTGAAGTAAATGATAATGGATTTATTACTTTGGTTGACCAAGTCAAGCCAAAAACTTTTATCAAATCATGGTTTGAGCGACTTATAAGTTTCTTGATATCCCAACTAACCTCATAGGAGGGTTACTTTATTTCTTTTTGGTTACTTTCTAATGCCTAGTTGCCTGTCGGATAAAATATTGCCTTCACGGATTGATTCCAAAACTTGCTCAAAAACATCTATTTATTTTTTAAAATATTGCTTATACTATATTTTGAACCATTCAATTGCAAAACACAAACAATTTTTCTTATGGTGCCTTCTTGTCGTTGAAACTAGGAAGCTAACCAAACAGTTGAAGCAAAGTGATAAACAATTAATAGCAAACTATATTGGATCTTCGAAAGGAAAATTGAGGCCTCATCTATGAATTTAACATTTTCCGTTGTGATGACATTCGAAATTGATTGTGAGAACATTTTACAAACGCTAAAAGAGTATCTCATTTAATTGTGGAAAGGAATTTTTTTTGTCATATGCATAGATAATGGAAATGACAAAATAGCAGCACTGTCCTTGCCATTAGGAAGCACTCAAAAGTTACGTATTAAATGAGAGTTTAACATACAAGCAATGAAACACTTTTGTATTTGCGATAATAATGATAAAAATTAAGATTCTATAGTCATTTTCAAGTATTTTACTTCAGAATCATAATCAATTCAACGTTGGATGACAAAATAAGTATTCTGAATTCTTAAATTATAATAATTTTAAGGGATAATTTCAGAAACCTCCCTTGAGGTTTCTTACAATTGCAAATACCTCCCTTCAAGTTTATTAAATTACACCTACCTCCATTGCTTTTTTTATTTATATAAAAATATAGGCCCAAAAGGCTATATTTTTCTCAAAAGTCCTAAACTACCCTTTTGTACAAAAATAAAACAAAAATTATTTTGCCAATTTCTTTCTTTCATATTTTAGCTAAACCCACTATACTAACAAACTAGTCTAACAAATAATGTAATTCCAAATTCTAAACCCAAGCAATTCCATCATCATAGTCATAAAATTGTTTCTCCCAAAGCGTGCATTCAATTCTGAAGATTCTTTCCATTCTTCAAAAATATTCTCACCATATGGTTCCATATGGTCAAATTTACAATCAACTGCCCTTATGTTTGCATAATCTTCAACATAGGATACCATGATTTGGTTCCATATAAGTGGCTTAACTTCTACTACATGAGCCACGTTATGGCCTTGAAGAAAATCCTTAGGGGAGATTTAGGCATAAATGGGATTAATCAAGTTTAAGAAAAGGAGAGGTATCATTGTGACTATAGAGATTTTCAAGAAATTCATTTTGCCAAAAATCAAAATTCTATAACATGCCACAGTTTTTCACAGTGGGGAACGTCATGCAAGTTGTTCTTATTGCGGAACGTCATGCAAGTTGTTCTTATTGCATGCAAGTGTTTTTTGGAGTAAATCGATTTTAGACTGCATCGTATGAAATACATGGAGATGAGCTTTTAGAAATATTTTCTATGAAGTGTTCCGCAATAATTTTTGTTAATTATCTACCGTTGGCTATTCTAATAGATTAGCATCAAAATTATAAAAGTCTACGCTTGAAATTGATTGTGTCATTAATTAGGCAAAATTTTGGGTACCCAAAACTTCTATACATATAGAAAACAGTTTAGAACAGTACTAAGATTCCACTACGTTTTTTTTCTATAAACTAGAGTGCTTTCTATCATTGGTTATCAGTTTTAACAGCATTGATTTGGTTTAGTTACGATTACACTATAATGTCTTAGGGAAACAATTATCTGTTCACAAAAAGATATTAAAGTGCTACAATTAACGAACTCTTTAATAGGCTTTGTTGATTAATTCTAGAATTAGATGATTGTAAAAAACAATTAGACTATTAACATCGAACTTTTATTTTTTTTCTTCTAAGAACAATAGGAAGGAATAGCCTTACATTCTTTGACAAAAAGAAAGAAAGTAAAAATCCCTAGCTACATTATTTGAGTTCTCAAGTACTACTGATTATGGATGGAGAAAGATTGCTCAAAATTATAAAAGTTTTATCAAATCATGGTTTTAGTGACTTACAAGTTTCTTGATATCCCAACTAATCTCATAGAAGGGTTACTTTATTTCTTTTTGGTTACTTTCTAATGCCTAGTTGCCTGTCGTTGAAACTAGGAAGCTAACCAAACATTTGAAGCAAAGTGATAAACAATTAATAGCAAACTATATTGGATCTTCGAAAGGAAAATTGAGGCCTCATCTATGAATTTAACATTTTCCATTGTGATGACATTCGAAATTGATTGTGAGAAGATTTTACAAACGCTAAAAGAGTATCTCCACTTAATTGTGGAAAGGAATTTGATTTGTCAAATGCACAGATAATGGAAATGACAAAATAGCAGCACTATCCTTGTCATTAGGAAGCACTCAAAAGTTACGTATTAAATGGGAGTCTAACATACAAGCAATGAAACACTATTGTATTTGATAAAAATAAAGATTCTATAGTCTTTTTCAAGTATTATGGTTCAGAATCATAATCAATTCAACGTTGGATGACACATTAAGTATTCTGAATTCTTAAATTATAATAATGTTAAATATTTAAAATAGAAGCTGATATCATTATTAAGAAATACACATTGAAGGAATAGTTCTCTAAGCGATAAATTTTCCAAAAGTAAAAGAATGAATGATCAAAGTTTTCCATCTTTGCCGGATGACTCGTCTGTTTCCATTTTACTTTCCCAGCGGATAGCATTTAATAGCCTTGTGCCTTGTCTCATTTTAATCCTAAAATAAGTGATCATGGGCTTCTTTGAGAGTGGGCTTGGTCTAAATATTGAACGCTCAAACTGGGTGTTACAAAGACGAGACTTCTTTTGTTGGAGGCGGCTTTCACTAGAGAGCGTGGGACTGATTCAGAGTTCTTTTTCTTCTTTTTTTTTTTTTTGTAGGAAAAGGGAGACTGATTCAGACTTCTTGCTATCATAAACCTACCTTGGAGAGGAATTCGGCGAAGGAGGTGGGTCAACAGATTATTGGTTCAATCAATGGATGAGTACTTGAATTGGTGGATCACTAAATATATTTAAATATTATGTCTCATAATTTTTTCATATAGGGTATCTGGTTTAAACTACAATGAACTATACCAAGCAAATGGTTATTTAGGGTGTGTTTAATAAAATTGAAATTTGAAATTAAAATCTGAAATGTGAATCTATTAAGTTATTAAATGGTTAAGTGCTAAATCTGATACATTTGTGTATATATATATATATATATATATATATATATATCACATTAAGTAATAAGTGAATAGTTTATCACTTATTTTTAGGAATAAATTTTGCCTAGAAAATTCATTGCTAATTAATTAATTCAGATGTTCAATTTTTGAATATGTTAAGATCTGAATCCATTAAGTTAAAGTGTTGAATTGGATTATCAAACAGGGCTTTAGTCTAATTCATTATAGAATGATTAATTATTATAAAAATCTATAAAATCAAAATTTAATTAGTAATCCACCAAATTTCAAGTGCAAATATTTACCTATATTTAGTGTAATTATTTAGTTTATTTATGAATTTTAAGTGCAAGAGGTTATTAGGAACAATATTTGCCTTTAAATGAATTGTATACTATGTTATTTTTGAAATCCATTTCATAACTTATAGAGTTTGAGAAATAATAAATTTTATTAAAATATCCCAAGTAATTTTTATTTTAGAGAAATTATGAAAATAAAGAAACAATTGACTAACATACAATATAAGACAGGTGAATAACTAGCATGTCAGCTGTTCACCTAGCGGTAAGTACTCGTTGTTTATATGCATGAAGTTTTGAGTTTGAACCATTAAAAAAACACAATCTTGTCTGATTTTTCGAATAGCAACTAATGTTCTACCTGATTCAATAGGTCGAATTTTCGATTTAATTCGGTTGATTTGTTGACAAGTCAACGAGACTTGTTCACATTCAATCCAATTAGAGACCCAATCCTATTTACTAATCAGGCTTAATAACTATGCTTGCTGTGTTTCCTAGGTTTGCAAGATTGAATTCAAGGTTAACTGTATTCATCTCCTTTTTGGTTTAACCAAATTACAAAAATCTTTTATATTGTTTGACCATATTAAGAGTACAGGCAAAGCCCTTGACCAAATTACAAAAATCTACCATATTGTCTGACCAAATTAAGAGTACAGGCAAAGCCCTTGATGGCAAAACATTTATCAAATGCGCCCTTATATCAATAGCTGTTAAAATTGATGCTTACATTAACAAAAACCACATATTTGAAAGCCCCAAAATAACCTTTTACACCTTGAGTTAATTACACTAATCTCCCTTGAATTTTGTCCAAACTATTTTCATCTCTCGTGAGGGTTGTACAAATGACAAGTAAAGCCTATTATTGTCCAAATCAATTCAAAGCTATAAATAACCCAATACTTTTCAAATACTCCATAGTCAACTTAATTAGTTGCAACAAACTTCTAAAACAATTCTCAAAATACCGATTAGTTACTACCTTTTTTTTTTTACCATTTTTTCTCCTCGTAGGTTATAGTTACTCTACCCAAAAACTTGAATTCGAATTTCGCACATTGTTGGGCCTTGCATGATATCAAATATCAACAGTATTTTCGGCAATTGATTCTTTAGTCACAACTGCTATATACAAAATTGATACTTTTCTCCATGTTAGTATGCAAATTGCCAAAATCCATTTTTCAAATAAAATACACTATAAACTTAAATCCACCTTAGCACTAAAATTTAAGGTTTCTATATAAACGATATTTTGGAATTCATTAGTTAAAGTCCAAGAAAATATTATCTAGAAATTTTAGAATAAAAGCTTAACATTATAAGATTGATAAAAAGAAAGTTCCTTCTAAGCTAAGTCAATCCTTGTTGATGGTTCATGATTTTGGACGAAATTGCTTCAAATGCGAGACCTGGCAAGATGATATATTCAGGCAGTAGTAGGCAATGGGCGCACTGTACATATGTGGCAGGATTCATGGCATCCACATGGACCTCTGTTACAATACTATGGGTATAATATTGTTAAACAATTTAGGGGGTGCTTGGTTGGAGGGTATAGGAATCAAGAATTGGATTGAATCCCAAAATTGTTGCTTGGCTAATGGGTATGGGTTTTGAAATCTTGGAATGAATCATGAAAATCTAGCCACTCTCAGTACCCAACTAGATTGGAGGGTTTTGATGAATCCCACATTTGATTCCAAAATCTTTTTAAAAAAACAAAAACCCGTGCAAGGGGCACACAGCCTGCACCATAGAACACAGGTGCCAATCCAACACAGGTGCCGATCCAATGCACCAAGGTATGATGGAGTGCCTAAAGCACTGGCAACAGATAAGAAAGCTGTGAACATGGCACCAATATGAGCAGCCCCACTGGCAAAGAAGTAGTGAGAATAGAAGTAGAGAAGAACAAGAATGCCAAAAGAAACCTGCCAAGATAGACCCAATCCACTGACAAACTGCAAGAAAGCATATAAATTAACAACCCATAAATGTTGGATGCAATTGAAGGAAGGTCAGTTTCCTGACAATGGTGGGGATTTGACAAAATCAAATCCAAATCTGCTTCCTCGTTGCGTCAATGGACTGTTGCTTCTGAAACTGCATTATCTTTACCAAAAATTGAATATTGATACTAATTGGTGGTGGTTAGGTGCTGGTTTAATGGGTGTTGTCATGGTTGGGTGCTGGTTCAATGGGATTGACGGGGTTTTGATATACGTACAAGTTCAAAAATCCGATTTACACCTATTTCACTGCAAGTATATAGGTCAACTAGTAGTTTAGGGTATATATCGGGTCGATCCCACGAAAAAGATTGAACAATTACCGGTACTACTAAAGTTTCTCTATTATTTAGACTATCAATGAATTGTAAGAAATGAAACCTACTGAACTTATGCAAAATAACAAATGAAAGCTCCTTAGGTTATGGAATCCCTAATTACTCATACAAGTGCCATTTTTGGATTATTGAAAACTACTATCTTGGCTTTTTTTTCGGAAACGATAGATGAATTTTACAGCAAACCAAACTTTATAATATTTGAGCAATGGCTCAACCACCTATACAAAGTGTACGATGGCACTAAGAAGAGACAAAAATTCTCTCTTCATCCATAACTATGCTTAGAGCATAACGACTAATGCTTTTACATAGAGACATATTACTATTTTTTCCTACTTCAAAAAAGCACATTTGAAACAGATTAGCTAGAGCAAGTATATTTTCCACTAACATGACTATGTTCGGATTGTCTCCTTTCCCACTTTTCAGCATGGCAATAAGATGTTTATTGACGTTTCTGACTTTAATCCTGTGCCAACGAAGCTAGCTTACTTTGATGAGTGCCAGTCTCACTGCTCCAGCTTCATCTTGGATGTTCAGTAGCGAGGTTCTGTCCACTAGCGCCCAGTCAGCTGTGATTCTTGTTCCATTCAGCTTGGCCACAATGCCAATCCCCATCTTGTGTCCCTCGGATGCTTTCTGTGTTGCGATGTGAAGTTCCATCAAGTCCCTTGTCTCCATTCCTTCCTCCCTTTGCCTTGCATTTGCTGCATCTGTTTCTGATGTACTCCGAGCTTCCTTTACTGTACTAGCTTCCTCAAACTCCATCCACTCAGTACTCGCCTTTTGCACTACTCTTATTTCATCCTTCTCTTTCCCTTCAAATTCCAGTTCATTCCTATCTTTCCATAGTTGCCAAAGTATGTTAGCAGTCAAAGCTATATGTTGTTTGCCTTCCTTCCTACTCCTAGCTTGAGTTAAAGCTGCCCACCACTGCTTAAAACAGCTTGTTTGAGTCTGGATACCGTCCCATTGAACTGGTGCAAGCTTCCATACCTTCTGAGCCTGTGAACAATGAAACATAATGTGTTCCACCGTTTCTATCTTGTCTCCACATCTTAAGCAGCATGGTGAGCCTTGTTTCGTTCTCCTGAATATTGTTTCCCTTGCTGTTAATGTGTTAGTAATACACCTCCAAATGAATAGCTTAATCTTATGCTTGATATTCAGTCCCCAAAGAGTTTTCTAAATTTGTGTGTTGGAGTCATCATAACTAGAACCTGAATCCCCCTTTTACTCCTTTTTCCTTCCTCCTCTCTTTCTTCAACAGAATTTGATAGCAAGATTTAACTGAGTACTCTCCGTGCTTACAGTGTATCCAAAAATGCTGGTCTCCAGTCCTCGAAAGGCTAATAGGTATCTTTAAAATGTTCCCAGCATCCTCTCTGTTGAATCTTCTGAAGATGACACTCCTGTTCCACCTAAAGTTTGAGATCAACTGTTCAACTTTCTGCTCATCGTCATTGTCTGGAATCTTAGTTGCTGGCTATCTATTTGGATTGTTTGGTATCCAGTGATCCTTCCATATTTTTATGGTTTTCCCCAACCCAACTCTCTTCCAAATGCCCCCTTCAACTGTATCTCTCGTTGACATTATGTTTTGCCAAAACCATGAGGAATTTTTGGGGATCTCACAGTTCAGTATATTTGCCTTGGGATAATATTTGGCCTTCAATATTTTACTGACCAAAAGATTAGGGAAATGTATCAGCCTCTTAAGCTGCTTGCCCAATAATGCTTTGTTGAAGCATTGCAAATTCCTGAACCCTAAGCCTCCATCCTGTTTTACCTTCATTATTTTGTTCCAAGAACACCAGTGTACCTTGTTTTTTCCTTCTAATTCACCCCACCAATAGTTAACCATCAACCGTGTGATTTCCTTGCAGAGACTAACTGGCAACTTAAAGCAAGACATAGCATAAGTTGGCATAGCCATTGTTACAGCTTTAAGCATCACCTCCTTGCCTGCTGCACTCAAAAACGTGTTCTTCCAACTATTTAGTCTAGTCCTGATGCTGTCCTTTATAAATCCAAAGAGCTGACTTTTTGTCCTTGTAACCACCATAGGAAGTCCCAAGTATTTCCCTTGATTAACGGTTCTAACACCTGGTAGTGGTTCACAGGCTTCCACCTTATCGTTCTCCTTAGTGTTGTTGCTGAAGTATATAGAGGATTTGTCCAGATTGATTACCTGGCCTGACCCTCTTTCATATTGACCCAGAATTTGTCTTAGCTGCCTTGTTTCCTCTTTCACTGCTTTGCAAAATACTAGTGTATCATCAGCAAAGAAAAGATGTGTGATAGCTGGCCCTTGTCTGCTAATCCTTAGCCCACTTAGTAGTCCCTGCCTTGCTGCTTTGCTAAGCATATTCGAGAGACCTTCAAAGCATAATAGGAACAAGTAAGGTGACAATGGGTCACCTTGCCTAATACCTCGAGATGGTAGCATATACTCCTTATTCTCTCCATTTATATTGAAGGAATAAGACACTGAAGTAATACACTCCATTATCCACTCCTCCCATAGCTTGCAAAATCCCATTTTTTCCATCAGAGCTCTCAGATAACCCCACTCCACCTTATCACAAGCTTTGGACATGTCCAGCTTAATAGCAGTATATCCATCCTTGCCTTGCCTCTTGTTTTTAAGAAATGTAGGCATTCATGTGATATAATTATGTTATCCAAAATCTGTCTGTTAGGAATGAAGGCAGATTGGGTTTTGCTAATACAATGTTCAAGGACAGGTTTCAGTCTGTTGGCAAGGATGTTGGAGATGACTTTGTCTAGAACATTGCAGAGGCTAATTGGCCAGTAGTGTTTCAAGTCAGTAGGTAGTTCTACCTTAGGGATGAGAGAAATGGTGGTATAGTTTAAGGATTTAAACATATGACCAGACTAAAAGAAAGACTTGATAGCTTTTACCACCTCATCCTTAATGGTAGGCCAGAAATGTTGGAAAAAGAGTGGTGTCATCCCATCAGGCCCTGGTGCCTTGTTGGGATTCATAGAAAAGATTGCTATCTTGATTTCGTTATCCTCCATAGGTCTAGTCAAATTACCGTTCAGGTGGTCAGTAATAGTACTAGGCAAGCCATCCAAAATTTCCTCCAAACACTCTATCTTAGTGGAGTTAAAGAGATGCTTATAATAATTAGCAACCTCAGCTATAATCTCTTCATCAGTTGCAGTCCAAGAGCCATCCTCTCGCTGCAAGTGTCCTATTTTATTTCTTTTCCTCCTCCCTTTCACCACTACATGGAAGTATTTAGTATTTTTGTCTCCTTCCCGAAGCCAGCTAAGTCTAGATTTCTGGCTCCAATGTTGCTCTTCATCTTTTTAAGCTCCCACCAATTGAATTTTCAAAGCTGCAACTCTCCCTATCTTGGCTAACTATGGTGTAATTTCCTTATGCATATGAATCCTACTTTCGTAGTGAATCAATTATACACATAACTAATCCATACCTATTCTCATGGTTATGAAATTAGTTACAAGTTCATTTTTTCAATGAAATTACATGAAATTAATCACCAAAACCACATAGGTGAACCTCTACTCTCGTGAGTGTACTTCCTATGTTTAGCACTTCTTGAACCAGTGTTAAATCTCAATTTTCATTGCAGAAACAACACCTTAGATAATCACAATTAATGGTACCAGATTAATCATGATTTAAAGAGCTAAAATGCTAAATAACTTGCTTAAATCATAGCAATCAAATAGCCAAAGAATAAACACTAACAATCATAGAAAGTTCAACCAAACCCAAGACGTAAACTTTTAAAGACACATAAACACAAAATCCAGAACTTGCATATTAACCAAATTTAAGAATCAAATACAAAATATAAAGAGTTGAAGAAGAGATAACCCATGTCACTTGAGCTTCAACTCCTCCTTCTTCATCTCCATCTTCATCCTAATCTAGCTAATATACAAGAAGGATGAACTAACTTGTTAAACTATCCTACACTAAGGAAATGGAAGAACTACATTTCTGCAGACTCCAAGCTTCTCTCGTATCTCCCTCCTCCAATCTTGCAAGTTTTTTTGGCTATTTCAAGACAAAGGTGGTCAAGGAATGAGGTTTTCACCTCCCTTTTACAGCTGCAAAGTGGTTCTCACATGTCTAGCATTAGTTGTGACTTTTTGGAGTTGAAAGTAAGTTGTCCGCATAGAGAACAGCCTTTTCTGACCACAATCCGGCCATAAATCCGGCCAAGTTCCTGCCGGATTGCTACAGTGACTTTTTGTGCAATTTCTGTTCAATTTCCAGCTCTACTCCAATTTTACCTCAATTTTAACTGAACTTTTCTTGATAATAGAAGCTGATTTAGCTCTTGACCAAAACATAAAACTTATAGCCCTTTGAGTTAGCTTTTCAATGCATCAAGAATCACCTCATTTGGATTTGTGTAGGCTGAGAAATAACCAAAATAGCCTTGACTGCTCAGTGTCCTGTTTCAGCTTCAAGCAATAGAAATTAGCTACTGTAATTCGGCTTTTTGACCTAGAAAACCTTCAAACTGGATTTCGATGTCTTCACCAAAGTTGTAGGTCTATCTCTTATTTTCAAATTAGTTCAAGAATCATTTCAATCCGATCACTGTAGCTCAAGTTATAGCCGAAATACGAAAATGTGTCAAAACTATCAAAATGCACAAAATACAAGTAAAAAGTGATAAAAACCTCATTTAATCTCTTAAGAACATTTTCCACCAAATCTAGTCAAAATGATTTATTTTCTTCCAATAATATAACCAAAGTGACTAAATATAACATAAAATGTCATTCAATTATTACATAAATTAGTCACTTATCAGGGATTATGGTGGATGTGTATGCGGGATAAGCATTCGAACGAGAAAGAAAAAAGATATGAAAAGAATAAAGAAATTAAAGGTAAAAAATTGATTATTAAATTTGATATCCATTCCTTACCAATATTTACCAAGCACCCCCATTTGTAATCATATCTTTGTCCAAAACCCATACCAAGTTTTTTTGTATGATTCCAATTACAATTCCAATTCCTAAGCTTGAACCAAGCGCCCAATTAATAGTTTTGAGAATGCAAGACTGGCTTCAATTATGAACACAAGTGCTTGGTGTTGGCCACATGGCAGAAGAAGAACCTCTCAAGCAGAGGATTTCATCCATAATCTTCCCTCTGCTTGTGTACCTCTTCCCAGGGAAGATGATACCATCTGATGGTTATGAGATAAAACTGGAATGTTACTACAAAGTCTACTATTGCTTCATTGAGAGAACATTGTATGAATGTTGAGTGGCATAAACTGGTGTGGTTTAAACAACATATTCCTAGACATGCAATTATCACTTGGCTTGTTTGTAAAAATAGTTTGGCTACAAAAGATAGGTTATTTAAATGGGGTATGCCAGCTTATGTTTGGAGTAGGATACAACAGTGCTGTTTGCTTTATGGAGGCGTATTGGTTGGTCCGAAGAATTAGCATCGTGGATTGGTTTTCTGTAGAATGATGAATTTGTTAGCTCAATCAAAAGATTGGCTTTTGGGGTTTTTATTTAGGGAGAATTGTAATTTTGGTCCCCAATTTATAGTGCATGTGCGAAATTATCCCCAATTTATTTCGAAAATCAATTTTGGTTCTCAATCTATTCAATTTTGCGCTAAAGTGGACAATTGACTGAATCTTTTCAATTTCAATCGAAACTAAATCACGTGAGATCACGTGCCAGCACCTAAAACCCCTTTTTCAATTTTTTAATTTCTAAACCACGTTTTTTAATATTTTTAGCTTTATTAAACAAAGACATGCAAAGGTTAATCTCACAATCCAAATTACTCCTCTTGTTGGCTGCTGCCTCCAAACCCCCAAAACCCACAGCACGAGTAAGAAGCTCAGCTTGGCCTCCAAGTCCAAGTCTCGTTCCTGCCTCCATTAGTAATAGAGATAATCTGCAATCAATGCCAGAGACGGACCCAGTTCAACTCTCCTGCACAAACAACAGGAGCAGCAGCAGCAGTACTACTTCATAAGCAAGCAAGCAAGCAGCCGAGAGAGAAGAGCGGATGATAATAATTGGAAATCAATGGGATTATACGGACCAAATGATCAAAGGGGTTATACTAGTAAGTATATTCTTTCCCTATTAGCCATTCTTCACCGTTGAACTGGAATGAGCATTCAATTGAACCACTAGTATATTATTGGTAGGTCATGCTTACGGCTAGAACTGACACTTCATCGGTGACTATAGAATGGGCCTTGTCTCTTTTGCTCAACCACCCGAGGTGCTAGAGAAACCTCGAGCTAAATTAGATGCTCAAGAAGGGACTGATCGATTGGTTGACGAACATGATCTATCCAATATTCCTTATTTTCATAACATTATTTTAAAAACACTTCAGTTATACCCAGCAGCACCAATACTAGTGTCACATGAGTCGTCCTATGACTATAAAATTGGGGGATACAATATTCCGTGAGGCACAATTTTGCTAGTTAATGCATGGGCAGTTCACAGTGACCCAAACGTATGAGATGATCCAACAAGCTTCAAGCCAGAGAGATTCGAAGGCTTGCAAGTTCAGCCATCAAAGCTGATTCCATTTGGGATGGGAAGGAGATATTGCCCTGGTTCTGGCCTAGCACAGGGGGTGGTGGGTTTGGCCTTGGGATCTCTAATTTGGAGTTTTGATTGGAAAAGAATTGGCGAGGAGGAAATTGATCTGACTGAAGGGATAGGAGTGTCCATGCCAAAAGCCAAACCACTAGAAAAAACGTGTTTTAGAAATAAAAAATTGAAAAAGGGGTTTTGGGTGCCGGCACGTGATCTCACGTGACTTAGTTCCGATTGAAATTGAAAAGATTCCGTCAATTGTCTACTTTAGCACAAAATTGAATAAATTGGGGACCAAAATTGATTTTCGAAATAGATTGGGGATAATTCCGCGCATATACTGTAGATTGGGGACCAAAATTACAATTCTCCCTTTTATTTATTTCCTTTGGCATGAGCGCAAGCAAAGGCAGTTCAACAGTAAGGTGTCGAATGCTGATTATGTGATACAGCAGATAATTACTACTGTTAGGCAAACTACAATAGGTTGGCGAAGGGTGCAAATGACACATAGCAGCTGGGAGTTTGGCATTGGCTGGAATTTTGATTAGCAGATTTTTTTCTTAGATTAATATTTCGTAGTTATAAAATTTGTTTTCATTATAGTATGGTGTCTTGTTCCGTTAAGCTTGTATAGGGCAGCTTTTCTTGTTGTTGGAGCCATTCCTTGCTTGTCTAATGAAAAGAGTTATTTTGCCTAAAAATATATATTATTCTTCTTTCTTTTTCTTACCTGTTCAACCCTCCTGACACCCTCCTCATCCCTGAGTGCCAGGTTATACTATTCAATTAGTCTAGATAAATTTTATTTTTTGAAATTAAATTATATATCTAAAATATAATGGACACTTGTCATACGGAGAAATTGGGTTGGGTGAGCTTGGTAGCGGCTACAATGAGTTGTAGCAAAGAAAAACGGAAGAGGTTTTTTTTAATAATTTTTTTCTTTTATTTGTCATTTCTTAGTATTGAGCAATTAATTATTTTCTTTTAATTTGGGATTCAATTTACCTTGGATGACATCATGATTTTTCTTATAAATAGTTTGCGATTCAAATGATTAAATTTATATGGCCAAACTATATGGTCACTCTTGTAATATAAACAAACGTCAAGACAAGTAAATGTTGATTTTTCAAAAGGTATTTTTGTCATTTCGCTCATTTCAATGGCTGGGTTAAGAGGTTGTCACTCATGGGTAAATGTAGAAGCAAGACAGCATATGCAATTTGTTGGGTGGGCCAGCCCATTTGTGGGCCAACCCACATAAATAACACTTGAGAGTTTCTCAAGTGAAATAGGAGCAAGCGGCAGCCGCATAAGTAATTCCTTTTCTTCGATCTTCGGGTGAGAAAAGAAAAAGTCAGCCGCCACTTTCTTTGAGAGAGACGAAGAGAGAGAAAGAGGGAGAACTAGAGAGAGAAAATTCTTTGCAACTTTGAAGCCTCAATTGGAAGGTGATTTGAAGTCCGATTGAGACGAAATTTTACACACGGGATCCTCTCATCAAGCTCTACTCATCTACTGATTCAGATTTCGGATTTCCTCTTCGTTTGGTAACACCTTTCTAAACCCACTTTTTTGACAGTTGTAGTTTTTGGGGGGTGATTTTGTAGCTAATTGGTTTGGTTGATATTGGTGATATTATTGTCATCCGAATATTTCGAGTAGACCTGTGTATTCCCATTATTGTGATAGTGGAGATTTTCTGACTGGACTAGATCCCGTGGTTTTTCCCCAATTTGGATTTTTCACGTAAAAATCTTGGTGTCCTGTGCCTTTATTTTTCCTTGCATTTTATTATCACTATTGATATTATTACTTGGTGATTTGGTTTATTCTTATTTTAACTGGTACTTGGGGAAAGAGAAATTTATCTTGGGCTAACTCTGATATTGTGTGCCTGTACTGGTACCCCTTTCCCAACAAGTGGTATCAGAGCAGTCAGGTTAGGCTGCTCAATTGTACCTGTTAAAAATGGATGATTCGGATAGTGGTTGCATGATAAAATTGAATGCTACTAATTATTCGATTTGGAAGCCTAGAATGGAAGACTACCTATATTGTAGAGATTTATTTGAACCTGTTCTAGGGGATAAAGGCAGACTAAGTGATATGAGTGATGAAAAATGGACCAATATGCACAAGAAAATTGTTGGTAATATTAGAAAATGGATTGGTCAAAGTATTTTTCAATATTTTGCTAATGGCACCAGAGCTGATATATTATGGAAAAGGCTTGAGAGTATGTATGAAAAAAAGACAGGTTTGAACAAAACTAGTTGTCTGAACCAGATTACTCGAATGAGATATAAAGATGGGGAAGATATGACTGAACACTTGAGTAATTTTCAGGGATTGATAAACCAGGCAACTATATTAAATTTGAACTTGGATGATGAAGTGCAGGCTTTATTATTATTCAGTTCACTACCAGATAGTTGGGAAACCATGGTGGTCTCCATCAGCAATTCAGCTCCAAATGGTGTGTTGACTATGACTATTGCAAAAGAGGCTGTGATGAATGAAGAGTTCAGGAGGAAGGAATAAGAAATTGTCTATGAGTCCCAGGCCCTGGTGACAGAAAAGAAAGAAAGAAGAGGGAGAATGGATGATTCGGATAGTGGTTGCATGATAAAATTGAATGCTACTAATTATTCGATTTGGAAGCCTAGAATGGAAGACTACCTGTATTGTAGAGATTTATTTGAACCTGTTCTAGGGGATAAAGGCAGACTAAGTGATATGAGTGATGAAAAATGGGCCAATATGCACAAGAAAATTGTTGGTAATATTAGAAAATGGATTGGTCAAAGTATTTTTCAATATTTTGCTAATTACACTAGAGCTGATATATTATGGAAAAGGCTTGAGAGTATGTATGAAAAAAAGACAGGTTTGAACAACACTAGTTGTCTGAAGCAGATTACTCGAATGAGATATAAACATGGGGAAGATATGACTGAACACTTGAGTAATTTCAGGGATTGATAAACCAGGCAACTACATTAAATTTGAACTTGGATGATGAAGTGCAGGCTTTATTATTATTCAGTTCACTACCAGATAGTTGGGAAACCATGGTGGTCTCCATCAGCAATTCAGCTCCAAATGGTGTGTTGACTATGACTATTGCAAAAGAGGCCGTGATGAATGAAGAGTTCAGGAGGAAGGAATAAGAAATTGTCTATGAGTCCCAGGCCCTGGTGACAGAAAAGAAAGAAAGAAGAAGGAGAAGCAAAAGTAGAGGACCCCACAACAGGAATGACAAATCCAGAGGCAGGTCTGAGTCGCGAAAAAATGTTGCATGCTATTATTGTAAAAAAAATGGGCATTATACGAAGGAGTGCAGAATCTTAAAACGGGATTAGGCTGAGAAAAAGGGAAAGGCGAAGGAAAAAGATGATGAAGAGACTACAGCAATTGTGGCAACTCATGATGATATGTTTGTGTTCTGTGATAATGGTCAGGTGAATATTATTCATTATGACAGTGATTGGGTAGTTGATTCAGGTGCATCCTATCATGTTACTCCTCACAGGCATTTCTTCTCAACCTACACCGAAGGAGATTTCGGATGTGTTAGGATGGGAAATGAGGTCTCATGCAAAGTTGTTGGCATGGGAGACATATATTTAGATACAGATACTGAGTGCCAGCTGATATTAAAAAATGCTCGACATGTTCCTGATATTCACCTTAATCTTATCTTTACAGGAAAACTTGACGATGAGGGTTACCATAGTTTGCAAGGTGGAGGCAAATGGAAACTCAGCAAAGGAAATCTCGTTGTTGCTAGAGGAAAGAAGCAGAGTACTCTCTACGTGATGCAAGCCAAGTTGAGGAAGGGAGAATTGAACGCAGTTCGTGATTCCTCAATTGACCTTTTGGCATAGGCGACTTGGACACATGGGTGAAAAGGGGATTCAGACACTTGTTCACAAACAGCTCCTACCTGAAATTAGAGGTAATGCACTTAAACCTTGTGTTGACTGCATTTATGAGAAACAACACAGAGTTGCATTTCAAAATTTTTCTCCATCTAGAAAATTGAATCCTTTAGAATTGGTGCACACTGATGTCTGCTATATGAAAGATAAGTCTCTTGGTGGTGCTGTTTATTTTATAACTTTTATTAATGACTTTGCTAGAAAGGTTTGGTGTTTTGCTTTGAAATCCAAAGATCAGATTTTGGATGTGTTTAAAGACTTTCATAGCAAAGTTGAAAGAGAAACTGGTAAGCAGTTAAAGTGTGTACGTGCTGATAATGGTGGTGAGTACAGAGAACCATTTGAAATCTATTGCAAGTCCCATGGGATTAGATTGGAGAAGACTGTGCCAAAAACTCCTCAAGAGAATGGAGTAGTAGAGAGGATGAACAGATCCATCATTGAGCGGGTCAGATGTATGCTCTCTAATACTAAACTACCAAAATCCTTTTGGGGTGAGGCAATGAGGACTGCGGTTGATTTGATAAATCTTTCTCCATCAGTTCCTCTAGATGGTGATATCCCAGAGAGGGTATGGACGGGAAAAGATGTGTCCTTTAAGCATTTGAGAGTTTTTGGTTGTCGGGCATTTGTTCATATTCCCAGAGATGAGAGGTCAAAACTTGACGTAAAATCAAAGCAGTGTATTTTCTTGGGTTATGGACATGAAGATTTTGGCTATAGGCTGTATGATCCTGTTGAAAAGAAGGTGATCAGGAGCAGAGATGTTGTCTTCTTTGAAGATCAAACCATTGAAGACATTGATAAAGGTGATAACTCAAAATTCTCAGATGACATACCTGTTAGCTCAAATTCAGATTCAGATCTAATTCCAGTACCTATTGATTTTAATCAAGGGGGAGCTGAGACGGAGCAGCGAGAGGAAATTAATGATGGTGATAATCCTACTGCTGATGAATCTGAGCATGAGACGCCACCTACACCACTACCACCGCCACAAGAAGAGCTGAGAAGATCTACCAGAGAGAGGAGACCTTCTAGCAGGTATAATCCTCATGAATATTTGTTGTTAACAGATGGAGGAGAGCCAGAGTCCTACAGTGAGGCTCTAGAGCATGAGAATAAAGAAGACTGGTTGCAAGCCATGCAAGAGGAGATGGTGTCCCTGCATGAGAATCATACTTATGATTTAGTGAAACTGCCTAAGGGTAAGAGAGTTCTAAAGAACAAATGGATTTACAGGTTGAAAACTCAGGAGCACACCTCACAACCAAAGTATAAAGCAAGATTGGTTGTGAAGGGATTCAGTCAAAAGAAAGATATAGATTTTGAAGAAATCTTCTCTCCTGTGGTAAAAATGTCATCAATTCGAGTTGTTCTTGGTATTGCAGCTAGTTTGAATTTGGAGATTGAGCAACTTGATGTAAAGACAGCCTTCCTGCATGGTGACTTGGAAGAGAAGATCTACATGGAGCAACCGGAGGGGTTCAAAGAAAGTGGTAAAGAAAATCTTGTATGCCGTCTCAAGAAGAGCTTGTATGGGTTGAAACAGGCACCGAGACAGTGGTATAAAAAGTTTGACTCCTTCATGACAGACCATGGGTACCACAGGATTACATCTGATCACTGTGTTTATGTGAAAAAATTTTCAGATGGTGATTTTGTTATTCTCTTGCTATATGTTGATGATATGTTGATTGCTGGTTGTGATACTGTGAAGATTGACAGGTTGAAAAAGGAGTTAAGTAAACCCTTTGCAATGAAAGATTTGGGTCCGGCTAGACAGATATTGGGGATGAAAATCTCACGTGACAGGCAAAATGGGAAGTTCTAGTTGTTTCAAGAAAAATACATTGAGAAAGTACTCAACTGGTTTAACATGAGCAAGGCTAAGGAAGTCTCAACTCCACTTGCAGGTCACTTTAAACTGAATATCAAGCAGTGTCCTACAAGTGAGAAAGATAAAGAAGACATGAAGAAGGTTCCTTATGTTTCGGCCGTTGGGAGCTTGATGTACGCTATGGTTTGCACCAGGCCAGATATTGCTCATGCAGTTGGAGTGGTCAGTCGGTATCTCTCTAATCCTAGTAAGGAGTATTGGAATGCTGTCAAATGAATTCTCAGGTATCTCAAGAGAACTTCTAGATTATGTCTATGTTTCGGCAATGGTAAAACTATGCTAGATGGATACACTGATGCAGATATGGCAGGTGATCTTGATAATAGGAAGTCCACATTTGGGTACTTGATGATTTTTGCAAGGGGAGCAGTGTCATGGCAAAATAAGTTACAGAAGTGCATCGCCCTTTCTAGTACGGAGGCAGAGTACATTGCAACCACTGAAGCATGCAAGGAGACTCTTTGGTTGCAAAAATTCCTTCAAGAGTTGGGTATGAAACAAAAGAAATATAGTCTTTATTGTGACAGTCAGAGCGCTATTCACTTATGTAAGAACTCTACATTTCACTCTCGGTCCAAACACATTGATGTGAGGTATCATTGGATTCGAGAAGTATTGGATTCCAAGTTGTTGACACTTGAGAAGGTGCATACAGATGACAATGGTGCTGACATGTTTACCAAGGCATTGCTTAAGGAGAAACTTTGCCTAAGGACTTATTTTGTAAACAAGAAGCAGGTTTGGTGGAGCCTCCCAAATGAGCTGGAGGGGGAGATTGTTGGGTGGGCCAGCCCATTTGTGGGCCAACCCATATAAATAACACTTGAGGGTTTCTCAAGCGAAATAGGAGCAAGCGGCAGCCGCATAAGTAATTCCTTTTCTTCGGTCTTCGGGTGAGAAAAGAAAAAGTCAGCCGCCACTTTCTTTGAGAGAGAGAAAGAGGGAGAACTAGAGAGAGAAAATTCTTTGCAACTTTGAAGCCTCAATTGGAAGGTGATTTGAAGTCCGATTGAGACGAAATTTTACACACGGGATCCTCTCATCAAACTCTACTCATCTACTGATTCAGATTTCGGATTTTCCTCTTCATTTGATAACACCTTTCTAAACCCACTTCTTTGACAGTTGTAGTTTTTGGGGGGTGATTTTGTAGCAGATTGGCTTGGTTGATATTGGTGATATTATTGTCATCCGAATATTTCGGGTAGACCTGTGTATTCCCATTATTGTGATAGTGGAGATTTTCTGATTGGACTAGGTCCCGTGGTTTTTCCCCAATTTAGGTTTTCCACGTAAAAATCTTGGTGTCCTGTGTCATTATTTTTCCTTGCATTTTATTATTACTATTGGTATTATTATTTGGTGATTTGGTTTATTCCTATTTTAACTGGTACTTGAGGAAAGAGAAATTTATCCTGGGCTAACTCTGATATTGTGTGCCTGTACTGGTACCCCTTTCCCAACACGAAGTTCAAATAAAGAAATCCAAAAACACGAAGTTCAAATATTAATGAAGCTTTTTGAAAATATGAATATGAACCACCACAAAATAATTATTAATACCCATAATACTTCAAATACTAATAATTTTGGCACTCAACAATAAGTCTTCAGCCAATCCTCCACTATTTTTTCCTCCATGAAAATGACTTTAATGATAGACATCTGTGTTTTTTTTTAACTTCCCATTCCTCTCCACGCTCTTCCCCACCCCCAACTATCAAGACCAAAATTCGAACTCTGAACTTGGCAATAGAAAAAGCGCATATGTTTATGTATTTGTTAAGTATATGGTTTATTGCCTTGGCAAAAGAAATATGTGAACTAATGCACATGTCATGATTTTCTAAGTTAAATTGTCTTGGCGTTTTAAATTCTTTAAGCAATGTGATAAAATACAATTTTATTGGTTTAAAAAAAATATTTCTTACATATCTGTTATCAGTTGTTGTTCAAGATTATTTTTAATGGAAATAGTTTATTCAAGTTTTTTTCTTCCTCGTGTCTTTGGCCAGGTTTGACATATAAATTATGAGAAAACATAGATTATGTATCTAAGTTATTTTGGTGAACGCAAAGTACGAATTGAGTGTCTCAAAGTCAATTTGGAGTTCCAAATTCATTGGTTCATTATTTTTTGGACTCTTCTAGGATCACATACTTTATGCATGATCAAAAAATGTTACTCTCTAATGCAAAAGATTTTCATATAATAGCCCAAGTGTCTAAAAAATAACTGGTGGATATGTCTAAATTGTAAGAAAAGGAAAGAAAAAAAATAACATTTAGTTTGGGAGGTTGGAAGTACTTCCAAATCACATGTTTGAGAATCTGTTATTGTCCCTCTTTTACTACATGAAATTCATATTCGAATTGATATATAATTTTTCGGGTGCGATGTTTAAATTATTGTTCATGCATGCTGATGCGTGGAACCAAAGAAGAAATTAACGAAAATAGCAAAAGAAACAAACTCAAACTTAATCCATAGTACAATACGTTCATAGATAGGATGTCATAGATTACACATCTTGGTTTACAGATCCACTCAAACTCAAACATAATTACATTACATCAGACTTTTATTCCCACCATCTTGGTTGGTAAAAGCACACACAAACCAAATAGAAACACATGAACACTTAATTAAGCAGAGAATAACAGCTTCTGCAATCTGCGTATCGCAGCTTGATAGTCTGATTAGTTCTTTCCTTGAGAAATGAAAATGAGATCACTTTGAGACATCCAATGGCATGCTTCACTTTGGCCAGGAGAAGTTTTCAATATCTTCAAGGCCACATGATCAGGGGACCAGCCTGAAGTATCCATATGACATACCACCGTGACTGTATTAACTGGAACTTTGGTCCTAGGTTCAACAACATCTACTGCATAGACTTCAATATTGGACAGCAAATGGCAGAAATATGTTGCAAAAGGAAGAAATAATTGATGACATGCCACAGTTTTTCCATATTTAAGCTTTTCCACGCGTCCAACCATCAATTCTTTTCTAGAACCCTCTGTGTTTTTCGATGCCAATGCCACCAAATTCTTGTCACCTATGGCAGTTTTTGAAAATTCAATCATTTCCTCAAGGGATTTTGCACAGCTCTGAGGCTCTTCCTTAAGAGCAGGAGTATTGCAATAAATAAGGGTGTATTGAATGGCATCTTTTGTTTGCGGGCTTTCAAAGGATTGAGGAAATAATTTTCGTAGGTCATTTTCCGTAACAGAGATCTTTGATGCCGTTTGAGAAGGAAGAAATGACTGTTGGGGCAATTGGTTTTCCAAGCTTGAGAGATGCACCATGTTTCCTTGTTTGAGAAGTGAGAGTCTGAAGAAAGAAAAAGGATCAACATGTAGGACAACATTTGGGCTAATTCTGCCATAGCCGTAATTATTCTTGTCCAAGAAACTATCAACACGTGCTTTGGATAAACAAGCTAGGTTTGCAAGAGAGCAAAGATTTGCATCAAATGGAAGATTTTTCTCGGACGCTAATGAAGTGAAATGTTCAGCTTGTTCCTTGCTCAGTGGAGATAGTTTGGACAGAAGATTTCCAGGCATGGTGCCTTGGACATTTTCTGACCAATATTTGAGCTGATTCAATGCAGTGAATGAAGAAGATGAAATGTGTGCAGCAAAAATGGGACGTAGGAAACGTGAGGGCAATGACAAAGAGAACGATAGCAAACGTTGAAGAGGCCATTGGTTTCATCGACACTAATATTGAGCTAATTTTCTTCAGTGGATGAAGTGCTGATGACTTTGCTAGTGCAGCTTCTAATTTATACTAGTGCTCGAGCCTGGACACAGGGCCTCACCTGCCCATTTCAGGATAAAATGGTTACTCTAAATTTTTTTTACATCTTGTTTTAGTTGGTATATATCTTTACTTCAATTTATTTACATCCCACTCCAACTTATTTGTACCTTAGTCTAAACCGGTTGGAAATGGAACTTGTGAGGCCTCATCCCCCACTCTAGCCTTGTGTTTGCTCCAGCTATAATCTCTAAAGGGAAACCGTTCAAAATGTTCCTTATATTTTGTCATATAAATTTTTTCCTTCTTGTTGTCCCTAAAAATTATCAATCCTCAATCATTATTGTCCCTAAATAAGTAGAATCTAATCCATACCATGTTCATTTTTCTCCATAAAAAAGTGGAATATGACCCAATCCATATTTATTTTTGCCACAAAAAAATGGGATCTACCCTTTTTGGACATAAAAAATAACTGTATATAGGTCACATGGTGATTTTAAACTAGTCAGATATTTAGGTTGGAACTAAATTTTGCTAATTTGAATTTTTAAGTGATTTAATTTGAAGTTTATATTTTAAAAGTGAAGAACGAAAAAATTTATTTGATAAAATGTGTGGCATGTTTTGAATGATTTTCTCATCTTCACATGTATATATTGTACAATTAATCCAAAACAAAACTCCAAATGTACCTGTGTTTACTAATCCAGAAAAAAAGAGACAAAATTGAAAAATAAATTTATTTGAATAGACAATTTGCAACTTGTTCCACGTTCGCATTTGAATGGGTTAAATACACTAATCATACATCCACGTTAGACAATTTGCGGTTGTCCCATTTTATGCTCTCAGCTTGCGGTCCATAACCTGAGATATGTGGTAGTTAAAAAGACAATATTTGTAATCTCGAAAGTGACGGACAATACAGTCCCGCACATTTAGTGCGTCTTGTAGGTATATATGGACAACCGCAGCAAGGAATTACATCTCCAAATACGAAAATTTCATGAAATGAGATGTAGGTGTGTGTATATGTATATAGGTATATAAATATGTATGTAAGTTTGGTTTATAAAATATTAGTCAATACTAATCGTTCAAAATGACCAACAAATTTCTTAATAAAAAAACATTGATATCCTTGGGGATACTTTTTTATCCAATAAAGCAGCTGAAAATTGTGTAAAAAATGCATGCTTCCTATAAACAAGATTGGAAAAGAAAACGAAAATGAATAAGTCACATGCTATGAAAGTCAGTTGAAAAGGAAAAGATTGGCTCGTGTAGCCAAAAATTCATAAGCATTGCAGTTACCAGCAACACGTATTTCCGATTTTCAGATGTCCACGATTTGTATAAGGGTTCTAGTCTGTTGCATTTGCATCCCACATACATTGATAACTCCATTTGATTTGAAGAGGAACACCTTGCGCAAAAGAAAGATGTTGCAGAAATTTGAGACATGAAAAAAAATTTAGAGACTAGCATTGAAACTTTTCCATTAAGGAAATAGAAAGTTTAAGAGCTATCAATTGCTACAGCTAAAATAAAATAAGAATGAGACAGAGAAATAGGTTTTGAAACACACTGTGTGAAAAATGGATTTAAAATGTGGTCAATTGTTTGTACTAGTAGCAAAGGGTAATTCCAACAGTCCCAAACGTAGGGGCAAGTGTAGGCATTTAACAAAAGAAAATTCTATATTAAGTGATATACAATAATACAATAATCACAATTTAAAAGATGGCGTACCTCATGATATCTAAGAGTTCTCATATTTAAATTTGATAAATGGGAACGTCATGCAAGTTGTTCTTATAGCATGCAAGTGTTTTTGGAGTAAATCGATTTTAGAAAAGTTTAGAACAGTACTAAGAAAAGTTGCTTTCTATAATTGGTTATCAGTTTTAACAGCATTGATTTGGTTTAGTTACTATTACACTATAATGTCTTAGGGAAACAATTATCTGTTCACAAAAAGATATTAAAGTGCTACAATTAACGAACTCTTTAATAGGCTTTGTTGATTAATTCTAGAATTAGATGATTGTAAAAAACAATTAGACTATTAACATCGAACTTTTATTTTTTTTCTTCTAAGAACAATAGGAAGGAATAGCCTTACATTCTTTGACAAAAAGAAAGAAAGTAAAAATCCCTAGCTACATTATTTGAGTTCTCAAGTACTACTGATTATGGATGGAGAAAGATTGCTCAAAATTGCTGTCCTTTTGAAATTCATGAAATTATTAATCAATTGGCAACTTTGGTTGACTGGTCTTTTATTGGGCAATTTTTTGACAGAAGTTTGTCGGAGAATATCCTCTCCTTCAATTTAAAAGAAGAAAATTTTGAAGTAATTCCTCCTACACTAGCCAAAAATCTTTTCTATGTTCTTCAGCTTGGGCTGGATAGTGACCTGATCGAGTTTAGGTATTAAGAGCCAATGAGTTCGATCGATTAGTTCGGGATCTAGCTGAATGATGTCATAATGATGCCATAAATATATTTTAATTATCTATAAAGTAAAAATTATATATAAATTACACATTAGCTTGACATATTTGGTGAGTTTATAACAAATATGAAGAACTCATTCAAATAGTTGTACAAATTTAGGCTGGAAATATAATTTGATAAGTATTTGTGGTTTAATATATAATTTTTTTGAAACAATTCAGTGTCAATTCTTGAACTTAAAGTCCAAATACACATTGATGAGCCTAAAACTTTTTAATAGGACAATTCTTCAACAAAATTGAGGTTTGTATGTAAAAATACAAAAGTTAGAGTTGCGTAGAGTAATTATAAAAGAAGTTTGGGAGTATATTTATGATTATAAAAAATGGAGGGTCAAAACAAAATACTAGAAAAGTTTTATATTTAATTGGCAATTTCTTCTCCACCATGCATCTTCATCAGCCAGGAATCGGGAGGTTTCAACCTTCATCTGCATTCCCCTTTTTTTTGGTTTCTTTTTGTAATGATTTCATTGTTTTTTTGTCCCTTTTCTTCAACTGGGTAAGAATCTTCCCCTTATTCTTTATTTTCGTTCTCTCCTGTTTTCTTCTTTTTCTATTTAGATCTATAAATCTTTGAGAGATGACAATGATAGATTTATAGATCTATTTTCTCTTTTCCTTTTTTCTTCTCTTGCAGTAATTGAAACTTTTTATTATGATTTGTCAAATATCTTACCACCTTTTTTTGGAGAGATAAAATTAGGCTTTAGAAATGAAGAAAATTTTTGGAAAAAAATCACAAATCAGCAATGAAGAAATTCAGGTAAAATGAGGTTTTTCCCGATTTTATTGATTCCCAGTTTAACACTCGATTTTTTAAGGTGACTTGGACCGAATGCTTGATCGGTCTTGGTTTGCCCGGTCAGACTGATTAGTCTAATCCAAATTTTAAAACATAGGATTTAAAAGGACATATTTGACTTGGGGATCTAGCAGCAGAGCATTTGAGACTGAAAATATATATGGATGTTAAACAAGGGCGGCAATGGAAAGATAGTCTAATGCTATACCAAAGCAAGGAAACAAAAAGAAAAAGGATTAAAAGTAAAATTAGTTGTGACCAAATAAATGTAGCCAACTTGAACATGGTATAAAAGCAATTGAGCAAATGCCTTGTTCAATTCAAGATAATTGAGGTACAAAATCTAGATTAACACAGCAAATTAGGTTGCAGAATGTTGGGTGTGGGCCAGCTCATTTGTGAGCCAAACTAGAAAATCAAATATTTTTAGGTTTAAGTCAAAAATTTGACTTAAATAAAAAAGGCGAGCAGCCGCATGAAGTATGATTCTTCGGTCCTTGTGCGAGAAAAAAGATTTCAGCCGCCGCTCTTGCTGGCTTGGTGAAGAAGGAAAAGAGAAAAATAACTGGGAGATCTTGATTGGAAGGTGATTCGAATCCCGATTGAAATAAAATTTTACATACGCGATCCTCTCATCAATCTCTACTCATCTACTGGTCCAGATTTTAGATTTCCTCTTCGTTTGGTGACACCTTTCTAAACTCACTTCTTTGATAGTTGTAGTTTTTGGGGGTGATTTTGTAGTAATTTCGTTTGATTGGTATTGGTGATATTATTGTCATCCGAATATTTTGGGTAGACCTGTGTATTCCTATTGTTGTGATAGTGAAGATTTTTGACTGGACTAGATCCCGTGGTTTTTCCCAATTTGGATTTTTCACGTAAAAATCTTGGTGTCATGTGCCTTTTATTTTTCTTGCATTTTATTATCACTACTGGTATTATTACTTGGTGATTTGATTTATTCCTATTTTTAACCGGTACATAGAGAAAGAGAAATTTGTCTTGGATTAACTCTGATATTGTGTGTCTATACCCATACCTCTTTCCCAACAAATGGTATATTAGACAATCTTCACATTTTGCACTTTCATAAAGCAATTACACCACAACTATTCAGTTTTAGATCGACAACTTTGTATGCTACAGTTCCTTAGGCTGTCAACCACGTAAAAGATGTCTTTCCGCATCATATTGAATGCGTTAGTTACTTTGTTTAGCAAATTTATAATTATTGAGATGCATGAAATACTTTTTTTTCTGCAAGAAGAATGGTTAAATTCTCAATTACAATGAAAACAGATAATATAGTAATCCCACCAATATTGTTTCTTTAAACATTTTGTTGTAATACTCTCAACCTTTTGCTTTTCTGGTAATATACTTTCTTTTCATTTCCTTTCCTTCAATTCAAAAGGTCACTAAATTTTTTTCCTCAAATGGCGCCTAAATTACTTTAAAAGCAAAGATAACTAGTGAGATGCCAAAAATTTCCAATCAATTATATGCTTTACTTTGAAACTTACCGGTAGTTCCACTTGTTTTAAATTTGTATTATTTAGGTAGGTTAAAAATCGAACCAAACTATTCGATATTTGAAATAAGTTTGGTTCAGTAAAAACTTGTTCTAACTTGATTTATGAATTAATCAAACAAAGTTTGAACATCATTTTGTGTTCAATTAACTTTTAAACTCTATTTAATCCTGGTACAATTAGCATAAAACTTGATTTTATAAGTAAAAAATTCAAGCTATTTGAGCTCAACTCAAATCTGGCTTGATTAAAGTCAACATTAAATATAATTTCAAATTTGCTAAAATAATTAAACAAAATTGAACGCTAACTTGTCCTCAATCTTACTATTGTCCTTAAATGCAGCCATGCTGCAAAATACCTATGCATTATTAGTTGGCCACTTACTTCGACATCTTCTTATCCTCAACTTCTTTTGCCTTTCTTTCCTTTTTTGTCTTCTTTTGTTTTTATGTTACAGTACGGTACACCTACAAAATTATTTTGCTACCCACTTTACCCCGCTATACAACACGGATGAAGGTTACTAAATACAAATTAGGGACATGAGACTTATGAAATAGAGGCCGTAGAAAACAAATGGGAGAACAAGAAATCTATATTCTTTCTGTCAACTTGCAATACTCAATCTCCTTCAACTTCAATTTCCTTCAAAGTTTCTTTTAATTTTTTCTTGGTGCTTTAAACATGACACATTTCCTACTACCTTTTCTTTAAAAAAAAAAAAAAAAAAAAAACATTGGCACGTGAAGTTGGCAATTGGCACTTATCATACAAGTGGCTCCGGATGTGCGGTATCGTTTGTTTCTTTTGTTTCCTGGGGATGAGTTTTTGGACTTGGACCACTCATAAATAAAGTTGTTTCCTCCTGTGCGGTATTTCTTGTCATGGTTGCTCTTACAATACAGCCAGCCAATGAAAGTGAATGTGACAGAGAGATATACGCACGGAGACAAAGACAAGGCTGCTCGTGTCTCATCGTACGATCCAATAATTTGGGAATTCGAAAAATCTAAAACCAAAGGAGAAAACAAATGTAAATGTGTAAATTTACAAGTAACCAGTATTGGTGTAATCAATGCATAAATGTGTACATTACAACTGATAACATGCATAAACAAGATAAACTCACATTTAACGAGACTTGACTCAACGGTTATGATTGTTGAATCTCAACCTTGATTTTCTAGACGAACATCTCGCTGTACAAATTATTTAAATTGCTATTTTTAAAATTTTTGTAAAAAAATATATTATAGTGATTTGATATATGTGAAATAAAAGGGTGATTGAAAAATTTATTTATAAAAAATCTAAAAAATTATCTATAGAAAATAGTAATGGAAGCAAAGGTTTTTGAATTATTGGAGCACCCCTAAATTAGGAAGGACGAAAATTCATTATCACATCATAGGACCAGCTAGTCTATTATTCTACAAGGTGAGATAATTATGAAATTGACATGAAGAAATACTTCCCACACGAGTCATGAATCGATCAGATGTGGGACTGGTGGCGGCCGCCATCTCAAAAATTATCATACGACAAGACGTGTTTCAACACCATAAGTTGCTTTCGAAGAATATTAAAAATAATGTTCTGCACAATATTTGGACAAGGTCACAAGAATGGCTCAAATCACTGAATCAAAAAATCCTTTAGCTGCTCAGCTTGAGTTTCACTAAATATTTTGAATTGCAGAGACCTAGTCAAAAATCGAGTTTGATCATGAAAAACAAGGAAAAAATAGAAAAGTTTTTCATTTTTTGGTGAACCATTTTCTTTTTTCTATTTTGTTAAAGTTTTCCATAAAATATGTTTACCATAGTTTGATGGGTTAGATGCAAAACTTAGCTCTTAATTATAACAAATTTTGCACTTTACTCCTTAAAATTATCTTATTTTGACTTTACTCCACTATTAGTCAACTCAAACATTATATACCCATAACCTGAAAAAAACATTCATCCTGAGGGTTAATGACAGTAAATCCCCTCAAGGTATTGCATGTTTTATACTTTACTCTATAAAGTCATCTTTTCTCAATTTGTAGGTTTGTCCCAAGACCATTAGTTAACTCCAATATTCTGTAACACCCAAGAAAAAACAATAGCTAAGAGACATTTATATCCTTGACAGGATAGTGAACTGAATAATATTTTATGGATATGAGTCTAGTTAAATTTCATCTCGTAATTACACTTTTTTAAGACAGGGGGAAATTTCTCGATCATTTTATGCCTTAAGGAGGAAAAATAAACAAAATATTATTTAAAAATAAAATATGAAAACTGAAAATATTACTAAATTTGTAAAACCCGCTTAAAAACTGTCAATCTCTCTTTTCAAATGTGCATATAGGTTTGCTTTTCATTTAATGGCTACATTTTTGCTTTGCATAAAAAATATACACTTTTCGTTGTTAGTAACACTACAAAGGGGCAAAAACATGATGGATTTGGCATTCCAAAGCTTTATTGTCACTTGTGCTCAGAGCGCACCCGACGTGTGTACAATCAAAAAATATATAATATTAATAGTCATATATTTTAAATAAAATTTTTATTACTAAAGCAAATTTTAATCTTTTAAATATTTTTCATAAAATAATTTTATATTGGTAGTTATGTTGAATACATATACTTAAAAGTAAAAATAGTCATGGGTGGTTATAGATAGTTAAAGTAAAAGTAATTTTTATAAGGGCAAAAAAGAAAGTTCATAAAGTGACGATAAAAGTTAACCCTAATTTTAACCCCAAATCTCTTTGTCAAGCTTTACATATAACTAGTGCCAAAGGCACACCCACATGTATGCAATTTAAGAATAAATTAATTTTTATGAAATTTTCTTTAATGAATTGATAGTTAGTATTTTGGTAGTTATGTCAATTGGTAGTTATCTTGGTAATTAAACTTTTTTTCATAATAAAAAGTTTGGATGTTTAAATTTTAAACATATTGGTAGTTGCAACAAAAATTATGTTGGTTATATATAATTGGATAGTTAGGATAAAATTTAATTTTGTGAGGATAAAAATGGAAGTTTAAAAAGTGACAAAAGGTATTTACCCCACCCTTTCATTTCCTAGAGTAAGTAAGGGTAAATTTGAAAACACACAAAACTAACACCAAGTTAACTACCTACACATGTTTTATTATTTTAAAGATATAGATTTTGTAATGCTAAAAGGCACTTTTCTCAAACTTCAACGGTTTACTACAGAGGCATTTTTTTTACAAGTGCTCAATACACACCCAATGTGTGTGCAATCAAAAAATACATAATTTTTATGGTCATATATTTTAAATAAAGTTTTTATTACTGAAGCAAACTTTAATCTTCTAAATGATTTTCATAAAATAATTTTATATTGGTAGTTATAATGTTTAGGGGTAGTTATGTTGAAAACATATATTTAAATAGTTGAAAGTAAAAATAATCATGAGTAGATATAGGTAGTTAAAGTTAAAGTAGTTTTTATAAGGGTGAAAAAGGAAGTTCATAAAGTGATCATAAATGTTAATCCCAAAGTTAACCACAAACCCTTTCCTTAGACTTTATATGTAGTATAGATATTGGTGAATTTAACTAATGAGGGAACAAAGTGATAAAAAGATAATAAAATTTGGAATTCTATGGGGGAATTCTTATAAATAACCCGAGTTTGATACTAAAAAAATTAATGCCTTGTTTAGAAAGAGATTTTTTATCAAAAAATCTATACGTTTTTCATAAACACATTTTTTAATCACCTTTTTACCTCACATATATGAAATCGCTACAGTTTATTTTTTACAAAAATTTCAAAAAATTGCAATCCAAACATAACCTAAACTTTTATAGTGCGCCCATGGATAATTAGGAAACTGTGATGATCTAATAAAAGTTTTCCAGGGTTAAAAGTAATAAGCCCCCAAAACTTTTGGGATGCTTTGCACTACAGTCTCTAACGTTGATTTTGTGCCATTTAGTACTTTTGTTTTTTTAAATGAGATGTCTTAAATTCAAAACTTCATACTTACAATTCCTTCCACCTCACCACTTAACCATACCCTCCACCCCAAACTCCAATTTTAGTACTTGTGTTAGTCAACCTCAACATTTGCCGTTAAATGGTACTAATTTCTAAAATTACCCTGATTTCTATGACAAAAATACCTGTTGTCCTAAATACAATAAAAAGATCTCCACAAAACCCTGCAATCCTTTTGTTTAATATAAAAAAGTTTAAAAAAAAAACCGCAAGCATTTTGACAGTGCCAATACAACAAAACCACAATCTTCCTTTAATTAACTTAAATGCAGCGAAGTATTTCTTCCAATCTTCTACTCCATAGTCTTTTTTTTTTTTTTTTTGGATTAACCGTAGGAGAGCGAAGTACTTTTGTCCTTTTTCTCCTTTTTATCAATCTCACAGCTGACAAAACAAAAATTTTCAAATATATCTAAACTAGCAGTTCCGTCTCTCACTTATCTTTTTGCTTTCAACAGGTTTTGTACCTAAACATTATGTTTTTTTTTTCCCGCAAAATTATGTGCTAAGTACATTCATTTCCAGAATAGACAATTAGAAACAGCAATGCTATTATTCATGTTCAACTCGTTTGAATTTGGAAAAGGTTTAATCACAGAATAAACAAATAAAACTCGAAAACAAGATTGATTTGGAACCAACACACAAATTTGGGTGCAAGCGGATTGAATATGTTATTGAACCCCACAAAAAATTATATTGTTGCCCCACTTTGCCCCCTTATTCTCCTTACCAGTATTGCAACTAGAGGTGTTAAAATGGATGATTTGGACGGGTTTGGATTGGCAAAAATGGATAATAGGTATAAGTAAGTCAACCCATTTATACCTATTTAATTAAATGGGTATAAATAGGCAAGCCAAAAATGAATTGGATAACCCAATTACTCATTTATAACCCATTTATTTTAATTTTTTATAAACTCATTTAAATTCATTTTGCAAACTAGGTTATCAATTTATACCACCCTTTACACCCATCATTAGTTTTAAATATTTACTTATAATGCTCAATAAGCCTATTTACCAAATTTTTTTCCATCCGTACTCTATGTCGTAAAATTACATGCTATTTAATAATTGAACAATCAGAATATAAAAATTTGAACTAAGTACTATAAAAGTTAAACATAAAAATTTAATCCAAAAATTTTAAACTCCTAGCATTTTTTTCATGTGTAAATTTAAAATTTCATTTTGAAAAAGTAGGAAAAGAGGCTAAAACTTGTCATAAATTGGTAACACTAAAGAGTAAGTTAACAAACTAAGAGAAAAAAAAATGATAAGATAAAACCAACCAATGATAATAATAATGAAACAAAAATAGTTAACATCATAACAAAATGAAGAATCTGAAAAAAAAAATGGGTGGGAGAAGAGAGAATGCTTGGGGGAAGATAATTCTAAATGGATTAATTGGATTTGATGGGTTATCAATAATACCCATTTATTTAAATGGGTATTATTGGATAATCCATTTATACCCATATGCAAAAACTTAAGATACCCATATCCATATATTCATGGGCGGGTATGGGTAAATTTAGTTAAATGGATTCATTTGCCACCTATAATTGCAACCAATGCAAGTAAAAATTGCGATACTTGTTTACTACAAAATAAGGACGTGAATTTATCAAATAGAAAGTGGAGAGAAAAAAAAGGGCAAAATACACTTAACTCTCTTGTGATTTATTGATTTTTTACATAACCTCCCTATAGTTTCAAATACTATATATAACCCCCTCATAATTTGCATTAAAGTTTCAAAGTGACAAAAGTGATTATTTGCAATGAAACCCATGAAAATATCGAAATTGCCTTTGTTTAAAACCTAAAATGACTGAACTGATCAAAAAATATAAATATAATATGCATGACACTCTAACATCGTATAGTTTTATATTTTACTATATAGTCCCCTTATAGTTTAGTGTTTTACCATATAATCCCCTTATAATTTTTAAAATATATACATAATCTTTTATGGTTATAAATAATTTTTAACTTTACATAAGAGTATTTTTAACATTCTAGTTGACTCCATTATGGAATACAAATTCAGTTATTTTAAGACTTTAATTCAAATCATGAGAGGGGTATGTGTATCTTTTGAAACTATAGGAGAATTATGTGAAAAAATATTAAACCATAGGGGGTAAAGTGTATTTTTCCAAAAAAAAAAAAGGAAAAACAAGGAGTGAGACCATTTTCTCATTTTATATGTGCACTTTAGTAAAATAGTTAATCATTTTTCTTCTTTTAAATTGTAAAACTCAACCTCTTTTAATTTAAAATTTCATTCGAATGTTATTTTAATTTTGATCTTAGTTCTTCAAAATTGGCATATTAATTTCCTACAATTTTTGTAAGGAAAAAAAAAGCATAAAACATGGCACTTGAAGTTGGTTGTCGGCACTTATAGCTTGTATCATTTGTTTGCTGGGTACAAGTTATTGGACTTAGACAACTCATGGATAATTAAGTTGATTTCACCAGTGGGGTTTATGGTGGCTTATCTCCTTCTTATCATGTTTGTTCCGACGATGCAGCCGGCCAAAGAAATAGGATGAGAAAGAGAAATGGGCGCATGGAGACGAAGGGCCGGCGGCTCCTTTTGATATATCATCGGTCCCAATTGTTTGGGAAATCTAAAAGCGAAGGAGAAAACAAATGCATGCAATTATGCGAATCGGAAGAGATCTGAATTTTTTTGGATCAATTCAAGAACTCTCTATATTAGAAAGGGCAATAATGCAATGTCACATCCACAGGACCAGCTGGTCGTTTGTCAATTATTTTACAGTGGGAAATTATGAAATTCGCATAGGGAAATACTTTCCTGCTCATGAGCCGATGAAACAGTGGAGTGGCGGCAGCCGCCGCCCTTCGAAAATTTAAGTTTGTTTTTGGATTGTAATTTTTTTTAAAAAAAATTCCTACGTTTTTTGTGGATATATTTTTCAATCACTTTTTTATTTTACATATATTAAATCGCTACAGTATTTCTTTTACAAAAAATCCAGAAAAATGCAATTCAAACAAAGCTTAAAATTTTATTTATATCAGATTTTTTTTTGTAAAACATTATAATTTTATTAAATTTTGTATTAATGGCAAAAGTTACATCATCTGAAAAGTGGATACTATAGATATGAAAAACAGATAAAAATTACACTGTAAAATTCTAAAAAATAGTTTAAAAAATGAGATAAAATAATTGTAACCTCACGAATATCTATGCATGCTTGTGATCGTCAAATCTATTGATTAATTTTTTCAATTCTGAATATTATGGTGAGATTTACCAAATAAACTCAAGAAATTCCAAATTTGATAAATAAAATCTAAAAAAAAAGAGTTAGATCGAATAAAAGAAAATAAAAAAAACTACCTAAAGCATTCATTAGAAATCTCTAGGAAAGAAGAAAACTCTCACTAGGTAACACTAAGAGAGGAAAAAATTCTCACTAGAAAATTGTAAGAAATTTTATTTGTACAAATGAAAAAAAACTATAGATAAAGCTCCTCCTATGGAGAAAGATTGAAAAAATGTGATTTCTCACCCGAAAGAATTGAATGAAGTTTTGGTTAGAGAATTTTCCTAAAGAGAAACTAATTCTCTCTTTCTTCTCTCAAGAATTGGTGGGAGGTTTTTTTTATGTCTTATACAGTTCTTTCTTATTTATATCAGAATTAAGAGAATGGAAAGTGATAATTTGGAGAAAAAAATTTGATCAAAGCCTTGATAATTGTAAGGTCCAATTAATATTCTAGATCTTGGCCATATTAGCTCGAGCTAATCTAGGTCATCCATCTCTTTTCTAAAGAAAATTTATATTTTTTTTTTGTTGTAAAAGTTAATGGCCAGATTTGGACCACATCAGCAAAACTTGATTTGAACCATTAATTGTACGTATGCCAGGCAATCGTGCATTCTCCTAAAAGTAGCCAATTGCCATGGAAGGTTGTAAATGACCATCTTAATCCCTGAATTAAGAAACAGTCATCCCATAAATCCTCTTCCTCCTTCCACATTCGAAGACCGCCACCGCAGCTTACTCCACCCTTCATTCACAAACCCAGTCAACAATTTTTGCCTACATATCAATCTTGATTACCTTGCTATATCCCCTTACTCTTCCCTTCACGCTATCTTCTTCCCATATTGAAGAAGCAAAACCATGATGAAATATTGTTTTGGGACAGGAATATGTCCAAAAGGGTGATTTTAGGGCTATCAATGGGTCCGGACCCAAATCTGATCCAATATGCTCGTTTGTTCGAACCTGACCAAATCCAAATTATATGCATTCTAAATGGATCGGGTATGGAATGACATGTTCCGATTCATTCGGATCCGATCCAATTAATTGGACATATATAAGTAATAATTATAATATTCATTATAAATTGTTACTAACCCACATGTTTTCTCTTTGAAAAAAAAAGGAGGTACTCTAAGAACCAAATAATCTTTGGAATTTTTCTCATTGTGTAGTTACTATTTTATTAACAAAATTTGTGTAAAAATAGAATTCAAAAATTATCAAAAATTTTGTTATACTAAATTGATTTTATGGATTGGATATATCCGAAATAGATTTGAATCCAACAGAAACTGGATCCAGAAATACATATTAAGACTTCATTAGGTAAATGGATTGGGATCCAAAATAATTATTACCTGTCGGATTTGTGTTAGCAGTTATCAATTTTACCCAGAATCAACCCGATGAGTTCTTATTTTGTTTCTTTTTGGGCAAAGCTCATACTAATGGAGAGGGATGCCAGTCCCAAATTTATTACTAATAGAGAAAGGAAGGGCCAGGCATTAATCTAAACTCTAATACAAGAAAAAGAAGCTAATGAAATGGAAAAAGGAGTACTACTCCCGTGCCGATCTTAATCTAATGTTTGGCAAACTAATACTATCAACAGAAATAATAGCTTTTACTGTGAAGCATGGTTCAAAGTCTCGGCCGACTCGTCACCGTCTCAGACCCTTCGATACGTCACTGTGAACGGTTGAAACGGTCGAGTTACACTGAATCACTCCGAGTCATCCTAAGTCAACTCGATTTTTTATTATTTTTACTAATTTTTTAATTAATTTTGTTTACCATATTTTTTATAAATTTTAGAATATTAAATATTTCAAAAATTCGCGTCTCACCGAGACTGCATGCCAAGATCGATGTAGAACGGTCTAGGCCGCGACCGCGACTTTGAACCATGCAGTGAAGGCAATTCCGACGTAGAAGTGTAAATCTGCTGCCGAGAGAGAGTTAAAGAAACAAGAAAGTAAACTGAAAAACTTGCTCCACCATAAATGTGATGAACAAAAACCCGATAACACCTTGAAGCAAATGACGAATTTGAACTAGGGCACTACACATTGGCCAATTAGCTAAAGCATTGGTTGATAAAGGTGCACAGGTAGCTTAGCATCCACCTGTACCAGTACATCATCAGTAGTGCATTATTTTCTACCAGCAAAAAATTTGCCTTGTCAAATTCTTCATAAAATACAAAGACAATCCTATCAATATTATGATGCTAAATGAGAAATTTTGGGTTCGAGTCCTTCCATCTAAATTATTTTAAAAAAAGCAAAAAAAAAAATCCATGATGGTCTTGTAGAAGACTCTCTCGAGATGAAGTTAACCTTTTAGTACTGGTAATGGTATTGAGTTTATAATGCTTTTCCATGGTGGAAACCATCAGACAGCCATTACCGATGTCCTCATGGAAGTTTCTAGCCTAAAAAACTTTGCAGTATAAGTATTCTAATCACTTATTACATAAAATCCTATCACCAAGGAACGTGCTCCTAACACAGCAAGACAATTATCAACCTTCAAAATAATCTTAAAAGCGAGCGAAGAGATTCTTTGAAAATGTGTTTCGTTCTTTCCACACCATGAAAACCACAAAGCTAATATAGGTAAAATACATCTAATGTGATCAAGAGGTGCTTTATCTAGAGACAAATTAACAAGAAGACATCAGCAAAGAAGAGATACATGTATGAGGCTAGAAGGGAATTCTGAAAACTGGGAAGTAATGCCCGGCAAACTTGAACTGGAATCGAGCCTTCTGTTAAAGTATGCGGCAAAGATGTTGTAAAAACTTGATATTTCAAAAGATTTTTCGTTTGTTTCGGACTAGAGCTTTATCTGATAATATTTCATCAGATATGGTTGTTTCTATTTTGATGGAGAAGTTTTCAAAGATAAGGTTTTGACTAAAAGGCAAGTTCAAGTGCTAGATAGGAAGTTAAGCTTCGGATGGCCTTTTTTCAAATGACTTGACCTTTTCCAAACTTATCACCACAGAGGATAGACCTCTGACTACTTCAAAAGATAAAGTCTGGCACGAAGCAAGCCTATTCTCACGGAAAATTAGCTTTCAAAATTCTATCTTCTTCCGTCCCGTGAAGCTTATAAATAGAACCAGTTGCCAGGCTCATTTCGCACTGCAAAAACGAAGTCTACACTTTAAAACACTCTCTACCTCCTCCTTTGTCTATCCTTCACAACATTCTTGCTTTTCTGCTGGGTTAGAAACAAGATTTTTTTTGCTGGTTCTATGTCCCTCTCACAAAGTAGAGGAAAACTTGTTTAATTCTGGGGAAACGTTTCAATACCCTGAAATAGTTTCTTAGGACAGTGCTTTCTAGCACGACTCAAGTATCCACGTGTTGACATTGTTCGGGCCGCTTTATCCAACAATCTAAGAAACTATGGCATCTAACAATGTTAGCACCCCACAGCCTTCATCAGCAACTGTTGCAGTGGCACTACCATTCGCCAAGCTCTTTCCGGATGTATCCAAAATTGAAATTTTCGCCAATGAAAATTTTAAAAGATGGCAAGAACGTGTGCACTCTCTACTTGACATCCATGGAGTAGCTTATGCGCTCACTGAATCTCAACCTTCTGCAACTGCGGATGCCAAGAGTCAAGAAGCATGGCAATATGCCAATAAGGTATGTCGACACACTATCCTTCAAACACTCTCTAATGAATTATTTGACGTCTACTATAGCAGCAAAGAAGCCAAGGCAATTTGGGAAGCCTTGGTAACAAAGTTTACTGCCGAAGATGCAACCAAGCAAAAATTCGTCGTAGGAAAATACAACCAATGGCAAATGACTGATGACAAGGAAATGAAAATTCAAATCACCGAATATCAAATGCTGCTAGAGGACTTGAAAAATGAAGACATCAATCTTCCTGAGAAATTCGCTGCAAGCATGCTGATTGAAAAACTACCAGAGTCATGGGCCGACTATAAAAACAACTTGAAACACAAGGAGAAAAATTATACCATGGATGAGCTCGTGAAGCACATCCTCATTGAAGATTCAAACAAAAGGGAGTTAAGAGCTACCAAGGCAAAGGAGACGGCTTTCAAAGCCAATCTGGTACAAGGTAATAATAAAAGGTACGCCAATAAATCCCAGAATTACAAGCCCAAAAATTTTAATTTCAAGCCTAACAATCCCAACTTTAAGAAAAGGAAAGGCAATTGATTTTATTGTGGAAAACCAGGACATCATGCATTACAATGCAGACATAATAAAGGTGACAGAGCAAATGGTAATCTTCCTAAGGTGCACTTAACCGAAGGAGATGATATAATTGCTGCTGTCATCTCTCAAGTGAACATTGCAGCCAATGTCAAAGAGTGGGTGGTAGACTCTGGGGCTACTCGGCACATATGTGCAAATTGAGAAGCATTTTCCTCCTATACTCCTATAGGGGATGATGAGGAAGTTGTCTACCTTGGTGACTCACGAACTGCTAATGTTCTGGGTAAGGGCAAAATATTCTTGAAACTCACTTCAGGAAAAACTTTGGCTCTCAATGATGTACTGCATGTGCCCAACATTCGGGCAAATCTGGTTTCCGTAGGATTGCTAGGAAAAGTTGGAGTGAAAGTGTCATTTGAATTTGGAAAGATCATAATGACCAAAAATAATGTATTTGTGGGCAAGGGCTATTGTAATCAGGGACTCTTTGTACTTAACATTGCCAATGTGATCAATGAGAATGCTTCTTCTTCTGCTTATATTATTGATTCAATTTCTTTATGGCATGCAAGATTAGGACATGTTAATATGAGTTATATAAAGAAAATGCAATCTTGTGGCCTGATTTCTGGTGTTAATGATAAAATGGATAAATGTGAGATATGTGCAGAAACTAAAATGACAAAGAAGACTTGTATAACTGTTCAAAGAGAAACTGAACTATTAAATTTAATCCACACAGATTTAGGTGATTTAAAACAAACTATGACTAGAGGAGGAAAAAGATATTATGTCACTTTTATCGATGACTACTCTAGATATACTAAACTTTACTTACTTAGAAATAAAGATGATACTCATAATGCCTTTTTATCTTATAAGTCTGAGGTAGAAAATCAACTTAATAAGAAGATAAAAAGAATTAGGTCTGATAGAGGAGGCAAATATTTAGCCCTAGATAAATTTTGTGAACATGAAGGCATAATACACGAAACAACACCTCCTTATTCGCCAGAATCTAATGGAGTAGCTGAAAGGAAAAATAGAACATTAAAAGAAATGATGAATTCTATGTTAGTTAGTTCTCATGCTCCTGATAATTTATGAGGAGAATCTATTTTATCTGCATGTCATTTACAAAATAGGATACCTCATAAGAAAACTGGCAAAACTCCTTATGAGTTATGGAAAAGTTATAAACCAAATTTGAAATATTTAAAAGTATGGGGATGTCTTGCTAAAGTATTGTTGCCTGAACCTAAGAAAAGAAAATTAGGTTCTAAAACTTCTGACTGTATGTTTATTGGATATGCTGAACATAGTGCTGCATACAGATTTCTTGTTTTAAAAAGTGATACGCTTGATTGTAATACAATTATTGAGACAAAGAATGCTGAATTCTTTGAACATATTTTTCCATTGTCGAGTAAAATTTCTCATGCACCTGTTGAAATAAATAGAGAAATAATTCCGAATGAGGAATTAAGAAGGAGTAAAAGGCCAAGAAAAGAATTTTCTTATGGAAATGATGTTCAAACTTTTCTTGTTGATAATGATTCTTTAACATACTCCGATGCTATTTCTTCCCCTGATTGTAAAGTTTGGAAATAAGCAATTAAATCTGAAATTGATTCTATCTTGTCAAATAAAACTTGGATTTTGGTGGACTTACCTCCTGGTGCAAAACCTATTGGTTGCAAATGAATTTTTAAAAGAAAATATAACTCTGATGGCTCTATAGAAAAGTACAAAGCTCGTTTAGTAGCAAAAGGATTTTCTCAAAAACAAAATATTGACTATTTTGATACATTTGCACCAGTAACAAGAATTGCGTCTATTCGAGTTTTATTTGCTTTAGCTTCTATCCATAAACTTGTTATTCATCAAATGGATGTCAAAACAGCATTTCTAAATGGTGATTTAGAGGAAGAAATTTATATGTTTCAACCTGAGGGGTGTATTGTATCTGGACAAGAAAATAAGGTTTGTAAACTAATTAAATCTCTTTATGGCCTAAAACAAGCTCCTAAACAATGGCATGAGAAATTTGATCAAGTATTGATAAAAGATGAATTCTTGTCTGTAGAAGTGGATAAATGTGTGTATGTCAAAATTATAAATGATCAATATGTGATAATCAGCTTATATGTGGATGACATGCTTATATTTGGTACTAGTCTAGATATTGTAAATAATACTAAATATTTTTTGTCCTCTAATTTTGATATGAAAGACTTGGGTGAAGCCAAAATGATATTGGGTGTTAAAATCATAAGGAGAGGTGATGGTATAATGTTGTCACAAGAACATTATACAGAGAGACTTCTTAGGAAGTTTGAAAATTATGATGTGACACCTGTGAGTACTCCTTATGACGCTAACATTCAATTGAGGAAAAATAATGGCGACCCAATTGCTCAGTCTAAATATGCTCAGATCATTGGGAGTCTGATGCATCTGATGAATTTCACTAGACCGGATATAGCTTATGCTGTATGTAGACTGAGTAGATATACTCATAATCCCAATCGTGAGCATTGGTTTGCATTAGTCAGACTAATGAAATATTTGAGAGGTACCATGAATTTTGGTATACTATATAGTGGATTTCCCAATGTATTAGAGGGTTACAGTGATGCTAACTGGATCTCTGATCCAAATGATACAAAATCCACTAGTGGTTATGTGTTCACCCTTGGTGGTGGTGCGGTAGCATGGAAATCAGCCAGACAGACAATTATTGCTCGGTCAACTAGGGAATCGGAGTTCATAGCTCTGGAGTTAACTGGCTCTGAGGCAGATTGGTTAAGAAATTTCTTAGTCAATATTCCTCCTATTAAGGATCTGTTGTCTCCTGTGTCTATACACTGTGACTGTCAAGCGGCTATTGCTATTGCAAAAATAAATCTTATAATTGTAAAAGTCGACACATGAGATTAAGACATGATGTCGTAAAGCAGCTGCTTAGAGATGGAATTATTTCCATTGATTTTGTGAAGTCAGAGTTGAATTTGGCCGATCTTCTGACTAAACCTGTAGGAAGAAAATTAATTCTTCAAACTACAAGGGAGATGGGACTTAGGCTAACGGTTGTCAATAGAGATGGTAACCCAACCTATGTGATTAGTGATCCCATGAAATAGGTTCATATGGGTAATAACAAGTCGATATTGACTGTAAAAGCACTTGAAATTTAAGTCCCTTCAAAATTAAGTGCTTTGACTGCCAATAATTGTGAGGCTGAGTTTAATACTCTTAATGAATTTATATTCCTTCAGGAAGGTGTATTTAGGGCAGTATACACTTGATAAATTCACCTATATGTGAGTGGAGTGGGGCCGCTCCTATAAGATTTTTTGGCCGAATCTTTAGAGCTCTCATGAACAACCAGGCGGGCGCACGACCTAAATGCGCGAAACTGCATTGAACAGCAAAATTATGGGTTATAATGTGATTGATAAGATCTCTGTCATACAATAAGAATTATTGGTTCATAGAAAGATATGTTTTCACCAATAATTCTGTAAGACATATTTTATCAATTTAAGTTTGGTTCATAGTCCAAAAGACACCAAACTCATTACATTGAGCTCAGACAAATCCAGCAGATGTTTATACTCTTTTGTCCAAAATCTTTTGAAATAGGTGGGAGATTGTTGTAAAAACTTGATATTTCAAAAGATTTTTCGTTTGTTTCGGACTAGAGCTTTATCTGATAATATTTCATCAGATATGGTTGTTTCTATTTTGATGGAGAAGTTTTCAAAGATAAGGTTTTGACTAAAAGGCAAGTTCAAGTGCTAGATAGGAAGTTAAGCTTCGGATGGCCTTTTTTCAAATGACTTGACCTTTTCCAAACTTATCACCACAGAGGATAGACCTCTGACTACTTCAAAAGATAAAGTCTAGACGAAACAATCCTATTCTCACGGAAAATTAGCTTTCAAAATTCTATCTTCTTCCGTCCCGTGAAGCTTATAAATAGAACCAGTTGCCAGGCTCATTTCGCACTGCAAAAACGAAGTCTACACTTTAAAACACTCTTTACCTCCTCCTTTGTCTATCCTTCACAACATTCTTGCTTTTCTGCTAGGTTAGAAACAAGATTTTTTTTGCTGGTTCTACGTCCCTCTCACAAAGTAGAGGAAGACTTGTTTAATCCTGGGGAAACGTTTCAATACCCTGAAATAGTTTCTTAGGACAGTGCTTTCTAGCACGACTCAAGTATCCACGTGTTGACATTGTTCGGACCGCTTTATCCAACAAAAGATTCAATCGAATAGCTACTAGCCAAATTATCTGAACAAGAAGAGCATTATTTGGAAACCAAAATAATACCATGGACATGAATATCCTCATCTCAACGGCTAGAGGGAATTCCATGTGATCTTCAAAACAATGGAAGAATTCTTCTTCTTTCTCACCTCCCCCCTCCCAAGCCGAAGCTAGAGTAAAACAACCAAAGGTAAATAGCTGCCACACCAACATATCTTCTTGATTTGATCAAACCCTTAACTTCAAAATTGCAGCCACTATACGAAGAGGAAGCCGGTCATTCAGCCGAGCAACATTCCAATCGAAATTCATAAGAAAAACTCAGCTACTAGACAATATGGTGGATAATCCATATCACAAACAACAGCAGAGGGTTCATCCAAGACCCATCTATCAAACCAAAAATCTATCATTCTCTACTCTACGCACCAATCGATATTCACTTCAGCAACTCCTTTAATGTAAAACAAATGTTTTCAAACAACTTAACCCACGCAAGATTGAACTTGCGTTGGATGAAGAGCATGAAGATATTTCCGCTACGTAAACTTTGCTTAAACTGTTTTTTTTTTCTAAAATTCTATCGTAGCTTAATACTGAAAGCATGGATCTAATCCCTTGACTTTCTCTACTAGAAAACGTAAGTTTTCCCAAGAAGACCAGTGAATATGCCTCGAATTATCTTTAACATCTGACAGAAAGCTATTATACGTACATTCAATAATTCTAACCACCACTTTTGGAGGAGATAGCACTTGCAACAAGTACATAAGAATTTAAGAAGGGACATGTTTCAGTATAATTATTTTCCCACTAGCTGATAAGAATTTAGAATGCCAACCAGAATTCTCCCTCTGATTTTCGATACAATGCTTCAAACATTACTCTCTTTGATCTACTCTCATATAAAGAAACTACCAAATAGGAAAAGGGGAGACATTGAAGTTGAAATCCCAAATAGAACATACCATACACATCTAGCAGTCAAGATCTTATCGGAACAAATAAATAAGCTATTTGCAACCTTGATCCACTGATCAGATTAGTAGTGAGAAAGAAAGTACTTTATCGCCTTCAAACACCTCTTCAAGCAATGTGTAAAAATGATTGTATCATTAGCAAAAGCAAGATGCAAAACTTGACCTCCTGATAATGTAAAAAACATCCTCCTCCCATTTTCAAATAAATCAATCAATCCATGACCAAGATATTCAGCAGCTATCACAAATAAAGTTGGTGATAATGGATCTCCTTGACGACGAACACCACGAAAGGACTTTAAGAATCCCACAACTCCACTATTTAAACTAAATGAAAACCAATTGTTGGAGACAATGCGAAACACAAGATCATTCTTGTATTCGCTAAACCAGAAATCTCAATATTTGCATAATGAGAGACCAATTCGCCTAATCATATGCTTTCTCTTAACACATTCAGTTCCTGGAGTTTCTTATCAATCTCAGCCACAAGCTCTTGAGCTAACAACATGAAATCATTAATTCGTCTTCCCAGAAGAAATCCCGTCTGCAATGGGGACAGAAAGATAATTTATGGGAGAATTGTTGGGTTTGTGAGTCCAACCCATTTGTTGGGCCAAGTCACAATTAGAGCCCAAAGCCCATGGTCATTTGGTTTCCGAGTCAATATTTGACTTGAGATTATAGGAAGTGACTAGTCAATTAACTAAAACTTGAAGTCGCACAAAAGGGAATAAATATCAACCTATGAGATTAATTGCAACGTTATTAAACTCGAACGGGATAGCGACTTGGCTAAACTATTGAATCAAGGGTCAACTAGTCGGATCGGTTGGACCGCTTTTAAAAACCCGCTCATGTCAACATGTCGTCATAGTTATTTTATTTTTTTTTATAAATTATAGAAATATAGAAATTAACTTCTTAGTTATATTCGATCAATCATAGAAAATGTTCCAAAAATATTAGACTTGCAATCAAATATACACCTAATAATTATATATAAAAATGTAAATTCATGGCTAAAATATGTCCATTCTCCAAAACTACTTGAAAAACTAAATTAAAACAAATTAATGCAAGTTGGAATCACTGATGCTAAAATGATAAGATCATATGGATGAAAACATTTTGATTTAGAGATCATTCAGGAAAGGGAATGATTTTTGTATTTACACTAAGTGGATGGCGTTTTCTTATTCCTATTAATAAATAAGACTCAAATTATGTTTGGGAAAAAGAAGCAAGAAAAGTTTGAAAATTAGGTCAATCAGTTGAACCGGGTCACTGGTTTAGTCAATTTTTGACGGTTTTGACCAAAGCGATTTTGTACTACAAACTAGCTCGGAAAGATGGTCGATTCATAGTCGGACAGGTTGTCAGGACAGAAGAAATAAGCTAAATTTAAGAATACTTTGTAACGGTGACGTTTGGGGAATAATTGTAGTGCAGCGATGACGTTTTGTGAAATGTTAGTAATAAAAAGGGATAAGTGGAACGGTGTCGTATGAAAGGCTGAGTTAGTTAGAACAGTCACGTGGGTTGTGACAGAAATTGGGTAGCGGTAGTTAATTCATCCTATTTGTACACGTTTGATTGGCTAAAGAGGCATCAGAGAATAACAATTGCATTTTCCCTCTTTTCCTACTTTCTCTTTCTACTCCCCTTACTCTCTGCAACTTCTTTTCAATCTTCTCTCTCACGAAGCTCTTCTGAGCTTCTCTCCTTTCTCCAATTCAGGGATATGGTCGTAGGAGCCTGACAAGTGATATCAGAGCTTGTCGAATCCTTGGAATTGAACAGCAATGGCGGAGAGTACCAGATTCAAGACTCTGGAAGAACAGATCAAGAAATAAGATTCCAAGCTCCAGGAGGTAATAGAAAGTCTGTAGGCTTCGCACCACCAACAACAGCAGCTTCGCGAGGAGCTGCGAACAGAACTCGAGGAGAACAACCAGAAAATGGAAGGTCTGGTAATAAGATTGAAACAAGAGTTCAGCGCCTTCATGAAGATGATGCTGGAAAGAGAGAAACTGAATTATGAACCAGGAAGAACCCTGAGTGATCAACCACCTCTGCTGCCAACACCACCGCCTAGTCAGAGGCTGCAAGTTGGACTCGAAGGTATCAAGATTGGGAGGAGAGAAACAAACAAGGCACTGATTCCAAATCCCCCAAAAATTGACTTGCCTCTATTCGCTGGGGAAAGTCCAAGGGAATGGATCAGGAAGTGCAACAAGTATTGCATAAACTACCAAATTCCTAAGGAACAGAAGGTAAAGGTGATCGAGATGTACTTGGAAGGGAAGGCGGGCAGGTGGTTCCAGGGAGTTAAGGCGGAGAAACCTGAAATCACGTGGCCAATGTTTGAAGAATTATTGGGCAAAAGGTTCGATAACAAGGCAGGTAAGGATATTGTGGAGGAATTTAACAAATTGCACCAGACAGGGAAGGTGGAGGAGTATCAGGAAAGGTTTGAGGAGCTCAAGGTCCTCATGACAATGAAGAATCCGCATCTGAGTGAAGAATATTTTGTATCCAGCTTTATCAGTGGATTGAAAGATGAAATCAAGACTATGATCAAAATGTTGAGGCCTACCTCTCTGTCCGAGACTTTTGAATTAGCAGTATTGCAGGAGAATGCACTGAACCTTGTGAGGGCCTCAAAATTTATTATTTTAATAAGAATATTATTATTACTATTTCATTTATTTATTTTATTGTTTTATTTATTTTATATATATATTTTTTGAAAAGTTAAATAATAAATGTGAATACAATTATATTATGTATTTATATAAAATTACATGATCTTTATGTGCATAGTTCGCATTTTCATAATTAAATTATTTTCATTCGAACAAAATTCCAATGTTTGACTGACTAGTGCTAAGTTCAGTTTTTAAGCCGTGTCGAGGAATTTAACTTTGGTGAAAGATTAGTCTATGAGTAGCTTTAAAAGAATTATAAATGAGATAGAACTAAGATAGATAAGAAAAGTGTAGTGGACAAATTTAAGTGGAACATAAGCATTGGTCAAAGTTGGACAATTTCCGCTAAAACTAAGTTTTAATCTTGCCATTGTTTCTTCCATTTAATTTCCTCCAATTCACTTCAATTTCTTTTCCTTTCTTCCTTATTATAGTCGAGAATCCCCCTCCCTCATTAGCCAAGATAATCACTTTCATCCCCACTAAATTTACTCTTAAGACATTAATATGTAAGATGGGACATGATCCTTAAAATAGGGCTTTAAGTCCTATCCTTCTCTTCCCAATATAATGCTATCAATTTTTCAAACCTTTAATTCCTTTTCTTCTTCCCTTATCAGCCGACCACCCTCACACACTCTCTCCCTCTTTCCAGCCAAAGCTCTATCTTCTTCTTCCTCAACTCAAACTCCATGACCAACCAACTTCTAGCTTCACTCCATCTCCTTTTTTTTTTTTGTTGTTCTAGCCGAGAGAATGAGAGGGAGAAACCGAGAGGAGCTCTTTGTGGTGGCTGGCCAGATTCTTGGAGAAGGAAAGAGATCTCTTCGTGGTGAAGATTGGACATCCTAGCCTTGGGAAAATCAGCTAGAACCTGAGGTAGTTCTCTAACCCAAAAGCTAGAGCTTTCATGTTATCTCTTGAAGAGTGAATCTTGAAACTTCATTGGGTTGAATTCTTGTTGGATTTGGTTAATGTACGGGTTCTTGGGATTCCCACAAATGTATGATCTTGGTTGCTAGCATGATTTTTGATTGGTATATGTGTGAATATTTGGAGTTGTGGCTTGAACTTTGGAAGGGAAGAACCTTAACAGAAATCGGGAGAAAGAGGGGGAGAGAGAGAGAGGGGGGACCAAAATGGTTTCTGTTTTCTCTATTTTTCTTGGCTGTGTTTTCACAAATTTAAAGATTGATTTGGGAGCTAAAAATTTAAGCTTTAAGCTGTCATTTTCTCTTACAAAAAAAAAAAAAAAAACCCCTTCAAATGGCGTTGCAAAATGGTTCCAAAAGAAGGTTTCAAACCTGGAAATTTCAAATGAGAGTACGGTCCGAAATTTCTGTGATTATTCGAAAATGTTTGGGGCTGAATTAGCCTTAGCACATAACATGAAAGTTGTAGAGAATTGAGTTTAAATTATGCCTGTAAAGTTTCAGCTCAATCGGAGCTGGGTATCCTGTGAAATGACAAAATTGCCCCTGCTACCCTGTTTCTATCAGAAATGATAATCAGCCTCTGTAATTGGTTAGTTTGACCGGGAATATTACTGAATTGGTTGTCAATGTCTTCTTAAGAATTGTAGCCTTGTATCTTAGCTTTGAAATGGCTTTGGAATCACCTGAATCGGAGTTGTGTGTGCTGAGTTAAGATTAACTGAATCAGGACTATCAGTAATTGTGTCAGTGAGAATTGAACCAAGAAACTTGGGCTATTTCGGTAAATTTGATCTAGTTAGGGTGAGAACTGGGTTGAGATGTCTTCACAAGAATGGTAGATCTATGTCTTAGCTTCGAAACGGTATATTTTTTGTTTCAATCCGATAAGTGTAGCTCGAGTTGTGCTTAAATTCCTAAAAGGATTTGGTAAATGGATTTACGAACTGTACTTTCTTATTAGGTGAGTGTGTACGTTATCACACTCGCCAAAGGACATGTGACTTTTCACTATTTGAGTGACCTATTTACCAATGTGTTTATGTGGTCAATGTGGTTACTGGACGCTTGGTTTGAGGTGATTATTGTGATTATTGTGGCTGAACCCCTTGAGCATTTGTTCGGGGTGACTAGCTTGAGGATTTTAATTGCTTTCTTGTTTTTGGCTTGATGATAGGTAGAGGTCTGGAGGTATATTGAGCTTTAGATGCATATATGTGATAAATCTTGCTTTATTACATGTTTGGCTTGTTAATTATTGCCAGATATTCCTTTATTTGGATAGATGAACTTGTGTGTGTTTAAGTATAGCAAGAGGAAAAATTTTTGTTTTGAATCTTTCATGTTGGCCGAAATTTTTGGGACAAAATTTCAGATTTTTGGAGCTTTTATTTGAGTTAAAGTTGTGCCAAAATAATGGATTCTAAGTGTATTTGGGTTGATTAAACCGATTGGCTCTTCAAAGGAAAAAAAAGGAGTGAACTTGCTAAAGTGAAAACTGGAAATCTGCTTTCTGGAACAACAGACCAGTTTCGGAAAAAAAAGTTATATTTTCATGTATACCACTCCAAATCGAGTCCCATTTGTTTTTTTTTTTTGAAACTAGACACATAAGGTTACAAATCATGTAAATTTCAGGGGCTAACTCATTTTCTGTGATTTTTGGTGTTTTTTTAAAGTCCGTTGGAAAAACGGAATTTTACCTGCCCTGCATTTTACTGTAGCAGTCTATTGACGGAAACACTGGGCAAAATTCGTATGGAATGTCATCAAGGTGTCTTCTACAAAGTTTTAGCCCTTTCAATTAGGTTTCCAACGGTATCAACTATGCAAATTTTGGACTCGTAAATATTAAGTTACGATTTTCTAAAGATTTCTACCATAAACCTCCAGTTTCCTGATTTTTACAATAAACATGAAAACGACTTGATATTTTTGCTTGGCCTTGAATATGCACGTGAATGATCGTGATTATACATGTCTCAGGTGAATACGAGAACTCCGAAGAACCCGTTTAGCCGCTTAACTTTTTCTCTCTCATGACTTTTGGTGAGTGTCAAATGCATGTTAAGTGTTTAAATGAAATGTTTCTCGTACTTGCTAGTTCATGAGGGTAGAGTGTACTTTACCGCCCTTGTCCTCTATTTCATGAAATTGCTTGCTTGATAAGTGATAAGTGTTACATGTGAATGTAAATGAAAGTGTTTTCCGTGAGCATTGAGCAGCAGAATGTATCACACCCTTTTAGGGTTGGAGGTACCGCTCATCCCGTCTCAATGCTATGACCAAATCTTGTCGATTGGAGCTTCGTCTCATCGACCCAAAAGTGAATGGGGGGGGGGATGCCCCAACCCATTGGCTAGCCTTGTAACTCGAGCCGGCAAGGGCTTGGTCGAGAAACTTGGTGAACCTTAGGCAGTGTTATAACTTGATCCAAATAAGATGTCTTGCTAGGTATCCTTGTTAAGTGATACCACCTACAAGCTTGTTTGGTTACGGATCCAAGAGGGTGTCATGGTGGCTGGAGGTAGTAAGTGGAGTTCTACATGGATAACTGTAAAAGTTGACGGAGGGTCAACTACCTGAGCTTGGATAGCGCGTGGATTAGCTCCTGAGAGCTCTCGTATCCTTTTAATTGTGATTAAATTCCTTACTTGCTAAATGTTTCGAAGTTACTTGTTACTCAAGTTATTGCTTTATATTGTGTCTTTGCTCGCATGCTTGCATGTTTTTCCCTTGGCCTCATTGAGCGTCAGCTCACCCCAATTTGTTTTCCTTAACAGGTTTGGAAGTGGAAGTTCTGAGGCTTAATTAGTGACAATCCCTTTGGGTAGAACTAGTCGTTATCTTTAATTCTGGGACTCCATAGTGTAAAACTTATGATTATTTTGGGCTTTCGGTATTGTAAAAGTACATTGAAAATCTTGGATGTAATATAGAAGCATGAATTGTTCTTTTATATTTTAGAGTACATGAATGTTTTAGTGGAGTATTTCATGTGATATTGGAGTTTAATTTGTAATTTACTTGAAGATTGTAGTGAGTCCCGGCGAGAGTTGGGCAGGCGGTCTGCCGAACCCTTTGGTTCGCCTTAGGGGGAGGTGGGGTCGTCATAGTTGGTATCAGAGCTCTAGGTTTCAGATCTCTGTAGTGTATCCTAAGTTCTAAAAGTTGAGGATGCCACACAGTGGGATTCGGGTTCGTTTGAATGTTAAGTGAAAAAGTGAAGTAGTGAGCAATTGTGGTTTCGATGGTTATTAAGATTCAATAATTGAGGATTATTGTGCTAGACTAGCAAGAGAGAAGAAGATTGTAAGAGATTAAACACTATTTAAAAGATAGTAAGTAAATTTCTTGAATAATGGCATTTGCTAGGAGGCGTTCTTGATTTAAGGACTTATGGGGAAATAAATGATTAATTTGTTTGGGATAACCTTTAGTGCTTGATCGTTGCCACTAGATATATTTTAGAGTTGATATACCTTGTTCTTGCCTTGGGAACATGACTGCAATTATGTCTTGGAATTTGGAAGGCCTACCTTTTGTAGTACCTAGTTAAGTATGTGGTGACTCGTGCTTGTTAAAGGATAGATATTATGATGGAATGCGGAACTTTAATTGAAAAGATAGTTGATGTAGCTCTAATGTTCAAAATGAGGTTGGCCTTACCTAAGGGAATTAAGCCCCCTCGCTCAGTTGCAAGCTAGACTATGGAGCACGACCTTTTATACCTTTTGTTTATGATAGTTGGGGTGATGCTTGTGCTTTGGCCTGTATATTTTGTTAAGCATGATATTTGTTCCCTTTTGAAGTATTTGAATGCTATAAATTCTATACCTGATCATGTTGACTTGTTAATTTGTTTGGTAGTACACATGCAAAGTTTTATTTTCATTATCGACTCATGCAATGACATGCTCTCATTTTGGTTGATTGTTCTCCCTCTTGTATGACCTTGTTCATAAAAAAAAAAATTGATTTGTATGTCATCTGATCTATTGACTGTTCCTGTGAAAATATGAAGTGTGCTTTGATTGCTTTTCAAGTTTTAAATTCCATTTTTCCTTCATTGGACATATTTAGATTTATATATTTATATATTTATTCATTTACTAGAGTTATCCATCTATTAGTTATTTATTTATTTATTATTTTTGGTCCTCCGTAAGAATTAGAAATAAAGGGTAGAAAGGATCGAGACTGTGGGCCAGAGGGGCCAGGCAAACCCCAAAGCGTGGAAGATAATTGGGAAATAAAGTTGAGGGTTAGTGAATGATGACAAAGAGATAACTAGTGGAGTATATATTGAATTATTATAATTAAAGAAAAAAAAAAGAGTAACTGCAAGGAGGTAAACTAGTGGATAAGATAAGCTGTTATTAAGAAGTTTCATTTAGTGCGAGTGTGACAAAATTTATGGTAAACTTTGGAGATCTAAGACTTGTTATAATTAGGGTTGGAGTTTTGGATGAGATAGGTGTTTGAACTCATTAGATTTACAAGTTTATGGTTAAATTCAATGATTCCCGGTTAATTGAGCTTGGGTTATGGAAGATATTCCTTGGACTTTGATTACTAGGCTAGATGCCTCGGGAATTCTCTATGCTTCATAGTGTAAAATTGTGGTGAATCTTGGCGGATAAGATAAGAGAGCTTGATATATGTTGATTATTGGATATTGTGGTTAATTCATGAGATTGATGAATTATAATAGGAAAGTGATGATAGGATCGGTGAAAATTTTTGGTAGTATCTCTGCTGGCCGAACATGTTTAGTTACCTTTAGCCCTGTTTTCTTACAAATCATTGGCAAAATTTTGCTTAATATTTTAAACGTTGATTCTTGAAAATGAAATTTGAAGTTGAAAGGAAATAATTTTTAAACCTGGTTTTGCTAAAAATTTTTCCAAAAAGGAACACCGTACAGTTTTAAAATTTGTGATGCATTGGTGTAATATATATATATATATATACACATATATACATATACATATATCATAAAAAAAATCCAAAATTTAGTTTCGTTTATTAGATTTAAAAGTTGACAATGGCTCTTTTCACCGTGTAAAATTTTCAAATTTTCTTAAATTCTATGAGCATCGGAAATTTTCCTACGATAAATGAAATGTCAAATCCATTCTTGCTTTTCCTATTTGTTAAAGCTGTAGTTTAAGGTCAAGATCCATTTATTTACAAATTTAATCTTGAAAGGATGCCTTTTGGGACAAATGTAGAACTTTTGAATGGTATAGGACTGGTGATTTTTGGATTTATGGAACTTAAAAATACAGACAATTTTAGTTTGAAATAAAAGTGTCCTTTTAAACCTTACGACCTTAAATATGAAAATATTGATCCGATTTGAACTTGAAAAGAGACACGAGAAAAAGTTAAGATTAACTCGTCAAAGGATATTAATGGTTCGAAACCGTTAAAAGAGTTATACAGATAATAGAAGGAGAGATTGATAGATAGTTTTGTATAATCCAATGGGATCCTAGTACTTGATCTAAGTCGAAACCGAACGAGGAGATGAGATCTATTGGTATTTTGATGGATTGACCTAGTTGAGTAACTAGTAAGGTTCTCCCTTGTGAACTTAATGATTACTTTACATATATCTTGTGATTGGCCCTATAGGCATGTTTTAAACTTGTACGAATATTTGAACTTCCAAGTTTTGTATTCATTATTTGTGGTGTGACCTGGATGGAATGAAAGTCCTTTCAATTTTTGCTTAACCATTACTGTGTATATATCCAATTACTTGTTGTTCCTTTTTACAAAAAAAAAAATATTTATACAAATGTATATACTCTGAACTCGCATAAAAATTGAAAATCAGGCAGAGTTTGGGTTTGGACCTTTTCTTAGAAATAAGAATGAATATTGGTCGTGAATTGGAGAGTAAATAGTTAAGTTTTATGTGGCATAAAAGCTAATTCTCAGATTAGGTGTGAAGAGTAGAGGCGTTGGACCGAAGTTTAAGTAAATATGAACCTGCATGTCTGCTTATTTTCTTAAAAGCATTTTATTCTCAAAAGTGATTTGTGGGGTTAAATGATTTTTCTTGATCAAACGTCCAAATAACAAATGTTAAACTTCTTACCAAAAGTCGAATGCATTTAGAAATTTTGACTATCAAGATCAGAACCAATTTCTTTTCTTCTTGTCTTCCATTCGAATAGCCATTTTATTTATATATATATAGACCACAATTTTTCCAAATGTGTATTTGATATCCTGTTATTAGTTTGGTTACGAAAGGTACGTGAAAAAGCTTTCCTCGAACAAATAAGATTTTCAGTTGGCCGTTTTGGGACAAAAGAAACTGGATCATTTCTAAAATTGTTAATTTTGAAAATCGAATACTAGTAAATAATTTTGGACAATTTGAGTACAACCATTTGGTGAGTGAAACCTTTTATAGAAAATATATCTTTGTACTCGAGTTTTGAACTACATGATTGAGTCATTTGATTTAGTCGAGAAAAAACAAAGTAAATTTCGAGGACGAAATTATTTTAAGGAGGGAAGGATATGAGGGCCTCAAAATTTATTATTTTAATATTATTATTATTATTACTATTTCATTTATTTATTTTATTGTTTTATTTATTTTATATATATATTTTTTGAAAAGTTAAATAATAAATGTGAAAATAACTATATTATGTATTTATATAAAATTACATGATCTTTATGTGCATAGTTCACATTTTCATAATTAAATGATTTTCATTCGAACAAAATTCAAATGTTTGACCGACTAGTGCTAAGTTTAGTTTTTGAGCCGTGTCGAGGAATTTAACTTTGGTGAAAGATTAGTCTATGAGTAGCTTTTAAAGAATTATAAATGAGATAGAACTAAGATAGATAAGAAAAGTGTAGTGGACAAATTTAAGTGGAACATAAGCATTGGTCAAAGTTGGACAATTTCCGCTAAAACTAAGTTTTAATCTTGCCATTGTTTCTTCCATTTAATTTCCTCCAATTCACTTCAATTTCTTTTCCTTTCTTCCTTATTATAGTCGAGAATCCCCCTCCCTCATTAGCCAAGATAATCACTTTCATCCCCACTAAATTTACTCTTAAGACATTAATATGTAAGATGGGACATGATCCTTAAAATAGGGCTTTAAGTCCTATCCTTCTCTTCCCAATATAATGCTATCAATTTTTCAAACCTTTAATTCCTTTTCTTCTTCCCTTATCAGCCGACCACCCTCACACACTCTCTCCCTCTTTCCAGCCAAAGCTCTATCTTCTTCTTCCTCAACTCAAACTCCATGACCAACCAACTTCTAGCTTCACTCCATCTCCTTTTTTTTTTGTTGTTGTTCTAGCCGAGAGAATGAGAGGGAGAAACCGAGAGGAGCTCTTTGTGGTGGCTGGCCAGATTCTTGGAGAAGGAAAGAGATCTCTTCGTGGTGAAGATTGGACATCCTAGCCTTGGGAAAATCAGTTAGAACCTGAGGTAGTTCTCTAACCCAAAAGCTAGAGCTTTCATGTTATCTCTTGAAGAGTGAATCTTGAAACTTCATTGGGTTGAATTCTTGTTGGATTTGGTTAATGTACGGGCTCTTGGGATTCCCACAAATGGATGATCTTTGTTGCTAGCATGATTTTTGATTGGTATATGTGTGAATATTTGGAGTTGTGGCTTGAACTTTGGAAGGGAAGAACCTTAACAGAAATCGGGAGAAAGAGGGGGAGAGAGAGAGAGGGGGGACCAAAATGGTTTCTGTTTTCTCTATTTTTCTTGGCTGTGTTTTCACAAATTTAAAGATTGATTTGGGAGCTAAAAATTTAAGCTTTAAGCTGTCATTTTCTCTTACAAAAAAAAAAAAAAAACCCCTTCAAATGGCGTTGCAAAATGGTTCCAAAAGAAGGTTTCAAACCTGGAAATTTCAAATGAGAGTACGGTCCGAAATTTCTGTGATTATTCGAAAATGTTTGGGGCTGAATTAGCCTTAGCACATAACATGAAAGTTGTAGAGAATTGAGTTTAAATTATGCCTGTAAAGTTTCAGCTCAATCGGAGCTGGGTATCCTGTGAAATGACAAAATTGCCCCTGCTACCCTGTTTCTATCAGAAATGATAATCAGCCTCTGTAATTGGTTAGTTTGACCGGGAATATTACTGAATTGGTTGTCAATGTCTTCTTAAGAATTGTAGCCTTGTATCTTAGCTTTGAAATGGCTTTGGAATCACCTGAATCGGAGTTGTGTGTGCTGAGTTAAGATTAACTGAATCAGGACTATCAGTAATTGTGTCAGTGAGAATTGAACCAAGAAACTTGGGCTATTTCGGTAAATTTGATCTAGTTAGGGTGAGAACTGGGTTGAGATGTCTTCACAAGAATGGTAGATCTATGTCTTAGCTTCGAAACGGTATATTTTTTGTTTCAATCCGATAAGTGTAGCTCGAGTTGTGCTTAAATTCCTAAAAGGATTTGGTAAATGGATTTACGAACTGTACTTTCTTATTAGGTGAGTGTGTACGTTATCACACTCGCCAAAGGACATGTGACTTTTCACTATTTGAGTGACCTATTTACGAATGTGTTTATGTGGTCAATGTGGTTACTGGACGCTTGGTTTGAGGTGATTATTGTGATTATTGTGGCTGAACCCCTTGAGCATTTGTTCGGGGTGACTAGCTTGAGGATTTTAATTGCTTTCTTGTTTTTGGCTTGATGATAGGTAGAGGTCTGGAGGTATATTGAGCTTTAGATGCATATATGTGATAAATCTTGCTTTATTACATGTTTGGCTTGTTAATTATTGCCAGATATTCCTTAATTTGGATAGATGAACTTGTGTGTGTTTAAGTATAGCAAGAGGAAAAATTTTTGTTTTGAATCTTTCATGTTGGCCGAAATTTTTGGGACAAAATTTCAGATTTTTGGAGCTTTTATTTGAGTTAAAGTTGTGCCAAAATAATGGATTTTAAGTGTATTTGGGTTGATTAAACCGATTGGCTCTTCAAAGGAAAAAAAAGGAGTGAACTTGCTAAAGTGAAAACTGGAAATCTGCTTTCTGGAATATCAGACCAGTTTCGGAAAAAAAAAAGTTATATTTTCATGTATACCACTCCAAATCGAGTCCCATCTGTTTTTTTTTTTTAAACTAGACACATAAGGTTACAAACCATGTAAATTTCAGGAGCTAACTCATTTTCTGTGATTTTTGGTGTTTTTTTAAAGTTCGTTGGAAAAATGGAATTTTACCTGCCCTGCATTTTACTGTAGCAGTCTATTGACGGAAACACTGGGCAAAATCCGTATGGAATCTCATCAAGGTGTCTTCTACAAAGTTTTAGTCCTTTCAATTAGGTTTCCAACGGTATCAACTATGCAAATTTTGGACTCGTAAATATTAAGTTACGATTTTCTAAAGATTTCTACCATAAACCTCCAGTTTCCTGATTTTTACAATAAACATGAAAACGACTTGATATTTTTGCTTGGCCTTGAATATGCACGTGAATGATCGTGATTATACATGTCTCAGGTGAATACGAGGACTCCGAAGAACCCGTTTAGCCGCTTAACTTTTTCTCTCTCATGACTTTTGGTGAGTGTCAAGTGCATGTTAAGTGTTTAAATGAAATGTTTCTCGTACTTGCTAGTTAATGAGGGTAGGGTGTACTTTACCGCCCTTGTCCTCTCTTTCATGAAATTACTTGCTTGATAAGTGATAAGTTTTATATGTGAATGTAAATGAAAGTGTTTTCCGTGAGCATTGAGCGGCAGAATGTATCACGCCCTTTTAGGGTGGGAGGTACCGCTCATCCCATCTCAATGCTATGACCAAATCTTGTCGATTGGAGCTTCGTCTCATCGACCCAAAAGTGAATGGGGGGGGGGACGCCCCAACCCATTGGCTAGCCTTGTAACTCGAGCCGGCAAGGGTTTGGTCGAGAAACTTGGTGAACCTTGGGCAGTGTTATAGCTTGATCCAAATAAGGGGTCTTGCTAGGTATACTTGTTAAGTGATACCACCTACATGCTTGTTTGGTTACGGATCCAAGAGGGTGTCATGGTGGCTGGAGGTAGTAAGTGGAGTTCTACATGGATAACTGTGAAAGTTGACGGAGGGTCAACTACCTGAGCTTGGATCGCGCGTGGATTAGCTCCTGAGAGCTCCCGTATCTTTTTAATTGTGATTAAATTCCTTACTTGCTAAATGTTTCGAATTTACTTGTTACTCAAGTTATTGCTTTATATTGTGTCTTTGCTCGCATGCTTGCATGTTTTTCCCTTGGCCTCCCTGAGCGTTTACTCACCCCAATTTGTTTTCCTTAACAGGTTTGGAAGTGGAAGTTCTGAGGCTTAATTAGTGACAATCCCTTTGGGTAGAACTAGTCGTTATCTTTAATTCTGGGACTCCATAGTATAAAACTTATGATTATTTTGGGCTTTCGGTATTGTAAAAGTACATTGAAAATCTTGGATGTAATATTTAAGCATGAATCGTTCTTTTATATTTTAGAGTACATGAATGTTTTAGTGGAGTATTTCATGTGATATTGGAGTTTAATTTGTTATTTACTTGAAGATTGTAGTGAGTCCCGGCGAGAGTTGGGCAGGCGGTCTGCCGAACCCTTTGGTTCGCCTTAGGGGGAGGTGGGGTCGTCACAAACTTACAGTCCAGAAATTCTAAGGAAAATGTAAGGACTACCTCAGAGAACAGGTTTGGAATCTCTAAAAGTTCATCTCAGCAGTTGAACCACATTTCACACTACAAAGTATCCCCTATTAGTTCATTCAGAAATACTCATTTCAAAGGTAGACCTGTTTCAACTACTGAAGCAGAACCTAGAAGAATTTCAGCACAAGAAATACAATATAGAAGGAACCATGGCCTATGCTTCAAGTGTGGAGAGAAGTTTGGGCAGGGACATCAATGCAAACTGGGCCATCTGAACTTCCTGATCAATGATGAGGGAGAAGAATCTGAATTCGAAGATGCACTGGGAGAGCAGGATGAAACCACAGGGAATCCAGGGCAGATCATGGAGATGTCCTTACACACACTGTCCGAGGCACTTAAACGAAAAACAATCACACTGGTAGGAAGACTAGATGGGGAAGAGATGCTGATACTGGTAGACACAGGCAGTTCTGATAGTTACATAAGCAGTGAGAAGGTAATTGCCTTTGATATTCCTTATAAATTAGTCAATCCTTTTTCTGTGGTTTTTGGGAATGGGGCTTGTGTAACCAGCAAGGCCATATGTCCTAAGGTGGTATGGGGAATTAATCAGCATAGGTTCTGTTATGACCTCAAAGTGATGGATCTAAGTGGATGGGACATAGTGCTTGGGGTGGACTGGATGACTCAGTTCAGCCCTATCACTTTTGATTTCCACAAGCTGACTATCTTCTTGCAAGATCAAGGGGAAGCAGTGCACTTGCATGGCCAAGCTGAAGACTGTGACTTAGATCTAATCAGAGGAGGCGACCTGAGGACATTCATTGAATACAAGAGACAGTTGTGCATGTCCATGAGATTGGGACAGGGTGATCTGATGCAGGGAAATGACATTCCTGCAGGAGTCCAGGGCATCATTGAAGAATTTACAGATGTGTTTGTAGCACCCTCTGAGTTACCACCAGCAAGAAGTATAGATCATGAGATACCACTAAAACCTGAGGTTCAACCCTTCAAGATGAAGCCGTACAGATACCCTCACTCCCAAAAGAGGGAAATTGAACAACAGGTTAAGGATATGTTGCAGCATGGAATCATAGTGCACAGTAACAATCCTTTTGCCTCCCCAGTTCTGCTTGTCAAGAAGAAGGAAGGGACCTGGCATTTTTGTGTAGACTACAGGAGACTGAACGAGATGACCATCAAGGACAGGTACCCCATACCTAATGTAGACGAACTGATCAATGAGCTAGCAGGATCCAAATACAAATCAAAGTTGGACCTCACTTCAGGCTACCACCAAATCAGGGTCAAGCCTAAGGATACATACAAAACTGCATTTCAAACACACTGTGGCCACTATGAGTTCTTGGTAATGCCTTTTGTGTTAAGAAACGCTCCAGCCACATTTCAGTCCCTCATGAATCAGATATTCCAGCCTTACCTGAGAAAATTTGTTCTAGTTTTTTTTGATGATATCCTAATCTATAGTCCTACATTAGAGCTACACCAGCAACATCTGAGGATAGTCTTGACAGTATTGAGGGAACATAAGTTGTTTGTAAAACGTTCCAAGTGCTCGTTTGCACAGTCAACAGTGGACTACCTTCGTCACACTATCAGAGAAAGTGATTCAAGAATAACCACACAATGAAACGTAATTTACCACAAACTTCAGATACCAAAAGTAATCATGAAATGCTTCATGATCCAATCAACGCGAGAATAAGTAATTTTGACAGAATAATTATTGACTTTCTTCATCTCTTTAGTATTATTTATTTTTCCAATTTATTGTTTAGAACAAAAAAAAATAAGTCAATTCAAGATATGAACATATGAAAGGCTCAACAGCTGGATAATACTCATTAACGACAGAGGCTATTAATCCAAAAGGACTAAAATGGAGTAAACTTTATATTCCAAAAGGCATTTATGGTGGGGGAAAAAGATAGAATCTAATATGGCATTATATGTCCTTTCAAACCTTAATAACGATTACAAATAATTCATAAAGACGCCAAGACTTTTGAAAGGATTTAGATTTCGTTGCAATTTAGCCTTTACTCATGAAAGGGATGGTTGGATAGGAATTCTGTAGCATGCCGGTAGCAGCCATCCAAAAAGAACTAGTCCATTTGTGCACAAAATAAAGTGAATATAATGTGTGTGTGTGTGTATTAAAAAGTAATCAATTGGGTTAGATTTGATGATTTGTGATTACAGTGTAATCTTTTATATATATTTTGTAACTCTATTAAATCTAATATTTTTCAAATCAAATATATCTGTGACATATTCAATGTATTTTTTGACATTGGTGCAGATTACTTTGTTAAACAAATCGTGCTGGATGATGTAATGGCTGCTTCAGCAAGAAATGAAGAGGGAGTTAGCAGAAAGGGAAAGATGGGAGAGAGACTTGAGAGGGAAGATAGAAAATGCGGAAAATGAGAGAACTGAATTTGTTGTATCTGATAGCATGCCCCTCACGTCTTACCTTTAGGCATATTCATACAGGATTCATCCTCTAGATCCTTCCATGCCTTAGCTATAACAGAATGCTTAACAGAACGATCACGCATGCATGCATGCAGTGCAGTAACTAACTAGCCAACTAACTCTCTGATATGCTAACTGACTTCCAGAAATGGAAACCATGGCCACTACATTATTAGCTATAAATAACTAGGGAATATCTAAAATATCTAGAGGAAATATCCAGAATATCTAGGATCATTACAATACCTCCCCCTCAAGAATCCTAGTCACTAGGATTGAGTTGGAAATCTGGAAATTGTGATTGTATCACTGTGATATCCTCCCAAGTTGAGTCTTCAGTGCCTAGGTTCAACCATTTGATCAACACTTGAGTTACCTTGTGTCTTTTCCTCATGATTTCACGAGTAGCAATAACACTTTCAAGGGCAATTTTAACCTGTCCATCCGTAGTAGTCAAAGGTAGTTCTTGAGTAACTACATGATTCTTGGCTGAGGGCTTGAGTAAGGAGACATGGAAGGTAGGGTGAATCAAGGAGCCAGCAGGTAATTCCAACCTATAGGCTGCATTTCCCACCTTCTAAAGAACTTTGTAGGGTCCATAATATTTTGAAGACAATTTCAGATTCTTTTTGACTGCCACAGACGATTGTCTATAAGGTTGCAGTTTCAAATAGACCCAATCTCCCACTTGGAAACTCCTTTCACTCCTGTCCTTGTCCGCAAACTGTTTCATTCGATTTTGTGCTTTGATTAAATTCCCCTTCAGCAGCTCGTTCCATTTTCTTCTGTCCCCTAGCCATTGCTCCACAGCCGCTACTGGAGTCCCCAAGGCATTGATGCCTAGTTGAGATGGTGGATATCCATACAGAGCCTCGAAGGGAGTCATTTTTAAGGCTGTGTGATGGTTGGTGTTGTACCACCATTCAGCAGCAGCTAGCAAGGACTTCCATTTATGGGGTTGCTGGAAACACAGGCACCTCAAATTTGTCTCCACACATCTGTTCAACCTTTTTGTCTGTCCATCTGTTTGGGGATGGTAAGCAATAGAGTAGTGCAGCTCCGTGCCTAACTTCCCAAACAACTCCTGCCAGAACAAGCTGGTAAATAGCCTATCCCTATCAGATACAATGCTCAGGGGTAATCCATGTAGCTTATAGATGTTTTCAAAATACATGTTAGCCACCGACTGTGCAGTATACTTCGATGGTAATGCTAGGAGGTGAAAGTACTTGGTGAACCTATCAATGACAACTAGCATTCCCTCATACCCCTGAGATTTAGGTAACCCCTCAATGAAATCCATTGAAATATGCTGCCATGCTTGTTCAGGAATAGGTAGAGATTGTAGCAGTCCTGGTGTCTTGCAATTTTCTACCTTGCTCCTCTTGCAAACATCACACTGTTGTACCCATTGTTCTACTTCTCTTTTCATTCCTGGCCAGAAGAATGGTCCCTTTAATCTTTGGTAGGTCCCCAGGTTGCCTGAATGACCCCCAATGAGAGAGTCATGAAAGCAGGCTATCAGTTTCTGTCTCAAGTTCCCTGAGGAACCAACGTACATCCTGCCTTTATACCTGAGTAAATTCCCAGCAAAAGAATAATTTGGGAGAGAATCAGGTGAAGTAGTCAGGCCTTCAGTCAACTTAGTCATAGAACCATCCCCTTGGTAACTCTCTAGGACTTCAGACAGCCATGCCGGTTTCATGACTGAGATGCTATGTGTAAAGCTGTCCTCTTCATAGCATCTTCTAGACAGTGCATCAGCCACCAGGTTTTCATTTCCTTTCTTGTACTATATTTCATAATCTAGGCCCAATAACTTAGTGAGCCATTTCTATTGTAGGGGAGTAGTTATCTTCTGTTCCAATAGGTACTTTAAGCTCTGGTGATCTGTCTTGATGATGAAGTGGCTTCCCAACAGGTAATGCCTCCACTTGGACACAGCTGTAATAAGGGACAACAACTCTTTTTCGTATATGGACAGTCCCAAATTCTTAGGTCCCAGAGCTTGACTGAGATAGGCAATAGGCCTCTCTTGTTGCATTAGGACTGCACCAATAGCCTTCTGACTAGCATATGTTTCTAGAGAAAAAGGTAAAGAAAAGTTAGGAAGTGTTAGGACTGGTGTGCTACTCATCAGCTACTTCAGTTTTTGAAAGGCTAGCTCAGCTTGTTCATTCCAGTGGAAGTTTTCTTTCTTCAATAACTCAGTGAGTGGTTTGGCAATGAGTCCATATCCCCTCACAAACCTCCTGTAGTACCCTGTGAGTCCCAAAAATCCTCTCAATGCCTTTAGTGATGTAGGGGTAGGCCATTCTACCATGCTCTTGATTTTTGAGGGATCTGCCTGCATTCCATCTCCACTGATAATATGCCCCAAATATTCTAGTTGAGACTGTCCAAAGATGCATTTGGAAAGCTTGGCAAATAGGGAGTGAGCTTTGAGTGTTTCTAGGAAAGTTTTGAGGTGCAAAAGGTGAGTGTCTGGATCTGAACTGTATATGAGGATGTCATCAAAGAAAACTAACACAAACTTCCTCAGGTAAGGTTCAAAAACATGGTTCATCAGGCTTTGAAATGTTACAGGTGCATTGGTAAGACCAAATGGCATAACAGTGAACTCATACAATCCTAGGTAAGTTTTGAAGGCAGATTTTGGGATGTTAGTCTGGAGCATTCTGATCTGATGGTATCCAGCCCTTAAATCAATCTTGGAGAAGATCTTAGCTCCAAACAGTTCATCGAGTAAATCATCAATGATAGGTATTGAAAATTTATCTTTGATAGTCAGGTCATTTAGTTGTCTGTAATCAACACAAAATCTCCAAGTTCCATCTTTTTTTAACTAATAGAACTGGAGAGGCAAACGGGCTATGGCTAAGCTGAATAATGCCACTACTGAGCATGTCCTTCACTTGCCTTTCTATTTCATTTTTTTGGTTGTGAGGGTACCTATAAGATGCTAGCTTGAATGGTTTGGCATTTGGCACTAAGGGAATTTGATGGTCATAGTTTTTGGAAGGGGGAAGGGATTGTGGTTCTCCAAATACATCTTTGTAGTCTTCAAGTAAAGCACTTAGGGACTGTTGAAAACCAATGTCTAGATGAGTTACAGTGTTTACCTGAGTTCCCTTCATTTTCAGTCTGCACGCGTGTTTCCAGATTCTGGTGCTCAACCCCTCCTTCTCAGTACTATTACTAGGAAGTTTGAGAACAGTCTCCTTAGACTCTCCATGTAACAAGATCCTCTCCCCTTTCTCATCAAAGGACATGTTCGGCTGCCTAAAGTCAAAGGTGATGGGGCTGTGTGCAGCCATCCAGTCTACTCCTATAATCACATCATATGGCTCCAAGTTAATGACAAACATATCATGAGTGAACTGTTTACCTTGCATTTCCCTGCTCATATTCGGAATCATCTTGTGACAAGTCAAGTGCTCCCCATTAGCCATCCTGACCCTGAAAGGCTTGATAGATTGGACCAGTTCTGGATAGAGTTGTGCCACTGCCCCTTTGATAAAATTGAGTGCTTCCCCCATCCACCAGGATTGATAGTGGAGTTTCTTTGATCCTCCCCTGTAGCTTGATGGTGTTGTAAGTCATCTTCCCAGTCAGCGCATGTATCTCCATTTCTACCCCCTTGGCCGACTGTGCTCCTTGGTACTCGATCATCTCCCCTTCTACCAGATCCTCAGGACTATCTTCTACTGCTACAATCAGGTGGATTTCCTTTTGCTTGCATTGGTGGCCTGGTCCGAACTTTTCCCCACACCTATAGCAAAGATGGTGCTCCCTCCTGTACTGCAGCTCTACTGGTGTGATTTTCTTGAAGTTCTGAGGAGTCTGTTTCTTTACAACATTGGCAATAATAGGTTTGGTATGTGGAATGGTGTACTGCGCAACAGACTGTGGAGTATTCCCCAAAGAGAGGGATTTCGGATGATGTTTGTGCTTCTTGTGGTAGGCTTCAAAGGCATTCTCTTGCAACCTGGCCAACTCAAATGCTTTGGATAATGTCTTGGGGTCATGAGTCTTCACCATTGATCTCAATTCATCTAGTAGTCTACTCAAAAAACATGAAATGTAATAGTTTTCTGGAAGGTGTGGGGCTCGAATCATTACCTCTGATAGTAGTTCCTCAAATTTTTCTTGGTAGGCTAGGACTGTGGAGGAGAGTTGTAACTTATTGAATTCCTCCATTGGATCCATTTGTCCCAATGTTCCAAACCGCTTGCACAACTCTCCAGAGAACTCCATCCAATCCATCTTGTTACCCCTAGTAGACTTGAATCCCTGATACCACACTTCAGCTTTACCTTCTAAATGGAATTCTGTCAGCTCCATCCATTGCTCCATAGGAATATGCAGAAGCTGGAAATACTTCTGAAGTTTTCTGATCTACTTCCTAGGATTGTTTCCTCTGAACACTGGTATTTCCAGCTTAGGTGCACTAGCGTAGAATGAACTTCTGACATTCCTCTCTCCTTGCTCTCGAGTCACCATATCTGAGCTCCTGGAGTGACTTCCCTCTGGCGATCCCAATATTCCTTTCTCAGGATTTCCTCGGTTCAAACTGGAGAGCTGTTGAGAAATGGCTACCATGAATGCATCTAACTTATTGTTCAGCTCCATGCTTACTGCATCCAACCTTTCCTCCATGATCTGTTTGTTTGCGGCCATGGATTCCAAAATTCCTTGGAGTCTGCTGTCTTGCTTGCGTAGCTGTTCCTCCATGGTCTTCATTCGAGTTTCATCTGCCATTGTTATATTGATTTCAGCTTCTTAGTCCAAGGACCGGAAGCTCTGATACCACTTGTAATGGCTGCTTCAGCAAGAAATGAAGAGGGAGTTAGCAGAAAGGGAAAGAGGGGAGAGAGACTTGAGAGGGAAGATAGAAAATGCAGAAAATGAGAGAACTGAATTTGTTGTATCTGATAGCATGCCCCTCACGTCTTACCTTTAGGCTTATTTATACAGGATTCATCCTCTAGATCCTTCCATTCCTTAGATATAACAGAATGCTTAACAGAACGATCACGCATTCATGCATGCAGTGCAGTAACTAACTAGCCAACTAACTCTCTGATATGCTAACTAATTAACTTCCAGAAATGGAAACCATGCCCACTACATTATTAGCTGTAAATAACTAGGGAATATCTAAAATATCTAGAGGAAATATCTAGAATATCTAGGATCATTACAGATGATTTCTAACTAGTTTATTAATAATATTGACTTCTTTTTTATAAAAAAAAAAGTAATCAAGGAAAAATGGGGAATCTAACAGTCTAATGCTTGCTTGCTTCTTTTTATTGTTTGAAGTGATTTTGGTGTCTTGCTAGTTTGTAATTGATTCAAGGTGGATAGAAAGAAATTGTTCAGAAATGTGAAATAGGGTAAGTATCCCAGTTTGGTTTTGGATTTTGAAAGTTATAAAAACGAAAATGATGTCAGTGATCCTCTTCAATTTTTTATCACCAACCAAAGCAATGATTTTTAAGAATAAAAATAACATTTGAAATCAAATCACAATCTTTAAAGAGAGGAAATAGATGGTTGAGGGCGAAATGGCCATGGTGATGAATTGACATCATGGAAATCAAACTGTGCTTAGTAACGCCAAAACGTCACCATAACTCACAAATGAGTGACTAATGTGATGCCACATTAAGGCTTCAATCTACTATTACAAGTTTTACTATGGACTAAATTGTGTGGTAAATTTAGTACTACTAATATTAAGTTTATGTTTAAAACAAGTAAATTTCAATAATTTAGGTAACTTACTCTTTAAATAACAAATTTTACTAAAATTTTAACAAAAATTGCCACTTTTTCTTCGAAACTTACCATTTTCTATATAAAACTTGCTAATTTTTCAAGTAAAACATATGATTTTATTAGCAAATCATACCACTTTTTTTAGTAAAATTCACTAAATGGTAAGTTTTCAAAAAAAAAACTTACCATTTTTAATGCAAATCTTACTACTTTTTTCAAGCAAAATGTATGATTTTATTAACAAATGTTACCATAATTTTCGTAAAGTTTACTAAATCATTAACAAATCTTACCATCTTTCAAGCAAAACTTATCATTTTCTATACAAAACTTACTACTTTTTGGAGGCAGAACTTATGACTTGATTATTAAATCTTACCTTTATTTAGGAATAATTTTGGAAACCTCCCCTGAGCTTTATGCTAATATCACATAACACTTCTAAATTTTAAAAATATCACTAGCCTTCCCTTGAGTCATATTTTTTTGTAAGAATTTGACCCCTATATCAAAAATAAATACTCCTAACATAATTTTTTAAAGGAAAATAGATATATTTTTCTTCTAGTTTTACACTTTTGTGTTGTCTTATTTTTTAATTTTCTGCCAAATTGATTTTAAGATAAGATTTGAATGAGAAAGACTTAAAATGATTTTTTTTAAGGGGAGAAGGTGTTAAGTGCTAAAGCAATTGCCAGAATAGCGATTTTTTATTTTTGGTTTATCCTAGATTTTTTCCTAAATAGTTATTAGAATAACAAAGAAATTAAATTTAATATAAGATTGGTATAGGAAGATCAAAGAAGGCAGAGAAGACAGATATTTGAATACAAAACTAATGGTTTTAGTAGGCATTTCTATGAATTCAGATTTATTATCTTCTAATTTTTGTGGCATAAATAATTATTTGAATAACAATTAAAATTTGAGATAAGGTTGCCATAGGAAGCTTGGGAGGGGGAGAAGGGTATTAAAGGCAAAAAATGATTATTTTAGTAGACTTTTCTTAATAATTTCCTTTTGTTCAAATTTTTTTGCACAAGTAATTGTTAAAATAGTAAAGTTAAATTAATAAATGCTTGGCATAATACTACAAAATAAAGGGGTGTTTAAGTGAAAATAGTAATTGATAGAGCAATGTTTGGGCATCTTATGCGCTGTTATGTGGTCATAATTTTGGCTACTTATTATGCTAAGTATTGAGGTTTTGTTCATGTTTGATATTTGTGTAAATTGTAGGCAGTTGGTGTCAAAAAGTGATCTCTGAAGGTGAATTTCCAGAAGACTTTTATTTCAGGGCGTGCCCACGCCAAAAACTGTTCAAGAGACGCCTCAAAGTCGGACCATGGGACTAACTAACTAACTAAACTCATCCTTATTCCTGCGGGATGCGGTTGGAAGTGCGTCAAAACAAAAAGGCAGCAATTTCCAGTGGATTTGGTAACAACCAATAAGGAGGATGCGGGGAATTGGGGAAATATTTGGAAAAGCTACTATTTTCTCGTGGGCCAAGAAGGGTGTAACAGACAAGTAGTTTTAGTCTTGCAGATAGCTTTTTAGTTTCTTACGTTTTCTTTGGAGGGCTATCTTCTGGGAACTGGCAAAAAGCCAGATTCATGTGGGATTAGGAAATTATCTTTAGTTTTGTTATCCCTTGGTAGAGGATTTGCTCTCTGTTTTGTTATTACAATTTTCTTTAGACCTTTGCTTTACTTTTTCCGAATGGACACAAAACAAAAAAAGAAGCAAGACATTTTCTTTTGTTTCTTCATCACTTCATCTTTCCCAACTCTCTTGTGATTGTGTGGATGGAATCAATCAAATCCCGCGAGATTGATATGATGAGGAGCGGTTAGGTTTCTCTTCTACCCAAAGGTCGACGCGAAGGCACGGTCCATAACATCTGTGAGATTTAATCGAACTTTCACTAGTTCTTCCAGTCCGTTACTATTCGTGTGTTTCCTGGATTAACTGTTTATGATTATTTTATTAATTGAGTATCAACGGCAGGACATTTAATTTAATCTAATAGCCTACTGTCACGTTAACTAAATTGAATCCGTAATTATTCGTTTAGTTGATAACTAGTGACAACCATCATAATTGGCTTTATGTTAGGGAAACGTAAGATCTAGTTTAAATAAACCCTCTTAGCGTGTTTATTGGTTAGGGTTGGGTTTTTCTAGTTTTAATGCAACCGGATAATTAAATTTATTGGTTAGGGTTGGGTTTTTCTAGTTTTAATGCAACCGGATAATTAAATTCCTACGATCGTACCTAAAGCTGTTTTCTAGTTAGAGAAACAGTCAACGGTCGTACCTTGGCTGTCGAAAAAGTAAGGAAGAACTGGCTGTCAGAGCTTGTTGATAGCTATAACTAACCTAGTGACGAATGAATGAAATATCTTTGTATCGATGATCATTTAATTGGACCGCGCCTAAAAAGTTGATCCTTTGGGTAGAATTTTACTAATTGCTATTTTTAGTGAATTGTACTTGGTGAGTTAGCTTTTGAATTTTGTTTATTCTATTTTCTTTTTCAGTCCATTAAATATTCCCCAATTTTGTTCTATTGACTTGGAAAGAAACAAGTTCCTACCCGTTCCCTGTGAAATCGACCGTACTTGCCATTGTATGCAAATTTAATATTTTTGTAGACAAATCTTGTATATCGAATCAAGCATACTCTTTGGGGAGACAGGGTGAATATAGTAACCCATTGCACATCTAGAGTCACTGCTCCAGTACTTAGATTTGTTCTATAATTAATTATGGTAGTAATTAGGACTTTTTAGTAATTATTATTGCACAGGTTCGACACCTGTCAATTTTTGGCGGCATTGCTGGGAAGAAAGTGTCGACAAACTGGTGAACATGGGATTCTGGCTTACAAGGCATGCCCACGCCTTGCAAGACGCCCTTTCAAAAAAAAAAAGAAAGACAAAAAGAGAGAGAAAAGAGTTTCGACACTTGCGCAGTAGGTATAGCAAATGGAAATGCCTTGCTTGTGGAATTTCTCCAGTAAAGCGTTGAGGTTATGTAGTAGATATCGGACATTCTCTTGACATAGTGCACCCTCTCTTTACCTCCTTATCCCGCCTTTCACCCAAGCCCTATTACAACCCTATTAAAGTCCATTTGATTTATGTATTGAGTTCACTTTTGAGTGGTGGAGATGTGATAAATGTGCAAGCCTATGGTAATGTCATTCCGTGGTGTTGATTTGAGCGTTCCTGGTATCTATACATTTTCTTGAAAGTGATGAGTATTACTACTCATACTCTTTGGATAACTACCTATCCAGTGTGCTCTAACTTTGGCGACATTGTCAGGAATGCAGGATGCTTGTGTTAGTGTAGATCACCGCATAGTAGTTCCTTTCGTGATTGAACTTCTGAGCTTCAAAATGCTTGAGGACAAGCATTGCCTAGGTGTGGGGGGATTTGATAGAGCAATGTTTGGGCATCTTATGTGCTGTTATGTGGTCATAATTTTGGCTATTTATTATGCTAAGTACTGAGGTTTTGCTCATATTTGATATTTGTGTAAATTGTAGGTGGTTGGTGTCAAAAAGTGATCTCTGAAGGCGAATTTCCAGAAGACTTTTTATTTCAGGGCGTGCCCACGCCAGAAACTATTGAAGAGACGCCTCAAAGTCGGACCGCGGGACTAACTAACTAACTAAACTCATCCTTATTCCTGCGGGATGCGGTTGGAAGTGCGTCAAAACAAAAAGACAGTAATTTCCAGTGGATTTGGTAACAACCAATAAGGAGGATGTGGGGAATTGGGGAAATCTTTGGAAAAGCAGCTATTTTCTCGTGGGCCAACGAGGGTGTAAAAGACAAGTAGTTTTAGTCTTGCAGATAGCCTTTTAGTTTCTTACGTTTTCTTTGGAGGGCTATCTTCGAGGAACTGGCAAAAAAGCCAGATTCACGTGGAATTGGGAGATTAGCTTTAGTTTTGTTATCCCTTGGTAGAGGATTTGCTCTCTGTTTTGTTTTTACGATTTTCTTTAGACCTTTGCTTTATTTTTTTTGAACGGACATGAAACAAAAAAAGAAGCAAGACTTTTTTTTTGTTTCTTCGTCACTTCATCTTTCCCAACTTTCTTGTGATTGTGTGGATGGAATCAATCAAATCCCGCGAGATTGATATGATGAGGAGCGGCTACATTTCTCCTCTACCCAAAGTCGACGCGAAGGCGCGGTTTATAACATCTGTGAGATCTAATCGAACTTTCACTAGTTCTTCCAATCCGTTACTATTCGTGCATTTTCTGGATTAACTGTTTATGGTTATTTTATTAATTGAGTATCAACGGTTGGATATTTAGTTTAATCTAATAGCCTACTGTCACGTTAACTAAATTGAATCCGTAATTGTTCGTTTAGTTGATAACTAGTGACAACTATCATAATTGGCTTTATGTTGGGGAAACGTAAGATCTAGTTTAAATAAACACTCTTAGCCTGTTTATTGGTTAGGGTTGAATTTTTCTAGTTTTAATGCAACCGGATAATTAAATTCCTACGGTCATCCCTGAGGTTGTTTTCTAGTTAGAGAAGTGGTCAACGGTCGTACCTTGGTTGTCGAAAAAGTAAAGAAAAACTGGCTGTCAGAGCTTGTTGATAGCTATAACTAACCTAGTGACGAATGAATGAAATATCTTTGCATCGATGATTATTTAATTGGACCGTGTCTGAAAAGTTGATCCTTTGGATAGAATTTTACTAATTGCTATTTTTAGTTAATTGTACTTGGTGAGTTAGCTTTTGAATTTTTGTTTATTCTATTTTCATTTTCATTCCATAAATATCCCCCAATTTTGTTCTATTGACTTGGAAAGAAACAACTTCCTACCCATTCCCTGTGGAATCGACCTTACTTGCCGTTGTATGCAAATTTAACACTTTTGTAGACAAATCTAGTATATCGGATCAAGCACACTCTTTGGAGACAGGGTGAATATAGTAACCCATTGCACATCTAGAGTCACTACTCCAGTACTTAGATTTGTTCTATAATCAATTATAGTGGCAATTAGGACTTTTTAGTAATTATTATTGTACAGGCTCGACACCTGTCAATTTTTTGCGTCGTTGCCGGGGAACGGTGTTTTGGTTAATTTTGTTTCTTTTCAAGTTATTTTCTTTGGATTTGTCTGGCACTTTTCTAGTTTATGCCTCGTTTTTCTCGTACATGTGAATTGATTTTCGACCTGGAAGTAAAGAAGATTGCGCGCCGAACTAGGAAAGAAACTAAACAGCTCAGAGAGGAGCAATCTAGCATTGCATCTCAGATGCTGGATCCAGAGGTTGAGTCAACAGATTCGAGTGGTGATAATTCAAGTGACTCAGGCCAAGAGGACATCCCTATGGCGAATCCAAGAACACTAAAGGAGTTGGCTGCTCCGGAATTGACCCAGCAGCTTTTGTGCATTACATTTCCAACTCTAGCTGAGAATACCTCCTTCGAACTGAAGTCAGAGTTAATTCATCTCTTACCCTCATTCCATGGCCTCTTGAGTGAGGAACCCCATAAACACATCCAGGAGTTCGATGTGGTATGTTCTAGTATGAAACCTCCAGGGATTACTGAAGAGCAGATCAAACTTAGAGCATTCCCTTTCTCCCTCAAGGATGTAGCGAAGGATTGGTTATACTACCTACCTGCAGGTAGTATCATAACATGGGCCCAACTGAAAAAGAAGTTTTTGAAAAAATTCTTCCCGGCATCCCGGGCTGCAAGTTTGAGAAAAGAGATATGCAGCATTAAGCAGTATCCCAGGGAATCCCTATATGACTATTGGAAAAGGTTCAATAAGTTGTGTACTAGATGCCCACAGCAACAAATTAGTGAACAACTATTGATCCAATACTTCTATGAGAGACTTCAGTCATCTGATAGAAATATTATTGATGCTGCAAGTAGGGGAGCACTGGCAAATAAGACACCGAGAGAAGCATTGCTGCTTATTGAAGCAATGGCAGAAAATTCTCAACAGTTTGTGTTATTCTTGGTTTTGATGATCACAAAAGTTCGTTGAAATGTTTATACAGACCAAGAAAGTGAACACTTTGATCAGGCCTGATGGAACAAAGTAAGCATATGTTCGATTAACTCCAGACTACGATGCTTTGGATGTGGCAAACAAGATTGGAATAATATAAACAAATTTAGTCATTGTTTTGTTCCGATCAAAGATACTGTCTTTTAAGTATGACAATTTTGTTAGTCTTGGTTCCTTGAAATGTTTTATCTAACTTTCTTCAAATATAAGTGTTGTTGCCTATCAAAGAATCAGGTACGAATATGTATCATATTTCATCAAAGAGAAGTTGCTCAACCTTGTGATTGGTCTTCAAGTTTAAGGAAAGCTTGGTAGACAATCGGTTTGATTTCCTATTTTACTTTTTGTTTAATAAAATTCTCATTGCTTATATATACTTATTTTTCTGATCAATATTGCTATTGTTTTCTAATCTACTTGGTTGATCTTTACTAGAAAAGAAGGTAAATTTTTATTAAAGAAAAAGTGCATAAATTTGGTTAAGGTTTTAATCAACCCAATTCACCCCCCCTCTTGGTTGTCTTTGGGACTTACAATTGGTATCAGAGTTTGGTCTCCTTGAGATTAAGCTCTAACGGCTTGGAGTAAAGATGACAACCAGTCATGCTATGTTTGTTGAGGGGCAATCTGTTACTAGGCCTCCCATGTTCAGTGGCTCCAACTATGTTAGCTGGAAAGAACGGATGATTATCTTTTTGTAATCTATTGATATTGAACTATGGTTTATTGTGAGTGAAGGACCGCATGAAGCTAACTTTCTTGATGCAGATACAGGGTTGCTTCGGCCAAAAATGAGAGCTGAAATGAATGCTCAAGATAGGACTAACCTCACATTGAATGCCAAGGCCATGAATGTTCTTTATAGTGCCCTAGATTCAAATGAATCAATTAGAGTAAAAGGCTGCAAATCGGCCAAAGAAATGTGGGATAAACTAAGAGAAATCCATGAGGATGGTGACAACGTGAAAGAACAGAAAAAGGCTATCTTGGTCACAAAATATGAATCATTTAGAATTGAACCTCTTGAGGATATTGATAAAATGTATTGCAGGTTCACTGACTTGATCAAAGATCTCGAGGTGTTGGGCAAAGAGTACACCTTGGGAGAGAAGAACAGGAAAATTCTCAATGCGTTGGGCAAAGAATGGGAAAATAAAGTGACTGCAATAGAGGAGGCTAAGGATTTAAGTTCTGTGCCTATTGAATCTATCATTAACTCACTAACCTCTTATGAGTTGAAACTGAAATCTAAAGTGCAGGAGGAAGAGGAAGCTAGAGCAAAGAGAAACATTGCTCTAAAGACTACTCAAGGTGAAGATGATACAGCTCACTTGGATGATGAAGACTCGGATGGTGATGATAATGATCTTGCTCTCATCACCAGAGGTTTCAAGAGAATCTTGAATAAAAGAAAGTTTAGAAGGGGAGGACCTAGCAATCAATTCCAGAATCAGCCATCTATCGCAAAGTACAAAGGAAAACAGGATTTCAACAAGAAACAGTTGGACAAATGCTTCGAATGTGGACAGCTTGGACACTATGCAAATGAATGCCCCATGAAGAAGATGAAAGATGGAAAAGCTGATCGGAAGCCAAGATTCAACAACTTTCAGATTACTTGGAATGAATGCAACTCCGAAGGGGAAGTAGAAGAAGAAGAAGAATCAGCTCAAATGGCCTTCATGGCTATTGGAAATAATGAGGTAACTTCCACACATTCTCAATCTGAAAGTGATGATGATGAAGATGATGATCTTGAATCCTTTGTTGAAAAACTGCATAATGCCTTGAAGGAATCTTATGATAAAAACAAGCAGTTAAAACAGAAAATGGCTTTTCTCATTCAAGAAAATGCAAGTCTTTTTCAACAAAATAAACAACTAAAGACTGACAATGAAAGTCTTGTAAGAGCCGGATGTAATGTTCAAAATGAGCTTGATAGAAAGACAAATATTTGTGAAATGCTGAAGGAAAGACATGGTGATTTGAAAAAAAGAATGGACAACTTGGATGAGACTTTGAAAGCAAGAAAGCAGGAGTTTATCAAAAGAAACATGTCATCTACACATCCTACTACTTTTCAAAGAACATTTGCACACAACAAAAATGCACATGGTTTCACAACATATAGAAGAGGTGGATTGAGATATGTCAAACCAGTACATGTTAAGGACTCTTCCATTATGTGTGGTTTTTGTTGTCAAAGAGGGCATTTGAAAGGTGATTGCTATGTGAAAAGAAATCTGAACAAAGGGATGAAATGCATGTGGTTAGTTAGATACAATGCTAACTATTGCGGACCCAAAAATTAAAATGGGTACCAAACACTTTCTCTTTTCAGGAAAAATGCTCAAACAAGTCCAAATGGTTTATTGATAGCGGTTGCTCAAGGCATATGACCGGTGATCCCTCTTTGTTCATAAAGCTGAAATCAAAGTCAAGTGGAAAAGTGACATTTGGTGATGATGTGAAAGCTAAGACAATTGGAATAGGTGATGTTGGTAAGGATGGTGATACTTTTGTCCATAATGTGCTCTTAGTTGATAACTTAAGTTATAACTTGCTTAGTGTTAGTCAATTGTGTGATAAAGACTTGAATGTGTTGTTTAAAAAACATGAATGCATTGTGCTTGATTCCAAATATAATATTGTGTTCAAAGGTAAGAGGTTCAACGACATATATATTGTGGTTCTTGATAAAATTGATTCTTCTAGCTTAAAATGTCTTAAAGCTTCAAATGAAGATCCTTGGTTGTGGCATAGAAGACTTTGTCATTTTAACATGGATTTACTAAAGGAAATTTCGAAAAAGGAGTTGGTTAGAGGCTTGCCAAAAATCAGTTTTGATAAGGACAAAATATGTGATGCATGTCAATTTGGGAAGCAAACAAAAAATTCCTTTAAACCTAAGATGTGTGTATCTACTTCTAAACCTTTGGAACTCTTGCATCTTGATTTATTTGGTCCCACTCAAATTACTAGCTTGGGAGGTAAAAGATATTGTTTTGTAATTGTTGATGATTATTCTAGATACACTTGGGTGATATTTCTTGCTCATAAAGATGATGCCTTCAAGAATTTTACTTCATTGTTTGCTAAAGTGCAAAATCTGCTTGGGTTAAAAATTGTTAGGATTAGAAGTGATAATGGGACGGAATTCAAGTATTGTGGTTTTCCAGAATTTTGTGATCATAATGGTATAACACATGAGTTCTCTATTGCAAGGACTCCACAGCAAAATGGTGTTGTAGAAAGGAAAAACAGGACTCTTCAAGAGGCTGCTAGAACTATGTTGAATGAATGTAGGTTGCCTAAATATCTTTGGGCTGAAGCGGTAAACACTGCATGTTATGTGATGAATAGAATACTCTTGAGACCTATTTTAAAGAAAACTCCTTATGAGCTGATTTTTGATAAGAAACCTACGGTTGGTTATTTCAAAGTATTTGGTTGTAAATGCTTTATTTTGAATCTAAAGGAACATCTTGGTAAGTTTGATAAAAAATCTGATGTAGGAATATTTTTGGGGTATTGTGAGAATAAAAGAGGATATAGAGTTTTTAATAGAAGGACTCTTGTGATTGAAGAAGCTATACATATAACATTTGATGAAACCAATGATGATAATTCCAAAAGTTCGTGTGAGGATGATGATGTAGGTGTTCGAGAAGGAATGGAAAAGCTATCAATTGGAAATGAAGGAAGCTCTAAACCAGCAGCAACTGAAATGGAAAATGAAGTTCATAATGATCAAGAAGAGGAAGATGAAGACAAAAATGATGATCCACTCAAAGATCTTCCCAAGGCTTGGAAATTCAGCCAAAATCATCCAAAAGAGCTTATAATTGGTGATCCATCCGAGAAGGTAAACACTCGTTCCTCATCTAGAAAATTGATTGACAATTTTGCTTTAGTTTCTCTTTTTGAACCCAAAAATATCAATGATGCTTTAAAGGATGAAAACTGGATTTTGGCAATGCAAGAGGAACTTAATCAATTTGAGAGAAATGAAGTTTGGACACTTGTTAATAGACCTCAAAATCAACCTATCATTGGCACAAAGTGGATTTTTAGAAATAAGTTGGATGATAAAGGTGTTGTTGTAAGAAATAAAGCCAGATTAGTTGCTAAAGGATATGCACAAGAAGAAGGAATTGATTTTGATGAAACATTTGCTCCCGTAGCTAGATTAGAATCTATTAGAATGCTTCTTGCTTTTGCATGCTTTAAAGGCTTCAAATTGTTTCAAATGGATGTTAAAAGTGCTTTTTTAAATGGTTTTATTGATCAAGAAGTATATGTGGATCAACCCCCCGGTTTTGAAAATACAAAATTTCCAAGTCATGTGTTTAAACTATCTAAAGCTTTATATGGTCTAAAACAGGCTCCAAGAGCTTGGTATGAAAGACTAAGTGGTTTTTTGATTGAAAATGGTTTCAAAAGGGGTGTTGTGGACACCACACTTTTTACTAAGCAAGTGTTGAATGACCTTCTTATTGTGCAAATATATGTTGATGATATTATTTTTGGTGCTACTAATGAGTATCTATGTAAGGAGTTTTCCACCACTATGCAAAGTGAATTTGAAATGAGTATGATGGGAGAATTAAATTTCTTCCTTGGACTTCAAATACATCAAGCTCTTGAGGGAATTTTTATAAATCAAGCAAAATATACCAAGGAATTGCTGAAAAGGTTTGGCATGGAGGACTCAAAGCAAGTTGGAACTCCAATGTGCACTTCTACAAAGCTTGACAAAGATGAAGAAGGTAATCATGTGGATGAAAAGCATTATAGAGGTATGATCGGAAGCCTACTCTATTTAACCGCAAGTAGACCTGATATTATGTTTGCTGTTTGCTTGTGTGCTAGATTTCAATCTTGTCCAAAAGAATCACATTTGAATGCTGTAAAAAGGATTTTTAGGTATTTGAAAGGTACATTAGACTATGGTCTTTGGTATGCTAGATCTAATGAGTTTGCACTATATGGTTATTCGGATGCTGATTTTGGAGGTTGTCGTGTGGATAGAAAGAGTACTAGTGGAACTTGTCATTTTCTTGGAAATTGTTTAGTCTCTTGGTTTAGCAAGAAACAATGTGCAATCTCTTTGTCTACAACCGAAGCGGAATATATTGCCGCTAGTGCATGTTGTGCTCAACTTTTATGGATGAAGCACACCTTGAATGATTTTGGATTGTTGTATGACTGCATGCCTGTATTCTGTGATAATACTAGTGCTATAAATTTGACCAAAAATCCTATTCATCATTCTAGGACAAAGCACATAGATATAAAGCATCACTTTATTCGTGATCTTGTTCAAAAAGGTGAAATATGTGTAAATTATGTTTGTTCTAAAGATCAATTTGCGGATATTTTTACAAAAGCTTTGCCATTAGATCAGTTCATTCATCTAAGATCAAAATTAGGAATAATCGAAAAATCATCTTAATTTTTGGGTCTTCGGACGTCCGAAAGAAGATGAACGGACGTCCGATGATGTTCTTCAGCCATTTTCCAGATTGCGCCTGTTCGGACGCAGCTGTCGGACGCACAACGTCGTTCGGCCGTCCGACAGTGCAACGGATCAATTTTTTAAATAACTTTCTTTCTCATTTGCTTCAGACTCTTCCTATTCTATTTCCTCTCGGACGAAAACTCTCTCTTCCCTCACTCTCAAATTCGTACCATTTTGAAGCTCTCATTCTCAAATTGACTCAAACAAAACTTTTTCTGACTGATTGCGATTCATTTCTCCTGATCATTTCCCCGAATCGCATAACATTTCACAAATTCCCAAATTTCCTTCAAAACCCTACTTTCTCATAACCGCTCTGCCAAATCTTGTTTAAGGCCTTTTTGTCCCAAAATTTCTGTGCAAATCACTTCCCTACCACTGTGTGCATCATTTGCATTCTTCATTCCACACATTTCACACAATGGTGAATCTGAGAGGAGGAAAGGTTACTGCCGGACGCAAGCATCCACTCAGGGATGAGGATGAGGATCTTCCTACGGTCAAACGTTCATCCAAACGCTTCAAGAGAGGAGCCATAAAGGGTCAAATGTCACGGCCTACTCCACAACCCACCTCTCAGCCTGAATCTGGACAGGGAACCTCTGCTCAACCGCCTCCAAAATCAGCCCCACTCCCTACATTCTTTGATGATACAGCAAGAGACAAACACTCCTTGATATCCCAGAAAGGTGTTATCCCTCAACGCACTGTAAACTCTTCTGAATTTCGTCTCATAGGTTTAGAAACCATTCTGAAGTTGTTTGCTTTTCAGAAATGGTCGCATATCATTTCTATGCCAAATGTTTACTATCCTGAAATGCTGCATCAATTTTTTGCTAATCTTAGGAAAGGCTCTGACCAAACTGAAATCTTTTCCAGGGTTAATGGGGTAGACTTAATCTTTGACTCTGAAATTGTGAATTCCATTTTAAATACTACCATTGAACGTGGGTGCAAGGATAAAATTGCAAATTTCTTTTCCTATGAAGAGCACCCTAATGCTGATAATCATTTTGATGGGGCTAAAATGTTGACCTATTTTAAAAGAAGTTTTTCCTCCCCTGCTGATGCTAAACTGAATGATCTTGCCCCTGTGAATTTAATTGCTTTTTCTATCATTTCAAACCTGCTTGTGCCTACTGATGGCCATAGAACTGATGCAAACAAAATGGAGTTGTACCTCTTTTATTGTTTTCGAGAAAAAATTCGGATTGATTTTGGTTTTGTCATGTGCAAGTTTTTACTTCGCTATACCACTGACTCTCGCAGAAAACTATCCTATGGAAAGTTTCTTCAAAAGATTTTTGAGTTTTTCAAAGTTCCAATTTTAGGTGTTTGTCCCAAAGAAGCATCTTCTTATGCCTTTACCAAAGGATACTTTGAAAGGAAAAATCTTGTTTTTAAAGATAATATGTGGTCTTATAAAGAGGCATCGTCCAGTGAACGTAGGTCTAAGGCTGCACATGATCCTTCATCTATTCCACTCACTCCCATTCATCCTAGGAAATCTGCCACTAAGGCATCTTCCTCCTCCAATGATGGAGTGATTGAGCTTCTTCATGAACTCAAACAGCATGTTCTTCTTCTAGAACATGGCCTAATGCTCACCATGTCCTCTGAGCAACAAACTGCCTTTCTAGACAAAAAGAACCTTCTCTTTCCCCCACCTGTGGTTGAGGAAGTGTCCCATGACAAAGAGCCACACCCCACTGATCCAAGCTCATCAATTCCAGACCCTGGTTCATCAACTCCTGTGACTCCTCATGGTCCTTCCACAGCAGATAAAGGCAAGGAACCAGTTGAAGTGGATGCTGAAGCTGATGAAGAAACTGAAGAGGAGGACCTCTCCCAATATCAGCTCTCTCGAAGAACTCCTGGATCCACACAGTTCACTACTTAGGACATTTGCATTCTGTTTGTCTATTTTATGTGTTTGTAATGGTCAACATTTGTAACCTTCTTTTAATGTTTCTCTTGTTGGTACTGTATGTTTATGTTAAGTATTTTGAATGATGACTGTGTTTATGGATGTTTAAGTATTTTGGTGCAATGAATTTGGTTTTCATTGATGAATGTGTTTGTGGATGTGTTGATGTGATTGGTTGCCCTTTTGTGATGACAAAAAGGGGGAGAGGACTGGATTGATGATTGATGATTGGTGTTGAGGACTGGATTGATTGATGATTGATGATTGGTATTGATTGATGATTGATGATTGGTGATGTTGGATATGTTGGATTGATTGTTTAAATTTGGATTGGCTGATATGCTTAATTGTCATATTTTTAGAAAATTGTTTAACTCGGATGGGCAGCCAAGTGAGGGGGAGCTTTTTCAAAATTTTCAAAATTTTATGATTCACTAAATAAGGGGGAGTTCGTGAGAAAGGGGGAGCTTATAATGCAATCATCAAATTTCATTTCAAACTTTTGTTTTGTCATCATCAAAAAGGGGGAGAATGTTATTCTTGATTTTGATGATCACAAAAGTTCGTTGAAATGTTTATACAGACCAAGAAAGTGAACACTTTGATCAGGCCTGATGGAACAAAGTAAGCATATGTTCGATTAACTCCAGACTACGATGCTTTGGATGTGGCAAACAAGATTGGAATAATATAAACAAATTTAGTCATTGTTTTGTTCCGATCAAAGATACTGTCTTTTAAGTATGACAATTTTGTTAGTCTTGGTTCCTTGAAATGTTTTATCTAACTTTCTTCAAATATAAGTGTTGTTGCCTATCAAAGAATCAGGTACGAATATGTCGTGAGAAAAAACAGGACACTCATGTCGGACGGCCGAAAGGAATCTGTCAGACGTCCGAAGGGATGAAGAACATCAGGAAGGAGTTTCTGTCGGACGCACATCGATCGTGTCGGACGTCCTAAAAATTCCACAAAGCTTTGATGACTCTCTGCCAAGACACTGTCGGACGCTCGCAAGGAAGCATCGGACGTCCTGAAGGATCGGACGCATGCTTCGGACGAACATCAATATCATCGGACGTCCTAAAAATTCCTCGAAGATTTCATAACTCTCTGGACGACGTTCGGACACTGAAGCTCGGACGATAAAATTCCATCGGACGTCCGAACTTCAATTTGGCTGTTTTTCGGACGATTGGTTCGGACGATAATTTGATCGTCGGACGTCCGAAAGCCCCAACGGCTAGCTGACTCTTCATCTGCCTTCTATCCGTTGGAAGCTTTAATGAAGCCCATTTCTGTTCCCCTTTAAAAACAAACTGTTCTGAACGAAGTAAGAACTTTTGCACACTTGGTCTACAAGATCTCAAGAGATATTTTAGCTAGAAAATAGTCTCCAAAGTTAGATTTGTTCTCTAAGTGGTGTGAACTTCTGGTGAGCTTTTCTCTTGTGGTTGAAAGTTTCATTAGTGTAGCTTTGTTGAGGGTTATCTGAGTGTTTGTAAAACTTCTTAGCTTGACTAAGTGAGGCTTAGGGCAAGGAGGAAGTGCTCCCTCCATTGTACATCTAGTTGATCATATTTCATCAAAGAGAAGTTGCTCAACCTTGTGATTGGTCTTCAAGTTTGAGGAAAGCTTGGTAGACAATCGGTTTGATTTCCTATTTTACTTTTTGTTTAATAAAATTCTCATTTCTTATATATACTTGTTTTTCTGATCAATATTGCTATTGTCTTCTAATCTACTTGGTTGATCTTTACTAGAAAAGAAGGTAAATTTTTATTAAAGAAAAAGTGCATAAATTTGGTTAAGGTTTTAATCAACCCAATTCACCCCCCCTCTTGGTTGTCTTTGGGACTTACAGTTTGGCTCCCGCGAGAGTAACCCTACCCATAGGGTTAACGAGGTAAAGACGTCGTCCATTCAGCAGCAGCTATCGGAGTTAACATCTTTTGCTCAGCAGTTAGCTGTGGGGAATATGCATCAAGCAAAGGTCTGTGGAATTTGCACAAACATGGGCCACCCCACTGACTTATGCCCTATTTTGCTAGAGGATGGGGCTGAACTAGTAAACATGGTTGGGGGCGTGCCCACGCCCCGTAGGTAGTACGATCTATACTCGAACACGTACAATTCGAGTTGGAGAGACCACCCCAACTTCAACTATGGGAACAGGCCACAGAAGTCATTCTCAAATCGTCCAGCAACCATGGCAACCAAAGCTTCAACCTTCGTCCTCCAATTCAGGAGGCTCTTTGGAGGATATTGTCAAGAGCCTGGCCACGAGTACTACTCAGCTCCAGCAAGAAACTAGATCCTTGGTCACGAGTACTGCTCAATTCCATCAGGAAACTAGATTAGGCATGAAAAATCTGGAGACTCAAATAAGTCGTATGGCAACTGCAATTAATCGGTTAGAGTCTCAAGTTTTTGAAAAATTGCCATCGCAACCCGAGGTAAATTCCAAGAATGTAAGTGCCTTGACATTGAGGAATGGCAAGGAAGTGGAGGGGCTTAAGGCCACGAACCTAAAGAGTAAAAGTGAAGAAGAGATCGAAAAGGAGATTGAAGAAGAAGGACGCATTCGTGGAGACCCTAAGGTAACTCTTACTCCATCAATTCCCATTGAATCTAATTTACCTCCTTTTCCATACAGGTTGGAAAAGACAAAGAAGGCGGAGATGGAAAAAGAAATCCTAGACGTATTCTGAAAAGTAGAGATCAACATTCCCTTGTTGGATGCAGTTAAGCAGGTACCAAAGTACGCAAATTTTTTTAAGAATTTGTGCACCTATAAGAGGAAGTTGAGACGGGACAAAAGAGCAGCAGTGGGAGAAAATGTATCAGCTATACTCCAAAGAAAACTCCCACCCAAGTGTGGAGATCCAGGTATGTTCATGATCCCATGCAAAATAGGAAATACACCGATTAGAAAAATAATGTTGGATTTAGGGGCATCAATCAACGTAATGCCAAGCACCATTTATGTTTCTTTAAATCTTGGGCCACTAAAAGAAACAGCCATCATAATCCAACTAACTGACCGCACCAATGCTTATCCAGAGAGGCTAGTTGAGGATGTCTTGGTTCAGGTAAATGAGTTAGTTTTTCCAACAGATTTTTATATCTTAGGTATGGGAGATGAAAAATTGTTAAATCCGTCACCTATTTTGTTAGGTAGGCCATTTCTTAGCACTGCTAGGACTACAATAAATGTGAATGAGAGTACTTTATCAATGGAGTTTGATGGCGAAATTATAAATTTCAATATTTTTGAGGTGATGAAGTATCCGGAGGAATCTAACTCAGTCTTTGCATTGAGTGTTATTGAACCTATTGTATAGGAAACTTTCGAATTAGACTGTGAAGACGCATTGGAAGTGGCCTTTATCAAGCATCTTGAAATGGATGTAACTCTTAATGTGGACATGAGGGATGAGTTGCACCATACAGTTGAAGCATTACATTCACTTCCAACCATTCCTTCGAGGTATGAGCTTACCTCTCTTTTTGTGCCAAAAACTCAGACAAAGTTGTTGCCTTCAGTTGCACAGGCACCGGAGTTAGAGCTTAAGACTCTCCCGAAACATTTAAAGTACGCATTCCTGAGAGACTAAGAGACGCTTCCGGTGAACATTTCTGCACACTTATCTCCAAGTCAAGAGAGCAAACTGGTGCGAACCCTTAGGGATCATAAGGAAGCGATTGGGTGGAGTATAGCAGATATCAAAGGAATAACTCCGTTCTTATGCATGCACCAGATACGGCTCGAAGATGATGCGAAACCGGTAAAACAGGCGCAGCGGAAATTGAATTCGCTAATGATGGAAGTAGTGAAAAAGGAGATACTTAAAGTCCTGGAAATAGGAATTATCTTTGCTATCTTGGACAGTCCTTGGGTGAGTCCCGTTCAAATAGTCCCAAAAAAAATAGGAGTGACTGTAGAGGAAAACCAGGAGGGTGAGATGGTTCCAGTCAGGAAAGCTACAGGTTGGCGCCAGTGCATTGACTACCGGAGACTAAACGCTGTGATGAAAAAGAACCATTTTTGATGTGAAACCCCGGTCTAGACAACCAAAACACCATGGCTTAGGCAGCGGAAATTTGACCCAACTAATCCCTAGAAGTCACGAACAATTTTGATATTATCTCAACCCGTAACTACTCGAATTAACGAACCAAATTGGAGGTAGTAGAACGCCACAATCAAGGAGATACTCGATTGATAAGTTCGGGTGAATAACTTGAGAAGATTCTCAAGTATTCAAAGGCAACTCTCTTGCCAAAGAGAAAGTGAAAACTCACTAATTGTATTTAATAGCCAAAAACTCGTCCCAAAACAAAGAGGAAGTGAGGCAATTTATAGCCCTTACAAGCATTAACCCTAATCCAAAAGTTGACCAAACTACCCTACATACTTAAGAAAGATTTTGGGCCTTACTTACTAACAAATGGGCCGCAATTAAACTATCTTAATTACCTAGATTTTTAAAACAAGAAATAACCAAAATCAACGAGAAAAATCAAATAATCCTACTAAACTCAAGCATTCGTGCAATCAACTAGTCTTCACTTGAATCTTCCAATTCCCCGTGTGCTTGAATGGGCCTTGGTCTTTATATTCTCATCATTCCCCTCCTCTTAAAAGCAATTTGCCCACAAATTGAAGCACGAATGGTGACAAGACGAGTTACATGCCTTCGACTCAATCTTGTTATGATGGCTACAGATGGCATCCAATGCAAAACCCATGTGCTAAGTTGGAAAATAACCCTCGTCGAACCTTGAATCTCACAGACCATCTTCAATGTATGCTCAACTTTATTGTTTGTGGTCATGAGATAAGGGTCCTCAAAGTGGTATGAAGTGTATCCCGTGAAATCGAACTCCGGCTCGAACACACTTGCAAGGTACCAAGGCGGATTTGGTGATGTTGGAGCTTCATGTGGACTAAGAGCAAGACGAAAAGCATAATGGTCATTGAGGTACTTGTTCTTTAAACGAACCCTTGGTACACAACCATTCCTAAAATATGGAGTGTTCCCTTCAAGATGAGCTCGAATCAACTCCCCTTTGGTGTGGACTGATTTAAGTTGACATTGTTCCATGAATGGATACCAAGGGGGTTTAACTCTTGGAGTACCAACTCCATGGAGGCTTGCAACGTCTACAATTGATTTTGGAATGGAACACACCAAGATCAGCTCAACTTGCCTTTGCTTGATCTGTATAAAAGAAGAAACACTAAACAAAGCAAAGGTAAGTTTGTTAAGAAAATAATAGGCCTTCACCGGGTTGCTCAAGATCAGCCCACTTTCTCTTCTTTCTTCCTTTTTACCACCCATCTCATTAGATTTTTCCATCTCTTTTTCTAGTTCAACAGCTGACCCTTTTATCTCATTACTTTCAACTTCCTCGGGTTTTACCTCTGCAGGCACAATTCCCTCATCTAGCTTTTTCTCCATTCTATAACGTTCAAGCTCACTTTTCATGCATGCTAGATCAATACAAAGTTGGTCATAAGTAAGTGATACAAGTGCAAGACGACGACTATTAAATAAGAAGGAATACTTATTAGTATGTCCATCAATTTTAACTTCTCGCCTCGACATCCATGCTTTGCCCAACAACACATGTGTCACTTGAATTGGGACTACATCACACAACACCTCATCCACATATTTGCCGATTTGAATAGGTACAAGTGTGTGCTTAGTAACCCAAACATCCCCATGAGTGCTCGTCAACTTGTACGGTTGAAGATGATCAATGGTTGGAAGATTTAATTTCTCAACCATGATAGCACTTGCAAGATTGACTTCACAACTACCATTAATGGCCAAGCTACAAATTTTATCTTTGACACCGCAACGAGTATAAAACCAACCAAGCAACTGAGATTTGACGAGGTCCAATTGCTCATCTACACCACGTAATGCCACTTCTTTGACTCCCTTAGGATCAGGAAGACAATGTTGTGGGCTAGCTTTTATGCGTCTTATACTCGCCATGACGTATGAGGGAACCTGCAAAAAGTTAGCAATGAAACCGAAGATATTGCCTTTCACGCTCCCTTACGTGTATCCACTCGCACTCGTGTATATGGATGTCACTCTAATGGACTTACCAAATACCTTTACCTGTTGGGTTAGGTAGTTGAGAAATGCTGCTCAAGTCCAACAACCGTTACCAACCTTTCCACAAGTGTAATCACAAGAATGTAGGAGAAAATGTAGGAAAGTGTTCCTAGAATCTAGGAAGAGAATATAGGAGAGTTTCCTAAAGTGGATGAGAGAATATAGGAAAGGTCCTAAAAATAGATGAGAGAATTTTAGGAGAGTTTCCTAAAAAATGGATGAGAGAATTTAGGAAAGTTTGCAAAAAAATGGATGAGAGAGTTTAGGAAAATTTCCTAAAAATGGATGAGAGAATATAGGAAAGTTTCCAAAAAAATGGATGAGAGAGTTTAGGAAAGTTTCCTAAAAAGGTAGGAGAGAGTGTGTCCAACTGAGTACAAAGAGTTATCCAAGTGCTTTACTTAGTTTCCTAATTGATTTTGAAAACAAGTTAGTTTTTGGAAACCTTTTGAAAATCCTCTTTCTCTTGAACAACTTTTGGTAACCTTCTTGAAACAACCTTTGGTAATCTTCTTGAAACAACTTTTGGTAACTTCCAAATTCTACTCCAAGAAAGATTGCACAAATCAGATTTGGTTCCCTATTCAAAACAATTCGGTTGCCACTTTCTTTCCTTTCCTTTTTTTTTTTTTCTTGCCAACCGATTCCTCTTTTCTTTCTTTTTCTTTTCATTTTTGTTTTCTATTTTTTTTTCTTGACTACAACTATCAACCACGACACAAAACAAGGAAGTCCACAAATAATAACAACCAAGAACTCCAAGATCTTTCAAGAACGTTCAAGGAAGTTGTCAGGAACTTCAGAAATTTCAAGATTGTGGTCAAGAATTCAAGAAGCTCAAGATTATTGTAAGTTCTCTTCAAGATTCACAAAATTCCAACAAGTTTTACCAAAATTCAGATTTGAAAACCAAGTAAACAAGTTGGATAACACAAACAATAAGGCTGGACAGATTTGTATACCGGTGAACAGTACGATGAACAGTGTCAGTGAACAGTACGATGAACAGTAATAAATTTTTTTTTTTTGCTTCTAAACAAACGAACAGATTGGGATAAACATATATGACTCGAAATAAACGAAAAATAAAAAAAAAAGATATAACCTGGTGGTTGTCAACTAGCTCTGGTACCAACTGATGTGAAACCCCGATCTAGACAACCAAAACACCATGGCTTAGGCAGCGAAAATTTGACCCAACTAATCCCTAGAAGTCACGAACAATTTTGATATTATCTCAACCCGTAACTACTCGAATTAACGAACCAAATTGGAGGTAGTAGAACGCCACAATCAAGGAGATACTCGATTGATAAGTTCGGGTGAATAACTTGAGAAGATTCTCAAGTATTCAAAGGCAACTCTCTTGCCAAAGAGAAAGTGAAAACTCACTAATTGTATTTAATAGCCAAAAACTCGTCCCAAAACAAAGAGGAAGTGAGGCTATTTATAGCCCTTACAAGCATTAACCCTAATCCAAAAGTTGACCAAACTACCCTACATACTCAAGAAAGATTTTGGGCCTTACTTACTAACAAATGGGCCGCAATTAAACTATCTTAATTACCTAGATTTTTAAAACGAGAAATAACCAAAATCAACGAGGAAAATCAAATAATCCTACTAAACTCAAGCATTCGTGCAATCAACTAGTCTTCACTTGAATCTTTCAATTCCCCGTGTGCTTGAATGGGCATTGGTCTTTATATTCTCATCAATTTTCCTCTCCCTTTTATTGACCAGATGATAGAAAGATTGGCTGGTCGTGTTTACTATTATTTTTTGGATAATTTTTCAGGGTACTTCAGATCTCGATAGCACCGGAGGACCAGGAAAAGACCACATTCACCTGCCCATTTGGTACTTTTGCGTACCGTAGGATGCCTTTCGATCTTTGCAATGCTCCAACAACTTTTCAAAGGTACATGGTAAGTATTTTCTCCGAATATGTAAAAAGATTATTGATGTGTTCATGAATGATTTTAGTGTATACGGGGATAGCTTTGATGAATGTTTCGATAATTTAGCTGTAATTTTGAAAATGTGCATAGAGACGAACTTAGTTCTTAATTGGAAAAAATGCGCTTTATGGTAGAGTATGGTATTGTCTTAGGGCACGTTGTGTTGGCTAAGGGAATAGAGGTAGATAAAGCAAAAATAGATCTAATTTCTACTTTGCCTTACCCTGTATGTGTACGGGAAGTACGTTTCTTTTTGGGCCATACAGGATTTTATAGGAGGTTCATCAAGGATTTCTCAAAGATTGGAGCACCCCTATTCGAGTTGCTGCAAAAGGACGTGACATTCGATTTCACCAATGAATATAAGGTGGCTTTTGATAAATTAAAGGAGTCGTTGACATCGCCGCCCGTCATTCAACCCCCAGATTGGAGCCTACCGTTTGAAATAATGTGCGATGCGAGTGATTATGAGGTAGAAGCAGTGTTGGGCCAAAGGATTGGCAAGGTGGCGCATGCAATTTACTATGCGTCGAAAGCATTGAGTGGAGCTCAACTTAACTACTCCACGACGGAGAAAGAATTACTAGCCGTTGTTTTTGCACTAGAAAAATTTAGGTCATATTTATTAGGTGCATGTAGACACCAAAAATTTCATCGATTCAGTTTTAGCTTTATTCATTCAATTTTGACTTCCTTTGATTCAATTTTTAGTTTTATTATTATTATTTATTCTTGTCTCATATTTATTATTTTTAATTGATTGGAGGTTGCAAATGGTAATTGATGTTCATTCTTATTTTAAATGCATTAAAATTCATCATTTTCTTTTTAAAGCAATTTTACACTAAATTTTAGGAAAATCCCGAATAAAGATCCATTTTATCTTTTTAAAATTTGATTTTTTCTTGCTAAGGCATTTTGCAAGGTAATTTTTAAAAATTAAGCATGTTAAACAAGTGTGTCAATTGCATGTTGAACAAGTGTGCAAATAAGCATTAGACAAGTGGTTGAGGAATGGTAGGACAAGTGTATAGGGGGTAGCTGTCAAGGACACTTGGGGGGTTTTTTGGGGGGCATCGGAAAAAAAAGGAAGAAAAAACCCTCGAAGAGGCTTGAAAACAGGGGGAAGAGAAAAGAGCTAAAAACAGGGAGGGGGCTTCGGAGGAAAGGGGAGAGGAAAAACGAAATCGAAAAAGGAGGGGAGAGTAGGGAAAAATCTGGGGAGAGTCTGTGGGCTAAGAAAAACAGCGGAGAGATAGCGGAAAAAAAGGAGAAAAAGAACGGCTGAGGGGAAGGCTAAAAATCTGAAAAGAGAAGAAGGCTTCGGCTGGGAGAAGCTGGAGTGGAAAAAATAGAAAAAGGGAGAACGGCTGCGGTTGAGGGCCGAGA